>NC_082716.1:10798320-12223320 GCF_030144855.1 Hypanus sabinus
CACACACACGCACAGAGGCACACTCGCACACATACAGGCACACTAACACACATGGACACATACACACACTCGTACACACACACACACACACAGGCACACACGCACGCACACACACCATGCACATTATGTGATTCACATACAACCTCCTTTCTGCAAGTTTGCAGATGGTAGACTGTAGTGGGCTGGATCTCAAATATCGAACAGTCAGAGTATAGGAATGCTGACGTGTCGTATCATCCGCACCAGACTTGAGGCGAGTGGACCTGGGTTCAAAATGGCCAGCTCCTTGCACACTTTCCATTCATGCTAGATTGAAGCTCTGAAACTTGAAGGACAAGTGAAAGTTGGGTGCCCTTGAGCAAGTCTCCCAACAGTCTAGGATTCTTTGCGGTGTGGAATGGCTAATATGAGTGGGCATAATATTGAAATGATTGGAGAAAATTTTAGAGGGGATGTCAGAAGTAGGTTTTGACATGGAGAATGGAGGATGCATAGAATACCCTGCCAGGGGTTGTGGTAGAGGCAAATACATTAGGGACATTTATGAAAATCCTAGACAGACACATGGATAAAAGAAAATAAAGGGCTAGGTAGGAGGGAAGGGTTATCTGGATCTTAGAATAGGTTAAAATCATGGGTTACAGGGCCTGTACTGTGCCTGTAATGTTCTACACTCAGAGGACACTTTATTAGGTACACCTGAACACCTGTTCGTGAATGCAGGTATCTAAACAACCAATCATGTGGCAGCAACTCACTGTACAAAAGCATGCAAATGTGGTCAACATGTTCAGTTGTTGTTTCGACCAAACATCAGAATAGGTGAATTAATGTGATCTAAGTGAATTTTACACTGGAATGATTGTTGATGCCAGACGGGGTGGTTTGAGTATCTCAGAAATTGCTGATCTCCTGGAATTTTTACATACAAAAGTCTCTAATGTTTACAGACAATGGTGCAAAAGACAAAAAATCATCCAGTGAGCGGCATTTCTGTGGGTGAAAGCACCTTGTTAATGACAAAGATCAGAGGAGAAAAGTCAAACTGGTTCAAACTGCCAGAAAGGCAACAGTAACTCAATTCTTTTTGTAGTGATCACTTAAGTCAAGGAAGATGTTCTCCTAAGAGGTTGTTTATTGGCGGGTGTAGAGGCTGATTCCGGATCCACCTATTCTGCTGTAGTGTGGTCAAAAGTTAGTGGTGGCTGTGGTTAGTGGTTAGGTCTTTTGATTGTTCATTCTCTCCTTCTGCTTGTTCTCTGTGGCACAGTGGAGGTCGTTCTCATGTCACACAGCTCCCTCTTGAACAAATTTCCTCCAGGTGCATCTGTTGAGTGCAAAGTCTTCCCAGTTTTTAGATGTCATGTTAAACTTCTTCAGTCTGATTTTCATGGTATCTTTGAAGAGTTTTGTTTGCTCACCAGGGGCTCACTGAACTTCCTTTAACTGAGTGTAAAGGATCTGCTTGGGGAGACATCTGAACGACCTGACCTATCCAATGGAGTTGATGCCGCTTTATCATGGTAGATGTGCTGTTCATGTCCTCCTCTACACTGCTGTCAGTGTGTCAGTCCTTCCAGGTGATCCTGAAAATCTTTTGTTAGGATCTCTGGGGCTTTTGTTCCAGGGCTTTCAGGTTGTCCATGATTCAGCTCCATACAGTCATGTTGGAAGACGATTGTTCTATAGGCCAAAAGTTTTGTTTGAACCTGTAGATTACCATCTTCAAATACTTTTCTCCTTAACCTGCATAGTCTCTACTAACACTAGGTAGTCGAAGATCTCTGAGTCGATGTTTACTTTTGAGGAGAGTATGCTGCAAAGCTAGGGAAAGTGTTCTATATTGTCAAGAGTGATAGCATCAACTTTTATGGCGGGCTGGAAAAATGGCTGATGTAAGACGTATGCCTTCTTTACATTCAAAACAAAACCCAGGGCTCTCTACATCTTGGCAAAGAGATTCAGGATACTTCTGAGGTCTTCTTCAGAGTGTGCTGTGATGGCATTGTCATTCCACATACTGAAGCTCCATGAGAGTGTTGGCACTGACCTTGTGCTTGACCTTGAACCCACTAGTCTGAAAAACCTGTTGTCCATTCTGTACACAATTGGGAATCTCTGTGGCATGTCTTGGCCAATGAGATGAGGGGTGGCAGCAATAAAGGTGGCAAATAGGAGGGGCACAATTACACAGCCCTGTTGACTCCTGTCTTCGCAGTGAAGGGTTCTGATTCAGCATCAATATTGTTGAGTACTCAAAGGATGGGCAGAACTTGCTAAAAGATCAGAAGGAAATCAATAATCAATGGAGACAGCACTTCGAAGAACTTATTAACCGCAGCAGTACTGCTGAATCAGAGGTTAACCAAATCCTCCTGAGACCTGTGTGAGAAGGCTTTAGGAGCGTCCCAGTAAAAAAAGAGGTCCACAATGCTATCAGGAGCCTGTGAAACATCAAAGATACTGATCCTGAGATCCACAAGGAAGTTGGACCCCAGAACTCCTACACCACATACATGCCCTGCTGCTAAAGGTCTTGGATAAGGAACAACTGCCTTCAGATCTCAGGAATGCTCTAATAGTGAACATATTCAAGAAGGAAGACTAGGCAAATTTTGGCAATTACAGACGCATCTCCCTTCTGTCAATAACAGGCAAAGTGCTTGAATGTATCCTTCTCAACTGACTTCTTCCACTCCCTGAAGAATATACCCTAAATTGTAGTGTGGTTTACCCCCATTGAGAGGTACCCCAGACATGACGTTCACAGTATGCCAGTTACAGAAATAAACGCCATGAACAAAGGCAACCATTGTATTTTGCAAAGGTACTTGATACAGCAGACCGGCAAGCTCCTTGGCATATACTATCAAGACATGGCTGGCCCGACAAATACTGAGGCTACTGTATGATGGCATGTCAGCCACATTAACTGAAATAGCCATGCATTACCATAGTGATGTGCAGAAGAGCATCTCTGAATGTACAACACATTAAACCTTGAAGTGGATGAGCTAGAGCAGCAGAAGACCATGATCATACACTCTGTCCCTAATAAAGTGGCCACTGACTGCGATATCTATGTCTGTATCCTCAAGGCGAAAATGAAGAAAATGAATAAAGAAATGCCTCTAGGTAAGCAGGTTGGGGCAACAGAGAACAGTTTAACTGGTTTCATTGCAATATGATAAAATTTGAATGGAAATTATGAAATCTTCTCTGGAGTCACCTTGGATAATCAATAATTGAACATGGAGGAATGATTAAACACTGGATGCTGTGACGGTGTCTGCAAAATCAATTTTAATACAGTCACTTCAGAAGTATTCTACAATGACTGAGCTCTGTTTGCCAGAATAATAAAATCCAGGTCACATTTTCTAATCATTTTAAAAGATCAGTTTGACATCTAAGTCATACACTTGTCTTTCAAAGTGATTTTTCAAGAGAACAGCAGTCAGATTTGCATTGACTTTGCTCAAACATTTATGAAGAGCTTTCATTTAATGGCTTTGAAATATGAACGTGGGTCTTATTCTGTTTGTGCTCTCAGTGCAAAGTGCTCTTTTTATATACCTTTCTTCGACGCTACACTCCGAGGAACAAGGTTCAGTCATGCAGCGAGAGAAATGAGCCACATCACTCATTGAGTCTGCTGGGTGTTAGAGAGCATCCGACTGAAACTCAGAGAAGGTCTTGGTCTCATTGCAACTTTTGAGCTTTAGAGAGAGAGAGTTTCAGGGACTATATAGGTCCTGAAGCCTGCTTGTTTGTAGCGGCCTCTCTGAGCCCAGCAAATTTTTATTTTAAACATTTTTCTTATGATCACAAGACCTGTTGGACATTGGTTATCCAAAATACTACAAGTCTGGTTCATTGGTTCGCTGGTGAGAAGCGTGGGGTTGGTTGTTGCACGAACCAGGCTCCTGAACCGGCATCGCTAGTAACAGCCACCCAGGAGAGGAGGCACCAGAGGTAATGTGAACAGAGGCAGGGTAGACACACCACAAACTGTGCTGGGATGCTGCTCTCTAGTGTTCAACTCCTGGATTGCCTCCATCTGCTGCTCACCCAGCACAGCTGATTGGCCTTCACATGTGGCTGACCCAGCATGTGATGAGGAACGGCTGCATGCTTGTTCTTGCAGAAACATGGCTCCAGGACTACATCCCATGCACCATTAACCTTCAGACCATGGTTCTGCTGGAACTATTTGTGTGTGGTTATATGTAATGTGTTTTGAAGCTTGGCCCTGGAGGAATGCTGTTCGTTTAGTTGTATACATGTGTATAGTTGAATGACAATTAAACTTTAACGTGAACTTGAACTTAAAGGGCACCTGATAAGTAAATACATAGAAAATGTGAAAGGAACTCAGCAGGTTAGGCAGCATCGATGGAGAGGAATAAACAGCCACTGTTTCAAAGCGAGACCCTTTATCAGGACTGGCTCGGTATTTCATATGTCTTTAAAACCATGAGACATAGGAGCATAATTAGATTCTCCGACGTGTTGAATCCCAGGAACTTGAAACTGCTCACCCTTTCCACTGTCGTGTCCTCATTGAGGAATGGTGTGTGTTCTCCTGTCAGCTTGAACTAACCTAACCATCCTTGTCTAACCTTTCTCACAAACAAGATGTTTTCATCCTCAGAACTACAGCTCACTGGATGCTTCTTTTTCACACCATTCTCTGCAATCCCAGGAGATCGGCAGTTTCTGAGATATTCAAACCATCCTGCCTGGCACCAACAGTCATTCCACAGTCAACGTCATTTAGATCGCATTCCTTCACCAATCTGATGGTTGTCTGAGCAATAACTGAACCTCATGACCACATCTGCATGTGTTTATGCAGTGAGTTGCTGCCACATGATTGGCTGATTAGATATTTGAGTTCATGAGCAGGTATACAGGTATACCAAACAATGTGGCCTCTGAATGTCTATCTCCTTTTTTGTACCAGTTCCATACAACCTCCATTCCTTGATCATTCAGAAACTTATATACAGAACAAAGACGTGATTCACTGTCACCGATCTCGGGACGTGAAGACGGAGAAGAACACCACTTCAACTGGAACACCACAGAGGTTCAAGTGCAGGAAAGCACAGAGCACAGAGCAGAACTCCATAAATGAACAGATCAAAATAGATGCAACCTACGGACTCTTAAGAACCGAAGGAATGCGAGTCAATATAATTCAAAGGTCAACTGAAGGGGTAGCCAATCAGAACCGAAGCAAATTAAGTGGTGGTGGGGGGGGGGGGGCTATATAAACGCCAGTACTCCCAGAGAGAAACACCAACGGCTGCACACTGAGGATTTCACCTTGATTGGTCATGGAATGTCTGCAAACTAATTGCCAAGCTCAGCGAACACTGTGACATCAAACAATTATTTACCTCCACCTTAATTACTTCTCAGTAATGATGACCACAGGGCAACTAGGTATTCGGCAAAATGCATTTGGCTCATGAACCCCTTGAGGGGAATAGACATGTACCATCCTTACCATCTAACACATACAACATGCTGGAGGGACTCAGCAGGTCAGGCAGCATCCGTGGAAATGAGCAATCAACGTTTTGGGCCATCCTGAAAGAAGGGTCTCGGCCTGAAACGTTGACTGCTCGTTTCCACGGATGCTGCTCGAGCTGCTCAGTTCCTCTAGCATGTTGTGCGTGTTGCTTTGACCACAGCATCTGCAATGTACTTTGTGTCCTCACCATCCAAAATGGTCAACACCGGATTGGCCGAGCAACCATCTACCCAAGGACAGTTGGGAATGGAGAATAAATTATGTGACGTCTGATTCCTGAGAAATGAATCAGTTTCAAAAGAGTGATTGTTGTTGATATTGGTGAATGTTGTTGGCAGTTATCACTGAAAGAGATTAGTGGAGGCTATGCCTAATAATGCTGTGTGTATTGATAGATTTATCCACTCACCTTTGTGTAATATAGTGAAAGAAATAAAAAGGAAATGCAATCAATCTTTGGAGTTTTCATTGTCAACCTGCCCCTGTCTGTGTTGGCAGGGTGATCTATCAGGTGTTAGGCAGGATCTGGTGTTTGTCTCCAACTCTCATTGCGACAGAACAAGATTCAAGATTCAAGTTTATTTTTCAAAATTAAGTCAAAACATGCAGTGCAAGGCACAAGTATTGCTACACGCCCTGGCACCAACATAGCATGCCCACGACGCTCTGCAGAACAGCACAGAACACAATGAAACAGAGCACTGACTTGGTTGACTCTGGATTGGCTGAGCAATCATTTAACCCAAGGACTATTGGGTTGGGGAATAAATGATGTGGTGTCCAGGCAGGGAGAAGTCGAATAGGTTAGGACTTTATTCCCTGGAGCATAGGAGAATGAGGGGAGATTTGATAGAGGCATACAAAATTATGAGGGATATAGATAGGGTTAATGCAGGTAGGCTTTTTCAAAGTTGGGTGAGACTAAAACTGGATTCATATGTTGAGGTTGAAAGGTGAAATGTTAAAGCAGAACATGAGGGGAATTTCTTCACTCAGAAGGTAGTGAGATTGTGGAACAGGCTGCCAGAGGGAAGTGGTGGATGCAATGTTCAATTTCAACAATTAAGAGAAATTTGGACAGGTACATGGACATTATTGGTGTGGAGAGCTCTGGTTCAGGCCCAGGGGACTAGACAGCATAATAATTTGGCATGGACTAAATGGGCTGAAGGGCTTGTTTCGGTGATGTAGTGTTTTATGACCCTAAAACATAATAAAACAAGCAACAAAACAACAAATGCAAAGCAAGCTCCTTTCCTCTGTCCCACCCACACACATACACAGTCCATTAACCCCAGGACAGGCCATCTCCTTCAGCCCCTAGCGGATGCACACACACACACACACACACACACACACTACGCCTCTCTTCAGCGTCCAGCCTCCAGCAGGCTTGGCACAGGCTCAGGTTCACAGACACTGAGTTTCAGCTTCCCCAGTGGATTCTTCTGTTTTATGTGTCTGCTTTTTTAACTGGAGGTTCTCTGTTATAACTAAGACCCATAACTGAATTGCTAGATATCTGAAATTCTGAAAGAAAACATCTGGTTGGAGGCCCTGAAGAAATATCACCTTACACTGTTGCATCATCTAATCCTGTGAAATGGTGAGTCTACAAAAGTCAGCAGCCTTCATTCCAT
This sequence comes from Hypanus sabinus, assembly GCF_030144855.1. Taxonomy (NCBI): domain Eukaryota; kingdom Metazoa; phylum Chordata; class Chondrichthyes; order Myliobatiformes; family Dasyatidae; genus Hypanus; species Hypanus sabinus. The sequence continues at coordinate 10,805,503 of NC_082716.1, forward strand.
TGATCAAAATAGTCCGGATCTCCCAGTGGCTAGCCATTTTAATTCCATTTCCCATTCCCACATGTCTAGCCATGGCCTCCTCTATGTCAAGTTGAGGCCAGATACTCATTAAAGGAACAGCATCTCATTTCCCATCTTGCTAATCTCCACCCTGATGGCATCAATGTCGTTTTCTCCAACTTCCACTAGCCATACTCCTTTGCCTCCTTTTTATTCCTTTTCCCTTTGGGCCCATCACCCCTTCTATTGCCTCTCCTTTGTCCCCTCAATCTGTGTATTACCTTCACATCCCTCCCTCCAGTTCACTTCCTCACTTCTTTCCCTTTATTCCATGGTCCTCTGTCCTCTCCTATATGTAAAGGGGATTTCTTCTTTTTCTTTGTTACTGTGAATGTAATCAGAATGGCTTCTTTGTTTTGTTAAAAGCAGGAATGCTTCTTTGTTGCGAGAGAGTGCTGGAAGCTTGTTTGGGTTAAAATTTACTGATAACGAGAATTGTATTCCTTTGTAAACCAATTGGGATTAATGTTGTTCTTTCTTCTGAGTCCGTAAGCTATTGTTGGTGGGCTTTTGGGGAGATCGGCGCGAGGGGGTGAGAGAGAGAGGACGCGATGCTGTAAACTGGGTGAGGAACGGACCCCAAGTAGGGGTCCAAGGCCAGGAGGTACCCCGAGGAGAGGAGATGAAGCTAGATGTGCTTGGTTGACCACTTCAAATGGTCCTGAGCTGTGAGTCGAGGAGTTCAGAGGGGATTGAATGGTGGCCAGAAGACTTTAGTAATTGAGCTCCAACGGTTGTGCACGAAGTGGTTTGGACTTTGATAAGTTTGGCACCTTTTCTTTATTTTTTTCCTTCATATATACTGTATCGTTATTAATCACTTAGTTATAGTAACCTTTATAAACTGTACTCAATTAATCGCATATGGTGTATGGTCTGTTTTTGGGCGAGGCGGGGACATCACACAGCATCCACACCAGCTGATTACCCAGTTTGGAGGGGCCAAAGGCTGCTCCCCCTAGACGAGAACAAGCTGAGCAAGCCTGAGGCGACCCAGGGGGTTACATATAAGATGTCATCTTCTTCAGCTCTTTGACACTTACACCTGCCAGCTCCCAGCATGTTACATCATTCCCACTCTCACCCTCCCCTCCCTTGCCTGCCTATCATCCCCCCTCATCTAGATCCACCTATCACCTACCAGCTCTTGCCAATCTCCACCCTCCCACTATTTCCCTTCTGTCCTTCCAGCACTCATGAATGGCCTCAACCTGAATCGTCAACTTTCCCCCCGTAGGTGCAACCTGACCCAATGAGTTTCCCAGTGTTCTGTGTGTAGGTGCAAATTTAAGAGGTGGTATTCATGTTGTGGGTATGAAGCTGGCCTGTGCCCATCCAGGGCAGGAATGTAGCATAGAAGTTGGCATAACATTTTCAGTGTAACCAATGATCAGAGTTCAATTTCTTCCTCTGTAAACCCACACAGTCACAGGGAGAATGAACAAATTCCTTACAGACAGCAGGATGTGCTCCAATTTTCTTCCACTGTCCAAAGAAGCATGGATTAATCAGTATGGTCACAAGGTGCAATTGGGTAGCGTGTGCTCATTGGATCAGAAGGCTCTGTTGAATCTCTAAATAAAATACTTATTTAAATAAAATCTCCTTGACTCCACATCCAAACCACATGTTAACTGCTAACTGCCTCCTCAGCTGAAGAGAAAACAGTGTGAGGCTGAAATCTATAACATTTACCTGTTGTGGTGCAGACACAGTCCATTATTGAATTGGGTATGAGGTTGTTTGTCTGTCATATCCAGCAATATCAAGAAACCTGTGTGGGAGAGTTTTTAAAGTTGAAAAGCTATTGCACTAGGGTGGTTCCACTCCCTTGACCTCAGAATTTCAGGTCCAGTAGTACGAACAAGCATCACAAACTGGGGTCTTCCTTGAACGCAGTGGACGGCCGTGACTTCCTCTGTGCCTTGTCATGCCCGTCGCTCTCCGAGAAGTGTTGCAGAGCCACCTTCCTGGCCGTAAAGTCTCATCTGCCCCATCCGCCAGAGCTGACTTCACATGCTGGGACAGGCATGTCCCTATCTCCCCAGGGAATGAGGCCACAGGCTACCCTCTCCTGGTGTAGCTTGCCAGTCAAACTGGCGTACCAGGGTGTGGCAGCCATCACGTGCAAATTTGGAGCCACAGGTGAGAGTGGAGTGCCTGGTGGGGCCAAAAGGTAAATGAGCTGCCCTGGCTTGGACACGACAAGCCCCTTCAACAGAGGAATTACTCCTACTTGGACACTTCGAACACTCTGGGAATTGGATATTGAGTACAGGACTTAGACTGGTCAAAAGAATTGTTACAGAAACAGTAATGAAGAATCCTCCTTTATCTGTGTGCAAAGGCATGGACAGGCAGAGATGGAGGATCTTCATTGCTGCACTAAATGCCAGCAGTGTAACAGGGAGTAAGTAAGTTAATTGTGTTTAAAATTACATAACTTTGTTTAAAATAGCTTAATTATGTTGAAGAAAGCTTAAGTACTATGATTGCGCTAAGACTGTTTATTTTGTTATACCGCTAGTTTTAGTTCCATTAGTTTTTATCATTTCAAGATTGTTTGTTTTGCTAGTTGCTCAATAAAGGATTAAATATTTTCTTTGGCTTTTTGAAACCTTATTACTGAGGATGCTGATGCTGAGGATATTCTACGAGGCTGTGGTGGCCAGTGCTGTCATGTTTGCTGTTGTGCGCTGGGGCAGCAGGCTGAGGGTAGCAGACACCAACAGAATCAACCAACTCATTCGTAAGGCCAGTGATGTTGTGGGGGTGGAACTGGACTCTCTGACGGTGCTGTCTGAAAAGAGGATGCTGTCCAAGTTGCATACCATCTTGGACAACGACTCCCATCCACTCCATAATGTACTAGTTAGGCACAGGAGTACATTCAGCCAGAGACTCATTCCACCGAGATGTAACACTGAGCATCAATGAGCATTCCTACCTGTGGCCATCAAACTTTACAACTCCTCCCTCGGAGTATCAGACACCCTAAGCCAATTGGCTGGTCCTGGACTTATTTCCACTTGGCACGATTAACTTATTATTATTTCATTATTTATGGTTTTATATTGCTATATTTCTACACTATTCTTGGTTGGTGCGGCTGTAACGAAACCCAATTTCCCTCGGGATCAATAAATTATGTCTGTCTGTCTGTCTGTTATTGGATGCGAATGGAAGGGACAACATACAGGATTAATCCCCTGCCACCCTGCACTGTGCTTGGCCTCTAACAGAGGTGTTGGCTTCTTTGAGTAGCTGCTACACCTTCCTCCAGTCATCTTAATATTATGCCCCCTTGTCATACTTATTTACTTACTTACTGCCCGTTAAGCCGTTTGCTTTTATGGTAGCAATGAACGTCCTCTATCTCTGTCCTTGGCCATCTTCTCTATTGTGCCCCATGTGTGGTTCAGGGTCCTCATTTCTGCTTGGTCTTGGCAGGGTTTAGAGCTTCCTTCATTGTTCAGTAACTTCCTCTTTGTTTTCACTACTGTCAGTCATGCAAGTCCCAACTGTAGTCCCAGGAATACCGTCACACTTAGATGTAGAAGGATTCTTCGTTGCTGTTTCCATAACAATTTTTTTTGACCAGTCAGGATTGTTAGCCCTGAGCTGAACCTCCAGCCTGGAGGACTGGTGGACCACTCTTAGTCTGGTCTCTACCCTTCCGCCTGTTTGGCAAGGGCCAAAGCATAAAGCCCTGATTCCAGCCAACATAGCTCTCTGGGTCATTGAGGCACACAAGCTTCCAAATGCTTCAATATAATTGTGGTCCACTTGGAGGAGGCAAAATTAGGCAGTCAACAAAAAAAGATATCATACCTAGCAGTGCCTAACTCTAAATGACCAATATCAAAGCATGAATACATAACTAAAACTTTTTGCTTCTAATGCCACCCCCCCATGTGACTAACTACCATGCTAAATGTGCAATGCAAATACAATGCAGATAGAAAACAGATACATGGAGCTACAGAAGGTACAGAGAAGATGTCAGATGCAGGTTTTTAACACTGAACTTTGGACAGGTACATGGTTAGGAACATGCAGTGGGATATGTGATAAATGCAGGCAAATGGGACTAGATCATTTAGGCAACTTGGTTGCAAGGGTGGAGTTGTTCCAAAGGGCCTATTTCTATGCTGTATAGCTCTAAAATGTGTTGGAGGGATGGAGATACATTGTCTTTCCATGTCCATGATTGTTCTTGGCAAATTTTTCTACAGAAATGGTTTGCTATTTCCTTCTTCTGGGCAACGTGTTTACAAGATGGGTGACCCCGGCCGTTATCAATACACTTCAGAGATTGTCTGGCATTGGAGGTCGCATAAGTAGGACTTGGGATATGCACCAGTTGCTCATACGACCATCTACCACCTGCTCTCTTGGCTTCACACGACTCTGATAGGGGGCTAAGCAGATGCTACACCTCGCCCGATGGGAACCTGCAGGCAAATGAAAGGAAGGAGCACCTTACAACTCCTTTAGAAGAGATCTACCTCTATCCGGCCACCTAACAGTGGTAAGTAAACCTTTTAAATGTGATATAATTCAATTAATTGAAATACTTCTATTTATTTTACAACACATTTGTATTTTTAGTGTTCCTACGGGTGTGAAAAAGGCATAAAAGTTAACAGTGGCTTTTCTCCAAATGGGTCCCACGATATTTTTGCATTTTGCATTATTATTTCATTAAATCTAAATGGTAAATATGCAAACAGAAGTTGCTGATAAACATTTCAACAACCATAATAGAAAGAAAATAAGACCATAAGATACAGGAACAGAATCAGGCCATTTGGCCCATTGCGACTGCTCCATTTCATCATGGCTGATCCAATTTTCCTCTCAGCCCCAACAGATTCACTACTCTCTGGCTAAAGAAATTCCTCCTCACCTCTGTGTTAAAAGGATATTCCTGTATTCTGAGGCTGTGTCCTCTGGTCCTACACGTTCCCACCATAGGAAACATCTTCTACACATCCACTCCATCAAGGCCTTTCACCATTCGATAAATTTCAATGAGGCCACCACTCATTCCAATACATGTGGAGTAATTTAAGTACAAGTCAGTTGACAGTACTGCTGTAACAACATAACCATCACATACTATTAGAGATTCCCTAAGATTAAGTCAAAGGCATTTCCACTGCAAATTCAGACCCAGTGATTTACCGTAGTTTGGAAAAAACAATGAAGTGTTTTTTCTAATTGTTTGCTAATGCAAGTGACGCATTTCACTGAATATTTTGATGTACTGTACATACTGTGCAAAAGTCTCAGGCATATTTACATATATGAATAGTTCATAATAAATCATTACAGAATTGGAGCTTCCCACTCCCTCCCCTTTCCCTGCCCCCTTCCCACTCTCAGTCCACAATAGAGACCCATATCAGAATCAGGTTTATCATCACTCACATATGTCATGAATTTTTGTTTGCAGCAGCAGCAGCAATGCAGTGCAATACATAAAAATTACTAACATGCTGTGCAAAAGCCTCAGACACCTTAGCTATATACTGTCTATGTGGCTAAGACTTTTGCACAGTGACTAATAAATCTAATCTTGAATGTTGAGTCTTGAAGTGTACACTTTGGCTCCTTGCATACTTTGTTGTGTGCTGTATCAGGAATGAGAAAGAATGCATTACCACCAGGGGCTATATTTATTTTTCACTCTATTTTCTCCCGCTAACTTTCCCAAGGTCTTCAGCTGAACAACATTGCATCAAACACTTCATAATTGATCATCCTTGGGTCTCTGCTTTGTTCAGATGTCGGCTTTCTTTCCTCTTCTGTCGTAACTATGCAAGGCCTTGATTAGGCTTCATCTGAAATCTTGTGTGCATTGTCTAGAACTATAACATTGGAAAGGAAATTTGATTCCCTGATAGTCTCTTACAGCAGATTTCATGGTAAAAAAAAGTTAAAGTTGATGTAAAGTACATGTGCAATTAATAAATGAATACTGATACCATTGTAAACTTTTTCTGGTTGAAGATACTTCAATAGGAAATTAAGAAGTTGGTTTTGCATTGCAGTGAGGGGAAGTGGAAAGTGTGGATAGGAGAAAGGAGTTATCTCTGATAGGGTGAGGCCAGGATCGCCTTGGAGATAAGCTCTTGTTGAAGCCATTTGATTGGAAAGTTAATTAGGTTGATTGGAAAGTAAGAGAATAGAAACAAATGTAAGCTTAAAGATGAAGTCAACGTTGAGTTTATTATCATCTGCAAAGTAGAATGAAAACGTACTTACACACACACACACACACACACACACACACACACACACACACACACACACACACACACACACACAGAAAGGTAGGCTCGCTGGAGACAGAGCTTTATGCTTTGGCTCTTGGTACGGGCACCCATGCCAAACAGGTCGAGGTAGAAGCCAGATGAAGATTGGTCCACCAGTTCTCCAGGTTCTGGGATTCAGCTCAGGGCTAACAATCCTGTCTAGTCAAACAAAACTGTAACAGAAACAGTAATGAAGAATCCTTTTACATCTGTGTATGATGATATTCCTGAGTCTCCAACTGGGACTTACAGTAGACCAAAAGAAAGCCACTGACATGATGAAGGAAGCTGTGAACACCTCCAGAGATTGAAGGGCTTCATTGTTGCCCTAAACACCAGGGGTGTAACGGCAATAGGAACACACACACACACATACTCACATACAAAGCATCATGTAAGCAGCATGCACAAGAAATATAAATTATAGATAATTTTTACAAGGAAGAGCACAATTAGAACAAAAAATGAAATCTATTTTAGAACATAGAACATAATGTAGAACACAATGCCTATAACATAGAACATTACATCACAGTACAGGCACCTCAGCACAATATTATGCCAACCCTTTAATCTGCTTCAATATCAATCTAACCCTTCCCTTCTAAATAGCCTTCCATTTTTCTTTCATCCATGTGCCTATTTAAGAGTCTTGTAAATATCCATAAAGTATTTGTCTCTACCAGAATCTGAATCAGGTTTAATATCATATGTCATGATATTTGCTGTTTTGTGGCAGCGAGACAATGCAATACATATTAATTAGAAAGCAATGAATTGCTATAAGAAGTATGTATATATAAACTGAATTAAATAAGTAGTGCTAAAAAAGAAGTAAAATAAAATATCACACCAGGCAGCAAAGTTCCCTCTACATTTTTTACATAATTGCGCAGATCAGTTATTGCTCGGAGTAGGAAATTTTTACATGACCTGAAAACTGCATGGCACTTTAATAAAACATTATATAAAGAAAACTCCATCTGCACGGCAACAAAGGCTATGTGCACGGGAGCATTTCAGTTACTATGCGGCCACACATCCAAACAGCTTAGGGACCTATCGGCTTGTTCCACACATCTACCATGCTTTGTTTAAAGAGCCTGCCTCTGATGTCCCCACCCCATATCTCCCTTCCCAACACCATAGTTATGCCCTCTTGCATTAGCAAATTCTGCCATGGGAAAAGAGGCTTTTGAGGTGGCATGCCAGCATAATAGTTGGCACAACTCATTATCGTACCAGTGACTTGGGTTTAATTCCTGCCTCTGTCTATAAGAAGTTTGTACATTCACCTCTTGACCTCTGGGTGCTCCAGTTTCCTCCCACAGTCCAAAGACACACTGGCTGGAAGATTAATTGATCATTGTAAATTGTCCTAGGATTAAATCAGGGGAATGCTGGGCAGCACTGTCTCAAAGAGCCAGAATGGCCTATTCTGAGCAGCATCTCAATAAATAAATAAATTTTCACTCAATTCTAGTGCAAAGTAATCAGAGTGGCCATAGTGTTCCTAAACCATAATAATTATTGGTTCACAGACCAAATGGCTGAAAGGAAATATTTTCTTTAACATTTCTTTAATTTCTTTGGCATTCATAGCAAAAAGATTTGGCATTCATAGCAAAAGAATTTGAGTACAGGAGAAGGGAGGTTCTACTGCAGTTGTACAAGGCCTTGCTGAGACCGCACCTAGAATATTGTGTGCAGTTTTGGTCCCCTAATCTGAGGGGAGGCATTCTTGCCATAGAGGGAGTACAAAGAAGGTTCACCAGATTGATTCCTGAGATGGTAGGACTTTCATATGAAGAAAGACTGGATCGACAAGGCTTATACTCACTGGAATTTAGAAGATTGAAGGGGGATCTTATAGAAACGTATAAAATTCTAAACGGATTGGACAGGCTAGATTCAGGAAGATTGTTTCCAATGTTGGGGAAGTCCAGAACGAGAGGCCACAGTTTAAGAATAAAGGGGAAGCCTTTTAGGACCCAGATGAGGAAAAACTCTTTCACACAGAGAGTGGTGAATCTGTGGAATTCTCTGCCACAGTAAACAGTTGAGGCCGGTTCATTGGCTATATTTAAGAGGAAGTTAGATATGGCCCTTGTGGCTAAAGGGATCAGGGGATATGGAGAGAAAGCAGGTACAAGGTTCTGAGTTGGATGATCAGCCATGATCATACTGAATGGCGGTGCAGGCTCGAAGGGCCGAATGGCCTACTCCTACACCTATCTTCTATGTTTCCATGTTTAACCTGGTGGTGTGAAAATTCATACATCTGTGCCTCCTGTCCAAATGTAGGTGCGAGCAGATGGCATCCCCAGGTGGTGGATACACCGGAATGGGATCTGTACAGAGTAGATCTAAACTGAATGAGGCCAGGGTTAAAACAAAAGGAATGATAACTTTAAATAGGGATCTTCCCTGAAACTTGGAGAGTTAAGAGGTAGTTTGATTAAAGTTTTAAAGATGCCAAGGGCTACTAATAGAGTGGATAGAGAGAAGCTATTTCCTCTAATAATATAATCAAGGAACAGAGGTCACAAGCCAATATTTAGTGCAAGAATAAATCTGAGAAATACTCCTGAACACAGGCAAGAGTAAATACAACTTCCACAAATAGAAAATTATGTTAGCTCAATTTGTAATTTTAAACCCACATTTCATAGATAAGTAGGACTATTGGCTAAAGACTGTTGTAAAGTTGTACAGTGCTCCCCTGAGAATTTTAGTCTGAAAAGCATTGTCATGAGAATATCACCGTGGAAACTAGAAATGAGAAACAGAGTCAACGTTTTCAGGTCAAAGACCTTTTGTCAGAATTGCAATTTGCACAGAATGCTTTCTTATGAAAGACAAAGTGGAATTTATTGTCCTATCTACGTGAATATACAGGTGCAGTGAAAAGCTTACTTGCAGCAGCACCACAAATAAGCAGCATAAACAAGAAAAATGCAGATTAAATTATACTTAACTTTTACAAGAAAGATCGCAATTAAAACAACATTTTAGCGCGGAGGTATTCTTGTGAATTTAACCTTTAATTTGTGTTTTATTTCAGTGTTCCAGCATCTGTGGTTCTCTAAAATCTCTTGCATTTTTACCAGACCTTTTCAGATTCACATACATGCACACTGAATTCCTTTATTCTTACAGACAACACTGCCTATAAGGAACTTGTACATTCTCCACGTGACCACATGGGTTTTTCCTTGGGTGCTCCCTATTCCGCTCACATTACAGAGATGTGCAGGTTAGGATTAGTATACTGTGGGCATGCCATGTTGCCGCTGGGACATGCACTAAGCCTATGCACTCTAGATTTGGACTCCCCCACCTGGGGGAAAATAACTGTTACAATCCACATTATCTCCGCCTCTCGTAATTTTAATCACTTCTATAAGATCACCAGATGTTCTCCTAGGTTCCTGTAGAATAAAGACAGTTTGGACAACCACACCCTCGAACTCAGGCCCTCGAGTCCTTGAAAATTCTTCATAAATCTTCTCTGCACTGCTTCCATTTTAACTACTTCTTTCCTATAACAGGGTGACCAAGCTGTACACAGTACTCCAAGTTCAATTTCTCAAGCTCTTCCCTATAACTCTGCAAATCATTGTCTCTCAGGTCCCTGTCCAATTCCCTCTGAAAGGAGCGATTGTTTCTGTTTCTACCACCCCTGTAGGCAGCAAGTTCCAGGTTATTACTACTCCCTGACTAAAAATGTTTTTCCTCAAATTCCCCATTATATGCTTGACAAAAAAAAATTAAACTCGCGTCCCCTGTGAGCTCTCAATCTTGTTCTGACTCCTACATCTTCCTTTGCTAAATTTAATTACCTTGGTTCTCGGGAGCAGACCGAATTGAACCAAGCCTGTTGATGTGTGTTATTTTGTGAAGTGCTCCCGGTGGAGGACCAGAGGGAACCTGCGACTATGCTAACTTCTGATCTCTTCTGTCAGTCTCTCTCTCTCTCTCTCTTCCAGCTCCACGCAAACCCGTGCTGTCACGGCCAGACATGTGGTTGAAACCTGCCAACAAGTACAAAATGAAAAACGGAAATAGGACATGGGATGAAGTTTAGGAGAATAAAATACTATGCAAAAGTCTTAGGCACATATACATATATATATAGCTAGGGTGGCTAAGACTTTTGCAGAGTACTGTATTTGTCAATGTGAAGTGGAGAGAGAGTTTATAAATCAGGCAGGAACAAACCATGTTGGGAATGGTGAGGGTGGAATGCTGCGAGAGGAGTGAGGGGCAGGTGAAGGGTGGCAATAGACACACCCAGCCCTGAGGCACCAGGCAAGATCATTTGATTCCAAACAATTGCCTTATTCATCAGTACAGAATGGCTCTCTGGTGTTTCTCACTCTGTCCACTCTCCCTATTCTATTTCCCAACCATGATGCCCCTCTCCCTACCCACTTCCTACTCTGAGTCAACAATGGAGATCCATGTCAGAACCAGATTTATTTTCACTCACAAACGTCATGAAATTTGATTTTTTTTTGCACAGCAGCAGCAGCAGCAGCAGCACAGTACTGCAGGCAAACAAATAAAGTTTAAGCCATTGAGAAGGTAGTGTGAGAGATCAGAGTTCATCTTTAATGTACAAAAGAAGACTTATAATACTTAGTGCCCTAACAAGTGAATGCAAGTATAAGAAACACTTTTTTTACCACCTCATCAGCCTACAAAGTTACTTCCTCATCCCCGTATCATACACTTGACACTTTCCCACTGACAATATCCTAGTCTACCCTCCCTTGAGAATTTCCCTGAACATTCCCCAACCATCCCCTGACCTCAATCATCTACCCAGCCATCACCCGAACATGCACTCCACAACCATCTCCCTAGCTTTCAATCCCCAGCCATCTCCCTAACCTCCAACCCTATCCATCTCCCTGACTTCCACACACCAACCATCTCCAAGACCTCCTCACCCCAACCATTTCCCTGACCTCCATTCACAACCATCTCTCTGGCCTCCAAACCCCAATCATCTCACTAGCCTTCAATCCCAAGATTCTCCATGACCTCTTCTCACTAACCATCTCTCTAACCTCCACGTCCCAACCATCTTGCTAACCTCTACTCCGCAACTGTTCCCCTAAACTCCAATTCCCAACCATTTCCTTAATCTCCACATCTCAACCATCTCCCTAACATCTATCCGCCAACTATTTTTCAAACCTCAACTCCCAATCAATTCATTGCCCTCCATTCCCCATCTCCCTAACCCTCCACTCCCCAACTATCACCCTAACCTCTGCTCCCCAATGATCTCCATAACCTCCACTCCCCAATTTTCTCCCTAACCTCTGCTCCCCAACTATCCCCTAACCTCCACTTCCCAACCATCTCCCTGACCTCCACTTGACAACCATCTCCCTGACCTCCACTTCCCAACCATCTCCCTGAAACTCCATTCCCCAACCATCTCCCTGACCTCCACTCCCCAACCCCCTGACCTCCATTTCCCAACCATCTCCCTGACCTCCACTCCCCAACCCCCTGACCTCCATTTCCCAACCATCTCCCTGAATCTCCACTCCCCAACCATCTCCCTGACCTCCACTTCCCAACCATCTCCCTGACCTCCACTTGACAACCATCTCCCTGACCTCCACTTCCCAACCATCTCCCTGAATCTCCATTCCCCAACCATCTCCCTGACCTCCACTTCCCAACCATCTCCCTGACCTCCACTCCCCAACCCCCTGACCTCCACTTCCCAACCATCTCCCTGAATCTCCATTCCCCAACCATCTCCCTGACCTCCACTTCCTAACCATCTCCCTCGTCCACTCCCCAACCATCTCCCTGACCTCCACTTCCCAACCATCTCCCTGACCTCCACTTGACAACCTTCTCCCTGACCTCCACTTCCCAACCATCTCCCTCACGTCCACTCCCCAACCATCTCCCTGCCCTCCACTTCCCAACCATCTCCCTGACCTCCACTTGACAACCTTCTCCCTTACCTCCGCTTCCCAACCATCTCCCTGACCTCCACTCCCCAACCCCCTGACCTCCATTTCCCAACCATCTCCCTTAATCTCCACTCCCCAACCATCTCCCTGACCTCCACTTCCCAACCATCTCCCTGACCTCCACTTGACAACCATCTCCCTGACCTCCACTTGACAACCATCTCCCTGACCTCCACTTCCCAACCATCTCCCTGAATCTCCATTCCCCAACCATCTCCCTGACCTCCACTTCCCAACCATCTCCCTGACCTCCACTCCCCAACCCCCTGACCTCCACTTCCCAACCATCTCCCTGAATCTCCATTCCCCAACCATCTCCCTGACCTCCACTTCCTAACCATCTCCCTCGTCCACTCCCCAACCATCTCCCTGACCTCCACTTCCCAACCATCTCCCTGACCTCCACTTGACAACCTTCTCCCTGACCTCCACTTCCCAACCATCTCCCTGACCTCCACTCCCCAACCCCCTGACCTCCACTTCCCAACCATCTCCCTGAATCTCCATTCCCCAACCATCTCCCTGACCTCCACTTCCTAACCATCTCCCTCGTCCACTCCCCAACCATCTCCCTGACCTCCACTTCCCAACCATCTCCCTCACGTCCACTCCCCAACCATCTCCCTGCCTTCCACTTCCCAACCATCTCCCTGACCTCCACTTGACAACCTTCTCCCTTACCTCCACTTCCCAACCATCTCCCTGACCTCCACTCCCCAACCATCTCCCTGACCTCCACTTCCCAACCATCTCCCTGACCTCCACTTGACAACCATCTCCCTGACCTCCACTTCCCAACCATCTCCCTGAATCTCCATTCCCCAACCATCTCCCTGACCTCCACTTCCCAACCATCTCCCTGACCTCCACTCCCCAACCCCCTGACCTCCACTTCCCAACCATCTCCCTGAATCTCCATTCCCCAACCATCTCCCTGACCTCCACTTCCTAACCATCTCCCTCGTCCACTCCCCAACCATCTCCCTGACCTCCACTTCCCAACCATCTCCCTGACCTCCACTTGACAACCTCTGACCTCCACTTCCCAACCATCTCCCTCACGTCCACTCCCCAACCATCTCCCTGCCCTCCACTTCCCAACCATCTCCCTGACCTCCACTTGACAACCTTCTCCCTTACCTCCACTTCTCAACCATCTCCCTGACCTCCACTCCCCAACCCCCTGACCTCCATTTCCCTACCATCTCCCTGAATCTCCATTCCCCAACCATCTCCCTGACCTCCACTTCCCAACCATCTCCCTCAAGTCCACTCCCCAACCATCTCCCTGAGCTCCACTTCCCAACCATCTCCCTGACCTCCACTTGACAACCATCTCCCTGACCTCCACTTGACAACCATCTCCCTGAAACTCCATTCCCCAACCATCTCCCTGACCTCCACTCCCCAACCCCCTGACCTCCATTTCCCAACCATCTCCCTGAATTTCCATTCCCCAACCATCTCCCTGAACTCCACTTCCCAACCATCTCCCTCAAGTCCACTCCCCAACCATCTCCCTGACCTCCACTTCCCAACCATCTCCCTGACCTCCACTTGACAACCATCTCCCTGACCTCCACTTCCCAACCATCTCCCTGAAACTCCATTCCCCAACCATCTCCCTGACCTCCACTTCCCCACCATCTCCCTGACCTCCACTCCCCAACCATCTCCCTGACCTCCACTTCCCAACCATCTCCCTGACCTCCACTTGACAACCTTCTCCCTTACCTCCACTTCCCAACCATCTCCTTGACCTCCACTCCCCAACCCCCTGACCTCCATTTCCCAACCATCTCCCTGAATCTCCACTCCCCAACCATCTCCCTGACCTCCACTTCCCAACCATCTCCCTGACCTCCACTTGACAACCATCTCCCTGACCTCCACTTCCCAACCATCTCCCTAAATCTCCACTCCCCAACTATCTTCCTGACCTCCACTTCCCAACCATCTCCCTGACCTCCACTCCCCAACCCCCTGACCTCCACTTCCCAACCATCTCCCTGACCACTTCCCCACCATCTCCCTGACCTCCACTCCCCAACCATCTCCCTGACCTCCACTTCCCAACCATCTCCTTCACATCCACTCCCCACCTATCTCCTAAATCTCCACTCCCCAACTATCTTCCTGACCTCCACTTCCCAACCATTTCCCTCACGTCCACTCCCCAACCATCTCCCTGTCCTCCACTTCCCAACCATCTCCCTGACCTCCACTTGACAACCTTCTCCCTGACCTCCACTTCCCAACCATCTCCCTGAAACTCCATTCCCCAACCATCTCCCTGACCTCCACTTCCCCACCATCTCCCTGACCTCCACTCCCCAACCATCTCCCTGACCTCCACTTCCCAACCATCTCCTTCACATCCACTCCCCACCTATCTCCTAAATCTCCACTCCCCAACTATCTTCCTGACCTCCACTTCCCAACCATCTCCCTGACCTCCACTCCCCAACCATCTCCTTGACCTCCACTTCCCAACCATCTCCCTGACCTCCACTCCCCAACCATCTCCCTGACCTCCACTTCCCAACCATCTCCCTGACCTCAACTCCCCAACTATATTCCCTGGCCATTAATCTCCAAATATCACCCTTACCTCCACTCCCAAACCATCTCCCTAATCTCTGCTCCCCAACTGTCTCCCTGACCTCCACCCCAACCATCTCCCTCACGTCCACTCCCCAACTATCTCCCTGACCTCCACTTCCCAACCATCTCCCTCACATCCACTCCCCAACTATCATCCTAACCTCTACTCCCCAACTATCTCCTGAATCTCCACTTCCCAACCATCTCCCTGCCCATTAATCCCCAAATATCACCCTAACCTCCACTCCCAAACCATCTCCCTAATCTCTGCTCCCCAACTGTCTCCCTGACCTCCACTCCTTAACCAGTTCCCACATCTTGATCATCTCCTCAACTGATTTTCCTTACCATTGGCATTCTTTATTTTATCCTAGTGTTCTGTACCCACTCTGAACATGCACCCCACACATCATCTTCAGATTTCAGATTTATTTATCAAAAGTATATTGAAACGTACAGTGAAATGTAATGTTTGCATTAATAACCAACACACCCAAGGATGTACTGTTGTAGGACTGCAAATATCAACATGCATTTCCATGCCAGTATAGTATGCCCACAATGCTTGGTGGAACACAGAATACAACAAGCAACAAATCAACAATATCAAAAAGAAGCCTTTAGCTTCTGCTCTTTCCTCCCTCCCACCCACACACAGTGATAGGCCTCCAATTCCAGAACAGACCTCTGGGCTTCCTGTCTTCAGTCCGATTTCCAGACTCTCAACTGATCGATGGATTTCGGTCTTCAGCACCAACCCCTGGACTAGCCAATGACAGAACCCCGTGACACAAACTCCAAGGGCACTGACTGACTGGTGGTCATGCCGCCTCATAAATCCCCATGGCTCCTGCACACCCAGGCATCCACCGACCTTGGACAATCCAAACTCCATGGATGTCCTTCGTTCCCATCTGCACATAACTGGCTCCTTAAACACAGAATGGAGATCTGAATTCCAGATATCCTTCATAAAGCATCCACAGCGCTGGCCTTTTGAGCACGGAGCAGAGGCCTCGACTATTCACCCATCTATGTCGCTTGCCTTTGAACTTGGAGCTCAAAGACTGACCTCTAACTCCTCCACATCCTTGTCCCTAAACCCTAATCTGACCTCTAACATCCCATATCCCTGTCCTTAAAATTTAACCTGACCCCTAACTCCTCTCTCTTTCCTCGAAGCAGAGAGGACTAGAATATAAAAACAAGGATGTAACGCTGAGGATTTATAATGCCTTGGTCGGACCATAACTGGAATATTGTGAGTAGTTTTGAACCCTTTATCTAAGAAAAGATATGCTAGCATTGGACAGAGTCTAGAGAAGGTTGACAAGAGCGATTTTTAAGAGTGAAATGGTTAATGTATAAGGATTGTTTGATGGCTCTGAGAAGAATGAGGAGAGATTGGGTGAAACCTGTCAAATATTAAAAGGCCTAGTTAGAGTGGTCTTATGGTGGAAAATGATCCCCATGAACTTAGAAAGACAACCAGTTCTGAGCCTCAATCTTGATGGAGATCACAGCTCAGTGCATTCTTGAAGTTTTATTTGATTATTTTATTTACGGAGATACAGCTCAAAGCAGGCCCTCACAGCCCTTCGAGCCGCACCACCCAGCGATCCACCAATTTAACTCTAGCCTAATCATGGAACAATTTGTAATGGCCAATTAACCTACCAACTGCGGGAGGGAACCAGAACACCTGAAGGAAACCCACACAGTCACAGGGAGGACTTGCAAACTTCCTCCAGGCAGCGGTGGGGATTCAAGTTGCTGGAGTTTGCCTCTCTAATGCCCTTGAACACAAACCCAGTCCCAGCTATCCTAGTACCCTCATGTTTGTTTGGCGTCCCTCAGCCCTATCTACTGGGTCTAGCACTTGAGAGGAAGCAGACGTGGTGTCAGAAGACCGAGGGATTAATTGTGTGCTTGCAGTCTGTTTGTTTATGGGAGGTTAAAATTTTTTAAAAATTAAGTGGCCAGATTTTGCGCAATAAAACGTAATTACGGCCATAAATAACTTCAAATCTGATTTTATTTAAACAAAAATAACCCATGTAATTGTTGTAAATGAGCTTAGACAGCATGCTTAACATGTGTCTTCAATTTAATGATTGTATAACCAAATTATGAATGATACCATTCAGGGAGGACTAGAAGAAATAAAGACATATTAAACATTGCCAAGAGCCATGGTAGTTTTTCTCTTTGATATCTGTAATAAACAGGAAGTCCCTTTGGAAACTGCCGTGAGCGGGGCCATGAAATTTATATCAGTGTCATCACCAACAAACCAGCAGTATTCCAACTCTGTTATATGTGTTTTGGATTAAATTCCATGTTATAAACACAGTGCTAGCTTCCCAACAGGCACAGTTTCTCTAATTTAATGTGAGGTCCTTAATGCTGTTAGTGGGCTTTAACATTGACCTTAACATTGAAGTGCAGGAGCCTGAAGACCTACTCTCAGACATTTCAGGAACAGCCTCTTACCCTCTGTCATCCGTATCTCAATGGGCCATGAAAATTCTACAGCAAATAGCCGATCCGGCCCAGGCCATCACGGGTAAACCCTTCCCCACCGTTGAGCACATTTCCATGAAAAACTTGTCACGGGAAAGTAGCATTCATCATCAGGGACCTCCACTGTGCGGGGCATGCTGTCTTTTCACTGCTGCCATCAGGAAGAAGGTACAGGAGCCCCAGGTTCAGGAACAGTTATTACTCTTCAGCCATCAAGCTCTGAACCAAAGGGGATGACCTCACTCAGCTTCGCTTACCCCATCACTGAACTGTTCTCACTTTCAAGGACTGTTCACCTCATGTACCCTATTTATTGCTTATTTATAATTATTATTTCTTTTTGCATTGTTTGTTTTCTTCTGCACTCTGGTTGAACATCTTAGTTGGATGGTCTTTCATTGATTCAATTAGAACATAGAAAACTACAGCTCAATACAGGCCCTTCGGCCCACAATGTTGTGCCAACCTGTAACCTGCCCTAGAAACTGCCTACCGCATAGCCCTTTATTTTTCTAAGCGCCATGTACCTGTCTAAGAGTCTCTGAAAAGACCCTATTGTATTCACCTCTATGACCATCACTGGCAGTGCATTCCATGCACCCAACTCTTTCTGTCCAAAACTTACCTCTGAAATCCCCTCTGTACGTACTTCCAAGCACCTTAAAACTATACCCCCTCATGTTAGCTATTTCAGCCCTGAGAAACAGCATCTGGCTGTCCACATGATCAATGCCTCTCATTATCTTATACACCTTATGGTTTTTATTCTAGAGATTTATAGATTCAGCACAGACTAGAAGGGCCAAACGGCCTGTTTTCTGTATTCTATGGGTCTATGGTTCTGTGGTTCCTTAAGGTTGTCATAGTCGGGGGTGGCAGTGGGGATAAGCTCCCCTTATCTATTAAATGGTCCCAATAATACATGTCTCAAATAGCCTCTGATTACCAACTCTAGCTCCTGGTCTTCACGCGTAGCTCAGCTACTAAGTCTGGCAGAACTGTTTCTGCTGACAGGAGTAAAGGCAGTTTACTGGTACCTTAAAACCAGTCACACCAGGCAGATTGGCAGCTCACCTAGGAGAAGGAAAACTCTGATCTCAAACCCTTGCGGCTACACTCACTCATGGGGAAGGTTTTGGGAGTAACTCTGAAGGAAAAATCCGGAGCTAGAGATCCAATGGCTACATTGAGTCCAACACTGACTGGCAACTCCTGCGATGCTGCTGACCAAACTGTATCAGTCTCTGTCATTCCTTTGGGTTCATCAGATGTGTGGACAAGCGGAGCTTACTACAGATGCAACAGCTTGTTCTCCATATTATAACACCCTGGCTTTGCGTATCTAGACAGCTAGGATGCCTTCACCAGTGGAGGCCTCAGAATTGCACATGCATACAAGAAAGTGAACCCCAGGATTGTATACAGTGAAAGAAGAATTTGTTAGATCCTCCACATACGTGAGGAGTAAAAATCTTTACATCTCTGTTTAAATGTGCAATGTGCAATTTATAGAAACTCATAATAAATAGTATGTACAACAGGACAATCAATATAGCATAGAAATACCACTGTATCAGCGTGAATTAATCAGTCTGATGGCCTGGTGGAAGAAGCTGTCCCAGAGCCTGTTGGTTCTGGCTTTTATGCTGTGGTACCATTTCCCAGATGGTAACAGCTGGAACAGTTTGTAGTTGCGGTGACTCGGGTCCAATGATCCTTTGGGTCCTTTTTACACGCTTGTCTCTGTAAATGTCCTGAATAATGGGAAGTTTGCATCTACAGATGTGCTGGGCTGTCCGCACCACTCTCTGCAGAGTCCTGCGATTGAGGGAAGTACCAGGTGGTGATGCAGCCAGTCTTGATCTGTAAAAAGTTCTTAGGATTTGGGGACTCATGCCAAACTCCTTCAACTGTCTGAGGTGAAAGAGGTGGTGTTGTGATTTTCTCGCCACACAGCCAGTACGTAAAGACCACGTGAGATCCTCGGTGATGTGTATGTCAAGGAACTTTAAGCTATTCACCCTTTCAACCCCAGATCCATTGATGTCAATAGGGGCTAGTCAGTCTCCATTCCTCCTGTAGTCCACAACCAACTCCCTTGTTCGTGTGACATTGAGGGAAAGATAGTTCTCTTGACACTGTTGTCATAGTGACTACTTCTTCTCTGTAGGCTGTCTCGTTATTATTTGAGATAAGGCCAATCAATGTAGTATCATCAGCAAATTTAATTAGCAGATTGGAGCTGTGGGCGGCAACATAGTTATGGTATACAGAAAGTAAAGGAGGGGGCTTAGGGCACAGCCCTGAGGGGTTCCTGTGTTGAGGTCAGAGAGACTCAGTTGAGGGAGTCCACTTTTACCACGTGCTGGCGAGTTGTGTTTTGAAAACAAACTTCTTTGGTCTTAGTGCTTTGAACCTTGAACCCATGAACACCACCATGCTATTCCTCTTTAGCACTATTTATTTATTTATTGTAATTTATGGTCATTTATGTCTTGCATTGTATTGTAGCTCCAAATCAATAAATTTCATGACAAATGTCAGTGATGATAAACCTGATATTGGTTCTGAGATTAATAGCTTATGACATGAGATCCAATATTTGAGCAGAGATTTAAAGAGCTTTTTAATTTGAGACAGAGAAGCTTGGAAGTGGCTGTCCAGAGCTTTATCTCCAGACATCTCAGCTACATTCAGAATACCATCAGGCTCTTGAACTAGAGGGGATAATGTTGCTCAACTTCCCGTGCTCCATCATTGAAAAGTTCCCACAACCTAAGGACTCACTTTCAAGGACTCTTCATCTCATTTTCTCCATATTTATTGCTTATTTACTTATTGTTATTGTTTCTTTCTTTTTGTGTTTGCACAGTTTGTTGGCTTTGCTACACTGGTTGAATGCCCTCTCTGGTGTGGTCTTTCGTTGATTCTGTTATGGTTAGTTTTTTATTATTGATTTATTGATTATGCCCACAGGAAAATGAATCTCAGGGTTGTATATGGTGCCTGATATGTACTTTGATAATAAATTTGCTTTGAACTTTGAATAAATGTTGAGTTTGACGCACAGACTCTATTGCATATATTCAACGTAAGTTTATTGCTGTACTAACTACGGCAAAGATCAGGAACAATGAAAAACTCGCAGCAGCATCACAAGCACATTAGTCCCAACAACAAAGATGGGGACATTGTTTTAAGGTGATTGGAGGAAAGTGTATGGAGGAATGCTAGAGTCAAGTTTTTTTACACAGAGTAGTGGGTGAATGCCACTTCCAGGGGTGGACGTAAAGGCAGGTACATTAGGGACATTTTGAGATAAATCCTCTTAGATTACAGAAATAAAAACCTAACACAAAATGTTGGAGATACTCCACAGGGGCGGGGTGTGTGTGTGTGTGTGTGTGTGTGTGTGTGTGTGTGTGTGTGTGTGTGTGTGTGTGTGTGTGTGTGTGTGTGTGTGTGTGTGTGTGTGTGTGTGTGTGTGTGTGTGTGTGTGTGTGTGTGTGTGTGTGTGTAAGTGAAACAGAATGAGCATTTCAGGTTGAAAATTTTATGTCCAAGTCAATGAAATTGGTTAGTTCAACCCATTTATCTTCATAAGTGATTGTCACTTACCTGAGCCCTAGTTAGTTCTGTATGTTGAGATGTTTAGGCTAGTGGCAGAGCCTTGATGAAGTGACGTAATTTCAAGATAAGGTCAATCATTTAAAGCTAAGTTATGTTCAAATTTCTTCTCACAAAGGTGATGAATCACTGGAATTCACACCGGCTGAATGTTATTGATGCTGGGTCACTGGATTTCTCTTCCCTTCTCCAGTTTAAGGAAGCACTATTGAAGGCAGGTGATAGGTTAAGGCAAGAAATATAACAAAATACTTTATTAATGATAATTGTTCATTGAAAAATTAAGGTAACCAATTGCCCCAAACAATGAAGGGTCGAGTGAGGGTTGAAGCATGCAGGTGCAATGTAAAGTCTGAACGAGGTCAACGCATGTTGAAGAACAAGAGGCCTGAGCAAGGTTGAGACATTGTTGAGATGGGGTTGGGGCAGACGAAGAAGAGAAAAATTGGAGCAGAGGAGTTTCGGAGCCTGTCCACCTAAATTGAGAGCTTGGATCGATCTAAGTACCAGGCCGATTTGGAAAGAACATTAGAAGTAGAAAATAGGAGCAGGAGTAGGCCATTTGGCCCATCGAGCCTGCTCTGCCATTCAATAAGATCATGGCTGATCTGGCCATGGAGTCATCTCCACCTACCTGCCTTTTCCCGACTTAATTCCCCTACTATGCAAAAATCTATCCAACCTTGTCTTAAATATATTAACTGAGGTAGCCTCCACTGTTTCATTCGGCAGAGAATTCCACAGATTCACCACTCTCTGGGAAAAGTAGTTCCTCCTCATCTCTGTCCTCCATCCACTCCTGCAAATCTTGAGGCACTGGAAGGTTTTAAACATGGTACACCACAGAACAGACTCTTCAGCGCACATTCTGTTCCAAGATCAATCAAATCCTCCCCTCCATTTCTCTACAATATGTGTGCCTATCTATGAGTCACATTTCCCTAATGTATCTGCCTCACCCACCACTCTCTGTGTAAAAATTATCTTCCTCTGTCATATCCCAAACAAGAGAGAATCTGTGGATGGTGGAAATCCAAGCAACACACACAAAATGCTGGAGGAATTCAGCAGGCCAGGCAGCATCTATAGAAAAAAGTACAGTCGACATTTCGGGCCAAAACCCTTTGGCAGGACTCAGCCCAAAACATCAACTGTACTTTTTTCCATGGATGCTGCCTGGCCTGCTGAGCTCCTCCAGCATTTTGTGTGTGACATATCCATCTATTTTCTTCCAATTACCCAAAATTATGCTGCTCCTATTGGCCATTGCCACCCTTGGGAGAAGGGTGTTGACTATCCACGCAATCTATATCTCTTATCTTACCACCTTATACATCTCTATCAAGTCACCTCCTTTTATCTACTCTTGCTCAAAAAAGAAAAGATCGAGCTTTCTCAATCATCTCTCAAATGACGTGTTGTCTAATTCAAGCAGCATCTTTGTACATAGAAGTAGTTCAAGTATTCAAGGAATCAAAATACTTTATAAATGTATAAATCATACAACCTTGAGGTTTGCCTGCTCACAGGTAGCCACTAAGCAAGAAATCTGAAAGAACCCAATTAAAGAAAAAACAGTAAAAATAAAAGACCAACATCTGATACACAAAAGAAAGAGGGAAAAAGCAGCTTATGCCAACAGTTGAAGTAAACAATAACAATTCAAACCAAAAACTGAGTCCTCAGATCCAAACCCCGGAGCAACCCGGAATAGGCCCAAAGCCTCACTTATTAGTTAATCAGGCATGAAGCACATAAGCTGAGTCAGTCTTCATAGCCTCAGCAGCATAGAGAGTGAGAGGAGCGACTATTATGAAGAATGAGCAAAATCAGCAGTCATCCTGAGTCCCGAGACTTAAAAAAAACAAGGTTGGTGTGAGGGGTCAAGTGGTCAGGTCCTGTTCCTCTTTCCTTGAGCTATTGTGGTAATATAGCCTATTGTTCATTAATGATTGCTGCCTCACATTTCAAATTTTATTCAAAATTCACAGAGGCAGGAATAATCCATGATGTGTGTTCTAATATTTCATGCTAACCAGCTTTCCTTGTGGACTCTGTCTACTTTTCTTGCCACCTCTGTAAAACAGCAAACATAATCAAAGACCCCACCCACTCCATTCTCTTTCCAGACTCCTCTCATCGGGCTGAATATAAAAATGTCTGAAAGCACATACTAGCAAGCTCAACAACAGCTTCTATCCCCTGATATAAGACTAATAGGTGGTTCCCTAGTACAATAAGGTGGACACAGAAGAGACTCTGCAGATGCTAGAAGTCCAGAGTTACACACACAAAATGCAGCTGACCAGCCTGCTTAAACAGTCAACGTTTCTGGCGGAGACCATCCGTCAGGACAACAAAATAGACTCCTGACCTCGCAATCTACCTCGCCATGGCCTTGCAGCATTTTGTCTGCTTCCGCTGCACTTTCTAGAATTGTTCACTGCACTTCACAAGTGACATTTCTAAATTAATTAACCGCTTAAATATTTCCTTAAGATGGCATTGGTGAATCTCAGTGAGTTCTGGCTGGAGGCCGTGCAACAAAGAAAACAATTAAATACTTTGTTAATCGCTCTCTTTTGTGTAAAGGATCACTGCAAACAATAGCCTCTAACTTTTCTTTGGATTTGGAGGCAATTTGGTGGTAACAGAACGGGTGAGAGTGAACCATCACCGAGAGTGAGGAAAACCCGAGGTTTGATTGATTTACCTGCCAAGCCGAATCAGAAAGGTCGGGTTCAGGCCAAATCAAAGAGGCCGGGTCCAGGTCCCAGAGCACATCGAAGTGACAGAACCCGATGTTTGCATGATTTAAGCGCCGGGCCAGATTGGAAAGGTCAGGGTCCAAGGAAAGTGATGCGCTGGTTCAGCTCGCTGCTCTGTTCTGACCTGAACTACAGCTCTCTGGCTTTGACTATCTTTGTGCACTTCAGTTGTGACTATTTGTTTTTTTTCTTCTGCACGTTGGGTGTTTGATGCTCTTTCTTGTGTAATGCTTTTTCTGGATTTCGTTGTTTTTTCATGCCGATTATGAGACAAATCTCAAGGTTGTATAATGTATACCTACTTAGATAATAAATGTACTTTGAACTTTTCTATACCCAGCCAGTGGTCTTGTAATCTTTTGGTTACCTTGCAGCAAGTTAATGAGAATTAACCTGTTGGTTTTAAGATCAAAACAGAACATTTTAATCATCTATAGGAGAAATATGATAGCATCTCATATCTCATCCAATGTCGGTCTGAGATGATTTTTCCCCTACGTTTTTTCCCATGACAATCTCCACTACTTTTCACTACATTTCAATAAAGGGCAATTAATTCTCAGTCAATTGCTAATTTTAAGTCCAAACTTAATAGATTGTTGTTAACCAAAATTAGTACAGATAGATCTGTGGAATGAGGTCACCAGTGGGTCATGATCATATTGAATAGAGAAAAAAGCACTGGGGAATAAATGAGCTTCTTTTATACTTATTTTCCATTGTCAAGATATTAATTGTCTCCTGATGTTCCTGAGGGACATGTCCGGCACTTATGAATGTCTGGGAATAATTTTCTACATTTTGGCTCAGATCCACTTTGATGTCCTTGAAGATTTATGGTTATAAAACACCTGGCTTATGCACCTAGTAGACATCAAAATCTCACTAAGCATCAGCAAGGCTTGAATTAGATTCACAAAGCAGAGGGACAGAATTCAAACTTTCATTTGCAATGGCTCAGAGGATGAATGGCTTCCACCAAAGGCCCATCTTCCATTTCCTCGTTGCAATATTTCTTCTTAATTAATCATTGAAAAAACATCTATCTAATCTTTAGCTTCCTGCCTGCTATACTGAGAGCAAACAAAAATGTCCTTTGGCTTCAGTTATTGCTCTCCACAATTTAATTTTCTTTTATAACTCAAGGTGAGTGGTAATAGTTCTGAGTATAGAACATTTTTCAGCCAAGGTGCACAGTTTTCAGGCAGGTAGAGAATGAATGTATGGAACTTAAAACTTTTCCTCCTCGGCTTCTAATTCTGGACACGTGTTGCCAACCAGATCGCCAACATTTCATCTTGCTCCTGCCAAGCACAGGTCAGTGACACCATCATCTGATGCCACCACATCAATGTGATGATCTGGAAAATGCATCCATGCATGTACGTTCTTGAGCTCCTGAGAAAATTTGGATTGTTCATGAGGTTTCTACACTTGTGTTGTAGGATGTATCCTGACAAGTTGCACCTCAGGGTGGTTCAGCTACTGCTTCGCTTAGACCAATGGAGCCTGCAGAGAATGGTGAACACTGACCTGTCCATCCAGGGTCATCACATACCTTCATCTAGTCCATCTTCAAAGTGCATTACTCCAGGAAGGGGAGAAAACAGGAGAATGGGATTGAGGGGGATAATAAATCAGTCATGATTGAAGAGTGGCCAAATGGCCTAATTCTGCTTCTTTGTCTTATGGCTTTATGGTCCTATGGCAGGCATCCTTAACGGACAGATAGCCTTCCACATCTATTCAATGTCCACTCTACAAGCAAGAAAAAATCTGCCGAGGCAGGACTGAAGGGTCTCGGCCCAAAATGTTGACTATAATCTTTCCATAGATGTTGACTAGCCTGGTGAGTTCCTCCAGCATTTTGCTTGTGTGTTGCTATGCCCACTCCATCCAGGTCTTTCAATATTCAAGAGGTTTCAAAGTGATCCTTCTCATTCTTCTAAACTCTGACAAGGAGCAAACACTCCTCATATATTAACCCCTTCATCCCTGGGAACATTCTTGTGAATCTCCTCTGGATCCTCTCCAATGTTAGCATACTCCTTCTTAGATAAGAGGCTGAAAATGGAAAATAAATAGTCATGATGAAGTGGCAGAGCAGAAGTGATGGGACGGCAGCACAGCGGTACAGTCAGTAAAGCCTTGAACTCAACTGCACCAGAAATCTGGGTTCAATAATGATCTTGTGTGTTGTCCTTATAGAGTTTACTTACTCTTCCTGTGACCTCCTGGACTTTCTTCATGTGTCTAATTTCCTCCCATATTCTAAAGATGTGTTCGGTGGTAGATTAATGGTCCATGATAAATTGGTCTTGTTGTGTATAGAAGAGTGACAGAAGCTAACAGGAGATTATAGAGATGTGAGGGAATAAAGGTATGGGCTTAATTTAAGATTAGTGTTAATGGGTAGTTGATACTTGGCATGGAATTGATGGGATGAAGAGCCTGTTTCCATATTATAACTCTCTTTGATAATTTAAATTTATCTTTAACTCCTTGGCCAGCTTAGAACTAGACTAAGGCAGCTCCCTTTCTTCCCCATGGTGGGTAATGCACTTGAATCCAAGGGGTTAAAGGTGAGACCAAGACCCCTCAAAATTTGACTTTTGTACCAATAGTTATCTGTGGTTCTCACGCTAAATGTTTTCCTTTCAAATATTTCTGTCTTACATCATTGAAATCTTATCTATATTCTCCTGTTCCCATGTTTTTCTCTGAAATTCATAAAAACAGTCTCCTGAAATATATCTAAATTGTTTTATTTTTGTTGTTATTCAGGTCTGGTTCCCATGAATTCTGCCCACAGTCTCTTCAAGATTGCCAAGGTCTTTTTTTGGTGTTGTTTAATTTTGCCTTTTGTTTTGAGTTGAAAGAATTATTAAATCCAAGCTCTGCAAAGGTCATCCAGTATGGAGGGGGTGGGTCACATGGAAAATCTATTGTTTTGGCTCGGTCCTGGGTCTGGCTAAGATAGCCATCTATTCATGTGATCCAGATGGTGGGCAGTCAAGGGCTCTGACCAAGTTGACTGCTTGTTCCTCTTCAGGGGTTATATTCATGCCGGGGTGTCCTTAGAGAGGGGGTTTGTGGTCTCTATGGAAAAATTGTGGAATTTCCAAGAATGCTGGCATAGCCCCTCCCTCCAGGGAACTGGGTATTTTGTAGATCATAATAACCACATTTTAATTTTAAATTGTACAATCTCTGATCATTGCGTGTTTCTTGTGAGTGATTAAACTCGTTTTATAAAAAAAACTTCTTGAGCTCCTGCTGATTACCGGCAATGTGAGCTCTGTCTCGCACGGAACTGTTGATCCAGGGATTCTAGTTTCCATGGACCCTAACTGATTTCAGGGGGACAACATCCTCGATGCACTTCTGGATGAAACTTGTGACCCCTTCCGTGAACTTGGAGACATGCTCATCGAGCAAGATATGGTTATATCAATGTCATCAAAGCAGTCCTGTAGCATAGAGTCCAATTGGTCTGACCAACAATGGATGGTTTTAACTATGGCCACCTCTTGTTTCAGCTTCTAACTGTACTTTGGCAACAGCAAAATGGAGGAGTGATCTGATTTTCCAAAGGGAAGAGTGCTCTGTAAGGATTGCGGAAGGGAGAGTAGCAGTGGGCAAGTATGCTATATCCCCGTGTGCTCAGCTGGATGTGTTGGCAAAACTCTGGGAAGACTTTAGTCAGCGACACTCTGTTAAAGTCTCTGGCGATGATGAAGGCAGCCTCTGGGTGTGCAGCTCCAGTTGCTGATGGTCTGATACAATTCCTTGAGAGACAAGTCAGTATCAGCCTGTGGTGGAATATACACAGATGTGATAATAACAGCTGTGAACTCCCTAGGCAGCCAGAAAGATCTACACAGCAGCACCAGGTAATCCAGATCTGGAGAGAAAAGGAATTGAGGGCATGCATGTTCCTGCAGTCACAACAGACATTATTGAACATGAAGCATACCCCACTTCCCAGAGAGGTTTTTACACCTGTCCATCCAGAACAGGGAGAACCTGAAGGGCTCGATAGCATGTTCCGGTATCTCATCTGTCAGCCAGGTCTCCATGAAGCACAAAATGTTCCTTTCCTTTGCTTCCCACTGGTAGGAGATCCTGGCTCTCAGTTCACACAGCTTATTGTCCAGAGACTGAACATTAGCCAGGAGAATACTAGGAAGTGGCGGCCTATCAGCATGCTGTCTCAGCCTCACCAGGACACCAGCCCTTCTCCCTTCCCTCTGACGTCACTTCTGAGGCAGCGGCGGTGTAGTAGGTGAGCCTCCCGTTGATTGCACAAGCAGGGGATCCCAGTGTAGAAGAGGTGGCACATAGTTGGTAAATGCTGTCTTCCTGATGTTCAGGAGAGTCAGCCTACCGTATCTAATGTGACTAACAGTTACTTGAACAAGAAGTGCGAAGGAAATCACAGAAATTAAAAGCATGCTGTAAAGTTGGAAAGGAGATCACAACATGGCCGCCGTACGCGGTGCCATCTTTGGATGGGAACAAAGACTTGTAAGTTTTTAATAGATGTACACTGGAGAACATTCTTACTTGTAGCATCACCATATGGCATGGAGGGGCTACTGCACAGGATTGAAAAAAGCTGTAGAGGGCTGCAAACTCAGCCAGCTCCATATTGGGCACTAGCCTTCCCAGCACCAAGGACATCTTCAAAAGGGGACGTCTCAAAAATGTAGCATCCATCATTAAGCACACCAATTATCCAGGACTTGGCCTCTTCTCATTACCACTATCAGGGAAGATGTATAGGAGCCTGAAGATACACACTCAATGTTTTAGGAACAGCTTTTTCCCCTCCACTAGCAGTTTACTGAACAGACAATGAACCCATGTACACTACCTCACTATTTCATCGCTCTCCTTGTGCATTACTTGTACTTTTTTTTAAATATACCTCTCAATGTAATTTATATTTTTGTTTGTTAAGTATTACAATACACTGCTGCCACAAAACAACAAATTTCACGAAATAAGCTGGTGATGTTAAACCTGATTCTGATTCTAAAATGTCACATGATTATTATTCATTATCTCTGGCAAAGAAATTCTCAAATAGCTCAAAGGAGGTTAAAGCTGCAGATTAAACATCATTAAGTTTTATGGTATAAGAGGCAGCAAGTTTTGATGAGAACACATTCATAATGACAACTATAAAAAATTATTTCTTAATATGAGAGATTCTGCAGATGCTGGAAATCCAGAGCAACACGCACAAAATGCTGGAGGACCTCAGCAGGTCAGGTACCATCTATGGAAACGAATACACGGTTGACATTTCTGGCCGAGACTATTCATCAAGACTGGAAAGGAAGTGGTAAGGTGCCAGGATAAGAAGCAGGGGGAGCAGAATGAGTACTACCTAACAGGTGGTAGATGAATCAGTTGTATCAAATAATTAGGGAGGTTAAGAAATTTTCAACACACACAAAATGCTGGTGGAACACAGCAGGCCAGGCAGCATCTATAGGGAGGAGCGCTGTTGACGTTTCGGGCTGAGACCCTTCATCAGGACTAACCACTACTTTCAAATCTCTTTCTATCTTTCCTTTTGGTTAGTCCTGACGAAGGGTCTCGGCCCGAAATGTCGACAGCGCTTCTCCCTATAGATGCTGTCTGGCCTGCTGTGTTCCACCAGCATTTTGTGTGTGTTGTTGTTTGAATTTCCAGCATCTGCAGATTTCCTCGTGGTTGCCGCTTAAGAAGTTTTCATGCAGTTTTATAGATATAGAAAAAGATATTATAAGTTTTATCTGTCACATATATATTGAAGAGTTGAAACATACACTGAAATGGTTTTAGCGTCAACGACTGAATTATCAGTCCTAGGATAGACAACAAGTGTTACCATGCTTTGGCCAGTAGTTTTGGCCAAAACTCACTAACCCATACATCTTTGGAATTCAGGTGCAAACTGGCGCACCTGGAGGAAACGCAGATGGTCACGGGGAGAACGCACAGACTCTGAACAGAGAGTGACAGCAATCGAACCCCGATCGGTGATTGCTAACAACGTGACACGTTGTGCTAACTGCTATGAAATTGTGAGGACTATACGTGATGTAGTGGCATAAACATGATAAAATCTGCAGATGCTGGAACTCCAGAGCAATGCACACAAAACCCTGGAGGAACTCAGAAGACTAAGTACCATCCATGGAAAAGAGTAAAGAGTATATGTTTCAGGCCCAGACCCTTCATCGGGACTGGAAGAAGAGACGAGGTCAGAATAAGAAGGAGAGGGGAGGAAGAAGTAAAAGGTGGTAGGTGATAGGTGGAACTGGGAGAGGGGGAGGGGTGAACTAAAGAGCTGGGAAGTTGATTGGTGAAAGAGATAAAGGGCTGGAGGAGGGAGAATCTAATAGGAGAGAGTAGAAGACCATAGAAGAAAGTGAAGGGGAGAAGCACCAGAGGGAGGTGACAGGTTGGTAAGCAGATGAGATGAGAGCAGAAAACAGGAATGGGGAATAGCGAAGGGAGGAGGGACATTTACCAGAAGTCGGAGAAATCGATGCCCATGCCATCTGTTTGGCGGCTATCCAGACAGAATATAAGGTGTAACCTCTTCGAGCTGAGTGTGGCAACATCAAGACATGCCATGGACTGACATGTCAGAATAGGAATGGGAAGCAGAATTGAAATGGGAAGTAGGATTGTTGTGTGACAATTTTGATCTCCTTAATTGAGGAATGTTTTACTCGCTTTGAAGAGAGAAGTTTCACTGAGTTGATTCATGTCTGGTTAACAGTCCAGGTGACAGAGTATTGACTGGAAATATTAATTGTCCATTCTCCTCCAAGGATGCTGTCTGATCCACTGAGCTCCTCCAGTAGATTGTGTGTTGCTTAAGATTCCATCATCTGCCTTCTCATGCATCTCCAATTTGAAAATAAAAATCACTTTCAAAGACACTTTGTGGATACAAGGACTTTTTTTAAAGTTATTATGCTATTGCGAACTTAACCAAACAGTTAAACATTCTAATACTGCAAATCCATTATTTTCCAAAATATACTCAATGGTCATTTCATTAGGTGCCTTCTTTATGTAATAAAGTGGCCTCTGAATGTATGTTTGTGGTCTTTTGCTGCTGTAGCCCACCCAAGGTTCGAAGCGTTGTGCATTCAGAGATGCTCTTCTGCACAACGCCGTCGTAACACCTGGCTATTTGAGTTACCATCACCTTCCTGTCAGCTTGAACCAGTCTGGCCACTCTCCTCTGACCCCTCTCATTAACAAGGTATTTTCATCCACAGAACTGCTGCTTACCGAATGCTTTCTTTTTTTTTGCACCATACTCCATCAGTTCTAGAGCAGGGGTTCCCAACCTTTTTAATGACATGGACCAATGCTATTAAACAAGGGGTTTGTGGACCCCAGTTGGGAACCCTTGCTTCAGAGACTACTGTGCACTAAAATCCCAGGAGATCAGCAGTTTCTGAGATTCTAAAAACCACTCCATCCCACCAACAACCATTCCACAGTCAAAAGTCATTTGGATCACATCTCTTCCCTATTCTGCTGTTTGGTCTGAACAACAACCGAACCCCTTGGCCATGTCTACGTGCTTTTATGTATTGAGTTGTTGCCACATGATTGGCTGATTAGATATTTGCATTTGCAAGCAGGTGTACCTAATAAAGTGGCCACTGAGTGTATAAACGAACCCTCAACTGATCTAGGAAGAGAAATTAAATCCATTTGTATATAAGTTCAGTGATCTTATGTCTTCCAATTGCACTACAGAATGGTTATATATCATGGTTAGCAATCGCACTTGAAAAATAAAAACTCACATCTGGTTGATTAACATCTCATCTTCTTTGTGTTTCTCCAGTTCCTCTGGGGCATATTTATGAGCAGTCCCTCAGCAGCAGAGTTTATTGAATGATTGCACAATGTTACAGCACCAGAGATGCAGGGATCTGGAAATCTCCACTGAGAAGAGCTCTGCACTGCATTATCAGCCTTGTCATCTTTGGGTCAATCAGACACTGTTCAACATCAAATCATATAAGAAGTCTTAATCTATTTAATGCACACAGTCAAATAAATCTTCAGACAAGAGCAGTTTTAACAAAACTGTTCAGCTTGTTACATTGCTAGAGAGGGAAAGATTCATCTTAGTACCCAACCACTGGATAAATCTACCATAAACCCTCTCATTTCACCCAACTCACCTGCCCCCTTTCCTTGCTTTGCCTATCTTTTTCTAGCTTGTACTCTTCCCCTCCCATCACCTTCTTATCCTGGCTTCTTTCCCCTTCCTTTCCAGTCCTGATGAAGGGCCTCAGCCCGAAATGATGACTGTTTATTCCTTTCAATAAATAATACCTGCCCTGCTGAGTTCCTCCAGTATTTTGAGTGGGTTGCTCTGGATTTCCAGACTCTGGGCCTTCAGAACCGTGAGGCAGCAGCTTTACCAGCCGTGTCATTGTGCCTGCCTCTTAATTCAGACCAAGTTCTGCTCATCAATATCCCTGCACTTAAGAATGATACAAACCTGGAATTCTCTCGCGAGAGAATGGTGTAGTTTGAAGTCAGTTACAAAGTGGAATTTAATAGGTATTGGTGAGGCAGAGGTTTTAAAAATTAAGGAACAAAGACCTATTGATGAGTTAAGTTGCAGATGATCTATAACTGAAGCAAAAACCAAAAAGACTCATGGGTCCAAATGGGCTCTTTCTGTTTCTAAACTGCTAATTTCCTTCTAGACTACTGATATGGTATTTGAATACCATCTTACCATTTTTCAAATGTTTCTTTTATAAAAAGAACATTTCTGAAATTTCATGATTGACATCCAAGTTAAAGCTCTATCAATGAAGAAAGGGGACATTGTATTTAACTGAAGAGATTCTGCAGATGCTGGAAATCTTGAGGAACACACACAAAGTGCTGTGCTGTACACACAATATAACTCAGCCAGCCAAGCAGCATCTACGGATGTAGTCCTGATGAATGGTCTTGGCCCAAAATATCGACTATTTATTCCTCTCCGTAGACGCTACCTGACCTCCTGGGTTCTTCATGTTTATTTATTTATTGAGATAAAGCATGGAACAGGCCTTTCCAGCCCTCCAAGGCATGCCAGCCAGCAATCCCCTGATTTAATCCTAGTTTATATTGTCATGGGACAATTTACTACAATCAATTAACCTTGCAACAGTCTTTGAACTGTGGGAGGATACCACAGCACCAGGAGGAAACCCATATGGTCAAGGGGAGAACATACAAACTCCTTACATGCAGCGAGCATGAGTGTTGCATTAGATTTAATTGTATTTGGGACTGTCATTCTACAGTGCATTTTCTGCATGGACTTTTCTCTTGATATGCCGTTACACTGAAGTCACTGCTTGGAAATTAATACAAGATTAAAAATATAACTTAAACAAAGAAAAATGCTTTCTTTATGAAAATGGAACTACTTCAAAAGGTTGGATATCTATCCTCTACAATATTTTGATGAATTAATTATTGTGAAAATTGCTAACTGAATAGCATGGGATTTGGAACTCAATGAGAGAACAAATAGGTTTAAATTTTGTGGGGTATCACAAAGAAGGATCTTCTCCTCGATAAAACATGGTTTCTGTGTAAAATTTATTCTTTATCTTTGTTTATAACAATAACAATCACAGCACGGAAACAGGCCATCTCAGCCCTTCTAGAAGAGGACAAAAGAAAAGCACCATCCAAAATGTGATTTGAGTATTAGTTCAGTGCCAACATGCTGACAATCTTGGTAAAGAGCAGGAACCCTCCGCCATGAAGAAGCACAACTTAAGTGTGGCTGTAGATTACAGATTCCAACAAGGGCTCCAGCCACCTTGAAAAGGGAAGAAGAAGCTTGATTCAAATATTAGCTCAATGCCAACATGTCAGCAATAGTAGTAAAGAGCAGCCAACCAGGTATTTTATTATCTCACCAATGTATTTGCAGCTCATTTACAATGTTATTTCTTTCTGAAGCTCTCCAGAATGTTTCAATGTTTATGGTATTTAACTTTCAGGAACAGCTTCATTGCCTCCACCATTAGATTTCTGAATGGGTTATAAACCCATGAGCACTCTCTCACTATTTTTTGCTTTTGTTTTACATGACCTACCTTTTATTTTTGGGTGGCTGCACCAGAGGAGCTCAAGGTGCTCCTTCCCTCCACTAGCCTGCAGGCCACCCTCGGTCAAGGTGTGGCACTGACTTAGACCCCCACCTACTCCTCCTCGCCCTTCCCTAAATCAGGATCATGTGAAGCCATGGAAGCAGATGGTGGATGGTCATATGAGCAGCTGGTACATACCACAAGCCCTGGTTATACAACCACTGGCACCAGGCAGACAATCTCTGAAGAGTATTGATAATGGCTGGGGTGACTCGTCTTGTAAAGACTCTGCCCAGAAGAAGGCAATGGCAAACCATTTCTGTGGAGAGTATGATTGTCTATGTGATACTCCATATCATATAATGATGATGCTGACGACTGTATTTGTAGCTCACTATACAACATTATTTCTGTCTGAAGTTCTCCAGGATGTCTAATACTTATGTTTCTTAACTTTCAGGAACCACCTCTTCCCCTCCACCATCAGGTTTTTAAATTGACATTCAACACATATACAGTACACTACCTCGCTAACTTCTTTTTTGCTCTCTCTTTGCACTAACTACATTTTGTTATTTTGTATTGCAATGTACTGCTGCCACAAAAAAACAGATTTCACAACTTAGTGATAATAAACCAGACTTTGATTCTTTAAGAATATTAATGCCTGGCTGCATTAAGCCATGAAGAAAAGATATTGGCCTGGCTGGTGGGAAGAAGGCTCCGGCCTGCAATAAGATAACAATTTTCAAAAGACAGACATAGTAGATGTTGTACAAATACTGTCTTTCCTATCGACCAGTTGATCGTAAAGTGCACAGGACACAACTCAAGGTTCAAGATTGCTTAATGGTATTTCCAATATACATATAAAGGAGAACAAAGTAGTTGTTAGTCCAGATTTGATGCAGCACAAAAAAAATCACAATAGGATAAAGAGCACAATAATAATTTTTTTTTAAAAAGTACATCAGACCCAATGTAATTGGTACAACACAGAAAATTGCAGGAGGAACTCAGTAGGTCAGGGAACAGCTATAGAGTGGATTAAACAGCAGACATCACAGTTCATTCTATCTGGACTGAAAGAGAGGAGGGAGACAGCAGTATATCGAAAGATGGAGGGAAGGGGAGTGAGCAAAAGTCAGCAGGTGGATCCTAGTGAGGGGGAGGGATTGATAGGCAGGTGAAGGAGGGAGAATGGGAAGGATGTCAGAATCTGGGAGGTGATAGGTGGAAATGACGAAGGGCTGAAGATGATGGAATTAAAGAGGAGAGAAAGGTGGAGCTTACAACAAAGGGAGAGGAACTATTGGGAGGAGTGTAGGAG
This sequence comes from Hypanus sabinus, assembly GCF_030144855.1. NCBI lineage: Eukaryota > Metazoa > Chordata > Chondrichthyes > Myliobatiformes > Dasyatidae > Hypanus > Hypanus sabinus. Next base: position 10,840,879 of record NC_082716.1, read on the forward strand.
TGATGGTGGCTAATTGGTTTATTATTGTCATTTTCAAGATTCAAGATTGTTTAATGTCCTTTCCAGTATACAGGTGTAAAGGAGAATAAATTAATTGTTACTCACAATACAATGCAGCATCAAAAACACAATAAGACAAACACAATAAATATAAATACTTCAGATAATTTATCAATGTGCACAAAATGCTGGAGGAACTCAGTAAGCCAGGCAGCACCTATGGAAAAGAGTGCAGTTGACATTTCGGGCCAAGACCCTGAGTTCCGCCAGCATTTTGTGTGTGCTGCTTGGATTTCCAGCATCTGCAGATTTTCTCTTGTTTGTGATAAGATAACTTATATAGATTCATTTTATGTAAATCAACTGACACTAGGCATGGGAGTGTTTGTACAAAAGGTGACTGACAGGAGATGATAAAGTGGTGGTAGGGCGTCTAGAGGGGTGGGTTAGTAGCTGGAAGTGTTGATCAGCCTTACTGTAAGGGGAAAGTAACTGTTTTTTAGTCTGGTGATCCCGGCATAGATACTTGGTAGCCTCCTCCGTGGTGCCAATGTACAGCCTCTCCCAGAGCAACGTCTAGTGTGACTCAATGTCTACATCCAGTAGTTGAGTGATCTTTCAACCTTGACCCCAAAGCCAGGACTGTGACAGATTAGAACATAGACCAGTACAGTACAGGACAGGAAGATGGGAGGTGATAGGTGGAAAAGGCAAAGAGATGGAAAAGAAGAAATCTGGTAGAAGAGGAGAGCGGACCATGGAGGAAAGGGAAGGAGGAAGAGAAGCAGGAAGAGGTGGTGGGCAGGTGAACAGAAGAGGTACAAGGTGGGCAGAGTGGGGAACTGAAGAGAGGAGGGTGAGGGGGAAAATTACTGGAAGTGAAAGTAATCAATGTTCATGCCATTAGGCTGGAGGTGTTGTTCCTCCAACCTGAGAGTAGTAGTAGAGGAGGCCATGGACTGACATGTCAGAAATGAAATAGAAAGTGGAATTAAAATGACTGGCCACTGGGAAATCCTGCCTTTTGTGGTTGGAGCGAAGTTGCTCAACAAGATGGCAAACAGGATAAAACCCAAGCCCATCATCTTTTATCACCCATCTTTCATTCACACTCTTTTTCCCAGCTGTGTCAATGCTGAGAATCTTCAAAGGCATTCAAACGTTTGCTGCCAACTTGAGGTGAGTTTCCTGCTTTGACTGGTATGCTTTTATCCCACTGCATTTACAACCTGAATTATTAATGGCTTTTCACATCAACGATACTTTCTCCTCTTCCATCTGACAACACCATCTGGCTTTTCGGGGCCCTGATCAGAGCCGCCCTCTGTTAGCACCGCCATCACAAGGATAAAGTCTCCTCGCAGAGTGGCTCTTTCATGATGCTGTTTTAACCAGTGCACTTGCCACCTTCGGCTGGGAGTCAATATGGGCCCCAGGGGAGATAACTCATTTTACCCTGCCTCGGTAATCACTACAGACAGACAGACACCAGGAAAACTGCAGCAGAAGCTGCTCAGATGATCACTTAAAAGCTGACCTCTGAGACCAGTGAGGTGCTTCCAAATCACCCCATCTCATAGGGGAGGTACAATAGCCTAGTGGATTTTGTAGCCCCTTACAGCACCAGCAGTGGAAAGATTGGTGTTCATTTCCAACCTGTAAGAAAATTGTATGCTCTCTGTGGTGAACTACATACCGTATACCTGTCTGGACACGCTCCCCCTGCTGACTGCTCCTGTCCGCGACCTGGCGCCCGCAGGAGCAGCAGACCACTACTCCAAACACTCCACAGTAACTATGAACCCTGTACCCGAGGTGACACTGCGCACACCGAGCCCTACACAGACTCCTCACGACACTCCTATACCAGGCGCCTCGCACACGCATGAGGGATCACTGATGCCTAGTGGGCTGACACCTCCAGTTAGGCCAGAACCAGTACAACCACTGGCACCTGTGCAATCACAGCCAGTGCTACGTAGATCGCAGCAACAGATTCGACCACCTGATAGACTTAACCTGTAAATATACTTGTAAGAAACTTCGCCCCATGGGGACTCTCTTTTAAAGCAAAGGGGGGGGGGTGAATGTGGTGAACTACATATACCTGTCTGGATATACCTGCCCCCCTACTGATTGTGTCTGTGGCCCCTCCCACTGACTGTGGCTCCTCCCACAGACCTCGGTATAAAGGCAATTGGGGACACCGCCCTGGCCTCAGTCTCCAGGATGCAGTGTGGTGGTCAATTGCTGCTGGTTCTTTCTTCCAAACAATAAAAGCCTATATCTCGTCTCAAGTCTCCAAGAGTTATTGATGGTGCATCAAGTGGCCAATAGCGGAAGACGTGACAAGCCATCAGTGTTGTTGTGTTGTTTGGTACCCTTGAACTCTATGTCAGAAGAGAGGACTCCTGGGAAGTAACCGGGTAGCAGTCAGCACTGAAATTCCCATCTTGGGATTGAAAGTAGATGCAAGCAACTAGTGGTCTGTCACCAGCATAACCTATTGTGTGTAGAGATAATGGTGAAACTTCTTTATTCCCCATATTAGTCTAAGGGCCTCTCAGCCGATCTGTGCACAGTTGAATTCTGTGCTCGTCAGGGATCTTGAAGGAAACGCAATTGGGCCTTCAGATCCATCTTTCATAATGTGTGACAAATGGCATCACACGCCCATCTGATGGGCAAGGATGAGCCATACTGGATGAACGGTTCAGCAGATGTCATTACTCTCTTTGTTTCCTTGAATGCTTTTTCTTATCTTTCTGACCATTCCTCCTTTGATCCCATCTGTAACAGTGCAGCATTGTAACAATGTTTGAGAGAAACCAGTGGTGGTAGTTTACAAGGCCCAAGTGTGACCTGAGTTATGACAAATTTTCCGGTTTGGGTTCCTGTAACACTGCTTCAATCTTCTCTTGTGATATATGTAAGCCATGTTTTTCAATGATATGCCCATAATATGAGACTTAATTATTGAAAAACTCACATGTCTCTCTCTTTGCATGCAGACCGTACTCACTCAACCAGGTAAGCACTTTACCAAGGTTCTGGAGGTGTTCTTCATCATTTTTGCCAATACAATGATGTCATCAAGGTTAACACTGTGCTCCTAGAATATCTTGGAGCTCTGGGTCTATTGTTCTTTGCCAAATTGCTGGAGCTGATGTGATGCCAAAGATGAGATGATCATACTGGAATAGTCCCTTGAGTGCCTTTGCAAGAGTGCCTTGCAATCCTGCTTGACTCTTCAATCTCCATTTGCAGATAGGCTTGTGTCAAGTCAATTCTTGAAAACCTTTCCTTGCCTGCCAAAGATGCAATAATGTCTTCTATTTGTGGTAGTACACAGCACAGGTCTCAGGCCCCAAGATCCCTCTGAGCCTCCACACTCCCAAGAGTATTACCATTAATATTATATTCATATTTGACCTACCAAAATGAACAATCTGGGTTGTACTCCATCTGCCACTTCTCAGTCCAGTTTTGCCTCCTATTGATGTCCCGCTGTAACCTCTGACAGCCCTCCACACTATCCACACCACCTTCAACCTTTGTCTCCTCAGCAAACTTACTAACCCATCCCTCCACTTCCTCATCCAGGTCATTTATAAAAATCACAGAGAACAAGTCCCAGAACAGATCCCTGAGCCACACCATTGGTCACCAACCTCCATGCAGAATATAACCCATCCACAAGCATTCTTTGCCTTCTGTGGGCAAGCCAGTTCTGAATCCACAAAGTAATGTCCCCTTGGATCCCATGGCTCCTTACATTCTCAATAAGCCTTGCATGGGGTATCTTATCAAATGCCCTGCTGAAATCCATATACACTATATCTACTGCTCTACCTTCATCAATGTGTTTAGCCACATCCTCAAAAAATTCAATCAGGCTTGTAAGGCACAACTTGCCTTTGACAAACCTATTCTAACTATTCCTAAAAATAATATGCCTCTCCAAATGTTCATAAATCCTGCCTCTCAGGATCTTTTCCATCAACTTACCAACCACTGAAGTAAGACTCACTGGTCTATAATTTCCTGGGCTATCTGTACTCCCTTTCTTGAACAAGGGAACAACTTCCACAACCCTCCAATCCTCTGTAACCTCTCCTGTCCTCATTGATGATGCAAAAATCATCGCCAGAGGCTCAGCAATCTCCTCCCTCGCCTCTCACAGTAGCTTGGGGTACATCTCTCACAGTAGCCAGTCTCAGTGACTTAACAACTTGATGCTTTTCAAAAGCTCCAGCACATCCTCTTTTTTAATATCTAGATGCTCAAGCTTTTCAGTCCACTCTAAGACATCCATACAATCGCTAAGATCCTTTTCCGTAGTGAATACTGAAGCAAAGTATTCATTAAGTATTTCTGTTATCTCCTCCAGTTCCATACACACTTTTCCACTGTCACACCTAGTTGGTCCTATACTCTCATGTCTTATTGTCTTGCTCTTCATATACTTGTAGAATGTCTTGGGGTTTTCCTGAATCCTGTCCTCCAAGGCCTTCTCATGGCCCCTTCTACTCTCCTAATTTCATTCTTAAGCTCCTTTCTGCTAGCCTTAAAACCTTTTAGATCTCTATCATTACTTAGTTTTTTGAACTTTTTGTAAGTTTTTTCTTTTCTTCTTGACTAGATTTACAACAGCCTTTGTACACCACGGTTCATGTACTCTACCATCCTTTCCCTGTCTCATTGGAACATACCTATGCAAAACTCCATGTAAATATCCCCTGAACATTTGCCATATTTTTTGCCGTCCATTTCCCTGAGAACACCTGTTCCCAATTTCTGCTTCCAAGTTCTTTCCTGATAGCCTCATATTTCCCCTTACTCCAGTTAAATGTTTTCCTAACTTGCCTGTTCCTATCCCTCTCTAGTGCTATGGTAAAGGAGATAGAATTGCGATCATTATCCCCAAAAATCTCTCCCACTGAGAGATCTGACTCCTTTGCAACACTTTTTTGTAGGCTTTTTCCATTCTTGTGCACTGGTGTTTCCATACCAGCATGTGATGCAATCAATTAGGATAACTCTCCACTATAGATCTGCAGAAGCTTGCCAAAGTTTTAGTAGATGACATGCTGAATCTTCACAAACTTCTAAGAAAGTAGCAGTTCTGGCATGCCTCCATTGAAATAGCAATTACATATAAATCTCCGGACAGATCCTCTAATATGATAACACTTACAAAGTGCAGGCAAACAGTAAGGTGAAAAATCATAATGGGTTAGATTGTGAGGTTTAGAGTTCATTTGAGCAGACAAGAGATCAATTCAAGAGTCTGGTAACAGTGGGGTGGAAGCTGTCCTTGAGTTTGGTGATATTTTTTTTCAGGATTTTGTATCTTCTCCCCAATGGGAGAGGAGAAAAGAGACAATATTCCCTGATTGTCTCATTATTGTTTGCGGCATCTTGCTGTGCATTTCACTATAGTATCTACAATTTAGAAGTACTCAGCTGCTTGTGAATCCTGGGATTATGAAGGAAAAGACTTCTTTTCTTATTTATTTGCTAATTTACCTGTTTGATCACTCCAGGCCTGGAGGATTAGCAAGGACTGGTTCTAATTGATATTGCTGGATACATTTTCAATCAGAACACTGGGCACTGATGGTATCAGTAAACATGCAAACTGCAGGAATCACAGATTTAAATGTTATACGTTTCCTGAGGCTCTCTGGTTGCCTACCAACCTTGCAAAGCTTTAACAGCTTTCGATGAGTTGTCTCAAAATGGCAGATGCGACAAGAATGTGGATATATTTATCCAAATCTCTCTGAGAAATTACAGGTATTTGTTAGAGGAGGGGGTGGTGTTGAAAAGCACTCTTACAGCCTGCACGTTGCTTAATATTGAGGGTTTGAGTGGAAGGAGTGGGTGTTCTTGACAAGGTGCTCGAGTGATAAGATGTTAAATCAAGGCCCTTCTGTAGTGTCAAGGACTGTGCATCAAAAATAATTCACTGGCCATCGAGAGCCTTAGGAAGCCCCAAGGACATATATGGCATGATTTAAAATGTAAGATCTTTTCTCCTTCCTTTTTATAATGCACATTAATGCACTGACTTTGTGTTAATTGCTTTTTTGCTTGTTAAATTCATGTTAATCAGTAGTTAATTGGGAATGCAAATTTGCTCAATAAGTGACTTGATTTGCACATTGTTTTAATTCCTTGCAATTGACACCAGTTTTGAAGCATCAGAAAGAGGTAGAAGTTGATGAACAGAATAGAAGCTTCCAGAAGAAAAGTTTTCAGGTGGGATTGCTCAATGAGCACAGAAGTACTGTTGGATGTAATTTTCCTTGATTCAATTTTTATGGTAAAATTAAATGGTTCACAGATAGAGGTGGGGCTGTTAGAATGCAGAGCATAGCACAGGACAGGCTCATAGGATGAACAGACAATGTCATTCAGATGCCCAACTCATGTCTTTTCAAACAGATCATTTGCTTCCATTTGAAGGAAGGTAAGCAAGCCTCTGGTGGACAAAATAAATGCTTCGAAGGTAACATCAAAAATCACCAATACATCTAAAATCTGAAAAGACGTGGCACTCAATAGATATACCTGGAAGAAATCTGTTCAAGAGGGAGCTATGCTACATGAGAACGACTTCCATGGTGGCCACAGAGTAAAAGTGTAGCTGTGGAAGGTTAGCCAAAGTCCCAACCACTTACTCTTACGCACACTGCACCAGAATATGTGGATACCAAACTGGCTTTTACAGCCTCCTGAGGACCCACCAATGGACAAACCCTTAAGAGTAAGACACACAGAATGCTGGAGGGACTCAGAGGTCAGGCAGCATCCATGGAAATGAGCAAACATTCAACATTTTGGGTCAAGATCCTTCTTCAGGGCTGAAAAGGGGGAAGACCCCAGAATTAAAAGGTGGGAAGAGGGAAAGGAGAACCAGAAGGTGATAGGTGAGTTTAGAAGAGATAAGAGGCCAGGGTGGGGAAGAGAGGAAGGGGAGGAAAAGTATTTTTTACCTGAAGGAGAAATTCATATTCATGCCATCAGGTTGGAGGCTACCCACCCAGAATTTCTTCAGCCACGGGGTGGTGAATTTTATGGAATTTGTTGCCACATGCAGCTGTGAAGGCCAGATTGTTGGGTGTATTTAAGGCAGATATTGATAGGTTCTTGATTAGACATGACATTTGTTAGGGTCTGGTCTGGAGCCCACCTTTTGTTTCTTGCTCTGGTTCGCGGACTCCTGACTCTGAGCCTTGCAGCCAGCCCTCCTGTCACCCGGAGCCATTGGATCATCTTGGCTTAAGGAGGTACACCTGTTGTCTATTAGGGGGCAGGTGTTTATAAGGGGCTTGGGGAATGAGCCTAGTTGGGGGGTTGTCCTGCTCTGAGGCTGGTTTAACTTGCTCTGTACCCGGTCCGCTGGCTCTGAATCCAGTTTTGACCTGGTTGCTGGCCTGCTTTATATCCTGTTCTGCCCTGGTTGCTGGCCTGCTCTGTATCTGTTCTGTCTGGTTGGTCTTGTTCCCCTGCTTCTCTCATGTGTGCTAGTCCTGCTGTTCTGCCTTATTTGCCTTGTCCGTGCTGTCATGCTGTTGGTTGGCTTTCCCAATTTACCGGTGTATCCCGGTTGTCCTGCTGCTCACCCTGGACCCAGCTCCCTTCTGTTCCCTTACCTCTGTCGGGTAAGCCAGGCCGTCGCCATTACCCCTCGGGTGGTTCTGTCCCTTCCTGGCTGATGCACCATCAATAACTCTCTCTGAAACGTAAAGGCGAGATATCGGCTTTTATTGACTGGAAGAAGGAACAAGCAGTAGTTGACCACCATACTACATCCTGGAGACTGAGGGCAGGGCTCAGGCCTCAATCGCCTTTATACCGGGGTCTGTGGGAGGGGCCACAGGAGCAGTCAGCAGGGGGCGTGTCCAGACAGGTATATGAAGTTCACCACGGTGACCCTTGCCTCCATCGGGTAAGCCAGGCCATTGCCGTTACCCTACGGATGGTTCTGCCTCTTGCCTCTGTCGAGGAAGCCAGGCCATCTGCCTTTGCCCAGTGGAGGGACTCTGTTCCCTTCCTACCCCTCATCTTAGATGGGTTGTGCCTCAACTGCGCAGGTGTGCGCACCTTGCCCAGGCCTCCGTGTCTCTGCCTGGGAGGTGGTCCTCCCAGGATGCAGCCCGCCCTGAGGACTCCTACCCTTTCCTCCCCTTGTTCCGATGGGTTGTGCCCTGCACCTGCCCAGGTGTCTGCGTCTTGCTCGGGCCTCCTCCGTGTTCCTGCCTGGGAGGCGGCCCTGCCCAGGAGTTATGCGCTCGCCTGCACTCTGGGATGCTGCTCGGCCTCGCCTGACCTCGGGGATCCTGCTCCGCCTGCATTACCCCTTGCATGCCATGGCATCCCCATCCTGTCCTACCCCTAGTACTTCAGTGCCTGCGTCCTGCATTTGGGTCCATTCCAGGTCTCCTCGTGACAGCATTGAAGGTTATGTGGAGAAGACCAGGAACTGGGGTTGAGGAGGAGACAGAAAAAAAGGATCAGCCATGATTGAATGGCAGAGCATAATCGGTGGGCCAGATGGCCTAATTCTGCTCCTGTGTCTTATGGTCTTGTATAAGTTGCTGCTCCTCCACCCTGAGAATGGCTTCACAGTGGTACAAGAGGAGGCCATGGACTGACATGTCAGAGTTGGAATTAAAATGTTAGGGGACCGGGAAGGTCTGCTCCTGGCAGAGGTGCTCGACAAAGCCCAATTTGAGAGTGGTCTCACCAGTGCAGAGGAGGCCACACTGAGAGCACTGCTTCCAGCAGATTCACAGGTGAAGTGTTGCCTCACCTGGAAGGACTGCTGGGGCCTTAAATGGAGGTAAGGGAGGAGGGGAATGGGCAGGTGCAGCACTTTGACTGCTTGCAGGGATGTGCAAGGCGGGTGATTATTTGGGGGGGGGGGGAATGAAACGACAAGGGAATCATGGAGAGAGCAGGAAATGGAGAGGGAGGATGTAAAGATATGTTTGCTGGTAGGACCCCTTTGGAGACAGCAGGAAGTTGTGAAGAATGATATGTTGGGCGCAGTGGCTGATGGGGCGGTAGTTAAAGGCAAGAGGAACTCTATCACTGTTAAGACTGTGGGAAGATGGGGTGAGTGCAGATATTTGGGAAATGGAGGAGAGATCAGCATCTATGGTGGAGGAAGGGAGACCCTGTTCCTTGAAGGAGTACACCTCTGATGTCCTGGGAACAGACGTGGTGGAGGTGGAGAAACTGAGAAAAGGAAATGGCATTTTTACAGGTGACAGGGTGGGAAGAGGTACAGTCAAGATTGCTGCAGGTATCAGCAGATTCATAAAAGATGTTGGTCGACAGTTTGTCTCCAGAGATGGAGACAGAGAGATCAAGAAAGGGGAGAGAGTTGTCAGAAATGGACCAAGCGAATTTAAGGGCAGTGTGGAAGTTGGAGGCAAAGTTGATAAAATTGACAAGCTCAGATTGGGTGCATAAAGCAGCACCAATGTAGTTGTCAATGCAGCAGAGGAAGGGTTGTGGAGTGTTACCAGGGAAGGCTTGATACTGAATGTTCAATGTACCAACAAAAAGGTAGACATAGCTAGGATCTGTGCAGTTGTCCATGGCTACCCTTCAAGTCTGGAGAAACTGGGAGGAGCTGAAGGAAAAATTGTTGACACTGAGACCAGTTCTGTCAAACAGAAGAGGTTAGTGGTGGAGGGGAACAAGTTGTTTATTTTATTGAGAAAGAAGTGGAGATGTTTAAAGACTTTAATGGGTTAAGAAGATTTACAGTGATTACAACTTTTTGTATTTACTTAATTGGTTATGGGTTGGTTAATGTTTCCCAGAAAACCTGTATAGCACCAGTATTGCAGCTCAATGTTTTAAGGTGTTTTAGCTGTCACCATCTGGGACATGCCTGCTTCTCATTACTATCAACAAGGTGAAGGTACAGGAGCCTGAAACTAAACACTGAATAACTTTGGAACAGCTTCTTCCCCTCCACCATCAGATTCCTGATCAGGTCCTTGAACCTATCAACACCTCCTCATAATTCCTTTAGTTTCTACTATTTATTCCTGTAATTTATAGATTTGTATACCTTTCTACTGTACTGCTGCCACCAAAGAACAAATTTCCTAGCATACGTCAATGATGGTAGATTTAATTCCGATACATAGAATATAGAACATTATAGAACAGCTCAGGCCCTTTGGCCTGTGATGTTATGCTGATCATTTAACCAACTCTAAGATTAATCTAGCCCACCCCTTCCACATAACTCTCCAATTTTCTATCATCTATGTGCTAATTAAGAGTTTCTTAAATGCCCTAATGTATTTGCCTCTACCTCCACCCCTAACAGCTCGTACCATGTACCCACCACTCTGTTTACAATACCTGACCCCTAATACCCTCTGTAACCTACTCTAAAGTCAATTTACCGCATCCTTCTCACATAGCCCTCCATTTTCAATCATCAATGTGTGTATCTAAGAGTTTCTGAAATGCCCCTCATGTATCTGCCTCTACTGCCACCCCTGGCAGGGTGTTCCATGCACCCACCACTCTCTGTGTAAAAATAAATAAGTAAATAAATTACTTACTTACTTAAAAATAAATCCCCCCCCTACTTTTTTCCAATCACCTTAAAATGCCCTTCATGTTAAGCTTGCCCACTCTTGGGGGAAAAAGTTCCTGGCTCTCTATCTGATCTTTGCCTCTTATCATCTTGTGCATGTCTAACAAGCCACCTTTTATACTCCTTCTCTACAAAGAGAAAAGTCCTAGTTTTTCACTAGCCTGCCCTTTAGCACTGACTGCTCCCTTCACAGCAATTCCTTTGACCTAAGATAACACAGTTCTCACAGGGCCTGAATGCAAGCCCGAGTTGAATTCTTCTCTCGCCCGCCCGTCTTACTATTGAGGAGGAATTGCTGGTGAGCTTGTTGTCTCCTTTATCCCTTTCAAGGCTCAAAGTAATTTTATTATTAAGGCATGAATATGTTACTGTTGTAGGGGAAAGAAGGGTGAAGGCTAATAGTGATGTGGATTGTATCTAAGTGGGAGCAGGGAAAAGCAAATGAAAGCAGAGACATGGACGACACCCAAGTTTCAGGAACTTCATTAATCATATTATAGCGTGCATCCATTGTTGTCATAGAAAATTGGATTTGCTGCTGGACCTGCAGATAGTCATTTTATTCTATAATTAGGAGCTGGCCTGTTACTTAAGTAAGTCTACAGAATGTAGCCACCATTCAGTATTCAAAATGTAGTCTTACTGGTAATCTCATTAACACAGAGTGTAAAAGCCTTGCCAAATTCATGCTCAGGTAGATCAGATTTGGCTCGTCTCCTGCTGCACACAAGTTTTTAATAAATCACCCATTATTTGAACACCAGCTACGTGTGATTTTTTTTCAGTTTGTTGTTACAGTTACCATATACTACATTCAGATTCATTTTCTTAAGAGTCATAGAATCATAGAGAAGTACAGCACAGAAACAGGCCCTTCACCCCATCTAGTCCATACTGAGCCATTTAAGCAGCCTAGTCCCATCAACCTGCCCTGGGACCATAGCCCTCCATACCCCTGTTATCCATGCACCTACCCAAACTTTTCTTAAGTGTTGAAATCGAGCATCACTTCTGCTGGCAGCTCATTCCACACTCTCATGCCCCTCTGAGTGAAGAAGTTTCCCCTCATGTTCCCCTTAAACTTTTCACCTTTCACACTTAACCCAGGACCTCTAGTTGTAGTCCCATCCACCTTCAGTAGAAAAAGCCTGCTTCCATTTACCCTATCTATCAAAATAGAAGTACAATGGAATTTTATGAAAATGTGCATAAAGACTGACAAACAAAAATTATGCAAAGGAAGACAAACTGTGTAAATAAGAGGTAAATACTAAGAACTTGGGTTGTAAAAAGTCCTTGAAGGTTTACCAGTAAGCTGTGGAGTCATTTCAGAGTTGAAATCAGTGAAGCTATCGATTCTGGTTCGGGAGTCTAAAGGATTTATTTATTTTATTTAAGATACATTGCATTTCTGACACTTCAAGCTATGCTGCCCAGCTATCACCCGATTTAACCCTAATCAGAGGACAATTTACAATGACCAATTAACTTCCCAACCGTTACATCTTTGGACCATGGGAGAAAATCCATGCAGTTCATATGGAGAAGATAGAAACTCCTTACAGATGATGTCGGAATTGAACTTGGAATGATGATACCCTGGGCTATAATAGCTTCACACCAACCATGGATTGTAGAGTAATAACTGTTTATAAACCTGGTGATGTGGAACCTAAGGCTGCAAGATGATAGTAGCAAGACGAGACTATGATTTGGATGGTGGTGTCTTTGATGATAGATACTTCTTTCTTTTGACAGGCAGTGCTCTGTGTCGATGTACTCAATGATGGAAGAGTTGGAATTGGAATTATTTTATCAGTGTCAATGAACTGAGATACTTAGTTCTGTATATCATCCTCAGAGATTATATCAAAACATTAGTATATTGAGGTGAGTGAGGCCAAGATTCACCATAGATGTTGTGTCCCAGTTGCCTACATAATACACAAGACAGGGCAGTGTAGTATGGACCCCTGCTCGATGTGACTTATTTTTCAGAAATGACTTGGATGAGGAAGTGGAGGGATGGGTTAGTAAGTTTGCAGATGACACAAAGGTTGGTGGTGTTGTGGATAATGTGGATAGTTGTAGACCAGGATGTGGAGCTGGGCTGAGAGGTGGCTGATGAACTTCAACCCAGAGAAGTGTGAAGTGATTCACTTTGGAAGGTCGAATTTGAAGGCAGAATACAAAGCTGTTGTTATTATTATTTGTTTTGTTATTGTATGTGTACTGCTTGTCCTCTTTTGCATATCAGTTGTTGTCAATCTATGTTTCTTAGGAGTGGAGGAACAGACAGATCTTGGGGCCCATGTCCATCGGCCCCTCAAAGTAGCCGGGAAAGTTTATAGGGTAGTTTAGAACAACTATGGTGTGTTGGCCTTCATTCATCAGTGGATTGAGTTCATGAACTACAAGGGAGTGTTGCAGCTCTATAAAACCCTTGTTAGACCACATTTAGAATGCTATGGTCAGTTCTAGTCACCTCATTGTAGGAAGGATGTACGTAGATGCTTCAGGGTACAGAGACAAATTACCAGTATGCTGCCTGGATTACAGAGTTTGGGTACATCTGTCTGTGTATAACATGGGTGTACATTTCTGGGCAGACAGATCTGAGTGATTAAAACACTGGGGCACAGTCTTCCTGGGTGAAAGTTGGATCAAGTTTGAGCTCAGTTTGATGCCATGGAATACCATAAAATGTAACTACAGCCACGCAGTCAAAAGATGTTACATAGAAGTTTCGATGATGCACTTGATCTTTTATTACCCACAGTGACTCAAAAGTTCAGATGTAAATTTATTATCAAAGTACATATACTATATGTCTCCATATCTTGCCCTGAGATTTACTTCCTTGGGGACGTTCATGGTAGAACAAAAAACTACACAGAAACATAGATTGACAACAACTGATATGCAAAAGAAGACAAACATTGCACATACAATAACAAAACAAATAATAATAATAAATAAATAGTGAATATATAATACTGAGAACATGAGTTGTAGAGTCCTTGAAAGTGAGTTTGTGAAATCAGTTCAGAGTTGAGGTGAGTGAGGTTATCCATGCTGGTTCAGGAGCTGGATGGTTGAGGGGTAATAACTGTTCTTGAGCCTGGTGTTGTGGGACCTAAGGCTCCTGTACCTTCCCTTCCAATGACAGCTTTGAGAAAAGAGCATGGCCTGGAATGTGGGGTTCCTTGATTATGGATTGTCACTATGTTCGGACATGGCCCAAATGCAGAGCAAGACTCACTGAAACAGGTTGATAGTTCACAGACTTAATTTAGCCCATTAGAGAGAAAAGAAAACAAAAAATGCTAGGCTAAATAAGACTGTTACCTAAAACTCTCAAATGAACAATGAAGCCAACACTGTGGCTGAAAGTAATAACTAAATATTAAATGAATACCGCTAGTCCTCAGCGTCAGTTGACTCAACAGGCAAGGCTGAATACAAGCAGGCAGCGAAATGTTGCTGTGCTTTGCTCAAGTCATGACAAGTACTACAATGGTAAAGAATGGAATTAAGTACCATCACAATACAATTATAATTAGCTGATATATGCATATTCACGAGCATAATTGTCGTATTGGCAATGCTGCCAGATCTGTGGTTGTGACCTGGATGCCGCTTCTTGTAAACGTGCTCAATGATGGGGAGGGCTTTTCCTGTGATGGAATGAGCTGTATCCGTTACTTTTTGTAGGCTTTTCCATTCTTGGGCAGTAGTGTTTCCATACCAGGACATGCTGCAACCCAGTCCGCTATGCATCTATGGAAGTTTGTCAAAATTTTTTATGACATGCTGAATCTGCACAAACTTTTCAGAAAGTAGGGGTGATTTGTGTCTTCTTTGTAATGGCACTTACATGCTGGTCCCATTGCCGATCCTCTGAAATTACAACACCAAAACATAACATAGATGTTTAGATGATGCATTTGATCTCTTATTATCCATTGTGACTGAAAGAGTTATTCCCACTGGATTATCACAGGTAAGTGATATTGCAGCCAGATCCATTTAAAAGTGGGCTTTTCTCCTGTCAGTAATAGTTGGCTATTGGAGCATCAGAGTTCACAACTGTGTTGGGTCTGCTTTATTGCAGAACACAAGTTGCTTTCCACCTCTTGCATTTTGTTTAACTAGGAACACCCATACCCCCATGCAATCAACTGGAAAACGGCATTCTGAACACAGCAAAACCCACATTCCTCCTTTACCACAGCCCCTCTTTCTTTCATTAGGTACTATGGGATCCATAGTAGTGTAACAGTTAGCTCAACACTATTACATCTTGGGGCATTCCAGAATTTGGAGCTTAATTCTGACACTTTCAGTAGGGAGCTCGTATATTTTGCCCTTGAACTGCGTGAGTTTCCTCCAGGTGCTCCAGTTTTATCCCACAGTCCAAAGACATGCTGGTTAGTAGGTTAATTGCCTTCTGCAAATTGTTAAGTGAGGAAGGGTTGATGCCTTTCCTATTGCTTGTGTATGGGGGGCGGGGGACTAGGAGTGACCTTGGGGTTCTAACGTCTTCTGCCGTTCATTCAATGTTTTCATTTCTGCTTTGTGGATGTCTGCGAAGAGTAAGAATTTCAGGTTGCATACTGTCTACATTCTCTGATATTGAATTACACCATTTGATTAGGCTGGGTTAAATAGGTGGGTTGCTGGGCAGTGTGGCTCATTGGACCAGAGGACCTGTTCCACGCTGTTTCCCTAAACTAATTGATTAATTAATTAAAGATCAATGGCATCCACCAAGGAGCCTTGTTCATGTGAAATATCAGGTTTGTATTGAGCGGCTGCTGAAAAATCAGTTACAGTCGCTGCTCCTGTTTTAATCCACAGAAGAACTCCATTTCATCCATCACTAAAGTTCCTAATGATCGACATTTTGTGTGCCACTTCTTATTACACACTTTATTAAGCTGTCAGTTCAATTTTGAGCCTGTCATCACCCTTTGGTAGTAACTTTGCCATCATCACATTAACACAAATGACACTGCCATATTAAAAAGGCAGATTTACAGCAGTGTGGACCTTCACATGCACTGGATGACAGCAAGATATTTCCAGCCCTTTTTTTAGGGCATTTCTGCAATGCAGTTTGGGAGGCATTTCTCAGACCTCGACCCTTTGGTACATAACGCTTACGCGACAGGCTGGTGGGTGTATGTCTAGGGGAAAATTCCAGCCACCCGTCAAACCCCGCCTCTTGCATACATGGATGCTGTGTAATACATGCTAATGCAACATCGCATACACAATATCAAGCTCATACCAGGTACGGTTACAGAATACCCTTTATAAATCTTACTCGAACTAAGTGATTAATAACGATATAGCATATATGAAAGAAAGGAAAATAAAGAAAAGGTGCCAAAACTTATCAGAGTTCAGTCAATTTAGTGCACATCGTTGAGGCTCAACCATCGAATCGTCCGACCCCTCTGGGCTCTCCTCTGACCTCCACGACCCCGCACCTGGGACCACCTAAAGTGATCAACCGAGCAGTTTCGCACGCGTCCACCTTCTTCGCTGTCTTCTCCCTGACTCCTGAAAAGACCGCACAATCCCAGCTCCCAGACTCACAAGAGAAAATAACATCCAACCCAATTGGTTAACAAATGAATGCAATCCCCGTTATCAGCAACTTTAACCTAAACAAGCTTCGAGAATGCTCTGCAAGAAAACACACCCTCACCAGTTAGCATAACAAAGAACAACACACACAAAATGCTGGTGGAACACAGCAGGCCAGGCAGCATCTATAGGAGAAGCACTGTCGACATTTCAGGCCGAGACCCTTCGTCAGGACTAACCAAAAGGAAAGATAGTAAGAGATTTGAAAGTAGTGGGGGGAGGGGGAAATGCAAAATGATAGGAGAAGACCGGAGGGGGTGGGATGAAGCTAAGAGCTGGAAAGGTGATTGGTGAAAGTGATACAGAGCTGGAGAAGGGAAAGGATCATGGGACGGGAGGCCTCAGGAGAAAGAAAGGAGTGGGGTGGAGCACCAGAGGGAGACGGAGAACAGGCAAACAACTAAATATGTCAGGGATGGGGTAAGAAGGGGAGCAGGGGCATTAACGGAAGTTAGAAAAGTCAAAGTTCATGCCATCAGGTTGGAGGCTACCCAGCCGGTATATAAGGTGTTGTTCCTCCAACCTGAGATTGGATTTATTTTGACAATAGAGGAGGCCATGGATAGACATATCAGAATGGGAATGGGACGTAGAATTAAAACGTGTGGCCACTGGGAGATCCTGCTTTTTCTGTCGGACCGAGCATAGGAGTTCAGCGAAATGGTCTCCCAGTCTGCGTCAGGTCTCACCAATACATAACAGGCCACACCGGGAGCACTGGACACAGTATACCATACCAGCCGACTCACAGGTGAAGTGTTGCCTCACCTGGAAGGACTGTCTGGGGACCTGAATGGTGGTGAGGGAGGAAGTGTAAGGGCAGGTGTAGCACTTGTTCCGTTTACAAGGATAAGTGCCAGGAGGGAGATCGGTGGGAAGGGATGGGGGGGACACGAGTGGACAAGGGAGTCGCGTAGGGAGCGATCCCTGCAAAAAGCAGAAGGGGGGGGGAGGGAAAATGTGTTTGGTAGTGGGATCCCGTTGGAGGTGGTGGAAGTTGTGGAGAATTATACGTTGGACCTGGAGGCTGGTGCGGTGGTAGGTAAGGACAAGGGGAACCCTATCCCGAGTGGGGTGGCAGGTGGGTGGGATGAGGGCAGATGTGCAAGATCCACAAACCTTCCTGTCCAGGTAGACCTATTGTCTCAGCTTACTCCTGCTCCACTGAACTCATTTCTGCATACCTTGACACTGTCTTATTCCCCCCTGTTCAATCTCTTCCCACCTATGTATGTGATACTTCTCATGCTTTGAATTTTTTCCCATGATTTTAAGTTCCCTGGCCCCCACCGTCTTATTTTCACCATGGACGTCCAGTCCCTATATACCTCCATCCCCCACCAAGATGGTCTCAAAGCTCTTCGCTTTTTTTTGGATTCCCCTCTACCACCACTCTCCTCCATCTAGTGGAATTAGTTTTTACTCTCAATAATTTCTCCTTTGGCTCCTCCCACTTCCTCCATATGGGTCCCAGTTATGCCTGCCTTTTTGTTGGCTTTGTGGAACAGTCCATGTTCCAAGTCTATACCGGTATCCATCCCCCTCTTTTCCTTCGCTACATCGACGACTGCATTGGTGCTGCCTCCTGCATGCGTGCTGAGCTCGTCAACTTCATTAACTTTGCCTCCAACTTTCACCCTGCCCTCAAATTTACCTGGTCCATTTCTGACACTTCCCTCCCCTTTCTTGATCTTTCTGTCTCCATCTCTGGAGACAGCCTATCTACTGATATCTACTATAAGCCTACGGACTGTCACAGCTACCTGGACTATTCCTCTTCCCACCCTGTCTCTTGCAAAAAGTTATCCCCTTCTCACAATTCCTCCGTCTGTGCTGCATCTGCTCTCAGGATGAGGCTTTTCATTCCAGGACGAAGGAGATGTCTTCCTTTTCTAAACAAAGGGGCTTCCCTTCATCCACCATCAACTCTGCTCTCAAACGCAACTCTCCCATTTCCCACACATCTGCCCTCACCCCATTCACTCACCACCCCACTCGGGATAGGGTTCCCCTTGTCCTTACCTACCACCGCACCAGCCTCCAGGTCCAACGTATAATTCTCCGTAACTTCTGCCACCTCCAACGGGATCCCACTACCAAACACATTTTCCCTCCCCTCCTCTTTCTGCTTTTTACAGGGATCGCTCCCTACACGACTCCCTTGTCCACTCGTTCCCCCCATCCCTTCCCACCGATCTCCCTCCTGGCACTTATCCTTGTAAATGGAACAAGTGCTACACCTGCCCTTACACTTCCTCCCTCATCACCATTCAGAGCCCCAGACAGTCCTTCCAGGTGAGGCGACACTTCTCCTATGAGTTGGCTGGTGTGGTATACTGCGCCCGGTGCTCCCGGTGTGGCCTTTTATATATTGGTGAGACCCGACGCAGACTGGAAGACCTTTTCACTGAAGACCTACGCTCGGTCCGCCAGAGAAAGCAGGATCTCCCAGTGGCCACACATTTTAATTCCATGTCCCATTCCCATTCTGATATGTCTATCCATGGCCTCCTCTACTGTCAAAATGAATCCAAACTCAGGTTGGAGGAACAACACCTTATATACTGGCTGGGTAGTCTCCAACCTGATAGCATGAACATTGACTTCTCTAACTTCTGTTAATGCCCCTCCTCCCCTTCTTACCCCATTCCTGACATATTAAGTTGTTTGCCTGTTCTCCATCTTCCACTGGTGCTCCCCTCCCACTCCTTTCTTTCTCCTGAGGCCTCCCGTCCCATGATCCTTTCCCTTCTCCAGCTCTGTATCACTTTCGCCAATCACCTTTCCAGCTCTTAGCTTCATCCCATCCCTCCGGTCTTCTCCTGTCATTTCGCATTTCCCCCTCCCCCCACTACTTTCAAATCTCTTACTATCTTTCCTTTCGGTTAGTCCTGACGAAGGGTCTCGGCCCAAAACGTCGACAGCGCTTCTCCCTATAGATGCTGCCTGGCCTGCTGTGTTCCACCAGCATTTTGTGTGTGTTGTTGTTTGAATTTCCAGCATCTGCAGATTTCCTCGTGTTTGCAGCATAACAAAGAAGCAATTTTACTTTTAACAAACAAAGAAGCCATTTTGATTAACGTGCGCAGTACAGGCACAACATACTATTTGTATTCTCGACCATCATTCCTACCCATTGCAAGACCAAACAAAGAACTGCAAGGTCTGCCGAGAGGGTCTTCGGGGTCTCTTCCACCAAACCGACAAATTTACCTGGACTGCTTCATAATCAGGACCCTTAACGTTGTTAAGGATCCTTCCCATTCATCCAATAATCCTTTCATTCCCCCTCCCCCCCACCTTTGAGCGGGAGGTACCGTAGCATTAGGACAAGGACTGTTAGGATGGGAAACAGCTTCTTCCCCCAGGCTACAAGACTACTACAGATATCCCTGTCACTGCACAGGTCTCATCCCCTATGAAGAGACATTAACATTAAAATGTTTACTTTTTAACATGTCATAAATGTACTTTATACTAAGAGTCAATCTTATGTAATATAGTTTATTATTTGTGGTAATATTGCTTTGTATTGTAAGTTATGAATGCTGTGTTGTGCACCTTGATGTGGAAGCATCTTGTTTTGATTGGCGATTATCACGCACATGGTTGAATGACAATAAACATGAACTTGATTATAGCTGGGAAATTGAAATCTTACAGGATACGCCTGAAATGATACTCAGAAGTCTTTGAAGGGTTGCAGAAATTTGCATTGTGTCAATAAATAATTTCAGAACATAGAACAGTTGACATTTCAGAATGAGACCCTTCATCAGAGTGGTGACGGTTCTCAGCCAGAAACATTGGCTATCTTCTCCATAGATGCTGTCTGGCAGGAAGCAAACTGTAGGAATAAAGAGGGCCTTTTCTGGTTGCTACCAGTGACTAATGATGTTCCGTAGGGGTCGGTGTTGCGTCTGTTACTTTTCACGTTACATGTCAATGACTTAGATGAATTGACAGCTTTGTTGCAATGTTTGCAGACGATATGAAGGTAGGAAGAGGGGCAGGTAGTGTCGAGGAAGAGAGTCTGCAGAAGGACTTAGATCATGAGAATGGGCAAAGAAGGGGTACTGTTTAGGGAAGTGTTTGGTCATCCAGATTCGGATTCAGTTTATTGTCGTTTAGAAACCACAAATGCAATGCAGTTAAAAAATGAGACAACGTTCCTCCAGAATGATATCACAAATCCACATAACGTTTGGCAATCCCCGATCCAGAGTCCGGACAGGCTGCTGCGTATTAATATCGCGCTACCGTCTTAGCGTGTTCCCCGGAAAGGAGCTCCAAATCCACTGGACATCAAGACCAAAAACTAAAGCTACGAGACCTGCACAAAACCACATAGTTACAACAGTGCAAACAATAGCATAATTGATTAAAAAAAACAGACTATGGGCACAGTAAAAACAGTCCAAAGATGTTAAAGGACTACAAGTTCAAAAGAAATCACCACACAGTTTCCACGAGTCCCCAGGGTCCCGACAGACTCACCATCCCATGCCGGCGGCAGAAGGGAGTACCCCAGCTATGGACTTTCACAGCGCCACCCGACTCAGCCTCACAGACGCAGCACACAAAGAAAGCTCAGTTGAACCCAGTCTCGCAGACACAGCACACACCGAACGTGACCTGACCGCAGCGGACTCCAAGTCCGTCGAACCTCCAAGCTGACGACCATCCCCTCCAGCACAGCTTCTCCGAGCACCATCGTCTGCCGAGCGTATTAAGACGGCCCCGCCAACAGCCATCGGCAACGCGACCCTGAGGACTGGGGGCCTGTTCTTCCCAGCAGAGTCCCGGACCTCACAGCAGCAGCAGCAACGAAGAAGGTCTTCCTGGAGATTTCCCGATGTTCCTCCGTGCTCCCACCTCTGTTTTCAATTGATTATGATTGCGCACAGCACCCCACTTCACACATAACAGATAATCAGCTCCGGATGATGTCGCGCCTCCATCTTGGAAATAATCTTGGCCATGCTCTTTGGTAGACGGAATAGACATACCATTTGCTAAATAGGGAGCACATTCAGAAATTCTCAGATACACAGGTACTTCAGAGTCCTCATGCAGGATTCCCTAAATGTTAACTTGCTGACTGAGTCGGTGCTAATGTTAGCATTCATTCTGAAAGGACTAGAATATAACAGCAAGGGTGTAATGCTGAAGCTTTGGAGTATTGTGAGCAATTTTGGGCCCCTTTTCTGAGAGGGTGTGCTGGCATTGGAGAGGCTCGTGAGAATGCCCGGCAATGAAAGGGCTAATGTGCAAGGAGCGTGTGATTGCTCTGAGCCCGTACCAGTACTCACTGGAAATTAAATGAATAAGAAGGATCTCATTGAAACCTATCAAATGTTGAAAAGCCTCGATAGAGTGGATGTGGGAAGTCTCTGATTAGAGGGCATAGCTTCAAATTACAAGGATGTCCACTTAGAACAGAAATGAGGAAGAATTGCTTCGGCCAGAAGGTGGAAAATCTCTGGAATTTATTACACAGATAGCTGGAAAGACCAAGTCATTGTGTATATTTAGGGTGGTGGTTTATAGGTTCTTGCTTAGCAAAAGGAATAGTAAATCAATCATGATGGAATGGTGGACTGGACTCGCTGGGCCAAATGGGTTAATTCTGCTTCAATGTCTTAAGGTCCTGTGGGCCGACCTGCTGAGGTCCTCCGGCAATTTGTCTGTGTTACTTAAGATTTCCAGCATATGCAGAATCTGGCGTTTATCAACATAGAACAGTACAGTACAGTAATAGTAGGAGTATTAGCGTGGTCCCTCTAGTTAGTATGATTACTCTAAAGGGTTGTCCATTGTTGGGTCTTCAGGTAGCCGTAGAGGTCAATCCAGGATCCACATATGAGTCAGACTCATAATTCTGCCCCCCTTCACCACTTGCTGATTGCCATGGGATTTTATCTGGCTGGTATGTCAGTGTGGAGAATGCCTGTGTGTGACTTTGCTTAATGTGGGGAGGTTGAAACATGGACGGCCACTACACTGTACTCAACAGTGCACAGTGTGTCCAGTGGCATGGAATGCAAGATGGCTGGAGATTCTTCACTGCTGTAGCCTTCCTCTGCCTTCACTGCTCTTGTGATATGTCATCATCTTCCACCAGTTCCACTCCTGAGGCCTTGGTTGAATTGGTCTTTGTCTGTAATCTCCCCACTGGCCTTACTACCCTGAGTGTTCCTACCAGCAGCTGAGTGTCAGATGGCTGAACGCCAGAGAACATCACTCTCAGGATCTCAGAAACACACAAACCTCTCCACCACAACAAGGTGAAGACCCCCAGGGGAAGAGAATATAGTACAGGCCCTTTGGCCCATAATGTTGGGGCCAGCTGATATAAACCCACTTCACAATCAATCCAACACTTCCCTCCTATACAGCCCACTGCTCTCCATTTTACTTACACCCTTGTGCCCATCTAAAAGACTTTTAAATGTCCCTAATGAATCTGCTTCTATCACCACCCCAGCAGGGAATCCCAGGCACTGTGTGTAAAAAAAAAACACAACAAAACAACAAAAAAAAACAAAATAACCAAATACTTATCTCTGAAATTTCCCCAAGTCTTTCCTCCACTCACCTTAAACAGATGTAATCTGGTATTGGCCATGGGTGCTCTGGGAAAAAGGATTGCATTTAACTTAAATTCATTGCTTTTCATGGTTATAACAAGGCAGAGAGGACTATAGGTAAACAGCTAAGAAGTGGGGACATAGGTCTCAACCCTAACACCGCTCTCCTTAACTGGTGTCATCTGCCATTCACTTCTCCCTTAATGATTCCCATTTTGCCTCGCCTACTATCGTGCACTCAGTGGCTACTTTATGAGCTACACCTGTGCATGTGCTTGTTAATTCAAGTAATCAGCCAATCACATGTCAGCAATTCAATGCATAAAAGCATGGACAAGAGGTTCTGATGGACCAAACATCAGAATGGGAGACAAATGTGATTGAAGTGTCTTTGACTGTGGAATGGTTGGTGCCAGACAGGGCTGTTTGAGTATCTCAGAAGCCGCTGATCTCCCGGGATTTTCACACGCAGCAGTGTCTAGAGCAGGGCTTTCCAAACTGGGGTCCCTTGGTTAATGCTAGGAGTCCATGGCATAAAAAAAGGCTGGGCACCCCCCTGCTCTAGAGTTGACAGAGAATGGTGCAAAAAACCAACAAAAAAATCCAGTGAGCGGCAGCTCTGTTGGCAAAAATGCTTTGTTCATGAGATAAGTCAGAGGAGAATGGCCAGACTGATTCATGGTGACAAGAAGGTGACAGTAACTGAAATAACCACTCATTACAACAATGATGTGCAGAAGATCATTTCTGAATACACATGCCATACCTTGAAGTGGATGGATTAAAACACCAGAAGATCACAGACATACACCCAGTGACCACTTACTTTATTAGGTACAGGAAGTAAGTGGTAAAGTGGCCACTGAGTGTATTTGCCTCTATCAGCTACCCCTGACAGCGTATTCAGGCACCTACCACCCCCTGTGAAACAGACTTGTTCCACACATCTCCTTCGAGCTTAATCTCCCTCATCTTGAATACATGCCCTCTTCTTCTAGAGATTTTGATCTTGGAAGAAGATACCAACTGTCTTCTCTGTCAATACCTCTCATAATCTTAAACATAACATAAAACATGGGAGGTGAATTAGGTCATTTGGCCTATTGAGTCTACTCCACCATTCCAACAAGGCTGATTTACTATCCCTCTCAACAAAAAATTTGATGCCCTGACTTGATCAAAAACATATCAACCTCCAGTTTGAATGTATTCAATGACTTGGCCTCCACAGTTGCCTGTAGTAGTGAACTCCACAGATTCACCTTCCTCCAGCTAATCTTACAATCCTCTTTGAGGTCTTCCCTCAGCAACTGCCATTCCAGAGGCCTTCCAGATCTCATTTTACTTTAGCTATTATTCCATTCATTTGCAAATCTCTTTACATAGCTTTTTTTTCTATTTTTTTTTAGTTCACACACATTGTTTTGTTTAGGAATTCTATAAAGCAATCAGTTATGGACTGCTTTTAAGTGTGCTTTATTTACTTTGCTGTTGAGCAGTTCCTACAGCAGGGAGGCGAATTGCACAAAATCAAGGTGCGTGATGACTGGACTTAATCATGTTCACCAGATGGTCTCCAGGCTCACTGGCTGTGATTGTCTCTTCTCTGTTGTTGCATCTTACTGTCCCCTGGTGTCTACCCTATGCTGTGGCAGGATAGTTGGGGTAATACAGAGATGGTTCCTTAGCTTGTTAGAGCTGGGGGGAGCAGTAAGGGATTAACTCCCATTACATATTAAATGCTCCCAATGGTGTGCCTTAAATAGCCTCTGAGTACCAGGTCCAGCTCTTGGCTTTCACATGTGGCTTAGCTAATAAGCCTGGCAAAACTGTTTCTATTGACAGGAGAAAGGAAAAGTTGGGTTCCAGGCACCTTGAAAACCAGTTGCTTTTGGCAGATGGAATTTGTCAGCTCATCTATGAGAGGGAAAACTTTGATCTCAAACCTCCACTGCCCTGCAATGACACCCACACACGGGGAAGGCTTCGGGAGTAAACTCTGAGGGGAAAATCTAGAGCTGGAGTCCCTAAGGCAGATCTACGTTGAGCTCAAATGTCTCCTGTGACGTCGCTGGTGCCAAAATGTATCAATCTCTGCCATTCCTTCGGATGCATCAGCTGAGTGAAGATGCTTGCTCCCCAAGGAATGGAGGTCGGACTATCAGAGATGGCCTGTCCTGGAATTGAAGGCCCAACTGTGTGTGTGGATGTTATGGTGGGAAAGGGGCTTGTTTTGTTGTTGTAGTTTGGTGTATTTTGGCTGTGCATTGTTCTGCTGAACATTGTGGGCATGCCATGTTGGCACCGGAATGTGTAGCGACAGCTGTGGGCTGCCCCCAGCACATCCGTAAGTTACATTGCTTGTTAATGCAAAAGATGTATTTCACTGTATGCTTCGATGCACGTGTAATAAATATATTCAATCTTACTTGCTATCCATTATACCACTGGCATTTAGGGCAGCAATGAAGGTCCTCCATCTCTGGTGGTGTTCAGGGCTTCCTACATTGTATCAGCTTCTCTGTGGATTGTCACCTTGTCGTGGTGGAGAAGCTTGTGTGGTCCTGAGATCCCGAGAGCGATGCCGTCTGGAGCGATGATCCTGGTAGGGTCACCCATGGCGGTAAGGTCGAGGGTGAGGTCCCTGACAAAAACAATCCAACCAAGACCTCAACGGTGGAACCGGCTGATGAAGTTACTTTGAACTCAACGGCGGTGAAGGCTGCAACAAATCCATCAGCTCCAATTGTCATGGTTTCCATGCCAATGGCAAACCACTACTATAGAAAAATTTTCCAAGAACAAGACACAGCACACAAAGAATGAACAAAATGGATAAGGAGAAGATGTTTCAGATAGTGGGGATGTTTTGTATCAGAGGGCATAACCTCAGAATAGAAGGACGTCTCATTAGAAAAGAAATAAGAAGAAATCTCGTTAGCAAGTGGGTAGTGAATCTGTGGAATTCATTGTTGTGAAGGCCAAGCCTTTGGGCAGAGGGTATCACAGGTTACTGGGAGAAGGCAAGAGAATGTGGTTTTGAGGCATAATAAGTCGACTGTGATGAAATGGTGGAGTAGACTCTGTGCGTCAAATGGCTTATTTCTGCTCCTATGACTTATGGTCTTATGTAGAGAAAGAGCATTGAGAATGGGAGTGGGAACCTCAAGTATCTGCTACATACACACACAAAATCCAGTATAGAGGTAGGATGACACCTCTGACACCTCCTATCCCTCCTACTCCAGCTCCATTCTCTGCCAAATGTCTTTGTAAAGTATGATGTTTATTCACAACAAATGCTGGGGTTGCTTTAGGTGTCTGTTCGTACTGCCCCCTAAGTGAATTAATCATTGGTTGAAACTCAACCTTATTGGTCGATCTGAAGTCACAAACAGATTAGACCTGATAGGAAAGGCTGATTAATATCCCCTAGAAGGCATTTGGAACCCAGTTGGGTTTTCACAACCATCTGGCTTTTTCAAGTTTACCGACGGCACTCTTTATTCCAGATTTATGTAATGCTTAAATTTAAAGTTCCATCTGTTGGAGTGAAATTTGAGCTCAAGTCACCAGAGCCCTGCATCAGTCCTCTCAATAATCATCCAGTAGATTAATTACATTGTGTCCACTCTCCTGCATCAGACACACTCTGCCAGTACTCCTCAATAGCATTGCTGCGAGTGCTTTGGCAAGGATCTCTCCCAACTGACCCACCATCTTTTTGTCCCCCTACCATCAGGCAGGAGGCAGCATAGCATTAAAACAAAGACTGTCAGGATGGGAAACAGCTTCTTCCTCCAGGCTGTGAGACTGCTGAACTCCCTGCCACCACCCAGGCCTCATCATGTATGAACCGCCAGTAGCATAATCCTGTTTATTTCTCAACTTGTCTCATAAACGCACCTTGTGCTAAATGTCAATCTTGGAGGAATATATTTTTTATTTGTAAATTTATTTGTGAGTTGTATGTAGTGGGTTGTTCACGTTAATCCAGAGGAATGTTGTTTTGTTTGATAGTATACACATATGTGTGGAATGACGATGAACTTGAGATATTGACATTGAACATCAGAGACCAGAGTCCTGTTCTGATCTCTAAGATCCAGGATAAAGGAACTACGTTACCCACCACGTACATTTACATGTGTTAGGAATTTGCTGTGGTGCGTTGGTCAGGATGCGAGATGCAACAAAAATAAAATTCAACAATCATAAAAAATAAAGGAATACACAAATACAAAATTGGAGGATAAAGTAGGACAGTGGAATCAAATGTGCATAAATACATAAATCCCAGCACGTATTTACAATGTAAAGGGCATTATGAAAAAAAAGATTTTAAGTGTTTACAGCACAGTGCAGTGACTGAGGCAATAGATAAAAGGGGTGGGAGGTAACTAGAATAGTTGATCAGATTAACTGCCTGGGGAAAGAAGCTTTTAAAATGGTATGAAGTTTTTGTTTTATGTAGCGCTTTCCAGAAGAGAAAAAGGCATCTTGCAGAGTGGGTGGTGTCCACAATTATTTTACCTTTCTACTTTGTTTGCCCTGGACACATACAAGTCTTGCATTGATGGGAGACTGCAGCCAATAATGTTTTCTGCTGACCTGACAGTTCACTGTAGTTTTTGTACACTGAGAGGATTCTATACCAAAGCAGGCAGTAATGGCTGGAGTGAGGATGCTCTCTCTGATGGCAGTGTTGAATTGCAGCAGTAAGTTCTGGGGGAAGATGGAACTCTGCCAACTGCTGCAAGAAGTACATCTGCTGCTGAGGCTTTGGTGTGAAGCTTGCACTCAGAATGCATGGCTTTTTCCATTAGATGTCTGTACTCTCACATCTAAAGACACTCAATTGCATGGTTAATTGGCCAATCTAAACAGATTGAAGATAGAGAAGGGGCGGCCAGTAAAAAGGGATGATGGGAAGGTGAGGAGTAAAAGTTGGTGAACGCAGGTGAAGGGATGACAGGCAGATGGCGGACGGGAGAGTGAATACAACAGGAGCTGGGAGGTGGAGATGACACAAGGCTGACGATGGAGACAGATAGGAGAGGAAAATGGAGCACGAACCACATGAAGGCGATGGGGTGGGCAGATGGAAACATCGTGGGTTGGGGAGGATGGTGGACAAAGAAGACCTCAGTGGGAAGGAGCATGAAGGAAATGGGCAGATGAATTGGGTGCTGGGGAACTGGGTGTAGGAAGAGCTGGGTTAGATCAGGACGAGAGACTTGGAATACAAAGTCCACATTAATGATCAAGTTAAAATCCTGTCAACACAGTAAATTTAAATACAATTAATTCAATCAATTTTGAAATTGATGGTGACTAGCTGGTTAATTCAGGGCCATTAGAGAAAGAAATTGCTCTTCCGATTCATTCCATGACTTTCTGTGACTCCAGTCCAAAAACAACATAGTTCTCACTTCACTGCCTGGCAAGCCCCTTGATTCAGGGGCAATAAAAGCTTGATATCCCAGTGATGACCAGCTCAAAAAGCTAAAAAAAACTGGGCTTCACAGCTCACTTCAGTACGGAGATGTTTACTCATAGAGGATTGTTCTGCAATTAGTTTTGGGTTAAATTGGGGCTTGCTGCACAGTACCAAATCTGTCAACTTGGAGCGGACTGCGAGTTTGTGAATCTGTCAGGAACAAAGTTTGTCGGGAATGGTGAGGGGTGGGTGCCATGGGAAAGGTGTGGGACAGATGGCAGAGGAGTTCCAGCCGCGCATGGTGGTGCAGGTGCAGTCACAACCAACCCTGAGATTCCAGACAATCTGATTCCAAACAACTGGTTTATTGATCATTACAGAATGTCTCTCTGCTGCTTCCCACTCCCTCCCCTCTCCCTTCCCCTTTCCCTTTTCCCCAACCATGATTTCCTCTCTCCCTAACTGCTTTCCCCTCTCACTCCACAACAGAGACAGATATCAGAATCAAGTTTATCATCACTCATATCATGAAATTTGTTTTTTCAGCAGCTTACAGAGCAATGCATAAAATTACTACAGTACTGTGCAAAAGTCTTAGGCTCCCTAGATATATAACTGTGCCCAAGATTTTTGCACTGTACTCGATCTCTAAATAAATAAATGAGTATTACACTATTGGACAGAATCAACATTTATCCAGCTGACAGATGTGAGTGATGATAAACCTGATTCTGAATTCATAAACTTGCAATGTTTTTCTTTCCCGGTGTGCTCCAAATTAAGCTCTATGTTAAGGAGACTGGGTCGAGACAGAAAGTGGATCAGTCATGATGAAATGGTGGAGCAGACTCGAGGGACTAAATGACCTAATCCTGCTCCTATATCTTATGGTCTATGGCCAATTGAATTAATAATGAAGCAATTTGTATAATCATTTCTACACTTACACACTGAGGAACAAATGTAATAGTAGAGGGAAAGGAGTTGTTCCCTCTCTGATACCATAGGAATGTAGAGTTCAAAGTTCAAAATAAATTTATTATCAAAGTACATATATGTCACTCAATACAACCCTGAGATTAATTTTTCTGTGGGCATTCACAGTAAATACGAAGAAACACAATAAGACAGACAAACAACCAATGGACAAACAACAACAAATTGTGGAAATATAAAAATAAAGAAAAAAATAATAATTCTTGAAAAATGGCAAAGGATAACTGTTACATGAAGGAGAAATCAAAATGACCCATCAAAATACAGTCCTATTGAAATGAGGCAACACGAGTGAATCTGCAGATGCTGGAAACAAATAAAAACACAAAATGCTGGCAAAACTCAGCAGGCCGGACAGCATCTATGGGAGGAGGTAGTGTCGACGTTTCAGGCTGAAACCCTTCAACAGGAGTGAAGAAGGGTTTCGGCCCAAAACGTCGTCACTACCTCCTCCCATAGATGCTGTCTGGACTGCTGAGTTCTGCCAGCATTTTGAAATGAGGTCTCCTTCAGTCCTAGCTGTCTAGATATGGAGAGCAGTCTGTTGCTCACATAACAAGCTCCCCATCTCCACGCAGTTGGTGAACCAGAAGCAACATCAGAGACCGATACAGTTTGTACCAGCAGCGTCACAGGAGTTGCCAGTCAGTGTTGACCACAATCTAGGACTGCCTTAGGGACCCCAGCTCCAGAATTTTCCATCAAAGTTTACCTCCAAACCCTTCCCCATGAGTGGGTATAGCCGCAAGGCAGTGGAGCTTTGCAAGCAGAGTTTTCCTTCTTCAAGGTGAGCTGCCACCCACAGCCGACGAGCCTCAATTGACAGAAGTGACTGGTGTTAAGATGTCACTATCCAGCCTCTGCCCCTTCTTGTGTTAGTAGAAAAGATTCAGCTGGGCTTGCTTAGAAGATAAGCCACACGTGAAAGCCGGGACCTGTTCACCAGCTTACAGTCCTATTACCTGTTTACAAACTACATAAAAAATTGTAGCATCATGCATCTCACAACCAGTCGCCACTCACTTCAATAACTACAATTGTGCTGTCTTTACGACAGTTATTTAGTTTATAATATTTTCGCTTAGTAATTCATTCAATAGTATTTTCTAGTTAGAATTAGAAGTGTTTAAAGTATATTCATTGCATGTAAAATATATCGGCATGTGATGACGTCACATCCGGTTTCGCCGCGTCTTGTGGGAAAACACCGGTTTGAAATTAGCGCGAGGGTGGGGGCTTTCCACGAGGCTCACCTGAGCACAAGCAGTTTTGCAGGCATGAGAAATCACAGTGAGAGCAACGCTGTAAGTTAATAGATAATCGATATATTGAACTAAGATATTAATGCTGATCCTGTTAGAGGTAACGACGGTAGATAATGTTTATGCTTTCGTTAGTTAAAGAGTCGCGGATAGTTTGCATGGAAGTGTATTTAAAGTGGTCAATGGAGCAGGTAAACTCTCCCTGTATACTGCACCTTAGTGTAATGTAGTTATAGTCACCTTTGCAAGTATTTACACTTGAAATGTGATATTAAGGAAGGAACAAATACTGTATCAATCTTGTATTGTTTTATCAACAGTTTTCACCATATGTTAATGTGAAGAGTGAACAGTAAATGGTTAATCTTACTGCGATCTGGTTCTTATTAACTGTGGTTTATCCGGACGTTAAATTCGGCGTTTCGTTACACCCGAAGGAGAACGTGACAGTGAAAAAGCGGCATTATCAGGTGTTTCAAGTGCTGCAATGTCAGCTCAATCCAGCATCAAGTCGACGCCGCCCAGCGACAAGGGCAGTAAACCGACATCAAGTAAGTCCGCACAGGCAAGAGCCAAGGCAGAAGCCGCCAAGGTGCGACTGCATTACGCCAGACAAGAAGCAGTTTTGAAAATGAAACTGGCCACCAGAGAAGCCGAAATCCAGAAAGAAGAGGCTGCCAGAGAAGCCGAAATCCAAAGAGAAGAGGCTGCCAGAGAAGCCGAAATCCAGAAAGAAAGGGCCGCCCGAGAAGCCGAAATCCAGTTGGAAATGGCAAAAATATCGACAGAGTTGCAAGTGCTGCAGCTAGAAAGAGAAGAAGCTGCTGCCATGGCGGAAGCAAAGTACATAGAAGAAGCTGAAGGGTCGCGTGATCTGACCGCAGCAAGATCTACTTTAGAAAGGACCAGACTGGAACGCACAAGCGACTATGTACAATCTCAAATAGACAGGCAGGCTCGTCTCCCCTCTCCATACGTATTCGATAACTTCCCCAGCTACGAGGAACCTCAGAGAGTCACGATTGCATCACATCCATACGAGGAAGGAAATTTACCCTCACGGCTCCGTGATGAAGTCAAGAATGAAAGAACCGACAACGCTCCTTCACCCCCACAACAGGACGGCGGGGAGGGAGAGGTTCACTCCAGGACAACAATTGTCAGCTCGAACTGTACAGAAGTTTGCGGTCAAACTCAGTCAAGCCGTTCTTGTTCCAAGATCTGCCTCACTGAGGTGTACCCTAAAGAAGCACAACAAGACATTACCAAGCGTAAAGTAACCGACGAGACGCTAGGTCAGTCAGTTTTCGTTCAAACCGAGCACGGAAACAAACTTGCACAATCAGCTCAAGATACCATTTCTTTAAAACCCAAAGACACCAAGGTCTTCAGAGATGAAGCAAATAATGGGGTTGCCCCATTGCCTTTCAGAGAACCACGCCAGCGCTCACCAGATAACAAAGAGCAGGCAGTCAAACAGTTCACGTCCTTACGGAAAACCCGGAAAAGGAAACCTGAGATGCAGCAACACACCCTATTGGCCCACGAGGTACTGTGCACCCTAATGGCAGAGGTCACAGCCATTATAAACGCACAATCATTCCTACCTGTGTCTTCTGACCCAGAAAACCCCTTTATACTTTCGCCATCAACGCTCCTTATGCAGAAGGCAGGAGCACCTCCTCCACCAGGAGACTTTTCAGACAGGGATCTGTACACAAAGCAATGGAGACAAGTCCAGGCTCTGGCAAATCAGTTCTGGCCTCGCTGGAGACAAAAATATCTACCTTTGTTGCAACAGAGACAAAAGTGGACAGAACCCCGCAGGAATCTTCAAGTTGGAAACTTAGTCCTGCTCAGGGACAAGCAAGTCGCTCGCAACAGCTGGCCAACGGCCAGAATCACTGTTACATTCCCTAGCGAGGATGGACATGTCAGGAAGATCGAATTGAAGACTACCGACCAAGGCGATGTGAAAATTTACCAAGGGCCAGTTACAGAAGTTATTCTACTTCTACCCAATGACTGATTAAGAGACTAAGTTTTGTACTCTGCTCATTGTGACCTTACGAAGGTCAAGCGGGGAGTGTGCTGTCTTTACGACAGTTATTTAGTTTATAATATTTTCGCTTAGTAATTCATTCAATAGTATTTTCTAGTTAGAATTAGAAGTGTTTAAAGTATATTCATTGCATGTAAAATATATCGGCATGCGATGACGTCACATCCGGTTTCGCCGCGTCTTGTGGGAAAACACCGGTTTGAAATTAGCGCGAGGGTGGGGGCTTTCCACGAGGCTCACCTGAGCACAAGCAGTTTTGCAGGCATGAGAAATCACAGTGAGAGCAACGCTGTAAGTTAATAGATAATCGATATATTGAACTAAGATATTAATGCTGATCCTGTTAGAGGTAACGACGGTAGATAATGTTTATGCTTTCGTTAGTTAAAGAGTCGCGGATAGTTTGCATGGAAGTGTATTTAAAGTGGTCAATGGAGCAGGTAAACTCTCCCTGTATACTGCACCTTAGTGTAATGTAGTTATAGTCACCTTTGCAAGTATTTACACTTGAAATGTGATATTAAGGAAGGAACAAATACTGTATCAATCTTGTATTGTTTTATCAACAGTTTTCACCATATGTTAATGTGAAGAGTGAACAGTAAATGGTTAATCTTACTGCGATCTGGTTCTTATTAACTGTGGTTTATCCGGACGTTAAATTCGGCGTTTCGTTACACCCGAAGGAGAATGTGACAACAATATACTTACACAAAAGTAGAAACAATGAAAAGATGTAAAGAACAACTGATAATAGATTCCACAATTCTAAATCAAACCTGGCAGAAAAGCAGGAATCTTTCATGATGTTTTATTGATTACCAAACAGCATTTGATTCTGTCCCACACAGACAGTTAATAGAAGTCCTTAATATAAGTAAACTATACCCAATACTTGTGAAATTCCTTCAACCACTAGTGAAACATTGGCATATTATATTCACCATACATATTAACAATCAAAGCCAAACAACCACTGTTATCAAAATAAACCAAGGCGCTTTCCAAGCTGACTCTAAGACTCCACTGTGGTTCTTTCTAGCAATAACCCACTCTCAAATTTACTGAATTGGACAAAAATAAGGTATCAAATTAGAATCAATGAAATAAGTTTCTATATATGGACAATTTGAAATTATACGCTCCTTCATCAGCAAACCTAAAGCAATTAATTCAAATAGTAAAACTAGTTTGGAAAGATATACTGTAAACATGGACTTTGAACTGGATAAATGCAGAAGATTAAACGGAAAGAAAGGTGCAATAGGGCTAACAGAATACAAAGCAGAGCAGCAGGATACAATACAATCGATGGATGAACATGAAACATATAAAGTATCTAGGTTATAAGCAAGCAAAGAAAATAGATCATGGTGTGATAAAGGGAAATCTTTTGACAGAACTTACTTCAAGGTTTAAGAAAATCTGCCACACAGAGCTCAACGTTAAGAATAAAACAAAGGCAATAAACAATTTCACTGTACGTATAATAATGTATTCTTTTGGCATAATATCTTGGTCCAAACCCGATCTGGAAAACTTAAAAAGAAAAATAACAACTGAAATGACAATTTTCAGAAAATATTATGTACATTTGAATGCATTTAGATTTACACTACCTATGACAGAAGGGAGAAGAGGAATAACAGACATTAAAAATCTACACAACAGTCAGATAAAACTTCTGCAGATATACTTTCATCAACAAGAACATGAATCAGCACTCCATCAGTGTATGTGGAAGGGCATCCAGGACATCACCAATTACAGGACAATATCACCTGCCTGTATGGGTAATGCCTTCCTCCCAGATGCGCTGAATAATTTCTACACTCGTCTTGAGGTAGAAAATGACACGGTGGCGAGGAAGTCCACCCCTCCTATAAATGACCAGGTGCTGTGTCTTTCCATGGCCGATGTGAGAAGAACCCTGTGCAGGGTCAACCCACGGAAGGCTGCTGGACCAGACAACATTCCTGGTAGAGTGCTCAGAGGATGTGCAGACCAGCCAGCAGATGTTCTCACTGACATCTTCAACATCTCCCTGAGCAGCGCCTCTGTTCCAATGTGCTTCAAGGCCTCCACCATCGTCCCCGTGCTGAAGAAGTCTTCAGTGTCCTGCCTAAATGACTACTGTCCCATTGCTCTTACATCCATCATCATGAAGTGTTTCGAGAGGCTCGTCATGAGGCACATCAAGACCCTGCTGCCCCCGTCACTGGACCCACTGAAGTTTGTGTTCCATCCCAACCGTTCAACAGATGACGCCATTGCCATCACCCTCCACCTGGCCCTAACCCACCAGGACAAAAAAGACACGTACATTGGAATGTTGTTCATAGACTTCAGTTCAGCATTCAACACAATCATCCTTCAGAAACTGATTGGAAAGCTGAACCTTCTGGACCTGAACACCTCCCTCTGCAACTGGATACTAGATTTCCTGACTGGGAGACTTTAGTCAGTCTGGATCAGGAGCAGCAGCTCCAAAACCATCATACTGAGCACGGGGGCTCCCGAGGGTTGTGTGCTCAGTCCACTGCAGTTCACTCTGCTGACCCATGACTGTGCTGCAACACACAGCTTGAACCACATCATCAAGTTCGCCAATGACACGACCATGGTGGATCTCATCAGCAAGAACGACGAGTCAGCTTACAGAGAGGAGGTGCAGCGGCTAACGAACTGGTGCAGAACCAACAACCTGTCTCTGAATGTGAACAAAACAAAAGAGATGGTTGTTGACTTCAGGAGGGCAAGGAGTGACCACTCCCCGCTGAACATCGACGGCTCCTCGGTAGAGATCGTTAACAGCACCAAATTTCTTGGTGTTCACCTGGCAGAGAACCTCACCTGGTCCCTCAACACCAGCTCCATAGCAAAGAAAGCCCAGCAGCGTCTTTACTTTCTGCGAAAGCTGAGGAAAGTCCATCTCCCACCCCCCCATCCTCATCACATTCTACAGGGGTTGTATTGAGAGCATCCTGAGCAGCTGCATCTCTGCTTGGTTCAGAAATTGCACTATCTCGGATCACAAGACCCTGCAGCATATAGTCGGGTCAGCTGAGAAGATTATCGGGGTCTCTCTTCCCGCCATTATGGACATTTACACTACACGCTGAATCCGCAAAGCAAACAACGTTATGAAGGACGCCACACACCCTTCATACAAAGTCTTCTCCCTCCTGCCATCTGGGAAAAGGCACCAAAACATTTAGGCTTTCTCAACCAGATTATGTACAGTTTCTTCCCCCAAACCATCAGACTCCTCAACACCCAGAGCCTGGACTGACACCTTACTGTCCTACTGTTTTGCTTATTATTTATTGTAATGCCTGCACAGTTTTTTGAACTTTATGCAGTCCTGGATAGGTCTGTAGTCCAGTGTAGTTTTTTTTCTGTGTTGTTTTTTACGTAGTTCAGTCTAGTTTTTGTACTGTGTCATGTAACACCATGGTCCGGAAAAACATGGTCTCATTTTTACTGTGTACTATACCAGCAGTTATGGTCGAAATTACAATAAAAAGTGACTTGACTTGACTTGACTTGATCCGAGCATTTGGAATTCTGATAAGAAGATCACACCAGTTAATATACATGAAAGTATAAACCAGAAAAATGAAGACATTATCACTATTGAAGACCAAGTTAACCAATGGAAGAGCATGACCCTCCTATGATCAGAGCAGACTAGACATCGACAAGGAAGCGACAGACCCCTGGCTCAGAGTTGGAGACTTCTTCGCAGAAGCAGTAAGATTCCTTGTGGCAATATAGGACCAGATGGTTAACACAAAAAATTATCAAAAATACTTAGTAAAGGACCAGCAAATTCAAGGCAATAAATTTAGAAAATACCAAGAGAAACTTGAAACAATCCAACATATTAGAGGATCCTGCAGCAGTTTAACTCAACCTGATTACTTACACAGGCACCATCAAATAGAAAACATCATTCACCAAAATCTTGCTTTCAAATACAAACTCAGAAAAGACACTGTACCTTACTGTAAATACAAGACTGATCCAGTTTTAGAGCAAGTCCCACAAATTATATTACAACAGATCTATTATTACAAATAGGACAATACATAATAACTCTCTGGATATAATATTGCGGGATGAACAAACATGTACAATTTGCTAAATAGATATAGCCATACACATAGAACAAACAGAAATTAATAAGTGAAAATAAAACAGAGATATTTTGAATTAAATGATGAAATTGAAAAACTATGGAATATGAACAGGGTATACATTGTCCCAATAGTAATAACTACAACTGGTGTCATCCCAAAGTCACTACATAATAGCATTAAACAATTAGGCCTACATGGTAATATTCATGTAAATCTTCAGAAAGCCACAATACTAGCACCACTAGGATAGTATGAGTGTTCTGAGCAATTGAGAAATGAGTGTGCTTGGCTATGCCTGTACCTCATGTTTTACCAGGCTGAGCTGAGTAAAAAATAAAACATAAATAATAATCAATAAATATCAAGATTATGAGATGAAGAGTCTTTGAAAGTGAGTCTGTAGGTTGTTAGAACTGTTCAGTGAAAGGGTCCTTGCATTCTTTTTCCTCTTCATTGCAGATATGGCTGGTACAATAGGACATTTAGACAGATACATTGACAGGAAACATTTAAGGGTTTTTTCTGTAGTCTTTGTTTCTTTTCTCTGTGTGGTATAATTTTATGTATAATTTCTATCCTGTGTGTACTCTGTCCCTCTGTGATTGTGATGTCAATGCAAGCAAGATTTTCATTCTACCTGTACCACAGCAGATTTGTGCACATGACAATAAATTCAACTTGTTTTGAAACACAGGCAAATGATACCAGCTCGGAAGAGCATCTTGGATAGAATGGACAAGTCGGGTCAAGGGGCCTGTTTCAATGTTGAATGATTGAACAACTCTGTTTAAAAGTGCTAATTGACCAGAGAACATAGAATGCAAAATATTACAGCACGGTACAAACCCTTTGGCCCAACATTTTAACCTACTCTAAGATTAATCTAAATCTATCTGACTCTAGCACCAAAACTGATAGGGTGTTCTACAGCCCCACTACTCTCTGTGTAAAGAACATACCTCTGAGATCTCCTCCTTACTTCCATCCCATCACTTTAAAACTATGCCCCTGGTATTAACCATTTTCACCCTGGGAAAAAGTCTCTGGCTGTCCACTTGATCTATATCTCTTATCATCTTGTACATCACTACAAAGTCACCTCACAAGCTGCTTCACTCTTAAAAGAAAAGCCCTAGTTTGCTCATCCAAACTGAGCTGTGTTACTTATTCTGTTTGTCTGCCTTGGATTGCCACAGTGCTGTCTGAACAACAGCGGAGTAAGAAAGAAAAGAGATAGAGATGGCCGCACGCAGATGAACCATTGAAGATTTACCTCGTGTGTTTATTGTTACAAAAGAAGGGTGCGATATTCAGAAGGAGATCAAAGATCATTCACAAAATGATTGTTTTGACGTGAAAGAAGTTTATACGTCAGTGGATTTCCTCCAGGTGCTCTGATTTCCTCCCTGAATCCAAAGATGTACCAGTTAGTAGGTTACTTGGTCATTGTAAATTGCTCTGTGGTTAGGCTGGTGTTAAATAGATGGACTGCTGGGTAATGCGCCTATTGGACCAGATGGGCCTGTTCCGTGCTGTATCTGTAAATACCCAAATATTAAATGGAGCCTTGAAACTTATTCCGATGAAAAACAGTGCCTAATGCACAGAAATTGTTCCTCACACTCAGCATAACCTGAATCATTTTTTCATGTTCAAGACATAAATATTCAAATTCATCTTCCACCTTGCTCGCAGATAAACCTGATTGCTCAAGAATTAATCCACTTGTCTAATCCCACAACAAGAGCACCTCCTTTTGGCTTCCTGATCACTGTATAAACAGGAAGGTTTTCCTCAGAGGTGAGATGTTTCTTTTCTCTCAGTGTATTGTGAATTTTTGTAACTCTGTTTCTCAAAATACGATGGTCACAGTGTTTTTTGATTTTGCTGTTGGGTTATTATTGTCTCATGTAACGAGATACGGTGAAAAGATTTGCATATCATTCAAAGAGTTTATTCCATACAGAATCAGGTTTATTATCAATGACATATGTCATGAAATTTGTTTTATAGCAGCAGTACAGTAATACATTAAGAAATCACTGCAAGTTACAGTAAGAAATATTTTTAAAATAAGTGAGTACTGTATGAGGGCAAAAAGCGAGGTAGCATTTATGGGCTCATAGGCCATTCAGAAATCTGATGGTGGAGGGGAAAAAGCTGTTCCTAAAATATTGAGTATGTGTCTTCAAGCTCCTTACCTCCTCTCTGATGGTAGTGATCAAAAGAGGGCATGATCTTGATCCTGGGTTAAGAGTCTTAGTGAT
Source organism: Hypanus sabinus (assembly GCF_030144855.1). Taxonomy (NCBI): domain Eukaryota; kingdom Metazoa; phylum Chordata; class Chondrichthyes; order Myliobatiformes; family Dasyatidae; genus Hypanus; species Hypanus sabinus. The sequence continues at coordinate 10,879,929 of NC_082716.1, forward strand.
GGATGTTGCCTTCTTGAGGCATCACCAAATAAAGATGTCCTCGAGGCAGGGGATACTAGTGGCCAAGATGGAGCTGGCTAAATTTACAACCCACTGAAGCTTTTATTGATTCTGTGCAATACCACAGCACCCCCCTCCCCCATACCAGACAGTGAAGGAATGAGACAAAATGCTCTCCATGGTACATCTGTAGAAATTTGCTTGTGTCTTTGGTGACAGATCAAATCTCCTCAAACACCTAAAGAAAGATAACCGTTGAGGGGCCTTCTTCATAATTGATCAGTAGGTTGGGCCCAGGAGACGTTGACAAGCAGGAACTTGAAACTATTCACCCTTTCCACCATTGTCCCCTTCCACTGATCTTTATCTAATAATGCTCCTGTAAAGCGCCAACTATTAATGTTCAGATCCCGGCATAAATAAGAGATACTGTGCCTGTTGGGAAGCTGATAGATACAGTGAGGTAGCAAGTATCAGGTTAATTATTGTCACTATCATATACAGTATGACATGAAATTTGTGCTTTGTGGTAGCAGTCCCAATGGCATGGTAATGCAGTGCTTAGCACAATGCTTCACAGTACCAGCGACTCAGGTTTGATTCCCACCACTGCCTGTAAGGAGTTTGTACGTTTTCTCTGTGGCTACGTGGGTTTCCTCCAGGTGCTCCAGTTTCCTCCCACAGTCCAAAGACGTACTGGTTCATAGGTTAGCTGTTCATTGTCAATTTTCCCGTGACTAAGTTAAATTGGGGATTGCTAGGCAGCGCATCTCAGAAGTTCAGAAGGGCCTACTCCGTGCTGTAACTCAATAAATCAATAATAAATAAATCATGCACAAACATAAAAATTAAATAATTTGCTAAAATAAATACATAGTGCAAAAATCTATGAAATAAGGAGGTAGTGTTCATGAACATACAAAAATTTGGTGACAGAGGTGAAGAAGCTGATCCCAAGTGATTGTGTGCAGGCCTTAGGCTCACTGTGTTCTCCTTTCGCACTACATCAATGTGTTTGCATATGGAATGATCCGTATTGATGGTACTCAAATAAACAATGCCCAGTCTAACTCGATACATGTGACAATAATAATCCAGAACCTATCACCAAATTCTGGGCCTGTCAGATTGGAGAATTTTTGGGAAAGCCAGAGTAGCAGCTAGCATTCAAAGTTCAGAGTAAGTTTATTATCAAAGTACATATACGAGGGGTGATTGATATGTTCATGGCCTAAGGTAGAAGGAGTCAATTTTAAAAAACCTAGCACATTTATTTTTCAACATATTCCCCTCCTACACTTACACACTTTGTCCAGTGGGCGTGGAGCATATGGATCATGGACCTCCAGAAAGTGTCCACAGAGGGATGATTGATAAGTTGGTGGCTAAGGTCGAGGGAGATGAGTAATACAACTCTTGTTACACGCACATGCAGGTCAACTCTTTGAGTGATTCTGCAGAAATTTTGAAGTTAATAACTCATCTCCTTCTACCTTAGGCCACGAACTTATCAATCACCCGTGCTGTGGACACTTTCTGAAGGTCCAAGATCCGTATTCTCCATGACTGCTGGACTAAGTGTGTAAGTGTAGGAGGGGGCTATGTTGAAAAATAAATGTGTTCGATTTTCTAAAATTGACTCCTTCTACCTTAGGCCATGAACTTATCAATCAACCCTCGTATGCCACCATATATAACCCCAGGTTTAATTTTCTTGCAGGCATTCTCAACAAATCTATAATCGAATAATAACCATAACAGAATGAATGAAAGATGACAACAACTATGGCATTATAGCTGGGTTCAATTCCGCCACTGTCTGAAAGGAGTTTGTATGTTCCCCTGTGACTGTGTGGGTTTCCTCAACGCGCTCTGGTTTCCTCCCATATTTTAAATAGGTTAATTGTTCATATAGGTGTAATTGGGTGGCACGGGCTCTTTGGACCTTCTACTGTGCTGTACCTCTAAATAAAATCATCTGTTTGCTGTAAGGAGCTGCATGCTGCTGAGTAGAAATAAGACAACAGTGTGATCCTTGTCTGCATTCAAGTACAACTTCTTATCATGAGGTAGAGAATGTTAGACTTACTCTTACCTCTTTGTCAATCTGAATTTCGAGTTTGTAATATTTCCTACTGACCACCAAATTATCATTGATCATTGCAGCTAGCGTCCTTTGTGTTCTGAGCCTTCATTGCAAGGGAATAATGCAAACCCATTCCAGCGAGTTACTTTGCTTGTTGAGAATGTTAAAGTTATTGTTGCTAAACATAGAGAAAGAATTTCTATTTATGAGATACAGTTCATGACCTAAGGAAGCAAGAGCATATTATACAGAGATTCAATTACTTCTGAAGTATAGCTAACGTGGTGAATACAACAGCCTTGCTGGAAGAGAATGTTTGCCTGTGTATAGGGAATGTAGTTACCTGCATAGAAACATTTGTAAATTGTGTGGGATTCAGGCTTCTGTATCTCCTGCCCATTTGTCACTGTGAGATTCATTTACTTATCTCTCTCTCTATCTATCTAGTTAGTTAGTCATTTTGTTGGTTAGAGATACAGCCCGGAGCACCTACCATGCTATGAACCTTCACATTCAACTCATCATTCTCCGCAATTTCAACGGGATCCTACTTCTAAACACATTTTCACCTCCCACCCCTCACTCTCTGCTTTCCACAGGGATCACTCCCCACACAATTCCCTTGCCCATTCATCCTTCCCCACCCATCTCCATCCTGGCAGATATCTTTACAAGTGACTGAAGTGCTCCACCTGCACGTTCACCACCTCCATTCAAGGCACCAGACTGTACTTCCAGGTAAGGTAACACTTCACCCATCAACCAGTTAGATCGTTTACAGTATCTGGTGTTCCAGATACTGCCTCCTATACATTAGGTGAATCTCAATGTAAATTGGGGGATCACTTTGTTGAGCACCTCTTCTCCATTTGCCAAAAGCTGGACTTCCTGGTGGTGTACAATTTTAATTCCTATCCCCATTCCATGTTGGTCCATAGCCTCCTCCTCTGCCACAATGAGGCCAGTCTCAAAGTGCAGGAGCAATACGTCATATTCTGTCTAGGTAGCCTCCAATCTGATGTTATGAACATTTATTTCTGGTAGTTTTTCCTCCCATTTTCCCTTTTCTTCTATCCCCCCCCCCCCTTAGCCTCTTCTCTTCACTTGCCAATCACCTTGCTCTGGTGTCCCACCTTCCTTCCTTTCTCCAATGGTCCACTCTCCTGTCCTATCAGATTCCTTCTTCTCCAGCCCTTTACCTTTCCCACCCACCTGGCTTCACCTATCACCTTGTAGCTTGTCTTCCTTCCCCCTCACCCACATTGTTATATCTGGCATGTCCCCCTCCTTCCCATTCCTGATGAAGACTCTCAGCCCAAAGTATCAACTGTTTATTTATATCCATATATGCTGCCTGACCTGCTGAGTTCCTCCAGCATTTTGTTTGTGTTATTATCACTGTCACTTGTTGATTAAACTCTTTTTGTGCTCCCAGCCAACCACAAGTGTTGATCTTAACTGTTGTTTTGATGATGAAGTCTTGTCATCAAAATGATCCTGTCATCTTCATCAGGGATAACACCTGGACATGACAAGTCCAGTGGTATTTATAATCCCAAACATCCATCCGTCCTGATTGGTTAGTCCTCATCCAATCAGGTTTCTGCTGCCTGATTGGATAAAGAAATAAATAGGGCAAAGAACAATAGTGAGCCAGAGTTCATGGGTTGAAAGACTGTTCATAAATCTGATGGTGGAGGGGAAGAAACTGATCCTAAAACATTGTATTTGGGTTCTTTAGGCTTCTGTGCCTACTTCCTGTTGGTAGCACTGAGATGAGAGCATGTCCTGGTGTGGTGGCGGTCCTTAATGATAGATGCTGCCTTCTTGAGGCATCAGCTTTTGAAGATATTCTTGATGCTGAGTAGGCTAGTGCCCATGATGGAGAATGCTGGGCTTACAATGCTCTACAACTTTTTCTGATCCTGTGCATTAGTGCCTGCACACCAGATGGTGATGCATCCTGTTAGAATGCTTATAGTACATCCTTGAACACCACAGAAATTTGTTAGAGTCTTTGGTGACTAACCAAAATCTTCTCAAACTGCTAATCAAATATTTTAGGACCCAAGTCCATATCTGAATGTAGCAAAGCATACTGTGGTGAAGAAGGCATAAGGGATGCTTGTCTGCATTGTGGGGGAGGGTGTTAGTAAGTCAATGTGGGGTTGAATAAACGTTGCACTTGGGGCATTGCGTGCAGTTCTGGTTGTTCTGTTGCAGGAAGGTCAGAGTCACAGAGTCATTGTACACTACAGTGCAGAAACAGGCGCTTCAGTGTGGGCACTCAAGATCTCTTTCCCAGGGTTGAAATACATTTAAGATGAGAAGGGGAAAGTTCAAAGGAGACATGCGAGGCAAATTTTAACACAGACCTTGGTTCAAATGGGATCCCCCTCATTCTTCTAAATTCCGGTGAGTACAGGCTCAAAGCTGCCAAATGCTCCTTGTATGTTAACCCCTTCATTCCCAGAATCAGCCTTGTGAACGTCCTCCAATGACAACACACCCTATTCCGAGATACGAGGTTCAAAACTGTCGACAATACTCTATGTGTGGCCTGACTACTGTCTTATAAAGGCTCATCATTATCTCCTTGCTTTTATATTCTATTCCCCTTGAAATAAATGCTAACATTGCATTTGCCTTTGTTACCACAGACTTGACCTGTAAATTAACCTTCTGGGAGTCTTATAGGGTGCCTATATGCTGGTAGCAGAAGCAGTTAAGTCAGTAGCATTTCACATAGGCAACTGAGTATGCAGCCAATGGAGAGATACGGATCTCATAGGGTGCCACAATAATGTAACAATCAGTCTGATACCATTACAGCTCGGGGCATCAGAGCTCAGAGTTCAATTCCAGCAGCATCTGTAATGAGTTTGTATGTTCCTCCAGTGGGTGCTCTGCTTCCTGCCATATTCCAAAAATGTACCAATTACTAGGTACAGTTGATCTATGATTAGACTAGGGTTATGTAGTGCAACTGAAAGAGCAACTATATGATAAAGAAAACAATAATAAGAAATGACATACTGTAAATAGAAATAAATAAGATAGCTTATATACATAGATTGATTGTATGTCCATAAAGAAACGCTAGGCACAGGGGTGTCTGTACATAAGGTGACTCTGACAGGAAATGATTGGTGGTTGGAGAGTGTATGGCGGTGGGGGGGGGGGGGGGAGAATTATTGATCAGCCTTTCTGCTTGGGGAAAGTAATTGTTTTTGAGTCTGGTGGTCCTGCCATGGGTGCTGATGGGAGCTGATGGGAATGGGACAAACAGTCAATGATCAAGGTAGGTGGGATTGTTCATGATTTTATTAGCCTTTTTCTGCATATAAGAGAAAAGAGGTGGAGGACTACAGTGGTGACTCCATAGTCAGGGAAACAGGAATAAGATTCTATGGGCACCCGGATTCTATAGAGACACCCGGATGGTATGTTGCCTCCTGGTGCCAGGATCAGGGATGTCTTGGATTGTGTCCATGGTATTCTGAAGGGGCAGGGTGAGCAGCCAGAAGTCTTGGTACATATTGGCACCAATGACACAGGTAGACAAGGGGAGGAGATCCTGAAGAGAGGCTTTAGGCAAGAAAGGCTTTAGGGTAGAAAGTAAAGGAACAGAACCTCCAGGTTAGTAATCTCCAGATTGCTGCCCATGCCATACACTAGTGAATAGGATGATTTGGCAGGTGACTGTGTGGCTGAGGAACTGGTGCCGGAGGCAATAGTTCAGATTTATGGATCACTGGGTCTCTTCTGGGGAAGGTATGAGCTATACAAAAGGGACAGGTTACAACTGAATCCAAGCTGGTCCAATATCCCTGCAGGTTGGTTGGCTAGAGTTGTTCGGTTGGGGGGTGGGTGTTGGTGTTTAAACTAATTTGGCAGGGGGATGGGAACTAGAGTGATAGTTCTGAGGATGAGGTAGTGGGTTTACAAACAGAGGCAATGTGCAGTGAGACTCCTCGCAAGAAGAGGCTGATGATAGGGCAAAATTATAGTTAACAAGATGAGTTTCAAAGTAAAAGGTAGACAAAATCAAAAAGGGTGAATACAGGAATTGACGTATTATATTTGAATGTATGCAGTATATGGAATAAGGAGGATGAACTTATAGCATAGCTACAGATTGGCATGTATGACATTATGGCTATCACTGAATCATGGCTGAAAGAAGAATACAGCTAGGTGCTGAATGTCCAAGGACATTGTATCGAAAGGAGAGGCAAATAGGCAGAGGGGACAACGTAGCTCTATTGGTAAAACATGAAACCAAATCTTTAGAGAGAGGAGACATAGGATTGGACGGTGTTGAATCATTATGGGTAGAGCTAAGGAACTGGAAGAGTAAAAAATTCCAAATGGAACTTGTATACAGACCCCCAAGCAATAGTAAGGATGTGGTCTACAAATTACATTGGGCGATAGAAAATACACTCTATAAGGGCAATGTTTCAATAGTCATGGGTGATTTCAATATGCAGGTATGAAGAGATACGGAGAAAAGGCAGGAGATTGGGGTTAAGAGGAAGATTGAATCAGTCATGATGAATTCCAGAGTAGATTTGTTGGGCCAAATGGCCTAATTCTGATCCTATGTCTTATGCTCTTATGGTCTTATATAATGGAACAAAAATAGTGGGAATTTAGAGGATTGGGAAGCTTTTAAAAACCAACAGAAGTCAACTAAAGAAGTTATTAAGAAGGAAAAGATGGAATACAAAGGAAAGCTAGCCACTAATATTAAAAAGGATACCAAAAGTTTCTTCAGATACATAAAGTATAAAAGGGAGGCAAGAGTAGATATCGGACTGCTGGGAAATGATGCTGGAGAGATAGTAATGGAGGAACAAGGAAATGGCAGGCAAGCTGAATAAATATTTTGCATCATTCTTTACTACAGAAGACACAAGTGCAAGAGTGTAAGGGGGCAGAAGAGTGTGAAGTTGCCATCACTAAGGAGAAGATTCTTGAGAAACAGAAAGGTTTGAAGGAAGATACGTCACCTGGACCAGATCGTGTACACCCAGGGTTCTGAAAGAGGTTGCTGAAGAGATTGTGGAGGCATTAGTAATGATCTTTCATGAATCAATTGATTCTGGCAAGGTCCCAGAGGAATGGAAAATTACAAAGGTCACTCCACTCTTCAAGAAGGGAGAGAGGTAGAAGGAAGGAAATTATAGACCAGTTAGTCTGACCTCAGTGGTTGGGAAGACGTTGGAATCAATTGTTAAGCATGTGGTTTTACAGTACTTGAAGGCATGTGATAAAATTGGCCGGTCAGCATGGTTTCTGTAGGGGAACCTTCTGCCTGATACATCTCTGGGAATTTTTTGAAGAAATAAAAAACAGGATAGACAAAAGAGAATTGGTTGACTGTGGGTATGAGTAGGCCTTTGACAAGGTACCATAAATGAGGCTGCCTAACAAGTTCAGAGCCCCTGGTGTTGCAGGAAAGATACAAACATGAATAAGGCAGTGGCTAACTGGCAGGAGGCAAACAGTGGAAATAAAATGAGTCTTTTCTGATTGACTGCCGGTGTTCAGTGGTGTTCGGCAGGAACCTGTGTTGGGACCGCTTCTTTTTACATTGCTTGTCAATAACTTGGATGATGGAACTGACGGTTTTATGGCAAAGTTTGCGGACAGTTCGAAGATAGTTGGAGGGGCAGGCAGTCCTGGGGAAGCAGAGACGCTACAGAAGGATTTAGATTAGAATTGGCAAAGAAGTGGCAGTTAGAATATAGTGCCAGGAAATGTATGGATATGCACTTTGGTAGAAGAAATGAAAGGGTAGGTTATTTTCTAAATGAAGAGAAAATTCAAATGATGCCAGTATGGGTGTGCAAATTCCAGATTTTCTTCAGCCTCCTCAGAAAACAGAGGCTGCCAATTTGCGAAATTCAGGAGAAATGAACTGAGCTCTGATAGCCCAGCGTACACCTTCATTGTGGACAGCAGACAAATGAATGAAACAATCATAAAGATCCAGTTAACAATTTCTTCCACCCTTTCCCCATTTCCCCAATGTGACCTTTAACCTCCTCTCACCTAACAGCCTCCTGGGTCCCCTTCCTTCCCTTTGTCTTATGGTCCACTCTCCCCTCTTATTGGATTCCTTCTTCTCCAGCCCCTTGACCTTTCCCACCCAACCTAACTTGGCCTTTCACCTTCCAGCTAGCCTCTTTCCCCTCCGTCCCCCCTCCATCATCTTATTCTGGCATCTTCCCCCTTCCTTCTCAGTCCTGAAGAAGGGTCTCAGCCCTAAACATCGACTGTTGACTCTTTTCCATAGGTGCTGCAGATTTGTAAAATTCTGCATACTTTCTCGTATTTATCATAAAGATAAGATTAGATTAGATTTATTTGTCAACTGTACATCAAAACATACAGTGAAATGTGTTGGCTGTGTCAACAACCAACATAGGATGTGTCCTATGCTTCTGGCACCAACCTAGCATGCCCATATCTCACTAACCCTAACCTGTACGTCTTTGGACTGTGGGACGAAACCAGAGCCCCTGGAGGAAATCCACATGGTCAAGGGGAGAACGTACAAACTCCATAGGTCCTAAAGAGATACAGTATGTGCTTATATTTACAGAATCTTCAATATCTTAAACACAAGAACATCTGCAGATGCTGGAAGTCCAAAGCAGCACACACAAAGCGCTGGAGGAACTCAGCAGGTCAGATAGAATCTGTAAAAATAAATAAACAGCAACATTTTGTGCCGAAACCCTTCTACAGTATCATATGTATTTATATTTCCACCATTGTCTTTTACTTACCATTGTGTTTTTTTTGTCTTTCTGTGCTGCATCGGTCTAGATCTCAAAAGGTTAGTGATTGTGGGCCTGCTATGTCAGTGCCGGTGGCGTGGTGACAATAGCGGGATGCCTGATTTGATTTGACGCAAGTGATGCATTCCACTGTAGGTTTCAATGTACTTGTGACAAATAAAGCCAATCTCAGGAGCAGCTGGTGAATATAACATGCACAAAAATGTCATCTTCGCATGATTTTGCTCCTCAGACGCCGGAACAAATAAGGCAGAATACTGTGCAATACAAAGACTGACACAAGGGGATTGCCGTGCAGATAATGTTGCAGGTGTACAACGCAAGTGAGGCTAATGGGGATTGCATGGTCCATATTGTGATTTCCCTGTCAAAATGTGATGTGTGGATTTTTTAACTAAGCGGAGAATTAATGCCATCCATTATAGTCCTGCCTAACCAAAATGTTGTTTCAAATGATTAGAGCCTAAAAGGCTTTATCTACAGCCTGATCCTCTCAGAACAAGACAACCCTCTCTAATCTGTACAATGTAATTTATTTTCTCACTGGCTTGTTCGAGTCATGTTTACTGACAGAAGTTTGGTTACAAGCAGATTCACATTGTACAATTTGGCATGACATGGAGATGAAAACAGTGTCAATTTTTCCAAAGAGAAAGACTATGCTAAGCTCTCCACAGGTGTCTATTGATTCTTAAGAGACTGAAAAAGTGACCTCGTTTTGAATGTCGAAAGGCAATTAGATATAGTTAGAAGAAGAATAATAATGAGAAGAAAAAATTAGAAGGAATAAAAAGGAATTTATTTAACACAAGGGATTCTGCAGTTGCTGGAAATCTAAAGCAACACACACAAAATGCTGGAGGAACTCAGCAGGATAGGCAACATCTATGGAGATGACTAACAGTCAACCTTTCAGGCTGAGACCCTTCATTAGGACTGGAAAAGAAGGGGGAAGATGCCAGAATAAAAAGGTGGGGAGAGGGGAAGGAAGATGTGCTAGAAGGTGCTAGAATGTGCTAGAAGCCGGATGGGTGCTCGCAGTCCACTGATGGGTGTGGGCTTCCAGCAGCTGTTGAATGAGCTGCATTTGACACAGCAGAAGCACCAATACTGTGCGGCGGGCCTTTTGTTGCTCAATCCGCAAGCGACTTTTATGGGACAGGTTTTGGAGCTGGTAGTCAGAGCTATAACCCTGCTGGGCTTCACCACCCACATACTGAACACCCTGCCTCTGGTCCATCATTGCTGCCACAGCACCAAGCAAGTAAGGCCAGGGCTGACAGCACCCTGAGGCTGGTGTGGTGATTGGGTCCCAAACCTACACAGGAATGGCTTAAAAACAACAAAGTTAATGTCCTGGAGTGACCAAGTCAGAGTCCAGACAATCCAATTGAGAATATGTGCCTGGACTTGAAAAGGGCTGTTCTTTCACGATCCACATGCAATCTGACAGGGCTTAAGCAGTTTTGTAAAGAAGAATGGGGAAAAATTGCAGTGTCCAGATGTGCAAAGCTAATAGAGACCCATCCAGACAGACTCAAGGCAGTAATTGCTGCCAAGGGTCCATCTACTAAGCACTGACAAAGGGCTTGAGTAATTATGCAAACAATTATTTTCTGTTCAATAATTGTAATAAATTTACACCAATTTGTAGAAATTTGTTTTCACTTTGACTCAGAAGAGTCTTTTCTGTTGATCAGTGTCAATAAAGTCAAATTAAATCCATTGTGATTCAATGTTGTAAAACAATAAAACATGAACATTTCTTGGTGGGGGGGTGAATCTTTTTTATAGTCACTGTAGGTAGGCAAAGAGGGTGGCATGGCTCTGTTGATAGAAAATGAAATCAAATCTTTAGAAAGAGATGTCATAGGATCCGAAGATGTGGAATCCTTGTGGGTAGCATTAAGAAATTTGCAAGGGTAAAATGAATCTGATGTGAGTTGTACACAGGCCTCTAAGCAGCGGACAGGATAATTCAGATCAAAAGTTCAAAGTAAGTTTGTTATCAAAATGCATATATGTTACCATACGCTACCTGGAAATACATTTTCTTGCAGGCATTTACTGTGGATACAAAGAAATGCAATTGAATCAATGAAAAACTACACACAAGCAAAGATGGACAAGCAAGGAATGTGCAAAAGAAGACAAACTGTTACTGGTTACTGCTGTGCTGTACGTATTTCATTTTAGCAGCTCAGTAAAGCAACGTGTTCTGCTTTCAGCTTGTTTGGATTAGAGCTGAGATAAGAGACTTTGTTGTTCACCTCAGGAATGTGGTGTCAGCCAATCAGGGTGGTAAACTTGGTCGAAGGCTCTAGGGAACACTAGGGGAGAGGTATTTGATGCCCAGTAAAAGGGGTTTCACGTTGTGGTGGCATCATCCCAGATTGAGTTCATTGGACGCTGTGTGATTGCCCTGAGAATAGAATAAGTGTTTCTTTTTATTTAAGCCTGTTAAACTGTTGTCCAGGAAAGTGATTAAGATATGTGGTTATGGACGTTGGTGCGATTCAAAGGGATTGCTCATAACTGAAGCTTGTGTACTGATCGGGAGGATATCTGCAGCCCAGATGAATTGTTGATTAGGGTTTTAATACTGTTGGAGCATTATGGAAATCTACAATAATGGAGTGCCACTTGGAGGGAAAGATGTGGTGTTAGTTCAGACTAGCACTGATGTAACGGGTTGGATCTACCTGGTAATGTTGTAGTACCCAGAGTGGAGGGGCCATGGTTCCAGAGAAGGGGAGAGTGTAGGCAAGGGTGCCAAGTTGAAAGTTGAGTTTCCCCAGAGCTGAAGACGGAGACTTTAGAGAAATGTCGCTCTTGTTTCTGTGGAGTGAGGGGAAGGAATTGTCTGATGTGAGAGGTCTACTGAGTCCTTCAGCTGTTGATTTTAATTCTGAGCTCGTTTTGGCTGTTACGTCGCAGTTGATGAATGCAGAAGTGCATCTGAAGTTATTGTAGGCTGGGAGTGCTCTCTGGAGTCAAGTCCGCACCCGTTGGGGAAGACAAATGTGAGGCTTGGGCTGAGCAGACATCCCAATTATTGGAAGAATGGCAGATAATATGAAAGGACAGAGACTGGTAGAGAGCTTAAAGGGCCCAGTGGCTGGTATAGTCAGGTTCCTCAAGGCAGAAAGTCCATTAGCCACATCAGCTAATTACCTGCAAGTTCTGGAAGTCGCTTTTGGCACTGCTGAAAGTGCAGCTGATCTTAGGATACAGTTTAGGCACACATTCCAGAAGGAAGTGGAGAAGTTGTCTTGCCTACATTTTGAGGTTGGAGAAGCTGCTCCACTGTTTGTGCCACAAAGGGGGCATTCAGCTGTCTGAGAGAAATTGCTTGAGGATGGAGCAAGTTGTGAAGGGTGTTGTCACATGACATGATATTGGAATAACCCACAAGATGCGCCCTCCTCCACCTTTTACCGAGTTACTTAGAGAAGTTAGAGAGGAGGATTACATGATGGGGGAGCGTGAGGCTTCTGTCAGCAGAGCTCAGTCCTCAGTACTAACCACTGTTGCTGAAGTGACCCCTGATGTCCAGGTGGGGCTTTTACAGGATTTCATGAAGGATCTTAGAGCTGAGATACCCCGGTTGATATCGGCAGATGCAGCCACAAAGTATGGCAAAGCCAACAGGGTCAGACCTACTGATGAACATACAAAGCAGAGGGCTGCTGCTGAATTGACCAGAGAAGTAACTGAAATTTTCTGTTGCCACTATGGCAAAGATGGACATTTCAAGCAGAAGTATGAAGGACAAGAACATTTTCAGAAGGTAAATCAGCAGTTAATCAAACAGAGAAGAGGTAAAACTATGGAGGGACCCAGTAAAGGACTGGGCTGACATTTTGGAAAGGATATGCTCCTATTAATGTATGAAGGGAATTGATAAAGTATCAAATGCTATTCCCGAAGGTTTAGTGGGACCAAGCTCTGATGCATCCATACAGATGAAAGGTATTTATGCTAGAGCTACGCTTGACACAAATTCTCAGGTTATTTGCTTTATAGATGCTTTCACAAGCCATAAATGATGCATTCACCATTCATGCTTCTCAGTGCCGTTGAGTTTCAGAGGCCTTATCACTGATGAGTACCCATATGATGATTACTTGTTGTTGAAGATTTCGGAAGCAGATGTTGGAGTAACTGAGTCTATTGCCACACTAGTATTGGTCTGCCCGGATCTGGTTGCCAAGAGTGGAACTTCCATTCTTGTGGGAAGCAAGGAGAGGAATGGAGAGAACGTTTTGAAATGAGGAAATGGGTGGTGCACCCAGTCTAAACCTGTCATGTTACATCCTGGAGGAGTAGCCAGCATGACAGGAACCCCTGAATTTTCCGAAATATCTGAGGAACAGAAACAAAGGTTAACTGAGAAAATGTTGAGACACGAAGATGCATTTTTGACTGACGAGGTGATGTTGGTTACACCAGGAATATTTGCCACACTATTGGAGCGACCTAGGACACCCCTTTCCAAGAGAGGTCTCACCAGTTAGCACCAACAGAGATTGAGGGTGTTTGGTCATACTGGCTTAAACTGACAAATTAAATTTGGCCAAGGGGCAAGGGGGACTGAGCTGTCAGCTGACATGAGTGATATGGGGGAGAGGCACCCTCTAGCAGACAGGAAAGGTCTCAAGGTGTGGTTGAGGATAGAGGAGCTGAAGATAGTATAGGGAAGTCTGAAATATGCTCCCAGATAGGCTGGCCGATGATGCACCAGGGGAACGGAGTGTTGTGCCTATCCCCCTAGTGAGATATGTCACTCCGTTCACAAATGGATTGGAGGTCCCAACATCTCAAAATTCCTTTGAAAACTGTATTATTAATGCTGGGTGAATAAGTTTCAAAATCATGAGGACATGACTATTTTTGGTGGCCAAGAGTGTAATGCCCTAGTTAAAGCTGTTACTGCTATGCTGTCGGTATTTTATTTTAACAGTTTTGCAAGAGCTGTCTGTTCTGCTTTCAGCTTGTTTGGGCATGAGCTGAGATAAGAGGCTTTGTTATTCACCTTAGGAATGTGGTGTCAGCCAACCAGGGTGGTAGAACTGAGAGAAGGTTCTAGACAATGCTGGAAGGAGAGGTCTTTATTGTCTGGGAGCTGGGAGATATAGGAGGGAGGTGGTGGAAGATACTGTCCCTGTTGCACAAAGTGCTTTGTGCAGATGAATGGCTTCAAGGAGGAAGGACCAATACTCCCGTGGGGGAGCCCGTTTGTTCAGGATGGATTTTGAGTGACCTTTGCTAGGTGGTGTGTACTTCCGTGCAGACCGAGGGCCAGCGTCTGAGTTAAAGACAAGTTCAAGGTTTGAGCTCCACATGCACGTGTGACTGTTGAAGAATAATGGCCCTTTTTGCATTTTCTTTCTTTCCTTTAATAACTGTTTGCTTAAGTTAACATTCTTAAATGTACTTCTTATTAATTGTATGCAGTGTACGATCTGTTAATTCTTGCCAGGGGCAGTAAATCACAGAGCATTCACACAAACAAGGGTTTGTGTGGGTGAGACATCACAACCTCACGGATTTGGTGGGACCAAAGTCATATAAACCCTTGATGTACCAAGCCCGAGAAAGGTGAGTCTCTCGCTGTGGAATCCAGTGGCTGTTAGCAAGATGCCTAGTAAAAGGGGATTTCATGCGGAAATGCAAAAGGTAAATAAAAATACATAAATCGATCTGAGAATGTCGAGTTCTTGAAAGTGAGGCTGTAGGTTGTGGAATTAGTTCAGTGTAGGGGTGAGTGAAGTTATCCACATTGGTTCAGGAGTTTGATCATTGAAGGGTAGTAACTGTTCCCGCACCTGGTGGTGTGGAACCAGAGGGTCCTGTACCTCCTTCCAGATGGTAGCAGCCAAAAGACAGCATGACATGGATGGCTGAAGGCCCCTGATGATAATTCAGAATCAGATTCAGACTAAAATGCAGATTCATTGATCAGAATGAAGGATCAACTTTATTCGCCATATACATTTACATGTGATTGCAGTGATGCAACATATAACAAAAACCAGCAGCATTCAACAATTATAAAGAATAAGAATTAGATAAAACATTTAAGTTTGATGTTAAAGTCCAGATATGGCATAAGATATGCAAAAATGTTTTTACACCTTATTTATCACACGTACATCGAAACAGACAGTGAAATGTGTCATTTGCATCAACAACTACACGTTCAAGGACGTGTTGTGGGCATCCCACAACCAACGCCACATAGTCATACCCCAAAATGTTCTGCAGAACAACAAAAGCAACAAAAACAAAACTTAATAATAACAGCAAGGCAAGTACCTTTCCCAACCCACACACACAGGTCTCCAACCCCAGGACGGAACATCACCAGGCCTCCAATCCCAGTCCTTGGTCCGGGAGTTGCAGACAGGCTGACATTGGGCCTCTTACTTGTGGACAGACTAATCCAGCAGCTCGGTTCAGTTGAAGGAAGTAAGTTGTCAAACGTATAGAGGATTTTTTTCAAACAGAAGCATCAAGTTGAAATTTTGGAGTTAAGGCGGCTTTTTGCCTAATACTGCAACTGAGGGAAAATAAAAGATTCCTCTTATTTAGGACTTTTCACATTCGATTAACAAGGTACCCAAACACCTGGCTTTTTTTAAGTGCCGTCACTGTTGTATTGTAAGACATCAGCTAATCACCCCACTGAAATTGGAAACAAAATACTGTGGTTTTAGCTTATAGTCAAACTGACACAGGAGTAGTCATCCAGCAGAATTAAAGATTTCAAAGATTAACGAACAACACAGCAGTAGATTGAACTGAACTGAGCTGAAACTGACCATTCCTGAACTTTGTGGTTTGATGTTTTATATCATGTGTTTTTAACTCTTTATTTGCTATTTGCATGATTCGTTCTTTTTTTGTGCGGGGAGGGGTTAATGTTTTTCTTTAAACGGGTTCCATGGTGTTTCTTTGTTTCCAGGCTGTCTGTACAAAGACGAATCTCAGGGTTGTATACTACATACATACTTTGATAATAATTGTACTTTGAACCTTTGATTAGCTTTATTTGTCATGTGCGCATTGAAACATACAGCGAAATGCATCATTTGCACAGGATCAAATTGGAAAGGTGCTGCCAACCCACAAGTATTACCGACACTAATACTGCATGCCCACAACTCACTAACCTTCAACCTGTTCATCTTTGGAAGAGGGAGGAAACCAAAAGAAACTCACACAGACAGAGGGAGAATGTAAAATTCCCCTTCAGTCAGCAGTGGGAACCGAACCCTGAGTGGTAATCGCTGGCACTGTAAAGTGATCGCGCTAACCACTAGTCTAGGGTGGCACAGGGTCCATGCCAACTATTAAGTAACAAGTCAATAAGGGCCATTCTCCTCTCCTTTCTCTATAGCCCCTACCATCTCCCACTATAACAGTCAGTGTGGAAAGGGGGTGGGACAAGGCTCATGAGGGTCATCTAACTCCTCCTCACTGACCATCAACACCGGGGCACCTCAGGGGTGTGTGCTTAGCCCACTGTATACATGTGATTGTGTGGCTAGGCATAGCTCAAATACCATCTATAAATTTGCCAGTGACGCAACCATTGTTGGTAGAATCTCAGATGGTGACAAGAGAGCACACAGGAGCAAGAGATACCAACTAGTGGAGTGGTGCCACAGCAACAACCTTGCACTCAACGTCAGTAAGATGAAAGCTGATTGTAGACCTCAGGAAGAGTAAGATGAAGGAACACATACAAGTTCTCACAGATGGAGATCTTCCAACAACCAGGCATTCTTTCTTTCTTTCTTTTTTTCTATAGGGCAGTTAGGGGGGAGGGGTTAAGGGGAGGGGGTAAGGGTTATATACATTGTTTTTTCATACTTTGTAACCATTTAAAAATGCAATAAAAAAAGTTTAAAAAAAAAAGAAGTGGAGAGAGTGAGCAGCTTCAAGTTCCTGTGTGTCAAGATCTCTGAAGATCTAACCTGGTCCCAACATATTGATGCAGCTATAAAGAAGGCAAGACAGCAACTGTACTTCATTAGGAGTTTGAAGAGATTTGGTATGTCAACAAAAACACTCAATATCTTTTATAGATGTACTATAGAGAGCATTGTGTCAGGCTGCAACACTGTCTGGTATGGGAGAGGGGGCTACTGCACAGGACTGAAAGTAGTTGCAGAGGGTCATGAATCTAGTCAGCTCCATCTTGGGTACTAGACTATAAAGTACCCAGGACATCTTCAAGGAGCGGTGTCTCCGAAAGGCAACATCCATTATTAAGGACCCCCAGCACCCAGGGCATGCCCTTTTCTCACTGTTACCAACAGGTAGGAGGTACAGAAGTCTAAAGCCACATACTCAGCAATTCAGGAACAGCTTCTTCACCTCTGCCATCTGATTCCTAAATGGACATTGAACCTATTAACACTACCTCACTTTATTAATATATATTATTTCTGTTTTTGCACAATTTTTTATCTATCAAATATACATATACTGTAATTTATTTATTTATTCTGCTAGATTATGTATTGCATTGACCTGCTGCTGCTAAGTTAACAAGTTTCACGTCGGTGATGATAAAGCTGATTCTGAATATACATGCACTATGCTCACAGCCACTGCTTCGGATGTGGTGACCATTACTGAGGAATTTAGAAGACTGTGGGGAACCTCATTGAAACCTACCGAATGTTGAAAGGACTAGATAAGGTGACTGTGGAGAGGATGTTTCCTCTGGTGGGGGTAACAGAAACTAGAGGGCACAGACTCAAAATTGAGAGGCGACGCTTTAAAACAGAAGTAGAGAGGAATTTTTTTTAAACAAAGAGTGGCGAATCCGTAAAATGCTCTGCCGCAGACTGCAGTTGAGGCCAATTCTGTGGGTATGTTTAAAGCAGAAGTTGATAGATTTCTGATTGGTCGGGGCATCAAGGGATATTGCGAGAAAGCAGGTGTATGGGGTTGAATGAGATTCGGAATCAGCCATGATGAAATGGTGGAGTGGACTCGATGGGCTGAATGGCCTAATTCTGCTCCTGTGTCTTATGGTCATATACTCCCATAAGTTATTCTCTGTCACACTTACACAATAACTCTGCTTTGCTATTTTTTGCCATTACACAACAGTATTTTGCAGCTGTCAATCAATATACCAGAACATCTTTGCATCTTGATATTAGATCACAGTACTGGTCCTTCAGCCCACTACGCTGTGCTAATCTTTTAAATAACCTAGCATAAATAACCGAGTTAGACAGAGCTCTTATAGATAGCGAGGTCAAGGGATATGGGGAGAGGGCAGGAACGGGGTACTGATTGTGCATGATCAGCCATGATCACAGTGAATGGCGGTGCTGGCTAGAAGGGCCAAATGGCCTACTCCTGCACCTACTGTCTATTGTCTGTTGTCTAGCATCAATTTAACACTTCCCTTTATGTAGCCTCCATTTTTCTATTATTCACGTGCCTGTTTTAGAGTCTCTTAAATGTTTCATGCATCTACCACACTTACTCACCTATACTTTGCTCCAATAATCTTAAAATGATGCACTCTCATATTACTCACTAATGCTCTGAGAAAAAGTCTTCAGCTATCCATTTGATCTATGCCTTTTATCATTTTGTACACCTTGATGACCTCTCCCTGCATTCCTGTTAATTACTCTCTCCAATTGCAATTCTCACCTGGGACTCGAGGAGAAATTATCCTATCAACCTCCATTTGTCTGCAGTACACAGTAGTCAAATCTGCCCAACACATTACCGGCAGCACTCTACCTGTCATCAGGTGCAATATACAGAAAAGTGCTAGCAGTACCGTGAAGGATCCCATCCACCCTGCTCATGGATTGTTTGTTCCACTCCCGTCAGGGAGGAGGCTACAAAGCATCCTCAGCAAGGCCACAAAGGCTCAGAAAGAGTTACTTTCCCCCAGCAATAAGGCTGATCAACACCTCCACCCAGTAACCCACCCCTCCACACCTCAACCACCACTATTTAACCATTCCCTATCAGTCACCTTATGTACAGACACTCCTGTGTCTAGTGTCACTTTATGGACATACAATTTTATATATATACTGTATATATCTCTTGAATTATATGATTCTAATATTATCAGGCAAAAGGTACAGGAGCCTTAGGTCCGACACCACCAGATTCAGGAGCAGTTATCACCCTTCAACCATCAGACTCATGAACCAGAATGAATAATGCTACTCACCTTAATGCTGAACTGATTCCACAATCTATTGGAGCACTTCCAAGAACGTTTCAACTCATGTTCTCAGTATTGTTTGTTTATTTATTTGTTTGTTTGTTTGTTTATATATTCATATCTACTTAACTATTTTTTAAAATTTGCATGTTGGCTGTTTATCAGCCTTTATTCATGCATAGTTTTTCATAAACTTTATTGTATTTCTTTATTGTCCTGTGAATACCTGCAAGAAAATGAATGTCAAGGTGGTATATGGTGAGAGACATACAGTGGCCATTCTATTAGATACAGGATTCTGCTGTCGTAGCCCATCCACTTCTCTTTTGCACACTGTTGTTGTAACGTGGTTACTTGAGTTGTTGTCGCCGTCGTGTCAGTGTGAATCAGTCTGGCCATTCTCCTCTGATCTCTCTCATTAACAAGGCGATTTTGGCAACAGAGCTGCCACTCACTAGATCCTTGTTTTGTTTTTCACACCATTCCCTTGAGACAGTTCTATGAGAAAATCCCAGGAGATAAGCCGTTTCTGAGATACTCAAGCCACCCTGTCTGGAACCAACAATCATTCCATAGTCAACGTCACTGAGATCACATTTCCTGCCCAATCTGATGCTTGGTCTGAACAACTGAACATCTTGGCCATGTTTACGTGCTTTTACTCATTGAGTTGCTGACAGATGATTGGTCGATTAGATATTTGCTTTAATGAGCAGGTCTATAAGTGTACCTTATGGAGTAGCCACTGAGTGTCTACATAGCTTGATAGTAAATTTACTTTCATAATTTTGACTAATATCTGGATGTGGGAGGCAACTTGTTCATAGAGGAACCCTATGTTGTGGGAAGAAGGTGTGGACACCACACAAACAATACTTGAGGTGGAGGTTTGAACCTAGGTCTTGGAGAGAAGAAGGATTCTATTATTTGTGTTGTGTACCTCCCACCAGCAACAATCCACTAGTTTCATGTTTACCCTTACCAAGTCTGGATTTGGTACTCACAATCTATTTAAGTATTTGAATTTAAATTGCTGAGCTCCTGTGGTGTGATTTGTATTCCTATCCTTGAATCAATTGCCCAGTTACTTAATCACTATGCTTCTGTGCCCAAGGCAGATAAATAGAGCTGAGAAATGGATTAGCCTGTATTTTAATCAATTATCGGTGCAGCCTTCAGGGTTACTGGCCACCTCCTGTTCCCATTTTCCTATTATAAGAAGAAGGCACCAATGCACAGGATTGGGAAAAGCCGCAGAGGGCTGTAAACTCAGCCAGCTTCAGCATGGGCAGTAGCCTGCCCAGCACTGAGGACTTCTTCAAAAGGCAATTCCTCAAAGTTCAAAGTACATATGCATCACCATATATCACCCTGAGATTCATTTCCCTGTGGGCACACTCAGCAAACTATAACAGCATCAATGAAAGATCAACCAGAGTGCAAGAGACAACAAACTGCAAAGGCAAATATAAATAAATAGCAATAAATAACGAGAACATGCAATAATGTGATTAAGAGTCCTGAAAGTGAGATATTTGGTTGTAGGAACACTCTAATGATGGGGCAAGTGCATTAAGGACCCTCACCACTCAGGACATGCCTTCTCCTAATTACTGCTACCAGGGATAGGTATAGGAGCTTCAGGATGCTCTCTTAAGGTTTTAGAAACAGCTTCTTTCTCTCTGCCATCAGATTTCTGAATGGTCCACGAACCTATAAACACAAGCTCATTATTTTTTTTCTTTTCTTTTCCTCTCTATTTGCACTATCTATTTAACTGAATCTTGTGCATACAGTATCTAAGTATATGTGGAGATATATATATATAAATATAAATGTGTGCTGCAAGTCTTTTGAAATATACTTCCTATTGTAATTTATAGTTTTAAAAACTATTTAGTATTGCAATGTACTGCTGCCATAAAACAATGAATTTCATGACAGATGCTGGGTTCAGATTCTGTTTCAATACAGATGTCACACTAAATTTTCACTGACATCCAAGGTCTTGGAAGCCCTAGCATTAACAAAAGTCTGGAAAAATTGACTGTTCATTCCTGTTCATTGATACTGCCTGACCTGCTCGATTTCTGCAGTATTTTGTGCGTGATACCAGGATGCTGCCTGGATTAGGGGATATTGCCTATCAGGAGTACTTGGGCAAAGTTGTGATGCTGAGGGAAGATGATGAAAGTTTATAACATAATGAGAGGCATTTGTGGTAAACCATGTATACCTGTCTGGACACGCCCCTCTGCTGACTCCTCCCACAGACCCCTGTATAAAAGTGATTGGGGCACTGCTCCTCCCACAGTCATCCAACATGGTCGTGCTCCGTTTTCGCTGTTAATAAAAGCCTATCGTTATTTACACTACTTCCAGTCTCCTAGGGTTAATGATGGTGCATCAGTATTGATAAGGTAGACATTCAGAATCTTTTGCCCAAGGTAGAAACATCAAATACTAGAGGCCTCATACTTAAGGAGAGAGGCAGAAAGTTTGAAGAGATATGCAGGACAAATCATTTTACACAGCTGCTTGGAACAACCTTCCAAGGAAAAGATAAAGAGATAAAGATGAAGATTAGATAGGATAAAGTACATTGAATCATACAGTGAAATTCATCATTGCATCAAATCAAATCAGACTGGATTGTGCTGGACAGCTCATTGGTGTCCCCACATTTCTGGTGCCAACATACTGTGCCTACAAATCATCAAAGCTTACTGTGTGTCTTTACAACGTGAAAGGAAACTGGAACACCCTGAGGAAATCCACACAGTCATGAGGGCAATGTAGAATGTGGAACCTTGCAGCACAGTACAGACTCTTTGGCCAGAATTGTTGGGCTGATCTTTTAACCTACTGTAAGATCAATCCAGGTATTTCCTAATACATAGCCCACTATTTTTTTCTTTTATTCATGTGCCTATCTAAGAGTTTCATGAATGTCCTTTATGTCTCTACCACCACCCCAGGCAGGGCATGCCACATGCTCACCACTCCCTTGTAAAGAATTTACCTCTGACAACCCCCATCCACATGGACTCCTTGCTGTCAGTGGCAGGAATTGAGCCCCAGTGAGTGAGTGCTAGTGTGGTAATAACGTTAATGTTAATCGCTGTACTACGGGGATGCCCTGCGTGGTGGAAGCCAGTACAATGTTGGCATTTAAAAAGTTTTTATGTCCATGAATATGCAGGAAATGGAGGGATACAGTTCATGTGGACATTTTGAGATTAACTCAGCGTCAACTCAGTGCAGATAGCATGAGCTGAAGGGCCTGTTTCTGTGCTGTTCTGTTCGATGTTTTATGTTCTATATCTACCCCTGGCTTTTAAAAGAAGCTGCAATGGCTGGATTGGCAGTCAGAGTTACTCGTTCTCACCGGCCCTGTTTAAGAAGTCTCAGTGTGCCTAACAACCAGCCGTGAGCGCTCTCAGCCCCTAGACACGGGCTGCTTTAAGCATCTGTCTTGCAGCCTCATTATCCTGGCCCATGCCTCGCCAGCCTCACACCTTCTCACCAACTACCCGCACTCAGCTCATTTTGCAGCTCATTTTTGGAGCTGGCAGCGAGCTGGATGACATACAGCCTGCCTGCCTGTTATCCACATCAGTAAAGACGCCCGCCATCAAACAGAGAATGAAGGGGAGCAGCAAGAACCTGCTTAAAGGAGGAGGAACGTCGTCGCTTTGGGTTCACTTCTCTGTGTTGCAACTTTTGAGTTACAAGCAATGTTTCTTGAAAGTTTTGCTGCCAAAATAACACTGAGGTAAAATAAGATCTGCATTATTCATGTGTAAAAAGTACAGAGGCCTCCAGAGCAACATGCACAGAGTGCTGGAGGAACTCAGCATCTACGGAGGTGAATAAACAGTCGATGTTTTGGACCAGCACCCTTCATCAGGACTAGAAAGGAAGGGAGAAGAGGTCAGAATAACAACGTGTGGTCAGGGGGTGAAGTTTAAACTGGAAGGTGATATATTAGAAGGAATCTGATAGGAGAAGAGAGTGGACCATGAGAGAAAGGGAAGGAGGAGGGAAACCAGAGGGAAGTGATAGGTAGGTGAGGAGATGAGGAGGGTGATGCACCATCAATAACTCACACTGAGACGTAGGTGAGATATCGGCTTTTATTGACTGGAAGAAGGAACCAGGAGTGAGTGTCTATCATACAAGGTCCTGGAGACTGAGGCCAATCTTCAGGCCGCAGGTCTCCTTTATACAGGGGCCTGTGGGAGGAGCCACAGGAGCAGTCAGCAGGGGCGTGTCCCGACAGGCACATAGTTCACCACAGAGGGGTAACAGGGAAGCAGGATGAAGAATGGGAGAATAGAGAAGGGAGAGAGGGGCGAGAAATTACTGGAAGTTTGATTAACTGATGTTTATTTCATCAGGTTGGAGTCTACCTAAACGGAATCCAAGGCGTTGTTTTGACAACCTGAGACTGACCTCATCATGGTAGTAGAAGCCTTGCCCTTCCCCTCCCTTCCGTTCCATAGAAGCTGCCTGACTGCTGAGGTCCTCTGGTGGGTGGGGGGGGGGGGGGTGTGAGAGTTACTCTGGGTTTCTGGGTTTCCAGCATCTATAGAATTCTTGTCTTTATCAGAGACTTCAAGGGAAAGGCAGAAAAAGAGTTTGTGTGAATACCCAAAAAGTGCTGCCTATTCATTGATGTATTTATTGAGATATAGTGCAGAGTAGGCCTTTCTGGCCTTTCAAGCTGCGCCGCCCAGCAGACCCCCGATTTAATCCTATCCTAATCACGGGACAACTTACAATGACCAATTAACCTACCAACCAGAGGAAAGTCTTTGAACTGTGTGAGGAAACTGGAGCACCTGGAGGAACTCACGCGGTCACAGAAAGGACGTATAAACTCCTTACCAGCAACAGCGGGAATTGAACCCTGGACACCTGCACTATAAAGTTTTCTCCTAAGCACTACTTTGCCATGCCACCCCTGATTCATTGATGGGTCTCGTTTGTTTGAGGGGTGTCAGCCCAAAACATTGACTGTTTATTGCTCTCCATAGATGCTGCCTGACCTGCTGAGCTCCTCCAGCATTTTGTGTGTGTTACTCATTTAAAGGTTATGGTTATCACCAAGCTGAACCTTTACTGCCCACTATAAATTCACCTTGAGCAGGGAATGCTGGGGAATTACTGAATTGGTCTACTAATGACGTGGAGATTATTTGGTTTGCATGCTGTCCATAAAGATCACTTCATTACATCAGTATAGGTACTGCAAGAGAAAAACAATAATAATTTATTTTTTATTTACAGATACTGCAAGTAACAGACCCTTCTAGCCCCATGAGCTGGACCACCCAGCAATCTACCTATTTAACACCAGCAGGACCACAGGACAGTCTACAATGACCAATTAACCTGCTAGCCAATATGTTTTTGGTCTATTGGAGGAAACTGGAGCATCCGGAACAAACTCGAGCAGTCTACAGGGAGAATGTACCAACTCCTTACATACAGTACCGTAATTGATCACCAAACTCTGGAGTGCCCCAAGCAGTCGGACAATCAGATGCGAGGAGCATAGCAAAGCAGATTGTGAGATAAAGAGTCCACCTTAATGTATAAGAGGTCCATTCAATAGTGCATAGCAACAGGAGAGGAACTGTCTTTGAACCTGATGGTATGTTGTGGTGAACTAAAGATACCTGTCTGGACATGCCCCTCTGCTGACTGCTCCTGTGGCTCCTCCCACAGACCCCGGTATAAAGGCGATTGGAGACACTGTCCCTCAGTCTCCAGGATGTTGTGTGATGGTCTCTTGCTGCTGACAGTGCTTTCTTCCAGCTAATAAAAGCCTATCTCTCGCCTCACGTCTCCAAGAGTTATTGATGGTGCATCATATGTGCTTTCAAGTTATTGTGTCTTCTTCTTGATGTGAGAAGGGAGAAGAGAAAATGTCCAGGCTGGGCAAGTTCTTTAGTTATATTGGCTACTGTACTGAGGTAGCAAGAAATGGAGACAGGGCAATTGGTTTTCGTGATGCGCTGATCTTTGCTCACATCTATCAGAATTAGATTTAATATCACCGGCAAACCAAAAGCAACAGATATAAAATGTTGGAGGAGCTCAGCAGGCCAGGGTCATCTATGACCGAAAACATCGACTGTACTTTTCTCCATAGAAGCTGCCTGGCCTGCTGAGTTCCTCCAGCATTTTGTGACTGTTGCTCTTATTATCACTGGCATATGTTGTGAAATTTGTTGTTTTGTGGCAGCAGTGCATTGCAATACATAATAAAACTGTGAATTACAGTAACAAGTATGTATATATAAAAACAAAATCAAATATGCCGTGCAAAAAACAGTAGTGGGGTAGTGTTCAAAGGTTCAAAGTCTATTCAGAAATCTAATGGCAGAGGGAAAAAACTGTTCCTGAATCACTGAGTGTGTGCCTTTAGGCTCCTGCACCCCCTTTCTGATGGAAGAGGGTATGAAGAGGGTATGTCCTGGGTGATGAGGAGGCTCATGCCCATGATGAAGCTCACTTTCACAATTTTCTGCCTCTTATTTCATTCCTGTGCAGATTCCACCCCCCCCCCCCACCACCCACTATACCAGACGGGGATTCAGCCAGTTCGAAAGTTCTCCACAGTACATCTGTAGAAACTTGTGAGTGTCTTTATGACAGCAAATCTCCTCAAACTCCTAATGAAAGAGAGCCACTATCAAGCCTTCTTTGTAACTGCATCAGTATGAAACTCTCTACAGTTTTTTTGCAGCTGTGTGCTGAGCAGTTGCCATACCAAATGATAATGCTGTTGGAATGCTTCAAGAACCTGGAATTACAGCACAGTACATGTGCTTCAGCCCATGTTGTTCCAATTTTTAACCTATTTTAAGATCAATCTAATACTTCCCTCCAACATAGCCCTCCATTTTTCTATCTCTCATTTGCAATTTCACTAATGTATCTCTCTCTACCGAGGTTCCCAACTTGGCATCCACGGACTGTTGCAGATGAAGGAGCTAGGCCGGAAAGATTGACTGTATCTCACCATGGATGCTGCCTGGCCCATTAAGTTCCTCCAGCTTTTCGTGTGTTGCTCCAGATTCCAGCACTTGCAGACTCTTAAGTCAGCCTTTCTGGAAGTTAGTTAAGCTCTATTCACATAGATGCTAGGGAAGGAATTCCTGGCAAGTGCGATGGGTTTGAGAGGGCTGGTTCAGCATGTCCTCTGAAAGACTCCGGCTCAAAGTGTGGACCTCTATCCTCAGTACTGTGATGCAGCAATAAACTGCACCTAATGCATCACTCTGTGGGTGGAAGTGAACTTGAACCCATGACTACTTACTCTCAGGTTGGAAGAGCAACAATTCATATTCTGTCTGGATAGTCTCCAACCTGATGGAATGAACACTGATTTGTCAAATTTCCAGTAATCACACCCATTCATCTCCTTCACCTTTCCCCATTCCTGTTTTCCTCTCTTACCTTATCTCCTTACCTGCCCATCACCTCCCTCTCAAGCTCCTCCCCCTTCCCTTTCTTCCACTGTCTTCTCCTCCCATCAGACTCCCCCTCCTCCAGCCCTTTATCTGTTCACCGATCGATTTCCAAGCTCTTTACTTCAAACCCTCCTCCTCCCCTCCTGGTTTCATCAATCACCTATGAGATTGTACTTCTACCACCCCTCTCCCCACCTTCTCATTCTTGATTTCTTCCCCCTTCCTTCCTAGACCCGATGAAGAGTCTTGGCTCAAAACATCAACCATTTATTCATTTCCATAGATGCAGCCTGACCTGCTGAGTTCCTCCAACATATTTTGTGTGTTTCTCTGCATTTCCAACATCTACAGTAGTAGCTATGGCTATCTAGCTCAGTTGTGTGTGTGTGTTTGTCTCCCTCTCCAGAGGAGGCTGAAGAGAGAAAGACGCGGGAAGATCTTACATTTGTGTCCCCCCCCCCACAACTAAAGTTGACCCCTATTTGTAGAAACAATTTCAACTACATTGGGCAAATTCCATGTGCAGCGTTTTCCCCTCCAAGAAGCAGGAACAAGATAAGCGACACTCCATTCTGATTTGATGCCATTTGCCGAGGAAAAAATTTCAATCAAAAAATCTCCTCTTTTGGCTGGGAATGCTCTGAAATTCTCACCAGGAAAAATTTGATATTGGCCCCCATGTCGTAAGAACTTTCTACAGGGGCACAATTTGAGAACATCCTGACTGGCTGCATCACTGCCTGGTATGGGAACTGTACTTCCCTCAGTCGCAGGACTCGGCAGAGAGTGGTGCGGACAGCCCACTGTATCTGTAAATGTGAACTTCCCACTATTCAGGATATTTACAAAGACAGGTGTGTAAAAAGAGCCTGAAGGATCACTGGACACCCGAGTCACCCACCCACAAACTGTTCCAGTTGCTACCATCCAGGAAATGGTATCGCAGCATAAAAGCCAGGACCGACAGGTTCCAGGACAATTTATTCCACCAGGCCATCAGGCTGATTAATTCACACTGATACAATTGTATTTCTATGCTATATTGACTGTCCTGTTGTACATACTATTTATTATAAATTATTATAAATTGCACATGGCACATTTAGACAGAGACGTAACGTAAAGATTTTTACTCCTCATGTATATGAAGGATGTAAGAAGTAAAGTCAACTTAATTCAATTCAATTCATCATGAGAATAGCTTGTGTAACCTGAAGTGTGGTGGGGTGGAGATAATCCTCTACCAAAGGAGGTGTAAGGCACTCCTTCCCTTCACTAGCCAGCCAGTCACCCTTGGACAAGGTGTAGCACCTGCTTAGCCACCCCTTAGCCTCCCCTCAATTATGGTCACGTGAAGCCATGGCTAATACCAGGCAGACAACCTCTGAAGAGTATTAATAACGGCTGGGGTCACCTGTCTTGTAAAGACACTGCGCAAAAGAAGGCAATGGAAAACCACTTCTGTAGAAAAATTTGGAAGAATGATCATGGCCATAGAAAGACCATGGCTACCCACATTATACAACATGGTACACAATGAAGAGACCACCCCTCCCGCCCTCACTAACATATCAGCTGACCTGTGGGCTTGAGTCATAGATAAGCACATAAATGATAGAAGAATGGAGGACTAGGTAGGAGGGGAGGGTGAGCTTGATCTTAGAGTAGGTGAAAAAGCCGGCACAACATTGTGAGCTGAAGGACCGCCACTGTGCTTTAATGTTGTATGTTCCATTAAGGCTGCTATGTTTGAGGTATCACTTTTATCTGCTGTAGGTAATGCACACCAAGGCATCTGAAAGACAGCCAATAAAACATATATAATAAATACTGCGAGACGGAGTCAGCAAGAATTCATGGTTTTACTGAAGCCTTTTGAAGATAATATAGGCTTTAGTGGAAAATAAAATTTACTGCCACTGATACAACATGGCTTTTTATCCGCTATTTGCAACCATTATTTTCTTACTGGCTCACCAAACTGTCCACGTGCCTTTGATTTTCCTTTAGTCAGCTGAGACTCAGTGTATCACAGTCTTGCTTAAAGAGCAACTGTTATGGATCCAAATCTAATCCATGTAGTTGGAGAATCAGGGAAGATTTGGATGACTCCAAGACTGCAGGTGTAGTGGACAGTGAAGAAGACTATCAAAGATAGAATCAGGATCTGGGTCAGCTGTAAAAATGGGCTGAAAAACGGCAGATAGATTTTAATGCAGACAAGTGTGAGGTGTTGCACTTTGGGAGGACCAACCAGAGAAGGACTTACACAGTAAATCATAGGGCACTGAGAAGTGTGGTTAAACAGAGGATTCTGGGGTTTCTTAATAATGGATGCTGCTTTTCTGAGGCACTGCTCCTTGAAAATGTCCTGAATATTTTGTAGACGAGTAGTCAAGATGGAGCCTACTAAATTTACAACCTTCTGCAGATTCTTTCAGTCCTGTGCAGTAGCCACCCGTGCCTCCCACCCCCCATACCGGACAGTGACGCAGCCTGTCAGAATGCTCTCCAATGTACATCTATAGAAGTTTTTGAGTGTATTTGTTGACATACCATTTATTCCCCTGTTCCTCCACACTACTAAGAAACTTGTTGTGGAGGGCATATCAGAACTTCAGGATGTGGATCAGACCGGGAACTTGGTCAGCATGAACAAGTTGGACCGAAGAGCCTTGGTTTCCTTGTTGTATAACAACATAAGTTGATGGAACCCATAGAGATGAAGCAGAAGTATATAAATTCACATCAGGATGGTGCGTGACTTTGACAGGCCCAATCAAGTATGAGGATAAAAGCTATCCTTTGATCTGGTAGTTCATTGTCTTAAGCTTTTGTATCATCTGCCCAACAGGAGACAAGTGCAGAGATAATGACCAGGATGGCAGGGATCCTTGATTATGTTAGCAACAGGAAATATGGACAAAGTCAACTGAATCAAAGCTTGACAGACAAAATTAGGAATATAAGAAATAGAAATAGCTGTAATCAAATTGGATTCTTAGACATGTTCAGGACAATTTTCATGCACTCAAGACCTTGGCCTTAACACCTCCTTGAGCAATAGGGTCCTTGATTTACTCACTTGCAGACCCCAGTCAGTTCAGACTGGGAAAAATATCTCCTTCACAATCTCCAACAGCACAAGTCTGAGTGCTTAGCCCCCACTCAGACTAAGCACTGAGTCTGAGTGCTTAGACTCGCTTTACGTTTATGGCTGTATGACTATGCACTGCTCCACTGCTAAATTTAAGTTTGCTGACGACACAATTGTCATTGGCTGATTCACAGGTGGTGACAAATTAGCATATAGGAGGGAAATTGAAAATCTGGCTTCAGAGGACCTGTCCTGAGCCCTGCAGTGAGGGCAATTATGAGGGAATCACGGCTGTGCCTCAACTTCCTTAAAAGGTTGTGAAGATTTGGCACGTCATCTGAAGCTTTGACAAATTTCTATGGATGTGTAGTGGAGAGTATATTGACTAGCTGTATCACAGCCTGGTATGGGAATACCAATGCCCTTGAATGGAAAATCCTACAAAAAATAGTGAAGAGGGCCCAGTCCATCATGGGTAAAACCTTTCCCACCACTGAGCACAGATACAAGGAGTGTTGTCGTAAGAAAGCAATGTTCATCATCAGAGACCCCCACCATCCAGGTCACACTTTCTTCTTGCTGCTGCTGCTATCAGGAAGAAGGTACAGGAACCCCAGAAATCACACCACCAGGTTCATGAACAGCCATTACCCCTCAATCATCAGGGTCATGAACCAGAGGAGATAACTTCACTTAACTTAAGTTGGCCCATCACTGAACTGTTCCAACACATCCTATGCACTTACTTTCAAGGACACCTCATCTCATGCTCTTGATATTTATTCTTTATTTATGTATTATTAATATATTTTTATCTTTTCTCAGCTCAAGCCGATAAAGCCTGAGATAAGGGCATAGCCAAACACAATAATTTCTCAATTGCTAGGAACATTTAGACAATTCTAGTGTGCTTAGTATTGTGGCTTTCTGAAGATCTGCATAAGTATTGCTGTGTAGCCCAAAGTGTTTAATGTTATTGTGTAGTGACTTTCGGATGATGGCAGTTTTAGATATTAGTGTTGGGGCAATTGGGAGAATCCATTTTGACTACTGTTCATTTTCCATGGTCCTTCAATTTCCTTCTTAAATTCAGCATATTTCTGGTATTCTTCACTTTTGATTTCTGTATGTTATGTGTGTTTGGAATGGCTATATCTATTAAGTAAGTTACTCTTGCTTGTTTATACTGTATTACTAGATGGTTACTATAGTTTGTCCTAACTGTAATAATGTATCACTCAAAATACAATTTGTGGTACTCCAAAGCTGACTCTGAAATGGATCAGGTTTGTATTTATAGTAGTGTATGGTTTCTTTTCAGAGTTTGTATTTTAAAGGTGAATGATGTTCGCCACTCAATTGTGACTGTATAAGTAATCAGATTCAGTTAAACTGCTGCAGGGTCCTGTAAAGTGTTGGATTGTTCCTGGCTTCTCTTGGCATTTTCTGCATTTATTGCCTTGAACTTGTTGGTCTTTTATTAATTATTTTTGATTTTTTTGTGTGTTAACCACTTGACCTGTATTGTCACAAGGAACCCTTCTGTTTTTGGGAAGGACGAGGTCTCCAACTCTGTGCCAGGTGTTCGATGCTTCCTTGTCAACGTCTAGTAATGTGGAATGCTGAATCCTATTTTCGTTGATGAAAGTATATCTTTGGAAGTTTTATCTGACCATTATATAATTTTTTATGTCTATTATTCCTCTTCCTCCTTGAGTACCAGCTTGAGCCGAGAAAAAAAAATTCAGAATGTTATTTTTTATTGTGAATTGAATACAATTTGAGGCTTTATAAGGCATTGCTCATCACATTTGGAATTATAATGAGCAGATTTGGGCCCCTTATCTAAGAAAATATATGCTAGCATTGGAGAGGATCCAGAGGATTACAGGAATGATCAGGGTAATGAAAGGATTAAATTATGAAGAACATTTTCTGGCTCTGGGCCTGTACTGGGTCTATTTACCACAAAAGACGGGATCTCCCAGTGACCATTCATTTCAAATTGACTTGCACTTCCCATTCTGACATGTTGGTCCATGACCTTCTTCTTTGCCATGATGAGGATAAACTCAAATTGGACATGAAACACTTCGTATTCAATGGGTAGCCTCCAACCTGATACATGAGCTTCTGATAGTATCTCCTTCTTCCATCCTTCTCTCTTTTTACATTCTCATTCTGGCTCCCCTCACACTCCCTCTCTTTTCTTTACCTGTCTACCAACTTCCTCTGGCACCCTTCTTCATTTTTTTCTTCCATGTTCCACTGTCCTCTCCTATCAGTGTCCTTCATCAGTCCTTTACCTCTGCCAACTCTGTCCTCCCAGCATCACACTAGATCCTGCTTCCTCCACCTAATTATCTTCCCCCTCACCTGGTCTTACACATCACCTGCCAACTTGTATTCCTTTGCCTCTCCCCACCTTCTTATTGTGATCTTCCCCCTTCTTTTCCAGGCCGAGAATAACTAAATGCACATTGACTCTTTTGTGCCTTATACAGCACAGACTTTGTTCAGTGGTTAACACAATTATTTTATTTTATTTAAAGGCATATCGTGGAATATGCCCTTTCAGCAATCCCTGACTTAACCCTAGCCTAATCATGGGACAATTTACAATGATCAATTAACCTACCATCTGGTTCATCTTTGGACTCTCCCTCCAGCGGTTTGGACACACAGGAGGTACCTAATAATGTGGCCAGTGAATGTATGGCAGCTATAGTTAGAAATTTAAGCCAAGAAATTAAGCCTGCAGTCTGTTTAACCTTGAGGTCAGATTTGATGTTTCTTATTGTAAGTTGAAGTGGAGTATAATACCACCAGCTCTGAATATCAAGTCACTCTTGCTGCCACTTGTGAGACTTTTTTGTGTATGACTAACATTTCTCTTAACAACATGAAGTATCTGAATTGGTGTAAAGCAATTTGAGATTCTTCAAGGTCAAAAATGATGACACAGAAACCAAGTGTTTACATGTCCATTTTCAGTAAGAAACATCAAATCTGACCTCAAGGTTAAGCATACTTTGCACTTACTGTAATTCCTTTGCTTAAAATTCTAATAATAGCCTTCTGTACTTAATAAAGTGACCACTGAGTGTACGTCTCTGATTTTTTGCTGCTGTAACCCATCCACTTCAAGTTTCAAGGTGCTGTGCATTCAGAGATGTTTTTCTGCACACCATTGTTTTAACGTGTAGTTATTTGTGTTCCCGTCTCCTTTCTGTCAGCTTGAACCAGTTTGATCATTCTCCTCTGACCTCTCTCATTAACAATGTTTGTTCATCCACAGAACTGCTTTTCACTGGATGCTTTTAGTTTCTCACACCACCCTCTGTAAATCTAGAGTCTGTTGAATGTGAAAATCCCAAGTGATGAGCTGTTTCTGTGATACTCAAACCACCCTGTCTGGCACCAACAATCATTACACAGTCAACGTCACTTAGGTCGCATTTCAAACCCATTCTGATGTTTGGTCTGAACAACAGCTGAACATCTATAATCATGCTTGCATGCTTTTCGGCACTGAGTTGCTGCCACATGATTGGCTGATTGGATACTTGCATTTATTGAGCCGGTGCACAGGTGCACCTAAAAACTGGCCTCTGTGTGTATTTCCAGCTATTGAATGTAGGCTGAGCTGGGGCGAAAGTATAAACATCACTGTAAATATGAGAGAGAAAGAAAGACGATTTTATCAAAAAATATTAGGTTCCAAGATTTCTTTGGAGCAGAGACTCACAACATTTTTTATCCATAGACCAATACCATTAAGCAAGGGGTCTGAGGACCCCAGGTGGGGAATCCCTACTTTAGAGGTTAAATGCTTGGAGGATAATTCCTTTCATTAGAATATAGAACATTACAACACAGTACCGGCCCTCTGCCCCCTGATGTTGTGCCAACTTTTTAACCTACTCCAAGATCAATCTAACCATCCTACATAGCCCTCCATTTTTCTACCAGCCATACACCTATATGAAAGTTTTTAAAAGCCCTAATGTATCTGCCCTTACCACCACCCCTGGCATGGAGTTCCATGCACCCACCGCTCTCTACATGAAAAATTTATGTCTGACATCAACCCCCTACACATTTCTCCCATCACCTTCGTTTGAATCTCTGGAACGAGGTGGCCTGGTGTCAGTGTAAGTGCTTGCCATCAATGCTTTGTATCCACCTACAAAATGCATTGCATTTACTCACCCTGGACACTCCATCTGCATCTCCCAAACCCACAACTTCTACCATCATGAAGAACAAGGGCAACAGGTATAAAAAGCATTATTACATGCAACCTTTGCAGTCATTTCTATAAGACACAAGACATAGGAGCAGAATTAGGCCATTCAGCCCATCGAGATTGCTCCACCATTCCACATTTATTTATTTATCAATTTATTGTTTATTTATTCATTTATTTATTTATTGGAATACAGTGTGGATCAGTTTCTTTCAGTGCTGCCCAACAATCTCTTATCTTGCTCTAGCCTAATTATGGAACAATTTACAAAGACCATTTAACCTACCAACCAGTACATCTTCGGACTGTAGGAGTAAACCAGAGCACTAGGGGGAAACACATGCAGACTGCAGACTCCTTACAGACTGTGGTGGGAATTGAACCAGGTAGCTAGCACTGTAAGTTGTTGTGCCAGCCAGACACTCTGCTAACGTGCCACCCAATTGGCTGATTTATTGTCCCTCTCAACACCACTCACCTGCCTTCTCCCCGTAACCTCTGACAACCGGACTCATCAGCCTCTGCTTTAAATATAGCCTATGATCTGGCCTCCACAGCAAACTGTGGCAATAAATTCCACATCACCCTCTGGCTAAAGAAATTCATCCTCATCTCTGTTCTAAAGGGGATATCCTGTTATTCTGTGGATATGATCTCTGGTCTTAGATTCTCCTGCTGTAGGAAACATCCTCTCCATGTCCACTCTATCTAGGCCTTTCAATATTCAGTAGGTTTCAATGAGATACCCACTCCCCCCCAGTTCTTCTAAACTCCAGTGAATACAGGCCCAGAGCTGCTGGAGTTATTCCAGTAGTTAGTTTTGTGCACTACAGTATTAATCGAACTTTTTAATACCCTCCTGTGTGGCAACATATTGAATGATTTTAGAAAGTCCAGTTGCTGTAATTCCACTGTTTCCCCTGAACTAATCAGCAAGATACAAGCTTAAAAAGCTCCAAAAGATTTGTCAGATGTGATTTCCCATTCAAAAATCCCCATTGACCCTGCTAATGCTAATGTTATATTCTCAGAGCCTTGTTACTCTTCCTTAATAGATTCCAGCATTTTCTCGACTACTGATCTCTCTTCCTTCTTCAACAGAGGGGTTGTACCTTCTACCTTCAAATCTATGGAAAAAAAATCCTGAAATCTATAGAATTTTGGCAAAAAAATCATCGTCTTCCTGGCAAGACCTTTTAAAACCCCAGGAAGCATGTAATCAGATGCTGAGGAATTATTAGTTTTTGGTCTTGCTATTTCACGAGCTGCTGTTCATTATTTCCACAAATTATTGAATTGCTAACTTTGCTTATTATTCTCAGATTGGTTTGCTATTGTGATAGGTACCAAGGTACAATGAAAAACTTAGTTTTGCATGCCACATCGTGAATCACACCAGTACATTGAGTGGTACAAAGGAATGACAATCACAGAATGCAGATTCATAAACACAAGAGGTTTGGCAGATGCTGCAAATCCAGAGCAAAACACACACAAAGTAAGAGAGAGAGAGAGAGAGAGAGAGAGAGAGAGAGAGAGAGAGAGAGAGAGAGAGAGAGAGAGAGAGAGAGAGAGAGAGAGAGTGTGTGTGTGTGTGTGTGTGTGTGAGAGAGAGTGTGTTTGAGAGTGTGTGTGAGAGTGTGGGTGTGTGCGTATGTGTGTGTGTTTGAGAGTATGTGTGTGAGAGAGTGTGTGTCTGAGTGTGTGTGTGTGTGAGAGAGAGTGTGTGTGTGAGAGAGTGTGTGTGTGTGTGTGAGAGTGTGTGTGTGTGAGTGTCGGTGTGTGTGTGAGTGTGTGTGTTTGAGAGTATGTGTGTGAGAGAGTGTGTGTGTGTGTGAGAGAGTGTGTGTGTGTGAGAGAGTATGTGTGTGTGTGAGAGTGTGTGTGTGAGTGTGTGTGTGAATGTGTGTGTCTGAGTGTGTGACTGTGCGTGTATGTGAGTGTCTGAGTGTGTGAGTGTGAGAGAGAGTGTGTGAGAGAGAGAGTGTGTGTGTGTGTGTGTGTGTGAGAGTGTGTGTGTGTGTGTGTGAGAGAGTATGTTTGAGAGTGTGTGTGTGAGAGAGTATGTGTGTGTGTGAGAGTGTGTGTGTGAGTGTGTATGTGTGTGAGAGTGTGTGTGTATGTGTGTGAATGTGTGTGTATGTGTGAGAGAGTGTGTGTGAGAGAGTGTGTGTGTGTGTGAGAGTGTGTGTGTGTGTGTGTGTCTGAGTGTGTGAGTGTGAGAGAGAGTGTGTGTGAGAGAGTGTATGTGTGTGAGAGTGTGGGAGAGTATGTTTGAGTGTGTGAGTGTGAGAGAGAGTGTGTGAGTGTGAGAGAGAGTGTGTGAGAGAGAGTGTGTGTGTGTGTGTGTATGTGTGAGAGAGTGTGTGTGAGAGAGTGTGTGTGTGTGAGAGTGTGGGTGTGTGTGAGAGTGTGTGTGTGTGTGTGTGTCTGAGTGTGTGAGTGTGAGAGAGAGTGTGTGTGATAAATGTCGACAAAGGGGAGAACGATTTCTGTGATGTGCTGAGCTATGTCTAAAACTCGTTCCTAAAGCTATTGTGCTTTTTTTTCAGAAGCCGGATACAAAATTTTTACTTGTTTTCTTGGCCACTTCCTTATTCCCACAGGTAATTTCGATTGCCTCAATCCGTAAGGAATGAAAGGGGACCACTGCACAGAGTGCTGGAGGAAGGCAAAGGATCAGACAGCGTCGATGAAGAAAAATGAACAGCCAGCATCTTGGGTCAAGGCCCGTCATTGGTACTGGAAAAGAAGCAGGTTAGACTATGGGGAGAGATTGAGTTGCCTGGGACTGTACTCGTTGGAATTCAGAAGATTGAGAGGAGGTCTTATAGAAACATAAAATTATGAAAGGGGTGGATAAGATAGAGGCAGGAAAGTTGTTCCCGTTGGTAAGTGAGACTAGAACTAGGGGACATTGCCTCAAGATTCAGGGGAGTAGATTTAGGACAGAGGTGAGGAGGAACTGCTTTTCCTAAAGAGTGGTGAATCTGTGGAATTCTTTGCCCAAAGAAGCAATGGAGGTACCTCAGTAAATATACTTAAGACAAGGTTGGATAGATTGTTGCATAGTAGGGGAGTTAAGGGTTACGGGGAAAAAGCAGGTAGGTGGAGATGGGTCTATGGTCAGATCAGCCATGATCTTATTGAATGGAGGAGCAAGCCTGATGGGCCAGATGGCCTCCTCCTGCTCCTGTTTCTGATGTTCTAGGTAGAGCCAGTAATAAGAGGGTGGAGGGTAAATGTGAAGCAAGATCTGGTGGATGATAAATTAATCCTGCTGCGAGTGGGGAGCGTAGTAGGAATGATGTAAGAAGCTGCAAGGTGATAGGTGGAAGAGACAAAAGGAGTGAATAAGATGGAGTCTGATAAGACCATGGAATAAAGGTTATGTCATAGAGCAAATATTCTGGAGCTATGGTATAGAGCAAATATTAATTTCAACAGAAACCAGATTTCAGGCCTGAATGTGGATTATAGATTGAGTTTAAAATGCAGCTCAGAACAATGGTGTTCTTGGAGCTGCAGACTGGGGTTAATAGCAAACCAGGAAACATACCCAATTGACCTGAGATGTCTGCATATGCACGAGTGCAGATCAAGAAACAATGGTGATTAACATTTGATTCTGAGTGTCTGGAATGTTGCTGTGAAGATCTAGGTGTTTGAAAATTATACATAACTCAAAGGAAGTATTGTCAACCCAAAGTATTGAAGTAAATGATGCCATTGTAACTATTGAAACTATATCAGGTTACCATTGATCTTAAGGGTATAAAAAATGTGATGTACTTTGAGTTTATGAGCCTCTTCTTCCAAGAGTGTCTTCAGTATGATTCCTGCTGTTTGGCTGAATAAAAGAATTCTATATCTAGCAGCTTCAAGATCTCTCCAGTGACTTTGTTCACAGTCACAACAGAGGGAACCAGATGAAGGAATGTCTGGGTGATGGACAGATTGAGAGGGTGGGAAAGGGGTGACAGGGCTGGTGGGATAAGGTAAAACAACGTAGGGGGGGGCAGAGGGTGGGAGTGCTTACTGGAAGTTAGAGAAGTCGATGTTCAAACTATCAGGACAGTTAATACCAATGTGAAATATAATGTCTACCCTCAACTTGGCTGATGAGGAGGCTTGTGTCTCGGAATAAAAAGGCAATATGATGTTAGAAACACTGAACCGAACTTGGAACATCTCTAAAGAGAGAAAAAAATAGGTGGTGGTTCTGTCAGTTTTTCCTCTTTATGTAAGGTTAGCGAAAGCATAAATAGAGTAAGCAGCCAGAATCTTTTGCCCAGGGCAGAAATATCAGATCAAAATTCAAATTCGAAGTATGCACACCATGTACAACCTTGAGGTCTGTCTCCTTGCGGGCAGTCACGGAACAAAGAAACACAATAGAGTCCACAAAACACCCCGCACAACAGAGACCGTCAGACATCCAATGTGTAAACAAATTGTGCAAACAATGAAACAAAGTAAACAAAAGCGGGTTCACAGCCATGGAGCCAGATCAGCACGGAGGTGAGTGAAATCGGTCCAGGAACCCAGTGGCTACAGGACAACAATTGCCCTCGAAGCCAGTGGCATGGACACAAGACTCCTGCACTACCTTCCAGTGAGAAGAGAGGGAGGTGGGTCAAACACAGGCATACAGGACAGGTCCAGATGAGGGATCCTGGCTGGCATGGAGGAGAGAACTGAATGCAAGTTCGCACTCTGCCCTCACCCTCAGTGCCCTATTGTTAGAAGACACTCCTAAAAGGTGCGGAGGTGAAAGTTTAAAGAACATGTGTGGTCCAAGATATTCTGAAGAGTGGTACGTTGCCGAGGATTGTGATGGAAGCAAATGCAATCAAGGAATTGAAGAGACTGTTCGATGGACAGGTGAACATGCAATGGATGGAGGAGATGGATCATGTACAGCCAGAGGAAAACTGGTTTACTTCAGCATCATGTTCAGCGTAGACATTCTGGATCAAAGGGCCTATTCTTGTCAGTACTGTTCTATACGTTCTACGTTCTATTATGTATGGAAGTGTTTCCACGCTTCACCTATCACCTCCTTCCCTTCTCTCCACCTTTCTATTCTGGCTTCTTCTCCCTTCCTTTTCAGTCTTGATGAAGGGTCTCGGCCCGAAACGTCAACTGTACTCGTTTCCATAGTTGGTGCCTGACCTGCTGAGATCCTCCAGCATTTTGTGTGTGTTGCTCTGGATTTCCAGCATCTGCAGACTTTCCCCTGTTTACGTTTACACACTGCTTGTGTGTTCACATTTTTAAAAATTTTGCGATACAACACAGTAACGGGCCCTCCTGACCCAAGGAGCTCGCGCTGCCCAATTACACCCATGTGACCAATTAATCCACTAACCTGTACATCTTTGGATTGTGGGAGGAAACAGGAGCAACTGGAGGAAACCCACGCGGTCTAACAGAGAACATACCAACTCTTTGCAAACAGCAGTGGAATGGAACCTGGGTGGGGCTGAACAACATTACACTAAGCAGTCCCCTCTTTCCTAAACAATTTCTAGGATCCCCTTTGCTAACTTCTGAAATTTTTGGGCATCATTGCAGGCCTTTGTTTTTAGATCTACTGCCATCTTTAATTTCTTTTGTTAGCCATGGATAGTCAACTTCTTTCTGGTTAATGTTTTGTGCCCTAAGGGGGTACAGTATGTATTTGTTGTAAACTATGTTGAGTCCATGTCTCTCGGTAGACTCTTGTGTTCCTATGTATTGGAATTTCCTCACCAGGCCCTGATTCAATCAGTCACACTTTAAACCGTAGATCTTCAAGCTCTGCATAGCCAACTCAATGTCATACCATATTAACATATATAAAACACCAGAGAAACTCAGCAGGTCTGATAGCATCTATGGAAAGGAGTTATAACAGGTCCTGATGAAGGGTCTCCACCTGAAAGATTGCCTATATATTCCTTTCTGGCCTGCTGTGTTCCTCCAGCATTTTGTGTGTGCTACTCTGGATTCCCACATCTGCAGAAAGTCTTGATTCAATGTCATGCCCTAATATATTAAGTAATTGAACAAAAGGTAAGTTTCAAAGGGGAGATGCCTCAGCTGGAGTCTTAGTACATTTACACAGGGGAAGTGTGGAATTTAAAACCAGAGCTTCCTGGTTGACCAAACTGATAGAAAGTAAAATAGAGCAAAGAAACTAAGAGCAGATGATAGATCTCGGTTTGCCGATGTTAATGATTGAAGTAAGTTCAGAAACAAAGTGAAAAAAGAAATAAGAGATGGCAAAGGGAGAGCTTGAAAAAGAGTATGAAACACAGGAGGAGTTTCACAAAAGGACTTCTGAACAGGAAGGGGGTTGTAAATGGAGAAGAGAAGCCAATTTGAAGCTAGAAATGTGCAAAGTGATACACATTGGAAGGTCAAACTTGAAGGCACAGTACAAGTTTACTGGTGGGATTGTTAGCAGTGTGGAGGAGCAGAGGTCTTTGACAGAGATCCTTCAAAGTTGCCATGCAATTTTATAGTGTAGTTAGGATGTGTTGTTCTTCATTAGTCAGGAATTGAGTTCAAGAGTAGTAAGGCAATATTACAGCTCGATAAAACTCTGGCTATTATCTTGTAAACACTTACAGACTCAGGAGTCTAAGTGGAAAATTGATCTCAAACCTTCGCTGCCTTGCAGCTATACCCCTTCATGGGGATGGCTTTGGGAGTAAACCCTGGGGAATTATCCAGAGCTGGGGTCCCTAAGTCAGTCTTAAGTTGAGTTTACCAGCTGCTGCGACACTGTTGGTGCCAAGCTGTACCATTCTCTGGTGTTTCTTCAGATTCATCAGCTGTGTGGAGAGGGAGAGAGGGCAACAGCTTGTTCTCATTCTACTGCTCTGGCTGGCATGTTACATACACAGCTAGGATACAACATCCATGGTGGACAACGACCAGTGACAGGCTTCAACTCAGAAGTGATGTATGAGGACTAATGTATAGCAACATAGAAAACCTACAGCACAATACAGGCTCTTTGGCCTACAAAGCTGTGCCAAAAATGTCTCTACCTTAGAACTACCTAGGCTTTACCCATCGCCCTCTATTTTTCTAAGCTCCATGTACCCATCCAGGAGGCTCTTAAAAGACTCTCTTATTTCCACCTCTACCACCTGCAGCCCATTCCACACACTCACCACTCTCTGCACAAGAAGCTTACCCCTGTGTAAAAAGCTTACCCCTAACATCTCCTCTGTACCTACTTCAAAGCACCTTAAAACTATGCCCTCTCATGCTAGCCATTTCAGCCCCAGAGAAAAGCCTCTGACTTCAATGTCTCTCATTATGTACACCTCCATCAAGTCACCTCTCATCCTCTGTCACTCCAGGGAGAAAAGGTCAAGTTCACTCAACCTATTCTCATAAGGCATGCTCCCCAATCCAGGCAACAGCCTTGCAAATCTCCTCTGCACCCTTGCTATGGTTTCCACGTCCATCCTGTAGTGAGGTGACCAGAATTGAGCACAGTACTCCAAGTGGGGTCTGACCAGGGTCCTATATAGCTGCAATATTACCTCTTTGTCATAAGGGGACAGGAGGGTTGGACCCAAACACAGGACACAGGCACTTAAGTACTAGGGGCAGGACAGGAACAACTGAACAAGAGACAAGACATGGAGACCATGGTGTGCATGAGGGACATGACATTCAAGGTGATTCTGGGGTTCCAGGAGAGTCTTAGAGTTCAGGCCAGGCAGGATCCCAGAGTTCACTGGGCAGGCCACATTACTCCTAGGCAGGGCCCAGACTCCCCAGGCAGGAACACAGGGGCCTGAGCAGGTCACAGGGCACCTGGGTAGGTTGCAGGGCACAACCCTTCAGCAGCAAGTGATGGAAAGGGGCAGAGTCTCCCACCAGGCAACAGCAGTCCAGAGGCCTAACAGAGGCAAGGGATAGGAAGGGAACTAGGTCCAGGATGACTGCCAGACTTACTCAAAGAAGTCATGTTTAACAACCCCCCCCACCCCCCCAAAAAAAAAACCCAGCAACCCCCAACTCCACTCAGTCCCAGAACCCCCTGTATACACCGCCAGCCGATGGGCATCAGGTGCACCTCCTTGAGTCCAAACAAGCCACGATGATCCACAGGTGTGACTAATTGGGCTCAAGGGTGAAAGGAGGGACGGCTACAAGACCCGGAGTCTGGAGTCCTCAGACCGGATCAAGACCCGGAGTGCGGGCTCTGGACTGGACCATAACACACTTGTCTCTTAAACTCAATCCCATGATTGATGGCCAATGCACTGTATGCCTTCTTAACCACAGAGTCAACCTGCATAGCAGCTTTGAGTGTCCTATGGACTCAGACCCCAAGATCCCTCTGATCCTCCACACTGCCAAGAGTCTTCCCATTAATACTATATTCTGCCATCATATTTGACCTACCAAAATGAACCACTTCACATTTATCTGGGTTGAATTCCATCTGCCACTTCTCAGCCCAGTTTTGCATCCTATCAATGTCCCGTTGCAATCTCTGACATTCCTCCACACTATCCACAACACCCCCAACCTTTGTGTCATCAGCAAACTTATTAATCCATCACTCCACCTCCTCACCCAGGTCATTTATAAAAATCACAAAGAGTAGGGGTCCCAGAACAGATTCCTGAGGCATACTATTTTTCACCAGCCTCCATGCAGAATATGACCTGTCTGCAACCACTCTTTGCCTTCTGTGGGCAAGCCAGTTCTGGATCCACAAAGCAATGTTCCCTTGGATCCCATGCCTCCTTACTTTCTCAATAATCCTTGTATGGGGTACCTTATCATGCTAAATGCTGAAATCCATATACACTACATCTACCACTCTGCCTTCATCAATGTGTTTAGTCACATCCTCAAAAAATTCAATCTGGCTCGTAATGCACAAACTGCCTTTGACAAAGCCATGCTGACTATTCCTAATCATATTATGCCTCTCCAAATGTTCCTAAATCCTACCTCTCAGGATCTTCTCCATCAGCTTACCAACTACTGAAGTAAGACTCACTGGCATATAATTTCCTGGGCTATCCCTACTCCCTTTTTTGAACAAGAGAAAAACATCTGCAACCCTCCAATCCTCCAGAGCCTCTCTCATCCTCATCGATG
The DNA here is from genome assembly GCF_030144855.1 of Hypanus sabinus. Classification (NCBI taxonomy): domain Eukaryota; kingdom Metazoa; phylum Chordata; class Chondrichthyes; order Myliobatiformes; family Dasyatidae; genus Hypanus; species Hypanus sabinus. The sequence continues at coordinate 10,922,999 of NC_082716.1, forward strand.
ATGCAAAGATCATTGCCAGAAGCTCAGGAATCTCCTCCCTCGCCTCCCTCAGTACCCTGGGGTACACCCCTTCCGGTCCTGGTGACTTATCCAACGATGCTTTCCAAAAGCTCCAGCACATCCTCTTTCTTAATATCTACATTCTCAGGTTTTTCAAGTCATCACTGCAATCGCCAAGATCTTTTTAAATAGTGAATACTGAAGCAAAGTACCTCCGCTATTTCCTCCGGTTTAATACACACTTTTCCATTGTCACACTTAATTGGTCCTATTCTCTCACCTCTTATCCTCTTGCTCTTCACTTACTTGTAGAATGCCTTGGGGCGTTCCTTAATCCTGTCCGCCAAGGCCTTCTCATGGCCACTTCTGGCTCTCCAGCTCCTTCCTGCTAGCTTTATAATCTTCCAGATTCATATCATTACCTGGTTTTTTGAACCTTTCGTAAGCTCTTCTTTTCTTCTTGAAAATGCTACATCCTTGTTCAAAATAGATGTACGATAAACCCAGTAATTACAAGTCAACTGGCTTTACTCATCAAAGTTGTAAATATAGACTTGAAATTTAGCTTATCCCCAGTACAAATCCCACGTCACAGACATCTAAGCAAAACAGGATATGTTCAGTCCTACCCTCTCTGCTTGGTAAACAATCCTCAATTCACACCAATATATTACAGTCCAAATCCCTAGCAGTTTAATCTGTAAATTGGGAGAAATCTATAGAAATAATAATCAGATCACTGCATTTTTTTCCTGCAACGTCACTCACAAAGTTCCGGCATACTGTTGGTGGCTTCCACAGTGAAGACTAACGCAAAATACTTATTCAGTTTGTCCACCATTTCTTAGTCTCCCCCAACACCATTTTGCAGCAGTCCAAAATCTACTCTTCCCTCTCCGTGTTCTTTACATACTGAAAAAAACTTTTGGTATCCTCTTTGATATTGTTGGCTAGCTTACATATATATTTAATCTTTTTCCCTCTTATGGTTTTTTTAATTGACTGTTGTTGGATTTTAAAAGCTTCCCAGTTCTCTAGATTCCCACTATTATTTTGCTATATTTTATGCCCTCTCTTTGGCTTTTATCCTTTCTTTGACTTCCCTTGTCAGCCACAATTGCCTCATTCTCTCTTTCGAATACCCCTTTGTCTCTGGGGTGTATCTATTCTGTGCCTTCCTAATTCCTGTCAGAAACTCTAGCCATTGCTATTCTGCCTTCATCCCTGCTAGTGCCCTCTTCTAATAAGCTTTAGCCAGCTCTTCTCTTATGCCTCTTTAATTCCCTTTACTCCATTGTAATACTGATACATCTAACTTTATCTTTTTCCCCTCTTAAATTGAAGAGTGATTTCTACCATATTATGATCACTGCCTCCTAAATGTTCCTTTACTGGAAACTCCCTAATCAAATCTGGTGCATTACACAATGCCCAATTCAGAATTGTCTATTCCCTTGTGCTCTAAGCTGCTCTAAAAGCCATCTCACAGGCATTCGACTAATTCCTTCTCTCGGGATCCACCACCAGCATGATCCCAATCCTACTGCAAACTGAAATCCCCCCATGACTATTGTAACATGCCTTTTCTATGTCCTATTTTCCTGTCTAATGTTTGGAGGCCTTTATGAAACTCCTATCAGGGTGTTTTTTCCCTTACAGTTCCTTAACTCTACCCACAACAATTCTACATCTTCTGATCCTATCACAAACAAGAGAAAATATACAGATACTGGAAGTCCAAGCAACACACAAAATGCTGGAGGAACTCAGCAGATCAAGCAGCATCTGTGGAAAAGAGTACAGTCAACGTTTCAGGCTGAGGGCTTTCATCAGCACTGGAAAGAAAAGATGAGAGGTCAGTGTAAGAAGGCGGAGGGAGGGGAGGAAGAAATACAAAGAGATAGGTGAAACCAGGATGGGGGAGGGATGAAGAAAAGAGCTGGGAAGTCAATTGGTGAAAAAGATCAAGGGCTGGAGAAGGGGGAATCTGACAGGAAAGTACAGAAGGCCATTGAAGAAAGGGTAGCAGGAGAAGCACCAGAGGGAAGTGACAGACAAGTAAGGATTAAGGGGAGAGAGAGAGAGAGAGAGAAATGGGAATGGGAAATGTGGAATGGTGAAAGAGACGGGGCGGGGGGACATTACTGGAAGTTCGAGAAATCAATGTTTGTGCCATTAGGTTGGAGGCTTCCCAGACTGATGCTCTTCTGCCTGCTCTGGATCTTTACATTGCTCACTGCCAACAAGACATCAACTGCCCCAACTGCACCACTCCTCCATCCAATTCAAACTTCACTCCTTCCAAACACACTGCTAGCCACTCCCTCCGCCTAATCCTAACCTGCAGGTAAGTGGGTGCTGTAGTAGTTTGGCAGACTGACCTCTACCTTGCTGAGGCCAGGCAACAACAGTCAGACACTTCCACTTACTTATCTCTTGAAAAGGACCCCACCAAGGAGCAGCAGACCATTGCCTTACACAAGACACCATCAATGGCCTTATGAATTCTGGCACTGGCACCAACCTGGTAGTCCCTTCACCACTCACATCCCATTTAAACCTCCTACTCAAGATCCACAAACCTGACTGTCCAGGTAGACCCATTGTTTCTGCTTGTTCCTGCCCAACTGAACTTATATCTGCACACCTTGACTCAGTTTTATCCCCTCTGGTTCAGTCCCTTCCTATCTACATCCGTGAAACTTCACATGCTCTTGACCTTCTCAATGATTTCAAGTTCACTGGCCCCAATCAACCTATTTTCACTCTGGGTGTCCAGTCCCTACACACTTCCATCCCCAACCAGGAGGGCCTCAAAGCTCTTTGTTTCTTTCTGGACACCAATCCCAACCAGTTCCCTTCCACCACCACTCTCCTCTGTCTAGCGGAACTTGTCCTCACTCTCAATATTTCTCCTTTACTTCAAACAAAAGTTATACCCATGAGCACTCACATAAGTCCCAGCTATGTCTGCATTTCTGTTGGCTACATGAAACAGTCTTTGATCCAAGTCTACACTGGTGCCACTCTCCCGCTTTCCCTACGCTACATCGACGACTGCATTGGTGCTTCTTCCTACACCCATGCAGAACTCGTTGTCTTCATCAACTTTGTTTCCAACTTCCACACTGCCCTCAAATTTACTTAGTCATTCCAACACCTCCCTCCCGTTTCTCAATCTGTCTGTCTCTATCTCTGGAGATAAATTATCTACTGATGTCTATTATAAACACATGGACTCTCACAGCTACCTGGACTATACCTCGTCCCACCCTGTTACTTGTAAAAATGCCATCCCCTTCTCTCAATTCCTCCATCTGTAACACAGCTGCTCTGAGGATGAGGTTTTCTTATTCCAGGAGTAATGAGATTTCCTCCTTCTTCAAAGAAAGGGGCTTTCCTTCCTCCACCATCAACGCTGACCTCAACCACATCTCTTCCAATCTGCACATGACGGCCCTCACCTCATCGTCCTGCCACCCCTCCAGGGATAGGGTTCCTCTTGTCCTCACCTATTGCCCCATCAGCTTCCACATCTAGCATATGATTCTCCATAACTTCCGCCATCTCCAGCAGGATCCCACTACCAAGCACATCTTTCCCTACACCCCATTTCCTGCTTTCCGCAGATATCCCTCCCTATGTGACTCCGTTGTCCATTCGTCCCTCCCCACTGATCTCCCTCCCGGCACTTATCCTTGCAAGTGGAACAAATGCCACACCTGCCCCTACACCTCCTCCCTCACTATCATTCAGGGCCCCCAGCAGTCCTTCTGGTGAGGCGATGCTTCACCTGCCAGTCTGTTGAGGTCTACACTGTGTCCAGTGCTCCCGGTGTGGCCTGCACAGTGGTTCGGTGAGACCTGATGTAGATTAGGACACCACTTCACCAAGTACTTATGTTCCGTCCACAAGAAAAAGCAGGATCTCTCAGTGGCCACCCATTTTAATTCCACTTCCCATTCCCAGACCAACATGTCATGTCAGTCCATGGCTTTCTCTACTGTTGTGATGAGGCCACATTCAGGTTAGAGGAACAACACCTTGTATTCTGTTTAGGTAGCTTCTGACCTGATGGCATGAACATTGATTTCTCGAAATTACACAAATCACAGCCCCACCACCTCCTTCACTAATATTTCACCATTATTTTTTAACCCCTCTGCCTACCTGCCTGTCCTTTCAATACAAAGTGTATCCTTGGATGTTAAGCTCCCAACTATGGACTGTTGCCGGCAACCCATTCCACGCACTCACCACTCCCTGCATACAAAACTTACCCCTGACATCTCCTCTGTACCTACCCCCAAGCACCTTAAACCTGTGCCCTCTTGTGGCAGCCATTTCAGCCCTGGGAAAAAGCCTCTGACTATCCACACGATCAATGTCTCTCATCATTTTATGCACCTCTAAGTGGCTCAGCAGGGTCCCATGATTCTCTCAGTGCAACCTTCAAATGTCACGGTCTTTCCAAAAAGGACTTCCTCTTGAATGAATGTCAGAGAGAGCCAGTAAATGTGCCCAGATTCCGGGGAGAGGTACTCCGGTATAATTATACGTGAAAAGACAACTGGGCACTGGGGAGAGAGAGAATGACCAGAGAGAGAGAGAGAGAGAGAGAGACTAAATTAATGTGCCTCAAGACCAGGTTAACTTCAGTAAAATAACATGAAACACACCTCAAGAAGAAGAAGCCCAGGTTTAATATACAGGATTAAAGTAGATAAGTCTTCCCTGATTAATGATAAATTAGGATTTACATATAGAAAAGTGCTAAAGCCTTTTGCTTAAAATCTGCTTTGGCCTCACCAATTAAATGAAGACTTTTATAATTAAGGTTAACTCATTTATCAAGAAATTAAAAGGCCAAGTGATAGCACTACCACAGCGAGCACTAACAGACTGAAATGACTAATATAAGTTTGCACACTGCATGGCAAGGCAACAAGGAAATCTTTGGCATAAATACCATCTGCTTTAGAGTGAGATCAGAATTTAGGCAACTGATTAATTTTGGCTTAACAAACCTGGGAGGAAAATACTTTTAAATATTTTATCTCCTTTCCAGATGAAATTCCTTCATAGGGCCACTTTTAGAACATAGAACACACAACAGTACTTCACAGTAGAGACCCTTCTCCCCATGATATTGTGCCGAACTTTTAACCTACTCCAAGGTCAATTTAAACCTTCCTTCCTACATAGCCTTCCATTTTTCTATCAACCATGTGCCAATCTAAGAGTTTCTTAAATGCCCTAATGTATGTGTCTCTGCAACCACCCCTGACAGGTGTTCCATGCAGTCACCATTCTTTATGCTATAAATGTAACTTGACATCACTTTTATATTTTCCTCCAATCACCTTAAAATTATGCCCTCTCATGTTACCCATTTCGGCCGTGGAAAAGGTCTCTGGTTGTCCACCCAATCTATACCTCTCATCATCCCGTATATCTCTGTCAAGTCACCTCTCATTTTCCTTTGCTCCAAAGAGAAAAACTCAAGCTCACTCAACCAATGAGACATGCTCTTTAACCCAGGCAGCATCCTGGATCCATTCTTCTTCTATCTTGTTAACAGACTAGATATGAGACAAGATACAGGCCGATTCATTCATTCTGTGGATGCTGTCTAGACTTCTCGCTTCACCAGTACAGTTGCCAGCATAGTCAAAGACCCCATCCACCTTCTCCGTTTCTCTCTTCTCCCTTCTCCCGTTGGGCAGAAGGTGCAAAAGACTGTAAGCACAGATTACCAGGGTCATGGATTGCAGTGATCCTACTGTTATCAGACACTTGAATGGTCCTCTTTTACAATAAGATCAAATCATACCTCAGTATGATGGTGGACTTTATCTTTTACCTGCACAGCACACTTTTGGTAATGTTTACACTTTATTGTGCAGTGTTATTATTTTACTTTATTCTAGTTCAATGCACTGTGAAATGATCTGATCTTTATGATTAATAAGCAAGACAAGCTTTCCCTTGTATCTTGGAGTATGTGACAATAATAAACCAATGCCAATAAGTGTCCTCATGCACTTGAGCTCAGGTTATTAAACAGCGTAGTAGTCTCAAGCCAATTCAGCAGACTGGGGGGTTTCCAATCCAAGAATATCAGGAGTTAGTGGAAGGCAATCAGATATTTTGTCACCTGTATGTTGAAACATACATCATTTTAATCCACAACCAACACACCCAAGGGCAGCCCATATGTGTCACCATACATTCTGGTGCCAACATAGCTTGCTCACAGTGTTCAGCAGAACAACACAAACAACAACAGCAAAACATGTCCCTTTCACAATCACCCACTCGCTCACACACACAGACAAATCTCCAATCGCTCCGGGCATCCTGTCCTTGATCTCGGACTCTCAAACTACCAGGCTTCTGACCACCAGTCTCCAGTCCCTGGCCCAGACTAATAACGTATGCTCAGTGGTTAATTTATTGGGTATCTTCTCTCCCTGATAAGGTGGCCACTGGCGTATGTTTGTGGTCTTCTGCTGCTATAGCCCAGTCATTTTAAGGTTTGACGTGTTGTGCATTCAGAGATGCTCATCTGTGCACCACGGTTGTAACGTGTGGCTGTTTGAGTTACTGTCGCCTTCCTGTCAGCTTGAATCAGTCTGGCCATTCTGCCCTTTCTCATTAACAAGGTGTTTTTACCCACAGAACTGCTGCTCCGTGGATGGGGAATTAAGGATTATGGAGAAAAGGCAGGTAGGTGGAGATGTGTCCATGGCCACATCTTACTGAATGGTGGAGCAGGCTCGACGACCAGATGGCCTACTCCTGCTTCTTTTTCTTATGTTCTTATGCTTTTTTTGTTCTTTTGAATCATTCTCTGTAAAGTGTAGAGACTGGTGTGTATGAAACTCCCACCAATTCAGCACTCTCTGAGATAATCATATTACCCCATCTGGCACTAACAGTCATTCCCCAGTCAGCAACATTCCGTCTCCAATCTGATGTTTGAGCTGAGCAACAAGTGAACCACTTGACCACGTCTTCATGTTTTTATGTATTGAGTTGCTGCCACCTGATTGGCTGGTTAGATATTTACATTATGAGCAGGTGTATGGGTGTACCTAACAAAGTGGCCACTGATTGTATTTATCAATATAATCAGAATTTGCAGACTCATAGACATCTTGCCGCTGACTTCCAGAGAAGCTGAGCCAAAGGTTTTGAAACATGGTCATCCACCTCTGGAATCACCCACTTTGGCCTTTGACCTTCTACCTCCTGCACATTATTCCTGTCCCAACCCTTTGAAAAGGCTTTCCGGTCAGTCCCACTTTTCCTGCTCCATCGCCTCAGTCCCATAGGCTTTGTGTTCAAGTATCTGTCTGATCCTCTTTTAAACATTCAGGTGTGGGGTGACACGGTATTGTAGTGGTCAGCACAACGCTGTATAGTACCAGCGACCAGGGTTCAGCTCCGGCCCGCTGCCTGGAAGGAGTTTGTACGTTCTCCCCCGGTTGCCCGGGTTTCCTCCCACAGTACAAAGACATACTGATTTGTAGGTTAATTGGTCATTGTAAGTTGTTCTGTGATTAGGCTCGGGTTAAATCGGAGGATTACTGGGCAGTGTGGCTTGAAGGGCCTGTTCTGTGCTGTATTTTACTAAAATAAGATTCAAATTAAATAAAAATAAAACTAATATTTTAGTAATATTATTTCTTTTAAATTAAAGCTCTTTCAATCTGTCTTCTACCGTTTCTCCCTTTTATGTTTGGTTTATTATCTTTAAAAATCTGCACCCGTCTGCCTCGTGACTCGACTACCAAGGCAATGAATTCTCTTATCAATATCTCTCACTGTTTGAGTGCCTAAAAAGAATGTTTTCTGGCTTTTGTTCCTTCAGACAATGCTCAGTGTGATCCTACCACACACTGGACACATGAGCCATTGTGAAGGCTCTAAAGTGGAAATACTTTAAGCTGCCTGATCTCTCCCAGAGTAACATCGCTTCAACAAGCTTTAGATCAGGGATTACGGGTGGATTTTATGATTCAACACGACTTAATTAAAATCTGATATTTTTTGTGCTTCCGTTAAATATTATGGCATGTCAATGGGCCACATAAAATGTTTTCTCCGTGCCTGTTCCCTGCTAATCCCATTGTCTCAGACTCTCTCCTCCCACTCTATGCAGCACTGCTTCAAGTATTTGTCCACTTTAAGCAAAGAGATTCTGCAGATGCTGGAAATCTTGAACAACACACACAAACACCGACCACAGACATGAGAGTAATTCTGGAATGAAAGTACAAGGAGTATTTGTTGGCTCTGGGCCTGTACTCACTGTTGAGAAGAATGGGGGGGCGATTTCATTGAAATCTTTCAAATTTTGAAAGTTCTCAACAGAGTGGATGTGAAGAGGATGTTTCCTACGGTGGAAAAGTCTAGAACCAGAGGGGACAGTCTCAGAGTAGAAGAACAGAGGTGAAGAGAAATTTCTTTAGCCCGTGAGTGGTGAACCTGTCTAATTCATTGCCATGAACAGCTGTGGAAACCAAGTCTTTGGGTATATTTAAAGCAGAGGAAGGTTTGTAGGTTCTTGGTTAGTCAGTGTATCAAAGGTAATAGGGAGAGGCAGGTGAATGATATTGAAAGGGTTAATAAATTAGTCATGATGGAATAGATTTTATGACCTGAATGGCCTAATTTGGCTGCTATGTCTTTTGGTATTATAGTCTTAAAATGCTGGAGGAACTCAGCAGGTCAGGCAGCTTTTATGGAGGGAAGTGAACAGTCGAAATTTGAAACAGAGATGCTTCATGCCGAAAGGTTGACTGTTCATCCCCCTCCATAGACGCCGTCTGACGTGCTGAGTTCCTCCAGCATTTGGTCCAAGTTGCATTCCATGCGCAGCCTCTTGTCCTGTATCTGTTTTATCTGCTAATGCTCTCAGCCCTGTCTCATGGGTTCTCAGCGTGATCACCCCACCCACGGAAAATCAACGTGGATGCTCTTTGTGAGGGACAGTACTGTTGTACCGTTATGAGAGAAAATAACAACGTATTTAAAACAGAATCCAGTGGATTGTTTCATTATCATCATTCCTGTGAAGGCATCCCCATAGTGATCTTGGGAGGTGAGTTTGAGGATTTAGGCCCTAAAGCTGGTTAAAAAACCAGAACACAGAACATTACACCACAGTGCAGGCCCTTCAGCCCATGATGTCGTGCCAACCTTTAAACCTGCTCTAAACTAATTCTAGCCCTTCCCTCCCACATAGACCTCCATTTTTTATCACCACGTGTCTATGTATGAGTTCCTTAACTGCCCCTTTGTATCTGCCTCTACTATCCATCCCTGGTAATGTTTCCATGTTTCCAGTATTTGCTCTAAAATTATTTACCTCTGACTTCCCCCCTAAATTTTCCTCCAAGCACCCTAAAATTATGCTAATTCGTATTAGCTATTTCTGTCTGGCTTTCCACTTGACCTTTCCCTCCTATCATCTTGTATATCTCTACCAAGTCACCGCACATCCTCCTTTACTCCAAGAACCCGAGCTAGTTCAACCTATGCTCATGAGACCTAATATCTTATCGAGGCAGCATCCTGGTCAATCTCCTCTGCTCCCTTTCTAAACCTGTCACCTCTTTCCTGTAAAGAGCCAACCCAAAATGATCGCAATATTCTAAGTGTGGCCTAACCAAGGTTTTATAGATTTGTAAAATTACCAGAATCAGAATCAGGTTAATATCACTGGCATATGTCGTGAAATCAGTTGCCTTTGCGGCAGCAATACAATGCAATACATAATAATAGAGATCAAAACTGTGAATTACAGTGTGTATGTATGTATATGTGTGTGTGTGTGTGTGTGTGTGTGTGTGTGTGTGTGTGTGTGTGTGTCTGTGTGTCTGTGTGTCTGTGTGTCTGTGTGTGTGTGTGTGTGTGTGTGTGTGTGTGTGTGTGTGTCTGTGTGTCTGTGTGTGTCTGTGTGTGTGTGCGTGTGTGTGTCTGTGTGTCTGTGTGTCTGTGTGTCTGTGTCTGTGTGTGTGTGTGTCTGTGTGTGTGTGTGTGTGTGTGTGTGTGTCTGTGTGTCTGTGTGTCTGTGTGTGTCTGTGTGTGTGTGTGTGTGTGTTACCCTCAGGGCTCGGCCAGCTCATGTTCATCTAGGAAAAACAGCCCTCTAGCCCCGCCAAACTGAGAAATCGTGTTTGCGTGGATGTAGCGCCCAGTTACAAACTCACAACGCAAAATAACAGTACACCATATACAATTAAATGATTGAACTTTATGAATCTTAATCTGAATATAGGGTTAGTAATGAAAATAAGAAACAGCCCAATTTGAGGAAAAGTCAGAAATGCACGTTGGGACTCACTCATTCGCCATACTTCCACCATCGATCTCCTTTGGGTGCCGTCCACCTTTGGACCCTCAGATCCCAGTCCACCCTGTCCGGTGGTCTACCAGCTCTCTCCACAAGTGCCTTCCCTCTTCATCTATCCTCGACAAAGATTGCGAAAAATCTCCTTCCAGATTCACAGGATGGAGCAACAATCTCTGATTGGCTAACATGCGTACCACAGTCCCGTTATCTCCAGCCATAACCCAAACATTGCTGCTACAGAGAAACTGTTACCTCAGCAGTGATCATTACAAAGAAGCCATTACATTAGCAGTGAATCCTTACATACATAGAAACATAGAAAATAGGTGCAGGAGTAGGCCATTTGGCCCTTCGAGCCTGCACTGCCATTCAGTATGATCATGGCTGATCATCCAACTCAGAACCCTGTACCTGCTTTCTTTCCATAACCCCTTTAGCCACAAGGGCCATTTCTAACTTCCCCCCTCAATCTTCTATATTCCAGTGAGTATAAGCCTAGTCGATCCAGTCTTTCTTCATTTGAACGTCCTGCCATCCCAGGAATCAATCTTGTGAACCTTCTCTGTACTCCCTCTATGGCAAGAATGTCTTTCCACAGATTAGGGGACCAAAACTGCATACAATATTCTAGGTGCAGTCTCACCAAGGCCTTCTACAACTGCAGTAGAACCTCCTTGCTCCAGTACTCAAATCGTTTTGCTATGAATGCCAACATACCATTTGCCTTTTTCACCGCCTGCTGTACCTGCATGCCCACCTTCAATGACTGGTGTACAATGACACCCAGGTCTCGTTGCATCTCCCCTTTTCCTAATCGGCCACCATTCAGGTAATAATCTGTTTTCCTGTTCTTGCAACCAAAGTGGATAACCTCACATTTATCCACATTAAATTGCATCTAGCATGAATTTGCCCACTCACCTAACCTATCCAAGTCACCCTGCATCCTCTAAGCATCCTCCTCACAGCTAACACCGCCGCCCAGCTTCGTGTCATCTGCAAACTTGGAGATGCTGCATTTAATTCCCTCATCTAAATCATTAATATATATTGTAAACAACTGGGTCCCAGCACTGAGCCTTGCAGTACCCCATTAGTCACTGCCTGCCATTCTGAAAAAGTCCCATTTCTCCCACTTTTTGCTTCCTGTCTGCCAACCAATTCTCTATCCACATCAACACCATACCCCCAATACCGTGTGCTTTAAGTTTGCACACTAATCTCCTGTGTGGGGCCTTGTCAAAAACCTTTTGAAAATCTAAATATACCACATCCACTGGTTCTCCCCTATCCACTCTACTAGTTACATCTTCAAAAAATTCTATAAGATTCGTCAGACATGATTTTCCTTTCACAAATCCATGCTGACTTTGTCCGATGATTTCACCTCTTTCCAAATGTGCTGTTATCACAGCTTTGATAACCGACTCTAACATTTTCCCCACCACCGATGTCAGACTAACTGGTCTATAATTCCCTGGTTTCTCTCTCCCTCCTTTTTAGTGGGGTTACATTAGCCACCCTCCAATCCTCAGGAACTAATCCAGAATCTAAGGAGTTTTGAAAAATTATCACTAATGCATCCACTATTTCTTGGGCTACTTCCTTAAGCACTCTGGGATGCAGACCATCTGGCCCTGGGGATTTATCTGTCTTTAATCCCTTCAATTTACCTAACACCACTTCCCTACTAACATGTATTTCCCTCAGTTCCTCCATCTCACTAGACCCTCGGTCCCTTACTATTTCCGGAAGATTATTTATGTCCTCCTTAGTGAAGACAGAGCCAAAATAGTTATTCAATTGATCTGCCATGACTTTGTTCCCTATGATCAATTCACCTGTTTCTGACTGTAAAAGACCTACATTTGTCTTGACCTGTCTTTTTTTCTTTTCAAGTATCTATAAAAGCTTTTACAGTCAGTTTTTATGTTCCCTGCCAGCTTTCTCTCATAATCTTTTTTCCTTTTCCTTATTAAGTTCTTTGTCCTCCTCTGCTGGTCTCTGAATTTCTCCCAGTCCTCAGGTGTGCCGCTTTTTTTTGCTAATTTATATGTTTCTTCTTTGGACTTGATACTATCCCTAATTTCCCTTATCAGCCACGGGTGCACTACCTTCCTTGGTTTATTCTTTTGCCAAATTGGGATGAACAACTGTTGTAGTTCATCCATGCGATCTTTAAATGCTTGCCATTGCATATCCACCGTCAACCCTTTAAGTATTATTTGCCAGTCTACCTTAGTTAATTCACGTCTCATACCTTCAAAGTTACCCTTCTTTAAGTTCAGAACCTTTGTTTCTGAATAAACTATGTCACTCTCCATCTTAATGAAGAATTCCACCATATTATGGTCACTCTTACCCAAGGGGCCTCGCACGACAAGATTGCTAACTAACCCTTCCTCATTGCTCAATACCCAATCTAGAATGGCCTGCTCTCTAGTTAGTTCCTCGACACGTTGGTTCAGAAAACCATCCCGCATACATTCCAAGAAATCCTCTTCCTTAGCACCCTTGCCAATTTGGTTCACCCAATCTATATGTAGATTGAAGTCACCCACTATAACTACTGTTCCTTTATAGCACGCATTTCTAATTTCCTGTTTAATGCCATCCCCAACCTCACTACTACTGTTAGGTGGCCTGTACACAACTCCCACCAGAATTTTCTGCCCCTTAGTGTTATGCAGTTCTACCCATATCGATTCCACATCCTCCAGGCTAATGTCCTTCCTTTTTATTGCGTTATAATAGTTGAACCATATAATGTGTTCAACTTCCATTCTGAAATCAGATGGCAGAGGGGAAGAAGCTGTTCCTGCATCATAAGTGTGTGCCTTCCGGGTTCTGTATCTCCTGATGGTAGCAATGAGAAGAGGGCGTGTCCTGGGTGATGGGATCCTTAATGATGGATGCTGCCTTTTGAAGCTTTATTCCTTGAAGATGTCTTGGATACTGTGGAGGCTAGTGCCCATGATGGAGCTGACTGAGTTTACAACTCTCTGCAGCTTATCTTTGCAGTAGCCCCACGCCCCCTGCAAAGCAGAATGTGATGCAGCAGCCAATTGGAATGCTCTCTATGGTACGTACATAGTTTTAAGTTTAGCTGTAAAAGGTTTCATTAGAAGCTGATGGACAAATGGATTTTAACCATCTCCATCGTATCTCCTCTTAACCTTTGCTGGTCTATGGATATTATTGATAACTGAAGGACTGAGGAAAAGAGAGAAGTTGGACAGGGTAGAACTTTATTCCTGAGAGGTGATCTTATAGAGGTGTTTTAAATCTTGAGGGGCATAGATGGCATGAATATGCACAGTCTTTTTCCTAGGGTTGTAGAATTAAGAACAAGAAGATATAGGTTTAAGGTGAAAGAGCAGAAATATAATAAGAATCTAAGAGGCAACTTTTCCACTTAAAAGGTGGTCAGTGTGTGGAACGAGGGGCCAGTGAAAATAGTTGAGGCAAATACATTAACAATATTTCAAAGATATTTGGACAGGTACATGGTATTCTGACATTTTACATCCTTATTACTTGCCCCAGAGTCCCCTCCTCCTTTCCTTTTTCCTGTGGTCCACTCTCCTCTCTTATGAGATTCCTTCTTCTCCAGCTTTTTACCTTTCCCATCCACATGGCTTCACCTATCACCTTCTAGCTAACCTCCGCCTCCTCCCCCTCTTTTTTATTCTTGCATCTTCCCCATTCCTACTCACTCCTGACAAAGGGTCTCGGCTTGAAATAGAAACATAGAAAACCTACATCTCAATACAGGCCCTTCGGCCCACGAAGTGGTGCCAATACCTACCATGTCCCTACCTTAGAAACTTCTAGGGTTACCCAGCTCTCTATTTTTTAAGGTCCATTTAACTATCCAAAAGTCTCTTAAAAGACCCTAATGCATCTGCCTCCACCATGATTGCTGACAGCCCATTCCACGCACTCACCACTCTCTGCATAAGAATCTTACCCCTGACATTTCCTCTGTATCTACTCTCAAGCACCTTAATGTCGACTATCTATTGATTTCCATAGATGCTGCCTGACCTGCTGAGTTCCTCCAGCATTTTGTGTATGTTCTTTTATATGGATAGGAAATGTTAAGAGGAATATCTGCCAAAGATGGACTCTTGGCCTCTCAATCTACCTCCTTGGGAAGCTGCACTTTATCCTTTACCTGCACTGCACATTTTCGGTAATTTTTAGACTTTGTTGTTCATTGATATGGATTTGCGTTATTCTACTCAATGCACTGTGTAACAATTTTGATCTGTATGAGAGTTGTGCCAAGTGTCTTACCTGCTCATCATAAGCCGCTCCCCCATAGGAGGTGAGGAGTGGCCCATGTAATCAGCATTGCAAAGCCTCCCACTAGCTTCTCTTTAACTGATGATGTCATGGCACTGGTAGGGTTTAAATTTAGAGCGTGGCAACCAAGCGGTCTCCTTCCCTGACAGATCCAGTGGACCAGTTCAATGAGAGTGCCGCAGAAACAGTAAGCATTAGGGAGTTGGTATGCAGTAATGCAGAAGACCCATGTGCACACTCTAGCTAACTATTTGCCACTATATGTATGCTTACTGTCTGCTTTGTCCTGCCACTTCAGGCGCTCAGTTTAGATAAGAATCTTTAACCGAGTTTGAGCTTGAAAACTCATTGAATGGTTAGTGTCAAGGCTTATTTAAGTACTTGTTTGACTTAGAAGTTTTGTTAAGTATTTTACTGTATGTCTTGTAAATAAATAGTTAACATGCTTATTTGCAATCAGTGGCTTCTATCCCAGTCATAAAATCCACAAATCTGCTTCCACGTAACACCGAGCAGTATGCAAGACAAGCTTTTCCCTGTTCCTTGGTATATATGACAATAATAAACCAATAGCTATACCAAACCAAACTGTGGATAAATGGGACTGGATTGGATGGGAATCTTGGCCAGGCATGGACAGATGGGCTGAAAGGTCTTTTGCCATGCTGTATGACTCTGTGACATAACCTCCAACTTAATTTTTATATAATTCTTTATAACATTGTTTAGACAATAAGACATAGGAACAGAAATAGGCCATTCAGCAAATCGAGTCTGCTACGCCATTTCATCATGGCTAATCCCGGATCCCATTCAACCCCTACACCTGCCATCTCACCATGTCCCTTGATGCCTCGACCAATCAGTAATCTACTAACTTCTCCTTTAAATATACCCACAGATGTGGCCTCCACTACATTCTAACAGAACATTCCACAGATTCACCATTCTTTGGCTAAAAAAAAAATCCTCCTTACCACTGTACAAAAAGGTTGCTCCTCATTTCTGAGGTTGTGTCCTCTAGTTCTGGGTACCCCCACCAGAGGGAACATCCTCTCCACATCTACCTTATCTAATACTGTCAACATTTGGTAGGTTTCAATGAGATCCTCACACATTCTTCTAAATTCTAGTGAGTACATCCCCAAAGCTGCTAAATGGTCCTGATATGTTAACCCGTTCATTCGTGGAATCATCTTCGTGAACTTTCTCTGGATTCTCTCCAATGACAATACATCCTTTTGGAGTTAAGGGACCCAAAACTGTTGACAATACTCTAAGTGCAACCTGACTAGAGTCTTACAAAGCCTGAGTATTATTTCCTTGTTTTTATAGTCCATTCCCCTTGAAATAAATGCCAACATTGCATTTTCCTTCTTTACCACAGAGTGAACCTGTGAATTAACCTTCTGGGGGTCTTGCATGAGGACTCCTAATTTCCTCTGCACCTCTGATGTTTGAAAATTCGCACCATTTTGGTATAGTCTTTTAACAAAATGCCTCATCAATGGGAACAGGAGAGGTTCCAGAGGATTGGAAGGTTGCAGATGTTGTTCCCTTGTTCAAGAAAAGGAACAGAGATAGAAAGATAGGGAAAGGATCAGAGGGATCTTGGGGTCTGAGTCAATAGGACACTCAAAGCTGCTGCACAGGTTGACTCTGTGGTTAAGAAAGCATACGGTGCATTGGCCTTCATCAATCATGGGACTGAGTTTAGGAGATGAGAGGTAATGATGCAGCTATATAGGACCCTGGTCAGACCCCACTTGGAGTACTGTGCTCAGTTCTGGTCACCTCACTATCAGAAGGATGTGGAAACCATAGAAAGGATGCAGAGGAGATTTACAAGGATGTTGCCTGGATTAGGGAGCATGCCTTATGAAAATAGTTTGAGTGAACTCGGCCTTTTCTCCTTGGAGTGACGGAGGATGAGAGGTGACCAGATAGAGGTGTATAAGATGATGAGAGGCATCGATCTTGTGGATAATCAGAAGCGTTTTCCCAGGGCTGAAATGGCTAGCACATGAGGGCACAGTTTTAAGGTTCTGGGGAGTAGGTACAGAGGAGATACCAAGAGTAAGTTTTTTACATAGAGAATGGTGAGTGCGTGGAATGGGCTGCCAGGAGAGTGGTGTGTCAGATACAATGGTATCTTTTAAGAGACTCCTGGACAAGTATATGGAGCTCATAAGAATAGAGGGCTATGGGTAACCCTAGGTAATTTCACAGGTAAGGAAACGTTTGGTACAACTTTGTGGGCCTACAGCTGTATTGTGCTGTAGGTTTTCTATGTTTCTATGTTTCTATGAATTATATTTTATTAATATGTTTGTGGCAATATTTTGTTTCATGTGCTGTGTGCGTTATATATAGGTTTTGTGTGGGCATTGTGGTCTGAAGGAAGATTGTTTCATTTTGTTGTACAAACGTTTGTACATATGTACATTCAGATTACAATAAACAAGCTTGAAATAAATACTAGCCTTGCTTATATCCTAGAAGTTAAAAATAGCCCTATCTTTATTCCCTTAGGTGGAAAGAACCCATCATATTCTCTGAATAAAACCGAAGATTTTGTATAAATCTGAAGTTTAATCCATGCAAATAGATCACCTCGGAGCATTATACGTTATAGGAACACCAGTCACAACTAGCATAGTTCTATCAGGAATTCCTGCTTAATTAGTATGCCAGAACATTTGCTGTTTTTATCTCAGATTTGTGGCATCTGCTGCAATTATTGCCGTAACAGAAGGGAATATCATAGAGTGAGAAAAAGACCGTGTGATTATTGGAAAAGAGTGAAGCATCCCAGGGCAGTGAATTCAGGAAAACTGGTGTCCCAATTATGAACACAAAAGATAGTGCATATACTTGAAATCTTGAGCAACACACACAAAATGCTGGAGGAACTCAGCAAGTCAAGCAGCTTCCACAGGAAGGGCTAAACAGTCAACACTTTGGACTGAGACTCTTCGCCAGGACTGCAAAGGAAGGGAGTAGAGGTCAGAAAAAGAAGATGGGGGATGGGAAGGAATATAAGCTGGCAGGTGATAGGTGAGACCAGGTGAGGTGGAATGTGGGTAGATGGGGGAAAGTGGATGAAGTAAGAAGCTGTAAGGGTGGAGTAGGTAAAAGTCTGAAAAACAAAGAATCTGATAGGAGATGACAGTGGACCATGGGAGAAAGAGAAGGAGGAGGGGAACCAGACAGCTGAGGAGAAGGCAAGGGGTAAGAATGGGGAATGAGGGAGGGGGGAGAAATTCCCAGAATTTAGAGAAATCAATGTTCATGCCTGTGGTGAACTACATATATCTGTCTGGACACGCGCCCCCCCCCCCCCTCCGCTGACTGCTCCGGTGGCTCCTCCCACTGACCGTGGCTCCTCCCACTGACCCCGGTATAAAGGCGATTGGAGACACAGCCTCGGCCTCAGTCTCCAGGATGTAGTGTGGTGGTCAATTGCTGCTTGTTCTTTCTTCCAGTCAATAAAAGCCTATATCTCGCCTCACGTCTCCGAGAGTTATTGATGGTGCATCAATTTTATTAGCTGGAAGTTTAAAACATGGAAAGCATTTTACGTCCGGAAAAATTAGACGTTGATCCTCAAGACTCCGAAGCAGCTCTTGCCTTTGAACTCTGGCTTGCATGCTTCCAATCATACTTGGAACAGATTCCAGTGACTGAGCCTGCCACAAAGTACAAAATATTACTATCTAGAGTAAGTCCGAAAGTATTCTCCCTTATCAGGGACCTACCAACCTACCAAGGGGCACTGGTCGCCCTCAAAAGATGGTGCCTGCGGCCGGTGAACACCGTCTATGCAAGACGTCGCTTAGCGACGCGGCGACAGCGACCCGGTGAGTCGAGCGCCGAGTTTTTCCGAGCCCTAAAGGCACTCGTGTGAACTTGCGACTGCAAAGGACTGACGGCGGAACAACATGCAGAGCTGCTAGTACGAGACGCCTTCGTTACGGGGATCAGGTCAGTGTACGTGCACCAGCGGCTGCTGGAAAATGCCGATCTTACCTTACGCTCGGCGATCGAGACGGCCGACACGCTGGAGGCTGCTCTGCACAATGCTGACGCTGTCCAGCCGCGCAAACCCCCGCCGGTTCCGTGGACACTGCAGACCCCGCCAACCGCCAGCGAATTGACCTTGACTGCTGCCAATCGCGAGTCCACAAACTCCCCAAAACCGACCACAGCTGCTGCCAGTTGCAAGTCCGCGCAGTGTTACTTCTGCGGACTCGAAAAGCACCCCCGAGAAGTGACCTGCTCCAGCTGCAGGAAGAAGGGCCATTTTGCCAAGGAAGTCTGCCACTGGGACCATCCTACCAGCTTGGCTGACGTCCCCAGGGCCAACTGCTCCGGAAACATGTGAGGAGCAATAAATAATCCCCGCAGGTCGAGAGGGTTCACCTTCTACATGCGAACCCCCAGTATGCCTATGTGGTCTTACCTGATGGGCGGGAGGACATGGTCGACCTGGCGCCCGCAGGAGCAGCAGACCACTACCCCGAACACTCCATGGTAACTATGAACCCTGTACCTGAGGTGACACCGCGCACACCGAGCCCTACACAGACTCCTCATGACACTCCTATACCGGGCATTTCGTTTGCGCATATACCAGGTGCCTCGCACACACACGAGGGATCACTGACGCCTAATGGGCTGACACTTCGTTAGGCCGGAACCAGCACAACCACCGTCTCCGGTGCAATCACCACCGGCACCTGTGCAATCACAGCCGGTGCTACGTAGATCACAGCGACAGATTCGACCACCTGATAGACTTAACCTGTAAATATACTTGTAAGAAACTTCGCCCCATGGGGACTCTCTTTTAAAACAAAGGGGGGATGAATGTGGTGAACTACATATACCTGTCTGGACACGCCCCCCCCCCCCCCCCCCGCTGACTCTCCTGTGGCTCCTCCCACAGACCCCAGTATAAAGGTGATTGGAGCCTGAGACCTGGCCCCAGTCTCCAGGATGCAGTGTGGTGGTCAATTGCTGCTTGTTCTTTCTTCCAGTCAATAAAAGCCTGTATCTCGCCTCACGTCTCGGAGAGTTATTGATGGTGCATCAATGCCATCAAGTTATGATGGAATATGATGTAATATGAGCTGTTGCTCCTCCAGCCTGAGTTTGGCCTCACCATGCAGTAGAGGAGGCCGCAGACAGTCTAACTGAAGTGGCTAGCCACCGGGAGATCCTGACTTTTGTGACGCACATGAGCGAAGGTTATCCAATTAGTCATTGAAACTGGAGAACCAGAGAGAGAAAAAAAACATCAGACCTTGGCCTTGTTCTTGAAAATTTATTCCAAAGGAGCAAGATCTTTTTCCAGATTTCATTCTTTCAATTTGCTCCTTTGCCTGAGTTACTGCAAATTGTGTTGTGGGTTTAATGGGGAAAGGAAACACTTAATGCGCTGTGTTAAACCTTTAATGTGCCACTTTGTTTAAGGGTTTGTTCTTCCATTTCAAGCAGTTCCCTCATTGATAGGCTCCTGTCTAGAGCCCAGGAGGCATTTGCTTTAATGGAGATACTCTGATGTTATCAACACTGGGTATCTCGTGAAGCATTATGGTCGTTGCCTTTGATATTATAATTGATGTCTGATTTAATTCAGTTCCGGCAGAGTTCTTGCTAAATGCAGCAGTTCAGCAATAAACTTTAAAGTGATTTCTCCTCGATGTTGGAACCACCTTTAGGCCTATTACGAGCTTCTTTCAATTTCAGCTGGCAGTTTTCTGGCAAGTTTATTGCAAAACTCTTATTTTTATTCACTTTGTGTAAATAGAAAACAACATTGGTGTAGATGGGAGAGTTACGAGGACACAAGAGCCACATAAGTAGTCAGGGTGGTAAAGAAGGCATAGGGTATGCTCATAAACACCAGAGATCCTGCAAATCACAAACGCCAGTAAGTTTGCGAATGCTGGTGTAACACTTGCCCAACAGGCTGGTATATGTCTAGGGCGGGGGTCGGCAACCCGCGGCTCCGGAGCCACATGTGGCTCTTTTACCTCTGTGTTGCGGCTCCCTGTTGCTTTGGGAAATAATTGGTCTTTTGCAGCATCCACGCCCATGGGGGCCAGGTTGAGGGAGGCTTAAAAGCAAGGCTGTTTAGTTCAAATAAAGTTATTCGACTGCAGTTTACTGACTGCGTGAGCACACCGCTACAACGTGTTTTTATCGCTATTAATATACGTCACCACTGCCAGTACCTGACACCCGTCAGTGCGCGATTTCTTTAATTTTTCGATCCAAGGTAGGCCAACTATGGAGAATTCTAAAAAAAGAAAAGTGACTGAAGAAAACAGAACGTTTACTGATAAGTGGACAGATTCATTTGCTTTCACTGCTGACGAGACTGGTTTACCGGTATGCTTAATGTGCAATGAGAAACTACCAAACAAGAAATAGTCAAAAATCGCAAGACTTTTCCAGAATAAACACGCAGCCTTTGCTCAAAAATATCCGGATGGAGATGAGAGAGAAAAAGTCGTTTCGGAACTGATGCGGAAGGTTGATCTGAGCAAAAATCATTTCAAGCAATGGATGAAGTCCGGAAAACCAACGACATACGCTAGTTATATTGCCGCTCAGGAAATAGTCAGGCACGGGAAGCAGTTTACAGATGGTGAATATATAAAAGAATCTTTCATTAAGATTTCAGAACATCTATTCACGGACTTTAAAAACAAGAGTGAAATTGTGCAGAAAATCAGGGATATGCCCCTCTCTGCAAAGACTGTCAAAGACAGAACCATAAAAATGGCAGAAGACATCACAAGACAGCAAATTAAAGTCATCAATTCAGCTGTGGCCTACTCGATTGCCTGTGACGAGTCTCAAGACAAAGGTGATATTGAACAAATAGCGTTGTTCTGCCGGTATGTAAACTCTGCCGGGCCACAGGATGAACTGATTGAGTTGATACCTCTAAAAGACCAAACACGGGGGGAGGACATCTGTGAGGCTCTCTTGAATTGTTTAAGAGCCAAAGGAATAAAGACCACCCACCTGGTGTCAGTAGCTACTGATGGGGCACCGAATATGACGGGAACGCACAAGGGAATTGTGGCTTTACTGCAGAAGTCGCTGGACAGAAAGCTGCTGATTTTTCACTGCATCTTGCACCATGAGGCACTGTGCGCTCAAACATTTCCTCCGGAATGCACAGAAGTAATGGATGTTGTCATTCAGATTGTCAATAAAATAATGGCAAATCACCGTCAATTCCGTTTGTTACTGGACGAGCTGGAAAGCGCATATTCTGATCTGCTGCACAACAAAGTCCGGTGGCTGTCCAGAGGGGAGGTGCTGAAACGCTTTGTCGTGTGTCTGGAAGAAGTGAAAACTTTCCTGGGCAGCAAAGGGCTGGAAAAGCTACACTTCACGGTAAACATGACAGCACATCTGAACACGCTGAACACAGTTCTTCAGGGGAAAGGACGTACAGCCCTACACATGTTGGAGGAGTTTTGGCATTCGAGCGCAAGTTGACAGTGCTTGCCAGAGATTGACAGAAAGGCACTTTGTCTCACTTCCCCAATTTGAGAGAGTTCAAACAAGGTCACGACATGAGAATTTCGGACTATTTACATTCTGCAATCATTGCAATGCAAACATCATTTGGGAAACGCTTCTGTGAGTTCAGAGAGGAAAAATACACATTATCCTTCCCGGTCACTCCCCCAAGCATCGATTCATCTCTATTGAATACGACTGCATTGGCAGGTGTGAGTAAACCTGATCTTGAGATGGAACTGGCCGAAATAGCCGACAAAGACATATGGGTGTCCAAGTTTAGACGCTTGACAGCAGACCTTGAAGATGTTGCCCGTCAGAAGGCCGTTCTTGCTCAGAATCACAAATGGAGTGGTATTGAAAATCTCCTTAAACTGGACAAACTTGTGTTCGAAACATGGAATGTTATCCCCGACATTTATGTAAACATTAAAAAGTATGCGCTTGGAGTACTGTCGATCTTTGGATCCACATATGTATGTGAGCAGGTGTTCTCCAACATGAACTTTATTAAAAACAAACATCGTGCACGCCTCACAGATGACAGCTTGTGATCCTGTGTAAAGATGAAGGTGACATCATACAGCCCTGATGTGCAGATGCTGTGCGCTGAGGTCCAGGAGCAGAAATCCCATTAACCAAGTATGATACATATTTTAATTGCCTATTATTTTAGGAATATTCATATTTTTTCATTGTTCAGTGAAATAGTCCTTTGATTTTTCAGGTTGACAGCTGGCTGACGTTATTTTTGGTTTGCTGCTGGCGGAAAATTTAAGTTCAGCGTTTTTCATAAATAAAAGAAGGACTCAAATAGACGTTGAGTATTTTACTTAAAAGTAACCTTCAACCCAACGTCTTTTTTTCGGAGTTCAAAATGTTTTTGTTGCATGCAGAAATGTAATTTCGTTTTCTCTGCAGGAGTTCATCAATTTCATAAATGCAACACATTACAGTTTGTTTATACATAGCATAAGGGCAAAAAAAAAAACATTGTATGCAGTGTTATTTCATTTTAAATGTCAAACGGGTTTTGCGGCTCCCAGTGTTTTCTTTTCTGTGGGAAACGGGTCCAAGTGGCTCTTTCAGTGGTAAAGGTTGCTGACCCCTGGTCTAGGGGGAAAAGGAAATCCAGCCACACACCAACCCCACCTCCCGTACATGCAGGTGCTGTGAGAATCAAGTTTATGCCTCGCGCCCGCCCACAGTATCAAACCCACAACAAATACCGTTATGAAATACACTTTAAAGAGTTTACTAAAATTAACAGAGTATTAGGCAATATAATATATATGCAAGGGAAAAAAACAAAAAGGCGCCAACTTATCAAAGTTCAGTCAGTTTAGTGCACATCATTGGAGCTCAACCATCAACCATCCGACCCCTCGTCACTTACCTCCGACCTCCACATCTTCGCACCTAGGACCACGCCCAGTGGTCTTCCGAGCAGTGCAGCGCGCATCCACCTTCCTCGGCGTCGTCCTCCCGGTTCTCCACCAAAAGCCTGCGAAAAACCCCTCCCCCGAGTTTCCAGCCTCACAAGACAAAATAACATTCCCCATTGGTTAACAAATGAATACAATTACCATATCAACAAGAGTAAAGCAAAACAACTGCGAGCGAAACACTTATCAGACAAAGAAGCATTCCTACTCTTAACAAACCAAAAAAAAACCCATTTTGAGTAACATACACAGGACATGGTACACTGGAAATGCAGAGTAACATAACATGCCCAAAATGCTGGAGGAGCTCAGCATGTCAGCCAGCATCTATGGAAATAAATAAAAAGTCAGTATTTCGGGCCAATTCCCTTCTTCAGAACTGAGAATGATGGGGGGGAGGTGGGGGAGAGGGAGATGCCAGAATAAAAAAGGTGAGGGGGAGGGTAAAAAGAGGCTAGCTGGAAGGTGATAGGTCAAGTCAGGTAGGTAGGAAAAGTCAAGGGCTGGAGAAGAAAGAGTCTTCTAGGAGAAGAGAGTGGACCATAGGAGAAAGGGAAGGAGGAGGGGACCCGGGGAAGAGATGGGCAGTTGATAAGCAGTCCATCCACCACAAGTGAGCCTTCCTGGTAGCCAAACGTTTTAATTCCAATTCCCATTTCTGTTCTGCCATGTCAGTCCATAGCCTCCTCTTGTGCCAAGATGACGCCACCCTTAGAGTGGAGGAACAACACCTTATATTCTGACTGCGTACCCTCCAACCTGATGACATAAATATTGATTTCTCCTCTCAGTAGACAAACTACACACTCCCCCTTCCTCTGCACCCCACCCTGACCTTTTATCTTTCACCTACCTATCTCTTCCCCCGGGTCCCCTCTTCCTTCCCCTTCTCCTGTGAGATTCCTCTCCTATTGGATTCCTTCTTCTCCAGCACCTGACTTCACCCATCACCTTCCAGCTAGTTTCTTTCTCCTCCCCCTCCCTTTTTATTCTGGCATCTTGCCCCTTTCTTCTTAGTCTTGAGGAAGGGACTCAGCCTGAAACATCAACTATTTACTCATTTCCATAGATGCTGCCTGACCTGCTGAGTTCCTCCAGCATTTTGTGTGTGTTGCTTTAGAGATTCCGCAGAACCTCACATTTATCCCTGCAAGTGCTAGAAAGCCCACTTATCTCCTCCTTCACATCTATTCAGGGCCTCAAACTGTCCTTTCAGTTGAGACAACACTTCATCTGAGACCCTATTGGGGCATTCTATTCCATCTGGTGCTCCAGATATGGATTCCTCTACATTGGTGAGATCTGTTGTAGATTGGGGGACCACTTTCTTGAATTAGATTTCGCAGTGGCTGTCAGTTTTAAACCTAATCCCCATTCCCATGTCAGTCCATGGCCTCCTCTGCCACCGCAATGAGGCCTCTCTCAATTCGGAGGAACAACACCACATTCCATCTGGGTAGCCTCTAATCTGATGGTATGAACAGTGATTTCTCCAACTTCTGGTAATTTTCCATCTCTTCTTTCACTCTTCTTTAATTAACCACTCTTATCTTTTTTCTTCTCCTCACCTAATAATTACCTCCCCCAATGCCTCTCCTCCTTCTCTTTCTCCCTTTCTCCACTCTCCTCTTCAATCAGATTCCATCTTCTCCCTATCATTTCCCAGCTACTCACGTCATCCCCGCTCCTGCACCCACCCGGCTTCACCCATCACCTTCCAGCTTGTATTAACCCACCTTCTTCACCCTTCCTCACCCATCCTTTCTGGTCCTGATGAAAGGTCTTGGCCCAAAATGTTAACTGCTTATTCCTTTCCATGGATTCGGCCTGAGCTGATGAGTTCCTCCAGCATTTTTTGTGTGTTACACTGACCCCAAGGTCCTTTGCAACAGAGGCAGCCTGTCCTAAGGTTGGAGGCCTATCTGTGTGTGGATGGGAGGGCAGGAAAGGGGCTTGTTTGCTGCTGATCTCTTGATTAGATCTGTTGTTGCTGCTGCTGCTGCTTGTGTTGTTCTGCTGAACTTTGTGGGCATGCTGCGTTGGAATTGGAATGCCAATGCACGGCAACGCTTGTGGGCTTCTGCAGCACTTGCTAAGGTGCATCGGTTGTTAACACAAATGACACGATTCACTGTATGTTTGCCGAACACTTGTTGATGCACACTAGAATATTTTAAAAAGTATGTAATGTTGATGCTTTATAAAGCACTGGTGAGGCCTTAGTTGGAGCATTGTGAGCAGTTTTGGACCCCTTACCTAAACAAAGGATGTGCTGGCATTTGAGAGGGTTCAAACATTCATAAAAATGATTCCAGGATTGAAGAGCTTGTCATCTGAGGAGCATTTGATGGTTCTGGGCCTCTCTCCCTGGAATTCAGAATGCGGGGTAACCTCATTGAAACCATGTTGAATGTTGAAAGACCTAAATAGTGTGGAAGTGGAGAGCATGTTTCCTATGGTGGAGGAGTTTACAACCAGATGACGCAGCCTCAGATTAGAGGGGCATCCTTTTAGGACTGAGGTGAGGAGGGTTTTCTTTAGTCAGGGACTGATGAGTCTGTGGAATTCATTGCTACAGTCAGCTGTGGGGGTTAAGTCTTTGTGTATATTGAAAACAAAGGTTGATAGAATCTTGATTAGTCAGGGTATAAAGAGATATAGGAAGAAGACAGGAGATTGGGGCTGAGGGGGAAATAGACTTGCCCTGATGAAATAGTAGAACAGACTCGATGGGCCGAATATCCTAATTTTGTTTCTATATCTTAAGGTCTTATGGTTATGCCTCAATGATAACTGAATATAACTAGTTGTCAGCCCTCACGTGCACTTTTGGAATCTATCCTGGGCCAAACACATTGATGGAATTACAAACAGCGCACGGCAGCAGCTATCTTTCATTGGGAGTCTGCGGAGACTGTTGTAAGTCTCCAAAGAGTGTAGCAAATTTCTACAGACGTACCGTGGAGAACCTTCTAACTGGTTGCATTACCACCTGGTACAGAGGTGATGTTAAAATAGGTCTTGAATTCCACCCAGGATACTTGTTCATCTCTTCATTGCTGACTCCTCCAAACTGATCTGTTCCAGAAGGCTGGACAAGGTGACCATCCATGAGGTGGACTGAGGTCCATCTCATTCTCATTCTTGGATTACTGGTCGGTCCAGCTGGGTCCCCCACTGAACCCCACACTATATCCTTGCAGACAAAGCCAAATTTCTCCCCACTCACTGTCTATATATCACCAGGTATTGAAAGACTTTGTACTGTCCATAAATGGATTTGGAATTGGAATTTGTTTATTATTGTCACATGTACTAAGGTTCAGTGTAAAGCTTGTCTTAGCGCCCCGCTAATACAGATCCATTCATTACTCTGTGCACTGAAATGAGTAGTAGGTGGAAATACATCTCCATCAAGGCGCTCCCTCCCTCCACTAGCCTTGGGCAAATGTAGCACCTGCTTAGCCCTTGATCAGGGTTACTTGAAGCCATGGGAGCAGGTATGGTCGTATGAACAGCTGGTGTATATCACAAGTCCTAGTTATGTGTCCACTGACGCCAGACAGGCAATCTCTGAAGAGTATTGATGATGGCTGGGGCACCCGTCTTGAAAAGACACCGCCCAGAGGAAAGCAATGACAAACCACTTCTGTAGAGAAATTTGCCAAGAGCAGTCGTGGTGAAGACCATGATCGGCTACGTAATATGACAGGGTACATAATGAGTGAATAAATAAATGAGTATCCTGAGGTAGTCGAAGGGAAAATGCAGAATAAAGTGCAACAGTTACAGAGGAAGTGCAGTGCGGGTAGAGAATAAAATACAAGGGCTTAATAAGATAGATTGTGAGGTCACATGTTCAAAATATCAAATGAAGAAACTATTTAATAATCTTATAACAGCAGGATAGAAACTGTCCTTTGGGTATATTTAAAGCAGTGATTGATCAGTTCTTGATTAGTCAGGGCACCAAAGTTTATATGGAGAAAGCAAGAGAATGGGTATAATAAATCAGCTATGAGGGAATAGTAGCGATATTCTGAGAGGCTGAATGGCCTAATTCTGCTCCTGTGTCTTATGGTCTTATGATCCTTGAGCCTGATGGTACTTGCTTTCAGGCTTTTGTAATCTCTGCCCAATAGAAGAGGGACGAGATCTTGGATAATGCTGGCTGCTTTACTCAGGCAGTGAGAAGTAGAGGCACAGTCCATTGAGGGGACTCTTAGGGTTTAAAAGCTGCCCAGAGAAAATTAAAATATCTTCTAAAGTGTCATTAAAAATTAAATATAATTAAAATCATTTTCAAATCCCTGCAAATAATTAAAGATATTAAAGTGTAGAATAATATTTAGCTTCACAAATGGAATCGCTTCACAAGATCAGTGATTCCATTTATTTTATACTTTTAAATTCCCTTGTAGAGAATCTTATCAGATTTAATCATCCCTCTGAGCACTTTTTCCACGTATTTATTTCTCAGTAAACTATTTTCTCTCAAAGTCCAAGTCAAGTTTATTGCCATATGCACAAATCCATGGATGCACAGGCAATGAAAAATTTACTTGTAGCAGAATCACAGGCACATGATATTATGTAAGCACCCCTCACAAGGAAAACAAATTAAACATAAATGACGCACACGTTTACAGGAAAGGACACAGCTAGAACAAAACAAAAATAAGGACAGTCCATTATCATGCAGTCATCAAAGCAGTCAAGCATTGCTAAACTGTAGTGGTTAGGGTCGTGTGGGATGGTTCAAGAACTGAACAATTGAAGGGAAGTTCTCCAACCTAATGGTGTGGTACTTTAAGTGTAATGAGCACTTTGGGCCTGTGTGGGGCGCCAAAGAGCACTGGGCTCTCAAGCTTTTAGACCACCTGAATTGGTTAACTGTTGTTTAGCGACAATCGGTAATTGTTTAAAGTTCCTTGTGTTTTTCTCGAGTGACTCACTGTTTGTAATGCTGTCTCCTAGTGCCTTCTGTTTAAACTCATTAAGTTTATTTTGATAGGCTCAGGTTACTTGTATTGTTTAAATGGCTATCCAACCAGTGCTAATCACAGGGTCTTAGTATTGAGAATGTTACTTCGCGTGGTGTCACTTGTCACCATCCCTACCTCAGAGTCTGTCTTTCCTTCACACTTGAGTTCTGACGTTGCCAGCGCACGTTGTGACCTCAGGCTTCTGTACCTTCTGTCTGATGGTTGCTGTGAGAAGGTGGCATGGTCCTGATGGTGGGGGTCATTGATCAAGGATGTTGCCCCTGAGTTTGCACATCGGTGAGACTGGAGTTCAAGGCCCAGTGTTTGGTGATCTCCTTGATCTGGAATCAATGCCGAGGATCAAGGCCTGATGAGCAAATCGGAAGCCTGGAAGCTAAGGCTGGAGAGGCTGTGAATCTCTGTAAGTCCACTGGGGAGGTCAAAGCCCTGTGGGCCCACTGGAGGTATGTCTTGCTTTTAAAGGACTTTGTTTGTGTGTTATTTATTTATTTATTTATTCTTTATTTATTGAGATACAACATGGAATAGGCCCTTCAAATCACACAGCCCAGCAACCCCCAATTTATTGTAGCCTAATCATGGGAAAAGTTTCAATGACCAATTAACCTATCAACTGGTATGTCTTTGGACTGTGGGAGGAAACTGGAGCACCTGAAGAAAACCCACGCACTCACGGGGAGAAAATACAAACTCCTTACAAAGAGCAACAGGAATCGAACCCTGTCTCTGTACTGTACACCATCGTGCTAACTACTACCCTACCATGGGGGGGGGGGGGGGGGGGGGAGGGATGGAACTTTCTTTCGCTGTTGCTGTTTTGTTGCTTGCTGCATTCTGTGCTGCTCTGAAAAGTATTGTGTGCATGCTATGCTGGCTCCAGAATGGAAGACAACACTTGTGGGCTGCCCCCAGCAGACCCTTGGGTGTGTTGACTGTTAATGCAACCAACGCATCTCACTGTATGCTTCAATGTAAACATGACAAATAAACTTGAATCGTGAATCAGTGCTTATTAACATTCTTTACTGTAGTCATCCTGCACATGAAGCTAAGGATTGGACCAGAATGGCAGACAGACCCTTTCCGCTGCATGTCAGTTCTGAATCTACATACAGAATGGGACGTCCAGTCTACTGAGGGATGACTTCACTTCAACTGTGCTTCCTTTTCTAACCATGTCCATACAGATCTCTGGGACACACTGTATCCAAAATGCCTTAAGGTCTCTGCTTCAAGATTCAAGACTGTTTATTGTCATTCTTCAGTGCACGAGAATAAAGGAGAATAAAATAATAGTTACTCTGGATCCGATGCAGCTTGAAGAAAATAGAATAAGTGTAAAAAACACAATAATTATAAAAGCAGCCCTATAAACCACAATGTACAGGTGGCTGTTTGAGTGTGGCCACATATACATAAGATAGCATATATACATAGTCTGACTGTATGTCCATAAAGTGATGCTAGGCACAGGTGTATCTGTGCATAAGGTGACTCTGACAGGAAGTGGTAAAGTAGTGGTTGTGGGGGACTGTGATGGGATGGATTGTTGATCAGCCCTGACCCTTAGGGTTTCCATACTTTGTGGCTGCCTGCAAGGAGACGTATACACAGGGTTGTATAACATATACATACTGCAATAATAAATGTACTCTGAACTTTGAGGTGCTGGAAATCCGGATCAACACACACAAAATGCTGGAGGAGCTCAGCAGGTTGGGCAGCATCTATGGAGAGGAATAAACTGTTGGCATTTCAGGACAAGACTCTTCATCGGGATTGGAAAGGAATTAGAAATAAACCAGAATAAGAAGGTGGTGGGGAGTGGAAGGGGTACAAACTAGAAGGAAGAAACTATGTTTACAAAGTAAATTTATTATCAAAGTACATATATGTCACCACATACGGCTCAGTGATTCATTTTCCTGCAGGCATTTTTGAGTTTAATGATCCTGTCATGTATTCTACATAGCCTCTTCTCTAATGGGTTTGGGACAAACTGTCCATGAGCAGGCTGGGTAGAACACTTTATGATGTGCTAGCCTTTCTTCTGGCACCTTTCCAAATGTATGTCCGTGATGAAGGTTAGGCTGGTGCCGGTGATGCATTGGGCAATATTTTCTACCAGTTGTAGAGCCCACCTGCAGGTGGGTCATGGCCTGCTTATAACATGGGGGTGGGAACAGTTAGAAAAAATAAATCGATCCTGAGTAAAGACTGCTGAAGAAATGATCAATTCTGCTGAACTCTAGGCAGAGAAGAAACTGCTAACGACTTCATGCCATCCTGAGGAGCGTACCTATTCAGAACTGATTATCATTTGTCGCAATAATTTAATTAAACAGTGTCACAGTCACTAAAGACCACTTAGTATTCGTCTTGGGTTAATTTCCACACCATGGTTACTGAACTGTCACAAGGAATTTCACGGAAAATAATCTTAATTAATAGAGAAGATATGTAATATACGTTTTTAAAATGCGTCCCTGGAGGTCTCCATTTACTGTGTAATGACCGAGCACATCATTTAAAACAATCAGTTATACTGATATTAAGGAATAGGAAGCAATTCAGACACACAGGTCCACTGCCAAGAGCACCCATGTCAGATGGAACATAGCTAAATGAAAAGATCGCTCTACACTGCACTTCTCATCCCACCTTGGTTTCCAACTGCCTTTTCCCCCTATGGAGCATTTTATTTGTCTTATTTTCCTCACTCTCTCTCTGAGGAAGGCTGAAAGAAAAAACTTTACTTTTGAAAGAAAAACTAGCATTTATAAATAAAAGAGATTCTGCAGATAGCTGCTGGGAATCCAGAATAAGACACATACAAACTGCTGGAGCAACTCAGCAGGTCAGGCAGTACCAATGGAAAGTAATAAACAGGCCGAGACCATTCAGCAGGACTGGTGTAGGGCTTAAGCCCACAATGTCGCCTCTGTATTCCCTTCATCAATGTTGTCTGACCTGCTGAGTTGCTCCAGCATTTTGTGCGTGTTTCTCAGCATTTATGAAGCACTTTTTTGGGCTCCAATCTATACCAGTGTGAATTACAGCCAATACAATAGCGTCATAGAATCATACAGTACAGAACCAGATTCTTTCCTTCCTGCTAATCTCAGTTGTCCCTTAACACTCCAAGCCCCACCCCTCTATACACCTACCCACATTGCCTCTTAAAAGTCACCATTGTACTCACCTGCATCACCTCCTCTGGCAGCTCATTCCACCTACTAATTACCCACTCCGTAAACAAGCTATATTTCAGGTTGCTCGTTAAATCCTCCTGTTCCTGTGCCCTCTGATTTTCCACAACCCAACCCTGCCCATCCACCTGGGAGACTGGAAATTTGACCGAGTCGTCAAATATCAATAATGACGTACTCATTGTCAATAAGACCAAAGAACTGATGGTAGACTTCAGAAGAGGGAAACCAGAGGTCCATGAGCCAGTCCTCATCAGAAGATCAGAGGTGGAGAGGGTTAGCAACTTTGAATTCCTGCATGTTACTATTTCAGAGGATCTGTTCAAGACCAAGCACAGGTGTACTATTGCGAAGAAAGCATGGCAAAGCCTCTATTTCCTTATGAGTCTGTGGAACATTCGGCATGACATCAAAAGCTTTGACAAACTTGCATAGACGTGTGTTGGAGATTGTATTGATTGGCTGCATTATAGCCTAGTATTGAATGCAAAATCCCAGGAAAGGTAGTGGATTAGGTCTAGTTCATTAGGGGTAAAGCTCTCCCAACTACTGGCTATATCTACAAGAAACGCTGTTGTTTGAAGGCAGCATCTATTTGTCAGAGATCCTCACCACCCAGGCCATGCTCTTTTCTCACTGCTACCATCAGGTAGAAGGTACAGGTGCCTCAGAACTTGCACCGCCAGGTTCTCGAACAGTTACTACCCCACAAACATTAGGCTCTTGAACAAAGCGGATAACTTCTCTCATTTGCCCATCTATTGAGGGGTTCCCAAAGCCGATGCTCTCACTTCAAGGAATCTTTTATCTTGTAATCTCATGTTCTCATTATTTATTACTATTTATTTATATTTGGATTCACACAGTTTGTTGTCTTCTGCACTCTGGTTGATCTTTCATTGATCCTGTTATAGTTATTATTCTATAGATTTGCTGAGTATGGCCACAAGAAAATGAATCACAGGGCTGTAGTTGGTGGCATAAGAGGCCATCGTTCATATTCCTACAGTCCAAAGAATAAAGATCTATTGTTTAATTTATTAATTTTATTTAGAGATACGGCACGGTAACAGGTCCTTTGGCCCAATGAGTCTGTGCCACCTATTTATACCCATGTGACCAATTAGCTTACTCACCCATATTTCTTTGGAATGTGAGAGGAAACTAAAGTAACCAGAGGAAACCCATGCTGTCCCGGGTAGAATGTACAAATTCATTACAGGCAGTGGAAGGAATTGAACCCGTGTCACCAGGGTTGTAACAGAGTTATGCTAACCATTACATTACCCTCTGGCCAATCTCTCCGAAAAAGCCAGGCCCTTTAGGCCAGGCAGCTTCCTGGTAATCCTCTTCTGCACTATCTCCAGCTTGACTATGCCTTTCCTGCACGAGGGTGAGCAAAAGTGTTCACAGTACTCCACGTATGAAATATTGCAATGTAGGAAACAGGGCAGGCTATTTGGGCACGGAAAGCTTCCACAAACAAAAATTGCCACAAACTGGTCTCAGCAGTGAAGCCGGCTGTGGACTGAGCAATCAGTTTGACAGTCATTTGAGTTCTATGAACTATTGCCATCGAGAGTTCCTTGTTGCTGACCTTTCCAATTCCCTTCCCCATTCCCACATCGACTTGTCTGTCGCCTGCCTCCTCCACTGCCAGCATGAGGACAAAATCAAACAAGCGAAACAGAATTTCCTATCGCACTTGGGTTGCCTGTAACCTGATGGCACGAGCACTTCATGTGACTTATATATTGTGTATGCTTCAGTATACCCTCACAATGTCCAGTGTGTGTTGCTTTCACACTGTGTGTGTTGCTTTCGAATGGAAGGGTTTGAGACATTGAGACTGTCTAGCCAGGTGGTGATTTATAACATCATTTCTGCCCTTGGATCACAAAGTGAGGTAGAGTCTGAGTCAGAGTACAAATCAGAAGGATTCCTGGGAGGTCTCTTTATCTCTCTTTGCCTTGGTCCAATTAAATTACTGAAGTCATGGGTAATTGACTAATTTTACTGCAGTCTTCATGTGTGACTTAAAGCATCAAGATAATTTGCTGACAATGAAGTAGCAACATCTCTGTAACAGCCTTCGCATACTGATAGACCCCTTTTCACATTTTAATGTGTTGTGGATAATGAGCCGTCTGTGTTCCCTGGAGAGTTTACTGTTCCGGTGGGTTCCTGAACAGATCCTCTGGCACTGTTCTCTGTGAGCGTGACCTAACCTGCACAAAGTCCTCTGCACCCTTCAGCTGTCTGCTCGTTGCCCTGTGCTGAACATTGAACACAGAACAAGGAGTATGCGGCATCCATCATGAAGGGCCCTCACCTTCAGGGACATGCCTTCTTCCCGCTTCTACCTGAAGACCCACACTCAATGGTTGATGCGCAGCTCCTTTCTCCTCTGTCATCTGATTTCATGGACTCATGAACGGTATTTTTAAACTCTTTATTTTTTGTAATTTATAGTTATCTGATGTCTTTACACTGTACTGCTGCTGCAAAACGACAAATTACACATCGGACAGTGACAATGAGCCTGTTTTTGGTTCTCATTCTGATTCTGATTGAATACTGAGCATGGAACACAGAATTCAAGATTGTTTAATGTAATTTCCGGCTAGGTGAGGAGAGGTGAGGGCCTCCGTCAGTCAGAGCTGACCATGGATGTTAATGTAAGAAATAGGAGCAGGAGTAGGCCATCCGGCCCATCGAGCCTGCCCCACCATTTAATAAGATCATGGCTGATCTGTCCATAATTTCAGCTCTATCTACCTGCCTTTTCCCCATAACCCTTACTACGTAAAAACCTATCTAACTGTTTCTTAAATATATTTAGTGAAGAGGCCTCAACTGCTTCCCTGGGCAGAGAATTCCACAGATTCACCACTCACTGGGATAAACAGTTTCTCCTCATCTCCGTCCTAAATCTTCTGCCCTGAATCTTGAGGCAATGTTATAGATATTGCATCCTAGCTGTCTAGATACGCAAGCCTGGGCAGTACAATATGGGGAGCAAGCCATTGCCCATGTAGCAAGCTCCCCCTCTCCACACATCTGATGAACCCAAAGGAACGGCAGAGACCGATACAGTTTGGTACCAGTGGTGTTGCAGGAGTTGCCAGTCAACATTGAACTCAATGTGGGGCTGCTCCTGATTTTTCCCTCGGGGTTTACTCCAGAAGCCTTCCTCATGAGTGGGTATAAGGCACTCCAAGGCATCCAAGCATCCAAGGCAGCAGAAGTTTGAGATCAGAGTTTTCCTTCTCCTAGATGAGCTGCCAAACACAGCTGATGAGCCCCATCTGCCCGACGCAACTGGTTTTAAGGAACCAGTAACCCACCTTTTCCCCTTCTCCTGTCAGTAGAAACGGTTCTGCTGGGCTTAGTAGTTAAGCCACATGTGAAGGCCAGGAGCTGCACTTGGTTGTCAGAGGCTATTTGAGGTGCATTCCTTGGGAGAACTTAATAGGCAGTAGGAGCTTGTCCCCATTACCACCCCCTGGCTATAACAACCATTTTCAGTACACAAATGCAAGGGAGAACAAAATAATTGTTACTCCGAATCTCATGCAGCACAAAATATTTACAATAAGACAAACAGTACAATAATACTTTAAAAAAGTACACAATAAAGACATATTCCCAGTCCTGTTTCCCTCTCACACTTTCTCTTCTTACCTGCCCACCGCCTCCCTCTGGTGCTCCTCCCACTTCTCTTTCTTTCATGGTTTTCTGTTCTCTACCATCAGATTTCCCTTTCTCCAGCCCTTTATCGCTTTCACCAATCACCTTCCCAGCTCTTTACTCACCCCACCTACTCTCCCGGCTTCATCTATCACCGACCATCTTGTACTTCTTCCTCCAATCCCTCCATCATCTTATTCTGAGTTCTCCCCTTCCTTTACAGTCCCGATAAAGGGTCTTGGCCCAAAACATCAACTAGTTACTCTTTTCCATCAAAGTTGCCTGGTCTACTGAGTTCCTCCAGTATTTTGTGTGTGCCTTGATTTATAAAGCTCCTTTAAACTTCTCCTATCCCAACTTCAACTCTAACACACACAGCGGTGATAGGTTAAGGGTGTAAGGTAAAAGGGGAACATAAGGGTGATTTTTGTCACTCGAAGGTTGGCTCAAGTATGGAATAAGCTGCCAGCCAAAATGATAGGTGTTGATTTGATTTTAACATTTAAAATAAATTGGATGGGTATCTGGATGGGATAGGTATGGATTACTATGGTTTGAGTGCACATCAATGGGACTAGGCAGTTTGAATGGTTTGGCATGGTCTGGTTGAAGTGCCTATATCTGTGCTATGCTGTTGTATAATTCTACAGTACAAGGCCCTTGGCATCCTTTGTTTGCTAACCTATATAAACACATCCCACGATCAATCTGACACATCCCTCCCTCACAACCCGTAACCCTCTATTTTTTCTTATGTCTGTATGTTTATCTAAGAATCTTTTAAATGTCCAACTTATATCTGCTTCTACCACTACCTTGGCAGTGTGTTCCAGGCACCCACCACAGACATGACCTCTAAATGTCCTTCTACTCACCTCAAACAGATGTACTCTGGTATTGGCCATTGCTCCTGGGAAAATGATGTTGGCTGTCCACTAGTTACCTACATCTCCCATCACATAATCCTCCTCTATCAAGTCACCTCTTATCTCTGTCACTGCAAGAAGAAAAGATCTTTCTCACTGCCACTTCTCATAATCCTGGCAGCATCCCGGTAAATCTCCTCTGCACCCTCTCTAGAGGTTCCACATTCCTCCCATGATGAGATGACCAGAAATGACCACCATATTCTATGTGGTCATGATATTTTATAAAACAGAGTTTTATAGATCTGCAATATTACTTCGTGTTCTTGAATTCAGTCCCCCAACTAATGAAGGCAAGTACACCATACACACAAGCACTTCTGCAGAAGTTGGTAATCCAGAGAAACACACACAAAATGGTGGAGGAACTCAGCAGGTCAGGCAGCATTTATGGAAATGAATAAACAATTGACATTTCAGGCCGAGGCCCTTCATCAGGACTAGAATGGGTGGGGAAAGATGTCAGTGTAAGGTGAGAGGAAGGAATTAATAAATCGAAATGACTGAAGGATATATAATAATCTCAGTGAGCAACATGTAAGCACTAAGCTTGGAGTTTAGGAATTATTTCTGATGATAGTCTAGACTTCCCACCATATCAGTAAAAATACAGATATAGCAATACACTTAAGTTTCAAAGTTCAAAGTAAATGTTTTATCAAAGTACATATTTGTCACCATACACAGCCCTGAGATTCATTTTCTTGTGGGCATACTCAATAAATCAAATAATCACAGTAGAATCAATGAAAGACCATACTAACAAGATGGGCGGATAACCAGTGTGCAAAAGACAACAAATTGTGCAAATACAAAAAGGAAGAAATAATAATAATAATTACAAAGACTCAAAGTACATTTATTATCAAAGAATGTATAAGTTAGCTTTTTTGAGATTTGTTTGCTTCCAGGCAGCCACAAAGCAAGAAACTTGAAAGAACCCAATATAAAACATAAAGACCAATGCACAGAGAAAGAGAAAAACACACAAATCTTGCAAACAATAGAAATGAGTAGCAACAGCGCTCAGCACTAAATTGAGCAATAAATATCGAGAACATGAGATGACACGTCCTTGGAAGTGAATCCATAGGTTGCGGGAACGGTTCAGTGATGGGCAAATGATGTTGAGTGAAATTTTACCCATCACAGACACATCTCTCTCTGTGTTTTAAGTAACACAGGCAAAATGTTGGAGGAACACAGCAGGTTAGGCAGCATCTGGGGAGAGGAATAAATGGCCTTAGACTACTTGGACAACACAAATACCTATGTCACGATTCCGTTCATTGACTATAGCTCAGCGTTTAATACCATCATTCCCATAATCCTGATTGAGCAGTTGCAGAGCCTGGGCCTCTGTACCTCCCTCTGTAATTGGATCCTTGACTTCCTAATTGGAAGACCACAATCTGTGGGGATTGGTGATAATATCTCCTCCTTGCTGATGATCAACATTGGTGCACCTCAGGGATGTGTGCTTAGCCACTGTTCTACTCTCTATATCCATGACTGTGTGGCTAGACATAGCTCAAATACTATCTATAAATCTGCTGATGATACAACCATTGTTGGTAGAATCTCAGATGGTGACGAAAGGGCATACAGGAGTGAGATATGCCAACTATCAGGTAAGAGGTACAGAACCATGAAGGCACACACTCAGCAATTCAGGAACAGCTTCTTCACCTCTGCCATCTGATTCCTAAATGGGCATTGAGCCCGTGAACACTAGTCACTTTTTAAATATATATTATTTCTGAGTTTTGCACGATTTTAATCTATTCCATACATGTATACTGTAATTGATTTACTTTTTTATTTTTTTTCTTCTTCTACATTATATATTGCATTGAACTACTGCTGCTAAGTTAACGAATTTCATGACACATGCCATTGATAATAAAGCTGATTCTGATTCCGATTCTGATTCTGAAACAGCCGACTTTTCGACCCAAGATGCTTCACCAGGACCGGAAAAGAAATGGGATAAAGCCAGAATAAGAAAGTGGGGGGATGGGAAGGAGTACAAGCTGATAGGTAGTGGGTGAAGCCAGATGAGGGGAAAATGGTTGGGTGAGGAATTGGGGGGCGGGGGGGGGGGATGAAGTAGAAGACTGAGATTAGTGGAAATGGTAAAGGGCTGAAAAAGAAGGAATCTGATTGGAGAGTGCACCAGACCATGGGAGAAAGGAAAGGAGGGACACTAGAGAGAGGTGATAATCAGATGAGAAGGGGTGAGAAGGGAGCCAGAATGCAGGATGGAAAAAAGAGAAGGGGGAAGTGGGGAGAAATTTCCAGTTAGAGAAATCAATTTTCATGCTGTCAGTTTTGTATCTCCAGTATCTGCAGAATCTCCTGTGTATATGTGTGTGTTTTACATACTTTTTTCAGTGCACACTGTTGAGAAGCCTTGGGTCAAATTCTTTCTGCAGTAATTGATACTTACGTACACAAACTGAATAATCATCACTAATATAAACTGAAAGCTAGCAATGACAAGATCACGATGCAAACTTGACTGAGGCCAGAGGCTGATTTACTGAATGGCTGACCTTGAGGGAAAGAGCATATGACAACTTTGGGCTCCACATTCCAAGAGTCTAGTCGACATTTCTGGCATGTTCTCCTCTCACTGCTGCCATCAGGGAGGAAGTACAGGAGGCTTAAGTCCACACAACCTGGTTCAGGAACAGTGATAGTTCCTCAACCTTCAGGCTCCTGAACTAGAGTGAATAACTTCACTGACTATAATCCAAAACTGACTCTACAACAAATAAACCTCCAAGGACTCTTTTGAACCCACATCTGCTGTATTTACTTTTATTTGCACAGTTTGTCTTCCTTTCCACATTGGTAACAGAACTCTTTCTTTTTGTATAATTTCATAAAATTTCCATGGACCCACTTTTAAGGACTCAGCAACCCATGACCTCAGTATTATTAATCTACTATTAATTTTTTTGTTTTTATTATTATCAGTATTTGCAGAATCTTTCTTCTTTTGCACATTGGTTGTCAGTTTTGTGTAGAGTTATTTATTGATTCTATTGTATTTCTTTGTTCTATTGGGATGTAATGTTAAAATTGTACAAGGCATTGGTAAGGCCAAATTTGGAATATTGTGTACATTTCTGGTCACCGAATTATAGGAAAGATATCAATAAATTAGAGAGAGTGCAGAGACGATTTACTAGGATGTTACCTGGGTTTCAGCACTTAAGTTACAGAGAAAGGTTGAACAAGTTAGGTCTCTATTCATTGGAGCATAGAAGGTTGAGGGGGGATTTGATCGAGGTATTTAAAATTTTGAGAGGGATAGATAGAGTTGACGTGAATAGGCTGTTTCCATTGAGAGTAGGGGAGATTCAAACGAGAGGACATGATTTGAGAGTTAGGGGGCAGAAGTTTAAGGGAAACACGAGGGGGTATTTCTTTACTCAGAGAGTGATAGCTGTGTGGAATGAGCTTCCTGTAGAAGTAGTAGAGGCCAGTTCAGCTGTGTCATTTAAGGTAAAATTGGATAGGTATATGGACAGGAAAGGAGTGGAGGGTTATGGGCTGAGTGCAGGTAGGTGAGATTAAGAGTTCGGCACGGACTAGGAGGGCTGAGATGGCCTGTTTCCGTGCTGTGATTGTTATATGGTTACTCTGAATGCCCGCAAGAACGTGATTCTCCGGATAGTACATGGTGACATATACGTACTTCGATAATAAACTGGCTGATCTGATGCCGGTTACAGCATTAATTCCCTGTGCTGCCCCCATTCCTGTTGCCTCCTTTGTAGGTTCAATTCCTGCCACTTTCCATCTTAAATACGATCAATGTTTCCACAGATCTCTGAGGTACAGAAATCACAAGACTGATGACCATCTAAGGTAAGAAATTCCTTGTCACCTCCATCCCAGATAGTGACCCTGTATTTCAAACTATAGCTTCTAATTCTCGAAGCCTCCTTTTGAAGAGGTCACAGAGTTCCACAGGATGGAAACAGGCTCCTCGGCCCAAGTGATCCATGTCATCCCTATAGTCTGTCCTCTAAAGATAAACTTCTTTAGCCTCCTGATGGTGAAACTGTGGAATTCATTGCCGCAGGTGGCTGTAGAGGCCAAGTCATTGAACATACTTAAAGCAGAGGTTAATAGATCAATGGTTGTTGAATTGACCCCAGCATCTGCAGCGTATTTTGTGTTTGTTTGTTTATATGGTTGTTTGCCGAGCCTCTGCATCCGAAGACCAAGAAGGACATGAGTTCATCTGGGAAACGATGAACACCCTAGCAGAAGCACAAAACAAGAAATCAACAGAATTCTTTGAAGCTTGGTTCCCAACAGAAGACTCTATTAACAAGCATCTTGAACTGGACACAGTTTATGAACCTTTGTGTCTATGGGATCAGGGCCAAAGGATGAGCTGTGGGCACTTGAGAACAACGCTTACAATTACCAATGACCAGGGTTGCAGGCCAGTGGAAATCCAGCTGACCAGGACCCTGCAGAGACTAGTGCCCAGCACAACAGCTAACCAATCAGAACAGTGAGTCAGACTAATATAAGCATGAGCACTCGGCAGAAACAACACTCAATTGTGTCCTGATAATGTCACCTCAACTGGCGACAAAATGTTTGCAAACTAAGCTCTAGGCTCAGCAAACAACCTTACAAGCATTAGTATGAGTGTCAAAGGTTTCAGGGGAGAATGGGGTTGAGAGTGACAATAAATCATCCATGATCGAATAGCAGAGCAGATTCGATGGGCTGAGTGGTCCAATTATGCTCCAATGTCTTGTGGCTTTGGGTTATTTTTGCTGGAGGAGTAGAGGACGCGGCTAAACCTGATTAAAGTTTAAGAAATGTTGATGGAGTGGACAGAAAGAATATTTATCCCACGTAGGAAGGTCAGATACTGGAGGGTATGCATTGGTGGTGAAAGAGAGAAAGCTTAAAGGAGATGTTTACTCATACAGGGGTAGGCAAATAACTAGAATTGGCTGTCGGGGGGAATGATTCTAGGTAGAAATGGGAGTGTGCAGGGAAAGGAGGGATATAGATCATCTGCAGGCAGAAGAGATTTAGAACATCATATGTAGCACAGATATGACGGGCTAAAGGCACTGTTCCTGAGCTGAACCGTTCAATGTTTCATGGTCCTTGTTTTGTTCGGTTCCTTGCACACCATCTTGACTTGGAAATCTCTCACAATTTTTTCATTGTCAATTAATGTGAATCTTTGAATTCCCACCACATTACACAGTATAAACCTCTACCCTCGAAGGACTTCAGCAGTTGAAAAAGGTATGTCATTAACACCTACATAAATAATAAACTTCTCATAGACCTGATGGGACAGATGAGGAGCTGGTATCTTCCCTGAGTACGGTGTCTGGAAACTGGGGTCACCAATTTCAAATCAGAGTCATAGAGCACCATAGAATAGAAACAGGCCCTTTGGTCCATCCAGTTCCTGCTGAACTGTTATTCCTAGTCCAATCGACCCACACCCGAGTCATAACCCTCCATACCCCTTCCATCCCTGTACTTATACAAACTTCTCTTGAATGTTGCAATCAAAGTTGTGTTCACACCTTTGCTGGCAGCTCGTTCTACACTCACACCACCCTCCGAGTGAAAAAGATTCCCCTCAGGATCCCCTTAAATAATTCACCTTTCACCTTTAATCCATGACCTCTAGCTCTAGTCTCTCCTCAATGGAAAAAGCCTGCTTGTATTTACCCTATCTATTCCCCTCTCAATTTTATTTGCCTTTATCAAATCTCCCCTCATTCTCCTACTGTTCAGGGAGTAAAGTCCTAAGCTAAAATAAGAAGTTGGCTTCTCAAGACAGGTGGGGAGGCATGGGGGTGGTGAAAAGTAAGTCACATGATACTGTAAACTCTG
The DNA here is from genome assembly GCF_030144855.1 of Hypanus sabinus. NCBI lineage: Eukaryota > Metazoa > Chordata > Chondrichthyes > Myliobatiformes > Dasyatidae > Hypanus > Hypanus sabinus. Next base: position 10,965,389 of record NC_082716.1, read on the forward strand.
GAATCTGGATGAATAAATAATCTGCTGAAAGAACTCAACGGGTTGAGCAGCATCTGTGGGCCGAATGGCCTGTTCCTGGGCTGTACTGTTCAATGTGCTATGCTTCTCTCCTCACAACTGCCGACTGCGCTGCACAGCATTTCCAGTAGTGTTTTAAAAATGTAAATACCTTTCCTACCTTTCCCTTACCTTCATCAGTGCCGCCTGATTCAATGTTATTCCACTGACCTACAGTTCAGCTGCAGGGATCGGAGGATGATGGGTGAATACAAGCATTGGGTGGAGCCTTATTATGCTGAATTGGACCAAAGTCAGCTGGAATGTACACTAAATCACTAATCCCTATGGAATATTCTATTTGATCTCTGCAGCACTCTGATTCTTCAATCATATAGTCACCCTGCCTCGTTCCACCCCCAAGGATTGGTTGTTATGACACACACCCATCTGAGCCAGCTTCTGAGGATTAGATGCTCTAATTCCCTGGAGTATGGATAGCTGGCATGGCCCCTTGGAAGATTCAGGACAGTCCTGCTAATGGGCAATCAGGTTTTGGGCACCAAGGACTGAGCATTTCAGGAGCACCTAAACTGGGGTTTGCTTCTCAATACTCATGATTTTCTCTAGTGTTTGTTTTGTACTCAGAGTCTCAATCTAGCTCGAGAGTCTGTCTCGATCCTAGACTCCGATACTCTAACATTTGGGTCAAAGCCATCATCATCAAGGATCCTCGTCACATTACCTTGTCATGGTGGAGAGGCTTGTGATCCTGAGATCCTGAGAGCAATACTGTCCAGAGTTTAGCCATCTGGGGCTTAGCTCCTGGTAGGGTGACCCATGGCCATAAGGTCACGTGGAACGTTCCAGACTAAAAGCAATCCAACCAAGACCTCGACAGTGGAGCTGGCGGAAGATGATGACACATTACGATGGCACTGAAAGTGGAGAAAGGCTGCAGGAATGAAGGGTCCCCAGTCATCTTGCATTCCATGCCATTGGACCCTGACCCCAATCTGTCGAGAACCGTGTGGTGACTGCTTGTGCATCAGCCTCCTCACATTAAACAAAATCACTCAAAGACATTCTCCATTAAGGGAATCCACCCTCCCTGACACAAACTCACTATCACAGCCATGTGTCACCAATTACCTGCCAGATAGTACTTTGTCCTCTTCCCAAATAACTTCGTATTCTGGCTCATGCCTCTTTCCTTTTCGGTCCTGATGAAGAGTTTTGTTTAAAAAGGCATACAGTGCATTGGCCTTCGACAACTGTGGGATTGAGTTTAAGAGCTGAGAGGTAATGTTGCAGCTATATAGGACCCTGGTCAGACTCCACTTGGAGTACCGTGCTCAGTTTTGGTCACCTCACTACAGGAAGGATGTGGAAACCATAGAAATGGTGTAGAGGAGATTTACAAGGATGTTGCCTGGATTGGGGAGTGTGCTTTATGAGAATAGGCTGAGTGAACTCAACTTTTCCTCCTTGCAGTGACAGAGGATGAGAGGTGACCTGATAGAGGTGTACAAGATGATGAGAAGCATTGATCATTTAAATAGTCAGGGGTTTTTCCCCAGAGCTGAAATGGCTAGCACGAGAGAGCACAGTTTTAAGGTGCTGGGGAGTAGGTACAGAGGAGATATCAGGGGGAAGTATTTTACACAAAAAGTGGTGAGTGCGTGGAATGGGTTGCTGGTAACATTGGTGGAGGCGGAAACGATAGGGTCTTTTAAGAGACTCCTGGATAGGTACATGGATCTCAGAAAAATAGAGGGCTATGGGTAACCTTAGGTAATTTCTAAGTAACTACATGTTTGGCACAGCATTGTGGGTTGAAGGGCCTGTATTGTGCTGAAAGTTTTCTATGTTTCTATATTTCTAAACCATCAACCATTTATTCCCCTCCATTGATGCAAGTAGATCTATCGAGTGTTGCTCCTGGCTTCAAGCATTTGCGGATTCAAGCAGTGTGTATACATCACTGCTGCCCACTTAGGATCACCATGCATTCACACTCACATGTTAGGTACAATAAGTTGGACTCTTACCTTCACAATTTAAATTGATATCAGAATTGGGTTTGATATCACCATTATATGTTGTGAAATTTGTTAACTTTGCAGCAGCAATACAATACAATACATGATAATAGAAACAAAAATTGTAAATTACAGTCTGTATATTAACTAGATCGCTAAGATAGATAAGTAATGCAAAAATGGAAATAAAGGGGTAGTGAGGTAGTGTTCATGGTTTCAATGTCCAAGCAGAAACCGGATGGCAGAGGGGAAGAAGCTGTTCCTGAGTTGCTGAGTGTGAGCCTTCAGGCTCCTGTATCTCCTTCCTCATGGAAGCAATGAAAACAAAGCACGACCTGGGTGATGAGGGTCCTTCGTGACGGACACTGCCTTTTTGAGGCTGGTGCCCATGATGGAGCTGACGAAGTTTACAAGTCCCTGCAGCTTATTTAGATCCTGTGCAATAACAACCCTCCCCACACCCTTGCCCTCCCTTACCAGACAATAATGTTTTTGGTGACATACCAAATCTCATTGAACTCCTAAAGGAATATAACCTCTGACGTACCTTCTTTGAAGCTACATCAATATGTTGGGTCCAGATTGACACTCAGGAACTTGAAATTGCTCACTCTGTCCACTCCTGAGCCCTCTGTGAAGATTGGTGTGTGTTCCTTGTCTTACCCTTTCGGAAGTCCACATTCAGGTCTCTGGTCTTACTGATGCTGAGTGCCAGGTTGTTGCTATAACATCAGTCATCAAGCTGATGCTCAGCACTTTATTCGTTAACTGCACTACACTTTATGGGTCACATGTAGATTGAAACATACAGTGAAATGTGTTGTTTGTGTTCCATTTTGTAACTTCAGGGGAAGACATGGGTGTCCAAAGTGTGAGTCTAATTTCCTCTTTTATTTTAAGTGAGCCACGCATGTATCGCAGGATAATGTGATGATGTATGCAGTTCACATCATTACACATATAACATGTGCTGAGTTATTGAAATAAACAAGAATGCCTAATCAAACAATTTATTTACAAGATTACTCAAATATTACGCAACAGTTTGTGTCAAATCAAGTCTGTGAGGATTGTATTGGAGGCAGCCCGCAAGTGTTGCCAAGCTTCTACCGCCAACATAGCCTGGCCACAACTCACAAACTGACTGAAACAAATGTGGGAGGAAACCGGAGTACACAAGAAGTCACAAGCTCCTTACAAGCAGCAGTGGGAATTGAACCCCGATCGGTGATGGCTGGGGCTGCAAAGCGATTGCGCTAATAGCTGAACTACCGCGCATCACTTAATTTGTTAATCATTGCAACAATTTGATACTTACGGATATTGCATCTGAAGCAGCCCTGTTCCAGCTAAAGAATGGATGAGTCAGACTGTCTGTGCACTGCTGTAGAAGATCCAGCCTCTTTACATACTCCATGACTGATACATCACAGAAACTCAAGCTGCTTTATGAACTGAGAGTCCCATTAGTTTCCATTTCCCTCCTCTTTCTTCTTGGCCGGGTGAGGCTTTACAAAGTATTTATTCTTGATAAAGCAGACTGTTGAATTTGTTCCCTCTTTATTTTCAAGGAATAATTCCCAGGAATCAATAACTCAGTATGTTGAGGAAATAAATCTCTCATATTCCATCTGTGTCACCTCCAACCTGATGTCATGAACAGCGATTTCTCCAATTTCTGGTAATTTCTTTCGCACCCCCCCCCCCACCATTCTCCCTTTTCCCATTCCCCATTCTGGCTCCCCTCACACGCCGTCTCTTCTCACCTGCCTATCACCTCCCTCTGTTGTCCCTCCAATTTCCCTTTCTGTCATGGTCCACTCTACTTCCCTATCGGATTTCTTCTTCTTCAGTCCTTTTCCACCCACCATGTCTTAGCTCCTAGTTCCAACCCTGTCCCCCACCCACCTACCTTCTACTTCGCCTGGCTTCACCTACCAGCTTGTACTCCCCCCTCCCCCCCCCCATCTTCTTATTCTGGCTTCTACCTCCTTCCTCTCCAGTCCTGATGAAGAGTCTTGCCCTGAAACATCGACCATTTATTCCTCTCCATAGACGCTGCCTGATCTGCTGAGTTCCTCCAGCATTTTGTGTGTGTTACACTGGTTTTCAGCATCTGCAGAATTTCCACTGTTTATCATCCTCCCCAGCTCTTTTACCAATAACTTCTATTAGCAATTACTTTCAAGTTCTATCAATGACCTCTCAACAACAGAACGGGATAGTTTTATGGCTTGCAGAAATCCCTTTAAATGTAATCACTGGGTGGAAAATCTGTGCTGACAGGTCAGCACAGGATGTAGATTTCAGAGGAAGAACCAAGCAAACAAGAGTTCCAGCTAACTGAACAAATGAGACTGTCTACTTGCTCAGCTGAATGTGTGACTTCCAATTACCTTCAATCCAGCCGTTCCTGATGAGGAATCCAAACAAGGCACAACAGCCAGTCAGAGGCTATTTCAGTAGCAGATCTGCTCATGTTTCAGAGGAAGTTTTCAAATTATTTGGAACCCTTCCAGAAATAGGTAAGGTGGATCTGCAAACCTTCATTGTCAATGTAACTTGACTGCTAAAGCATTAATTTGAACTTTGTCAGCTGGAGAAGTTGGCTAAATTGTTTTCAACTGGTAATATACCAGTTTTGTAATATTGCTGTTTATTTACTAGGCTGAAGATATAGGAGCAGAATTAGACTGTTTGACCCATCTATCATGGCTGACTTATTATCCCTCTCAACCCCTCTCTCCAGCCTTCCGCCTCATAACCTTTGACACCATTACTAATCAAGAATTTTTCAAAACTCTGCTTTAAATATTCTCAAAGATCTAGCTTTACAGCACTCTGTGGCAATGAATTCCACAGATTTACCACTCTCTGGCTAATAAAATTACTCCTCATCTCTCATCACTGTTCTAAATGGACGTCCTTGTATTCTAAGGCTGTGTTCTCTGCTCCTGGACTCTGCCACCATAGGAAACCTCCACTCCACATCCACTTTATTTAGGCCTTTCGATATTTGATAAGTTTCAATGAGATTTCATCCCTCCACCATTCTTCTAAACTGGGGGGCATTGAGTCTACAACAATTTACTTTTCATTTCTTCTTCAGTTACATTTTTTTCTTCTTTTATAGTTGAAGGTGCAGCTAGGAAAGGGTTAATGCACTGTCCCAGCAAAGATACTTTGCAGATAACATGCAGTCAGTCTGGGCAAGAAAGATCTTTTATGAAAAGTCTTTTATGATAAGAGGTCTCTGAAGATGTTGGACATACTATGTTGAATAATTCCTTGTTTACAACCAACATGCATGATACGGGCATTTGCAAGGAGTACAGTTGTCAAGAAATATTGCAGCATTTGCTACTGTTTAAATGCAGATCCTATATGGTGCAAAAGAAATATATAATTGCTAAGTCAAGTTCTGTGGGAGAGACATGGTTTAACATGGGAAAGTTTGTTAGTATGTCACTTGCGTCATAATGTATATAACTGCATATTTGGCTTCTGAAGAGTATTAGATTTTTTGATACTCTTTGATTTTTTTGTTTGAGGGGAAGTTGAAGGGAGTGTACTTTCCGTCTCTTTGCTCCATACTCCTGCTCAGTAGGTGGCAGTAATGTACCTAACGCTGGTTTGTCAACCGCATGTTGTACCGCTGAACGTTTTTGGCATTATATGTTGGTGCCAGAATGTATGGTGACTTTTGCGGGCTGCCCCCAGCTCATCGGCACTTTGGGTTGGTTGTCAACGCATTCACTGTGTGGTTTGATGTGCATGTGACTAACAAATCCAATCTAATCTAACCTGATCTGTTCTAATCTAATCTACTCTAACATTTAAAAGTTATTTTGATAAGTATGTGGATAGGAAATATTTGGAGGAATACGGTTGAAACGTAAGCAAATGGGTTCATATTAAGTGGGCACCTTGATCAGAATGTATGAGATAGGCCGAAGGGCCTGTTTCTGTACAGCATTATTCTATTCCTCTGATTCTCTGTTCCATTTATTCATACAGATAATTCTCTGGCTTTTTAAGGGCTAAATATTTTAACAAAATATAAAATATTAAATGTTGAAAGCAGTTGAAGTTTATAATTACTTCACTGATATTGTGACATTACAGTCATAATTTATTTAACAAAATGTAATGTCCCGTTTAAGTGATCTGTTAACAGCTAATTATTCTCATTCCTACTATTTACTGATTATGTAATATCATTGTTGAGAGAACTTCAGTCTGTTAACTGTAAACTAAAGCTTTCTTCCTCAGCTCACTCTCACTAGGGCAATGAATCATTCCAATAAAATGAAAGAAAAGTGGACAAAAAGACAAAATAGAGACAACACAATAAATCCTGTAGCACAGAAGCAGGTCCTTTGGCCCAACTCATCCATTCTGATCAAGACACTGGAGGTACTCAGCAAGTCAGATAGCATCAACGGAGGGAAGCTTCTCTCTTATCCCACCTCTCCCACCCACCCTCCCGGTCTCACCCATCACCTACAACACAGACAAAGTGTTGGATGAACTCCACAGGTGAGGCTGCATCTATGGAGGGGAATAAGCAACCTGGGCTCAAAATGTCAACTGTTTATTCCTCATCATAGAAGCTGATTGACCTGCTGAGTTCTCCAGTATTTTGTGTGTGTGTGTGTGTGTGTGTGTGTGTGTTGGTCTAGATTTTCAGCATTTGCAGATTCTCATGTGTTTCTGAATCACCTATCACCTACCAATTTGTACTCCTGACCTCCCCACCCCCCACCTTCTTATTTTAGCATTCTTCCCCCTTCCCTTCCAGTCCTGATGAAGGCTCTCCTCCCAAGTCCTACCTACCTACCGCCCGTTATGCTGATGGTGCTTAGGACAGCAATGAAGGTCCTCCATCTTAGTTGGTCCTTGGCCATCTTCTCTATTGTGCCTTAGGTGTGGTTTAGGTTCTTCCTTTCGGCATCTGTGGTACAGTGGCAAGTAGTCTCTGTTCTCCCATGTTTCCTCCACCCTTCAGGGGTCCAATCAAATGCTGCCTTGTAGACTGAGTAGGCCTCTCTGCACATCACATGCCCAATTCATCTCCAAAGTCTCCTCATGAAGATTTTGGCCATGTCCTCTTGATGACACTGAAGGAGTAGGGCATGGCCCCCTCACAGTCCTCAGCAGCCCTGTGTCCAGCGTGGAGAACTTCAGGTTCCTGGGAACCACCATCTCTCAGGATTTGAAGTGGGAGCAGAACATCAGCTCCATCCTGAAGAAGGCCCAGCAGCGGATGTACTTCCTGCGGCTCTTGAGGAAATATGGTCTGCCTCAGGAATTGCTGCTGCAGTTCTACACTGCAGTCATTGAGTCTGTCCTGTGCACCTCCATCACTGTGTGGTTTGGAGCCGCCACCAAGCAGGATAGAACCAGACTACAGCGCACAGTGAGGACTGCCAAGCGCATCATTGGAGCCTCCCTGCCCTCTATTGTGGACCTGTACTCTTCCAGGTTGAAGAAGAGGGCGGGGAACATCATAAAGGACTCCTCCCATCCTGCGCACGGACTGTTTGAACTGCTTCCGTCAGGTAGGCGCTTCAGATCCCTCCAGACTAAGACTAATAGGCACTGGAGAAGTTTTTTCCCTACTGCGGTCACTTTGCTGAACAGTTAACTGCCGGTTAACTATCAGCTAACTATTACTTGGATTGCACTACTTGTATGTATAATCTATATTTTCATTTATATTTATCATTATTATTGTTATGAGCAGAGAGACAACATTTGCCGGAAGTAAGTTCCTTGTATGTGTACAGGTACTTGGCGATTAAAGTCTGATTCTGAATTTGATTCTGATTCTGATTCTGGTTGCAGATCTTTCTTGGTCAGAAAACCTGAAATCTCCCCATCTCCTCCCATATCATTGACTGCTTATTCTTGCTGTCTGACTTGCTGAGTTCCTCCAGCATTTTGAGTGTGCGTTGCTCAAGATTTCAAGCATTTGCAGAATCTGGTGTGACAAAATAGGACTTTCTTTTCCCCAGTTAGGTCAGCTGAGGACCTACAACCTCTGCTACCTAGTACATAGTAAATGAGTACTGACCACTGACTAAATTCAGCAAATCAATCTCTCTGTGGGAGTTATGGAGTAATTCAAAGGAAATGCATTGGCACTGCAGCTAGTGCTGGTAATTGGTTTATTACTGTCAGATGTTCTGAGATCCAGTGAAAAGCTTTTCTTTGCGTGCCATCTAGACAGCTGATTCCATACATACATACGCTGGGGTAGCACAAAAAGAAAACAAGACAGAATGCACGATACAGTGATACATTATATTGTGTTAAGTGTGTTAGAGCAAGCAGTGAGAGGAATGGATGGGAGAGATTGTAGTGGGTGTATTCCCAGTGGAAAGCTCAGAGATTCAGATTCAGATTTATTTATCATGTGAACATCGAAACATGCAGTGAAATTCCTTGTTTGCATTAATATCCAACATACCCACAGATCTGCTGGGGACAGCCTGCAAGTGTTGCCACATGATCTGGCACCAACACACAGGAGCATAACACAGAATAACAACAGTGAAACATACCCCTCCAACCCCCCCCCCCCCCACACACACACACACACTCTCTCTCTCTCTCTCTCTCTCTCTCTCTCTCTCTCTCTCTCTCTCTCTCTCTCTCTCTCTCCCTCCCTCCCTCCCTCCCTCCCTCCCCCCCTTCCTTCCTTCCTTCCTTCCTTCCAACCAGGAGGCAAACGAAGGTGGTGGATAAATCCCCAGGGTCAGACAAGAGACAAGGTGTTTTCACAGACCCCATGTGAGGCTAGAGTAGAAACTACAGGGCCTCAAGCAGAGATATTTAAAACATCCTTAGCCATGGTTGAGGTACTGGAGAATTGGTGGATAGCAAATATTGTTCCATTGTTTAAGAAAGGCTCTAAGAATAAGCCAGGAAATTATCAGCTGGTGAGTCTGGCATCAGTAGTAGGTAAGTTATTGGTAGGTTTTCTAAGGGACTGGATATATGATTATTTAGATAAACAGGGACTGAAGGTCAACATGGTTGTGCCTAACCAATTTTATATAATTTTATGAGGAAGTTACAAGGAAAGTTGAGGAAGGCAAAGCAGTGGATGCTGTCTACATGGATTTTAGCAAGGCCTTTAACAAGGTCCCACATGGGGGTTTGGTTAGGAAGGTTCAGTCGCTTGGTATTCAAAATCTGGATGATACTGTAGTAAACTGGGTCAGCCAATTTGCAGGTGACACTGAGACTGCGGTACAGTGAGGAAGACTACCAAAGCTTGCAGTGGGATCTCAACCAGCTGGACAAAGGGCAGATGGAATTGAATGCAGACAAGTGTGAGGGGTTGCACTTTGGGAGGACCATTCAGGGTAGGTCTTGCTCAGTGAGCTTTAGGGCACTGAGGAGTGTGGTGAAACAGAGGGATCCAGGAATACAGATTCATAATTTCTTGAAAATGGTGTTTCAGGTAGATGGGTTCTTAAAGAAAGTTCTTTGCACTTTCACCTTCATAAGTCAATGTATTGGGTGCAGGAGATGGGATGTTATGTTGAAGTTGTATCAGATGTTGGTGAGGCCTAATTTGGAGTATTGTGTGCAGTTTTGGTCACCTACCTACAGGAAAGATGTAAATAAGATTGAAAGAGCACAGAGGAAATTTACAAGGATGCTGCCGGGACTGGAGGACCTGAGTTATAAGAAAAGATTGAATAGGTTAGAACTTTATTTCCTAAAATTGTAAAAGATTGTGAGGAGATTTGATAGAAGTAGGCTAAATTATGAGAGGTATAGATCGGACAAGTGAAAGCAGATTTTTTTCCACTGAGGTTGGGTAATAGAGGTCATGGGTTAAGGATGAAAGGTTTAAGGCGAATAGGAGGGGAAACTTCTGCTCTCAGAGCCCGGTGAAAGTGTGGAGACAGCTGCCAGCGCATATGGTTAATGCAGGGTTGATTACAACTTTTAAGAGAAATTTGAATGGGTATATGGAGGGCTGTGGTCCAGGTGCAGGCCAATGGGATTAGGCAGATTGATAGTGTGGCACAGACTAGATGGGCCAAAGGGCCTGTTTCTGTGCTGTAATGTTCTATAACTCTATGATTCTATTTCCTCTCATCACTCTCAGTCCTGCTGCAGAGTTCAATTCCCACCACTGTCTGTAAGGACTTTGCTTGTTTTCCCTGTGACCTCATGGGTTTCTTTTAGGTTGAACTGACTTCCTCCCACATCCCAAAGATATATGGTTACTGTTAGGGTTAGTAGGGTGTGGGCATGCTATGTTGATACCAAAAATGTGGCAGTACTTTTAGGAGCATCAGGACCAGGACTGCCAGACTGGGTAACAGCTTCTTCCCCCAAGCTGTCAGAGTAATGAATACCCCCAGCCATCATTGAGGTCTCATCTCTAGGACAGTGAGCTGTTTACTGTTTGCCTCTGCTGGACCAAGATGATACTCCATGTGTGAAGCCAAAACAGATTCAGAAGATTTAAAATGCATTCTTTGCATTTGTTTTTACTTAGAAGATGGTCTATAGAGGGAAGGCAAATTAGCATCAACTTCATGAACCCTGTACTGCTTACAGATGAGGAGGTATTTCCTACCCTGGGGCAAATCAGGGTGGATGAATCCCCAGGGCCTGACAAGGTGTTCCCTCAGCCCCTACGGGATACAAGTGTAGAAATTACTGAGGCTCTAGTAGATGTATTTAAAATATCCTTAGTGACAGGAGAGATTTCAGAGGATTGGAGGATTGCTAATGTTGTTCTGCTGTTTAAAAAAGGCTCAACAGAAACAAGGAAATTATAGGCCAGTCAGTCTGCCATCAGTTGTGGGAAAGTTATTGGAAGATATTCTAAGGGACCAGATATACAAATATTTGGATAGACACAGACTGATTAAGGACTGTCAGCATGGCTTTGTGCATGGTAGGTCATGTCTAACCAACCTTATAGAATTTTTTGAGCAAGTTACCAAGAAAGTGGATAAAGGTAAAGCAGTGAATGTTATCTATGTAGTAAGGCATTTGACAAGGTCCTGCATGGAAGGCCGGTCAAGAAGTTTCAGTCACTCGGCATTCAGGATAAGGTGGTAAACTGGATTAGACATCAGTTTTGTGGAAGTGGTAGTAGAGGGTTGCCTTTCTGACTGGAGGTCTGTAGCTAGTGGTGTTCCACAGGGATCGGTGCTGGGTCTTTTGTTGTTAGTCATCTATATCAATGATGTCAAATAAATTATCTGCATGGATGGCGTGCAAGATTCCTAAAAAGCTAATTTGTAGGTTGAGTCAGTGATGAAGTAGGCAAATGGGATTTTAACATTCATTTCGAGAGGACTGGGACGCATTTGATCAGGTACCCCATGCAAAACTTATTGAGCAAGTAAGGAGGTGTGGGATCCAAGGGGACATTGCTTTGTTGATCCAGAACTGGCTTGCCCACAGAAGGCAAAGAGTGGTTGTAGATGGGTCATATTCTGCATAGAGGTCAGTGACCAGCGTGTGCCTCAGAGATCTGATCTGTGACCCCTACGCTTCATGATTTTTATAAATGACCTGGATGAAGAAGTGGAGGGATAGGTTAGTAAATTTGCTGATGATTCAAAGGTTGGGGATTTTGTGGATAGTGTGGAATACTGTCAGAGGTTATAGTGGGACATTGATAGGGTGCAAAAATGGGCTGAGAAGTGGCAGATGGAGTTCAACCCAGATAAGTGTGAGGTGGTTCATTTTGGTAGGTCAAATATGATGGCAGAATATAGTATTGATGGTAAGACTCGGCAGTGTGAAGTATCAGAGGGATCTTGGGGTCTGAGTCCACAGGACACTCAAAGCTGCTGTGCAGGTTGACTCTGTGGTTAAGAAGGCATATGGTTCATTGGCCTTCATCAATCATGGGACTGAGTTTAAGAGCTGAGAAGTAATGATGCAGCTATATTGGACCCTGGTCAGACCACACTTGGAGTGCTGTGCTCAGTTCTGGTCGCCTCACTATGGGAAGGATGCAGAAACCATAGAAAGGATGCACAGGAGACTTACAAGGATGTTGCCTGGATTGGGGAGCATGTCTTATGAAACTAGGTTAAGTGAACTTGACCTTTTCTCCTTGGAGTGACAGAGGATGAGAGGTGACCTGATAGAGTTGTACAAGATGATGAGAAGTATTGATTGTGTAAATAGTCCCAGGGCTGAAATGGCAAGCACAAGAGGACTCAGTTTTAAGGTACTTGGATGTAGGAGCAGAGGAGATGTCAGGGGTAAGTTTTTTACGCAGAGTGGTGAGTGCGTGGAATGGGCCACCGGCGATGGTGGTGAAGGCAGATATGATAGGGTCTTTTAAGAGACTCCTGGACTAGTACATAGAGCTTAGAAAAATAGAGGGAATTGGGTAGCCCTAGGTAATTTCTAAGATGAGGACATGTTCGGCACAGCTTTGTGGGTCGAAGGGCCTGTATTGTGCTGTAGGGTTTCTATGTTTCTATAAAAACAAGGATGTGATGTTGAGGCTTTATAAAGCACTGGTGAGGCCTCAGTTGGAGAAATGTGAGCAGTCTTCTGCCCCTATCTAAGAAAGCTTGGGCTGACATTGGAGAGGGTTCAAAGGAGTTTGCAAAAATGATTCTGGGATTGAAAGGCTTATCATTTGAGGACTGTTTGATGGCTCCGGGCCTGTACTCATTGGAGTTCAGAAGAATGAGGGGTGACCTCATTGAAACCTATGAAATGGTGAAAGGCCTTAATAGAGAGGATGTGGAGAGGATGTTTCCTATGACATGAGAGTGTAAGACCAGAGAATACAGCCTCAGAATAGAGGGATGTCCATTTAGAATGGGGATGAGGAGGAATTTCCTTAGCCAGAGAGTGGTAAATCTGTGGAATTTGTTTCCACAGGTGTTTGTGGAGGACAAGTCATTGGGGATACTTAAGGCAGAAGTTGATAGGTTGTTGATTAGTCAGGGTATGAAGGGTTACGGGGAGAAGGCAGGAGATTAGGGATGAGAGATAAAATGGATCTGCCATGATGAAATGGTGGAAAGACTCAATTAGCCAAATGACCTAATTCTGCTCCTATATCTTATGGTCTTGACTTATGATCATAATAATGTCGATTGTGGGACCATGAGCCCATTTTATCATTCAAGAGTTCTATTCCGGAGCCTGATAACAGTGAGATCGAAGCTGAAGGTACATGCTTTCAGACTTGTGCCTGATGGTTGAAGGAAGTAATTGTTCTTGAACCTGGTGGTGAAAGTCCTGAGGCTCTTATACCTTTACCTGATGGCAGGAGCGAGAAGACAGCATTACCTGGGTGGTGGGGATCCCTGATGATGGGCACTACCTTCCTATGATAGCGCTTTATGTAGATTATTCAATAATTAGGAAGGTTTATCTGTGATGGACTGGTCCAAATCCACTACTTTTTGTAGGATTTTCTGTCCAAGGGCATTGGTGTTTCCATACCAGGCTGCAATGCAGCCAATCCATATACTCTTGTCTGCCTGTACTGCACTTTCCCTGTAACTGTAACACTCTACTCTGTATTCTGTAATTGTTTTCCATTGCACTGCCTCAGCGTACTGACGTGATGAAATGATCTGCATGGGAAACAAAGTTTTTCAGACATATATCTTGATATGACAATGATAAACTGATTTAACAATTTACCAGGCCACAGTCACTGAGCTGGTCTGAACTGCATGTTGTCGGGTCTCAAAGGTCTAGAAGGTGATCAAACCCTCTGGCAAGAATAAAAGTCACAAAAAATAGTCAACTGAACAAAGAAATTAGCCAGAACTTTTTGTCCCTAATGAGATATTATCATTCTCACAAAGACTCAGAAATATTAACACAGTTGGACACCCTATGACCTTTTCTGCCTGCACTGAATTGCAGCCCCTCTTGGGGGCTGATTTCACACAGACCCATTTTCCTGATTTTTTTTTTTGAAGTAATTATCCAGTCCATTATGGAACGCTGTAATCAATCATCCCTTGCAGCAGAGCGTCACACAATCCGATATCTCAGCTTGAGCCGGCTTCCTCTAATCTCTCCTTTACACGTGAAGTTCTCCTCTTGAGATTGTGTCTTCAATACAGTCACCGGCAGAAAATAATCTGCAGTTTATCTTTCCCTTTTATCCTCTGAATACCACTATCAAATCCCCCATTTAAATGTCATTACTGAATATCAAAAAAGAACTACGTGTTTATCCCATTTATCAGTCAGGCAGAATCAGAATTGGTTTTATTATCACTGACATATGTCGTGAAAATTGTTGTTTTGAGGGAGCAGTATAATGTAATGCATAATAAATTACAATAAGAATATAAATAATAGAATTATAACATTGCACTGGAATAATTTTACACTATTGATTTTGGTGTTTATTATAATAATAAATAAAAAATAAGTACTGGTATTGCAAAAAGAGAGCGAAACAGTGAGGTAGTGTTTATGGTACTTTTCAGTGTTGTATCTCAATAAATAATTAATTATGTCCCTCATATTAGCTATTTCCAACCTGGCAAAAAGTCTCTAGCTGTCCATCCAATCTATGCCTCTTATTACCTTATATACCTCCAGCAAGTCACCTCTCGTCCTCCTGACACCCAATGGGAACACACATTCAGGCACTTTGTGATGGTAAATACAGTGAGTCATTACTATCAAAAGCACCCATGAACCTGAAAGATATCATGGGAAATATCCATTGCACGAACATTTAGAACATAGAACAATACAGCACAGTACAGGCCCTTCGACCCACAATGTTGTGCTGACCCTTAAACCTTGCCTCCCATATAACCCCCCACCTTAAATTCCTCCATATACCTGTCTAGTAGTCTCTTAAACTTCACTAGTGCGTCTGCCTCCACCACTGACTCAGGCAGTGCATTCCATGTACCAACCACTCTCTGAGTGAAAAACCTTCCTCTAATATCCCCCTTGAACTTCCCACCCCTTACCTTAAAGCCATGTCCTCTTGTATTGAGCAGTGGTGCCCTGGGAAGAGGCACTGGCTGTCCACTCTATCTATTCCTCTTAAGTTAGTAGCCATTTATTAGGTATCTCCTCTCCCTAATAAAGTTGCCACTGAGTGTATATGTCAGTTCTTATGCTGCTGTAAACCATCCACTTCAAGGTTCATGTGTGGTGTATTCAGAGATGCTCTTCTGCACACCACTGTTGTAATGTGTGGTTATTTGAGTTACTGTCACCTTTCTGTCAGCTTGAACCAGTCCTGCCTTTCTCCTCTAAACTCTCTCACTAACAAGGCATTTTCTCCCACAGAACTGCTACGTACTGGAAGTTTTTTTTTTGTTTTTCATGCTATTCTCTGTAAAGTCCTGAGACAGTTTTGTGTGAAAATCCCTGGAGACCAACAGTTTTTGAGATACTCAAAACAGTCCTTCTGGCAACAACAATCATTCCATGGTCAAAATCATTTAGATCACACTTCATCTCCATTCTGATGTTTAGTCTGAACAACAGCTGAATCTCTTGACCATGTTTACGTGCTTTTGTAACCCACAGGCTCGGCTAGCAGCTTACTCCAGGGAAAGATAGCCTCTGGCCTGGCCAAGCTTGAGACATTTGGTTTGGGTGGGTGCTGCGTGACGTGTTCCCCTGTTACAAATCAGTACCATGAAATAACAAACAGTACACAATATACAATTAAATAACTGAGCTTTATAACTCTTAATTGGACTATAGGGTTAGTAAGGAAACAAAAAAAAAAGCCCATGTCTATTTCGCAATGTTGGAGCTCACGGTTTTCCCATAGGTTTGTTTTCCCTCAATTTTCTCCCTGGGGGTCCACTGCGAACCCCATTCCAAGTCAACTCCATCCTGTAGTCTATGACTTCCCTGTTCTGGCATCTTCTCTCTCCATTTTCCGCCAAACAAAAGACTGCGAATCCATTCTCTCAGACACACAAGAAAGAAACAATGTCTCTCATCAGATGGCGTACATTCCAAAGCCCCTGTTATCTGTAGTCATAACCCAAACATTGCTGCTACAGAGAAACCATTACATTAGCAGTGAAATATTACAGAGAGGCCGTTACATTAACAGTGAAACCTTACAGTGTGTTACATTTTTACGCACTGAGATGCTGCCAGGTGATTGACTGAATAGATATTTGCATTAACATGCAGGTAATTGAGTTTATTTGTGGAGTTTAATCCAAGCAAGTATGAGGATTTGCATTTTGGAGAATTAAATATAAATAGATGGTATTATCTTGACATCATATCTGTTAATGACAAGACCTTTAACAGATCTGATGTACAGTGGAATCTTGAGGTCCATTCTGGTCCAAATGCCCAACCTGCAAATCTGTGGGATTGGGAGGAAAATGGAGCTTCTGGACAGAACCCACATGATCACAGGGAAAATGAGCAAACTCCCCACACAGAAAGCACCAGAGGTCAGAACTGAACCTGGCTCCTTGTTTCTGTGGTTTTATGAAGATTTGTAGTTTCATTTTACTTTTACTGAAACTTGTAAGTCCTTAAAGTGGTCTATTTAATTACCTGGATTTAAATTCCTCATGAATATATCTGTTTATTTATTTAGAGATACAAATCAGAGCAGGCCTTTCCAACCCAATGTCTCACAACTAACCTATTAACCCTAGCCTAACCATGGGACAATTTACAATGACCAATCAACCTACTAACTATTAAATCTTTGGAATATGGAAGGAAACAGGAGCACCTGGAAAGACATACAAACTCCTTACAGGTGGTGTTGGAGTTGATCTCTGAATTCCGATGCACCGAGCTGTAATAGCCGCACGCTAACCACAATGTTACCTCGGCACCCCAATGTAGGCAAGCTGTGTTTCAGGAAGTATTTGAACTTATGCCTTTGGGTCAATGATCAGTTTTCTACATTTTAGAGCAGCAAATTCATCACCAACAAGTCCACTCAGCTCAACTGAACTACACACATTCCTTAACTTCTGGACCTCACTCACATTCACCTGAAAACCACTTAATGCCATATGAAGCCACCCTCAGGTTCTATTCCAACTAGACACCCACCAAGCTGATGGTATGAACATCGATTTCTCCATCTTCCAGTAACTTCCACCCTCGTCCTCCCCCACCACCCTTTACCTCTTCAGTTCCCCACTCTGGCCTCTTTGTTCATCTCCTCACCTGCCTATCACCTCCCCCCAGTGCCCCTCCTTCTTCCCGGTTTACCATGGTCCTCTCTCTCCTCCTATCATGTTCTTTCTTTTCCACCTATCACCATCTAGCTTCTTACTTTATTTCACACCCCACCATCCACCCGGCTTCAACTATCACCTTCCAGCTTGTTCTCCTTCCTTTCCCCCCACCCCCCACCTACTTATTCAGTCATCTTCCCTCTTCCTTTCCAGTCCTGCTGAAGGGTCATGGCCTGAAACATTAACTGTATATTCTTTTCCACAGATGCTGCCTAACCTGCTGAGTTACTCCAGCATTTCGTATGCTTTGCTCTGGATTTCCAGCATCTGCGGAATCTCTTGTGTTTGCCACACTGTTTTCCCTCAAGCATCATCAACAGAGTGGATTCCTGAAACATATACCATATTTTAGAATTTACTTAGCGTAGTTGGAATGAATAAAATGAGTCATTGAGCTTTGAACAGAATATTTTAAACTCTTACAGATACATTCATGTATATAAAGTTCAAAGTACATTTATTATCAAAGTTTGCATAAATTATACAAACTTGAAATTCATCTCCTTAGAGACAGCTGCAAAACAAGAAACCCAAAAGAACCTATTAAATAAAGACCAACAAACACCCAATAGGCAGAGAGAGAAAGAAAACACGAATCGTGCAAACGATATGAGGAAGCAACAGCATTCAGAATGAAAGTGAGTCCATAGACACAAAGCCAAGGGCGGCCCAGGGCCTCAGCCTCAGTTCACCCCACAGCAGGGCAAATTGTCATGGAGCTTGCAGATACAAAGTACGGAACAGACAGAGCAGGCCACATACTCAGCCTCAGTGTCGCAGAGAGCAGAGTAAACATAATCGAGCTGCAAATGGAACTGGCACGTACCTCAGCTTTGAATGCATCAAACCATGATGCAGTCAGATCTGAAGCCTTCTATTGTACGCCTATAAAAGTTTTTGAGAGTCAATGGGAACATGCCAAGTATCCTCAGCCTCCTGAGGAAGTGGAGGTACTGGTATTTCTTCTGTTTCCTTGGCCATGGCAACTGCATGGTAGGACCAGGACAGGATTTTGGTCATTGTCGCTATCCTATTGTGCAATTGTCAAAGTTCAAAGTTCAAAATACTTTGATTTATTGGAGTAAGTTTACCTTGAAATTCAACTTCTTGCAGGCAGCCACAAAACAAAGAAACACAATAAAATCTATGCAAAACACCACGCAATAAAGAGCATCAAATATACGAAAAAAACGGAGTTCAAAGTTTAAAGTACAGTTTATTATCGAAGTATGGATACTTTATACACTGTTGAGATTTAGCTCCTTTCAGGCAGCCATGAAATTAAGAGCCCCAATAGAACACCTTAAAAACAAAAGAACACCATTCAAACACCCAGTGTTCACAGAGAGAAAAAACATCTTCAGAAGCTTTCTGATGACTCTGCCATAGTTGGATGCATCAGCAAGGGAGATGAGGCTGAGTATAGGGCTACGGTGGGAAACTTTGTCACATGGTGCAAGCAGAATCATCTGCAGCTTAATGTGAAAAAGACTAAGGAGCTGGTGGTGGACCTGAGGAGGGCTAAGGCACCGGTGACCCCTGTTTCCATCCAAGGGGTCAGTGTGGACATAGTGGAGGATTACAAATACCTGGGGACATGAATGGACAATAAACTGGACTGGTCAAAGAACACTGAGGCTGTCTACAAGAAGGGTCAGAGCCATTTCTATTTCCTGAGGAGAATGAGGTCCTTTAACATCTGCCGGACGATGCTAAGGATGTTCTACGAGGCTGTGATGGCCAGTGCTATCATGTTTGCTGTTGTGTGCTGGGGCAGCAGGCTGAGGGTAGCAGACACCAACAGAATCAACAAACTCATTCGTAAGGCCAGTGATGTTGTGGGGGTGGAACTGGACTCTCTGACGGTGGTGTCTGAAAAGAGGATGCTGTCCAAGTTGCATGCCATCTTGGACAATGACTCCCATCCACTCCATTATGTGCTGGTTAGGCACAAGAGTGCATTCAGCCAGAGACTCATTCCACCAAGATGTAACACTGAACGTCATAGGAAGTCATTCCTACCTGTGGCCATCAAACTTTACAACTCCTCCCTCAGAGTGTCAGACACCCTGAGCCAATAGGCTGGTCCTGGACTTAATTCCACTTGGTATGATTAACTTAATATTTTTTAATTATTTATGGTTTTATATTGCTATATTTCTTCACTATTCTTGGGCTGTAACAAAACCCAATTTCCCTCGGGATCAATAAAGTATGTCTGTCTGTCTGTCTGTCTGTCAAATTGTGCAGTCATTCAGAACTTAAGCTCACAAAGCCAGGCATCACTGCAGCCAATCCAGAAGATCACTAATTGCAGACCAGTCCAGCATAGAGACAAGCAAACCCATGGAGAAACAAGCCAAACCAGTCTGTCTTTCACCTTCATCCCTGATAGCATGACCTTTTCAATCCAGTCCGGTGCTCAAATTCTCCAACCCTCGAGTCATTCATCATCCTTGGGCCTGGGCCCCACAGCCTCGATATGGTCAGTACCCAATCTTTCTAATCGGCTCAGCTCTTAGATCAATCAAATCTGGGATCATTCCTTGCCTCTCCTCAACTTGGCTCCATTGCATCGAATCATCCAAACTTTCCAATCCGGCTCGGCTCTTAAATCGATCATACCTCGGATCTTCTCTCAGTTCGCTTCGGTTCCACCTGATGGAATTGCCCCAAGTCCACTCCAGCAACTCCAACCTGCATATGCTACACCTATCATGCCCCAGCGAGACCCCAGTCACACCAAAAATATGTCAGATGGTACAAGCAATTCAGCTTAACTTCAATGAGGAAATAACAAGCCACTGCTTATGACAACTGTTTACCAAAAAAAGTGTGAGTAACAAAGTCCGCCAGAAGAAGTGGGATTTCCCAGTGGCCACCCATTCTAATTCCACGTCCCATTCCCATTCTGATATGCAAGTCCATGGCCTCCTCTACTGTTGTGATGAGGCCACACTCAGGTTGGAGGAACAACACCTTATATTCTGTCTGGGTAGTCTCCAACCTGATGACATGAGCATCAACTTCTCAAACTTCCATTAGTCCTCCCCCTCTCTTTGACCATTCCCCATCTATTTTTCCCTCTCGCAATTTATCTCCTTGCCTGCCCATCACCTCCCTCTTGTGTTCCTCTCCATTTTTCTTTCTTCCGGGGATTATTGTCCTCTCTTGTCAGATTTCCCCTTCTCCAGCTCTGTATCTCTCTCAGCAATCAATTTCCTAGTTCTTTACTTCACCCCTCCACCTCCCAGTTTCATCTACCACCTTGCATTTCTCCCCCTTCCTTTTAAATCTACTCCTCAACTTTTTTTCTCCAGCCCTGCTGAAGGGTCTTGGCCTGAAACCTTAACTATACTCTTTTCCATAAATGCTGCTTGGCCTGCTGAGTTCCATCAGCATCTTAGATTTCCAGCATCTGCAGATCTTCTCTTGTTTGTGATAACAAAGTATTTAGTTGCTTTCTTTGTTTCATTGACCACCAGAAAGTTGTTGCTTAAACCAGTAAGTAGCACCATCTTAAACCGAAAGAGTACAAATCATGCAAACAATAAAAAAGTCAACAAATAACACAGAGAAAGTGAATCGCAGACTCTCCAAAGCCACAGAGCCAGTTTAGTTCAGAGGTGAGTGCTGAGGGTCAAAACTCCTCTACCTTGCACCCAATGATAGTAGTGAGAAGAGAGGGAGAAAGGTCGTATGCGAGCAAGAGAGCCACATCTTGCAGGGCGGAACCATTTAAAAAGTGCACCCCATTGAGAGTGAGTCTAACCTGAGCCAATAAAAAGAAAGGAGGTGTATGCTAAGTGACCAATGTTGGAGCAGCCATTGTGTGAGTGGACAGTGTTAGAGTGGCCAGGCGTGGGTTTAACAGGTTTGGGCAAGTAGACGTCTAGCTTCAAAGTAAGTATCTAGTAAGTGAAACACTCTGGTTCTGTTGGCTGCGTAAGTCTAAGGAGGATAATCTCTGGCCCCGACAAACGTGTAAGATTGAGATGCGAGCCCACCCTGAAACCCCCCGTTTGTGTGGATGCTGCGTGATCTGTTACCCTGTTGCAAGTCAGCACCACGAAATAACAGACAGTACACTGCACACAGTTAAACAATTTAGCTTTATAATTCTTAATTTGACTACAGTGAAGAAAAAACAAAAAAAAAGACCTCATTTTAATGAAACAGTCTAACATGCACAAGTTGGAGCTCACAGTTTCCCCTTCGTCGATCCTCCTTCGACCTCCCCGGCCTTTGACAAATCATGGCTCCACTCCGGGTCGAGGCCTATGGCCTCTCATTCATCCTAATGACCTACCGAGGGAAGCCGCAGTCTCTGACACTAACTCTGGTTGTGTGCCTCAGAAGGGAAGTGAGGAGAAGAGCAGTTGTGATAGGAGATTCCATTGTCAGGGGAGCACGCAGGAGATTGGTGGATGTGATAAAGACACCCAGAAGGTATTTTGCCTCACTGGTGCCAAGGTTAGGGAAGTAGGAGGAGGCTTTGAAGAGAGAATATAGGTAGAAAGCTGAAAAGCAGGACCTGCAAGTTCCTAATCTTTGGCTTACTGCCTTTGCCACATGCTGCTAACGGAAGAATAAGATGATACGACAGTTGAATGCAATTGGCGAGAGGACGGGTTTTAGTTTTCTGGATCATTGGGATCTCTTCTGGTGAATGTATGGCCTGTACAAAATGGATGGGTTACACATGAACCCAAGGAGGATCAGTATCCATGTGGGCATGTTTGCAAGAGCTGTTGGGGAGGGTTTAAACTAATTTGGCAGGGGAATGGGAACCGGAGTGATAGATCTGAGGATGGGGCAGTTGGTATACAGGCAAAGTCAGTGTCCAGTGAGAGTGTGAGGAAGGACAGACAGATCATAGGGCAACATTGCAGTCAGTGGGATGAGGTGAGGTGTAACATGAGGACAAAATCTAAAGGATGATGAATACAGGACTGAAGGTGTTATATTTGAATGCATGCAGTGTGCAGAATAAGGTAGATGATCTTGTAGGGCAAATACGATTTGTGGGCATCACTGAGTGGTGGCTGAAAAAAGATCAGAGTAGGGAGCATAACATCTATGTATACACTTTGTATTGAAGGGAGAGGCAGGTAGGAAGAGGGGTGGGATGGCTCTGTTGGTAAAATATTAAATCAAATCCTTATAAAGAGGTGACATAGGATCAGAAGATGTAGAAACGTTGTGGGTAGAGTTAAGAATCTGTAAGAGTACAGGCCTCCAAACAGCAGTAAAGATATAGTCAACCAATTACAACTAGAGATAGAAAAAGCATGGAAAAAGGACAATGTTATGATAGTCATGGGGGATTTCAATATACAGGTAGATAGGAAAATTCAGGTTGGTACTGGATCCCAAGAGAGGGAATTTGTAGAATGCCTACGAGATGACTTTTTAAGAGCAGCTTGTCATTGAGCCCTCTAGGGGAAAGGAAATTCTGTTCAGGAAGCAATAATCATGATTTGATAGAATTCACCCTGCAGTTTGAAAGGGAGAAGTTAAAGTCAGATGTATTAGTATTGCAATGGAGTAAAGGGAACTACAGAGGCATGAGAGAGGAGCTGACCAGAGTTGATTGGCAGGAGACGTAAGCAGGTATGACAGCAGAACAGCAATGGCTGGAGTTTCTGGGGACAATTCCGAAGGCACAGGATTGATATATCCAAAATAAGAAGTATTCTAAAGAAAGGATGAGGCAACCGTGGCTGACAGGAGAAGTCAAAGACAACATAAAAGCAAAACAGAGAGAATACATTATAGCAAAAAATAGTGGGAAGTTAAGGGTTGGAAAGCTTTTAAAAACCAACAGAAGGCAACTCAAAAGCCATCAGAGAGAAAGATGAAATAAGAAGGGAAGCTAACCAATAATATAAATGAGGATACCAAATGTTTTTATCAAATATAGAGAGTAAAGGAGAGGTGAGAATGGCTATCGAACCATTATGAAATAAGTGGCTAAAGAAATTGTAGAGGCAACAGTAATGATCTTTCAAATATCATTAGATTCTTTAATAGTTCCACAGGACTGGAAAGTTGCAAATGACACTCCACTCTTTAAGAAGGGAGGCAGGCAGGATATAGTAACTTATAGGCCATTTAGCCTGACCTCAGTGGGTTGAGTCCATTATTAAGGATGAGGTTTCAGGGTAGTTGTGGAGGTGCATGATAAAATAGGTCATAATCAGCATTTTTTCCTTAATGGAAAAACTTGCCTGACAGATCTATTAAAATTATTTGAGGAAACCTTTGATGATCTTTGCATCATCAATGGGGATGGGAGAGGTTCTGGAGGATTGGAGGGTTGTGAATGTTGTTCCTTAATTCAAGAAAGGGAGTAGAGATAGCCCAGGAAATTATAGACCAGTGAGTCTTACCTTAGAGATTGGTAAATTGATGGAGAAGATCCTGAGAAGCAGTATTTATGAACATTTGGAGAGGTATATAATGATCAGGAGTAGTCAGTATGGCTTTGTCAAGGGCAGGTCATGCCTTACGAGCCTGATAGGGTTTTTTGAGGATGTGACTAAACATAGAGCAGTATAAGTAGTGTATATGGATTTCAGCAAGGCATTTGATAAGGTACCCCATGCAAGGCTTATTGAGAAAAGTAAGGAGGCATGGGATCCAAGGGGACATTGCTTTGTGGATCCAGAACTAGCTTGCCCACAGAAGGCAAAGAGTGGTTGTAGACGGGTCATATTCTGCATGTAGATTGGTGACCAGTGGTGTGCCTCAGGGATCTGTTCTGGGACCCTTACTCTTCGTGATTTTTATAAATGACCTGGATGAAGAAGTGGAGGGATAGGTTAGTAAGTTTGCTGATGACACAAAGGTTGGAGGTGTTGTGGATAGTGTGGAGGGCTGTCAGGGGTTACAGCAGGACATTGATAGGATACAAAACTGGGCTGAGAAGTGGCAGATGGAATTCAACCCAGGTAAGTGTGAGGTGGTTCATTTGGTAGATCCAATATGATGGCAGAATATAGTATTAATGGTAAGTCTCTTGGCAGTGTGAAGTATCAGAGGGATCTTGGGATGCAAGTCCATAGGATGCTCAAAGCAGCTGCGCAGATTGACTCTGTGGTTAAGAAGGCATGTGGTGTATTGGGCTTCATCAATCAAGGAATTGAATTTAGGAGCCAAGAGGTAATGTTGCAGCTATATAGGACCCTGGTCAGACCCCACTTGGAGTACTGTGCTCAGTTCTGGTCGCCCCACTACAGGAAGGATGTGGAAGCCATAGAAAGGGTGCAGAGATTTACAAGGATGTTGCCTGGATTGGGGAGCATGCCTTATAAGAATAGGTTGAGTGAACTCAGCCTTTTCTCCTTGGAGTGACGGAGGATGAGAGGTGACCTGATAGAGGTGTACAAGATGGTGAGAGGCATTGATCGTTTGGGTAGTCAGAGGCTTTTTCCCAGGGCTGAAATGGTTGCCACAAGAGGACACAGGTTTAAGGTGCTGGAGAGTAGGTACAGAGGAGATGTCAGGGGTAAGATTTTTACTCAGAGTGTTGAGTGCGTGGAATGGGCTGCCGGCAATGGCGGTGGAGGTGGATACGATAGGGTCTTTTAAAAGGCTTCAAGATAGGTACATGGAGCTTAGAAAAATAGAGTGCTATAAGTAAGCCTAGTAATTTCTGAGTGAGGGCCACGTTCTGCACAACTTTGTGGGTTGAAGGGCCTGTATTGTGCTGTAGGTTTTCTATGTTTCTATGCTTCCAAGTAGCAGGCAAGACAGACAAAAGAGAGTCAGTGGACGTTGTTTACTTCGATTTTCAGAATGCCTTTGACAAGGTACCACACATGAGGCTGCTTAATAAGGTAAGAACATATAGTATAATGAGAGATATGCTACCATGGATAGAAGATTGTCTGACAGGCCAGAGGAAAAGAATGAGAATAAAGGGGACCTTTTTAGGTTGACTAGTAGTTTTCTGTAGAGGTTGATGTTGGGACTGATCCTTTTTACGTTATATGTCAATGATTTGGATGAAGGAATTGTTGGTTTTATGGCCAAGATACAGATGATATGGTGGAGCAGCAGCTAGTGGTAAAGAAGCTGGGAGTCTGTAGAAGGACTTAGATAGATCAGTAGAATGGGCAAAGAGTTGGCAGATGGAAATAAATGTGTTTTTCTAAAAACTCAAAAAAGAATTTTCTAAAAATTCAGTAATTGGAGTTGCAAAGGAACTTGGGAGTCTTTGTGCAGGATTCCCTAAAGCTTAACTTCTTTTCTGAATATTAGCATTCATTTTGAGAGGACTAGAATATAACAGCAAGGATATAATGCTGAGGCTTTATAAGGCATTGCTCAGACCACACTTGGACTGTGAGTCGTCTTGGGCTCCTTATTTAAGAAAAGATTTTCTGTTGTTGTTGAAGGTCCTGAAGAGGTTCACAAGAATGATTAAGGGAATGAAAAGGCAAATGTTTGCAGATGATTTCATGGCTTTGGGCCTGCACTTGCTATAGTTTAGAAGAATGAAGGGTGATCTTATTGAAAGCTATGGAATATTGAATGGTCTGGATAGGGTGGATAGATAGATTCCCATAGTGAATGAGTTTGGGACCAGAGGGCATGTTAGAGAGACGCCCATTTAGAACAGTGTTGAGGAGGAATTTCTTTATCCAGAGGCTGGTGAATCTGTAGAATTCATTGCCACAGGTGGCTGTGGAGGTGACGTCATTGAAAATACTTAAAGCAAAGATCTGTAGGTTCTTGATCTGGCCGGGTGTCAAAGGTTTCATGGATAAGGCAGGAGAATGGGGTTGACAGCGATAATAGATAAGTATAATAGAATGACAGAGCAGTCTTGATGGGCCAAATTCTGCTCTTAAGGCTTGTGGTCTTATGGCTCAGATGGGGGACAATCCAAAATGGAAGCCGTGGATCTGAGGCTCATTGAGTCCACATGGAACGTCAGCGTAATTGGAGCAGTAATCTACTAGAGAAACTTAGTGGGTCAAGCAGCATCTGTGGGAGAAAGGTTAAAGGTGAAACATCTTAAAGATAAGCTTTATTTATCACATGTACATTGTTCTTGTGGAAGGATATAGTGAAATGCAACATTTGCATCAAATCAAATCAAATCAACAAGGATTGTGCTGGGTAGAAAACGTAGCATGCCCACAATTCACAAGCCCTAAGCATACTTCTTTGGAATGTGGGAAGTAATAGGAGCACCCAGAGGAAACATGGTCGGAGGAGAACATACAAACTCCTTGCAGACAGCAGTGGGAATTGAACCCCGATCTTACATTTGGTGCTGTAAAGTGTTGCAGTAACCACTACACCTCAGAGCTACATGCATGTTGCTCAACCTGCTGGACCTTGTCAACAAATAATAAACCCAAGAGATACTGCAGATGCTGGAAATCACTAGTAACATGCACAAAATTGCAGAGGAAAGCAACAGGTCACACGGCATCTGTGGAGAGGAATAAACAGTCAACAGTCTGGGCTGAGAATCTTCATCAGGATTGTACGAATGTATATACATACATACATACATGTACAGTATTCCCTCTACTCTGAGAACACAGCCTCAGGATAGAGGTATGTCCATTTAGAATAGTGTTGAGGAATAATTTCTTTGGCCAGAGGGCGGTGAATCTGTGGAATTAATTGCCACAGACGGCTGTGTGGGTCAGGTTGTTGGGTATATTTAAAGTGGAGGTTGACAGGCTCTTGATTAGTGACGGCATCAAAGGTTTCAGGGAGAAGGCAGGAGGATGAGGTTGAATGGGATAATAAGTCAGCCATGATAGAATGTTGTATTAGACTCAATGGGCCGAATGGCCTGATTCTGCTTCTATGTCTCATAGAGTTATAGAAGCTCTATGTGAGTTCTTCCGGCAAGTTGTTTGTTACCCTAGATACCCACTTTCCTTCCTTTCCAGTCCTGAGGAAGGGTCTCGGCCCAAAACGTCGACTGTTTATTCATTTCTATAGACACTGCTTGACCTGCTGAGTTCCTTCAGCACTTTGTGAGTGTTGCATTGGATTTCCAGCATCCACAGAATCTCTTGTCAAGAAGGCTGCTTTTGAAGTGTAGGTAAGCCTAGAACGTGAACTTTAGATTCAGATTCATTTATTTATCACACGTACATCAAAACGTACAGTGAAACGGATCATTTGCACTAACAACCAACACAACCTAAGGATGTGCTGGGAGCAAGTGTTACCTTGTGTTCTAGCGCCATCATAGCATGCCCATAGCGTTCAGCAGAGCAATTGGCGTGACCCTCTTTCTGCTTTGTATTTGTGAATGTTTCTATGAATGCACAAAATACTTAAAAAAAAGGCTTGGTGGTTAATTTTACCTTCGATCACACACTGAAACTGTGAACATATTTTCTCACTCACTAAAGAAAGTGAATATAGAACAATCACACCTCTCCACAGTAACATTAAAGTGGGTCACTAGAACCTGACGTTTCCATGGATCATTGAGTTACTGAGACTAGCTTGACACAGTTGCCAGGCAATGAATGGGAAGGTGTGTACTAATGTCTTATGCACCTTCTGCAGCGCAGTACTAAGAAAGCATCATGCAAGATGTATAAGACATTGGTGAGGCCTAATTTGCAGCATTGTGTGCAGATTTGGTCACCTACCTGCAGGAAAGATGTCAATAAGTTTGAAAGAGTACAGAGAAAATTTACAAGGATGTTGCTGGGTCTGGAGGACCTGAGTTATAAGTAAAAATTGAATAGGTTAGGACTTTATTCCTTGGAACGTAGAAGACTGAGAGGAGATTTGATTGAGGTATTCAAAATTATGAGAAGTATAGATAGGGTAAATGCAAGCAGGCTTTTTCCACTGAGGCTGGGTGGGACTACAACCAGAGGTCACAGGTGACAGGTGAAGCCGAGTGAGGGGGAAGATGGTTGGGGGAGGAAGGAGGATGAATTGAGGAACTGGAAGGTAATAGCTGGGAGAGGAATAGGTGTGTGGAAGAAGAAAGAATGTGAAAGAAGAGGAGAGTGGACCATGGAAGGAAGAGGGGAACTGACCCATCTTACCCTTCAGGCATTTATATCTTCTGCCTGATGGGAGAGGGGAGAAGAGAAAATGCTGGAGTGGGTGGGGTCTTTAATAATGCTGGGTGTTTTACCAAGGCAATGATACAAGAGCTTATTCTCAAAAAAGAGGTTTCATGAGTCCTGATGAAGAGTTTTGGCCTGAAACATCGACTGTTTACACTTTTCCATAAATGCTGAGTTCCTCCAGTATTTTGTGTGTCTTGCTATGGATTTCCAGCATCTGCAGATTTTCCCATGTTTGTGGCAATACCTCGGTCTGAATATTTCCATAACTGCTATTGTTTCAGATTTCCAGCATCCTTCAATATTTTCCACATTTTATCTATTTACGAACGTGGCATGGGCCACCAGCAACAGTTTGCAGAGTCCTCTGTCTTGGGTCAGTCTTTCAAGTTGTTCCCAGGTGTAGCCCATTTACTTAGATCCTTCATCTCCAGGGATGACGTCTTTGGAACTTCTGTTGGCATTTCTGTAGTTCTGCGTTTTTGACGGGATGGGGCTGCTAGACCCATGCCCAACCATCCTCCTTTCACAGCCAGGCTTGGAACCATCCACGGCGGAGTTCACATTTTATTCATGCTCAATCAAAGTCATTTTATTCCAGAGAAGTGTATCTCCAGCGATGATAGTTCTTTAACATTGAAGTTTTAACGATCACATGGTTTTGTTTACCTATTGAAGTTACATCTGCTTCTGGTAATTTCCAATTTCCCCAAAGACATGTTACTTAAGAGAAAGTATTTTGTGGGATGGTGGTGAAATTGTTTACGAAATCTGGAGAAATGAGCCAAAGGCACAAATCAAAGGCTGAGGGCTTTTCCCTTTGGAGTGAAGGAGAATAAGAGGTGACTTGATAGTGGTGTACAACATGATAAGAGGGATAGATAAAGTGGAAAGCCAGAGTCTTTTTCCAGCACTGAATTACCTAATACAAGGGGCATAATTTTGCTGGTGATTGGAGAAACATATAGGGGGAATGTCAGAGACAAGTTCTTTATACGGAGTGTGGTGGTTGCTTGGAACGCACTGCCAAGGATAGTGGTAGAGGAAAACTCTTTAGGGACATTCAAGAAATCCATGGATAGGCACAGGGATGATGGACAAATGGAGGCTATGTGGAAGGAAAGGGTTAGATTTATCTTAGCGTAGCTTAAAAGTTTGGAACAAAATTGTGGGCCGAAGGGCCTATACTGTGTTGCTGTGTTCTATATTCAATGCTTTCTTCTTTTTTTCCTGAAGCAGATATCTCCAGTGACAATGGTTTTCAACACTGAAGTTTTAACGATCCCATGGTTTTGTTTACCAGTTGAAGTTACATATGCTTATGATAAGTTCTAATGTCCCCAAAGACATGTCACTTAAAAGAAAGTATTCTGTGGAGTGGTGGTTAAATTGTTCAGGAAATCTGGATAAATGAGCCAGAGGCACAAACCCAAATCCCAAAGCAGCAGGTGTGGAGTGTAAATTCAGAACGAAGGAATCAGTAGCAGGGAACCTTTGTCAACTGAGCTCCAGTGCAGGTTTTGATTGAGAACTAGTCACCAAGGCAGAAGAAAATAAAACATGACTGTCATTCCATTTCCCTGGGAGTGTGGCACTTGCTACTTTTCATCAGTGATCTCTGGTTTGAAATTGTTGCCTTGGGTATCATTAGAATTGCTTCGCAGCAGCGAGACCCCCAAGTGCTAAATGTTCTGGCTTATTTACATTCTTCTGGCGGAGTGTGAATATTGACCGCACACTTCCAAGGTTATTCAGACGACTGAAGTGTTTACAATGCAGTGTTAGCGGCTGCATTGCTTCATGGGTATTTGTTTAAAATAGTCCTTCATAAGACATAATAGAAAGGAACAGAATTAGGCCATACACTCCATCGGGTCTGCTCTACCATTCTGTCTTGGTTGATTTATTATCCCTTTGAACCCCATGTTCCTGCCTTCTCTGTATTACTTTTACAGTCAAGAACCTATCAACTTCTACTTTAAATGTACTCAATAATTTGGCCTCTGCAATCATCTGTTTCAACGCCTTCAAAATCATTTAAGAACTCAGAAGGTCATCTGTGTAATGGAAAGAAGAATTGATGTTTCATGCAGAGACTTTCCATAAGAACTGGAAAGGAAAGGGGAAGGAGAAGAATAAGAAGGTGAGGGGGGGAGGAGTTCAAGCTAGGAGGTGGTAGGTGACGTCAGGTGAGGGTGAAGTTAGGTGGATGGGGCAGGGTAGATAAAGTAAAAAGTTGGAAGGTGATAGTTGGAAAAGGTGAAGTGCTGAAGAAGAAGGAATACTGACAGAAGAGAGTGGTTGATGGGAGAAAGGGAAGGAGGAGGGGCACCAGAGGGTCATGATAGGCAGTGAAAGAAAGAGGAGAGGTAAGAATAGTGAAATGGAAAAAGGGAATAAAGGGAGGATGGTGAAGTAACTGGGATTTAGAGAAATAGATGTTCATACTATCATGCCAATCAGTGGTCCACTGCGAAGTCTGTGGCAATGAGTGCAGCACATTCACCATCCTCTGGCTAAAGAAATCCCTCCTCATCTCTGCTCCAAAGGGACGCCCTTGAATTCTGGTCCGAGTCCACCCCACTAAAAGAAACATCTGTTCCACATCCACACTGTCCAGGCCTTTCAACATTCAACAGTTTTCAATGAGATCCCCTCTCACTCGTCTAAGCTCCAGAGCCATCACATGCTCCTCATCTGTTAACCTTTTCATTCCCAGGATCATTCTTGCGAACCTCCTCTTGATCTTCTCCAATGCCGACACATCCCTTCTTAGAAAAGGAGCCCAACATTGCTCCAAATGCTCTGTATACAGTCTGATCAATATCTTATAAAACCACAACTTCAGTCAGAAAGGGTTTCAATCATTTCCCACTATTCAAACCATTAATCAAATTTTGGGCACAGTAATAATTTATCAAAGTATTGAGTATAAGAGTTGGACTATTAGGTTGCAGCTTCTGGTTAGATTAAACTTGCAATATTGTGTTCTGTTACGGTCCCCTCATTACAAGACCATAAGAGCATAAAATATCGGGGCAAAATTAGGTCATTTGGCCCATCAATTCTGCTCCACCATTTCATCATGGCAGATACATTTTTCCTCTTAACCCCAATATCCTGCCTTCTCCCTGTGTCCCTTCATGCCCTTGAATCTATCAACCTCTGTCTCAAGTACACTCAATGGCTTGGCCTACTTATTAAGGAGGTGGAAGTTTCAGAGAGGATACAGACAAGATTTACCGGGTGCTGCCTGGACGAGTGAGCAAAACTTATGAGAAAATGTTGAACAAGCTAAAGCTTATCTCTTTGGAGTGAAAGAAGATGAGAAATTACTTGATAGAGAAGTACAGGATGATGCGATGCATAGACTAAGTGAACAGTCAGACATTTTCCCAGGGCAAAAATGGCAACCATGAGGAGGCATTGTTTTTAGGTGATTAGAGGCAAGCATAGGGGGATTCAGAGGTATATTTTTTACAGAGAGTGTTGTGAGTGTATGCAATGCACTGCCAGTGGTGGTTTTGAGGCAGATGCATCAGAGGTTTTTTAAGAAACTTTTAAATAGGCACATGGATAGCAGAAAATGGAGGGTTATGTAGGATATTGATTTTAGTACAGGTTAAGATGTTGGCACAACATTGTGGGCTGTGCTGTTCTATGTTCTATGTCATGAATTCCAAGTTATATGTTCAATGTTATGTTGAAGCTATGTATGACATTGTATGCAGTTTTGATCATGTACCTACAGGAAAGATAACAATAAGATTGAAAGAGTGCCGAGAAAATTATAAGGTCATTTAATCATAGCTGATCCATTTCCCTCTCAGCCTCAATCTCCTGCCTCCCCACCATCACCAGCCCCCCCACCTTTTCATTCCCCGATCAGTCAAGAATCTATCAATCTCTGCCTTAAATATTCACAAGCATTTGGCCTTCACAGCTGCCTGAGGCAAAGAATTCCACAGATTAACTACTCTCTGGATAGGAAAATTCCTCCTCATCTCCATTCCACCATCACTGGCAGTACATTGCATGTACCACACAGCATTCTCTATAAAAAAATCTACCTCTGAATCCCCTGATACTTTCCTTCAATCACCTTAAAATTATGCCACCTCATAGTTGCCATTTTCACCCTGGGAAAAAGTTGGACTGGCTGTTCAACCTATGCATCTTATCTTGCACACCCTATTAAGTCACTTCTCATTCTCCTTTGCGCTGAGGAGAAAAGCTTTAGCTCACTCAGCCTCTTAATCTGAGGCTGTGTCCTCAGTGTACTCCAAGTGAGGCCTCACTAGTGTTTTATGAAGTCTCAACATTACATCCTTGACTTTATATTCTAGTCCTTTGGAAATGATTACGACCATTGAATTTGCCTTCCTCACCACAGACTCAACCTGCAACTTAACCTTCAGGGAATCCTGCACAAGGACTCCCAAGTCCTTTACACCTCAATATTTTGTATTTCTCTCCTTTTAAACAGTAAACCTTTTCATTTGCTTTACCAAGGTGAGTGACCATTAACTTCCCGACACCATATTCTATCTGTCAGTTCTTCTCCTAAACTGTCAAAGTCTTTCTCTAGCTTTCCTACTTCCTCAGAACTACCAGCCCCTCTACCTATCTTCATATCATCTGCAAACTTTGTAAGAAAACCATCAATTCCATCATCCAAATCATTGACTGGTAATGTAAAAAGGATTGCTCCCAGCACAGACCCCTGTGGAACACCATTAGTCACTGGTAGCCAGTCAGAAAAGGCCTCTTTACTCTTTGGCTCCTGCAAATCAGCCATTGCTTTATCCATGCTAGAATCTTTCATGTAATTCCATGGGCTCATAGCTTGTTAAGCAGCCTCATGTGTAGCACCTTGTCAAAGGCCATCTGAAAACCCAAGTGCGCAACATCCACTGATTTCCCTTTGTCTATCCTGCTTGTTATTTCTACAAAGAATTCCAACAGATTGATCAGGCAAGATTTTCTGACTATGGCCTATTTTATCACATGCCTCCAAGTAACCAAGACCTCATCTTTAATAATTGACTCTAGCATCTTCCCAATCACTGAGGTCAGACTAACTGGCCTATAGTTTCCTTTCTTCTGCCTCTCTCCCTTCTTGAAGAGTGAAGTGACATTTGCAATTTTCCAGTCTTATCTACCTTCAGACCATTCAGTATTGGTAACTTCACACACTTCATACCCCCTGACACCTGGAACTTTCACCATACTGCTAGTGTCTTCTACAATGTAGATTAATGCAAAATACTTATTCAGATCATTTACTATTTTGTTGTCTGCAATTAATACCTCTCCAGCATTGTTTTCCAACAGTGCAATGTCCACTCTCCCCTCTCTTTTACATTTTATGTATCTGAAGAGACTTTTGGTATTCTCTTTAATAATATTGGCTAGCTTACTTTCGTATTCCTACTTTTCCTTCTTAAAGACTTTATAGTTGCCTTCTATTGGTTTTTAAAAGCTTCCCAATCCTCTAACTTCCCATTAATTTTTGATCTATTATATGTCCTCTCTTTGGCTTTGATTTCTCTTGTTAGCCACACTTGTGTCATCTTTCCTTCAGAATACTTCTTCCTCTCTGGGATGTGTACATCTTGTGCCTTCCAATTGCTTCCAGAAATTCCAACCATTACTGCTCTGCCTTCATCCCCAACAGTGTTAGTTTTTTCCAATCATTTCTGGCAAAGTCCTCTCTCGTGCCTCTGTAATTCCCTTTACTCCACTGTAATACTGATATATCTGACTTTAGCTTCTCCTTCTCAAACTTCAGGGCGAATTTGATCATATTATGATCACTTGCCCCTAAGGCTTCTTTTACCTTAAGTTTTCTAATCATTATGGTCCATCGCACATCACCCAATCCAGAATAGCTTATACTCTAATGGGCTAAACCATGAGCTGATCTAGAAAGCCATCTTGAAGGCACACTAGAAATACCTCCTCCTGTAAACCAGCACCAACCTGATTCTCCCAATCTACCTGCATATTGAAGTCATCCTTGACCACCGTAACACTGCCCTTTTGGCATCCATCTTCTTTCTCCTATTGAAATTTGTAGGCCACAGCCTTACTACTGTTTTGGGGTTTGTACACCAGTCCCACCAGGGTCTTTTTGTAATTTGTCAACTCTATCAACAATGATTCAACACCTTCCAACCCTATGCCACCTCTTTCTAATGATTTGATTTTTTTTTACCAGCAGAGCAACACTCTCTGCCTTCCTGCCCATTTTTTCAATACAATGTGTATCCTTGGATATTAAGCTCCCAGCTATAATCTTCCTTCAGCCGTGATTCAGTGATGCCCACAACATCATCCATGCCAATCTGCAACTGTGCTACAAGTTCATCTACCTTATTCCATATATTGAGCACTTTCAGATGAAAAACCTTCAGTCACGTATTCACCCTTTTCGATTTTGTCGCATCATGCTCAACCTTTTGATTCCTAACTTTGAGATCTTACCAACCTCTGTGTCCACAACCTCTCCACTAACTGTTCTGGCACTTTAGTTCCCATCTTCCTGCAATTCTAGCAAACTCCCTGAACTCCCTATTCAGAAACTTGTCACTTGTCCTACCCATGTCATTGGTAGCTACATGGACCATGATTTCCGACTGTTCACCCTCCCACTTAAGAACGCTGAGGACTTGATCTGAGGTGACTCAGACTCTGTCACCTGGGAGGCAACATATCATCTGGGAATGTTGTTCTCACCCACAGAACCTCCTGTCCATTCCCCTAACTAATCAATCCCATATTAGTACACTGTCCCTCTTCTCCCTACTTCCCTACTGAGTCACAGAGGCAGACTCAGTGCCAGAGACCCAATCATGGTGACTTTCCTCTGTTTGGTCAATCCCCCACCCCTCCGCAGTATCCAATTTGATATACCTGTTGTTGAGGAGGATGGCCACAGGGGTACTTTGCACTGGCTCCTTAACCACTTTCCCTTTCCTGACTGTCACCCAGTTTCCTGTGTCCTCCACTTTGGGTGTAACTACCTCTCTATATGTCCAATCACCCCCTCAACCTCTGGACACCGGACAGCTCCCTGATTTCCCACATCCCACAAGAGAGCATTCAACTATCCTTTCTGGCATGTCTAAAGATATAAAGAAGGGAAGGAAAAAGAAAACTTAACTTAGAGATTTTCTTTCCTTTACTTTCTCTACCCGAAGGTTCTCTTCGCTGAAGCCTCGAAGAGCTCAGGCCTTAAGGTTTGTCCACTCAGATGATGTCCACTGCAATGCTGGCCACTGTGCTTGCCCCTGCTTTCCTTTAATTTGCACTTGCTGAATAATCCCCAATGCCGACTGGTCACTGGTCAGAGCTGTTTTTTGCTGTAGTGACCCACCACTATCTTTTCTGCTCAAGCAGTAGACTGATTGAAACCCTCAAAACTCTCAAAACTTCCAATGCCCAGATTGGTCACTGGTCAAAGCCCTTTTTTGATAAGAGGGGTGCGGAGGTCTATGGTACAAGTGCTGTCAATGGGACTAGACAGAATAACTGGCATGGACTAGATGGGCAGAAAGGCCTGTTTCAATGCTGTAATACTGAGTGACTTTATGTTCTAGTCCCACCCAACCTCAATAGAAAAAGTCTGCTGTCAAATACTCTTCATGATTTTGACTACCTTGATCAAATCATAGTATAACAAATTAATAGATTAATTTATCAAGGTATAAATCTATTAATTTATATATAACATAGTGTAGAAGAGTAAGGCAGAAGAACAGGCTCTTCAGCTCATGATGAAGGAATACAGAATTACAAAGTAAATTCACTGCAGATGACTCTATTGTTAGATTTGTGGATTGACACCAGATGGACCAGTTTAGAAAACTCATTTCTTCACAGTGAGATCCACTGATCCTATTGATATTTCATTTAACTTAACAACAGGTGGTCTCTTTAATCAACTCCAAGGGGGGGGGGGGGATGGTGAGCTTAGTTGATAATGAATCAATACACAGATTTAAACCCTTCCAAAACGAGGATGAAACAAATCAAGGAATCGTTTTAAACAGTCGACTCTACGTTCAGTGGCCACTTTACTATGTACCTCCTGTACCTAATAAAGTGGCCACTGAGTGTGGGTTTGTGACCTTCTGCTGAACTTCAAGGTTCAACGTGTAGTGCATTCAGAGATGCTCTTCTGCACACCACTGTTGTAACGGGTGGTTCTTTGAGTTACTGTCACTTTCCTGTCAGTTTGAACCAGTCCGGCTGTTCTCCTTTGACCTCTCTCATTAACAAAAGAATTTTCATCCACAGAACTGCCGCTCTCTGGATTCTTTTTTGCACCATTCCTGTCAACTCTAGAGATTGTTGAGTCCGAAATTCCCAGGACAGCAGTGGTTTCTAAGTTTTTCAAACCACTATGCCTGGCACCAAAAATGATTGCTCAGTGGAAGTCATTTAGATAATATTTCTTCCGCATTCTGATGTTTGATCTCAACAACAACTGAACCTCTTGACTGTGTCTGCATGCTTTTATGCATTGAGTTGCTCTGTAGCTGTGTGAGATCACCCAGAATGCTCCAGTTTCATTTCAGCTCCCTAAGACAGACCAGTCGGTAGGCTGGTGAGACCAAATGCAAATTGGGAGACTGCCTTACTGAGCACCTTCACTCTGTCTGCTTCAAACAGCAGGATCTCTTGGTTAATAAACATAAGAAAGTCTGCAGATGCTGGAAATACAAAGTCACACACACACACGGAGGAAATCAGCAAGTCAGGCAGCATCTATGTAAAAGAACAAACAGTCGCCAAGACTCTTCTTCAGGACTGGAAAGGAAGAGGGAAGGTACCGAATATGAAGTTTGAGGGAGGGGAAGGAGGATAGCTAGAAGGTGATAGATGAAGCCAGGTGGGTAGAGAAGGCAAAGGAATGGAGAACAAAGAATCTAATAGAAGAAGAGAATAGACCATAGGAAAAATGGAAGAAGGAGGGGCACCAGGTGGAGGTGCTAGGCAGGTAAGAAGAGATAAGCGACCAGAGTCTCTTATCTCTTCAAAGGAAGGATATAATGTTGAGATTTTATAAAGCCCCGGTGAAATCTCACTTGGAGTATTGTGAGCAGCTTTGAGCCTATTAACTTAGAAATCATATGCTGAAACTGGAAAGGGTTCAAAAGAGGTTCAGAAAAATGATCCCAGGATAGTTTGGCCTGCCATATGAAGAGCGTTTG
This sequence comes from Hypanus sabinus, assembly GCF_030144855.1. Classification (NCBI taxonomy): domain Eukaryota; kingdom Metazoa; phylum Chordata; class Chondrichthyes; order Myliobatiformes; family Dasyatidae; genus Hypanus; species Hypanus sabinus. The sequence continues at coordinate 11,002,951 of NC_082716.1, forward strand.
ATGGCTCTGGGCCTGTATTTACTGGAATTCAGAATAATGAGGGGTGATCTCATTGGAACCTATCATATGGTGAAAGGCCTTGATTGAGTGGATGTGGAGAGCATGTTTCTTTTGGTGGGAGAGACTAAGACCAGAGAACACAGCCTCAGAATAGAATGGTGTCCCTTTAGTACAGAGATGAGGAGGAATTTTTTTATCCAGAGGGTAGTGAATCTGTGGAATTCTTTGCCACAAGCAGCTGCGGAGCCCAAGTCTTAATGCATATTTAGGACAAAAGTTGATAAATTCTCAATTAGTCGGGGCATGTAGGGATATGGGTGAAAGCAGCAGACTGGGACCGAGAGGAAAATTGGATCAGCCATGATGAAATGGCGAAGCAGACTCGATGGGCCAATTGGCCTAAATCTGCTCCTATATCTTGAGGTCTTATCGTCTAATTTCTTTAGCCAGAAGGTGGTGAATCTGGAATTCATTGCCACAGATATCTGTGGAGGCCAAGTCATTGGGTCTATTTAAAGTAGACCTTGATAGGTTCTTGATTAGTAAAGGTGTCAAAGGTTATTGGGTGCAGGTCAGAGAATGGGGTAAAGTTGGATAATAAGTCAGCCATGATGGAATGGTGGTGCAGGCTTGATGAGTTGAATGACTTAATTCTTTTCCTGTGTTTTGTGATGTATGGTCTTAATAGGCCTTTCCATTTGATAAAGCTTATAGGACATTGGACTTAATAAATATAAATATTAAATTTAGAATCCCGGAGGTTTATTTCACAACAACTGGAGTCTTGTAAAATTCTACGAATAACAGTTTAGGAAGGATGTGAAGGTTTTATGGAGGGCAAAGAAGTGATTTATGGGAATAGCTCTAGACTTGAGGGATCATATTTATGTGGACAGAGTGCAGGAGTTGAGGCTGTTCTCATGATTGCGTAGAGAGAGGGCCAATTAAGGAAGGACCTAGAGGTCATGTAACTTCCAACAATGTTCACATCCTGTGAATGATTAAATGAGAAATTGAGAAACTGCAAGAGTTAACAACCAGCAGAGACACAGTTTAGGTGACTGGAATAAGAAGCAGAAGCAATATTTGGTAAAGCTTCAGACCCCAACAAGTGTTTTGGATTCAGAATACCGGTTTGACAGGATGGTGGAGAATGGTCCAATTGTGCTCTTCAGAAGGATATTAGAATAATGTGGGATAATGTGGGATGGAAATACGGCAAATGTGGGAGGTGGGATCAATGAGTTTGGATTGCAATTGGAGTTGGAATTGGTTTATTATTGTCACACGTACCGACGTACAGTGAAAAGCTTGCCTTGCAAAAGGTTCATACAGATCAATTTATTACAACCCCACTTGCCCTCTCTCTATCTGATAGCTCAGTCTCTGCACTGCATTATAAAGATCTTAAACCATTTTTTTATAATTCTGTTTACATTATAAATACATGCCGGTATTTATATACTTATTCACTTACTATCCATTATGCCACTAGTACTTAGGGCAGAAACGAAGGTCTTTCACCTCTGGAGGTGTTCATCGTATTAGTAGCTTCTTTTCACGAGTGTTGGTCATGCGAGTCCCAGGTGGAGACTCAGGACTACCATCGCATTCAGATGTAGAAGGATCCTTCATTACTATTTCTGTAAAAATTTTATTTGACCAATCAAGATTGTTAGCCCTGAGCTGAAGCCCCAGATCTGGAGACTCTGTGCTCCACTCTTTGACTGACCTCTGCCCTTTGACCTGTTTGACATGGGTGACCCTACCAAGAGCCAAAGCATAAAGCCCTGAGTCCAGCCAACATAGCTCTCCAAGTCATTGAGGCAATCAACCCTCTAAACTCTATGATAAGGTTGTGGTCCTCTTAGAGGGTTTATGTATTTATTCACATTTTATTACATATCCATATTTTACCCACTAACTTTATTTTAATATAATTCTTTACTCTTTATAGTTATTGATTTTTTTTCATGCCCTGATGAACACACCACAGCAAATTCCTAATCTGTGTATATGGTGAATAAAATTGAGTTTTGATCTTATTGTATTAGGAAACCATTCAATAGTCTTATAAAAATGGGATAGAAGCCATCCTTGAGCTTGGTGGAACGTGTTTTCAGCTTTGGTATCTTCTACCTAATAGGAATGGCTGAGTGGACATATGTCTCTACCAAAGGAGGTATAAGATGTTCCTTCCCTACGCTAGCCTGCAGGTCACCCTTGGGAAAGGTGTTGCACCTACTTACCCCCCACCCCTGATCAGGGTCATGTGAAACCATGGGAGCAGGTGGTTGATAGTCATATGAGTGGCTGATGCTTGTCACAAATCCTGGTTTTGCGACCACTGTCGCCTGGCAGACAATCCCTGAAGAATATTGACAATGTCTGGGGTCACCTGACTTGGAAAGACACTGCCCAGAAGAAGGCAATGGCAAACCACTTCTGTAGAAAAGTATATTCATGATTATAGAGAGACCACGATCGTCAACATCATGCAACACGGCACAATATGAGCAAACTCGATAGCAGAGGGGAGAAGAGAGAATGTCTGGGGTGGGGGAGGTCATATGTTTATACTGCTGCTTTACTGAGTCAGTGAGAAGTGCAAACAGAGTCCATGGAGAGAACAAACACGAGGAGATCTGCAGATGCTGGAAATTCAAGCAACACACACAAAATGCTGGTGGAACACAGCAGGCCAGGCAGCATCTATAGGAGAAGCACTGTTGACGTTTTGGACCAAGACCCTTTGTCAGGACTAACTGAAAGGAAAGATAGTAAGAGATTGAAAGTAGGAGGGGGAAGGGGAAATGCAAAATGATAGGAGAAGACCAGAGGGGGTGGGATGAAGCTAAGAGCTGGAAAGATGATTGACAAAAGGGATATGGAGCTGGAGAAGGGAAAGGATCATGGGACGGGAGGCCTAGGGAGAAAGAAAGGGGGAGGGGGGCAGCAGAGGGAGATGGAGAACAGGTAGAGTGATGGGCTGAGAGAGAGTAAAAAACAAACAACTAAATATGTCAGGGATGGGGTAAGAAGGGGAGGAGGGGCATTAACGGAAGTTAGAGGTCAATGTTCATGCCATCAGGTTGGAGGCTACCCAGCTGGTATATAAGGTGTTGTTCCTCCAACCTGAGTGTGGCTTCATCTTGACTGTAGAGGAGAGAAGGCTGGTTTCTGTGATATGTGGAATTGAGTGGTCTCTCTCTCCCTCTCATTCACTGCTGCCAGAGCTCCGGGTCTTGGCTACAGTTTAGTCAATGTGGTTTGTGGATCGGACTCTGTCGTTCACATTATAACATGCTTATCATTTTTGGTTACTCCTTTTTATGTTGCTATTTTGTGCAATTTTTATCAGGACATACTGGTTCTTTGGCCTGCAAGTAACAAATAACATAGCGTAGGTTTGAATTGAGATGAATATGACTGGGCTCTTTCAATGTCTTTGTAGTCTGGTGTTTTATATTCTGTGTTTTTCCACTCTTTTTTTTGCTGTTTGCATGATTTGTTCTTTTTTTGTGCATTGGGAGCTTGTTGTTTTTCTCTGAACGGGTTCCATGGCATTTCTTTGTTTCATGGCTGTCTGTGTAAAGATGAATCATAGGGTTGTATACTGCATACATACTTTAATAATAAATGTACTTTGAACCTTTGTATCTTTGTGTCCACAGTTTCATGTGGCCATGTGCAGAGCAGTTACCATACCGACCCATGATGCATTTGTAAAGGATGCTTTCTGTGGTGCATCAATAAAAAAAAAGGTAAGATAAAAAGGGACACACTAATTTTTTTTAACCTGCTGAGGAGGCAGAAGCATTGGTAAGCTTTCATGGCAAAATTCTATTTTGTAAGAGTTATCATAGATTTGTTGAGCTGAATGTTTATCACAGCTGTAATATTCCATGTCAATAGGTTCGTGGCTTGCGTGAAAGTTTCTGCATGTTCCAGGTGACATTGCCACATCACCACCTCCCAACCAAAGTAAAACTTCATTCTTGCAAACACAAATCATATTTTCACAATCTCAGCCCATTAAGGAGGCATTGGATAGTCTGAGACTTTTCCCAGGAGGATGAAGGGTAACCATATAAAAGTTTATGAGGGTAAGGTGAATTATTACAGTTTTTATCCTAGTGTAGGGACATCCAAAATGAGAGGGCTCAGGTGTGTGTGTGTGTGTGTGTGTGTGTGTGTGTGTCTGGTTGTGTGTGTGTGTGTGTGTGTGTGTGTGTGTGTGTATGTCTTGGACAATATATGTTTTTTCAAGTGAATATGCTTGTTTGCTTGACATTTTGAATTATGTTACTCACTATTTTTGAATGTTTGCTTGCTATTTTCAATGTGTTACACCTTGGCCCAAGAGGAATGTTGTCTCATTCAGCTGTGTCTATGTATGGTTTGGATGATAATTAAACTTGATTTGATTTGAGAGATTTCAAATGGACTTGAGGGAAAACTTCTTCACATAGAATTTGTGATAGAAACTGGTATGGTTATGACATTTGAAAGACATTTGGACAGCTACATAGATAGGAATGTTTCAGAGTGATCTGGGTCAAATGCAGGCAAGTGAGACTAGCTCACTCAGAATATATGGTTAGGAATGCATGTAATGGGCTGAAGTGTCAGTTTCTATGCTGTATCTCTCTGTAACTGTGGTTCCAAAATGTCTCGCAGCGGACACACACATGTGAAGTAGCGATGCCTTGCAAAACACATTCATTTATTATGAACACAAGATTCTGCAGATGCTGGAAATTCCAGAGTAACATACATAAGTGCTGGAGGAACTCGGCAGGTCAGGCAGCATCTATGGAAATGAATAAACAGATAACATTTCAAGACAAAACCCTTCATCAGGACATTTATTTATAACCTGACATCCCTGTAAACTTTGCTGCCATGACCAAACAAGAATCAATCAACCTGTGCTTTAAATATACTCAATGACTTGGCTTCCATAGCTGTCTGTGGCAATGAATTCCATAGATTTAGCCACTTTCTGGCTAAAGACATTCCTCAGCATCACAGTTCTAAATGGAAGTCCCTCTATTTTTAAGACTGTGCCTTCTGGTTCAAGATTTCTCCCCTCCATGTCCACTCAATATCTCAATATTCGATAGATTTCTCTGAGACCCCCCCCCCCCATTCTGCTAAACTCCAGTGAGTACAGGCCCAGAGCCATCAAATGCTCCCCATACATTAACCCTTTCGTTCCTGGGATCTTTCACATTACCTTTCTCTGGGCCCTCTCTAATGTCAGCACATCCTTTCTTAGATACAGGGCCCAAAACTGCCCACAATACCCCAAGCATGGTTTACCCAGTGCCTTATGAAGCCTCCATATTGTGTTATCTTGAGTATTGAGCCTCCCTATGATTTCCTCCAGAAACTTTAAAACTATGCCCATTCATGCTAGCCATTGCCACCCTGCAAAAAAACTACTTGGCTATTTATTTATTGTATCATGACTGATTGTGCATGTAACCGCGTAACATGAATGTTTAGTCTCCATTCGGGGTTCAGCATGTGTATACGTTTTAGATGAGATGTATTCACTTACATTGTCGCTGTGATGTATAAGATACGGGGTTGGGGGGATTCTAATGTTGTTTGTATTGTGTTTCTTCAGAATTGCCGCTACTGTATTAGTTTTGTGTGATTTTCTTTGTATTTTTATACTGTATACGCAATTGGTCGAGACACAAGTGTGTGGACTGAAGGTTAAACGGAGATTGTAACAGCAGGTCCTGATTGTAAAGTCTTTCGTTTTGTCTTAAGACCCTCTCCTGGCACTTAAACATCTAAAACAGATAAAGGAAATAAAACTCAAAAAAGGTAGTTGTTGTCCTGAGTGTGTACTTTTCCCCGGGCTACAACATATATCTCTTTTTGTACACCTCTATCAAATCACTTCTCATCCTCCTTCTCTCCAAAGAGAAGAAACATAGAACATAGAAAATACGTGCAAGACTAGGCCGTTCAGCCCTTTGAGCCTGCACCACCATTCAGTATGTTCATGGCTGATCATCCAACTCAGAACCCTGTACCTGCTTTCTCTCCATACCCCCGATCCCTTTAGCCACAAAGGCCATATCTAACTTCCTCTTAAATATAGCCAATGAACCGTCCTCAACTGTTACCTGTGGCAGAGAATTCCACAGATTCATCGCTCTCTGTGTGAAGAAGTTTTTCCTCATCTCGGTCCTTAAACTGTGACCCCTCGTTCTGGACTTCTCCAACATTGGAAACAATCTTCCTGCATCCAGCCTGTCCAATCCCTTTAGAATTTTATACATTTCAAAAAGATCCCCCTCAATCTTCTAAATTCCAGTGAGTATAAGCCTAGTCGATCCAATCTTTCTTGATATGAAAGTCCTGCCATCCCAGGAATCAATCTGGTGAACCTTCTTTGTACTCCTTCTATGGCAAGAGCCCTAGCTTGTTCAACCTAACCTTAGAAGACATGTTCTCCAGTCCAGGCAGCATCCTGTTTTTATCCTTCGCTGCGTCTTGTTGTGTATCAGGTGACAACTTTGCTGCTTCTTCAGCATTTGTCTTGTTTTTTTACGAGACTGAGTTGCCAGCTTGATGCTCAACCCAGCACAGATGGAAAGCTTGCAAGGAGGAGGTTGGATTCAAACTCGGGACCACTCGCCTCGAAGTCTGGGTGAAATGCCACTACACCAGCAGCCGGGACACATCCTGGTAAATCATACATAGTATTTATTTGTGAATGCCCACAAAAAAATGGATCTCAGGGTTGTATATGGTGACATATTTGCACTTTGAGAATAAATCTTTGTACTGTCTCTAAAGCTTCCTATAAAGCTGAGTTCATACAGCTTTTTCTGACTTGGGATTTGCTTCATATTGGGTTGGAATTTTCCATTGCAATGCATTTTAAAGTTGTGACTTAATTCTTCACAACTGCAGCTTATACTTCAGTGTTGACTTCAGAACTGGCAGAACTAACTCTGATTTGTGTTTATAATGACCTGTTTGAAATTTGTACTGCTACACTGTAGGTTTCCCATTTTAGTAGTTTTTTCTCTGTAAAAGCATTCTCACCGTTGAGTCATGTGGCTGTTAGCAGGGTTAGATAATGAGCAGAATTTGTGTACAATCCCCGATGAAAGGGTTACACTTTTGTAATATGTGTGCAAAGATGAAGGGGACAGGTGGTGTAGACATGGTAAGAAAGACAAATCCAACAGTATCCTTTTCAAATAGCCTCAGAATAGAAGGAAGTCCACTGATTTGAAAAGCAAGCTCTGTTGCAGGAGTCAAACTGGACAAATTAGAGGCTGTGGTAAAACAAAGGACCTGACGGAAAATCCTGGCAATTCTGGACAATGTTTCTCACCCTCTGCATGCCACCTTGGCTGAACAGAGGAGCACTCTTACTACTGCTCCAAAGAGCGCTCTATGAGGTAATTCTTACCCTAGGCCATTAGGCTCTATAATATGTCAACCTATAACAGGGGAAGTGATGACCCCTTTCTGTTAGACTGTTTGAGGTAACTTATTTTTTATTCTTTCTACTTCTCTTCTAATAGTTATATCTGTGCACTTGTAATGACACTGTGAGACTGTAATTTCCTTTGGGATCAATAGAGTATTTATCTATTTAGAACAGAAATAAGGAGGAATTTCTTTAGCCAGAGGGTGGTGAAACTTGCGGAATTCGTTGATGTCTGTGAAGGCCAAGTCACTGGGTATATTTACAGCAGAAGATGGGAGGTTCTCGATTAGTAAGAGCATCAAATATTACGAGGGGAAGGCAGGAGAATTGGGTTGACAGGAGTAATAAGTCAGCCAAGATGGAATGGTGGAGCAACCTCGTCGGGCCAAATGGCCTATTTCATCTCATGGACAATAAGACACATTCTGTTGCCAGTTCCTCCCCAGCCTCAATGTTCGGGATTGACCTTGCTGTTTAAGAACTTATCTCCCTCTGCCTGTGAGTATTTGTTTCGTCTGTCCTGCCTTTCCATCTGATAAATCGCTCGCCTGTTTTTTTTAAATGAAAGAAACTCCCAAGTGAATTACAAGAGGTCATAAAGGAGTTAAACACCAGCTTTGCTGAGAATAATAATAATATTCTCCAAATCCCATGAATTATATCTCCATTCTCATTATTTATATTTATTTAAATCAGGAATGGCGTCCACGAGGATTTATCGTCCACTGGCTCATGTAACCAATCAACAATACCCCTGTGTTTACTTTATTCAGTCACTGATCCTGTTTTGAGATTTTTAAATTAGTTTTCTATTTTGAATAGTGACGAGAACATACAAGGGATTATAAAAGATTGACTATCTGATATGATAAATATTTTCACAAAGGCATTGCCTAGATAACAGCTGTACAAAGGCAGTGATAAGTTACGGTTAGACAGTGAGCAAAGATTGTACTCCAGCCTTTCTGTATCTACCTAACCTATCTGGCATGTTTGAATAATAAATATTTTAAAATATGAATTTATTTTACGTATATTATAAATGGACAACCTTTGACCCGAGAATGTGCTTTAACCCAGCCATCACGCTCACTTTGCTAGTGTGGGCCCCTGTCTAGATCTGTCTTCTTCAAACAAGTAGTGCAAAACAGAGAGGAAAAAAAATAGTGTTCATGGGTTGGTTCATTGTCCATTCAGAAATCTGATGTGCCTTCAGACTCTTATACTGCCTCCCTGAGAAGAGGGCATGTCCTGGGTGATGGGTGTCCTTAATGGTGGATGCCCCATTTTGAGGCATCACCTTTTGAAGATGTCATCGATGGTGGGGAGGGTAGTGCACATAAGTTTGCAACTGTCTGCTTCCTTTTTGGATCCTCTCCTGCGGTCCCTCTTAACCAGATGGTGATGCAACCAATTGGAAATTTGCTGGAGTCTTTGGTGACATACAAAATCTTCCCAAACTCCTAATGAAATATGATATAGCTGCTGCCATGTCTTCTTTGTAACTGCATTAACACACCAAGAATATGCTGAGGCCATGCTATGTTTCCAGCACAAACATAGCATGTCCAAAATACTCTACAGAACAACCTGAACACAACAACAGTAAAATGAGTCCCATTCCTCCCTCCTACCTACCAGTGCCCATACTCGGTCTTCCAACTCAAGGACAAGCCTCCAGCCCCCAGCAGACTTGGATTCACAGACTCAAGGCATTGGGCATCGGGCCTCAACTTCTAGACTTCCAATTGATCTGCAGGCTTCCATCTTCTGTATCGATCCCAGGACATGCTGATCACCAAACATTAGGCCTCAAAATCCAGACTTGCCAATGGCAGACCCTGCACAGTAGGCCTCAAACTCCAATCCCACCGATTTGTGTACCTATGGGGTCACTGGCCCTCATTTCTTCCGCTTGCACGGAACTCCAATTCTGGAACCTGCTGAAAACTTGCTGGCTCTAGGGGTGTGGGGATTCACCTGCTCCCATGGCTTCTTGTGACCCTGGTCAGGAGAGTGGGCTCTAAGCAGGTGCTATACCTTGTCCAAGCGTGATCTGCAGGCTAGTGGATGGAAGGAGTGCTTTACACCTCTGGTAGAGATGTACCTCCAGCTCACCACCTAGACAATAATGACCAATTCCAATTAAAGCACCTTTGGAACTGGAATATCTTCTGTACCTAATAAAGTGCCCACTGATTGTATCTTCATCATCATCTGCTGCTCTAATCTATCCACTTCAAGGTTTGATGTGTTGTACATTCAGAGATGCCATTCTACACACCATTGTTGTATGCATCTTTATTTAGGTTAATTTCATCATCCTGTCAGCTTGATCCAGTCTGACCATTCTGCTTTAACCTCTCTCATTAACAAATCGTTCCTGCCCACAAAACTGCTGCTTGTTGAATGTCTTATTTATTAGTTTTCACACCATTCTCTCTAAACTTTAGAGACTGGTGTATGTGAAAACCCCAGGAGATCAGCAGTTTCTGAGATACTCAAACCACCTTGTCTGGCACAGTCAAAGTCACTTAGATCACACTTCTTCCCCATTCTGATATTTGGTCTGCAAAACAGCTGAACATCTTGATCATGTCTGCATGAGCAACCTATTGAGTTGCTGCCACATGATTGGCTGATTAGATATTTGTATTTATGAACAAGTGTACAGGTGTACTTGAAAAGGTGGACACTGAGTGTATTCATTACAGAACAGCACACAAGGCGAACTCAGGTTTGATCTTGACCTCGGTTGCTGTGTGTGGAGCTTACATTGGCTTCAGTTAGAGGGGGGGAGGTGATGCACATGCTCCAGTCTACATAAATGATGCCAATGGTGAGAGGTTTGAGAGCTCCAAGTCCCTAAATGTGAACATCGCCAATAGTCAAGTCTGAACCCACCCACATCAATTCCATGGCCAAAAGAGCTACCAGTCCCTCTACTACCTCAGGAGGATAAAGGTATATAGAGTAACCTTTCCTGGTCATCAGCTTTTCACAAGAAGGATCTAAAATTTTAACCGTATTTCTCTCTTAGTGGATTAAATGTTCCCGGTTGTCAACATTTTTGAAGATCTATCCTAGGTTAACATATTCATACAATCACAAGGCAGCTATATTTCATTAGGAGTTTCAGGAAACTTTCAATGCCACCAAAAACTTTCAAAAATGTCTGCAACCATTTTGCGGACAGCATTCTACTGCTTGCATCATCATCTGGTATGGACTGGCCATTACACAGGATCGGAAAAAAGCTGCAAAAATTTGTATGCTTAGCCATTCCATCATAGGTACTGGCCTCCCTAGCATCAAAGAAGGCGACCTCCATCAGCCAGGACATGCCCTCTTCTCATTACTACCATCACGGAGGAGGTACAGAAACCTGTAGATACCCACTCAACATTTCAGGAACAGCATCTACCCCTCCACTACCAGATTTTTGAATGGACAATGAACCCATGAACACTATCTCACTACTTCTTTATTTTCTCTTTTTGCACTACTTAATTTCAATTTTATATATATTTCTTATTGTAATTTATAGTTTTTTATTATTATGTCTTGCAGTGTACTGCTATGAAACAGCAACATCCACAGCATTTGCCAGTGGTATTAAACCTGATTCTGATTGGACGGTGAATTTGATGAAGTATCTGAAGAGAAACAGTGCAAGTAATTAACAGCCATCAAGGCCATTAACCAGAGGCCACAGATGGTAACAAGATCAAAGATGAAAAGTAATGGTTTATTTTTGCATCGCATCTTGTTATGATTTGAAACGCATTGCCAGAAGGAATAATGAGGCAGATTTGAATGTTACTTTCAAAAGGCTGTTTGACTTATGTTGATTAAAGTGTGGAACAGACCAAAGAAACAGGATAAATTGGATATCTCTTTCAAAGACCTGGCATCACCACAGAGACCGAAATGTCCTCCTGGAATATATAATTTTAAGAGTTCATTATCAAAGATCGAAACGTGAAGGTCAATCGGAAGTGCAGTAGAAGAAGCCCAGTGGCAAATTCTTGTATCTACAAGTCTGAATTGCACTGGGGAAGTTGAAGGACCATTGTCTGCTGGTCTGTATGCCTACTGGGGGCTGGAGGCCCGTAGAACTGTCCTGGGGTTGGAGGACTGTCTGTGTGTGTGAGTGTATGTGTGGGAGGGAGGAATGGGACTTGTTTTGGTGTTGCTTTTTTGCTTGTTCTGTTCTGTTTTCTTCTGTTGAGCATTGTGGGCATGCTGTGTTGATTCTGGAATGTGTGGCGACACCTTCTTAACACATCGCTAGGTTAACACTAATGACACATCTCACTAACATACGAGATTCTGTTGATGCTGGAAATCCAGATCAACACACACAAAATGCTGGAACAACGCCTGCAGGTCAGACAGCTTACATGGAAATACTTTCTACACTGATAAGAGCCCTCAGTCCAAAACTTTGATCGTTTATTCCTCTCCTTAGATGGTGCCTGACCCGATGAGTTCCTCCAGCATTTTGTATGTGTGTTACTCTGACATATTCATTGTATGTTTCAATATACTTTATATATGATGAATAATTCAATCTGAATCAGAATCGGAATATTTTTTCTCTTCTCTCACTGAAGGCAATATGTCCAGAGATCCAGGTTACTGATATGAAAAACTGAGTTCAAGATCACCCAAGCAAGCTTAGGGAGATAAATTCAGGTAATTACATTTATTGGAACCAAAAAAACTAGTCTCAGTGACTGTCATCATGAAACCATTGGTTTTTCTTTACAAAAATCTAGCTTCCTATTGAAACACACAAGATGCTGGAGGAACACAGCAGGTCAGGCAGCTTCTGTGGAGGGAAAAGAACAGTCAACATTTCAGATATAAGTAGGTTCTGCAGGTGCTGGAAATCTAGAGCAACACACATAGTGTACCAGAGGAGCTCAGCAGATCAGGCAGTATCTATGGATGGGAATAAACAGTCGACTTTTCAGGCCAAGACTCCATCTGAACTGAAAAGGAAGGGGAAAGAATTTAGAATAAAAGGTGGGAGTTAGGGAGGCGGAAGTAAAGGTGGCTGGTGATAGGTGGGACTGGGAGTGGGGGAGGAGTCAAGTAAAGAGCTGGGAACTTGATTGGTGGAAGAGATAAGGGGGAATCTGACAGGAGAGTTTAGAAGACCATGGAAGAAAGAGAAGAGGGAAGAGCACCAGAGGGAGGTGATGGGGAAGTAAGGAGAGAAGACGTGAGAGAGAAATCTGGAGGTGAAAGATCTCAGCCTGAAATATCAACTGATCACTTCTCTCTATAGATACTGTCTGATCTGTTAACTTCCTCTGGCATCTTGTCTGTTGCTCCAGATTCTAGCATCGACAGTATGTTGTGTCTCTATCTAGCTTTATATTGTTCATCGGGGATTCAAATCTGCTGTCCTCACATTGTCATTTTCCCTATGTACTTAACAAAGAGAGAGGTGAAGAACAGAGTCGCTACTGCAGACACCAACATCAATCAATAGAAAGATCAATAGATTTGTAGATGTAGAACATAGAAAACCTACAGCACAATACAGGCCCTTCGGCCCATGATGCTGTGCTGAATATGTACTTACTTTAGAAATTACCCAGGGTTACCCATAGCCCTCTATTTTTCTAAGCTCCATGTACCTATCCAGAAGTCTCTTAAAACACCTTATCATATCCACCTCCACCACCGCCACCGGCAGCCCATTCCACGTACTCACCAATCCCTGTGTAAAAAACTTACCCCTGACATCTCCTCTGTACCTGCTTCCAAGCTCCTTAAAACTTTGTCCTCTTGTGTTAGCCATTTCAACTTTGGGAAAAAGCCTCTGACTATCCACATGATGAATGCCCCTCATCATCTCATACACCTCTATCAGGTCATCTCTCATCCTCCATTGCTCCAAGGAGAAAAGGCCAAGTTCACTCGATCTATTCTCATAGGGCGTGTTCTCGAATCCAGGAAACATTTTGTAAATGTACAAACAAGCTGGATGAACTCAGCAGGTCAGGCAGCATCCATTGAAATGAGCAGTCAATGTTTTGAAGGGTCTCGGCCCGAAACGTCAACTACTTATACCAACGGACACTGCCCAACCTGCTGAGTTCATCCAGCTTGTTTGTACTGTTACGTACTCGTGACACATGACAGTGGAGCCCTTGTCACATGACTGGGTTTGAAGCTGTACTGGTCTTGAGGTGATGGTCTTGTGATGGTGGAATGACGTCATTTTCCCACCAGTAGAGATCATGTGACGGGTTTTTTTTACAGGTTATAAAAGGTAGACCCCACCCTGTGAGGAGGGGCAGTTCGTGGCTGGATTTGCCAGGTTGACTTCATGCCACTGCGTGTTTGAAGTGATGACGCAGTTTAGCTGAAGGATGAAGTTTTTATTTAATGCCTAAAGTTTAAGAGGTCATTGCCAGCAGGTTCTTTATGATACTGCTAGTTCGGAATTTGTGGAGAGTGAAGATCGAGGAGAATCGCTTTCTACGGTGAAACGGGGGCGACCTTTGTTTGATCCTTATTTGGAAGGATTTCGTTGACTATCTTCGTGTTAATCCCTAGGTTTAACTAGAAAGGATTGAAGGTAGTGGAGAAGGAAAGGTCAGTGCCTTTAAGCCGTTCTGTTTCGTGAATTCTTCGTGGGAAGTTCGACGTCGGGGATCGAAGCAAGCGACGTGAAAGAGAACCTAAATCGTCTTATAAAGTCTCTCCTTTTAAATGGACTGTGAGCATATCGAACATTTGGCAATACCACTTTAAAGAACTGTTTTTGGAATATCACTTTACGAACTGTTTGGGCTGCCGCTCAGCAGCTGTTTCCAGTTACAGTAGTGTTTGTTTACTTTTGGGGGGTTTGTTTTCTGTGTTTAATAAACGTGTTGTTTGTTATAAGAAACCCTTGCCGAACTCATATATTTATTGTTGCCTGAATACGTAACAGTACGTCTTAATTTGACCACAGCATCTACAGTATACTTCGTGTTAACATCCTTGTAAATCTCCTCTGCACCCTTTCTATAGGATATGAAGACAGTGAAAGGTAAAATTGGGTGATTAGGTGGAGATACATCACTACCAAAGAAGTCTAAGGTGCTAGCCTACAGGTGTAGATGTAGCACCTGCTTAGACACCTTCTCCCCCCCCCCCCACTTAGCTAGGGTTAGAAAGAAGTGATGTAGCTCATTTTGCCGGAAGGGCCTTTTCTGTGCTGTTATCTCAAAATAAATACAGTACAGTAAATACAAAAGTCTTAGGCACATATATATAGCTAGGATGCCTAAGACTTTTGCACAGTACTGTATTTGTCAGTGTGGTTTGCAAATCTGGTGGGAGCAAAGGATGCTGGGTACAGTAAGGGTGAAGCACTGCAGGAGGGGTATGGGACAGGTGGCAGAGAAGGAGAGCCAGGTGTGGGTGGAGACATACCCAGACCTGAGACACCAGGGGAGGTCATTTGATTCCAAACAATTGGTTTATTGATTATTCCAAAATGTCTCTCTGGTGCTTCCTGCTCTCTCCCGTCTCCCTTCTTTTCCCATCCATAGATCTCATCTCCCTGCCCCCTTCCCACTCTAAATCCACAAAAGAGATCCAATTCAGAATCAGGTTTATCATCACCTACATCTGTCGTTAACCTTACTTTTTGTTTTGCAGTAGTACAGTACAATACATAAAATTACTACAGTACTGTGTGAAAGACAAAGTCTTGGTGTGTGTGTGTGTGTGTGTGTGTGTGTGTGTGTGTGTGTGTGTGTGTGTGTGTGTGTGTGTGTGTGTGTGTATGTGTGTGTGTGCGTGCGTGTGTGTGTGTGTGTGTGTGTGCGCACGCGCACCTGACACTTGTGCACAATACTGTAAATAAATAAAATTCTTATAAATTGTTTTTAAAATATTGGAAAAAGAAGTGATGGCGCAATAGTACTCATGGGTTCATTGACTGTTCAGAAATCTGATGGAGGAGGAGAGTGAGCTATTTCTGAATGATTGCATGTGTGTTTCTCAAGCTACTGTACCTTCTTTATGGTAGGAATGAAATGTGAGAGCCGGATGTTAAAGGTCTTTAATGATGAATAACACCTTCTTGAAGCATCACCTCTTGAAGATATCTTGGATGGTTGCTGGTGAGTGTACAACGTTCTGCAGCATCTTTTGATCCTGTACATTGGAACCTCTGTACAAGGATGTAGCCAGTCAGAATGTTCACTGCTGTACATTGGAAGAAATTGTAAGAATCAAATAGCCAATTTCTGCCTCTATTTCTTGTGATTTTTTTTTCCTATGTACGGCTTTTATGAGCTCCAAAACCCATCAATTTTGATAACTTAGTCTCCCTCTTTTTCACATTTCAGAGGCATTTGGGATCGATCTAGCTGTCATGTCTTGCAATATCAATTCATGAAGCAAGGTCAAGGCCACCATTCCTTCCAAACCTGAGATGTGAAGTCCAACAAACTGAAGCTTTGCTCTACTTGTCATACATGCATCAAAGCATCAAAATATACGGTACAGCAAAATCAAAACAGCAAAGATGTGCTGGGAACAGCCCACAGGTTCCCCCTTGCTTCTGGCACCGTCGAAGGATGCACACAACTCACTGACCCTAAGCTGTACATCTCTGGAATGTGGGAGGAAACTGGAGCACCCAGAGGAAACCTGTGCTGTCTTTATGACAGTTATTTAGTTTATAATATTTTCGCTTAGTAATTCATTCAATAGTATTTTCTAGTTAGAATTAGAAGTGTTTAAAGTGTATTCATTGCATGTAAAATATATCGGCATGCGATGACGTCACATCCGGTTTCGCCGCATCTTGTGGGAAAACACCGGTTTGAAATTAGCGCGAGGGTGGGGGCTTTCCACGAGGCTCACCTGAGCACAAGCAGTTTTGCAGGCATGAGAAATCACAGTGAGAGCAACGCTGTAAGTTAATAGATAATCGATATATTGAACTAAGATGTTAATGCTGATCCTGTTAGAAGTAACGACGGTAGATAATGTTTATGCTTTCGTTAGTTAAAGAGTCGCGGATAGTTTGCATGGAAGTGTATTTAAAGTAGTCAATGGAGCAGGTAAACTCTCCCTGTATACTGCACCTTAGTGTAATGTAGTTATAGTCACCTTTGCAAGTATTTACACTTGAAATGTGATATTAAGGAAGGAACAAATACTGTATCAATCTTGTATTGTTTTATCAACAGTTTTCACCATATGTTAATGTGAAGAGTGAACAGTAAATGGTTAATCTTACTGCGATCTGGTTTGCATTGGCTGTGGTTTATCCGGACGTTAAATTCGGCGTTTCGTTACACCCGAAGGAGAACGTTACAGTGAAAAAGCGGCATTATCAGGTGTTTCAAGTGCTGCAATGTCAGCTCAATCCAGCATCAAGTCGACGCCGCCCAGCGACAAGGGCAGTAAACCGACATCAAGTAAGCCCACCCAGGCGTTATCAGGTGTTCCAAGTGCTGCAATGTCAGCTCGATCCGGGATCAAGTCGATGGCGCCCAGCGACAAGGGCAGTAGAACGACATCAAGTAAGTCCACACAGGCAAGAGCCAAGGCAGAAGCCGCCAAGGTGCGACTGCATTACGCCAAACAAGAGGCAGTTTTGAAAATGAAACTGGCCACCAAAGAAGCCGAAAGGGCCGCCAGACAAAGAGAAGAGGCTGCCAGAGAAGCCGAAATCCAGAAAGAAAGGGCCGCCAGAGAAGCCGAAGAGGCCGAAACCCAGTTGGAAATGACAAAAATATCGACAGAGTTGCATGTGCTGCAGCTAGAAGGAGAAGGAGAAGCTGCCAGGGTGAAAGCAGAGTACATAGAAGAAGCTGAAGGGTCGCGTGATCTGACCGAAACAAGTTCTGCTTTGGAAAGGACCAGACTGGAACGCACGAGCGACTATGTACAATATCAAGCAGACAGGCAGGCTCGTCTCCCCTCTCCATACCTATTCGATAACTTCCCCAGCTACGAGGAAGAGAATTTACCCTCGCGGCCCCGCGATGAAGTCAAGAATGAAAGAGCTGACAACCGATATACTTTGACACCAAAGTTACAAAGTTCGATGCGAAGAGACGCGGAGGTTGAATCCAGGATGGCAAATTCCATGAGAAACGTGCGTTCTCAGTCATATGAGCGCCAACGTACTTCTCCAGCCCGCATGCCGCTTGCAGCCGATCCCACGCTGCAGTATTTAGCACGACGGGATCTCGTCACTTCGGGACTGTACCAGTTTGACGATAAACCCGAAAATTACCGTGCTTGGCTCTCCACATTCACCAACGTGATTGACGGGGTCCAGCTCAGTGCAACCCAAAGGTTGGACCTTATGGCGAAATGGCTGGGGAAAGAATCACGCGACCAGGTGAGACGCATGCGTTCAGTGTACATCAACAAACCTGAGCTAGCCTTAAGCGAAGCGTGGGAGAGACTTTGGGAGAGATATGGGGCCCCCGACATTATTGAAGCGGCGCTATATCGACGTCTGGGAAACTTTCCTAAGGTGTCAGCCAAAGATCACTTTAAGTTAAGAGAATTCGGAGATTTACTCATGGAGATCCAAGGCGCCAAAGAAGATGGCTATTCAGCTGGTTTAGTATTCCTAGATACTCCATCCGGGATTAGACCAATTGTGGACAAACTTCCATTTGGGCTGCAGGACAAGTGGCTGACTGTTGCCTCAGAGTACAAGGAAGACCACGATGGTCGATTTCCTCCCTTTGAGCTCCTCACTAGGTTTGTGTGCAAGGAGGCGAAGAGGCGAAACGACCCTAGCCTTGTAGGTCCAGGAAGCAGTTCGATTTACACCAAGCCAGGCAGATCCGTTTCGAATGTTTTCAACATTGATAAACCCGTGTCAGTGCTCAAGACCGAAGCCCTTACAACTAACAACGACCCTGGCAAGTATTGTCCATTGCATAACAAACCTCACCCCCTGAAAGCATGCAGAATGTTTAGGGAAAAACCCCTTGAAGAGAGGACGGCTCTTCTCAAGGAGAAAAGAATATGTTTTAGATGCTGTTCCTCAACCTCTCACCTCGCCAGAGAGTGTACGATCGCCGTGAAGTGTCCGGAATGTGGCAGCCCAGATCACGTCGAGGCCATGCATCCCGACCTGTCACCACAAACCGAGAGCGCTCCTTCACCCCCACAACAGGACGGCGGGGAGGGAGAGGCTCACTCTAGGTCAATAGCTGTCAGCACGAACTGTACAGAAGTTTGCGGTCAAGCTCAGTCAAGTCGTTCTTGTTCCAAGATCTGCCTCACTAAGGTGTACCCTAAAGGAGCCAAAGACAAGGCCATCAAAGCCTATGTGATTCTGGACGATCAGAGTAATCGTTCACTAGTCAGTCCAGAGTTCTTTAAATTGTTCAACATTGAGAGTGAGCGGTTCCCATACTACCTCAAAACTTGCTCAGGCAACATGAAAACCCAAGGAAGGAAGGCAGAAGGCATCCAGATCGAGTCCCTGGATGGTAAAGTCGTCATCTGTCTCCCTCCGCTCTTAGAGTGCAACGAAATCATGAATAACCGCGCTGGGATCCCGACACCAAGTGCGGTGCTACACCAGCCGCATCTCCACCACATCGCCAAACACATCCCAGAACTGGATCCGAAAGCGGAAATACTCCTGCTATTAGGAAGAGATGTTATCCAGGTACACAAGGTTAGGCAGCAGATCAATGGACCACTCAACGCCCCCTTCGCGCAACGTCTGGATCTGGGCTGGGTGGTGATAGGAGAGGTGTGTCTCGGTGACGTACACAAACCGATGGTTAACACACTCAAGACCAATGTGCTAGAGAGTGGCCGCCATTCAATCTTTCAACCCTGCCCGAGTGTCCCGTGCATCAAGGAAGCACAACAAGGCGTTAACAAGCGCGAGGCAAGCGACGAGTCGCTGGGCCAGTCAGTCTTCGCTCTAACGAAGTATGACGACAAACTTGCACAATCAGCTCAAGATACCATTTCTTTAAAAACCGAAGACACCAAGGTCTTCAGAGATGAAGCAAATAATGGGGTTGCCCCATTGCCTATCAGAGAACCATGCCAGCGCTCACCAGATAACAAAGAGCAGGCAGTCAAACGGTTCACGTCCTTACTGAAAACCTGGAAAAGGAAACCTGAGATACAGCAACGCACCCGATTGGCCCACGAGGTACTGTGCACCCTAATGGCAGAGGTCACAGCCATTATAAACGCACAATCATTCCTACCTGTGTCTTCTGACCCAGAAAACCCCTTTATACTTTCGCCATCAACGCTCCTTACGCAGAAGGCAGGAGCACCTCCGCCACCAGGAGACTTTTCAGACAAAAAGCAATGGAGACAAGTCCAGGCTCTGGCAAATCAGTTCTGGCCTCGCTGGAGACAAAAATATCTACCTTTGTTGCAACAGAGACAAAAGTGGACAGAACCCCGCAGGAATCTTCAAGTTGAAGACTTAGTCCTGCTCAGGGACAAGCAAGCCGCTCGCAACAGCTGGCCAACGGCCAGAATCACTGCTACATTCCCTAGCGAGGATGGACATGTCAGGAAGATCGAATTGAAGACTACCAACCAAGGCGATGTGAAAATTTACCAAGGGCCAGTTACAGAAGTTATTCTACTTCTACCCAATGACTGATTAAGAGACTAAGTTTTGTACTCTGCTCATTGTGACCTTACGAAGGTCAAGCGGGGAGTGTGCTGTCTTTACGACAGTTATTTAGTTTATAATATTTTCGCTTAGTAATTCATTCAATAGTATTTTCTAGTTAGAATTAGAAGTGTTTAAAGTGTATTCATTGCATGTAAAATATATCGGCATGCGATGACGTCACATCCGGTTTCGCCGCGTCTTGTGGGAAAACACCGGTTTGAAATTAGCGCGAGGGTGGGGGCTTTCCACGAGGCTCACCTGAGCACAAGCAGTTTTGCAGGCATGAGAAATCACAGTGAGAGCAACGCTGTAAGTTAATAGATAATCGATATATTGAACTAAGATGTTAATGCTGATCCTGTTAGAGGTAACGACGGTAGATAATGTTTATGCTTTCGTTAGTTAAAGAGTCGCGGATAGTTTGCATGGAAGTGTATTTAAAGTAGTCAATGGAGCAGGTAAACTCTCCCTGTATACTGCACCTTAGTGTAATGTAGTTATAGTCACCTTTGCAAGTATTTACACTTGAAATGTGATATTAAGTAAGGAACAAATACTGTATCAATCTTGTATTGTTTTATCAACAGTTTTCACCATATGTTAATGTGAAGAGTGAACAGTAAATGGTTAATCTTACTGCGATCTGGTTTGCATTGGCTGTGGTTTATCCGGACGTTAAATTCGGCGTTTCGTTACACCCGAAGGAGAACGTTATATGTGCTGTCTTTACGACAGTTATTTAGTTTATAATATTTTCGCTTAGTAATTCATTCAATAGTATTTTCTAGTTAGAATTAGAAGTGTTTAAAGTGTATTCATTGCATGTAAAATATATCGGCATGCGATGACGTCACATCCGGTTTCGCCGCGTCTTGTGGGAAAACACCGGTTTGAAATTAGCGCGAGGGTGGGGGCTTTCCACGAGGCTCACCTGAGCACAAGCAGTTTTGCAGGCATGAGAAATCACAGTGAGAGCAACGCTGTAAGTTAATAGATAATCGATATATTGAACTAAGATGTTAATGCTGATCCTGTTAGAGGTAACGACGGTAGATAATGTTTATGCTTTCGTTAGTTAAAGAGTCGCGGATAGTTTGCATGGAAGTGTATTTAAAGTAGTCAATGGAGCAGGTAAACTCTCCCTGTATACTGCACCTTAGTGTAATGTAGTTATAGTCACCTTTGCAAGTATTTACACTTGAAATGTGATATTAAGTAAGGAACAAATACTGTATCAATCTTGTATTGTTTTATCAACAGTTTTCACCATATGTTAATGTGAAGAGTGAACAGTAAATGGTTAATCTTACTGCGATCTGGTTTGCATTGGCTGTGGTTTATCCGGACGTTAAATTCGGCGTTTCGTTACACCCGAAGGAGAACGTTACAGTGAAAAAGCGGCATTATCAGGTGTTTCAAGTGCTGCAATGTCAGCTCAATCCAGCATCAAGTCGACGCCGCCCAGCGACAAGGGCAGTAAACCGACATCAAGTAAGCCCACCCAGGCGTTATCAGGTGTTCCAAGTGCTGCAATGTCAGCTCGATCCGGGATCAAGTCGATGGCGCCCAGCGACAAGGGCAGTAGAACGACATCAAGTAAGTCCACACAGGCAAGAGCCAAGGCAGAAGCCGCCAAGGTGCGACTGCATTACGCCAAACAAGAGGCAGTTTTGAAAATGAAACTGGCCACCAAAGAAGCCGAAAGGGCCGCCAGACAAAGAGAAGAGGCTGCCAGAGAAGCCGAAATCCAGAAAGAAAGGGCCGCCAGAGAAGCCGAAGAGGCCGAAACCCAGTTGGAAATGACAAAAATATCGACAGAGTTGCATGTGCTGCAGCTAGAAGGAGAAGGAGAAGCTGCCAGGGTGAAAGCAGAGTACATAGAAGAAGCTGAAGTGTCGCGTGATCTGACCGAAACAAGTTCTGCTTTGGAAAGGACCAGACTGGAACGCACGAGCGACTATGTACAATATCAAGCAGACAGGCAGGCTCGTCTCCCCTCTCCATACCTATTCGATAACTTCCCCAGCTACGAGGAAGAGAATTTACCCTCGCGGCCCCGCGATGAAGTCAAGAATGAAAGAGCTGACAACCGATATACTTTGACACCAAAGTTACAAAGTTCGATGCGAAGAGACGCGGAGGTTGAATCCAGGATGGCAAATTCCATGAGAAACGTGCGTTCTCAGTCATATGAGCGCCAACGTACTTCTCCAGCCCGCATGCCGCTTGCAGCCGATCCCACGCTGCAGTATTTAGCACGACGGGATCTCGTCACTTCGGGACTGTACCAGTTTGACGATAAACCCGAAAATTACCGTGCTTGGCTCTCCACATTCACCAACGTGATTGACGGGGTCCAGCTCAGTGCAACCCAAAGGTTGGACCTTATGGCGAAATGGCTGGGGAAAGAATCACGCGACCAGGTGAGACGCATGCGTTCAGTGTACATCAACAAACCTGAGCTAGCCTTAAGCGAAGCGTGGGAGAGACTTTGGGAGAGATATGGGGCCCCCGACATTATTGAAGCGGCGCTATATCGACGTCTGGGAAACTTTCCTAAGGTGTCAGCCAAAGATCACTTTAAGTTAAGAGAATTCGGAGATTTACTCATGGAGATCCAAGGCGCCAAAGAAGATGGCTATTCAGCTGGTTTAGTATTCCTAGATACTCCATCCGGGATTAGACCAATTGTGGACAAACTTCCATTTGGGCTGCAGGACAAGTGGCTGACTGTTGCCTCAGAGTAAAAGGAAGACCACGATGGTCGATTTCCTCCCTTTGAGCTCCTCACTAGGTTTGTGTGCAAGGAGGCGAAGAGGCGAAACGACCCTAGCCTTGTAGGTCCAGGAAGCAGTTCGATTTACACCAAGCCAGGCAGATCCGTTTCGAATGTTTTCAACATTGATAAACCCGTGTCAGTGCTCAAGACCGAAGCCCTTACAACTAACAACGACCCTGGCAAGTATTGTCCATTGCATAACAAACCTCACCCCCTGAAAGCATGCAGAATGTTTAGGGAAAAACCCCTTGAAGAGAGGACGGCTCTTCTCAAGGAGAAAAGAATATGTTTTAGATGCTGTTCCTCAACCTCTCACCTCGCCAGAGAGTGTACGATCGCCGTGAAGTGTCCGGAATGTGGCAGCCCAGATCACGTCGAGGCCATGCATCCCGACCTGTCACCACAAACCGAGAGCGCTCCTTCACCCCCACAACAGGACGGCGGGGAGGGAGAGGCTCACTCTAGGTCAATAGCTGTCAGCACGAACTGTACAGAAGTTTGCGGTCAAGCTCAGTCAAGTCGTTCTTGTTCCAAGATCTGCCTCACTAAGGTGTACCCTAAAGGAGCCAAAGACAAGGCCATCAAAGCCTATGTGATTCTGGACGATCAGAGTAATCGTTCACTAGTCAGTCCAGAGTTCTTTAAATTGTTCAACATTGAGAGTGAGCGGTTCCCATACTACCTCAAAACTTGCTCAGGCAACATGAAAACCCAAGGAAGGAAGGCAGAAGGCATCCAGATCGAGTCCCTGGATGGTAAAGTCGTCATCTGTCTCCCTCCGCTCTTAGAGTGCAACGAAATCATGAATAACCGCGCTGGGATCCCGACACCAAGTGCGGTGCTACACCAGCCGCATCTCCACCACATCGCCAAACACATCCCAGAACTGGATCCGAAAGCGGAAATACTCCTGCTATTAGGAAGAGATGTTATCCAGGTACACAAGGTTAGGCAGCAGATCAATGGACCACTCAACGCCCCCTTCGCGCAACGTCTGGATCTGGGCTGGGTGGTGATAGGAGAGGTGTGTCTCGGTGACGTACACAAACCGATGGTTAACACACTCAAGACCAATGTGCTAGAGAGTGGCCGCCATTCAATCTTTCAACCCTGCCCGAGTGTCCCGTGCATCAAGGAAGCACAACAAGGCGTTAACAAGCGCGAGGCAAGCGACGAGTCGCTGGGCCAGTCAGTCTTCGCTCTAACGAAGTATGACGACAAACTTGCACAATCAGCTCAAGATACCATTTCTTTAAAAACCGAAGACACCAAGGTCTTCAGAGATGAAGCAAATAATGGGGTTGCCCCATTGCCTATCAGAGAACCATGCCAGCGCTCACCAGATAACAAAGAGCAGGCAGTCAAACGGTTCACGTCCTTACTGAAAACCTGGAAAAGGAAACCTGAGATACAGCAACGCACCCGATTGGCCCACGAGGTACTGTGCACCCTAATGGCAGAGGTCACAGCCATTATAAACGCACAATCATTCCTACCTGTGTCTTCTGACCCAGAAAACCCCTTTATACTTTCGCCATCAACGCTCCTTACGCAGAAGGCAGGAGCACCTCCGCCACCAGGAGACTTTTCAGACAAAAAGCAATGGAGACAAGTCCAGGCTCTGGCAAATCAGTTCTGGCCTCGCTGGAGACAAAAATATCTACCTTTGTTGCAACAGAGACAAAAGTGGACAGAACCCCGCAGGAATCTTCAAGTTGAAGACTTAGTCCTGCTCAGGGACAAGCAAGCCGCTCGCAACAGCTGGCCAACGGCCAGAATCACTGCTACATTCCCTAGCGAGGATGGACATGTCAGGAAGATCGAATTGAAGACTACCGACCAAGGCGATGTGAAAATTTACCAAGGGCCAGTTACAGAAGTTATTCTACTTCTACCCAATGACTGATTAAGAGACTAAGTTTTGTACTCTGCTCATTGTGACCTTACGAAGGTCAAGCGGGGAGTGTGCTGTCTTTACGACAGTTATTTAGTTTATAATATTTTCGCTTAGTAATTCATTCAATAGTATTTTCTAGTTAGAATTAGAAGTGTTTAAAGTGTATTCATTGCATGTAAAATATATCGGCATGCGATGACGTCACATCCGGTTTCGCCGCGTCTTGTGGGAAAACACCGGTTTGAAATTAGCGCGAGGGTGGGGGCTTTCCACGAGGCTCACCTGAGCACAAGCAGTTTTGCAGGCATGAGAAATCACAGTGAGAGCAACGCTGTAAGTTAATAGATAATCGATATATTGAACTAAGATGTTAATGCTGATCCTGTTAGAGGTAACGACGGTAGATAATGTTTATGCTTTCGTTAGTTAAAGAGTCGCGGATAGTTTGCATGGAAGTGTATTTAAAGTAGTCAATGGAGCAGGTAAACTCTCCCTGTATACTGCACCTTAGTGTAATGTAGTTATAGTCACCTTTGCAAGTATTTACACTTGAAATGTGATATTAAGTAAGGAACAAATACTGTATCAATCTTGTATTGTTTTATCAACAGTTTTCACCATATGTTAATGTGAAGAGTGAACAGTAAATGGTTAATCTTACTGCGATCTGGTTTGCATTGGCTGTGGTTTATCCGGACGTTAAATTCGGCGTTTCGTTACACCCGAAGGAGAACGTTATATGTGCTGTCTTTACGACAGTTATTTAGTTTATAATATTTTCGCTTAGTAATTCATTCAATAGTATTTTCTAGTTAGAATTAGAAGTGTTTAAAGTATATTCATTGCATGTAAAATATATCGGCATGCGATGACGTCACATCCGGTTTCGCCGCGTCTTGTGGGAAAACACCGGTTTGAAATTAGCGCGAGGGTGGGGGCTTTCCACGAGGCTCACCTGAGCACAAGCAGTTTTGCAGGCATGAGAAATCACAGTGAGAGCAACGCTGTAAGTTAATAGATAATCGATATATTGAACTAAGATGTTAATGCTGATCCTGTTAGAGGTAACGACGGTAGATAATGTTTATGCTTTCGTTAGTTAAAGAGTCGCGGATAGTTTGCATGGAAGTGTATTTAAAGTAGTCAATGGAGCAGGTAAACTCTCCCTGTATACTGCACCTTAGTGTAATGTAGTTATAGTCACCTTTGCAAGTATTTACACTTGAAATGTGATATTAAGTAAGGAACAAATACTGTATCAATCTTGTATTGTTTTATCAACAGTTTTCACCATATGTTAATGTGAAGAGTGAACAGTAAATGGTTAATCTTACTGCGATCTGGTTTGCATTGGCTGTGGTTTATCCGGACGTTAAATTCGGCGTTTCGTTACACCCGAAGGAGAACGTTATAGTGAAAAAGCGGCATTATCAGGTGTTTCAAGTGCTGCAATGTCAGCTCAATCCAGCATCAAGTCGACGCCGCCCAGCGACAAGGGCAGTAAACCGACATCAAGTAAGCCCACCCAGGCGTTATCAGGTGTTCCAAGTGCTGCAATGTCAGCTCGATCCGGGATCAAGTCGATGGCGCCCAGCGACAAGGGCAGTAGAACGACATCAAGTAAGTCCACACAGGCAAGAGCCAAGGCAGAAGCCGCCAAGGTGCGACTGCATTACGCCAAACAAGAGGCAGTTTTGAAAATGAAACTGGCCACCAAAGAAGCCGAAAAGGCTGCCAGACAAAGAGAAGAGGCTGCCAGACAAAGAGAAGAGGCCGCCAGAGAAGCCGAAACCCAGTTGGAAATGACAAAAATATCGACAGAGTTGCATGTGCTGCAGCTAGAAGGAGAAGGAGAAGCTGCCAGGGTGGAAGCAGAGTACATAGAAGAAGCTGAAGGGTCGCGTGATCTGACCGAAACAAGTTCTGCTTTGGAAAGGACCAGACTGGAACGCACGAGCGACTATGTACAATATCAAGCAGACAGGCAGGCTCGTCTCCCCTCTCCATACCTATTCGATAACTTCCCCAGCTACGAGGAAGAGAATTTACCCTCGCGGCCCCGCGATGAAGTCAAGAATGAAAGAGCTGACAACCGATATACTTTGACACCAAAGTTACAAAGTTCGATGCGAAGAGACGCGGAGGTTGAATCCAGGATGGCAAATTCCATGAGAAACGTGCGTTCTCAGTCATATGGGCGCCAACGTACTTCTCCAGCCCGCATGCCGCTTGCAGCCGATCCCACGCTGCAGTATTTAGCACGACGGGATCTCGTCACTTCGGGACTGTACCAGTTTGACGATAAACCCGAAAATTACCGTGCTTGGCTCTCCACATTCACCAACGTGATTGACGGGGTCCAGCTCAGTGCAACCCAAAGGTTGGACCTTATGGCGAAATGGCTGGGGAAAGAATCACGCGACCAGGTGAGACGCATGCGTTCAGTGTACATCAACAAACCTGAGCTAGCCTTAAGCGAAGCGTGGGAGAGACTTTGGGAGAGATATGGGGCCCCCGACATTATTGAAGCGGCGCTATATCGACGTCTGGGAAACTTTCCTAAGGTGTCAGCCAAAGATCACTTTAAGTTAAGAGAATTCGGAGATTTACTCATGGAGATCCAAGGCGCCAAAGAAGATGGCTATTCAGCTGGTTTAGTATTCCTAGATACTCCATCCGGGATTAGACCAATTGTGGACAAACTTCCATTTGGGCTGCAGGACAAGTGGCTGACTGTTGCCTCAGAGTACAAGGAAGACCACGATGGTCGATTTCCTCCCTTTGAGCTCCTCACTAGGTTTGTGTGCAAGGAGGCGAAGAGGCGAAACGACCCTAGCCTTGTAGGTCCAGGAAGCAGTTCGATTTACACCAAGCCAGGCAGATCCGTTTCGAATGTTTTCAACATTGATAAACCCGTGTCAGTGCTCAAGACCGAAGCCCTTACAACTAACAACGACCCTGGCAAGTATTGTCCATTGCATAACAAACCTCACCCCCTGAAAGCATGCAGAATGTTTAGGGAAAAACCCCTTGAAGAGAGGACGGCTCTTCTCAAGGAGAAAAGAATATGTTTTAGATGCTGTTCCTCAACCTCTCACCTCGCCAGAGAGTGTACGATCGCCGTGAAGTGTCCGGAATGTGGCAGCCCAGATCACGTCGAGGCCATGCATCCCGACCTGTCACCACAAACCGAGAGCGCTCCTTCACCCCCACAACAGGACGGCGGGGAGGGAGAGGCTCACTCTAGGTCAATAGCTGTCAGCACGAACTGTACAGAAGTTTGCGGTCAAGCTCAGTCAAGTCGTTCTTGTTCCAAGATCTGCCTCACTAAGGTGTACCCTAAAGGAGCCAAAGACAAGGCCATCAAAGCCTATGTGATTCTGGACGATCAGAGTAATCGTTCACTAGTCAGTCCAGAGTTCTTTAAATTGTTCAACATTGAGAGTGAGCGGTTCCCATACTACCTCAAAACTTGCTCAGGCAACATGAAAACCCAAGGAAGGAAGGCAGAAGGCATCCAGATCGAGTCCCTGGATGGTAAAGTCGTCATCTGTCTCCCTCCGCTCTTAGAGTGCAACGAAATCATGAATAACCGCGCTGGGATCCCGACACCAAGTGCGGTGCTACACCAGCCGCATCTCCACCACATCGCCAAACACATCCCAGAACTGGATCCGAAAGCGGAAATACTCCTGCTATTAGGAAGAGATGTTATCCAGGTACACAAGGTTAGGCAGCAGATCAATGGACCACTCAACGCCCCCTTCGCGCAACGTCTGGATCTGGGCTGGGTGGTGATAGGAGAGGTGTGTCTCGGTGACGTACACAAACCGATGGTTAACACACTCAAGACCAATGTGCTAGAGAGTGGCCGCCATTCAATCTTTCAACCCTGCCCGAGTGTCCCGTGCATCAAGGAAGCACAACAAGGCGTTAACAAGCGCGAGGCAAGCGACGAGTCGCTGGGCCAGTCAGTCTTCGCTCTAACGAAGTATGACGACAAACTTGCACAATCAGCTCAAGATACCATTTCTTTAAAAACCGAAGACACCAAGGTCTTCAGAGATGAAGCAAATAATGGGGTTGCCCCATTGCCTATCAGAGAACCATGCCAGCGCTCACCAGATAACAAAGAGCAGGCAGTCAAACGGTTCACGTCCTTACTGAAAACCTGGAAAAGGAAACCTGAGATACAGCAACGCACCCGATTGGCCCACGAGGTACTGTGCACCCTAATGGCAGAGGTCACAGCCATTATAAACGCACAATCATTCCTACCTGTGTCTTCTGACCCAGAAAACCCCTTTATACTTTCGCCATCAACGCTCCTTACGCAGAAGGCAGGAGCACCTCCGCCACCAGGAGACTTTTCAGACAAAAAGCAATGGAGACAAGTCCAGGCTCTGGCAAATCAGTTCTGGCCTCGCTGGAGACAAAAATATCTACCTTTGTTGCAACAGAGACAAAAGTGGACAGAACCCCGCAGGAATCTTCAAGTTGAAGACTTAGTCCTGCTCAGGGACAAGCAAGCCGCTCGCAACAGCTGGCCAACGGCCAGAATCACTGCTACATTCCCTAGCGAGGATGGACATGTCAGGAAGATCGAATTGAAGACTACCGACCAAGGCGATGTGAAAATTTACCAAGGGCCAGTTACAGAAGTTATTCTACTTCTACCCAATGACTGATTAAGAGACTAAGTTTTGTACTCTGCTCATTGTGACCTTACGAAGGTCAAGCGGGGAGTGTGCTGTCTTTACGACAGTTATTTAGTTTATAATATTTTCGCTTAGTAATTCATTCAATAGTATTTTCTAGTTAGAATTAGAAGTGTTTAAAGTGTATTCATTGCATGTAAAATATATCGGCATGCGATGACGTCACATCCGGTTTCGCCGCGTCTTGTGGGAAAACACCGGTTTGAAATTAGCGCGAGGGTGGGGGCTTTCCACGAGGCTCACCTGAGCACAAGCAGTTTTGCAGGCATGAGAAATCACAGTGAGAGCAACGCTGTAAGTTAATAGATAATCGATATATTGAACTAAGATGTTAATGCTGATCCTGTTAGAGGTAACGACGGTAGATAATGTTTATGCTTTCGTTAGTTAAAGAGTCGCGGATAGTTTGCATGGAAGTGTATTTAAAGTAGTCAATGGAGCAGGTAAACTCTCCCTGTATACTGCACCTTAGTGTAATGTAGTTATAGTCACCTTTGCAAGTATTTACACTTGAAATGTGATATTAAGTAAGGAACAAATACTGTATCAATCTTGTATTGTTTTATCAACAGTTTTCACCATATGTTAATGTGAAGAGTGAACAGTAAATGGTTAATCTTACTGCGATCTGGTTTGCATTGGCTGTGGTTTATCCGGACGTTAAATTCGGCGTTTCGTTACACCCGAAGGAGAACGTTATATGTGCTGTCTTTACGACAGTTATTTAGTTTATAATATTTTCGCTTAGTAATTCATTCAATAGTATTTTCTAGTTAGAATTAGAAGTGTTTAAAGTGTATTCATTGCATGTAAAATATATCGGCATGCGATGACGTCACATCCGGTTTCGCCGCGTCTTGTGGGAAAACACCGGTTTGAAATTAGCGCGAGGGTGGGGGCTTTCCACGAGGCTCACCTGAGCACAAGCAGTTTTGCAGGCATGAGAAATCACAGTGAGAGCAACGCTGTAAGTTAATAGATAATCGATATATTGAACTAAGATGTTAATGCTGATCCTGTTAGAGGTAACGACGGTAGATAATGTTTATGCTTTCGTTAGTTAAAGAGTCGCGGATAGTTTGCATGGAAGTGTATTTAAAGTAGTCAATGGAGCAGGTAAACTCTCCCTGTATACTGCACCTTAGTGTAATGTAGTTATAGTCACCTTTGCAAGTATTTACACTTGAAATGTGATATTAAGTAAGGAACAAATACTGTATCAATCTTGTATTGTTTTATCAACAGTTTTCACCATATGTTAATGTGAAGAGTGAACAGTAAATGGTTAATCTTACTGCGATCTGGTTTGCATTGGCTGTGGTTTATCCGGACGTTAAATTCGGCGTTTCGTTACACCCGAAGGAGAACGTTACAGTGAAAAAGCGGCATTATCAGGTGTTTCAAGTGCTGCAATGTCAGCTCAATCCAGCATCAAGTCGACGCCGCCCAGCGACAAGGGCAGTAAACCGACATCAAGTAAGCCCACCCAGGCGTTATCAGGTGTTCCAAGTGCTGCAATGTCAGCTCGATCCGGGATCAAGTCGATGGCGCCCAGCGACAAGGGCAGTAGAACGACATCAAGTAAGTCCACACAGGCAAGAGCCAAGGCAGAAGCCGCCAAGGTGCGACTGCATTACGCCAAACAAAGAGGCAGTTTTGAAAATGAAACTGGCCACCAAAGAAGCCGAAAAGGCTGCCAGACAAAGAGAAGAGGCTGCCAGACAAAGAGAAGAGGCCGCCAGAGAAGCCGAAACCCAGTTGGAAATGACAAAAATATCGACAGAGTTGCATGTGCTGCAGCTAGAAGGAGAAGGAGAAGCTGCCAGGGTGGAAGCAGAGTACATAGAAGAAGCTGAAGGGTCGCGTGATCTGACCGAAACAAGTTCTGCTTTGGAAAGGACCAGACTGGAACGCACGAGCGACTATGTACAATATCAAGCAGACAGGCAGGCTCGTCTCCCCTCTCCATACCTATTCGATAACTTCCCCAGCTACGAGGAAGAGAATTTACCCTCGCGGCCCCGCGATGAAGTCAAGAATGAAAGAGCTGACAACCGATATACTTTGACACCAAAGTTACAAAGTTCGATGCGAAGAGACGCGGAGGTTGAATCCAGGATGGCAAATTCCATGAGAAACGTGCGTTCTCAGTCATATGGGCGCCAACGTACTTCTCCAGCCCGCATGCCGCTTGCAGCCGATCCCACGCTGCAGTATTTAGCACGACGGGATCTCGTCACTTCGGGACTGTACCAGTTTGACGATAAACCCGAAAATTACCGTGCTTGGCTCTCCACATTCACCAACGTGATTGACGGGGTCCAGCTCAGTGCAACCCAAAGGTTGGACCTTATGGCGAAATGGCTGGGGAAAGAATCACGCGACCAGGTGAGACGCATGCGTTCAGTGTACATCAACAAACCTGAGCTAGCCTTAAGCGAAGCGTGGGAGAGACTTTGGGAGAGATATGGGGCCCCCGACATTATTGAAGCGGCGCTATATCGACGTCTGGGAAACTTTCCTAAGGTGTCAGCCAAAGATCACTTTAAGTTAAGAGAATTCGGAGATTTACTCATGGAGATCCAAGGCGCCAAAGAAGATGGCTATTCAGCTGGTTTAGTATTCCTAGATACTCCATCCGGGATTAGACCAATTGTGGACAAACTTCCATTTGGGCTGCAGGACAAGTGGCTGACTGTTGCCTCAGAGTACAAGGAAGACCACGATGGTCGATTTCCTCCCTTTGAGCTCCTCACTAGGTTTGTGTGCAAGGAGGCGAAGAGGCGAAACGACCCTAGCCTTGTAGGTCCAGGAAGCAGTTCGATTTACACCAAGCCAGGCAGATCCGTTTCGAATGTTTTCAACATTGATAAACCCGTGTCAGTGCTCAAGACCGAAGCCCTTACAACTAACAACGACCCTGGCAAGTATTGTCCATTGCATAACAAACCTCACCCCCTGAAAGCATGCAGAATGTTTAGGGAAAAACCCCTTGAAGAGAGGACGGCTCTTCTCAAGGAGAAAAGAATATGTTTTAGATGCTGTTCCTCAACCTCTCACCTCGCCAGAGAGTGTACGATCGCCGTGAAGTGTCCGGAATGTGGCAGCCCAGATCACGTCGAGGCCATGCATCCCGACCTGTCACCACAAACCGAGAGCGCTCCTTCACCCCCACAACAGGACGGCGGGGAGGGAGAGGCTCACTCTAGGTCAATAGCTGTCAGCACGAACTGTACAGAAGTTTGCGGTCAAGCTCAGTCAAGTCGTTCTTGTTCCAAGATCTGCCTCACTAAGGTGTACCCTAAAGGAGCCAAAGACAAGGCCATCAAAGCCTATGTGATTCTGGACGATCAGAGTAATCGTTCACTAGTCAGTCCAGAGTTCTTTAAATTGTTCAACATTGAGAGTGAGCGGTTCCCATACTACCTCAAAACTTGCTCAGGCAACATGAAAACCCAAGGAAGGAAGGCAGAAGGCATCCAGATCGAGTCCCTGGATGGTAAAGTCGTCATCTGTCTCCCTCCGCTCTTAGAGTGCAACGAAATCATGAATAACCGCGCTGGGATCCCGACACCAAGTGCGGTGCTACACCAGCCGCATCTCCACCACATCGCCAAACACATCCCAGAACTGGATCCGAAAGCGGAAATACTCCTGCTATTAGGAAGAGATGTTATCCAGGTACACAAGGTTAGGCAGCAGATCAATGGACCACTCAACGCCCCCTTCGCGCAACGTCTGGATCTGGGCTGGGTGGTGATAGGAGAGGTGTGTCTCGGTGACGTACACAAACCGATGGTTAACACACTCAAGACCAATGTGCTAGAGAGTGGCCGCCATTCAATCTTTCAACCCTGCCCGAGTGTCCCGTGCATCAAGGAAGCACAACAAGGCGTTAACAAGCGCGAGGCAAGCGACGAGTCGCTGGGCCAGTCAGTCTTCGCTCTAACGAAGTATGACGACAAACTTGCACAATCAGCTCAAGATACCATTTCTTTAAAAACCGAAGACACCAAGGTCTTCAGAGATGAAGCAAATAATGGGGTTGCCCCATTGCCTATCAGAGAACCATGCCAGCGCTCACCAGATAACAAAGAGCAGGCAGTCAAACGGTTCACGTCCTTACTGAAAACCTGGAAAAGGAAACCTGAGATACAGCAACGCACCCGATTGGCCCACGAGGTACTGTGCACCCTAATGGCAGAGGTCACAGCCATTATAAACGCACAATCATTCCTACCTGTGTCTTCTGACCCAGAAAACCCCTTTATACTTTCGCCATCAACGCTCCTTACGCAGAAGGCAGGAGCACCTCCGCCACCAGGAGACTTTTCAGACAAAAAGCAATGGAGACAAGTCCAGGCTCTGGCAAATCAGTTCTGGCCTCGCTGGAGACAAAAATATCTACCTTTGTTGCAACAGAGACAAAAGTGGACAGAACCCCGCAGGAATCTTCAAGTTGAAGACTTAGTCCTGCTCAGGGACAAGCAAGCCGCTCGCAACAGCTGGCCAACGGCCAGAATCACTGCTACATTCCCTAGCGAGGATGGACATGTCAGGAAGATCGAATTGAAGACTACCGACCAAGGCGATGTGAAAATTTACCAAGGGCCAGTTACAGAAGTTATTCTACTTCTACCCAATGACTGATTAAGAGACTAAGTTTTGTACTCTGCTCATTGTGACCTTACGAAGGTCAAGCGGGGAGTGTGCTGTCTTTACGACAGTTATTTAGTTTATAATATTTTCGCTTAGTAATTCATTCAATAGTATTTTCTAGTTAGAATTAGAAGTGTTTAAAGTGTATTCATTGCATGTAAAATATATCGGCATGCGATGACGTCACATCCGGTTTCGCCGCGTCTTGTGGGAAAACACCGGTTTGAAATTAGCGCGAGGGTGGGGGCTTTCCACGAGGCTCACCTGAGCACAAGCAGTTTTGCAGGCATGAGAAATCACAGTGAGAGCAACGCTGTAAGTTAATAGATAATCGATATATTGAACTAAGATGTTAATGCTGATCCTGTTAGAGGTAACGACGGTAGATAATGTTTATGCTTTCGTTAGTTAAAGAGTCGCGGATAGTTTGCATGGAAGTGTATTTAAAGTAGTCAATGGAGCAGGTAAACTCTCCCTGTATACTGCACCTTAGTGTAATGTAGTTATAGTCACCTTTGCAAGTATTTACACTTGAAATGTGATATTAAGTAAGGAACAAATACTGTATCAATCTTGTATTGTTTTATCAACAGTTTTCACCATATGTTAATGTGAAGAGTGAACAGTAAATGGTTAATCTTACTGCGATCTGGTTTGCATTGGCTGTGGTTTATCCGGACGTTAAATTCGGCGTTTCGTTACACCCGAAGGAGAACGTTATATGTGCTGTCTTTACGACAGTTATTTAGTTTATAATATTTTCGCTTAGTAATTCATTCAATAGTATTTTCTAGTTAGAATTAGAAGTGTTTAAAGTGTATTCATTGCATGTAAAATATATCGGCATGCGATGACGTCACATCCGGTTTCGCCGCGTCTTGTGGGAAAACACCGGTTTGAAATTAGCGCGAGGGTGGGGGCTTTCCACGAGGCTCACCTGAGCACAAGCAGTTTTGCAGGCATGAGAAATCACAGTGAGAGCAACGCTGTAAGTTAATAGATAATCGATATATTGAACTAAGATGTTAATGCTGATCCTGTTAGAGGTAACGACGGTAGATAATGTTTATGCTTTCGTTAGTTAAAGAGTCGCGGATAGTTTGCATGGAAGTGTATTTAAAGTAGTCAATGGAGCAGGTAAACTCTCCCTGTATACTGCACCTTAGTGTAATGTAGTTATAGTCACCTTTGCAAGTATTTACACTTGAAATGTGATATTAAGTAAGGAACAAATACTGTATCAATCTTGTATTGTTTTATCAACAGTTTTCACCATATGTTAATGTGAAGAGTGAACAGTAAATGGTTAATCTTACTGCGATCTGGTTTGCATTGGCTGTGGTTTATCCGGACGTTAAATTCGGCGTTTCGTTACACCCGAAGGAGAACGTTATAGTGAAAAAGCGGCATTATCAGGTGTTTCAAGTGCTGCAATGTCAGCTCAATCCAGCATCAAGTCGACGCCGCCCAGCGACAAGGGCAGTAAACCGACATCAAGTAAGCCCACCCAGGCGTTATCAGGTGTTCCAAGTGCTGCAATGTCAGCTCGATCCGGGATCAAGTCGATGGCGCCCAGCGACAAGGGCAGTAGAACGACATCAAGTAAGTCCACACAGGCAAGAGCCAAGGCAGAAGCCGCCAAGGTGCGACTGCATTACGCCAAACAAGAGGCAGTTTTGAAAATGAAACTGGCCACCAAAGAAGCCGAAAAGGCTGCCAGACAAAGAGAAGAGGCTGCCAGACAAAGAGAAGAGGCCGCCAGAGAAGCCGAAACCCAGTTGGAAATGACAAAAATATCGACAGAGTTGCATGTGCTGCAGCTAGAAGGAGAAGGAGAAGCTGCCAGGGTGGAAGCAGAGTACATAGAAGAAGCTGAAGGGTCGCGTGATCTGACCGAAACAAGTTCTGCTTTGGAAAGGACCAGACTGGAACGCACGAGCGACTATGTACAATATCAAGCAGACAGGCAGGCTCGTCTCCCCTCTCCATACCTATTCGATAACTTCCCCAGCTACGAGGAAGAGAATTTACCCTCGCGGCCCCGCGATGAAGTCAAGAATGAAAGAGCTGACAACCGATATACTTTGACACCAAAGTTACAAAGTTCGATGCGAAGAGACGCGGAGGTTGAATCCAGGATGGCAAATTCCATGAGAAACGTGCGTTCTCAGTCATATGGGCGCCAACGTACTTCTCCAGCCCGCATGCCGCTTGCAGCCGATCCCACGCTGCAGTATTTAGCACGACGGGATCTCGTCACTTCGGGACTGTACCAGTTTGACGATAAACCCGAAAATTACCGTGCTTGGCTCTCCACATTCACCAACGTGATTGACGGGGTCCAGCTCAGTGCAACCCAAAGGTTGGACCTTATGGCGAAATGGCTGGGGAAAGAATCACGCGACCAGGTGAGACGCATGCGTTCAGTGTACATCAACAAACCTGAGCTAGCCTTAAGCGAAGCGTGGGAGAGACTTTGGGAGAGATATGGGGCCCCCGACATTATTGAAGCGGCGCTATATCGACGTCTGGGAAACTTTCCTAAGGTGTCAGCCAAAGATCACTTTAAGTTAAGAGAATTCGGAGATTTACTCATGGAGATCCAAGGCGCCAAAGAAGATGGCTATTCAGCTGGTTTAGTATTCCTAGATACTCCATCCGGGATTAGACCAATTGTGGACAAACTTCCATTTGGGCTGCAGGACAAGTGGCTGACTGTTGCCTCAGAGTACAAGGAAGACCACGATGGTCGATTTCCTCCCTTTGAGCTCCTCACTAGGTTTGTGTGCAAGGAGGCGAAGAGGCGAAACGACCCTAGCCTTGTAGGTCCAGGAAGCAGTTCGATTTACACCAAGCCAGGCAGATCCGTTTCGAATGTTTTCAACATTGATAAACCCGTGTCAGTGCTCAAGACCGAAGCCCTTACAACTAACAACGACCCTGGCAAGTATTGTCCATTGCATAACAAACCTCACCCCCTGAAAGCATGCAGAATGTTTAGGGAAAAACCCCTTGAAGAGAGGACGGCTCTTCTCAAGGAGAAAAGAATATGTTTTAGATGCTGTTCCTCAACCTCTCACCTCGCCAGAGAGTGTACGATCGCCGTGAAGTGTCCGGAATGTGGCAGCCCAGATCACGTCGAGGCCATGCATCCCGACCTGTCACCACAAACCGAGAGCGCTCCTTCACCCCCACAACAGGACGGCGGGGAGGGAGAGGCTCACTCTAGGTCAATAGCTGTCAGCACGAACTGTACAGAAGTTTGCGGTCAAGCTCAGTCAAGTCGTTCTTGTTCCAAGATCTGCCTCACTAAGGTGTACCCTAAAGGAGCCAAAGACAAGGCCATCAAAGCCTATGTGATTCTGGACGATCAGAGTAATCGTTCACTAGTCAGTCCAGAGTTCTTTAAATTGTTCAACATTGAGAGTGAGCGGTTCCCATACTACCTCAAAACTTGCTCAGGCAACATGAAAACCCAAGGAAGGAAGGCAGAAGGCATCCAGATCGAGTCCCTGGATGGTAAAGTCGTCATCTGTCTCCCTCCGCTCTTAGAGTGCAACGAAATCATGAATAACCGCGCTGGGATCCCGACACCAAGTGCGGTGCTACACCAGCCGCATCTCCACCACATCGCCAAACACATCCCAGAACTGGATCCGAAAGCGGAAATACTCCTGCTATTAGGAAGAGATGTTATCCAGGTACACAAGGTTAGGCAGCAGATCAATGGACCACTCAACGCCCCCTTCGCGCAACGTCTGGATCTGGGCTGGGTGGTGATAGGAGAGGTGTGTCTCGGTGACGTACACAAACCGATGGTTAACACACTCAAGACCAATGTGCTAGAGAGTGGCCGCCATTCAATCTTTCAACCCTGCCCGAGTGTCCCGTGCATCAAGGAAGCACAACAAGGCGTTAACAAGCGCGAGGCAAGCGACGAGTCGCTGGGCCAGTCAGTCTTCGCTCTAACGAAGTATGACGACAAACTTGCACAATCAGCTCAAGATACCATTTCTTTAAAAACCGAAGACACCAAGGTCTTCAGAGATGAAGCAAATAATGGGGTTGCCCCATTGCCTATCAGAGAACCATGCCAGCGCTCACCAGATAACAAAGAGCAGGCAGTCAAACGGTTCACGTCCTTACTGAAAACCTGGAAAAGGAAACCTGAGATACAGCAACGCACCCGATTGGCCCACGAGGTACTGTGCACCCTAATGGCAGAGGTCACAGCCATTATAAACGCACAATCATTCCTACCTGTGTCTTCTGACCCAGAAAACCCCTTTATACTTTCGCCATCAACGCTCCTTACGCAGAAGGCAGGAGCACCTCCGCCACCAGGAGACTTTTCAGACAAAAAGCAATGGAGACAAGTCCAGGCTCTGGCAAATCAGTTCTGGCCTCGCTGGAGACAAAAATATCTACCTTTGTTGCAACAGAGACAAAAGTGGACAGAACCCCGCAGGAATCTTCAAGTTGAAGACTTAGTCCTGCTCAGGGACAAGCAAGCCGCTCGCAACAGCTGGCCAACGGCCAGAATCACTGCTACATTCCCTAGCGAGGATGGACATGTCAGGAAGATCGAATTGAAGACTACCGACCAAGGCGATGTGAAAATTTACCAAGGGCCAGTTACAGAAGTTATTCTACTTCTACCCAATGACTGATTAAGAGACTAAGTTTTGTACTCTGCTCATTGTGACCTTACGAAGGTCAAGCGGGGAGTGTGCTGTCTTTACGACAGTTATTTAGTTTATAATATTTTCGCTTAGTAATTCATTCAATAGTATTTTCTAGTTAGAATTAGAAGTGTTTAAAGTGTATTCATTGCATGTAAAATATATCGGCATGCGATGACGTCACATCCGGTTTCGCCGCGTCTTGTGGGAAAACACCGGTTTGAAATTAGCGCGAGGGTGGGGGCTTTCCACGAGGCTCACCTGAGCACAAGCAGTTTTGCAGGCATGAGAAATCACAGTGAGAGCAACGCTGTAAGTTAATAGATAATCGATATATTGAACTAAGATGTTAATGCTGATCCTGTTAGAGGTAACGACGGTAGATAATGTTTATGCTTTCGTTAGTTAAAGAGTCGCGGATAGTTTGCATGGAAGTGTATTTAAAGTAGTCAATGGAGCAGGTAAACTCTCCCTGTATACTGCACCTTAGTGTAATGTAGTTATAGTCACCTTTGCAAGTATTTACACTTGAAATGTGATATTAAGTAAGGAACAAATACTGTATCAATCTTGTATTGTTTTATCAACAGTTTTCACCATATGTTAATGTGAAGAGTGAACAGTAAATGGTTAATCTTACTGCGATCTGGTTTGCATTGGCTGTGGTTTATCCGGACGTTAAATTCGGCGTTTCGTTACACCCGAAGGAGAACGTTATATGTGCTGTCTTTACGACAGTTATTTAGTTTATAATATTTTCGCTTAGTAATTCATTCAATAGTATTTTCTAGTTAGAATTAGAAGTGTTTAAAGTGTATTCATTGCATGTAAAATATATCGGCATGCGATGACGTCACATCCGGTTTCGCCGCGTCTTGTGGGAAAACACCGGTTTGAAATTAGCGCGAGGGTGGGGGCTTTCCACGAGGCTCACCTGAGCACAAGCAGTTTTGCAGGCATGAGAAATCACAGTGAGAGCAACGCTGTAAGTTAATAGATAATCGATATATTGAACTAAGATGTTAATGCTGATCCTGTTAGAGGTAACGACGGTAGATAATGTTTATGCTTTCGTTAGTTAAAGAGTCGCGGATAGTTTGCATGGAAGTGTATTTAAAGTAGTCAATGGAGCAGGTAAACTCTCCCTGTATACTGCACCTTAGTGTAATGTAGTTATAGTCACCTTTGCAAGTATTTACACTTGAAATGTGATATTAAGTAAGGAACAAATACTGTATCAATCTTGTATTGTTTTATCAACAGTTTTCACCATATGTTAATGTGAAGAGTGAACAGTAAATGGTTAATCTTACTGCGATCTGGTTTGCATTGGCTGTGGTTTATCCGGACGTTAAATTCGGCGTTTCGTTACACCCGAAGGAGAACGTTATAGTGAAAAAGCGGCATTATCAGGTGTTTCAAGTGCTGCAATGTCAGCTCAATCCAGCATCAAGTCGACGCCGCCCAGCGACAAGGGCAGTAAACCGACATCAAGTAAGCCCACCCAGGCGTTATCAGGTGTTCCAAGTGCTGCAATGTCAGCTCGATCCGGGATCAAGTCGATGGCGCCCAGCGACAAGGGCAGTAGAACGACATCAAGTAAGTCCACACAGGCAAGAGCCAAGGCAGAAGCCGCCAAGGTGCGACTGCATTACGCCAAACAAGAGGCAGTTTTGAAAATGAAACTGGCCACCAAAGAAGCCGAAAAGGCTGCCAGACAAAGAGAAGAGGCTGCCAGACAAAGAGAAGAGGCCGCCAGAGAAGCCGAAACCCAGTTGGAAATGACAAAAATATCGACAGAGTTGCATGTGCTGCAGCTAGAAGGAGAAGGAGAAGCTGCCAGGGTGGAAGCAGAGTACATAGAAGAAGCTGAAGGGTCGCGTGATCTGACCGAAACAAGTTCTGCTTTGGAAAGGACCAGACTGGAACGCACGAGCGACTATGTACAATATCAAGCAGACAGGCAGGCTCGTCTCCCCTCTCCATACCTATTCGATAACTTCCCCAGCTACGAGGAAGAGAATTTACCCTCGCGGCCCCGCGATGAAGTCAAGAATGAAAGAGCTGACAACCGATATACTTTGACACCAAAGTTACAAAGTTCGATGCGAAGAGACGCGGAGGTTGAATCCAGGATGGCAAATTCCATGAGAAACGTGCGTTCTCAGTCATATGGGCGCCAACGTACTTCTCCAGCCCGCATGCCGCTTGCAGCCGATCCCACGCTGCAGTATTTAGCACGACGGGATCTCGTCACTTCGGGACTGTACCAGTTTGACGATAAACCCGAAAATTACCGTGCTTGGCTCTCCACATTCACCAACGTGATTGACGGGGTCCAGCTCAGTGCAACCCAAAGGTTGGACCTTATGGCGAAATGGCTGGGGAAAGAATCACGCGACCAGGTGAGACGCATGCGTTCAGTGTACATCAACAAACCTGAGCTAGCCTTAAGCGAAGCGTGGGAGAGACTTTGGGAGAGATATGGGGCCCCCGACATTATTGAAGCGGCGCTATATCGACGTCTGGGAAACTTTCCTAAGGTGTCAGCCAAAGATCACTTTAAGTTAAGAGAATTCGGAGATTTACTCATGGAGATCCAAGGCGCCAAAGAAGATGGCTATTCAGCTGGTTTAGTATTCCTAGATACTCCATCCGGGATTAGACCAATTGTGGACAAACTTCCATTTGGGCTGCAGGACAAGTGGCTGACTGTTGCCTCAGAGTACAAGGAAGACCACGATGGTCGATTTCCTCCCTTTGAGCTCCTCACTAGGTTTGTGTGCAAGGAGGCGAAGAGGCGAAACGACCCTAGCCTTGTAGGTCCAGGAAGCAGTTCGATTTACACCAAGCCAGGCAGATCCGTTTCGAATGTTTTCAACATTGATAAACCCGTGTCAGTGCTCAAGACCGAAGCCCTTACAACTAACAACGACCCTGGCAAGTATTGTCCATTGCATAACAAACCTCACCCCCTGAAAGCATGCAGAATGTTTAGGGAAAAACCCCTTGAAGAGAGGACGGCTCTTCTCAAGGAGAAAAGAATATGTTTTAGATGCTGTTCCTCAACCTCTCACCTCGCCAGAGAGTGTACGATCGCCGTGAAGTGTCCGGAATGTGGCAGCCCAGATCACGTCGAGGCCATGCATCCCGACCTGTCACCACAAACCGAGAGCGCTCCTTCACCCCCACAACAGGACGGCGGGGAGGGAGAGGCTCACTCTAGGTCAATAGCTGTCAGCACGAACTGTACAGAAGTTTGCGGTCAAGCTCAGTCAAGTCGTTCTTGTT
This sequence comes from Hypanus sabinus, assembly GCF_030144855.1. Classification (NCBI taxonomy): domain Eukaryota; kingdom Metazoa; phylum Chordata; class Chondrichthyes; order Myliobatiformes; family Dasyatidae; genus Hypanus; species Hypanus sabinus. Next base: position 11,045,097 of record NC_082716.1, read on the forward strand.
CCAAGATCTGCCTCACTAAGGTGTACCCTAAAGGAGCCAAAGACAAGGCCATCAAAGCCTATGTGATTCTGGACGATCAGAGTAATCGTTCACTAGTCAGTCCAGAGTTCTTTAAATTGTTCAACATTGAGAGTGAGCGGTTCCCATACTACCTCAAAACTTGCTCAGGCAACATGAAAACCCAAGGAAGGAAGGCAGAAGGCATCCAGATCGAGTCCCTGGATGGTAAAGTCGTCATCTGTCTCCCTCCGCTCTTAGAGTGCAACGAAATCATGAATAACCGCGCTGGGATCCCGACACCAAGTGCGGTGCTACACCAGCCGCATCTCCACCACATCGCCAAACACATCCCAGAACTGGATCCGAAAGCGGAAATACTCCTGCTATTAGGAAGAGATGTTATCCAGGTACACAAGGTTAGGCAGCAGATCAATGGACCACTCAACGCCCCCTTCGCGCAACGTCTGGATCTGGGCTGGGTGGTGATAGGAGAGGTGTGTCTCGGTGACGTACACAAACCGATGGTTAACACACTCAAGACCAATGTGCTAGAGAGTGGCCGCCATTCAATCTTTCAACCCTGCCCGAGTGTCCCGTGCATCAAGGAAGCACAACAAGGCGTTAACAAGCGCGAGGCAAGCGACGAGTCGCTGGGCCAGTCAGTCTTCGCTCTAACGAAGTATGACGACAAACTTGCACAATCAGCTCAAGATACCATTTCTTTAAAAACCGAAGACACCAAGGTCTTCAGAGATGAAGCAAATAATGGGGTTGCCCCATTGCCTATCAGAGAACCATGCCAGCGCTCACCAGATAACAAAGAGCAGGCAGTCAAACGGTTCACGTCCTTACTGAAAACCTGGAAAAGGAAACCTGAGATACAGCAACGCACCCGATTGGCCCACGAGGTACTGTGCACCCTAATGGCAGAGGTCACAGCCATTATAAACGCACAATCATTCCTACCTGTGTCTTCTGACCCAGAAAACCCCTTTATACTTTCGCCATCAACGCTCCTTACACAGAAGGCAGGAGCACCTCCTCCACCAGGAGACTTCTCAGACATGGTTTTGTACACAAAGCAATGGAGACAAGTCCAGGCTCTGGCAAATCAGTTTTGGTCCCGCTGGAGACAGAAATATCTACCTTTGTTGCAACAGAGACAAAAGTGGACAGAACCCCGCAGGAATCTTCAAGTTGAAGACTTAGTCCTGCTCAGGGACAAGCAAGCCACCCGCAACAGCTGGCCAATGGCCAGAATCACTGTTACATTCCCTATCGAGGATGGACATGTCAGGAAGATCGAATTGAAGACTACCGACCAAGGCGATGTGAAAATTTACCGAGGGCCAGTTACAGAAGTTATTCTACTTCTACCCAATGACTGATTAAGAGACTAAGTTTTGTACTCTGCTCATTGTGACCTTACGAAGGTCAAGCGGGGAGTGTGCTGTTTTTATGACAGTTATTTAGTTTATAATATTTTCGCTTAGTAATTCATTCAATAGTATTTTCTAGTTAGAATTAGAAGTGTTTAAAGTGTATTCATTGCATGTAAAATATATCGGCATGCGATGACGTCACATCCGGTTTCGCCGCGTCTTGTGGGAAAACACCGGTTTGAAATTAGCGCGAGGGTGGGGGCTTTCCACGAGGCTCACCTGAGCACAAGCAGTTTTGCAGGCATGAGAAATCACAGTGAGAGCAACGCTGTAAGTTAATAGATAATCGATATATTGAACTAAGATGTTAATTCTGATCCTGTTAGAAGTAACGACGGTAGATAATGTTTATGCTTTCGTTAGTTAAAGAGTCGCGGATAGTTTGCATGGAAGTGTATTTAAAGTAGTCAATGGAGCAGGTAAACTCTCCCTGTATACTGCACCTTAGTGTAATGTAGTTATAGTCACCTTTGCAAGTATTTACACTTGAAATGTGATATTAAGGAAGGAACAAATACTGTATCAATCTTGTATTGTTTTATCAACAGTTTTCACCATATGTTAATGTGAAGAGTGAACAGTAAATGGTTAATCTTACTGCGATCTGGTTTGCATTGGCTGTGGTTTATCCGGACGTTAAATTCGGCGTTTCGTTACACCCGAAGGAGAACGTTACAAAACCCATATGGTCACGGGAAGAAGGTACAAACTCCTTACAGACAGCAGTGAGGATTATACCCTGATCTTACAGCTGGCACCTTACAGTATTATGCTAACCACTACGCTACCATGCTGCCGATATAATATTAAAATGACAACTTCTAATTGTCTGGAATTTATTTATACAGTGTGGAATAGCCGCCCTTTGAGCCATTCCGCCTAGCAACTTCCAATTTCATCCTGACCTAATCACGGAACAGTTTACAACGACTGCTTAACCTACCAACCGGTATATCTTTGGACTGTGGGCGAAAACTGGAGCACCCAGAGGAAACGCACGCAGTCACAGGGAAAACGTATAAACTTCTTCTAGATAGTGGCAGCAATTGAACCTGTGTCTTCTGTACTATAAAACATTGTGCTAGCCACTACACTACCATGCTGCTTGATATCTGAACCAGATTTATAACTGATGTGAAATTTGTTTATTGGTGGCAGCATAGTGCAAAGATTTATTTATCATATGTACATGGAAACATACAGTGAAACATAGAAAAATAGAAAACCTATAACACAATACAGGCCCTTCAGCCCACAAAGCTCTGATGAACATGTCCTTGCCTGAAAAATTACCTAGGGTTGCCCATAGCCCTCTATTTTTCTGCGCTCCATATACCTCTGCAGGAGTCTCTTAAAAGACCCTATTGTATCCACCTCCACCACTGTCGCCGACAGCCCATTCCACGCACTCACCACACTCCATGTAAAAAACTTACCACTGACATCTCCTCTGTATCTACTTCCAAGCACCTGAAAACTGTGCCTTCTCGTGTTAGCCATTTCAGCCCTGGGAAAAAGCCTCTGACTATCCACGCGATCAATGCCTTTCATTTATCTTGTATACCTCTATCAGGTCACCTCTCATCCTCCGTCGCTCACTATTATATAGTTCACTCAACCTATTCTCATAAGGCCTGCTCCCCAAACCAGGCAACATCCTTGTAAATTTCCTTTGCACCCGTTATATGTTCTCCACATCCTTCCTATAGTGAAGCAACCAAAACTGAGCACAGTACTCCAAGTGGGGTCTGACCAGGGTCCTATATGGCTGCAACATTACCTCTGGGCTCCTATACTCAATCCCATGATTGATGAAGGCCAATGCATTGCATGCTTTCTTAACCACAGAGTCAACCTGCACAGCAGCTTTGATGTGCTATGGACTTGGACCCCATGATCTCTCTGATCTTCCACACTGCCAAGAGTCATACCATTAATATTATTTTCTGCCACCATATTTGACCTACCAAAATGAACCACCTCACACTTATCTGGGTTGAACTCTAACTGCCACTTCTCAGCCCATTTTTGCATCCGATCAATGTCCCGCTGTAATCTCTGACAGCCCTCCACACTATCCACAACACCTCCAACCTTTGTGTCATCAGCAAACTTACTAACCCATCCCCCCACTTCTTCATCCAGGTCATTTATAAAAATCAAGAAGAGCAGGGGTCCTAGAACAGATCCTTGAGGCACCCCACTGGTGACCAATGTCCATGCAGAATATGACCCGTCTACAACCACTCTTTGCCTTCTGTGAGCAAGCCAGTTCTGGATCCACAAAACAATGTCTCCTTGGATCCCATGCCTCCTTACTTTCTCAATAAGCCTTTCATGGGATAACTTGTCAAGTGCCTTGATGAAATCCATATACACTACATCTACTGCTCTACCATCAGTAATGAAATGTGTCATTTGTGATAATGACCGATCTATTCCAAGGATATGCTGGGGGCAGCCCACAAATGTTACCATGGTTCTGGTGTTGGTCATGGAGGAATTAAAATATGGAAGGAAGCATTGAACTCAAATGCTTTGAGGTCAGTGGGAGTAAATGCACCAGATGTCTTTGTTCTTGCCATGTGCTTGAAAGAATGGAGGCTGTCACTTTGTGAAGCCACTCTGTAACCTCCATTTTGTGAGCTGTTTTATAAAGTGATTTTTTTGCTCTGAAATAACTTAATCAGAGCAAGTGGATGTGGACACAAGGAGTTTCTGTTGATGATCTGCTAAACTTGAGAGCATTCTCAGATGAACTGTTTATGGTGTACAATGGTGGGTTTGCAGAAGTAATCTTGTTATCTCAGCCCCATGTCCTGGTGACCCACTTTGACTGGTTTGGACCAGAGTCAAATAGAACAAAAGAGGCACATCAATGGGAATTTGACACAGCTCAGTCATTTGATCTACAGCCAATAAGATTCAATGCAGCATTGGAACTGATAATGAAAAAGCATGAGAATGAGGGGCTCTAAAATGAAAAGAAGGAGAACTCTGGAGACTATTGAAAGGAAGATCCCCATGTCAGGGGCTGGGAAAAGGATCAATCGTTTGGCCAACGGGAGACCCCCTAGTTCAGTATTATAAATTGGAGAAGTGGCCTGAGTGAGTTCATGGTTTAAGTTGTTGGCCTGGGGTTAACATAGTTGCGTTGTCGTTGGTGCAGAGACAATAAAGTGAGTGCTTGAATAGTTAGGAGTTGAATAGTGAATTGCGTAACCTAGTCCAGTTGATAACTCATCAATACCAGCCCCAACACAGTGTATCCACAAGTTACCAACCTTAACCCATTCACCTTCGAAATGTGGGAGAAAACCGGATCACCAGGCAGTCATGGAGAAAATGTACAAAATCCTTACAGACGGCGGCAGGAATTGAACCCCAACTAGTGACAGCTGCAGCCCTAAAGCAATGTACTAATTGGTATGGTACCTAATACCAAAAGAATTACAGCTACAGATGTGGCAACATGGAAAACCTTACTGCAGCTCCCAGACCACATTTGCCCTGAATTTTATCATAAGATCTTTAATTAATAGGCTCGTCCTTCACGAATCCCCTTGTTGCCACTACAGCAGCTTGCTTACCCATGAAGTGCTTACGTAAGATTGTATTTTTAGTCTGGCATTTCAGACCTAGTTTTACAACTTATAGAAATGTTTACATCCTACACTGTACAACTACTCTACTTTAAGGAGCAGTGCCTGAGGAAGGTGACGTCCATCATTAAGGATCCCCACCACCCAGGACATGCCCTCTTCTCATTGCTACCATCAGGTAGGAGGGACAGAAGTCTGAAGGTACACACTCAGTGATTCAGGAACAGCTTCTTCCCCTCTGCCATCTGATTTCTGAATGGACATTGAATCCATGAACATGACCTCACTACTTTTTTTATTTCCTATTTTTTGCACTACTTATCTAATTTATCTATTATATATATACTATAATTCACAGGTTTTTTTCTCTTTATTATCATATATTGCATTATATTGCTGCCACAAAGTCAACAAATTTCATGACTTATGCCAGTGATATTAAACCTAATTCAGATTCTGATGAGAAAAAGGACACAAAAAATTTGTAGTTCTACAAGACTCTGAATAGACATATTCTGGGGATTTGGGATATAGCAAATATTAATTTCAGCAGCAACCAGTTTTCAGATCTGAATATAGATTGTAGGTTGAATTTAAAATGCAGCTCAGAACAGTGGCCTTCCTTGGAGCTGCATTTTGGAGTTAATTGCAGACCAGGAAACAATCCATTGACCTGAGAAGTCTCCAAATGCACACCCCATTCTTCTTAGGTCTGCATGTGCATGAATGTAGCTCAGAGAGTGCTAATTAACACTCATTTTGGGTGTGAAGACCTAGGTATGTGCAAATTATATGTAAGTATAAGGAAGCATTATAAATGAACTATAGAAATCATCCTGTTGTTACATTTGTTCTTTAACAAATAACAATGTGATGTACAATTGGCTTAGAGAGCTTCTCTCTTGAGTAACTTCAAAGGCTGTCAGCATATGTATGCTGAATAAAAACTTTCATATCTCCCAGTTGCATCTCTCCAGTGGCTCCCTTCACAAGTCACATCACCACACTTGGAATATTGTGTTCAATTCCATTTGCCTTATTGAATGGGGAATCTTTAGAGAGGTTGCAGATGGTCTTGGCCCACAATGTCAACTGTATATTCACTTCAGTGGATGCTGCCTGACCTGCTGAGATCCTCCAGCATTTTGGGTGAGTTGCTCAGACTAGAGGGCATGTCTTATTGAGATAGGTTGAGTGAACCAGGGATTTTCTCTTTGGATTGAAGGAAAACTAGATGTTTACAAGTTGAAAATGTAGGTAGTCTAACAGGTGACAGATGATACATATTGTTCTTAATAGAAACTTTCTACATAACTCACAAACACTCTCATAGAGTTGTGTTCGCTTTGAGAGACAGTGTCTGACACAATGATGTCAATGTAAGGTGACTGCTTTTGATTGGTTTGTAATGGAAGTAAAAAGCTGCTGATTGTGGACTTCAGGAAGGGAAGGATGAAGGAACACCAACCAACCCTCACAGAGGGATCAGAAATGGAGAGAGTGAGCAGCTTCAAGTTCCCGGGTGTCAAGATCTCTGAGGATCTAACCTGGTCGCAACATATCAATGTAGTTATAAAGAAGGCAAGATAACGACTATACTTCATGAGGAGTTTGAAGAAATTTGGTTTGTCAACAAATACACTCAAAAACTTTTATAGATATACTCTGGAGAGCATTCTGACAGACTGCATCACTGTCTGGTATGGGGGTGGGCTACTGCACAGGACAGAAAGAAGCTGCAGAGGGTTGTAAATTTAGTCGGCTCCATCTTGGGTACTAGCCTACAAAGTACCCAGGACATCCTCAAGGAGCGGTGCCTCAGAAAGGCAGCGTCCGTTATCAAGGACCTCCAGCACCCAGGGCATGCCCTTTTCTCACTGTTACCATCAGGTAGGAGATACAGAAGCCTGAAGGCACACACTCAGTGATTCAGGAACAGCTTCTTCCCCTCTGCCATCCAATTCCTAAATGGACATTGGACCCCTGGAAACTATCTCACTTTTATAAATATACAGTATTTCTGTTTTTAGCATGATTTTTAATCTATTCAATATACTTATACTGTAATTGATTGATTGATTGATTTATTACTTTTATTTGATCTTTTTTTTCTTCTACATTATGTATTGCATTGAACTGCTGCAGCTAATTAACAAATTTCACATCGCATGCTGGTAATAATAAGCTTTCAGCTTCTGACACCGGTCTTACTTCAAAATATTCTCCATATCCAGCTTTCTGTTGAAAGCGACTGCATTTTTATCTACACTGGTGACTTGGCTTGAAGAACACAAACACAATCAGTGTTGATAGAGCACCTTTAACACTTTTTAAGTTGCAGCACACGCTAAACACTGGATGAACTTAGTTTTCTCCCCATGTTGTATTTACAATGTTACATGTTCTCCCAGTCACCACATGGGTTTCCTCTGGGTGCTCTGGTTTCCTCCCACATTCCAAAGATGCATGAGTTAGGGTTAGTGAGTTGTCAACCCAGAATTGTGGCAACACTGAAAAATCCTTGCTGTTTTGCTTTGATGCAAATGATGCATTTGACTGTTGTACCTATACTCAGAGGTCACCTTGTTAGATACAACTGTACATCTGCTTGTAAATGCAAATATCAATTGTGCGGCAGCAACTCAATGCATAAAAGCATGTAGACATGGTCAAGAAGTTCAGTTGTTGTTCAGAGCAAACACCAGCAATGAATTACGATAAAAGAAAGATGTGCAGGACAAACAAATGCGCCTTTGATTGGACCCTTGGTGGCTGCTGTGTCATCTTCCCGGAAGATCAATGAGACTATGAGAAAAGCACATCACTATTGTATTCATTGTAGATATAATGAACAAAGTATATTTTTTGGGAAAATAGAAGCAGTTTTCCCAGCATGAGTTCATCAATATCAAAGTCTCAAAACTCCTTTAAATGGCAGTCTGCCTCTGTTCCTTTTCCCTCTCTTTGTTTCTCTCTCTCTCTCTCTCTCTCTCTCTCTCTCCTCACTGACCCAACTAGTCCCCATTACCCTAACTCTTTCCCTTTCCCCCAACCTCTTCATCTGCCGATCACCCTCACTCCCTCCCTCCCACATTCCAAGGACAACGGAGTAGTAAGGCTCAGTATGTTGTGAGCATGCAATGTTAGCAGTGGAAGCATGGTGCCACGTATGGGCTGTCCTTCAGCACATCTTCAGACTGGATTGGTGATTGAAGCAAAATGCTGCATTTCTCTGTATGTCTTGATGTTTTGGAGTACATGTAATCAATAAAGTTAATCTTTAAACATACCAACATTTTCATCTCAGGACATTCGTATATAAAGAGAAAGAAAATCATAGTTGTACTTACTCAATATTTATTTATTTTATTTAGCGATACAGCGTGGGACACGACCTTCTAGCCCAATCAGTTGCACCACCCAACAGCCCACTTACTTAATCCTAGCCCAATCACTGGGCAATTTACAATGACCGATTAACCTACTAACCAGTACCACTTTGGACTGTGGGAGGAAACCAGAGCACCTGGAGGAAACCCGCACAGTCATGGACAGAAAACACACTCCTTACAGATGGCACCAGAATTGAACACTGAACTCCGACACCCCCAGCTACAACAGTTCTGTGCTATTTGCTATGCCATCGTGGAGCCCCAAAATAGTAAGAATGCGGTATATTTAGAGGAATAGAAAAGCTGTACATGATTTTCCTACTTTGCTTTCTAGGCGGTCGTTAATCAGTTCAAATATTTTTTTTAGCGGTCTGTGTGAACCAGCGGCATGCAATTAATCCTCGGAGATCCTGTTCTGTGCTCTTTAGCATGTAAGTGACTCCCTTTGTCCAAGTACAGTTACAGCTGGTTCATGTTGGAATCAATTGTCAGGCTGTATCCTCAGACTATAATTAAGACCCTAATAGTCACTCACCACCCTCAACAAGGATAGAATGTGGCAGCTAATTCTAAAACATCTCAACACCAATGTCTTTGCCCCGATTAATATGCTAATAGCTCTGCTTCGTGTGATAAATTTTTATCTGTCGACACAGCTGGCTTTTCTCATCAGTCTTTCATCACCTTTAATGGGGATTCATCTTGTAATTACTTCTGGCTGCAGTACTGTAGCTCGCAGTGTGTCCTGGTACAACCTGCAATCTGGGTTTACCAGTGTAACCACAGCACCAAGTCACAGTCATAGAGGGGTACAGCATGGAAGCAGGCCTTTCGGCCCAGCCCGTCCGTGCTGGCCAAGTTGCCAAAGTGAGCTAGCCCTATTTGCCTTTGATAGGTCCAGATCCCTTTCAACCTTTCCTATCATGAGAGGACTGGAAGCAACACCCTCTTAATGCTAGAGGAATGCAGCAGGCTGGGCAGGGTCTATGGAAAAAAGCCCTTCAGCACGACTTGGCCCAAAACGTCGACTGTACTTTTCTTCCATAGACGCTGCCTGGCCTGCTGAATTCCTCCAGCATTTTATGTGTGTTGCTTGGATTTCCAGCATCTGCACATTCTCTCCTGTATGAGAGAACTGGAATTGGCTGTCACATATATCAAGGTACAGCGAAGAAGTTGTCTTCAAGATTCAAGATTGTTTAATGTCATTTCTAATTCACAAATGTAAAGGAGAACAAAATAATTGTTACTCCAGATCCAATGCAGCACAAAAAAAATCACAATGACATATTGAACACAATAATAAAAAGGACATAAATATAAATATATAAGATAGCTTATGTATAGATAGGTGTTTGGGTAGTGAGGTGGAAATCTGTCTCTACCACAGGAGGTGTAAGACACTCCTTCCCTCCACCAGCCTGCAGGTCACCCTTGGACAAGGCATAGCACCTGCTTAGCCCCCCGATCAGGGTCACATGAAGCCATGGGAGCAGGTTTTGGATGGTCGTATGAGCAGCTGGTGCCTATCACAAGTCCTGGTATTGTAACCACTGACACCAGGCAGAAAATCTCTGAAGAGTATTGATAGTGGTTGGCTCGCCCGTCTAATAAGAAGAAAGCAATGACAAACCACTTCTGTAGGAAAATTTGTCAAGAACAATCATGGCATAGAAAGTCTATGATCACCCATGTTATATGACACAGCACATAACAAACGAAAAAATATATATCGATTAATTGTACGTCCATAAAGTGAAGCTAGACACAGGAGTGAGTGTACACAAGATCATTGACAGGAAATGATTTTGCAGTGGGGCATGTGGAAGAGTGTGTTAGCGAGTAGATATTTTGATCAGCCTTACTGCTTGAGGAAAGTAACTGTTTCTGTAAGACTGTTTCTGGTCTTCACACAGATCAGCTCACTAAACTATAAGGTATAGCTAAGGCAGTCAGTCAGAATCATGTTTCCATCACTGAAATGTCAAGCATGAGTGGACATGCATTTAAGATGGGGAGGGGGGTTATGCTTAAAGGAGACTAAAGGTGACACCTCATGTCAATACTTTCAATGGAGGGAAAGTGTGTGTCCATGCAAGTCTGGACCCAAAGATCAAACCCAGGATTGGTGAGCCTGGCGTGAAGTCTGAAGTTGAAGGCCCAATTTCTGCAAGTCTGAGAGTTCAGAGTCAAGGATTAGACACCCTGAAGTGGCCTGTCATGGTGCTGGGGTCCAGAGGCGGCATAACCTGACAATGGAGGCCTGGAGGCAGCCTGCTGTGTGATTGGAGGTCCAGAGTCAGCCTGTCCTAGGGTGGGAGGACCAGAGATGGCCTGTCCTGTGGTTGGAGACCCAGAAATGTCCTGTCCTAGGGTGGGAGGCCCAGAGACGGCCTGTCCTGTGGTTGGAGGCCCAGAAATGTCCTGTCCTAGGGTGGGAGGCCCAGAGACGGCCTGTCCTGTGGTTGGAGGCCCAGAAATGTCCTGTCCTAGGGTGGGAGGCCCAGAGACGGCCTGTCCTGTGGTTGGAGGCCCAGAAATGTCCTGTCCTAGGGTGGGAGGCCCAGAGACGGCCTGTCCTGTGGTTGGAGGCCCAGAAATGTCCTGTCCTAGGGTGGAAGGCCCAGAGACGGCCTGTCCTGTGGGTGGAGACCCAGAAACGTCCTGTCCTAGGGTGGGAGACCCAGAGACGGCCTGTCCTGTGGTTGGAGGCCCAGAAATGTCCTGTCCTAGGGAGGGAGGCCCAGAGACGGCCTGTCCTGTGGTTGGAGGCCCAGAAGTGTCCTGTCCTAGGGTGGAAGGCCCAGAGATGGCCTGTCCTGTGTTGGGAAGCTGGTCTGTATATGTGAATGGGTGGAAGGGAGAAATAGCAAAGTGTGAAAGGGGTTTGTTTTGCTGTTGTTAGTCATGTTGTACTGCTGAGCATTGTAGGCATGATACTTTGTGTTGATGTTGGACTGTGAAGCAAAACTTCTGATGGCTGCCAGCACATCCTTGGGTGTGTTGGTTGTTAATGCAAAATGATGCATTTACCTGTATGTTTCAATGTAGTTGTGACAAATAAATAAATGAATGAATAAATCTGAATTCAAATCCAAATCTCAATCTGAATCTGGGCAGAGTCCATTACTCTTCACAGGTTCTTACATACCTGCTATTTCAAGTTCAAGTTCATTGTCATTCAGCCACATACATGCAAACCACTGAATGAAGCATCATTCCTTCGGACCAAGGTGCCCAACACAGTACATAGAGCTCACATGCAACACGTAAAGTAATATTACCAGAAAGAAATTCACAAATGATAAGGTGCATTTGTGACACAAGTCAAGTCAAGTCACTTTTATTGTCATTTCGACCAGAACTGCTGGTACAGTGCATAGTAAAAATGAGACAACGTTTTTCAGGACCATGGTGTTACATGACACAGCACGAAAAACTAGACTGATCTACGTACAAATGTTGTAATGAAAAAAACAACAGAGAAAGCTACACTAGACTACAGACCTAAATAGGACTGCATAAAGTGCACAAAAAAAGTGCAGGCATTTACAATAAATAATAAACAGGACAGTAGGGCAAGGTGTCAGTCCAGGCTTTGGGTATTGAGGAGTCTGTTAGCTTGGGGGAAGAAACTGTTACACAGTCTGGTCGTGAGACCCCAAATGTTTCGGAGCCTTTTCCCAGATGGCAGGAGAGAGAAGAGTTTGTATGAGGGGTGCATGGGGTCCTTCATAATGCTGTTTGCTTTGCGGATGCAGCGTGTAGTGTAAATGTCCATGATGGTGGGAAGAGAGACCCCAATGATCTTTTCAGCTGACCTCACTATCCGCTGCAGGGTCTTACGATCTGAGATGGTGCAATTTCCGAACCAGGCAGTGATGCAGCTGCTCAGGATGCTCTCAATACAACCCCTGTAGAATGTGATGAGGATGGGGGGTGTGAGATGGACTTTCCTCAGCCTTCGCAAAAAGTAGAGACGCTGCTGGGCTTTCTTTGCTATGGAGCTGGTGTTGAGGGACCCAGGTGAGATTCTCCGCCAGGTGAACACCAAGAAATTTGGTGCTCTTTACGACCTCTACCGAGGAGCCGTCAATGTTCAGAGGGGAGTGGTTGCAAGTAAACAAGTTAACAAGTAAACAGTGTAATGCTACTGGTGCTTCAGACCTGATGAGAACTAGGTTGCGGCAGGGGAAGAAGCTGTTTCCCATTCTAACGGTCCTTGTCCCAGCCTGATGGTAGGGGATCAAAGGAGTGGTTGCATGAACGGGAGGGATCATTGACAACACTAAGGGCCCTGAGTATGCAGCGCTCCTGATCAATATCTCTGCTGAATGGAAAGAAGACCCCAATGACCTTCTCAGCTGTGCGGTCAGATGCCTGCAGTTCCATGCCAGGTGCTGATGAAATCAGTCAGGACATTTTCAACAGCATATCTGCGTTCAAGTTTGTTCAAGTGTTGAGTGACATGCCAAACCATCTTAATCTTTTAAGAAAATTTCCTGTTCCTAATTTGTACGTGTGTTTGCACACATCTGTCATTATCCCAAACTAACAAATGAATTAGATTTCATTTAACTTCACAGCAGGTGGTGAATTCTACAACATGACCATTATAATTAAAACAAATATTTCTTATATCATATATATAATGTAATTTAATCATTACAAGGGGCCAGTAGTGTGTCATATTAATTCAGCATTTTGAGCAACATTTGCATTACATAATGCTTTCCTTTTGAACCCAGATAAAATCAGATAACAATATCATATGACCATAAAATGCCCCAGTAAAGGTGATGAGGGGGTATAACCATAAGATATAGGAGCAGAATTAGGCCATTTGGCCCATCGAGTCTGCTCCATCATATCATTATGGTTGATCTATTTTCCTCTCAGCCGCAATCCCTGTCTTTTCCCCCTTTCCCTTTGTGACCTGACTAATCATGAACCTATCAACATCAGCTTTAAATAGCCCAGTGACTTGGTCTCCACAGCCACCTGTGGCAACAAATTCCACAGTTTCACCACTCTCTGGCTAAAGAAATTTGTTCACATCTCTGTTCTAAAAGGATGTCCCTCTTTTCTGAGGCTGTGTCCTCTGGTTTTAGACTCACCAGCCATAAGAAACATCCAGACTATTAAGGCTTTTCAACATTCGAAAGGTTTCAATGAGATTCCTTCCCCCCACCCTCATTTTTCTGAATTCCAGTAAATAGAGGCCCAGAACTATCAAATGCTCCTCACGACTATAGGACCTCATTGTTTACTTGCTTACAACAAAGATCAAAAGTTTAAGGTACATTTATTATCAAAGTATGTAGACCATAAACAACCTTGAGAATCATCTTCTTATAGGCAGCCACAAGACAAAGATATACAATAAAGTCCATGACTCCCCCACCCAAAAAAAAAGAACAAATGATGCAAACAATAAAAAAGTAAGCAAATAATGCACATAACATGAACTGCAGAGACCCCAAAGCGAGTGACAGCCATGGATCCTCATGGAGCAGTGTTCGTCCTTGCCCATGGCCGCGATGATTTAATCTGACTTAGAAGCTGAGCAGGGAATATTTCTTAGAAGTTTAATGTTGTCACACGGAAATGTGACCCTTTGGAAAGATCAAGTTGCTATTCAAGAAAGCTGGGGTTAGCAAAATGCCCTCGAGCCCCGGAAAGTGATTACCTGTCACAGTCAGAATCAGGTTTAACATCACTAGCATATGTCATGAAATTTATTGACTTAGCAGCAGCAGTACAATGCAGTACATAATACTAGAGAAAAAAACGTGATTACAGCAAGTATTTATATATTAGTTAAATTCAGTAAATAGAGCAAAAAGAGGAGAAAAAAGTGCGGTAGTGTTTATGGGTTCAATGTCTATTTAGAAATCAGATGATAGAGGGGAAGAAGCTCTTCTTGTATCATTGAGCGTGTGCCTTCATGCTTCTGTACCTCGTTCCTGCTGGTAGCAATGAGAACAAGGCACGTCCTGGGTGCTGGGGGTCCTTAATAATGGATGCCGCCTTCTGAGGCATCGCTCCTTGAAGCTGTCCTGGATACTACAAAGGCTAGTGCCCCTGATGGGGATGACTAAGTTCACAACTCTGCAGTTTACTTCGATCCTGTGCAGCAGCAACCTCCCCCCCCCCCCCCCCCATAGCAGATGGAGATGCAGCCAGCTAGAATACGATGAATAAAATTGTGATAAGTCTTTCTCCATGATCACTGGAGCATGAATTCATCTCCGTGAATTGTATTTTCCCCTCTACATCCCACCGTGCCATAGAATCAGGATCAATATCGGGTTTATTGTAAGACCATAAGACATAGGAGCAGAATTAGACCATTCAGCTTATCAAGTCTACTTTGCTATTCCATGGTGGAATTTTTCCCTCTCAAATCCCATTCTCTTGACTTCTTCTGTAACCTTTGATACCCTGACTAACCAAGAACCTATCAACCTCCAATTTAAATATACCCAACTACTTGGCCTCCCATGGTTTGGATCTGTGGCTTTATAAGTGTAACCCTCAGGTTTGGTCAGCAGCCTTAGTCTAGGGGAAGATATCTCTGGCCTGCTAAACTTGTGAAATCTCGTTTTGTATGGATGCTGTATGACGATTTCCCCTGTTACAAATCAATACCATGAAATTACAAACAGTACACCATATGCAATTAAATGAGTGACCTTTATAATTCTTAATCTGACTAGAGGGTTGGTAAAGGAAACAAAAAGAAGAAGGACTGTCGATGTTTCAGGCCGAGACCCTTCATCAGGACTGACTGAAAGGAAAGATAGTTAAGAGATTTGAAAGTAGGAGGGGGAGGGGAAAATGCGAAATGATGGGAGAAGACCGGAGGGGATGGGATGAAGCTAAGAGCTGGAAAGGTGATTGGCGAAAGTGATACAGAGCTGGAGAAGGGACAGGATCATGGGACGGGAGGCTTAGAGAGAAAGAAAGGGGGAGGGGAGTACCAGAGGGAGATGGAGAACAAGCAGAAAGACAGAAAAAAAGGAGGAGGGGGAAAAAACTAAATATATCAGGGTTGGGATAAGAAGGGGAGGAGGGGCATTAACGGAAGTTAGAGAAGTCAATGTTCATGCCATCAGGATGGAGGCTATCCAGCCGGTATATAAGGTGTTGTTCCTCCAACCTCAGGAACCTTCAAAAAGAAGAAAGGCCCATTCTAATGTGCATGTTGAAGCTCACTGTTTCCCATCCATTACTTCTCCATTGATTTCCCCTGGGTGTTGTTGACTCTGACCCGATTCCACATCCACTCAGTCTTGCAGCCTACAATCGCTTTGTCCTGGCACCTTCTCTCTCCATCTTCTGCAGAACAAAAACCTGTGAATACCTCGCTTTCGGGCACACAGGAAAGAAAAACATTCCCCTCATTGGACACCGCACATTCCAAAGCCCCGCTATTTCTAGTCATAACCCAAACACTGCTGTTACAGAGAAACCATTACATTAGCAGTGAAACCTTTCCCGGGGCATTACATAAGGCATTGGTCAGACCACATGTGGAGTATGGTGAGCAGTTTTGGGCCCCTTATTTAAGAAAAGATGATTTGGCAATTGAAAGAGTCTGGGTGAGCTCATGAGAATGATCTTGGAGTACAAGGGTTAACATATCAGGAGCATTTGATGGCTCTGGGCCTGCACCCGCTGGAGTTTAGAAGAACGAGGGGAGAATCTTACTGAAACTCATCAAATATTGAAAGCCCAAAAGCAGTGAATGTGCAGAGGGTATTTCCGATAGTGGGGGAGACTATGACCAGAGGGAACAACCTCAGAATAGAAGAATGTCTGTTTGGAACAGAGATGAGGGGAAATTTCTTTAGCCAGAGGTGGTGAATCTGTGGAATTCATTGCCACATACAGCTGTGGAGGCCAAGTCATTGGGTAAATTTAAAACAGAGATGTTAGGTTCTTGATTAGTCAGGGTATCAAAGGTTATGGGGAGAAGACAAGAAAATGGGATTGTGGGGGAAAATAAATTAGTAATGATGTATTAGAGCAGAATAGATGGCCAAGTGGCCTCATTCTGCTCCCATCACAAATGAGAAACTCTGCAGATTCTGGAAATCTGAGCAGCACACACAAAATGCTAGAGGAGCTCAGCAGGACTGGCAGCATCTATGGAAAAGACTACAGTCAATGTTTCAGGTCCTGCTGAAGGGTCTAGGCCCAAAACTTCAACTGTACTCTTTTGCATAGGTGCTGCTTGGCCTGCTGAGCTCCTCCAGCATTTTGTGCCTGTTGCTCAGCTGCTCCCATGTCACTTGGTCTTATATTCTGAGCCAAGTGATATTGTCTAGTAACAGTTTTTTTTTCTGTCTAATTTCCTCTTGTTAAAAAGGTGTTTTCTCATTGAAATACTTTGATGGCTGTTACTTTTTAACTTCCTGACAGGACTATGTTAGGCTTCTCCCATCATTAATTTTTTTATGCTTATTTGACATTTCTCTATTGTTATGGAAAAGATCCAAGAACCTGGGTGATCTAGGACCTGATGGTCTTTTGACAGAAACACAGGTGAACTGGGCTGAATTCTTGCCTAATTATTACTCTCATCTTTCTTCTGTTAAGTCCATCACCCCTACTGATGCATAGGTTGCTGACAGCAGCTCGACAGAGTCCTCTGTCCTGGGCCACTCTTCCAACTTGTTCGCAGAAGTAGCTCATTGAAGATCCTTTCTCTCCCAGGGATAAGGTTCTTTGATACCTTCTGTTGGCCTTTCTGTAGCTCTGGGATTTTACAAGATAGGGTTGCTAGCCCCATGCCCAACCCTCCTCCTTTTGCAGCCAAGCTTGGGAACAACCGTCCATGGCATAGTTATTTTTCCCCAGGGTAGGGGTCATAAACAAGGGGGCTTAGATTTAGAGTGAAGGGAATGATGTAAAAGGGACCTGAAGAGCAACTTTGTTATAAGACCAAATATTTAATTTAGGGATAAATAAGGCATCCTATTTACATAAAATCTAAGTTTATAAGCTATCTTATTTATTTATATTTATTGTATTTTTATTATTGTTATCGCTTACTGGGCTTTTTTATGGTACTCGTCACATGAGTGGGGCATGGTAGAAGTGAACAGAATAAGTTAGTGCTTTTGCTTATTTTGTTGCAGTTTGTAACCTGGGACCTGTAGAGATCAAATCTTTTCCTGACTGCTGAGATAAGGCTCAATAATACTTAATTGTTTATGTTTGCTAATTGCTAATAAAGACTCAAAAAAAGGATTCAACGGTTGGAGCAATCATTGGTCTGGGCACTGCATTTGAGTATAGCAGGCCAACAGTATTTGTTTTTGGTTTTGATTTTGGATTCGTTATGTCACTAAGTCTCTGTTAGCAAAAGTTTTCAACAGTTATACCAAAGAACTTCAGCATTCAGATGTATCTGGGAAACCAGAAACACCGCGGCTTGTGTCAAGTAATGGCCCTTTGTTGATTCATGCCATGTGTATATTTGCTTTCAATCACAGTTTTGAATGGTCAAGTGATGCCATGTCCAGCTGGGTCAGACTGAAGAGCTGTAGAGTGTTGTTTGCCTAAAGCGTTCAACCCTTGAATGCTAAATTGAAACTGCCATTGTTTTGACTGGTTTGTGCACTTAGAAGACAAAATGAGTTCAGCTGGAAGCAGTGACCTTGAAGCTAAGACAAAGAAAGAAAATTAAACATACATGCAATGTTGAAGTTCAGTTCCCTAGGGGAAATGAAATATTTAAAACGTCAGTGAACAGGCTGTGACTGCGTATAAAGTTGAAGTCAGCATGCTTAATGTACGTGCAGCACACTCTGCAGCCACTAGAAAAACGTCCTGTGTGTCTGATACCACATCAGTACGCATTACAATGGAGGCTGATTTAACTGAGTTATACACAAGACAACAAATATTGAGGGATAATCACCCTTCGGAGGAACTGGCAGAAGAACTTCGAAGAAAAATGAAACCGGCTTTGGAAGAACGGGAAAAGCAAATCCAAGAGAGAGGGAGCAGCTGAAGTTGCAAGAGGAAATTGCAGCCAAAATGGCCAGAGTTAAAGTTCTAAGGGCTTCAAGGGCCATGGGTGCTAAATGTGCTCCAACAGACCAGTTCTCTGGACAGAGTTTCTATGTCGACATGGAACAGAGAAAAGCCAACGTACTCAACATCAAGGTGGATATATTTGAGGTGCAAATGTCTACGAGCCACAAGTTTGAACCTCAAGGGGTAGTTCACATTCAGCCTGCACCAAGGAGGCACACTGAACCTATGCTATATTCATTAGTACAAGGTGCTTCTAAGAACATTGGTTCATGGTAATGATGACACCTGTGTTTCGGATGATAAAGGTTTAAATGCTGCGCTGGAGGCCATAAAGGACACGAAAAGAAATAAGCTTAGTGATGCAACAACAATGTGCTACATCTCTGCCTAAAAGAGAGATTCAAATCTTAATAGTGACCTATTGCAGTATCATCCACTTATGAGGGCTTTCAAGAATAGCATTGAAAGCAAGACTGATGATTATGGAACTATCTCTAATTTCTCAAATAGTTCACTGGAGGTTACCCTAGAGAGCTTGTCAAACGCTACCAGTGAGTCAACCTGGAGCAAGGATATCTAAAGGCACAGCTTCTACTGCTGGAACACTTTGCTGATATGCCCAAAATTGCTGAGGCCTACACGGGAAAGGCTCTTTCTTGGTCACATATTAAATCAGAAGATGTAAAAGCTCTTCAAGATTGCAGTCTTTTCCTTTGAAGTTGTTGTAACACCATGGAACATGTGCAGGCCATGCATGAGGTGAACATGTCTGCTAATATGAAGACAGTGTAAATAAATTGCCCGATGAACTTCGGAAAGAATGGAGATTGGCGGTGTATAGACTGCAAGCAAGACACAACCGTAAGGTTACTTTCACTAATGTTGTTGATTTTATTGAAAGGTGGGTTAAGATTGCTGCACACCCAGTGTTTGGAAAGAAGTATATCACCAGTAGTAACTAAAGGTGTGAACAAAACTAGATCACAAGTTCATTCTCAAGCTAAAGAAAGTAGCTTTTCCACTACTGTGGAAAGTGAAACTGAAAATGAGCCCGGAGCTAATGAAAAGGGTGCGGATTCTAAACAAGCTATAAATGAAGCAAACACAGTATCTAATGGCCTTACGAGGGTTGGTGATCATGACTATAAATTTTCTATAATTCCAGTTCAGGTGAAGTCTAAGAAGAGTAGCAAGACAGTGGTTACTTATGCTTTCTTAGATCAGGGAAGTTCAACATGTTCTGCATAGAGAGCCTCATGAACAAGCTCAATCTGAGAGGAAAAAGTACATGCATTCTCTTACCCACCATTGGTCAAGAGGAACTTTGTGAGTAGCTATGTCATTTCAAGATTGGAAGTGGCTGGCTTAGACAAGGAAAACTATTGTGAACTGCCTAAAATCTATATGCAGGGGCGTATGGGGCCGGTCTAGAAAGGAAACGTTCAGTGTCGGAGAGATCTTCAGGAATGGTCTCACCTGAAGCAAGTTTCGTTAGCAGAAATTGAGTTGCAGATAGGGGTGAATGCGCTTTGGCAATAGTGATTCAAGGCAGATTTTTCCAAATGCGGTCAAAAGGGACAAACTGGTTTAGCAGCGGAGGAGCACAATCCAGGATAGTCTGTTCACTAAAAGAGGACAATTGTGTAAATGTTGGCATTTTATGTCTCCTGTGTCTTGTAGCTGTCATTATTATAGCGTAATAACTAGGAGGCTTGAATGTGTACATAGGAGTTATGTACAGATCTATTCCCTCTTTGCTTTGTATTCTGCATTGCACGTTTACTATATTTATTATGGTAATTCGTCACACAAGTGGGGGTGTGGTAACAGTGATGGGAATAAATTAGGAATCCTTGATTATTTTGTTCCAGATTTTGACTTGCGACTGGTGGAGGTCATATCTTTTGCTGACCATTGAGATCACACTCAATAATGCTTAATTGTATATTTGCTAATTACTAATAAAGGATCAAATAAAGGGACCGGCTTTTGGAGCAATCATTGGAGCTGTGGGCACGTGAAGCAAGTATGACAGTCTGCATAGTCGCAGGCAAGTGACTATTGCTTTTAGTTTTGATTTTGGATTAGGTTTGCCACTATAATGACATTTAACAATCCTGAATCACTTGGCAATTGCACCATAAATTCAAAGTAAGTAGCTTATCCTCTTTAACTTTCTATTTCTCATTATTCTTTATGCTGTGATAGTTGTTATTCCTTCATCTGTGTATTAACTACGTTCTGCAATGATAAGATTGGAGGTTTGATGTTGTTGCCATCCTATACAACGTGGAATCTGTGAGGCCTCAGTCAGAGAGGGTTGACCATGTCAAAATCTATTTGAATTGCACATCATTGGCAGCATTTAATAGGTAGTGGGAGGTTGTCCCCATTACCATCCTCGGCTATAACATCCTTAAGAAATCTGTAACATGTATGGTTAATGTAATATTAGATGTTATCTTCATCTTTACATCTCCCTCTCTCACACACACAGATACACAAGAGTATAGAGCATAGAAAGATACAGCACAGTTCAGCCCACAGTGTTCTGCCAAAGTAATTAAACTATTCAACTAGCCTACCCTGCTTGCATATCTGGTCCGTCTCCTCCCCCTTTCTCTACCTATTTCATGAGTCTATCCAAGAGCCTTTCAAACACCTCTATTATTTAATGTAGGCCTAAAAACACCTAGAAATAAGGAACTGGAGAGAGTGCAGTTTGATGGGACTTGTAGTAACCAGAACTATAGTTAACTATAGTTCATACTCTCTGTAATGCATAAATCTATTTCTTTTAGAGCAATGACCACCCTCCCCAGCACTACGTATTGATCTGTTGTCTGCGACTACACATTGTCCTGTTGTCTACGCATGCACATTGTTCTCTCTGTCTCTCTCGCTGAAATGTGAATACACTAGTTAAAGCCATTTTCTGCGTACATGCTTTTATTTAGTCGATATATAGTTGTGCACAGACAGTACAGATGATGAGTACAAATCTGACTGTCAGAAAATATCACAAACTGAACCGACAGTTATGAGATGAAATGGGAGAGTTAAACAGCATGAAAAGGCCATCACAGATGCAATCAAAGGAACACGTGACCACAGTGCATAGAATAGTAAAAGATGTGCTGAACTTAAAGTGAAAATAACATGGCGATGGCTTCAGTCAGGAAAATTGATGAATTTGATAGTGCTAATGAAGGCTGAGTGTTGTATATAGAGAGGGTGGAATGAGAACAACATGCAGGAGCAAAAGAAAACCCATAATGGGCCCAAGAACATATAGTCTTTTATACAACTTAGTAATCCCAAAAAGCCAGCAAGTAAGACGTTTGATGAAATAGGTAAAATTATTCAAAATCACGGGAGCCCTAAAATGCTGGTAATAGCTGAGAAATTTAGATTTTACTAAAGGAACTGGGCAAGAGATGAAAGCCTTTCTGAATATATTGCAGAACTCCGCAAACTTTCCCAGTACTATGACTTTAGAGATAGGCTTTCTGATGCATTAAGGGACAGGCTTGTATGTGACATGCATAGTCAAAGCACTCTGTCTGAAAGAGACTTAACCTTAGAATGGGTGTTGACTATTGCAATATCATTAGAGACTGCAGCAAAGGATGCAGCAGAACTACACACAAGTCAGAATGTAAAATGCATGAAATGTTACTGAATGGTGCAAAAAGCCAAACATGTTATCAATATGGCAAATCCTCCCATGTTACAAATGACTGTTGGTTCAAAGAAAAAGTTTACAGAAAGAGTCATTGACAAGATCACATTGCAAGAGTGTGCAAGGCAGACTAAAAGTACAACTGAGAGAAAAGTCTTAAACACAAAGCTAAGCAAATACATAAAGTTACAGAATGTAAAACAGAATCAGACAACATAGAGTCAGACAAAGGTGAACTGTCATGCCTAGAACTGTATAGCATAACTGAAGCAGATTGCAATAGACTATCAATGTCTGGTGTAAAACTGAAAATGAAGCTGGACTATTACAGACTGTTTTCTAAGATACCATTAGGGAAGACCTTAGTGATGCTAAAGACCTAAACAGGAGAAAAAGTATCACCGAAAGGCAAACTGCAAGTTAAGGTAACATATAGAGGCCAAACACAATAGTTAGAGATTTATGTATTGAGAAGCGGAGGTTCAGCACTTTTCAGATGTGAATGGTTGAGTAAAGTCCAGCTGGAATGGCACTCAGTCAAAGCTCTCAGTGTGACATCAACCGTCAACTGCAGCCCAAATGTTAGTACTAACCAAAGGCTGCCACAGCTGCTTAATGCTAATCAGAAGGTGTTTGAGAAGGGAGTAGATAAACAGATCAAAGACTTGGCCAAAAGCTGTTCAGGATGCCAAAATATTCAAAATGCACCCCACAGGCACTGCTACATCGGTGTGAGAGGCCATCTTCACC
Source organism: Hypanus sabinus (assembly GCF_030144855.1). Taxonomy (NCBI): domain Eukaryota; kingdom Metazoa; phylum Chordata; class Chondrichthyes; order Myliobatiformes; family Dasyatidae; genus Hypanus; species Hypanus sabinus. Next base: position 11,068,015 of record NC_082716.1, read on the forward strand.
ATGGCAAAGAATACATATTGACTTTGCTGGGCCATTCATGGACTCCATGTTTCTGGTTACAGTGGATGTTCATTCGAAGTGGCCAGAAGCTATACCAATGAAGTCAACCACCTCAGTAAAGGCTGCTCTGAGGACTTTCTTCACCAGAAACGGCTTACCAGAACAAATTACGAGTAACAACAAACCACAATACACATCAGAAGAATTCTGACTGTTCATGATGGAAAATGGCATCAGACATTTGAAGCCTGCTCCTCACCACTCAGTAATGAATGAGCTAGCTGAAAGGTTTATCCAAACCTTCAAGAAGTCCATAAAAGTAATACACAAGGAGGAAATTTCTCTACAACACAAGGCGGACACCGTCTTTTTTGTGTATTTGAACTCTGTCCATGTTCTGTTCACAAGATGACAAATCAAACACCTGCAATGCTGCTCATGAACAGGAATCTAAGGTCTTGCATAGACCTCCTGAAGCCAGACCACTGGTGGGAAGTGCAGAATTATCAGGTCATCCAGTTGCCAAGTAAATCAGCAAGGAGCATCGAGCTTGGACAGGAAGTCCGAGCGCATGATTACCAAGAAGAAAATTGTACACCCGGTGGGATAGCTACAAGGACTGGACCACTGATGTACACATTGGATGTTGGAGATAAGACATGGAGACGTAATGTGAACCAGATACTGGATGCTCAAAGGAAGAGCACACCTGAACTGACTACATCCAACAAGACAGACACATTATAGTCACTGGACTTACTTCTCAATGATGATCATGTCACAGATAGTGAGGTGACATTGGAAGCTGAGAATGTTGTCTTAGACAAGACATCTGTCAAACCTGATGCCACTCCACAGGTCCAGAGGCGCGACCAGAACATTATCATTGACAAGACACCTGCCAAACCTGATGCCTCCCCACAGTTCCAGAGGCGCTATCCTGAAAGAAATGGAGCGCCACCCAAAATGCTGAACCTTTAGAACTGTGAAGTTAGTGATCAACTGCTATTGTGAAAGCAAGTTTATTTGGAATATGGGTGTATGAAAGGGAGATTGAATGTTTTGTGCATTTACAGTTTTAAGTTGCATTAATCTAAAGAGGAGGAAGTGTAATGTATGAATCTATTTCTTTTAGACCAACGACACCCTCTCTCTTAGCACTACGTATTGACCTGTTGTCTATGCATGCATATTGTTCTCCCTCACTCACTGCAAAGTCAATATATCAGTTAAAGCCATCTCCTGTGTGTGTGCATTTACTTAATCAATATATTGTGGTGTGCAGACACAACAGTATCCTATCGAGAGGACTAGAATATAAAAACAAGGATGTAATGTTGAAGCTCTATAAGGCACTTAAAAGGCCTCACTCAGAGTACCGTGAGCAGTTTTAGGCCCTTTATCTAAGGTGCTGACATTGGAGAGACCATAACACCATAAGACCATAAGACATAGGAGCAGAATTAGGCCATCTGGCCCATCGAATTTGCTCCACCATTCAATCATGGCTGATACTTTTTTGTCTCCTCCTCAACCCCAGTTCCCGGCCTTCTCCCCGTAACCTTTGATGTCATGTCTAATCAAGAACCTGTTCATCTCTGCCTTAAATACACCCAACAACTTGACCTCCACAGCTGCTTGTGGCAACAAGTTCCACAAATTCACCACTTTCTGGCTAAAGAAATTTCTCTGCATCTCTGTTTTAAATGGATACCCCTCTATCCTGAGGCAGTGCCCTCTTGTCCTAGATTCTCCCATCATGGGAAACATCCTTCCCACATCTGATCTGTCCAGATCTTTCAACATTCAAAAATTTGCAATGAGAGCCCCCTCATCCTTCTAAATTCCATCAAGTACAGAGGGTTCAGAGGAGGCTCATGAGAATCATTCCAGGAGTGAAAGGGTTACAATATGAAGACGAATGAATGGCTCTGGACCTGTACTCCCTTGGACTTGAGAAGAATGGGGCAGGGATCTCATTGAACCCTATCGAATGTGAAAAGATCTTGATGGAGAGGATGGGCAAAGGATGTTTCCTATGGTGGTGTGGTAAACTATGTATACCTGTCTGGACACGGCCCTCTGCTGACTGCTCCTGTGGCTCCTCCCACAGACCCCTGTATAAAGGTGATTGGGGCACTGCTTCTCCCTCGGTCTCCGAGATGTCGTAGCCCATTTTGCTGCTAATATAAGCCTATCGTTCACTTCCCGCCTCCGAGAGTTATTGATGGTGCATCAGGTGGTGGAGTCTGGACCAGAGGCCCAGCCTCAGAATAGAGGGATGACCATTTAGACCAGAGAAGGAATTTCTTTACCCAGGGAGTGGCAAATCTGTGGAAATCTGCACAGGCAGTTGTGGAGGCCAAGTCATTGAGTATATTTAAGACAGAGGTTGATAGATTCTTAAATAGTAAGGCATGAAAGGTTACGGGAGAAGGTGGGGATTAGAACTCAGATGGAAATGGAACAGCCATGATGAAATGGAGGAGCAGACTTGATGGAACAAATGGCCTAATTCTGCTCCTATATCTTATGGTCCTGTAGTCATACTCCCCTCCCCCCATCACCGATACTGGGGTATAGGGGGCAGACAGCAACTTGCCAGATTCCTCTGTCCTAGGCCAGTCTCCAGCCGTAGCCCATCTTCTCGGAGTATCCTTCATCTCCAGGGATGAGGTCTTCGGAGCTCAGCTTGACGTTCCTATAACCCTGTGTTTTTACGGGATGGGGTTGCTAGCTCCCTGCCTAACCATCCTCCTTTTGCAGCCTGGCATGAGACCGTCCATCGTGGACTGTCTAATTATTTCCTGCTACCTTAATTACGGAAAACCACATCACAGTAGGAGGCTGTTCCATTCATTCTATCTGTCTGTCACTTCACAGAATTATCTAATTAGTTGGCTGCTTATAACTCTCAACCCTGTAAATTCCTGCTTTTCAAGAACATATTTAACCTTCTTTTGAATTAGACTATTGAATTTGCGTATGAGGCCCTTTCAGGCATTGTATTCGCTGCGCAGCTCGCTACGAGGTTATGATCTGAAATGCATAATTTATCACTCTCATTTCTTGCTCACTTTTTTTCATTACTTTTCTTGCTTCAGTTCCTCATTTTATTGACTCAGATCACAGTGAACTCTTTTCCTATTCACACATTATAACAAGAAAATATAATTAAAACCATAAAAATATAAAATACAATGTCTAATTAAGACATTCCACCCATCAAAATAATGCCTGTGCCTGGAGTCCTATTGAAGTGTGTTGGTGTACAGTACATTGATGTAAAACCATACACCATAAGACATAGGAACAGAATTTGGCCATTCAGCCCATCGAGTCTGATCCACCATTCTATCATGCCTGATTTATTATCCTTTTCAATCCCATTCTCCCTCCTTCTCCCTATAACCTTTGAGGACTTTACTAATCAAGAACCTATTAACCTCTACTTTAAATATATCTAATGCCATCAAGCAAGCCCATTATTAAAGATCAAGATATAAAGAACAAGGGTTTCGGCCCAAAACGTCGTCACTACCTCCTCCCATAGATGCTGTCTGGCCTGCTGAGTTCTGCCAACATTTTGTGTTTTTATAAAGATTAAGATTAGACTTTTTTGTCAAATGTACATTGAAATGCTTCTTTTGCCTCAAATCAAATCAAATGGGACTGTACTGGGTGCAGCCTCCAAGTGACATCACAATTCAGTCACCAATATAGCAAGTTGACAACTCACTAACCCTAAGCGTACGTCTTTGGAATGTGGCAGGAAACTGGGGCACGTGGAGGAAAGCCACATGGTCACAGGAAGAACATTCAAACCTCGTAAGGCCATAAAGGCCTTGCTCAAAGGCCAGCAGCCTGGATGATAAAGAAGGACATTCAGAGTCTGAAGTTCAAAGCACATTTATTATCAAAGTATGTGTACAGAATACAATGGGGATCCACCCTCCTGCAGGCAGTCATGAAACAAAGAAACACAATGGAACCCGCTCCTAGAAAAATATCAAAAACCCCACACATGAAAAAAGAGCAAATCGCGCCAACAGCAAAAAGCGAGTGAATAGCACACAGAATATCAAACATGAGTATTCAGTTCTGTTCAGTTCAGCACTGCTAGCCTGCTGCAGGCCACAGAGCTAGTCTTCACCAAAGCACCCTAATCATCACCAATCATCCCAATCAAACTGCTCAAAACCTGCAAACAAGAAAGTATAACTAGAATCCAGAAACAAATGCAACATGAGCTTTAAATTTTCCCAAAACAAGTCCACAGCCTCAAGCTTCACAGATCAACCCTTTTAACATGGAACCCACTTTCCTCTAACAGCAGCTAATGAGAGAGAGAGGAAGAGCAGTCAGTCGCAGGTAGATGGTGCTGAACACCCACCCACCCCCCTCTCGGTCTCATCGACTTCAGCCTTGCTCAATGACTCAGTTGGAGAGAAACAATGGAGTCGGTCATGGGCTTGTGCCCTGTCTCCAGGCTTTCAGATCCACTCCCAACCTCACCGAACACCCTCGGAAACGGCAAAGCGAGTTTAGGCCTCTGCTTCGTGCTTTGAGGTCAGTGATGTGACAAGTGGCGAAAGATACCCGTGGATATCAGAGTATCTCAAGTCAGTGGGTCTCAGGATCAAATGTCTGCAGCAGTCACGAGGACCTGTGAGTCGGCAAACCCAGAGTTCAAGGCATGGAACTCAGGGTCTCATCATCAGCTTGTCGAGGGATCAATACCAAAGGTTGATCAAAGTCCAATAGATTTTGAAGCCCAGTAATAGGTGAAGCCTGGAGTCTGGAGACTGGAGGCCTGAAGGACTGTCCTTGTGTGTGAGTGTGAGGGAGGGCAGAAAGGGGTTTGTTTTGCTGCTGTTGATTTGTTGTTTGTTGTGTTCTGTATTGTTCCACCGAGATTGTGAGCATGTTGGTCCCAGAATGTGTGGAGACACTTGCAGGCTCCCTCCGCACATCCTTAGCTCGTGATGGTTGTTAACACAAATGACACATTTCACTGTATGCTTTGATGTAAATGTGATAAATAAATGAATCTGACTCAGGATATGAAGCTGGTTAAATGAGGGAATTCTCTCTGACAAGGAAAGTTTGTGAAACAACAAAGGTAGCCTTGATTTACGCTGCCATGAAACAGGTTTGCAGACCAAAAACAATCTTCCTAAGTTCAGAACCATCTATACTACAAGTTACTGAAATCGAGCGAAAACTTACAGGTAATTATACAAACATATAAGGGAGCATAAATAAGGTTAAACTACTAGAAAGATAGTACTTTTAATGCTAATCCAAAAGAGAGGCTAGACACTGTGGATAGTCAGCATGTTCATTCTAAATGGTAGGCAGATCAAAACCAGGAAAACATGAACCATCTGAGGGGAAGGAGATTAAAAGAGGGCTTGAGGGGAAGGTTTGACATCTAGAACTTGATACAAGTGGTGGAATCAGATAGAATGACCACTTTTGAGAAGCTTTTGATTAGGCAAGACATTGAAGTATAAAGCCCTAACACGAGTAAATGGGATTAGTATACTTACTTAAATCCATTACCCCTATTGGGGCATAAGCAATGGAAAAGGCATGCAAAATGGGCCATGCTGTGATAGTCATGAGAGATTTCAATCTGCAGATAGATTGGGAAAATCAGCTTGGCGCTGGATCCCAAGAGACGGAATTTGTAGAATGCCTACGAGATAGTTTTTTAGAACACGCAACTTCCGGTTGAGCCAACTACATGAATGGTAATTTTGGGTTGGGTGCTATGTAATGACCCAGATTTAATTATGGAGCTTAAGGTGAAGGAACCCTTAGGAAACAATGATCATAAATAATAGTAGTCAACCTGCAGTTTGAGGAGAACCTAAAATCAGATATTTCAGTATTAAAGATTCAAAATTACTTTTATTATCACAGTATGTATGCAAAATACAATTCTAAGATTCTTCCTCCCACTGGTAGCCACAAAACAAAGAAATAGATGAAACCCGTCAAGTTTTGTACATCAAATGCCTAATATACAAAAATAGAACAAATTGTGCAAATAACAAAAAGCGAATGAATAGCACAGAATGACAAACAGCAAACCAGGAATCCAGAGGTACTCAGTTTAGTTAGGTTCAGCACCATACTGCCAGCCACTGCAAGCCACAGGGCAGAGCATTCTTCACCAAAACCCCCTATCTGCATCGATCTCCCTGATCAAAAACCGCTAAACCAAACAGTAACCAGAATCCAGAAACACATGCAACATGAACCTCAAAGTCACCCAAAATGAGTTCATAACCTCACCAATCAATCCCTGCAACTCGGGTGCCAAGACTCCTGTACTTTCTTCTGACAGCAGCTAGGGAGAGGGGTAGGAGGACCCATCAAATACAGGCAGATGACAGCAAATACCCACCCATCCTCTTCTCTCATCTTTGTCAATTTCAACCTTGCCTTGAAACCTCAATCATAGAAAAACAGTGGAGTAGACCATGGGCTCATGCCCTGTCCCCAGACTTCCAGACCTCCAGGTCACGCACTCCATTCCAAACCTCACCAACCTCCCTCAAAGACAACAAAGCACCAGATCTCTCAACCAGCCCAAAAACACACCATCAAAATGTAAATCACAAGTTCCATTTGCATGCAACTTTGCAGCAGAAATGCATTTGAAAGAAGAGGAAGAAATTAAAGAAATAGTTTTGTGAACTGTCTGCAGGATGTTGCCACTGGCTGTGTTGCTCGCTGGCGCTATCTTGAAGTCCCATCGTTACAATGGAGTAAAGGGAATAAAGCAGCATGTGAGAGGAGCTGGCAAAATTTGATTGGAAGGGAACTTCATCAGGGATGGCTGCAGTTCAGCAATGGTTGGAGCTTCTGCAGGCAAATAGGAAGGCGCAGGATACATACGTCCTAAAGATGAAGAAGTATTCTAAAGGGAGGATGAGGCAACCATGGCTGACAAGGGAAGTCAAAGACAACATAAAAGCAAAAGAGAGGGCATATAATAAAGCTAAAATTCATGGAAAGCTTTTAAAAACAATTAGAAGGCAACAAGGTGAGCCAGCCAATAATACCAATGCCTTTTTTTTCAGATACAAAAGGTGTAAAAGAGAGACAAGAGTGGATATTGGACCACTGGAAAGAGAATAATGTGGGACAAAAATGTGATGAACAAACTGAATAAGTATTTTGCATTTGCCGTCACAGTAGAAGACCCTGGCAGTATGCTAGAAATGTGGGAGTGTCAGTAGGCAGAAGTGAGTGTTGTTGCTGTCACTAAGGAGAAACAGCTTGGAAAGATGAAAAGTCTAAAGGTAGATGAACCACCAGGACCAGATGGGCTACATCTCAGGGTTCTGAAAAAGACAGCTGCAGTGATTGTGGAGGCATTAGTAATGATCTTTCATGAATTACTAGATTCTGGAATGGTTCTGGAGGAGAAGTTTGCAGATGTTACTCTACTCTTTAGAAGGGAAAGGAAGCTGTATGCCAGTTACCTGACTTCAGTGGTTGGAAAGCTGTTGGTGTCAATGTTAATGATCAAACACAAAGAAATCTGCAGATGCTGGAAATTCAAACACACACAAAATGCTGGTGGAAAGCAGCGGGCCAGGCAGCATCTATAAGGAGAAGCACTGTCAACGTTTCGGGCCGAGACCCTTTGTCAGGACTAACTGAAAGGAGAGATACTAAGAGATTTGAAAGTAGTGGGGGGAGGGGGAAATGAAAAATGATAGGAGAAGACCGGAGGAGGTGGGATGAAGCTAAGAGCTGGAAAGGTGATTGGCGAAAGTGATACAGAGCTGGAGAAGGGAAAGGATCATGGGACGGGAAGCCTCAGGAGAAAGAAAGGGAGAGGGGGAGCACCAGAGGGAGATGGAGAACAGGCAGGGTGATGGGCAGAGAGAGTGAAAAAAAAAACAAACAACTAAATATGTCAGGGATGGGTAAGAAGGGGAGGAGGGGTATTAACAGAAGTTAGAGAAGTCAATGTTCATGCCATCAGGTTGGAGGCTAACCAGCCGGTATATAAGGCGTTGTTTCTCCAACCTGAGTTTGGATTCATTTTGACCATAGAGGAGGCCATGGATAGACATATCAGAATGGGAAAGGGACGTGGAATTGAAATGTGTGGCCACTGGGAGATCCTGCTTTCTCTGGCGAACCGAACGTAGGTGTTCAGCGAAATGGTCTCCCAGTCTGCGTCGGGTCTCACCAATATATAAAAAGCCACACCAGGAGCAGCGGACGCAGTATACCACACCAGCTGACTCACGGGTGAAGTGTTGCCTCAACTGGAAGGACTGTCTGGGGCCCTGAATGGTGGTGAGGGAGGAAGTGTAAGGGCAGGTGTAGCACTTGTTCCACTTACAAGGATAAGTGTCAGGAGGGAGATCGGTGAGATGGGGGGGGGGGGGTGAGTGGACAAGGAAGTCATGAAGGGAGAAATCCCTGCGAAAAGCAGAAAGGGGGGTGAGGAATGATGCGCTTGGTAGTGGGATCCCATTGGAGGTGACGGAAGTTACGGAGAATTATACGTTGGACCTGGAGGCTGGTGGGGTGGTAGGTGAGGATGTTATTTTAGGGTATTTGGAAATGCCTGATTAAAGAAGCAAAGTTAGCATGGTTTCCATGATGGAAAATCTTGCCTAACAAATCTTTTGGAATGCTTTGAGGAAATTACAGTTAGGATAGACTAAGGAATGTCAGTGGATGTTGTTTACTTGGATTCTCAGAAGGCCTTTGACAAGGTGCCACATACAAGGCTGCTTAATAAGAGCCCATGGTATTACAGGAAATATACTAGCATGGATAGAAGATTGGCTGACTGGCAGGAGGCAAAGAGTGGGATTAAGGAGCTCTTTTCTGGTAGTGTGACACTGGGGTAGGTATTTGAATGTACTTCTTTCAAATTATATGTTAGTGATTTGGACGTAGGATTTAATGGTTTTATGTCCAAGTTTACAGGATACAAAGATAGGTGAAGAAGCAAGCAGTATTGAGGAGGCAGGGATTCTGCAGGACTTAGACAGATTGAGACGCTGGGCAAACAAGAGGCAGGTGAAATATAGTGTAGGGAAGTCTATGGTCATGGACATTGGTGGAAGGAATAACAGAGTTGACTATTTTTTAAAGAGGAATAAAATTCAAAAATTAGGGCTTTAAGGGGGCTTGGGATTCCTCATCCAGTATTCCCTAAAGGTTAATTTGCAGATTGAATTGGTAGTAAAGATGGCAAATGCAAAGTGATCATGTATTTTGAGAGGACTAAAATACAAAAGCAAGGATCTAATGCTGAGGCTTTATAAGGCATTGGTCAGACTGCATTTGGTGTATTGTGAGCAGTTTTGGGCTCCTTATCTAAGAAAAGATGTGCTTGCACTGGAAAGGGTCCAGGAGGTCCACAAGAATGATGCCAGGAGTGAAAGAGTTCACATACGAAGAGCTTTTGATAGTTCTGGGCCTTTACCTGCTGGAGTTTCGAAGACTGAGGAGGGATTTCATTGAAGCCTATCAAATATTAAAGGCCTGCCAAGACAGAGTAGATACAAAGAGGATGTTTCTTATAGTGGGGGAGTCTAAGACCAGAGGACAGAATCGCAGAATAGAGAGACTTCCATCTGAGGAAAATATCTTTAGCCAGAGGATGGTGAATCTGTGGAATTTATTGCCACAGACAACTGTGGAAGCCAAGTCATTGGTTATATTTAAGGGGAAGGGGATAGGTTCTTGATTAATCAGGCCATCAAAGGTTATTGGGAGAAGGCAGAAGAATGGGGTTGAGAGAGAGTCATGATGGACTGGTGGAGAAGACTCAATGGGCTGAATGGCCTAATTCTACACCTAGTATGGTCCGAGTCCTGGACTCTCCCACTGTTGGGAACTTGCTCTCCACACCCTCTTGGCCTTATCTGGTTACAGCATTATTACTGGATATTAACAAACTGTTTGGGAATATTTTCAGGATGTGGGTGTCATCAACAGTATTGTGCATCACTTCTTGTCCATGAACTGACCAAGATGTTAAATGTCAATTGCATTGTAGGATCTGGAAACAGGCTTGGACCAGACTGGGTAAGAGTGACAGGTTATCTTCCCTGAAGGACCACAGAGAGCCAAATAATATTATACAATCATCTATTTGTCTTATTATTGGTTTCTTTAAGATTCAAGTTTGATTTAATTTTGTTTTTTTTTATTTTCTAGGCATTGTTAGTATTCTTAAATCAAAGTTACACCGATGTTTCAGCAGTTCAGTTGTGAGCATTGCTACTGCCTTTTTCTTCCTTTAAAATTTGCAGAGTATTAACTGAAGTTAAGTGCCGTCATTTCTATGGTGAGATTTGAATCCATAGCTCTGTATTATGCACTCAGTAGCTGCTGTATTGATTACCTCCTGTACCTAATAAAGTGGCCAATGGTCTTCTGCTGCTGTTGCACATCCACTTCAAGCTTCGACATGCTGTGAGTTCAGAGGTGCTCTTCTGCACACCACTGTTGTAACACATGGCTATTTGGGAATCAGAGCATCCAGAGGAAATACGTGCTATCACAGGGAAAATGCAAAGTCCTTATTGTCAGCAGCAGGAATTGAACCATAAGCTTCTGATCTCTAGTGAATTAAAGCATTACGCTAACGACTACGTTATTGTACTGTTCCACGCCCCAGCTTTTCTACTTCTCCTTCTCACTCAAGCCCCTAGTCTCAAAAACATCCCTGATAAATTTTGTACTCTTTCTAGGTTTGCATCATTTGTCATTTAGTCCAGTAATTTAATCCATACCTCATAAAACTGAGCCCCTGCATGGATCTGTCTGTGTCCTGTATCATACCAAGCCCCATTCACCTGTCTTCCCCAGGATTTCATTGGAGCCCAATCCCTCAGTTTCAATTCACAGATGGAGATGGGATGTAATTTCCGTGAGTGTGTGGAATTACCTACCCTTGACACAGTCATTCCACGTACTCACGGTGGAGAATATATGAACCACGAAAGAGTCAATACACAGAGGACAAGCACAGAAAAATAGAGTTCAGGGCAACCACGACTGTATTGAAGGGCTCGGACTCACCAACTTTTTATTCACCTTTGAAGTGCAACTTGCCACCTATCTGGGCAAGTTTTCAATCATCTAGTGCAACATCCATTTCTGTCACAGAATGAAGCTGAAAAGCTAATTCAAGCCTTTATATCAAAAAGACTAAATTACTGCAATGCACTTTTTACTGGCCTTCCAAAGCAATCTACTGTCATATTTCAGCTCACTTTGAACGCCTCTGCTAGATTTTAACTAAAACAAGGAGGAAAGAATATATCTCTCCCACCCTATCTACTCTGCATAGGCTTCCTGTATCTTTCAGAATTGATTTTAAAGTTCCCTTACTTGTTTTTAAAGCTCTTAATGGTCCGGGACCAGAGTACATCACAGAACAATTTCCGTTTAAAAACCCTGCTTGAGCTCTCAGATCCTCATCTGTTAATCTCTTAAATTCAAACGATCTCCCTCAAAATGTAATTGGCAAGTCAAACTTTTGAATTTCACTACTAAACTATGGAATTCAATACTTAAAACTGTAAAGGATGCACTCAGATAACACTTATAAAAGTCAGCTCAAAAACTATGTATTTAAAGTTGCTTCTAACCAACATCTTTTTGTCTTTTATTTCCCCCACCTTCCTTCTCTTCCTGTGTTCCGCACTCAACCTTTACCTCCTCTCACCTGCCTATCACTCTCCCTGGGTCCCCACTTCTTTCCCTTTCTTATGTGGTCTATTCTCCTCTCCTATTGGATTCTTTCTTTTCCAGCCCTCGACCTTTCCCACCCACCTGACTTCACCAATCACCTTCCAGCCAGCCTCTTGCCTCTCCCCCTACCTTTTTTTCTGGCTTTCCCCTCCTCCTCCTCAGTCCTGAAGAAAGGACTTGACCCGAAATGTCAAAAGTCTGTTCATTTCCATAGATGCTGCCTGACCTGCTGAGTTCCTCCAGCATCTTAAGAACATAGAACATAGAATAGTACAGCACAGTGCAGGTGCTTTGGCCCACAATGTTGTGCCGACCCTCAAACCCTGCCTCCCGTATAACCCCCCACCTTAAATTCCTCCATATCCCTGTCTAGTAGTCTCTTAAACTAGTGTATTGCCTCCACCACTGACTCAGGCAGTGCATTCCACGCACCAACCACTCTCTGAGTGAAAAACTTTCCTCTAATATCCCCCTTGAACTTCCTTCCCCTTACCTTAAAGCCATGTCCTCTTGTACTGAGCAGTGGTGCCCTGGGGAAGAGGCGCTGGCTGTCCACTCTGTCTATTCTTTTTAATGTCTTGTACACCTCTATCATGTCTCCTCTCATCCTCCTTTTCTCCAAAGAGTAAAGCCCTAGCTCCCTTAATCTCTGATCATAATCTATACTCTCTAAACCAGGCAGCATCCTGGTAAATCTCCTCTGTACCCTTTCCAATGCTTCCACGTCCTTCCTATACTGAGGCAACCAGAATGGGACACAGTACTCCAAGTGTGTCCTAACTAGAGTTTTATAGAGCTGCATCATTACTTCGCATCTCTTAAACTCTATCCCTCGACTTATGAAAGCTAACACCCCATAAGCTTTCTTAACTACCTATCTACCTGTGAGGCAACTTTCAGAGATCTGTGGACGTGTACCCCCAGATCCCTCTGCTCCTTCTTGTGTAGGTTGTTCAAGATTTCCAGCATCTGCAGAACCTCTCATGTTTAAGCTTTTATTTTCATGATTATTTTTATTTTTTATTCTATTTCATGCTTGCCCTTTATCCCATTGTAAAGTATTTTGAACTGCATCACCTGTATGAAGAGTGCTTGCTAAAGTTATTGTAAACCTTATCTAAAGTGCTGCATCTCGATTTACAACTGAACTTATTTACAGCTATTTTTGGGATTATTCCATCGGAAGCAGGATATATTCCCGGTCGGACATTGGGTACATCCTTTAAATTTGAAGAAATCTGGTGACCCTTTATTCAATATTTTCATATCATCTGATTTTTGTACTGATTCTCTTCTAGCTATTTTTTTCAGAAGCTTGGATTTGATCAGAGAGTCTCTCTTCTCTTGGTTTTTCTCTCAGGGTGGACTGCCCAGTCCTTTTTTTTCTGTTTAGAATAGTGTTAATTTTCTCTTTTCTAATAGTTCTTCCTTTCTTCATAAATTGATAAAGAGGAGAATTATACATTCTATTTCAAATTTATACTTTGTAGATCAACACTATGTATGATTCTGATATTGTTTATTTTACCTTCTGTATGTACTGCTATTGACATGTATACCATAGATATTCTCCTCCTGTTTGTAGACACACTTTTTTAAAAAATCAATAAAAAGATTGAAAAAGGAAAAAATGTTGTTGTTATTATCTGTCAAATTACACATCGAATAGACTCAGCCAGCTCTACCACTGAAGACATTTCAAGCAGTGGTGTCTCAAGAAGACAGCATCTCTCACTAAGGACCCTTGCCATGCAGAATGTGCCCTCTTCTCATTACTACCATTTGGGAGGTGGTACAGGAGCCTGAAACCCCACACTCAATGATTCAGAAACAGTTTCTTCCCCTCTGCCATCAGATTTCTTAACAGTCCATGAACACCACCACATTATTCCTTTCATTTTCACTGTATACTTCTCTTGGTAACTTATAATAGTTTTATGTCTTTTCACTATATTGCCAGCATAAAACAACAAGTTTCATGACATTTAAGCCAATGATAATAAACCTGATTATGACTCTGGACGCGAGCTGTTCTGCAGACGCTGGAAATCCAGAGCAACACAAACAAAATGCTGGAGGAACTTAGCAGGTCAGGCAGCATCTATGAAAATAAACAGAGTTGAAGTTTCAGGCTGAGACCCTTCATCAGGACTGGAAACAAAGGGTGAGGAGGGGGTGGGAGGCAAAAATAGAAAAAGGAGTACAAGCTAGAAGGTGATTGTTGAAGCCAGGTGAGAGGGAGAAAGAAGATGGGTGGGGGATGGGAGGTGATAGGTGGAAGCAATAAAGGGCTGAAGAAGAAAGAAGCTGATAGGAGAGGAGAGTGGACCTTGGGAGAAAGGGGAGGAGAAGAGGCATCAGAGGGATGTGATAAGCATGTGAGAAGGGGTAAGAGGAAATCCATAATGGGTAATGTCAAAGAGAGAGAAATTGAATTTTGTAGTTGTTGCAGAGAGTGCAAAGGACCATGGGATAGGTTGCCATTATGAAAACAAGAAGCACCTGGTGCTGACAAAGTCTGAAGTTACAGAAGTTGATTTTTCATGAGTATGAACAAACTTAAGTACGTGTCTGATTGTTCTATTCATGTGATGAATTCTTCATTGCCGAAGCTGTGCATTATACTCAAGGAATATTTTAATTTATTCCAAAGGATGGCATATGTTAATAAGAATTTTCTGAGTTCGCTTATAATAACTTTGAAATATGGCCAGAGTGCAGCACCATCGATAATTTTCATTGAAATATTACTATAGTTAAAGTTATAAATTAGTCTCCCAAGTGTAAATATATCCAGTATATTCAAATAACTTCCTGCAGCTGTCAAACCATCAGAATGCTTTGTATCAGTAGATGGAATTCACGTTAAACAAATCAGATGAACTTTTTGAAAGCTTCACTCCAGATCTTTTTATCCAGATCCTCCAACCTTAGCACATGCTGATATTCAATTGATGATGATGTTCACAAGCAACAAGAAGATTTAATTTTTGACTCTCCTTGTAATATCTTCACAATGTTTGGAGATAACGTATATGCATCAAAAGAGGTTGTAATTTACTTGCAAGGCAGAAAATGTAGTCTATATGCATGTTGGCTCTGTTGTTATAGACTGGATGTTCTAACTTGTGCTGTATGGCCTCAAAACCAGCAAATAATATTCACTTCAGAGGCACAATCAGTGACCAATTTATTAGGTAATTGACCTGTACACCTGCTCGTCAATGCAAATATCTAATTAGCCTATTCTGCGACAGCAACTCAATGCATAAAAGCATGCAGACAAGACCAAAAGGTTCAGTTGTTGTTCAGACCCAACATCAGAATGGGGAAGGAATGTGATCTATGTGACTGTGGAATGATTGTTGGTGTCAGACAAGATAGCTGGAATATCTCAGAAATCCTGGAATTTTCATACACAACAGTCTGTTGAGTTTACAGAGCATGTTGAGAGAAATGGAGAAAATCCAAGAAGCAGCAGTTCTGATGGTAAAAATGCCTTGTTAATGAGAAGTCAGAGGAGAACGGCCAGACTGGTTTAACCTGAAAGGAAGGCAACAGTAACTGAAATAACCATGCCTTACAACAGGGGTGTGCAGAAGAACATCTCTGAATACTCAACACATCAAACTCTGAAGTGGATGGGCTACAGCAACAGAAGAACACGAATATACCCTTAGTGGCCACTTTATTAGGTACAGGATGTACTTAATAAAATGGCCACTGAGTGTATGCTGATACAGAGGATTGCTAGGATAATAATCATGACATCTGGATATCCATAAGGGCGAGTTCAAATCCCACTGCACATACTGTAGAACTCAAATTCAGATAATAATCCTTGAACTAGAGGCAGAACAACACTTTAGCATTGACCAGAATTCACAGGAGCAGAGTTAGGCCATTCAGTCCATCATGTTTGGCTGCTATTCCACAGTGGCTGATTTATAGTCGATCTCAGCCCCATTCTCTTGCCTTCTCCCATAACCTTTCATATCCTTACTAATCTACCAAAGAGATAATTCAGCTGGTTAAGTAGTCTCACAACACAAATCTTGCGTTCAACATCATTAAGACTAAAGAACTGATTGTGGACTTCAGTCAGTGGAAGTCAAGGGAACACACATCTGTCCTCAGATGAGGGCTCAGCAGTGAAAAGAGTGAGCAGTTTCAAATCCCTGTGTGTTAGCATCTCTGAAATTCTATCCTGGGCTCAACATATTGATGCAATTACAAAGTGGCTATGTTTCATTAGGAGTTTTAGGAGACTTGTCATGGCACCAAAGACTCTTGCAAATTTCTGTAGGTGTACCACAGAAAGAATTCTACCTGGCTGCGTTACTCTCTGGTATAGAAAGGCTACTGCACAAGATCAGAGAAAACAGCAGAAAGTTGTAAACATAGTCAGCTCTATCATAAGCACTGGCTTCCTTAGCATCAAGGACACCTCCAGAAGGCAATGCCTCAAAAAGGCAGAATCCATCATTAAGGACCCGCATCACTCAAGACATGCCATCTTCTCATCAACGAGGAGGTACAGAAGCCTAGAGACACACACTCAATATTTCAAGAACAACTTCTTCCCCTCTGTCATCAGATTTCTGTATGAACAATTAACTCTATTTCTTTGCTCTCTTTTTGCTCTACTTGCTTAATTTAATGCTGTAAATATATTTCTCACTTCAATTTATGGATTTATTATTACTATGTTATTGCAATGTACAGCTTCTGCAAAACAACACATTTCATGACATATGCCAGTGATATTAAATTTAAATCTTACTACCTCTGCTTTAAATATACCCAGTGAATTGCCTCCACAGCGGATGCCACAGATTCTGCAGCTGGTAGATCTGCTGCCTCTTGGCACCAGAGACCACAGCTGAGTCCTGCCCATGGGGCATGGAGTTTGCAGTTCCTGCTGCTCTGGTTTCCTCCCACATTACAAAGACATACAGATTCAAAAAGTCCAAGCGTTCAGAAGTTAAATTGATTATCAAATTATGTACTGTATGTGTCAACATATGCTACCTTGTGATTTATTTTCTCACAGGCATTCACACTAGAACAAAGAAATACAATATAATTAATGAGAAACTGCACAGAAAACTGACAAGTAATCAATATACAAAAGAAAAAAAAACTCTGCTAATATAAAAAGAAACAGTAATATTAATAAATCAATTAGTAAAAAAATACTGAAAATATGAGTTGGGATTGCGGGGGGATAATATAAAATGATAGAATGGTAGAGCAGACTTGATGGGCTGAATGGCCTAATTTTACTCCTATGTCTTATGGACTTGTAGAGTCCTTGAAAGTGAGTCCATAGCTTGTGGAATCAGTTTAGTGTTGGGGTGAGTAAAGTTATCCACACTGTTCAGGTTGAAGGGTTATAACTGTTCCTGAACATGGTGGTGTGGTCATGTACCTCATCTCTAGTGGTAGCAGCAAGAGTTGAGCATGACCTGGATGGTGGGCTTCCTTGATGATGGATGTTGCTTTCTTGCAGCAGTGCTTCTTGTAGATGTGCTCAATGGTGGGGAGGGCTTCAGCCGTGATGGACTGGGCTGCATCCATTACTTTTTGTAGGATTTTCCATTCATAGGTCGTAAATTTCCCCTAATGCACAGGTGAGCAGTAAGATCTGGGGAGAGTTGTTTAGAATATGGAGGAAATAAGATCTAATCTGGATTAATGTTGGATAAGTGTAAATAGTTGATGCTGTTCAGTTTTACGGGTTTTTTTTTGTATTCCGTGTTTTTCACTCAATCTTTTTCATTTTCTTGAATGCAGGGAAGGAGGATGTGGGGATCGATGTGCCTGTTCTGTTTTTGTTCATTTTTTTTGTGCACGGAGGAGGGAATTGGGGGTTGATGATTGTGCCATTCTTCTCTTTCTTGTTTTTGTGGTAATCTGGAGGAGAAGAATTTCAGAGTTGTATACTTCGATAATAAATGAACCTTTGAACCTTTTTTACGTCACATTTATACCTCTCTCTACCTCGGTAAAGCAGCCAGCGTTATCAAAAAGCCCACATATTCCAGACATTCTCTCTTCTCCTCCCTCTCGTCAGGCTGAAGATACAAAAAGCACATATCACCTTCCGGGAGCAGAAACAGGAGCTTAAAAGCCCAGAAACCCAGATCAAGAACAGTTTCTTCCCCATTGCTGTGAGACTCGTGAAACAATCAGCTCTTTCAAATCCCCTTCCCGGTGGTACTGCCACATTCTCTGACTCAGATCTTGCAAAGCTTGACTCTAATTTTTAGAGTGAAGACTTCAATAGCCCAACGTAGAGAGGTACATTCCCTGCGTCTCCCCTGTCAGTTTCCCTTTATGGGATCTTATCCTTACTCTGAATTTGCATGTGTTAAGCCTGTTGTGTATGCTAAAAGATGTTAGTTTATGATTTGCTTCTACCACACAAGACTGGGCATATCAAGGACATTGTGGAGTAAATTTAAATTTGAATTAACTTGTATATTTTAATTTTCTTGCAGCTTGCAGTGGTGAAAGTAATGAAATCTGACTGCTATCAGTTTCCCTTCATTGGTTTGTTTACACACATCAAACCCTTCAAGAAATGTGCATGATTACAGTGAATTAACTGCCAGCTAGATTATCTGACAGAACTTTAGGCAGATGAATCCTTATGAGAGGCCGTGTCTCATTGCACACCTTGGGGCTAAGGCTGACTTTGTGCAATAGTGTGGAATAGATAACGGCAGATTCTGCAGCAGACAGGGTGGTAGACAAAACTGCCCAACACATCATCGGCACCAGCCTACCCACCATCAAGGACATATACACAAAAAGGTGCTGCAAAAAGGCCAGTAACATCATGAAGAATCCCACCCAACCTGCTCATGGACTGTTTGTCCCATTCCCACCAGGGAGGATTCTATGTAACATCCATGCAAGGACCACCAGACTCAAAAACAATTATTTTCCCCCATCAGTAAGGCTGATCAACACCTCCACCCACTAACCCACCATTACTTTAGCCCTAACCACCATTACTTTATCATTTCCTGTCAGTCACCTTATGTACAGCAGATACTCCTGTGTATAGCGTCACTTTATGTACAACAATCAATCTATAACTATAAACAAGATTATGTTTTTACACTTATTATTGTGTTCTTTATTTTTGTGCTGCATCAGATCTATAGCAGCAATTATTTTGTTCTCCTTGTGTACTGGAAATAACATTAAACAATCTTAAATTGAATCTTGAAAGTAACATTATGTTCTCCGATTCTTCTCATGTCATTACTGAGAGAGTGTCACAATGGAGGCAAAGGAAGACACCTGCCAGGTCCATCACAGGGACAACCTTCCCCCAGCATCAAGGCCATCTATAAATGGTATCAAGAAGACGATATGCACCATTAAGGCCCCTCACCATCTGGAACATGCCTTCTTCTCATTGGTACAGACAAGGAGGAAGTACAGGAGCCTGAAAACTCGCACTCAACACTTTAGGAACAGCCTCTTCCCTTCAACCATCAGACTTCCAAATGGTCCATGAACATTACCTCACCAATTCTCATTCGCATTATTTATTTATTCTCTTATTATTGTAATTTACAGTGACCTTATATGAACTGTACTGTACAGCTGTAACAAAACAAATTCATGAAATGGCAGTGATAGTGAACCTGATTCTGGTTCAGATTTTGAATAATACCCACGAACACCTACATTTTAGCAATTCAGTACAGAAATACCACCAGGGATGAGGTATAGGAGTCTGAAGACACACAGGCAATAATTTAGGAACAGCTTCTTCCCCTCCACCATCAGATTTCTGAATGGTCCATGAAACACACAGTTCTCTTTTTGGACTCTTTATTTATCTATCTGTCTGTCTACAGTATCTGTCTACCTATCTATATGCCTGTCTATCTGTCCACTGTATCTATTTATTTATTCATTTGTTTTTATGTTTCTTGTTGTAACCTATAGAATTTTTTTACTTTTTGTTAATTACACTGTACTGCTGTTCTAAACAACAACTTTCAGAATCGGTGATGATAAACCTGATTTTTAATCTATTCTGTATCAGGACATAAAACAGTACAGTACAGGGATCAGAATCAGAATCAGGTTTAATATCACCAGCATAAGTTGTGAAAATTGTTGGCAGCAGTACGATGCAATACATAATAATAAAGAAAAAAACAGTGAATTACCGTAAGTATACAGTGTATATAAATAAAACAGTCTATTTAAATAAGTAGTGCAAAAACAGAAATAAAAAAGTAGTGAGGTAGTGTTCATGGGTTCAATATCCATTAAGAAATTGGATGATAGAAGGGAAGAAGCTGTTCCTAAATCATAGAGTGTGTGCTTTCGGATTCCTGTACCTCCTTCCTGATGGTAGCAATGAGAGCAAGGCATGACCTGGGTGATTAGGGTCCTTAATGATGAACACCACCTTTTTGAGCCATTGCTTCTTGAAGATGTCCTGGATACTACAGGGGCTAGTGGTCATGATGGAGCTGACTAATTTTATAACTTTCTGCGGCTTACTTCAATCTGTGCAGGAGCTTCTCATATCAGACAGTGATGCACCCTGTTGAATGATCTCCACGCTACATCTGTTGAAATTGTTGAGTGTTTTTGGAGACATACCAAATCTTCTGAAACTCCTAATGAAATATGGTTGCTGCCATGCCTTCTTTGTAGCTGCATCAATACGTTGGGTTAAGGTTGATTCCTCAGAGATATTGATACCCAGGAATTTGAACTTACTCACTCTTTCCACTTCCAATCCCTCTGAGGACTGGCGTGTTGTTCCTCATTTTACCCTTTCTGAAGTCCACAATCAGTTCTTTGGTCTTACTGATGTTGAGTACAAGGTTGTTGCTATGGCACCACTCAACTAGCTAACAAATCTCACTCCTGTATGCCCTCTTGTCAACGTCTGAAATTCTGCCAACAATGGCTCTCAACAGGCCTTTTGGCTCACGATGTTGTGGCAATCCAAATAAATTACTAATTAAATGGCCAACTAAACTTATCCCTTCTGCCTAAACAATGTCCACATCCCTCCATTTTCCTCACATTCAAGTGCCTATCTAAACATCTCTCTTAGAACTCTCCAATGTATCCACCTCTACCATCTCCCCAGGCAATGCATTCCAGGCATGCACCACTCTGAGTCAAAACTTGCTGCTCACATCTCCATTGAAATTACACCCCCTCACATTAAATGCATGCCATCTGGTATTGGGCAAATTAGCACTGAGAAACAGATATTTCTGTCCACTCTATCTATTCCTCTCTTAATTTTATAAACCACTATCAGATCCCCCCTCATCCTCCAGAGAAGAGAACCTAAGTTTGTCCAACCTATTGCTATAGCACATGTCCTCTTATCCAGACTCCATCTTGGTAAACCTCTTCTCAC
This sequence comes from Hypanus sabinus, assembly GCF_030144855.1. Lineage (NCBI taxonomy): Eukaryota > Metazoa > Chordata > Chondrichthyes > Myliobatiformes > Dasyatidae > Hypanus > Hypanus sabinus. The sequence continues at coordinate 11,089,184 of NC_082716.1, forward strand.
ATTCTCCAAATCCTCGACACCCTTCCTATAATGGAACAATCAGAACTGTAGACAATACTCCAGATGTGGCCTCACTAGGGTTTTATAAAGATGGAACATAACTTCCTAAATTTTGAAATCAATATCTCAACTAATAAAGGCAAACATGGCATATGCCTTTTTAACCACTCTATCGACTTGTGTAGCCACTTTCAAGGAGCCATGAACTTGGACTCCAAGATCCCTCTGCTCATCAACACTATTAAGAGTCTTGTACTGTCCCTTTACATTTGGCCTACCAGGGTGCAGCACTTCACATTTGACCGAGTTAAGCTCCATCTGCCATTTCTCTGCCTATATCCGCAACTGATCTATATCCTGCTGTATTCTTTTCAAGTCGTGTCCACTATCTACAACACCACCAATCTTTGCATCAACTTGCTAACACACACATCTACATCTTCATTGAGGTCATTTACCTCCATTATAAACAGCAAAGGGGCCAGTACAGATGCCTGTGGAACACCACTATTCAACCAGAATAAGCCCCTTTGACCACTACCCTCAGCCTCCTATGGGCAAAATGAATCCAAGCAGCCAACTCACAATCCCATGCATCTTAATCTACTGGATGAGGGACCTTGTCACATCCACAACTCTACCTTCATCAGTCATCGGTACAGCCTTGTCAAAAAACATAATCAAGTTAGTAAGACACAACTTGCCCTGCACAAAGCCGTGCTGGCTCTTCCTAATTAGGCCATGGGTTTCCAAATGCTCCTAAGTCTATCCCTAAAAATTCTCTCCAGTAATTTCCCTACTACTGTCATGGGACTCACCAGTCAATACTTCCCAAGATTATCCTTGGGGTTCCCTTTTTGAACATTGGAACAACATGAGTACTCATCTGTCCTCCAGAGCCTCGCCTTTGGCTAGAGAGGACATAAAGATATTGGTTAAGGCCCCAGCAATCTCTTCTCTTGATTCTCTCAATAACCTGGGGTATATCCAATTAGGTCATGGGGACTAATCATTCTTAATGCTCTTTCAGAGATCCTCGTTTATCCTAAAATGCCCGAGCATTTTAATACTCTCAGCACTGATCCTCCTGTTGTCCATGTCCTTATCCTTGGTAAATACTGATGTAAAACGCTCATCTACAGCCAAGATAATTGTTCCCCCCACTTTATCCTTGAATGGTCCCACCCTCTCCCTAGTTATTCTCCTGCTCCTCATGTATGTACTGGATGCCTTGGGACTCTCTTTAATCCGACTTGCCAAGAACTTTTCATGGCTCCTCCTGGCTTTCCAAATTCCCTTCTTGAGTTCTCTTCCAGCTTCTTTATAATCCTCAAGGACTCTGGCTTCCTAAACTTTAAACACCTTTCCTTTCTCTTCTTGACTAAATTCATCACCTCTCTCAACATCCAAGGTTCTCTTACCTTGTCATCCTGCCTGTTTTTACAGGTTCTGACAGCTACAGTACCTTCCTCTGTGTCCCCCCATTTTCTGACCTGGTCCTCTGCTTTCCATTATAAATTCATCATAGGAAGAGATTGTTTGGCCCTAAAGTGCCAGTTCTCAGTGTGCACAGCTCAGTACATCATGGAACCAACCTTCCCTCTGCAGACTGCATGAACACTTCTCACAGCCAGCATAATCAAAGACAATCTCTACCTCTCTTTTAGGCAATGCACTTTGGGACTATCCTGGCCCTTCCCAACTTAAGAACAAAGACAGAGGAGCAGAATTAGCTTATTAGACCCATTAGGTCTGCTCAGCTATTCCATCATGGGTGATATATTATCCCTGTCAACTCCATTCTCCTGCCTTCTCACTGTAACCTTTGACATCCTGACTAATCTACTACTTTAAATAGACCCAATGACATTGCCTCCACAGCCATCCGTAATAGTGAATTCCACAGATTCACCACCATCTGGCTAAAGAAATTCCTCCTTATTTCTGTTCTAAAGCGACATCATTGTTTTCTGAGGCTGTACCCTCTGGTCTTAAACACTACCACCATGTGAACCATCCTTTCCACATCCACTCTATCTAGGCCTTTCAATATTCAATAGGTTTCAATGAGAACTAACCCTCCCCACCACCATTCCTCTACAGAGCCTTCAAATGCTCCTCATATGTTAATACTTCCAGCCCTGGATCATTTTAGTGACTCCTCTGGACCTTCTCCAATGTCAGCACATATTATTGTTCAAATATTGAAAGACCTAGACAGAGTGGATGTGGAAAGGATATTTCCTATAGTGGATGAGTCTATGATCAGAGGACGCAGCCTCAGAATAGAAGAAAGTACATTGAGAACAGAGATGAAGAGGAATTTCTTTAGCCAGAAGGTCGTGAATCTGTGGAATTCATTGCCACAGACAGCTGTGGAGGTCACATCATTGGGTACATTTAATGAGAAGGTTGATTAGTTATGATTAGTCCAGGTGTCAAAGATTACAGAGAGAAGGCTGAAGAATGGGGTTGAGAGAGAAAATAAATCAGCCGCGATGGAATGGCAGAGCAGACTCGAAGAACCAAGTGGCTTAATTCTGCATGTGTGTCTTGTGGTCCTTAGGATCAAAGTTCCCCAGAGGAATCCACTCAGTCACTGTGAGTGCGAGCGAACTTCACACAGCCAACACTGCTTGGTTTCTTGGATGGTTAAGGAGGTTTGGCCTCTTACTAAACATTCTAAAGAGCTTCTGCAGATGTGCTGTTGAAAGTATCCTGACTTATTGGATCATGGTCTGGTACAGCAATTTGAATGCACAGGAGTGGAAGAAGCTGCAGAGATTAGAGGCCTTAGACCAATGCATCATGGGTAAATCCCACCCCACCATCAGCAGCATCTTCTTCACTTTGGTAGGTTTCATAGAGATCCCCCCTCCATTCTTCTAAACAGCAACAAGTACAGGCTCCAAGCCAGCAAACACTCCTCATACACCAAACCTGTTGTTCCCAGGATCATTCTTGTGAGCCTCCACTGGACCCCGTTGAATGCCAACACATCTTTTCTTGGATAAGGGGCCCAAAATTGCTCACAATACTCCAGTTGTGGACTCACTAATGCCTTATTAAGCCATAGGTTCACTTCTTTCTCTGCCTTAAATGTACCCAATGACCTGGCCTCCACAGCCATCTGTGGCAATGAATTCCACAGTCTCATCGCCCTCTGGTTATAGAAATTCCTCCTCAACTCTGTACCTGATTTTAAGAGAGTCTTTTAAGAGGCTCCTGGATAGGTACATGGAGCTTAGAAAAATAGAGGGCTATGGATAACTCGAGGTAATTTCTAAAGTAAGTACATGTTCGGCACAGCATTGTGGGCTGAAGGGCCTGTAGTTTTTCTATGTTCTATGTTCTAAATGGACGTCCTTCAATTCTAAGGCTGTTTCCTTTGGCCCTAGATTCCCACACTATAGAAAACGTGCTCTCCAGGTGCACTCTATCTAAGCCGGGGGTCGGCAACCTGCGGCTCCCGAGCCATTTGTGGCTCTTTCACCTCTGTGCTGCGGCTCCCTGTGGCTTTGGGAAATAATTGGTCAGTATTTAATTAAAATGTATTTTATGTTAGTTTGTTAGCTTTTGAAATGTAATTATGGTGATCTTGTACAACCTAAGTGTAGCGACACATTTCCTGCCACATCCGAAACGGCTCACAATTAGCCAGCATTCCGGCTAAGGGAGATAGCCTACGGGGGTTTGTGAGTACGCGTCTTTTGCAGCATCTGCGTCCATGGGGGCTGGGTTGAGGGAGGCTTAAAAGCAAGGCTGTTTAGTTCGAATAAAGCTATCTTTGACTGCAGTTTACTGACACCGCTACAACGTGTTTTTATCGCTGGCTGTCCAGACGGAAGGTGCTGAAACGCTTTGTCGCATGTCTGGAAGAAGTGAAAACTTTCCTGGGCAGCAAAGGGCTCACCTTTCCTGAGCTGGAACAGCCAGAGTGGCTGGAAAAGCTACACTTCATGGTAGACATGACAGCGCACCTGAACACGCTGAACACAGCTCTTCAGGGGAAAGGACGTACAGCCCTGCACATGTTGGAGGATGTTTTGGCATTCGAGCGCAAGTTGACAGTGCTTGCCAGAGATTTACAGAAAGGCACTTTGTCTCACTTCCCCAATTTGAGAGAGTTCAAACAAGGTCACGACATGATAATTTCGGAGTATTTACATTCTGCAATCATCGCAATGCAAACATCGTTTGGGAAACGCTTCTGTGAGTTCAGAGAGGAAAAAAACACATTATCCTTCCCGGTCACTCCCTTAAGCATCGATCCTTCCCTACTGAATACGACTGCATTGGCAGGTGTGAGTCAACCTGATCTTGAGATGGAACTGGCCGACATAGCCGACAAAGACATATGGGTGTCCAAGTTTAGACGCTTGACAGCAGACCTTGAAGATGTTGCCCGTCAGAAGGCCGTTCTTGCTCAGAAACACAAATGGAGTGATATTGAAAACCTCACAGATGACAGCTTGCGATCCTGTGTAAAGATGAAGGTGACATCATACAGCCCTGATGTGCAGACGCTGTGCGCTGAGGTCCAGGAGCAGAAATCCCATTAACCAAGTATGATAAATATTTTAATTGCCTATTATTTTACTTATATTCATATTTTTTCATAGTTCAGTGAAATAGTCCTTTCATTTTTCAGGATGACAGCTGGCTGACGTTATTTTTGGTTTGCTGCTGGCGGAAAATTTAAGTTCGGCGTTTTTCATAAATACAAGAAGGACTCAAATAGACATTGAATATTTTACTTAAAAGTAACTTTCAACCCAACGTCTTTTTTTCGGAGTTCAAAATGTTTTTGTTGCATGCAGAAATGTAATTTCGTTTTCTCTGCAGGAGTTCATCAATTTCATAAATGCAACACATTATAGTTTGTTTATACATAGCATAAAGGCAAAAAAAAACGTTGTATGCAGTGTTATTTCATTTTAAATGTCAAACGGGTTTTGCGGCTCCCAGTGTTTTCTTTTCTGTGGGAAACGGGTCCAAGTGGCTCTTTCAGTGGTAAAGGTTGCTGACCCCTGATAAGCCTTTCAAGATTCAATTGGTTTCAACGAGATCCACCCTCATTCTTCTAAACTCCAGCAAGCACAGGCCCAGAGCCATCAAACCCTTTACATATGATCATTCTTCTTCAATGCAGCACATCCTTTTTTAGGTAAGGGGCTCATAACTGCTCACCGTACTCCAGGTGCGATCTGACCAATGCCTCATAAAGCCTCAGCTTTTTATTTGTGAGGCAACAGCTTTCAGCCATTGTGCTGCACAAAGCTGCAACAATGCTGTGTCTGTATTAACTGCGAGGCTGTGAGCTCTTTGCTGGATAATGGAATTACTGTAATCTCATTAATATACACCACTACAAAAAAAAACTTTCTTCTCTCTACTTTCAGCCCCATTGTGTTGGAGAAAGCACTTAGAGAAGAATGCTTTACTGTTGATTTATAAGCATCAGTGAAGCATCTTGTAAGTAGGAATTAAATTTAGTTTTGAAAAATAAAAACAATTTGTAAACCACCGGTTCAGATTAGCTTTATTAATAACAATACTGACTTCTTTATAGAACACTTTTCATACAGACAATGTGGTTCAAAATGCTTTACAATGGGATAAAGTGCAAACATGAAAATAAAATTAAAAATAAAAATAAATATGAAAATAAAAGACAAAAAATGTTAGTTAAAAGTGAGGTTAAATAAGTAGGTTTTGAGCTGACGTTTAAAAGAGTCAACTGAGTCTGCAAGAATCTGCATTATTTTAGATATTGAATTCCACATTTAGGAGTAAAATTCAAAAAGTTAGCCTGCCAATTATCTTCTGAGGGACACTGTTAAATTTAAGAGACTGGCGGAATACGAACTGAGAGCTCGAGCTGTTTTAATCAACAAAAATGACTCTGTGATGTAACACACACAAAATGTTGGGGGAACTCTCCATGGCAGGAGGCATCTATGGAAAGGAGTGAAGAGTGGATGTTTTGGGCTGTGACCCTTCATCAAATTAGAGTGGAATGCAGAAGAGCATCTGAATGCACAACACTTGAAACTTTGAAGTAGATGGGCTGTAGCAGCAAAAGATCACAGTGAGTTCCACTCCTGAACTTAATAAAGTCGACAGTGATTATAGGTGATTACATTAAAATACACACAAGGATAAGAAAGTCAAACTACAAGAAAAATAGAAATTCTACACCCCATTGCATCAATAAAGAGACCATGCAGCTTAGAAGCCCAGAACGAGAGCTCAGTTCTTTCTCTGCCAAAGTGTAATCATTCATTGCCGACTGTTCAACCAATTACCATTTAATTAGTTAGTTAGTTAAGCTGGTCATCCATACAGGGGCATTGGCCACTGACAGCATCTCACCAGAATCCTCTATCCGTGTGGTGGTCCTGGATGCCAGAAGGTTGATCGGCCCTGTGGCTTTCACCATAAACTTTTTCTTTATTGATTGAGATACAGTAGGGATTAGGCCCTGTCTGCCCTTTCAGCTGTGCCACCTAGCAATCCCCAAACTTAACCCTAGCCTAATCACAGGACAATTTACAATGACCAATTAAGCTACCAGCTCATATGGCCTTGGACTGTGTGAGAAAACCAGAGCACCCAGGGGAATCCACTCAGTCACAGGGAGAACATAGAAACATAGAAAACATACAGCGCAATACAAGCCCTTTGGCCGGCAAAGCTGTGCCAAACACGGCAAACACGTGCCAAACATGGTGGATATGCAATGGCAAGCATTTAAAGATCGCATGGATGAACTACAACAATTGTTCATCCCAGTTTGGCAAATGAATAAACCAGGGAAGGTAGTGCACCCGTGGCTGACAAGGGAAATTAGCGATAGTATCAAGTCCAAAGAAGAAACATATAAATTAGCAAAAAAAAGCGGCACACCTGAGGACTGGGAGAAATTCAGAGACCAGCAGAGGAGGACAAAGGGCTTAATTAGGAAAGGGAAAAAAGATCATGAGAGAAAGCTGGCAGGGAACATAAAAACTGACTGTAAAACCTTTTATAGATACATGAAAAGGAAAAGATTGGTCAAGACAAATGTAGGTCCTTTACAGTCAGAAACAGGTGAATTGATCATAGGGAACAAAGACATGGCAGACCAATTGAATAACTACTTTGGTTCTGTCTTCACTAAGGAGGACATAAATAATCTTCCGGAAATTGTAAGGGATCGAGGGTCTAGTGAGATGGAGGAACTGAGGGAAATACATGTTAGTAGGAAAGTGGTGTTAGGTAAATTGAAGGGATTAAAGACAGATAAATCCCCAGGGCCAGATGGTCTGCATCTCAGAGTGCTTAAGGAAGTAGCCCAAGAAATAGTGGATGCATTAGTGATGATTTTTCAAAACTCCTTAGATTCTGGATTAGTTGCTGAGGATTGGAGGGTGGCTAATGTAACCCCACTTTTTAAAAAAGGAGGGAGAGAGAAACCGGGTAATTATAGACCAGATAGTCTGACATCAGTGGTGGGGAAAATGCTAGAGTCGGTTATCAAAGATGTGATAACAGCACATTTGGAAAGAAGTGAAATCATCGGACAAAGTCAGCATGGATTTGTGAAAGGAAAATCATGTCTGACGAATCTTATAAAATTTTTTGAAGATGTAACTAGTAGAGTGGATAGGGGAGAGCCAGTGGATGTGGTATATTTAGATTTTCAAAATGCTTTTGACAAGGTCCCACACAGGAGATTAGTGTGCAAACTTAAAGCGCACGGTATTGGGAGTATGGTATTGATGTGGATAGAGAATTGGTTGGCAGACAGGAAGCAAAGAGTGGGAGTAAATGGGACCTTTTCAGAATGGCAGGCAGTGACTAGTGGGGTACCGCAAGGCTCAGTGCTGAGACCCCAGTTGTTTACAATATATATTAATGATTTAGACAAGGGAATTCAATGCAGCATCTCCAAGTTTGCGGATGACATGAAGCTGGGCGGCAGTGTTAGCTGTGAGGAGGATGCTAAGAGGATGCAGGGTGACTTGGATAGGTTAGGTGAGTGGGCAAATTCATGGCAGATGCAATTTAATGTGGATAAATGTGAGGTTATCCATTTGGTTGCAAGAACAAGAAAACAGATTATTATCTGAATGGTGGCCGATTAGGAAAAGGGGGGATGTAACGAGACCTGGGTGTCATTGTACACCAGTCATTGAAGGTGGGCATGCAGGTACAGCAGGCGGTGAAAAAGGCAAATGGTATGTTGGCATTCATAGCAAAACGATTTGAGTACAGGAGCAGGGAGGTTCTACTTCAGTTGTACAAGGCCTTGGTGAGACCGCACCTAGAGTATTGTGTGCAGTTTTGGTCCCCTAATCTGTGGAAAGACATTCTTGCCATAGAGGGAATACAGAGAAGGTTCACTGGATTGATTCCTAGGATGGCAGGACTTTCATATGAAGAAAGACTGGATCGACTAGGCTCATACTCACTGGAATTTAGAAGATTGAGGGGGGATCTTATTGAAACGCATAAAATTCTAAAGGGATTGGACAGGCTAGATGCAGGAAGATTGTTTCCGATGTTGGGGAAGTCCAGAACGAGGAGTCACAGTTTAAGGATAAAGGGGAAGCCTTTTAGCACTGAGATGAGGAAAAACTTCTTCACACAGAGAGTGGTGAATCTGTGGAATTCTCTGCCACAGGAAACAGTTGAGGCCGGTTCATTGGCTATATTTAAGAGGAAGTTAGATATGGCCCTTGTGGCTAAAGGGATCGGGGGTATGGAGAGAAAGCAGGTAGAGGGTTCTGAGTTGGATGATCTTACTCGAAGGGCCGAATGGCCTACTCCAGCACCTATTTTCTATGTTTCTATGTTTACCTTAGAACTACCTAGGCTTACCCATAACCCTCTATTTTTCTAAGCTCCATGTATCCATCTAGTAGACTCTTAAAAGACCCTATCGTTCTTGCCTCCACTGCCGCAAACTGCCCATTCCACGCACTCACCATTCTCTGTGTAAAAAACTTACCCCTGACATCTCCTCTGTAGCTGCTTCCAAGCACTTTAAAAATATGCCCTCTTGTGCTAGCCATTTCAGCCCTGGGAAAAACCCTCTGACTATCCACACGATCAATGCCTCTTATTATCTTATACACCTCTATCAGGTCACCTCTCATCCTCCATCGCTCCAAGAAGAAAAGGCCAAGTTCACTTAACCTATTCCAATAAGGCATGCTCCCCAATCCAGGCAACATCCTTGTAAATCTCTTCTGCACCCTTTCTATGGTTTCCACATCCTTCCTGTAGTGAGGCGACCAGAATTGAGCACAGTACTCCAAGTCCTATATAGCTGCAACATTACCTCTGGGCTCTTAAACTCAATCCCACAATTGATAAAGGCCAATGCATCGTATGCCTTCTTAACCACAGAGTCAACCTACGTAGCAGCTTTGAGTGTCTAATGGATTTGGACCTCAAGATCCCTCTGATCATCCACACTGCCAAGAGTCTTCCCATTAATACTATATTCTGCCATTATACTTGACCTACCAAAATGAACCACTTTACACTTATTTGGGTTGAATTCCATCTGCCACTTCTCAGCCCAGTTTTGCATCCTATCAATGTCCTGCTGTAACCTCTGACAGTTTTCCACTCTATCCACAACACCCCCAACCTTTGTGTCATCAGCAAATTTACTAACCCATCCCTTCACTTCCTCATCCAGGTCATTTATAAAAATCATGAAAATTAAGGGTCCCAGAACAGATCCCTAAGGCACACCACTGGTCACCAGCCTCCATGCAGAATATGACCCATCTACAACCACTCTTTGCCATCTGTGGGCAAGCCAGTTCTGGATCCACAAAACAATGTCCCTTTGGATCCCATGCCTCCTTACTTTCTCAATAAGCCTTGCATAGGGTATCTTATCAAATGCCTTGCTAAAATCCATATACACTACATCTACAGCTCTACATCAATCTGTTTAATCTCATCCTTAAAGAAATTGAATCAGACTCATAAGGCACGACCTGGCCTTTGACAAGGCCACGCTGACTATTCCTAATCATATTATGCCTCTCCAGATGTTCATAAATCCTGTCTCTCAGGATCTTCTCCATCAACTTACCAACCGCTGAAGTAAAACTCAATGGTTTATAATTTCCTAGGCTATCCCTACTCTCTTTCTTGAATAAGGGAACACATCTGCAACCCTCCAATCCTCTGGAACCTCTCTCAAATTCATTGATGATGCAAAGATCATTGCCAGAGGCTCAGCAATCTCCTCCCTTGCTTCCCACAGTAGCCTGAGGTACAACCCGTCTGGTCCCAGTGACTTATCCAACTTGATGCTTTCTAAAAGCTCCAGCACATCCTCTTCTTAATATCTACATGCTCAAGCCTTTCAGTCCGCTGCAAGTCATCCCTACAATCACCAAGATCCTTTTCCATGGCGACTACTGAAGCAAAATATTCATTAAGTCTATCATCTCCTCTGGCTCCATACACACATTTCTACTGTTACACTTGATTGGTCCTATTCTTTCACGTCTGATTCTCTTGCTCTTCACACACTTGTAAAATGCCTTGGGGTTTTCCTTAATCCTGTCTGCCAACGCCTTCTCATGGCCACTCTGGCTCTCCTAATTTCATTTTTAAGCTCCTTCCTGCTAATCATAATCTTCTAGATCTCCATCATTACCTGGAACATATAAACTCCTTGCAGCCAGCGGCGGGAATTGAATGTGGTTTGCCACTAGCCACTACATTTCCATGCTGACTGTACATCATTGTTATATGTCATGAAATCTGTTGGCTTGTGGCAGCAGTTCAGTGCAATACATACAAAAACTATATAAATTTAAAATACATCTTCTGAGCAAAGATCCTTCCTCTTGCAGGGATGAGATCTTTGGAGATTCTTTTGGCTTTGCTGTAGTTCTGGGCTTTTATGGGTTGGGAATGCTAACCCAAGCCAACCATCCTACTTTCACAGACAGACTTAGGACCATCCATGTCAGAATTCAATTCCCATTTGAACATTACTATTAAATGCCATTGAAGCTCCCTTTGCAGATCATTAGAAAGGAAATCACTCATCTCTACTCTTCTGGCACATTTTCTGATTATCTTAAATCAGCACTCTCATTTCCTGATGACCTTCTGATTGATGGAGGCAATTTCTCTCTTATTCCATGTAAATTGCTCAGAAGTCTATGCTCATTATGGCACACAGACTTCCGAAAATCATCTAAAATTCTGGATGTGCATGGACATAGTCACTCCATAACATTATGAACGCATACATGTTCATCCATCATTACTTGGTCTCTGTCAAAAAGCCAAAGGCAAGTTTATTGTCATATGCACAAGTATATGGATGCAGCTTTACAGGCACATGGCATCATATAAACAGCACTCACAAGATAAATATAGATTAAACATAAATCATACATAATTTTTACAGGAAAGAATGTAATTTGGACAAAATAAGTCTATTTTAGTGTAAAGCATTCATGGTGTTGCTAGACTGTAGTGATTAGGGTTTTTCTGTTTTGATCTGGGTGGTTGAAGGGAAGTAGAAGTTCCTTAACCTGGTGGTGTGGGACTTCAAGCTGCTGCACTTCCTGCCAGGTAGTAGATGAGAGAAGATGACATGGCCCAGATGGTGGGGTATTTGATAATGGATGGTGCTTCTTGAGGTAGTGGCTCCTGTAGATACCACTGACAGTGGGAAGGGATGTGCCTCTGATGTAATGGGCAAAGCCCACTGATCTTTGCAGCTTCCAGAAGCTTCTCTCCAACAGTACTGTGGGAACGTGTTCGCCAGAGGCACTGTAGTAGTTCAAGATGGCAACGTACCACTAATTTCTCAGTGGCACTTTGAGTTGGACAATTACTGCTGGATTTGCTGTGATGGCTTCAACCTGAATATTAATAATGCTTTAGAGAAATGCTCTTTAAAAACCAGCAAAATTGAAATTCAGTGTTAGCTCCAATTTCAAAGAAAGCCATAACTCTTTCCTTCATCCAACCTTTCCTGGACAATTTTCCCTGCCTCCAGGACCCCTGCCCAATCATCTCTCAGACCTTCTCTACTACTACTAAGTTCCAGAATTGATAGGGCAGAGAGGTTGGAGTGTGGGTACGGGTGACAACGGTTCTGAAATCTTTTGGAATTAGGTGTTGACTACAAGATAATTCTTCTTCACAGCAACTTTAAGTTGAGAATGTACCTTGTTTTCAAAACAGATCAGAACTCAAGGATTAAGAATTAATTTTATTCACCATAAATGAGGCATCCATTGGTCATGGTCGACCATGGATATTGTATCCCAGCTGGCTAGATACGCAAGTCCAGCCAGTACAATATGGAGAGCAAGCTATTGCCTATGTAGCGAGCTCCCATTATCCACACAGCTGATGAACTCAAAGGAACAGCAGAGACCCATACAGTTTGGCACCAGCAGCATTGCAGAGATTGCCAATCAGCATTGAACTCAATGTAGGAGTGCCTTAGGGAATCCAATCCTGGATTTTCCTGTCAGAGTTTACTCCCAAAGCCTTCTCCATGCGTGGGTCTATCCTTCTCCTAGATGAGCTGCCAATCACGGCTGATGAGATTCATCTGCCCAAAGTGACTAGTTTTAAGGTGCCAGTAACCCTTCTTTGCCCCTTCTGTCTATTTGAGGCACACACCATATACATTTACATGAGTTAGGAATTTGCTGTATTGTGTTGGTCAGAACACAACATGCAATAAAAGCTACAACATTCAACAATAAAGAATTCAATATTCACAATTGTTTAATGTTATTTCCTGTACACATGTGTAAAGGGGAATGAAAATAATTATTACTCTAGAGCTAATGCAACACAAAAGATAATGAACATAATAATAATAAAGAAACACAGTAAATATAGGTACATAAGATAGCTTATATACATAGATTTAATATATGTTCATAAAGTGACACTCAGCAACTGATAATGTGGCTGATTGGAAATAATAAAGTAGTTCTGGAGTTTGTGGGTAGAGGTGTTGATCAGCCTTGCTGCTTGAAGAAAGTAACTCTTTTTGAGTATGGTGGTCCTACATAGCCTCCTCTCTCATGGGAGTGGGACAAACAGTCCATGAGCAGGGTGGTTGGGATCTTTGCAGCACCCTTCTGTATAACTCTTCTTAATGTGGGTAGGCTGGTGTCAGGTGTGCGTTGGGCAATTTTACCTACCTGTTGTAGAGTTTTCTTATCTGCTGCAATGCAGTTTCTGTACCATGACGTGACTTGTTAGGATGCTCTTACTGCATATCTGTAAAATGATGTGAGTATGGATGTGCATCGTCCATCTCTCTTCAGCCTCCCCAGAAAGCAGAGGAGTTGCTGAACTTGTTTGAAACTCATTGCAGTTTCCATTGCTGTGTGAGAGGGGTGTGAGTGCTGTGAGCTCTCCTGAAGTTGATAACCGTCTCCTTTGTCTCATTGACATTAAGGAAGAGGTTATATGCCTGACAACATTCCTTGTGCTCTTTCATCTCCTCTCTGTAGACCGTCTCATCATCGTTGGCGACAAGTTCCTCCAACGTTGTGTCATCAGCAAACTTGACAATGTGATTAGTCAGATGTTTGGCTGTGCAATCATCTGTGAGTAGCATGTACAGGAATGGGCTCAGTGTATAACCCTGGGGACACCCGTGTTGAGGATGATGAGTACATCCTGACTATCTGAGATCTGTTTGTTGGGAAGTCCAGCACCCCATTGCGTAGTGATATATTTAGACCAAGGAGTAGGAGAATAAATGTCTGTGGGAGAATATAGAGTTAAACACAATACAAAGAATTATATATTAAATGTTAATAAAGTTAGAGTTAGAGGATGGATATGGAATAAAATGTACATAAGTACGTAAGTGTGATAACATATGACATGGCAATCATGGTCTCATGATTATGATTGTACTTGGCAAATTTTTCTAAGTAAGTAGTTTGCCATTGCCTTCTTCTGGACAGTGTCCTTACAAGATGGGTGACCCCAGCCATTATCAATACTCCTCAGAGTTCGTCTGCCTGGCATCTGTGGTACAACCAGTGGTATAACCAAGGCTTGTGATATGCACCAGCTGCTCATATGGCAATCCACCAACTGGCCCCATGGGTCACATGACCCTGAATGGGGAGGGGGGGGGGGTGAGCAGGTGTGACATTTTGCCCAAAGGTGACCTGCTGACTAGTGGAGGGAAGGAGTGCCTTACACCTCCATTGATAGAGACAAATCTCCATCCCACCACCCACAATAAGAAGGTAAATAAATAAATAAATACATATGTGGATAGATAAATAGATAGATAGATAGACAGATAATTAGATAGACAGATAGATAGATAGATAGATAGATAGATAGATAGATAGATAGATAGATAGATAGATAGATAGGAGGTAAACAAATCAATGAATATACTCTGTATTTACAGTACACTGTGTATTAGCAATGTATAAAAAGTCAGTTAAAGAGTCTACAGTGCGGTGATGGAGTAAAAGATAGAGGGGTTGGGGCTAATTAGAATGCTTGATCAGATTAACTGCCCAGGGGAAGAAAAGTTTAGGATGGTGTGTTTTTTTTTTGTCTTAGTAGCCCTGAGGCATTTTGAAAAAGGGAGCTTTTGGAAAAGGCAGTTTGCAATCTACCTATGATCTGAATGTGATTTTAGACTAACGTGAGGCTATGTTAGTGTGATTTCAGAATGGGAAATTATGTCAACATCCCTTTTTCACAACACAGCTTATTCCCATTCTTCTCTGAAAGATCATCTAATTTCTCATTAAATGCCAGGTTTACTTGCGGTAATGCATCTGAAATCCTAATAGCATCTTCTAACCCTTTTTCCTTTTATGTATGTAGTCAGACAAGGGGCTTGGAGATAGAGTAATGTTGTGTGAACTCCTTGTGGAATGCATTATGTCATTACTATATAGTAATCCACTGCAGTGAAGAAGAACTTTAATGAGACCACATCATTATTTTTTTGGCCTTGACATAATTCCTCACAAAACTGTTGTAATTACTTCCCTCTGATTGTACATTATTTTCATTTTAAATAAATGAAGTTCAAGGATAGTAATGATCCAGCTTACATGTGTGCCCCCAAGTGCATTTGGAGACCATGCATTTAATCATTCCAGTTGGACCAGAGGGCGTAAACGTGTATTCTATCTCTTTCTTACAAATGAGTCAATAAAATGAACATCTCCTGAGTGCCTGTGTGCATATGCTGCACTGTTCTGCATGGAGACTTGGAGAATTGCTTAGAAGATGACAGAGAAAAAGACTCTTTTAAATTAGATAAGATGGGGAGATTTAACCCTGCAAATATTGACATCTCCTCAAGATGTAAGACTCAAGATTTAAATTCAAAGTAAAGTTATCAAAGTGTATATAATATCACCCCAATATTCATTTTCTTGCAGGCATTCACAGTAGAACAAAGACACGCAATAGAATCAATTAAAACTGCACTTAAACAAAGACTGACAAAAGCTAATGTGCAAAAGTCAAACTGTGCAAATACAAAAAAAGTAAATAGATACCTAATACTGAGAACGTGATTTGTAGAGCCCTTGAGAGTGAGTCCAAAAGTTGTGGAACCAGTTCATTGTCAAGGTGAGTGAAGTTATCCATGCTGGCTTAAGAGTCTGATGTCTGATGGTCAGTGCTCATAAAGGAGAGCAAAATGATTGTTACTCCAGATCTGTTGCAATATTAAAAACACAATAAGCATAAAAACACAAAAAATATAAACATAAAAGCAATCCTATAAAACAGGATGCACAAGTAACTGTCGAGTGTAGTTACACAGTATGATTAGCTTGTGTACATAGAGCTGGGCATCCCAACCTTCTTTATGCCATGGACCAATACCACTGAGCAAGGTGTTCATGATCCCCAGGTTAGAAACCCTGAGCGTAGCCTGATTGCACATACATAAAGTGACGATAGGGGTTGGTCAGGGTTGGCTAATGGCTGAAGGTGTTGGTCAGCCTGTCAGCTTGCGGAAAGTATCTGTTTATGAGTCTTCTGGTTTTGGCGTAGATTTGAGGGATTTTGGGGGGACAATAGGTGCAGGAGTAGGCCATTCGGCCCTTTGAGCCAGCACTGCCATTTACTATGATCATGGCTGATCATCCACAATCAGTAGACTGTTACTGCCTTCTCCTCATATCCCTTGACTCCACTATCTTTAAGAGATCTATCTAACTCTTTCTTGAAAGCATCCAGAGAATTGGCCTCCACTGCCTTCTGAGGCAGAGCATTCCACAGATCCACAAATCTCTGGGTGAAAATTTTTTTCCTCAACTCCATCCTAAAAGACCTACCCCTTATTCTTAAACTGTGGCCTCTGGTGCTGGACTCCCCCAATATCGGGAACATGTTCCCTGCCTCTAATGTGTCCAATTCCTTAATAATCTTATATGTTTCAATCAGATCCCCTCTCATCCTTCTAAATTCCAGTGTATACAAGCCCAGTCGCTCCAATTTTTCAACATATGACAGTCCCGTCATTCTGGGAATTAACCTTGTGAACCTACGCTGCACTCCCACAAAAGCAAGAATGTCCTTCCTCAAATTTGGAGACCAAAACTGCACACAATACTCCAGGTGTGGCCTCACCAGGGTCCTGTACAACTGCAGAAGAACCTCTTTGCTCCTATACTCAATTCCTCTTGTTATAAAGGCCAGCATGCCATTAGCTTTCTTCGCTGCCTGCTGTACCTGCATGCTTACTTTCAGTGACTGATGAACAAGGACACCTAGATCTCATTGTACTTCCTTTCTTCCTAACTTGACACCATTTCCTCCTCATCTCCATCCTAAATGTACTCCCCTGAATCTTGAGGCTATGTCCTCTTGTTCTAGCCTCACCTACCAGTGGAAACAACTTTCCTGCCTCTATCTTATCTATACCTTTCATAATTTTATATGTTTCTATTAGATCTCCTCTCATTCTTCTGAATTCCAGTGAGTACAGTCCCAGATGACTCAATCTCTCCTCATTGTCTAACCCTCTCATCTCTGGAATCAACCTGGTGAACCTCCTCTGCACCGCCTCCAAAGCCAGTATATCCTTCCTCAAGTAAGGCGATGAGAACTGCCCACAGTACTCCAGGTGCAGCCTCACCAGCACCCTGTACAGTTGCAGCATAACCTCCCTGCTCTTAAATTCAATCCCTCTAGCAATGAATGCCAACATTCCATTTGCCTTCTTGATAGCCTGTTGCAACTGCAAACCAACCTTTTGCAATCCATGCACAAGCAATCCCAAGTCCCTCTGCACAGCAGCATGCTGCAATTTTTACCATTTAAATAATAATCTTCTCTTCCATTTTTCCTTCCAAAGTGGATGACCTCGCATTAACCAAAATTGTACTCCATCTGCCAGACCGTTGCCCACTCTCTTAACCTATCTATATCTCTCTGCAAACTCTCCAAATCTTCTGCACAATTCGCTTTTCCACTTAATTTAGTATCATCAGCACCACACTCGGTCCCCTCTTCCAGATCGTTAATGTATATCATGAACAGATGTGTCACACCACTCACTACCGATTGCCAACCAGAGTAACACCCATGTATCCCAACTCTCTGCTTTCTATTAGTTAACCAATCTTCTATTCATGCTATTCATGCTATTCACCCCCAACTCTATGCATCCTTAGCTATGGACAAGTCTTTTATGCGGCATCTTTTCAAGCACCTTCTGGATATCCAAGTGAATAATGTCCATCTGTTCCCTTCTATCCACTGCGCCCATTATATCCTCAAAGAACTGCAGTTATGACCTTTCAAATAATTTTCTGCCTGTATTGTACATACTGTGTAACTGTTACACTCTATTCAGCATTCTGTTATTGCTTTCCTTTGTACTGCCTCAATTATCTGTTTGGACAGTCCATAAGAGGCTTTTCACTGTACATCTATATATGCAACAATAATAAACTAGTTTACTCAATTATCCAATATTAGAAGCAGGTAAAATTATAATGCTTTAAAAAACACGTTTGGATAGGTACATGGATAGGAAAAGTTAAGATCTGGGTCAAATGCTGACAAACAGGATTAGTTTAGATAAGGGACGTTATGTAATACTAGCTCTGTGGCTGTGAACTCACTTTTGAGGACTCTGGGATTCATGTTTTGTGTATATTTTTATTGCTTGCACATTGAATGTTTGACTGTCTTGGTTGTGTAGGTTTTTTTGTGGATGCTATTGTGTTTCTTTGTTTTGTGGTTGCCTGTTAGGAGACAAATATCAAGGTAGTATAATATATACATACTTTGATAATAAATGCACTTTGAACTTTGAACTCTGAAATTTATTTGGTTGGCATGGATGTCACCATACTGCATAACTTTATGAATCTATCTCACCCGTTATCTCAACTATTTGGAGACTTTTGTGCTAAAGCGAACCAAACAGGAACTAGATTGTTATTTCGGATGTGATTATTTGCACTCATTATTGATGTTCTGATTCTAAAACTACTCTTTTTTATTCCAAATATATCTAATTACTTGAATATAAACTCTGAGATGTGAGCTAAATTCATATCTCAGAATCAATATTCTAGGCCTCTCAACACCAGTCCAATAAATCTACAATTATCTTACAGAATCCCAGGTTTTGTACTTGTCCTCTGTTAATGTTTTTAATGTTTGATAAACACATTGAAATCTGGGTCAAGCGCTGACAAACAAGAGAGATTCTGCAGATGCTGGAAAGCCAGAGCAACACACACAAACTGCTGGAGAAACTCAGCAGGTCAGCCAGCATCCATGGAATTTTGGGCCGAGGCCCAAGACTAGAAAGGAAGGGGGAAGATGCCAGAATAAGAGGGCAAGGGGAGGGGAAGGATGACAGGCTAGAACAGTGGTTCTCAACCTTTTTTCTACTTGTGGCTGACTAGTGGCTTTGATTTAACACTTGGCCCCCACCCTACATAGTCTCTGTTAGCTGCTAAAGGTTATTTTTTGGTCAACTGTACTAATTATTCTAATATACAGTAATTATTTATGTGTTAACAGGTTGTAGATATTATTATATGCTAGATATAATGTTACAGGGTGTATTTAGAAATTAAACAATTTCAAAGGTCTGAAAAAGCTACTGCAGCTTTCATGAACCATTTTAGAAGTAAGTATTGCAACATACAGAGCCCAGAGGAAAACAAACAGAGCCAGCCTCCTGCTGCGTACTTGCTGATCTGCCTCGTTGCCGACAGCCCGGCCCAGTCTGCAGTGTGTGAGTTGGTGGTAGATCTGGAGCAGGGCTCCGAGGGCTGCCCTGCAGGGAGTGAACGGTGATTTGTGCCTGGTCAAACAGTAGCAGCAGAGGCGTGCCACACCCCCTTGAACCAACCCCCACCCCACAAATACACACATACCGAAACCAAGGTGCTTTTTTGGCTCATTGGCATCCAATTCAATTACATATATTCATTTACCTTTTATTTAAATATCTTAGTAATATTTCACTAAATCAGTAAACTTATCATGGCCCATTCAGAAACTCCTGTGGCCTCCAGTTTCTTGCTTTTATACTTGTGGCCCCCTACAAAATCTGGCATGGCGCCCAGGGGTCCAAACGGCCCACGCTGAGAACCACTGAGATAGAAAGTGATAGGTGAAACCAGATGGGTAGGGGAAGGGGGATGCAGTAAAAATGGGGAGTCATAGGTGGGCAAGGTAAAGGGCTGAAGATAAAGGAGTCTGATAGGAGATGGGAGTGGACCATAGGAGGAAGGAAAGGAGGAGGGTGTGGTGAACTACATATACCTGTCTGGACATGCACCCCCCCCCCCCCCCCCGCTGACTGCTCCTGCGGCTTCTCCCACGGACCCCGGTATAAAGGCGATTGGAGACACAGCCCCGGCCTCAGTCTCCAGGATGTAGTGTGGTGGTCAATTGCTGCTTGTTCTTTCTTCCAGCCAATAAAAGCCTATATCTCACCTCACGCCTCCGAGAGTTATTGATGGTGCATCAGAGGGGCACCAGAAATTGGCGGTAGGCAGTTGAGGAAGGGGAGCCAGAATGGGCAAATGAAGAATAGGGAAGGAAGAGGGAGAAAATTAGTGTTTGAATCGTGTCAAGTATGTGCGGAGCAAGAATAACAGCTGAGAAATAGGATTAAACCTTTTTGCCAAATCATATTAGCTACAGTACACTCGGGCCTCCCTCCCCCCAAGGGAAAGAAGCGTGTGAACTCGAAAAGCCCATGGAAAAAGAGAAAGGCCCTGTGCGTTGGGGGCCAAATCAGTTCACCCAGCAATCAGTTGATCCAATGTGGCTCAAAACCTAACTCTTTTCATTCTTGCTTTTTTTTAACTCCTGAGCTTTTTAATTTCTTGAATGTATTTCACAGACTGTCATAAAGACACTTAACTAGAAGACTAAAAATCAATATCCCAGCTCCCTGGATACTGGTTCTGCAGTTCTACTGCTCCTTTGCAGAGAGCACAGCAGGAAAGCGTAAGAGGAAACAAGTTTAATCGGAGGTTTCCATGAGGAGAATTGCACTGATGCTTGAAAAGGACAAATCTGCAGAGTAGTGGGGAAAGTACGAGGGAGCAGGGAAAATTGGATAAGCTCCTTCACCGGTACAATGGACCAAATTGCTTCCTAAGCTGCCTGGTTCAAAGACTTTGCATTTATCTTTTCTGCAAGTGAATGGGAAAACTTTTGATTTAATAGTATTTCCATTCGAAGTGCCCTCCCTGTCAGAGTTGGCAAGAGAAAATTGAGTGCTCTTCATTACCCCGTCCTTAGGATCGCAACATGCACCAGGTGAGAGAAATGGCTCACTGTGGTTCAGAATAGAAGAACAGCTGGATACATTCTGAACAGGAGCAAGGGAAAACAAATGAAGTCATAGACTATTCTCTTCTTTTTCTTTCCTCCATTCTTACCTCTTGTACCTCTTTGTACTGGGCTCCAGGATGTTATCTAATAGTGTTCTGAACTTCCATTTCCCATCACACTAACTTCACAAAGAAGCTTCTAAAAAGCCCTTTTGAAATCGGAGTCAGGCAACAGAAAGGACTTAAACTTGATGTAGGATTTCCTTCTAAAGATTTTTTTCACACTTGTGTACAAGATGATTGAATGAACATCCCAGGGCAGAAAGGGCTAGTAAGAGAGGGATAATTTTAAGGTGATTGGAGGAAGGTTGTGTCAGAGTCAGAGGTGAGAGACGGACTGGGATGGCTCGCTGCTCCGCTGAGTTTTCTCAACTCTGTGCTGGACTGAGGCTATGGCCTGCAACTAGTGGGATTCTGAATCAGCTGCAGTGATACCTGGTATTGTGAACTTCAGTTCTGAATGTTGTTTACTTGCTTTATTGGTTTGCACAATTTGTTTTTTTTTTGTTTACCCTCTGCACACTGAGAGTTCGAGGTCTTCTTAAGTTTTTGATGGATTCTATTGTGGTTCTTTGTTCTTTGGCTGCCTGTAAAGAGATGAATCTCACGGTTGTATAAAGTCTACAAACTTTGATAATAAAATGTACTTTGAACTTTCTCAATCCTTCTAAATGCCATGGAGCCTTACCATTAACTGAGGGGTCCATGGACCCCTGGTTTAGGGTAATGTCAGAAGTAATTTTTTTTAAATTTCATGTAAAAGGTGTGTGGAACTGATGCACCATCAATAACTCACTCTGAGACGTAAGGCGAGATATCGGCTTTAATTGACTGGAAGAAGGAACAAGCACTGAGTGACCACCATACTACATCCTGGAGACTGAGAGGCCGGGCTCAGACCTCAATCGCCTTTATACCAGGGTCTGTGGGAGGAGCCACAGGAGCAGTCAGCACGGGGCGTGTCCCGACAGGTATATGTAGTTCACCACAGGAACACACTTCAAGGGGTGGTGGTAGAGGCAGGTAAATTAGAGCCATTTAAAGCGACTCAAATGCACGTGGATGATAGAAAAAAGGAGGGCAATGTAAATTACAGCATAGTATAGGGTTATGTTGATCTTAGACTAGGTTAAAGTGTTGGCACAACATCGTGGGCCGAAGGGCCTATACTGTGCTGTAATTTCCAATGTCCTGTTTCTATAAGATTCATGCAAAAACAAAGACTGAGGCGAGTCACATGAGGCCTGAAGTAGAATCTCGGTGCAAAACATCGACTGTTTAGTTCTCTCCTGAGTGCTACCTGACATTAGAACGTAAATACATAAGAAGCAGGAGCAGGAGTCGGCCATCTTGCTCTGCCGAGCTTGCTCCACCATTCAATAAGGTCTTGGCTGATCCGGCTGTGAATTCAGCTCCAGCTACTCAACTTTCCCCTGTAATGTTTAATTCTCCTGCAAGGCACAGATCAATCAATCTAACTGTAAATAAATATACATAATCAGATAGCTTCTGCACGTTTGCTGAGTTCCTCCAGCATTTTGCGTGTTTTTTGTGTGTTTTTGCAGAATCCCTTGTGCATATGTGTGTGTGTCTGTAGAAATCAGATTGTCTCATTCCCCTGGTATTGCTATTGATATTGGTTATTGTCACATATGCCAAGATACA
The DNA here is from genome assembly GCF_030144855.1 of Hypanus sabinus. Taxonomy (NCBI): domain Eukaryota; kingdom Metazoa; phylum Chordata; class Chondrichthyes; order Myliobatiformes; family Dasyatidae; genus Hypanus; species Hypanus sabinus. The sequence continues at coordinate 11,111,728 of NC_082716.1, forward strand.
GAGAAATGCTTGCCTTGCATACTATTTATACAAATCAAATAATGACACAAAGCATCGAGACAGAACAAGGTAAAACACATAATGATGCAGAATAAAGTATAAAAACTACAGAGAAAGTGGAGAAACATTAACAGCATTTAAAATACAATAAGATGATTAGATTTAATAGCAAAATTCAGCCCCTCGAGTCAACTTTGCATTCAATCCTTGCTGATTTGTGTTATCTTTCAACCCCATTCTCTCACCTTCTCCCCTTGGCTAATCAAGAACCTATCAAACTTAATATACCCAATGACTTGGCCTCCATTGCTATTTGTGTGCAATAAAGTCCACAGATTCGCTACCTGCTGGTTAAAGACGTTCTTCCTCAACTCTGCTCTAAAGGGTTATCCATGTATTCTGAGGCATGCCCTCTGGTCCTAGTCTCCCCTTTAATGGAGGCATCATCTGCACATCCACTCTATGCCATTCAATGTTCAGTAGATAGAAGGTACACGGACCAGAAAGATTTAGAGAGATACAGATCAAATGGGAACAAAAGAAACTTGCTTCATTAGGAAACATGGCCAGTATGGACCAGTTGGGCCAAAGGGCCTCTTTCCATGCTGCGATTCTATGACCATGACTCTAAATATTTCAGCCCTTGAATTCACGTTCAACATGGGCAATACAATGGCTGTTCATGCAAAGAAAGCTCCAGGGTAGAAGACTAGTTTTATTGTCATCTGTACTTCAAAATATACAGTGAAATGTGTCATTTGCATCAAACCAATCCAGCAAGGATTGTGCTATTGTGCGTAAGACCACAAGGTATAGGAGCAGAATTAGGCCATTTGACCCATCGAGTCTGCTCTGCCATTTCGTCATGGCTGATCCATTTGCCTCTCAGCCGCAATCTTTGGCCTTCTTCCCATGTCTCTTCATGGGCTGACTAATCAAAGATCTAACAACCTCTGTCTTAAACATACCCAATGACTTAACCTCCATAGCCACCTGTGACAACGAAGTCCACAGATTCACCACTCACAAACTAAAGATATTCTTTTTCATTTCTTTTCATCTCTATTCTGAGGCTGTGTCTGCTAGTCATCGACTCGCCCACCATAGAAACATAGAAAAATAGAAAACCTACAGCACAATATAGGCCCTTCTGCCCACAGTGCTGTGCGGAACATGTATTTACCTTAGAAATCACCTCAAGTTACTCATAGCCCTCTAGGCTACCATAGGAAACATCCTCTCTCTCAGGGACTTTCAACATTCGATAGTCTTCAATGAGATCCTCACCCCCCCCCCCCCCCAACCCCCGTTCTTCTGAATTCCGGTCTGTACAAATCCAGAGCCAACAAATGCTTCTCATATGAAAAGCCTTTCAGTCCTGGAATCATTTTCATGCTGCCACAGTTCCAGCACCAGCATACAGATCCAAAACCCACAAACCCTAAGCAACCGTCTTTGGAATGGAGAGGAAATGGGGGAACCCAGAGGAAACCTACCTGGTCACAGGGAGAACGTACAAACAGTGGCGGGATTTGAACCCCGATCTTACAGCTGATGCTGTAATACATTGTGCTAACCATTACATGACTGTGCTGGATAGAGAGGACCGTTAGAGCAGGGGTCCACGGAACCATCAGTCAATGGTAGGGGTCCATGGCATACAAAAGATTAGGATCCCCAGAGTTAGAGGGTAGTAGCTGAAGTATATAATAGAGTGTAGAGTGAGAAGGGGAGTGCAGTAAAGGAGTAGGTGGTAGGACATAAAATATAGAGGCAAGAAGACTGGGGTAAATGCAGGCGGTAAGAGATAATGATTAGACTGTGAAGGGTCAGGGAATGTAGAGGAGGCTTAACCCGAAAGCAGAGCAGTAGAGCTGATTCAGCAGTTAATGATAACTTTACTAATAGATGGCAAAATTACAAGCCACGATGGGCACAAAATACTCCATATGACTTCTAAGCGGACACTACCTCACTACTTCTTTTTCTTGGTTTTTTTTGCTCTGCTTATTTTAACGTAACAGAATCACTAGATTCTGCTTGATGGTTCCGGAAGACTGGAAAATTGCAAATGTCACTCCACTCTTCAAGAAGGGACAGAGGCAGAAGAAAGGAAACTATAGGCCAGTTAGTCTGATCTCAGTGGTTGGGAAGATGTCGGAGTCAATTGTTAAGGCTGTGGTTTTGGGGTAGTTGGAGGCACATGTTAAAATAGGCTGTAGACAGTATGAATTCGTCCAGTGAGAATCTTGCCTGACAAATCTGTTGAAATTCTTTGAAGAAATAAAGAGCAGGTTAGGCAAAGGAGCATTGGTTGATGTTGTGTACTTGGATCTTAAGAAGGCCTTTGACAAGGTGCCACGTGTGAAGCTGCTTAACAAGCTATGAGCCCATCATATTACAGGAAAGATTCTAGCATGGATGAAGCAGTGGTTGATTGATAGGAGGCAAAGAGTGGGAATAAAAGGAGCCTTTTCTGGTTGGCTGCCAGTGACTAGTGGCGTTCCACAGGGGTCTGTGTTGGGAGCGATTCTTTTTATGTAATTTGTCAATGATTTGGATGATGGAATTGATTTGTTGCAAAGTTTGCAGACAATATGAAGATAGGTGGAGGGGCAGGTAGTTTTGAAGAAATAGAGAGGCTACAGTGAACAAACAGATTAGGAGAAGTGACAGATGGAATACAGTGTTGGGGAATGCATGGTAATGCACTTTGCAGAAGAGATGAAAGGGCTGACTATTTTCTAAATGGAGAGAAAATACAAAAAAACGGAGGCACAAAGGGACTTGGGAGTGCTTGTGCAGGATTCCTTAAAGCTTAATTTGCAGGTTGAGTCTGTGGTGAGGAAGGCAAATGCAATGATAGCATTCATTTCAAGATGACTAGAATATGAAAGCAAGGATGTAATATTGAGATGTTAAGAAGCACCAGTGAGGCTTCACTTGGAGTATTATGAATAGTCTGGTACCCCTTAACTTAGAAAGGATGTTCTGAAACTGGAGATGGTTCAAAGGAGGTTCACGAAAATGAGTGCAGGATTAAACAGCCCATCACACAAAGACCGCTTGATGGCTCTGGGCCTGTATTCACTAGAATTCAGAAGAATGATGGGTGACTTAATTGAAACTTATCAATAGTGAAAGGCTTTGACTGAGTGGATGTGGAAAGAATGGTTCTTATGGAGGAAGAGTCTAAGACCAGAAGACCTAGCCTCAAAATAGAGTGACATCCTCTAAGAACGGAGATTAGAAATAATTTTTTTAGCCACAGAGTAATGAACCTGAGGAACTCATTACCACAGGTAGCTGTGCAGGCAAAGTCTTTATATACAAATGTATATTTAAGGCAGAGGTGGATAGATTCTTGATTGGTCAGGGCACGAAGGGATGGGGGGGAAGGCAGGAGATTGGGGCTAAGAGGGAAAATGGATCAGCCATGATGAAATGACAGAGCAGACTTGCAGGGCCAAATGGCCCAAGTCTCCTCCTATATCTTATGGTCTTTTGGTCTTATTTAAAAGACATGTATATACTTACTGTAATTCAGTTTTTTTTGTCTATATTTATTTATCATGTATTTCATTGTACTGCTGAAGGAATGTTAGCAAGTTTCACAACATATGCTGGTGATATTAAACCTGATTCTGATTCTGAATTAAACACAACAGACAAGGTAAACTTTAGGCAGGGTGAGTGGAAGCCAGGAGCAACTGTTTGAGGCCAGCCAGTTCAGTGAAGAAACAAGGATTGTGCATGTGAACTGGGGTTAAATAGGCTGCAAGGGAGGAGTCTGCAACAAGTGGCAGGTGAACCCGGTTAGCTTGCTGGAGCTGGGAGGTGGCTGTGTGTGCAGGATGGGAGGTGTCAGTGGTAGCATGCCTGACAGAAGGGTTTAGAGGGTAGAAAGTAGGAGGTAGGGATTGTGGTGAGTAAGGGGTAGGAAATGGGTGTTAGAGGGCAGAGAGAAGGGTGAACAGTATGGAGCATGTCATATGACATGGGCGATCATGGTCTTTTTCTATAGAAATGGTTTGCCGTTGCCTCCTTCTGCTCAGTGTTTTTACAAGATGGATAACCCCAGCCATTATCAATACTCATCAAAGATTGCCTACCTGGCGTCAGTGGTCACATAACCAGGACTTGTGATATACATCAACTGCTCATATGACCATCCACCACCTGCTCCCACGGCTTCACGTGACCCTGATCAGGGTGTGCGGGGGGTGCTGAGCAGGTTCTACACTTTGCCTAAGGGGGATCTGCAGACTAGCGAAGGGAAGGAGGGCCCGACATCTATTTTGATAGAGACATATCTCCACCCCGACACCCAATGGAGTAGTTTGAAAAGTCAAGTCATCACAACGCTAAGCAGTATTGCACCCATATTGTACTGCCTCAGTACTTTTATATTTGTGTGCTGTAGCACTTACTTTTTATTCACAGTTATTTTGTAAATAACACTATTCTTTTGCACTTCTGGTTAGATGCTAATTGTATTTCATTGGTTTTGTATCTGTGCTCGGCACAACAACAATAAAGTTGAATCTATCTATCTATCTATCTATTTATTGTCTTGTGTACAGGTATAATGAAAAACTTACCTGTGTCAGCCTCACAAGCAGAAAGCATTAGAGACACAATATTCATAACAGCAACATAAATTCTACAAAATTATACAAGCAAAAACACAATTTGGAGCCCATTGCAGTGCAAAGTGATCATACTGTCATAACACTGAGAAAATGATCAAAGTTTGCATGGGCTGGTTTCTAGAACCAAATGGTTAAAGGGAAGAAGCTGTTCTTAAACATATTGGTGTAGAAATTCTGTGCCTCCTGCCCAGTGGTAGCTGCAAGATGATGGCATGTTCCTGATGGTGGGATCTTTGACAATGAATGTCGCTTTCTTGAGGCAGCGCCTCCTGTACAGAGCAACACGCACAAAATGCTGGAAGAACCCTGCAGGTCAGGCAGCATCTGTGGAAATGAATGGGCCACTGGCCTTTCTGGCCAAGACCCTTCATTGGAGATGAAATGGAAGGAGGAAAATAACAATAATAATGAACTCTTGATCTCTCGATCTACCTCATCGTGACCTTTGCACCTCTTTGCCGACCTGCGCTACACTTTCTCTGTAACTTTGACATTAAATTATTTTTATTCTGGCATCTTCCTTCTTCTTTTCCAGTCTCCATGGAGGGTCTTGGCCTGAAATATGTTTCTAAGAATAATCTCTGGAATGAAAGGGTTAACATATGGGAGGCGTTTGGCAGCTTTGTGTCTGTACTCACTGGGATTTAGATGAATGAGGCAAATCTCACTGAAACATCAAATATTGAAAGGCCTGGACAGAGTGGACATGGAGAAGATATTTCCGTTAATGGGACAGTCGTGGACCGGGGGCACAGACTCAGAATAGAAGGACGTCCCAGTAGAACAAAGAGAAATCGGAATTTCTTTAGCCAGATGGTGGACAACTGATTGACTTGTCAGGGTGGTTTGAGTCTCTCAGAAACCGCTGATCTCTGGGGATTTTCATGTTCAACAGTCTCCATTTTACAGAAAATGATGCGGGGAAAAAAAATCCCTTGAGTGGCAGTTGTGTGGCAAAAAGCATTGTTAATGAGAGAGGTCAGAGGAGAATGGCCAGACTGGTTGAAGCTGACAGGAAGGTAACTCAAGTAACCACACTTGCAACAGTGGTGTGCAGAAAATCATCCCACGTTGAAGCTTGAAGTGGATGGGTCACAGCAACAGAAGTCCACGAACATACACACAGTGGCCACTGCCTGACCTGCCGAATTCCTCCACAGGAAGGCAGGGTTTAAGGGTCGGCACAAAATTGTGGGCCAAAGGGCCTGTACTGTGCTACACTATTCTATGATTGTATGAATATCAATTTCTCTAAATAGCAGTAATTTCTCTCCCCACCTTCCTCTCTCTCTCTTCTTTCATTCTAGTTCTGGCTCCCCTCTTACTTCTTCTCTTCTCCTCACCTATCACCTCCCTCCGGTGCTCATCCTTCCCTTTCACTCATAGCCTACTCTCCTCTCCTATCAGAATTCCTCTTCCCCAGCCCTTTACCTTTTCTACCTGTCACTTCCCAGCTTCTTACATCATCCACCCACCTGAATTCACCTATCAAATTCTAGCTTGTCCTTCCTCCCCTCCCTCCACCTGCTTGTTCTAGCACCTTCACCCTTCCTATCCATCCTGAGGCCTGACATGCTGCTCCCTCAGCATTTTGTGTGTGTTACTTTATAATCCACGTTCTGTTGCTGCCTTTCCTTGTGCTACGTCGACCTACTTATGCTTTGAACTGTTCTGCATGAATGGCAGGCAAAAGGCAGGACTGTAGTATAACGGTTAGTGTAATGATTTACAGTACTAGCGACGTGGGTTCAGTTTCACCACTTTATACATTCTTTGTACTTGTACTTTCTTGTACATTCTTCGGACTTTGTACATTCTTCCCATGAACAGATGGCTTTCAAAACAAAGTAAATTTTATTATCAAAGTACATACGTATGTGCCACCATCTACAACCCCGACATTAATTTTCTTGCGGGTATACTCAGCAAATCTACAGCATAGTAACCAGAAGAGGGTGAATAAAAGATCAACCAGAATGCAGAAGGCAAACTACTGTGCAAATGCAAATATAAGTAAATAGCAATAAATAATGAGAAGATGAGATAACGAGATAAAGAGTCCTTATAGTGAGATAAGTGATTGTGGGACCATCTTAGTGGATGGGCAACTGAGTGTAGTTATTCGCTTTGTTCAAGAACTTGATGATTGAGGGGTGGTAACTCTTCTTGAACCGGGTGGTGCAAGTCCTGAGGCTCTTGTACCTTCTACCTGATGGGTGCAGCAAGAAAAGAGCATGACTTGGGGGGTGGGGATCTCTGATGATGGATGCTGCTTTGCTAAGACAGCATTTCATGTAGATGTGCTCTGTGGTTGGGAGGTCTTTACCTGTGATATACTGGGCTGAATCCACTAGATTTGTAGGATTTTCCATTCAAAGGTTTTGGTGTTTCCATACCAGGCCATGATGCAGCTAGTCAATGCATTCTCTACTACACATCTGGAGAATTTGTCAAAGTTTTACATGTCATGCCAAATCTTCGTAGTCTCCTAACAAAGTAGAGGCACTGCTGTGCTTCCTTCACAATTGGATTTACATGCTGGGTCCACGATAGGTCCTCTGAAATAGTAGCCCCAGGAATTTAAAACTGCTAACCCTCTCCACCTCTAATCCTTCAATGAGAACTGGCTCATGGACCTTCGGTTTCCCTCTCCTGGTCTACAATCAGTTATTTGGTAATGAGTGAGAGATTGTTGTTACTACACCACTCTGCCAAATTTTCAGTCCCCTCCTGTATGCTGATTTATCACCTCCTTTGATATGGCCCACAACAGTGGTGTTATCAGCAAACCTGAATATGGCATTGGAGCTGTGCTTAGCCACACTGTCATAGGTGTAAATCAAGCAGAACAGGGGACTAAGCACACAGCCTTATGGTGCACAAGTGCTGATGGAGATTGTGGAGGAGATGTTGTTGCCAATCTAAACTGACTCGAGTCTGCGAATGTGGAAATCGAGGGTCCAAATGCATAAGGAGGATGCTCCAGTTTCGTCCACATTTCAAAGATGTTAGTAGGTTAATTGGTCAAATGGGTGCAATTGGACAGCATGGGCTCGTTGGTCTGGTAGGGCCCGTTACCATGACATACCTCTAAAAAGGAACTTGTAACTGTACCTTGGCTCATATGACAGTAATCAACCAATTATTATTAACAAAACACCAAGTTCTTCGTTGGTTACACAGCGCTTTGAGATAACCGGTACCCATGAAGTGTGTGATACAAATGCAAGCATTACTTTCCCAAATATAGATAATCTCATGGGATCATCCTTAGCTATTTTCTAACAGACAGCGTCAGCTATTCAAAGAAATAGATGTATCACTGTAGAATGGGTTTATTATCAGCTTACAAGCCAACAAATTAATACATTGGAATAAGTTCGCAAGTACAAATATTCCAAAAATATATGCAACCGATGTGAGGGTTTTCTGTCCCACATGTGCAAGAAATGTACATCTCTTCAGTCCAGTTAGCTACACAGGAATTTAATTTAAGCACATAAGATTGCACAGGGAAATATGCAGATACATTTTAAGATACAGTCAGGCATTTATATACCCACAGACATACATGAGAGTAATTCAAGTTGCAAATCTAATATCGAAAACTTCTCAAGAGTCTAGAGAGAATTACCAGGATGGAAAATGCATTAGCTGATAGACCTTGAAATACTGGATGTGTTCAGATTTAATTTTCTAAGAGGTTGTTTATCATTTTCAGATTTAAACTTGCCTGTGTCTGTGCATCTAATCTGGTCCCTCACAAAGACTGGAAAACACGTTCTGCTTCATTTGCAGGGAATAAACTCATTGAGCAAAATGAAAGAGTTGAGAATATTTTGTTTTATTAAAATCAGAAATGAAGCAAAAAGGAACTTACGACTCAGAAAGGCCTTAACTCGGAAGGTGCCAGAGGACGTTAGAGGATCACACAGCCAGTCAGCTCTTTGAAACAGCTAGCTCTTTGTAGGAGTCCCACTCCACTGCATTTTTTCCATAAGCCTGCATTTTTCTTTTCCTCTTTACTGAACAGCTTCCATGTGGAAGCTCAGACAGTTCATTTCAAAATGAAACAGCTGTATGAGAAAGCATCTTCGTATCTCAGTCTGTCACAGGAAGGAAGGGTGCATAAAAATATTGCCAGAATACGAGAAATGGCTTATAGGTAGAGGTTGGCTGGTTAGGTCGTTACTCCCTAGAGCACAAGGTGACTGAGGAGTGTCTGCATGAAAATGATGTGCTGACTTGGGAGGGAGTTCAAAGGAGGTTCACAAAGGTGATTCTGGGATTGAACCGTTTATCATATGAGGAGCATTTGACAGCTCTGGGCCTGTACTCACTGGAATTCAGAAGAATGAAGGGGCATATCATAGAAATCTATCAAATGTTGAAAGGCCTCGATAGAGTGGATTTGGAAAGGATGTTTCCTGTAGAGAGGGCGTCTAAGACCAGAAGATACAACCTCAGAATAGAGGGACGTGCATTCAAAATGGTGGCGAGGAGGAGTTTCTTTAGCCATGAGTGGTTAGTCTGAGGAATTTGTTGCTGTAGGTGGCTGCAGAGGCCAAGTCCGTTGATAGATTCTTGATTAGTCAGGACATGAAAGGATATGGGGGAAGGCAGGAGACTGGGGTTGAGAGTGAAAATGGATCAACTGTGATGAAGCAGTGGAGTGGACTTGATGGGTCAAATGGCTTAATTGTGCTCCTTTATCTTATGGTCTTACGGACACTTGCAAACTCCCAAACACAATCCTCACTGATCTGATTTGATGCAAATAACACATTTCACTGTATGTTTTGATGTACAGCTCACAAATAAAGATAATCTTCTGGAGATCCTTTGCACAAACAACCATTGAGTTGTTGCAGGCCTGTCATGTTGAGTGTGAATTCAAGGGCTGATGTTCTCAGAGTCAGAGTGATAGAATGACACAGTTTAGTAACAGGTCCTTCAGTTCAACTGGTCCATGCTGATCAAGTTTCCCGTCTAAGTTATTCCTATTTGTTCTCTTTTGGTCCAAATCCCTCTCAGTCTTTCTGGTCCATGTACCTTCTATCCTCTGAATACTGAATGGCATAGATAGAGTGGATGTGGAGAGGATGCCTCCTATAGTTGGGGAGTCTAAGACCAGAGAGCACAGCCTCAGAATACATGGACTTCCCTTTAGAATGGGGCTGAGGAGGCATGACTTTAATCAGCAGGAAGTGAATCTGTGGAATTCATTGTCACAGATAGCTGTGGAGGCCAAGTATATTTAAAGCAGAGGTTGATAGGTTTTTGATTAGACAAGGCATCAAATATTACGGGGAGAAGGCAGAAAAATGGGTTGACAGAGAACATCAGTTAGCCACGTTTGAATGGTAGAGTGGACTTGATGGGCTGAATGGCCTCATTCTGCTACTATATCAAATAGTGTTATGATCTTTTAAATGCTGCTAATGTTTTTGTCTCACTGCACTTTCTCTGGAGCTGTTACACTTTATCCTGCAGTGTTGTTCTTTTACCTTATTCTTGCTCAATTCACTGCGTAATGATTTGAACTGCACAAACGGTATAAAAGTTAACTTTTCATGCAAGCAAAAATGATTTAACAGAATAGTTTAAGACTAAAGACTAGGTTTGCTTGTTACATGCATACCAAAGCATCAAAACACAGCGAAATGCTTCATTTGCGCCAGTGACCAACACAGTCCAGGGATGTGGTGGGGCAGCCCGCAAGTGTCACCAAGCTTCAGCAGCAACGAAGCACGCGCCCAACTCAATAACCCTAACTCGTGCATCTTTTTATGGAACATTGGAGGAAATACACATGATTATGGGGAGAAAGCACAAGCTTCTGACAGACAGTGGTGGCAACTGAACCTCAATTGTTGGCACTATAAAGTGTTTCATTAATCTTTACACTACTATGCTACTGCTGGAGATGGAGATTTATCCGCATGATTATTCGATTGCAAGAAGCAGGAACTATTCTCCACTTGAGAGATGATTTAGAGATGAAGATCATTTATTTTATTTTTTATATTTGGAGATATAGCACGGAGCAGGCCTTTCCAGCCCACAGAGCTGTACCATTGTGTAACCCACTGATTAAATCCTAGCCTAATCATGAGACAACTTACAATGACCAATTAACCTACTAACTGATACGTCTTTGGACTGTGGGAGGAAACCCTCATGCACATGGGAAGAATGTGCAAACTTTCTTACAGAAAATGCCGGAATTGAACCCTGAACTCTAATTCCCCGATCTGTAATGGCATAGCGCTAACCACTGTACTACCTTGGCATTCCATGACAAGTTTAGGGAGAGGAAAGCTCTCGGCTTAAGAACTGGGAACATAGATTTAAAATTGTGGAAAAGGTACAGCAGGATTTGTGAATAAGCTATTCTTTCACCCAGCGTGGTGATGGTCTGGAGGTGTCTGCCTGGAGCTGTAGTGGAAACAATATAGGTCAGGGCTGTCAACAGGGAATTGAGTAGCACTTCAGAGAGAAATATTTGTAGGGCTCTAAGAGTGGAGCACAGGAATGGGACTGACTGGTTTGATCTATAGTACATGGAGTCAATCATAGACTCAATGGGCCAAATAGCGTCCACCATGATTCCAGAAGTTCTACATTCTTTCTCAATCTATCTTTTGCAATGGAGCTTATTTTACATTCTTGCTAACCAGAGAAAAGAGACCTCCTGGAAAGGCTCAATCATAGAACCCTGAACATTGCAGCTCGGTGCAGGCTTCTTGGCCCATGATGTTTCACTGACCTTTTAATCTACTCTAAAATCAATCTAACATTCCTTCCAACATAGCCCTCTATTTTTCTATTATTTATGTTCCTATATAAGGGTTTCTTAAATGCATCTTTATCACCACCACTGGCAGGTGTTTTACACACCCACCACACTCTGTGAAAAGAACTTTACCTCAGACATCCCCTCTGTAATTGCCTTCAAATTATGTTCCTTGTATTAGCCATTTCTGCCCTAGGAAAAAAGCCTCTGGCTATCCACTCTATCAAGTCACCTCACATCCTCCTTTTCTCCAAAGAGAAAAGTCCTAGCTCACTCAGTCTATGATAATAAGACGTGCTCTTTAATCCAGGCAACATCCTGGTAAATCTCCTCTGCACACTTTCTATAGTTTTCACATCCTTCCTGTAGTGAGGTGACCAGAACTGTTTTGTACCAAGCTTTGGCAAGCTCCTTCGCTCCATCCACTCCAAAAAGCGACATTTCCTGGTGGCCACCTATTCCCATTCTACTTCCCATTCCCATTCCAACATGTCAATCCATGGCCTCCTCTACTGCCACCATGAGGCCACACTCAGTTGGAGGAGCAACACCTTATTTTCTGCCTTTGTAGCCTCCAACCTGATGGTGTGAAAATTGATTTCTCGAACTTTTCGGTAATTGTCCCCCATCACCATTCCCCATTCCCATTTCCCTCTCTCACCTTATCTTCTTACCTCCCTCTCCTATCAGATTCTACCTTCTCCAGCCCTTTAGCTCTTCCACCAATCAACTTCCCAGCTCTTTACCTCACCCCGTCCTCCTCTCTCAGTGTCACCTATCACCTGCCATCTAGTATTTCTTCCTTCCCTCCCCAACCTTTTTAGTCTGACTCCTTCACCCTCCCTTTCCAGTCCTGAAAAGGGTCTCAGCCAAAACATCGATTGCTTACTCTTTTCCATAGATGCTGCCTGGCCTGTGAGTTCCTCCAGCATTTTGTGTGTGATGCTGTGGAAAAACTTGTTTTGCATACTGTCCGTATAGATCATTTCATTATGACAGTGCTTTGAGGTATTCCATCATTAAGGACCCCACCAACAGGAACGTGCCCTCTTCTCACTACTACCACCAAGGAGGAGGTACAGGAGACTGAAATAAGCGTTCGGAGTTTAAGTGATGTTATCAGTGAATTTACATTCACATCAGCTCCCACCCCATCACAACAAAATTCCCCAGGTTCTACCACAAGCCCACACACTAGGAAAATTTACAGTCGTCAATTAACCTACTCATCTGCATATTTTAGTACAGCATCTATAGTCAGCAAAATCACCTCAAGCCACTTCACTGCAGCGCCATGAAAGAGAGAAAAAAATATAGTAAGCAACCAAAAGAGACTTTAGGACAGAGAACCAACATCCTGGTCCAAAGGATATGTCCTAAGCTGAGACTTGAGGAAGAAAACAAGGCAGAGATGGAATAGACACAAAATGCTGGAGGAGCTCGGCGGGTCAGGCAGCATCTATGGAGTCGACAGCTCGGGCAAGCCAGGTGGGTGGTTGAGAGGCAGGTGAAGAGAGAAGTTGGGCGATTACAGTTGGAAAAGACACATGAAGGGCTGAAGAAGAAGCAATATGGTAGGAGAAGAGAGTGGACCATAGGAAAAAGGGAAGGAGGAGGAGCACCAGAGGGAGGTGATGGGCAGGTGAGGAGAAGGGAAGGGATAAGAGAGGAGGCAGAATAGGGAATAGGGAATAGGGAACCGTGTGTCTTTGGACTGTGGGAGGAAACTGGAGCATCTTGAGGAAACACGGGGAGAATGTACAAACTTCTTACAGACAATGATGAAATTGAATCTGGGTCACAAATACTGTAAAGTGTTGTGATAACCACTACACTATTGTAGTTTTGATTAGTCATGGTGTTAAAGATTACAGGGAGAAAGCAGAGGAAAGGGTCAGGGAGTTGAGAGGGGTAATAAATCAGCGATGATTGAATTGCAGAGAGATTCGATGGGATGAATGGCTCCTCAGTCTTATAGTCTTATTTCTTGGGAAATCAGCCCGATGCAGTTCCAGCTGTGTAGCAAAGTGAATCACTTGTTTTATTTATGTTAAGGTACAGGCTGTGTCTTTGATCAAAGTAACAATTTTTCTTTCTGCCTTGATTTCCTTCGGCACTACTGCACCTTCAATCGAAAGGAGCTCGTCTGCATCCTGACGAGCCTCTCACTCCTCGGGGTGTACAAAGCGTTCCTACTTTCCTGGCAACAAATTGTCTTCATTACACTTCTTTCTTCCTTTTAATTGGATGTGTGTAGGAAGTATTGTTACTAGCACCTTGAAACAGGAGCTGTAATTGAGATGCTGTTTGTAACAACTTAGGAGTTCAAGACTGAAGTCTTTGAACCAGCTTGGAAGGCCTTTCACAGCTGTTGTTTGCTGGTAATGAGTCTCCTTATCCCTTTCGGCTTTGAGATAGCCTACATATTGTATGTGAGCAAGGGAATGAAAAGAGGGTGAATTTGCATCGCAAAATCTTACTGAGTGTGTAGGAACAGATAGAAACCATACAGCCCCTGAGCCTGTATTTACTAACATTGAAATCACACAGTTCGGGAAAACAGCTAACATAATTAGGGACTCCTCCCACCCTGTGTCATTCTCTCTTCTCCTTTCGACACAAGAGATTCCAGAAATGCTGGAATTTTTTATTATTTTTATTGATACAGAGCATTCCAGGTCTTTCCAACCCAACGAGCCACACTGGCCAACAATTCTCCGATTTACCCCCAGCCTAATCACGGGACAATTTACAATAACCAATTAACCTACTAACCGGTACGCCTTTGGACTGTGGGAGGAAATTGGAGCACATGAAGCAGGGGTTCCCAACCTGTTATATGCCATGGACCAAAACAAGGGGCTTGTGGACCCAAGTTAGAAACCCTTAACCCAAAGGAAACCCACGTGACCGTGTGGAGAACGTATAAACTCCCTATAGATGGCGCCAGAGTTAAACTCCGAATCTGAAATACCCAGAGGTGTAACAGCATTGCACTAACCATGACACTACCACAACAACCTATGGACAACACAGACACACACATACACAGGAGGAACTCAGCGGATCAGAAGTGGAGAGGGTCAGTAACTTTAATTTCCTTGGCATTATCATGTCAGAGGACCTGTTCTTCCTGTGGCCTCACAGGCTTAAGAACATAAGAAATAGGAGCAGGAGTAGGCCATCTGGCCCTTCAAGTCTGCCCCGTCATTCAATAAGATCATGGCTGATCCAGCCATGGACTCATCTCCACTTACCTCCTTTTTCCCCATAACCCTTAAATCCCCTACTATGCAAAAATCTATCCAACCTTGTCTTAAATATATTTACTAAAGTACCCTCCACTGCTTCATTGGACAGAGAACGGCACAGACTCTCCACTCTCTGGAAAAAGCAGTTCCTCCTCATTGTCAACGCTCAATCTACTCACCTGAATCCTGAGGCTATGTCCCTTAATTCTAGTCTCACCTACCTGTGGGAACAACTTTCCTGCCTCTATCTTATATAACCCTTTCATAACTTTATTTCTGGCTTCCTCTGGGTTCTCCAGTTCCTTCCACATCCCAAAGCCTTGCAGATTGGTAGGTTAATTAGCTAATAACTACCCCCAGTGTAGATAACCTCTTTGATGGTGCAGGAGTTGGGATGTAATGTTACAGCTGGACACCACATTGGTAAGGCCATATTTGGAGTACCATGTACAGTTCTGATCACCTTGATATAGGAAAGCTGTCATTAAACTAGACAAGGAGCAAAAAAATATTTTTTAGGATATTATCAGGGCAGGGGAGTTTTGAATTCTTAGATGATCAAAAGGTTAGGAACTTTTCCTTGGAGTGAAGCCAACTGAGAGGATATATGAAAGGTTTATAAAATTTTGAGGAGAAAGTTCACAGTCTTTTCCTCAGATGGGTGTTCAAAAGTAGAGGGAATAGAATAAAGTAAGAAGGGAAAAGTTTTAAAGGAAAGTGAGGGACAATGTTTTCACACAGAGGCTGGTGAGTGTGTGGAACAAGCTGCCAGAGAAAGTGATAGAAGTGGATACCATTATGGCATAAAAAGACATCTGGACAGGTGTGCTGATAGGAAGGGTTTGCAGTGCTTCCCAATCTGGGATTTGTGGCATAAAAAAAAAGGTTGGGAACTCCTGGTTTATAGGCTTGTGGGCCAAATGTGGACAAATGGGGCTAGGCCCAGATGGGCAACTTGCCTGGCACTGGGCCGAAGAGCCTGTTTCTCTCTGTATAGCTCTGTGACTAAGAGAGGATCTAAAGGTGGCACTGTAACACAACAGTTAGCACAACTGGGGTCCAATTCCCACCACTGCCTATAACGAGTTTGTACATTCTGCCCATGATCCTGTGAGTTTCCTCTGGGTGCTCTGTTTTCTTCCACAGTCCAAAGGGTCAGGGTTAATAAGTTGTGTACGTGCTGCGTAGGCGCTCGAAGCATGGCAACACCAGCCGGGCGCCACCTGCGCAATCCCCGGTGATTTCATTTGACACAAAACAACATATTTCACTGCATGTTTATGTACATGTGACAAATAAAACAAATCCATCGTGAAAGGGAGGTGACCGGGGCAGTAGGGAAAGAAAAGGTGGAAAGGGATTTCTGGGATGGGCCAAATGGATTCTTTTGGGTCCTAATAAGTATGTAAGTAAACTAAAGCAGGTCCGTTTCTTGTTTTTATTTTATTTAGAGATACAGCAGGGTAACAGGCCCTTCCAGACCCATGAGCCCTTGCCACCCGATTACAGCCACGTGGCCATCTACTAACCTGTACGCCTTTGGAATGTGGGGGAATCCGGAGCATCTAGAAGAAACCCACAGAGTAGTGGGGAGAACATAAAAGTTCCTTACAGCCTGTGATGGGAATTGAACCTGAGACACTGGAGCTGTAATAGATTACACTAACCACTCACTACCATGCCATGTACTCAGCTTGGCTCCTGCCCTCTAATAGCCTCAGTTAACAACCATCTCTTCGTTACAGATTTGACATTTTTTTATTGACTACAGCTCTCAAGAAGTCTTTGAGGGGTAGGTCCATATTCCAAATTTCAGGCTAATGTGAAATTTCTAACAGTCGGAACACCAAGGAACTCTTCGTTGTTACAAAAGTCAGATTCTGAATCAGATTTGTTTCACATCTACATCAACATTTACAGTGAAACACGTTCGTATTAACAACCAACCCAAGCTAAGAATGTGTAGGGGCAGCCCGCAAGTATTGCCAGCGCCAACATAGCATGCCTACAATGTTCTGCAAAACATAACAAACAACAACACAACAAAAGAAAACAGCAACAACAGAAAACAAACCCTTATTCTTCCTCCTCCTCACTAAGCACACACAAACAGGTTTCCAACCCCAGGACAATCACCTCCAGGACTCTGATCTCCAGTGCCTGGCACAAACTCACTGACCTCAGGCCTCTAACTGCTGGACATGCCATCCCAGGAGCCCTGATCATCAGGTCTCAAATTCCAAAGTTTAAAGTTCAAAGTATACAACCTTGAGATTCATCTCCTAATAAGTCTGCCAGACTGCCAGACTCACTGACTTTGATTTTGAACCATCAGCATCAACCTCAGGAGTCGGCAATCAGGGGACTTTGACTTTTCTGGAATTGTTGGAAATAGTCAACAGGTCATGCAGCATTTGTGTGGAGAGGAATAGTCAATGTATCAGATCAGTGGCCCTTCAGGCAAAGAGTTTGGTATGGTTTGAGTTGATTGAGATACCACAATGCAAATGTTTCTCCAACTGTCCTCCCTGTTACTTTTTGCAAAATTTTGTATGGGATATTTTCACCTGGGACATGGTGTCTTCTCGCTGCTGTGGTCAAGAAGATGGAACTGGAAACTTATGACTCACACCAGCAGGTTCAGGAACAGTTATTAACTCTCAACTATCAGGCTCTTCAACCAAAGGGGATACCTTCACTTGGCCCATCACTGAAAGGTTCCCACAACCAATGGACTCACTTTCAAGGACTCTTCATCTCATGTTCTCGAAATTTATTGTTTATTTATTTATTATTATTGTTTTCTTCCTTTTAGTATCTGTACAGTTTGTTGACTTTTGCACTCTGCTTGAACAGTCTTGGAACAGTCTTTCACTGATTCTGTTATGGCTATTATTATATTGATTTTTTGAGTATGCCACAAAAAATCAATCACAATGCTGTATATGGTAATGTATATATACTTTGATAATAAATTTACTTTGAATGTTGGCCTTTGAGCTTCTGTTTGCTGTTGCAAACTGGATCACATTTGAGGATGAATATTCTGTGGGAGGAAAAGAAAGACAATGAACTAAATAATTACTTTCCAATGAATTAGTATCAACTCAATGGGTTAAATGGCCTTTTGTTGCAGTGTCTGAATGATTCTACATTTATCTTTGATTCATATTTGAATTTTAAACCCCACATAAAGAAAGTGACTAGAGCAGCATTTTGACATTTGAAAAATATTGCAAAAGTGGATAGAGTTAAGATGGCACCAGGTGGCTGCTTCTTCAAGTTCACCTGAGGAAACAGCTTAAACTCCTCTCTTAAATGTCTCTTTTTTTTTCCTTTCCATGTTGGTTGGGATTCTGTTGAGGTCCTGATCTGCAAGTGGCACTTAAACTGTGCTTTTTTTTAACGGTAGATGAGTTTCCACTCCTTGAGTTCATCGGCCGACCGTTTTCCAACATTCTTCTGGTGTGGCTTGGAAGATGGTGCCTCGGTGGCGCGGCCTTCCAGGCCAGCATTGCCAACAGTGACATTACAGGACATAGAACATCAACATTTCACTACAGAGAATACATATAGGTCTCTGTGGTAGCGAGATCGCAGTCTCTCCCTCTCTCTTTCATTCAACGGTGGGAGAATTTGTTGCTGATTCTGGAGTCGGAGAATCTTGGAATAAAAAGGGATGTAGCAGGCTGTAATATTTTAACAGTATCTGTCAGTCTCCCTTTGCACTGTGAAAATGGGTGATATCTCTCCATCCCTTCTTCATGAGGCGGAGAGCCTGTGGCACGTCAAACTGTGGGGTAAACAGTAGTTCTTTTGTTGACTGCAGATCATGGTCTCTCTTTGGGGTGCTTAGCTCCTTCTTGGTGGGTGGTGGCCCTGACATACTTCGCTGAAACAGGCAGGAGGAGGTTGATGTGCCGATGCTTGTTGCTGCTTGCACGTGGGAGGGGGAGGAGGAGTGGGGTCTTCGGGGTTCTAACATTGTTCTGTCGTTCATTCTTTTGGGGTTCTCTTGTTTCACAAGGATCTCAGGTTATATATTGATAATAAATTGAAACATTTGAAAAGAAACATCCATTTCTGTTATCTAATGATGCTGAAAAACTAACTCACGCCTTAATATTGAATAGGCTAAATTACTGCAAAGCACTTTTTACTGGCCTTCCAAAGCAATCTATTGACAAATTCATTCAGAATGCTACTGCTAGACTTCTAAATAAAAACAAGATGACGGAACATGTCACACACACCCCAAGTATTCTGCATTGGCTTCTCAGATCTTTTAGAACTGATTTTAAATTTTTCTTGCTTAAAGCTCTCAATGGTCTGGGACCAGAGTAGATCACAGAATCATTTTTGTTTTATAATCTTGCTCAAACTCTCAGGTCTTCTTCTTAAACTTCAACAACCTCCCTTAAAAGAAAGTTCGCAGGTCAGCTTTTTTTAACTATGGTCCAAAAATGTGGAATTCAATATCTAAAACCACAAGAGATGCAGACATGGTTGACACTTATAAACAAAAGTGCAAAACCTCTTTATTTAATCTAGTTTTAGCTAACATCATTTTGTCTTCTATCTTCATGTTTGCACTTTATCCCATTGTAAAGCACTTTGAACTACATTGTCTCCATGAAAAAGTGCTCCATAAATAATGTTATTATTGTTACTGTAATTTTATTTTTTCTCAGCTCAAGCTGGTAAAACCTGAGGGAAGGGCATAGCCAAGCCTGCTTATTTCTAAAATTGCCAGGAACTTTCGGACTACTCTAGTGGTTTAGTATTGTGGCTTTTTGAATACTTACGTCAATATTTCTGTGTAGCCCTGTTTAATGCTATTGTATAGTGCTTTTGGGATGATACCAGTTGTAGATACTAATGTCAGGACAACGTATATCCTGTTCCTGTTCCATTGTCTTTCAACTTTCTCTTTTAATTCAGCATACAGTATTTCTGTTTTTTAACTTATTAATTTCTGTTTGTTATGTGTGTTTGGAATGGTTCTAGTTGTTTTTGCCTGTTGATCCTGTATTATTGTATCTAGATGGTTATTATGGATTGTCCTATCTGTAATAACTGATCAGTTATAATATAATTTGGGATATTCTGACTGTAAAACTGGATCAGGCCTGCATTTATAGTATTGTGTGATTACGTTTCTGAGTTTGTATTTTAAAGCAAGATTTTGATGAATAATGTTTGCCATTCGATTGTGCTTGTGTATGATTGAGTTGAACTTGTAGTGTGTTGGATTGGTTCTGTTTTTTCTTTGCATTTTCTACATTTATCATCTTGAATTTGTTGGTCTATTATGCATTTCTGATAACTTTTTGCATTAACCACCTGTTGCTGTACTGCCTCAAGGAACCCTTCTGTTTCTGGGAAGAGGTCTCCAACTTTGAGCCCAGCATTCAACACTTCCTCATCGACATCTAGTCTGCTCAGATCATGGGGATGTCTTCCATGGAGGGTCATGTTCTTCCCTTGGTTAACTTTTTCTTTAATAGTGATAATCTCTTCATTTTTCTGGGTTGTGCTCTCATTTAAGTTTAGTGATGTTTACTTCTTATCAGAGTTAAATATGCTTGTGTGGAGTGCTGAATCCTGTTTTCATTGATGAATGTACATCCTTAGAAATTTTATCTGACCGTTGAGTAGATTTTTGATGTGTGTTATTCCGCTTCCCCTTTCAGTCCTAGGAAGTGTTAATTTAAGCGCATCTGAACGTTCATAATGTTTTCTGAAATTTGTCATTTCAGTTCCTATTTTTCTTTGTAAATTTTCAGGATTAGTTTCGGACCACAAGATATTATGGCAAAAGAATAGGAGTAGCAAAAGTGCTATTATTATTATTATTATTATTATTACATAATTATCTTTGGTATGGTGTGACGGTGGGGGGGATATTTGACTACCAAAGGAGGTGTAAGTGCTTCTCCCTCTGCTAGCCTGCAGGTCACCCTTTGTCAAGGTGTAGCACCTGGTGGTGGATGAGTACGAGCAGCTGCTCCATATCACAAGTCCTGGTTATGTGACCACTGAAGCCAGGCAATCAATCTCTGAAGACCATTTATAATAACTGAGGTCACCCATCTTGTAAAAAAACTCTACTCAGAAGAAGGAAATGGCAGACCACTTCTGTAGAAATATTTGCCAAGAACAATCATGGTCATGGAGACACTGATCACCCACGTCACACAAATCGGCACATGATGATGATGAAATTCTGTCTGAACCCTCTCGTGAGGAATGACATGGTCAGAAATAGTACGAGCATCACAGCATTGATAACAGAACACAGGGAATATTCACAGAGGATGATACATACCTTATGAGCTTCCTCTTCACAACTTCAAGAGTCATGGGGTGACAATCAACAAAGGGAAGATGAGTCAGAACTGTGTTGTCAACACATAACCCAAACAATAAGATAACATGTCAGCTTGTATGTGCAGATATCAGCCCGATCTTTTCTCATTCAGAAGAGATGTATGTGACACAAAAGTGGTGGATACAGCCCTGTCTGTCACAGGCAAAACCCTCCCTACCACTGAGTACATTCACATGGAGCATTGCCACAAGAAAGCAGCATCCATCATCAAGGACCTCTACCATTCAGTCATGATCTCTTCTCACCGCTGACATTGGGAAGGAGGTACAGGATCCTTGGGTCCCACACCAACAGGTTCAGCAATAGTTATTACCCTTCAACCATCTGGAACCTAAACTGGCATTGATAACTTCATTCGTCTCATCCCTGAACTGACTCCACAACCTGGAGATTCACGCTCAAGGACTCTACTGTCAGCCTGAAATTATTAACCTGCTCAGTTGAGGAAAAACAACAGAGACACGAAATTATCTCTGAAACTGTTTTTATTCAGAGAGGAGTTCGCAGCCCCATGCACTTCGGGCTTAAGGTAGCCAACTCCCAATTTGTCGGTTTACAAAGGTCATACTACATTCGCAAATATGGTTGCCGATTCAACTTCATCAATTGATTGGCTATTGCATAGCTAAGCACGCGAAATGCTCGGAATAAGCATAGACGCAAGCGTAATACTTGGAATGGGTATGGATGCAAGCCAAACACTCGGAATAGGTATATAGCTCAAAATACTTTGCCGAACACATTGTCTTGTGGTCACAAGGTTCCTCTTCTTTGTGGTTGCCACATGCTGTCTGCCATCTTATTTTAGCTACCTCTTCCCTGTCCTCCTACACTTCCCCAATGACGTATCCTCTCCCTGGTCCTGTCTACATATTTTGCTACACTTACCCCTCGCCCACCCCTTCTACACGTACCCCTTACCCTCTTCACATTCTCATTCCCTCCTGTGATCATGGAATGATCACTCTACATTTCAAGTTCTCAATATTATGTATGCATGTAGGTATGTATGTATATACTTATTTATTTCCACAGTTTTCTCTTCTTTTGTCACTCTTTGTTTACGTACAGCTTTTCATAAATTAGATTTTATTTCTTTACTTTCCTGTAAGAAAATAAATCTCAAGATAGTACATGGTAACATACAGTATATGTATTTTGGAAATAAATTAACTTTGACCTATTTTGACTTTGACTGGAAGAGCCAATAGCTTTCCCTAGACAAAAGGATTGGAATGCCATAAATGGTTACTGCATTATTTGTGACAGTGGATCCTCGATCTTCCATCAAACTAAGAGGCGCTCTCTGACTCTCACCAGGTAATGGAACTGGAAATAAAAATTGAGGCTTCTCCTCTCATCATTCAGTCACAATCTGCTCCAACATCCATAGCCCAATGCAAACTTTCTTTATCCATTGAATATTGAATTCCAATTCAGCACCAGATAGCCTAAACTCATGGAAATGAAATGGTTAAGTATAAGGAGCCTTTGAAGTTTTTGGCCTGTACTCACTGGAGTTTAGAAAAATGAAGGGGGAATCTCATTGAATCCTATCAAATTTTGAAAGGCCTATACCCAGCGGATATGGAGTGGATGTTTCTTATGGTGTGAGAGTCTAGGACCAGAAGGCAGAATAGAGGGACATCCTTTTACGATAGAGTTAAGAATTATTTCTTTAGGGTTGTGATTCCATGGAATTCATTGCCATAGACGGCATGAAGGCCAAGTCTTCTGGTATATTTAAAGAGGAATTTGATAGGTTCTTGATTAGTAAGGGCGTCGAAGGTTACCAGGGAGAAGGCAGAAAAATGGGAAAATGAATTAGCCATGATAGAATGGTGGAGCAACCTTGATGGGCCAAATGGCCTGATTCTTATCCTATGTCTTATGGTCTCACCTTTTTCCCTAGTCGTGGTTCTACTCTGTATTCTGTTATTGCTTTTCCCTTGTCATATCTCAATGTACCGATGTGGTGAAGTGGATAGCTTAGTGCATAGAACATAGAACAATACCTCACTGTACAGGCCATTCAGCCCACGATGTGCCTGCCCTTTGCCCACTCTAAGATACACCAACCCTTTGCTGTCATTAGCCCTCTATTTTTCTATCATCCATATGCCTATCTAAGAGTTTTTAAAATCTCCCTCATGTATCTGCCTTCATCACCGCCCCTGGCAGTGTGTTCTACCCACCTATCATGCTCTGTGTTAAAAAACACAAGTGCACAATAGGTTTAATTAGCTTTTATCTATTGTAGCGGTCAATTCCAACAAATCACCACCGCTGATAACCTAGGACAGGCTGTTACCCTTGTGCCCGCCAATCACACCAGTAATGATGTTCTATAGAGTCAAAGAACTGTATTCAATCCTTTATTAGCAACTAGCAATACATATAATCAAGAAGCAATGCAATTAAGTGAGATTAAGCAAAATTATGTGATCAGCAAAAGATATGGCATCAGTCAGTCCCCAGCTCCAAGCTGGTCAGAACAAACCACAATTATGTAACTAAACTCTTTGCTTCAGGCACCCCCCCCCCCCCCCCACTCAGGTGACTAGACTCCATAATAAACACACAACACAGAATATAATGCAAACAGAAACCAGATGCATGTCTCCTGCAACTACCTTTAATGTAACACATACTGCTGAACAATTTCATAGATGGGTTAAACTTGTAGAGGTATGCCTACCACATGCAACTTGATGGCAGGAAGTTAATCACACATTTTCCTGGCTTGTAAGTATCTCATTATCCCTTCATCATTACTGGGTCTAAATCCTAGAACATGTTACACAACAATACTCATTATTTTTAAGTTCATGGCTCCCTGCAGGTGGCTACACAGGTTGATAGAGTGGTTAAGAAGACAAATGGCATGCTTGCCGTTATTAGTGCAGGCACTGAGTTCAAAAGTCACGAAGGTATGGTGCAGCTTTATAAAGCTCCAGTTAGGCCTCATCTGGAGTATTGCGTACAGTTCTGGTTGCCTCATTATAAGAAGGATGTCAAGGATTTGCAGAGGGTGAAGAATAAGTTTACCAGGATGTTGCCTGGATTAGAGGGCATGTGTTATTAGAGGGCATGGATCAACTTGGGTTGTTTTCTCTGGAGCAGCAGAGGCTGAGAGGAGATCTGGTGGAGGTTATGAGATTATGAGAGGCATAGACAGAGGAGATAGACAGTATCTTTTTCCCAGGGTTGAAATGTCTAACACCAGAGGACATGCCCTTTTGGTAAGAGAGGTCATTTCAAAGGAGATGTGGGGGGCAGTTTTTTTTAACCCGAGTAGTGATTGCCAGGAATGCACTCTCTGGGGTGAACCAGAAGACAGGAGAGACATTAGAGATTGTTAAGAAATGTTCAGTGGGTTGGGTGATGGGTGATCTGCTAGTTTGTGTGCTAAGAATGGGTCGGGGGGGGCGGATGGCTGAGGTTTGTGAGTTTTTGCTTGTTTTTCTATTCGTATGGTGGGGTCGGGAGTTGGAATTGAAGCCCTTCTTTCGACTACTTCTATGGTCTTTCTGTGTTGTTGTTCGTCCTTCGGAGTCGAAGACGACCACGACTTCTGTCAGGTGGAGGGTTTGTGACTGTGGGTCCGGGGGATGACTGGTGAGGCCAATCCGGGCCCTGAAAGCTCGCCCACATGTGGGGCACATGAGGGTAGGTGCTGCAGTGGAAGTGGAGGTAGCTCGAGCCTTGCGCGCGGCACATTTCCTCTGAGCCTCTGATTTCTGCTGCATACGCTCCTTTAGTGGTCCTGCTCCATCAGGTTGGGCGGTCCAGAGCAAGCGATTCCCAGCTACTGGGATTGATGTTGAGGTCTTTGAGGGACACTTTGAGGCAGTCTTTGAAACATTCCTTCTGCCCTCCAACTGAGCACTTGCCCTGGCTCAGCTCTCCATACAGCAGCTGTTTTGGTAGTCGACTGTCAGACATCCTGACGACATGGCCAGCCCATCTGGCTTGGGCTTTCTTTAGGAGGGTGTAGATGCTGTGGGTGCTAGCCCGCTCCAGGACCTCCGTGTCTGGCTGTATTTCATGTCTATCAGCAGAAGAAAAATCTCAGCATTATATTCTACATACATACAGTGATATTACAATGAATCTCTGAACCTTTACAGGGACAGTGAGGAAAATGGAAAGATTTGGACATTGTGTAAGTAGAAAGGATTAGTTTAGTTGGACATTTGATTATCAATTTGTTTGGTTCATCACAGCATTGTGAGCCCAAGGATCTGTTCCTGTGCTGTACAGTTCTACTGTTCTCCATTCTATTTTCTAATACTCTGGCAGATTCCTCACCACAAACAGTTCAAAAAGGCTGTTCAGTATTATCATCCACAGATGATGCCATTGTTAAGGCTGAATTCTTAGTCCAAGGTCCACACCTTCCTTGAAGCCCAACAGTGCAGCAGCTCTGTTCAGCAACTTTGTCCACCAACTGATAAAATTGCTTTCACACACTAATCTTGTGTGACACCTCTTGTGCCTACCTCCTCGAGTTCTTCAGGAATTAGTTCCAGAAAATGTCAATTATGAAAAGCTCAGATGTGTTTATCAGCCTGCCTATTTAATCCATCATCCATTCATGTCCACAAAATTTGCTGAGTCAGAATAACACTTGGATTTATCATCACTGAGAAATGTGAAATATCTTGTTCTATAACTGCAGAACAGTGTAAATACATCAGATAGCTATAAATTACAATGAGAAAGATAAAAGAATTTTAAAAGGTTCCCTAGTATGATTAAATGGACTCTTGACTTCACAACCTATCTGAAAAAAGGCCACAGTTGGGAGCTTAGCATCAAAGAATATACTTTGTATTGAAAGGACAGACAGGAAGGCATAGGTGGTGGTGTGGCTCTGTTGGTAAGAGATGAAATTACATCTTTAGAAAGAGATGACATAGGGTCAGAGAATGTTGAACCCTTGTGGGTGGAGTAAAGAAATTCCAAGGGCAAAAAAAAAACATTGTGTAGGTCTCCGTTAGTCTCAATAGACCATGGACTTGCACCTTGGAAAGTTTCCAGGGCGCAAGCCTGGGCAGGGCTTTTTTTATGGAAGACTGGTAGTTGCCCAAGCTGCAATTCTCCTCTCTTCATGCCACCAATGTTGTCTATGGGAAGGGCATTAAGCATTAGGCCATAAAGCTTGTCGTCGCAGAGCAATGTGTGGTTAAGTGCCTGGCTCAAGGACACAACACGCAGCCTCAGCCAAGGCTCTAACTAGTGACCTTCAGATAACTAGACAAACACTTTAACCACTTGGCCATGCACCAACACAAAAAAAAACCATTATGGGAATCATATATAGGCTTCCAAATTGTAACCAAGATGTGGGGTTGAGATTGCAAAGGGAGCTGGAAAATGTGTGTAATAAAGATAATGACAGAATTGTAATGGTGGACTTTAATATTTAATGGGATTGGGAGAATCAGGTTAGTGTCAGATCACAAGAGAGGGAATTTGTTGAATGCATATGAGATGACTTTGTAGAGCAGCTTGTGCTTGAGCCCACTCTGGGAAAGGCTATCGTACATTGGGTGTTGTTTAATAACCCAGATCTTTTTAGGGAGCTTAATGTAAAGGAACCCTTAGAAGGCAGTGATCATAATATGATAAAATTCATACTGCAGTTTAAGAGACAGAAGCATAAACTTTGCCTGATAAATCTGCTAGAGTTCTTTGAGAAAGTAACAAGCGATGTGGACAAAGGAGAGGTAGTTGATATCATTTACTTGGATTTTCAGAAGGCATTTGATAATAATGTTTTCCCTTAAGGAAAACATGCTGACATTGTCCTATTTTGTATTGTGTCATCAAGTTCTCCATAACTTCATCCTTACCAATTGACTCCAACATCTTCACAAGCACCGAGGTCAGCCTAACTGGTCTATAATTGCCTTTCTGCACTCTTCCTTAAAGAGTGGTGAGATTTGCAACGTTCCAGTCCTCTGTCACCATGCCAAATTCTAATGATTTTTGAAGGATCATTGCTAATGTCTCCACAATTTCTATCACTACCTCTTAAAGAACCTTAGGGTGCAGTTCATCTGCTCCAGTTGACTTATGTACCCTTAGGTCTTTCAGCTTTCTGAGCACCTTCTCCCTTGTAGTAGTAATTGCACTCATTTCTCTTCCCTCAAATCTTTCAACATCTGGCTCACTGTTAGTGTCTTCCATAGTGAAGACTAATGCAAAATACACATTTAGTTCATCTGCCATCTCCTTATCCCCTGCTATTATTTCTTTGGCCTCATTTTCTAACAGTTCTATATCCAATCTCATCTTTCTTATTTTTTACATACTTGAAAAATCTTTCACTATCTATCCACTTTGATATTGTTTGCTAGCTTGCTTTCATATTTCACCTTTCTTCTCATAGTGATTGTTTCAGTTGCTCTCTGTAGGTTTTTAAACGCTTCCCAATCCTCTATCTTCCTGATGATTTTTCCTTTGTTGTATGCCCTCTCTTTTGTTTTCACATTAGCTTTGACTTCCCTTGTCAGCTACAGTTGTACTATTTTGCCATTTGAGTTTTTCTTCATTTTTGGAATACATCCATCCTGCACCTTCTTCATTTTTCCCAGAAACTCACACCATTGCTGCTCTGCTGTCATCCCTGCCAGCATCTCCTTCCCAGTTACTTCAGCCAACTCCTCTCTCATACCACTGTCATTTCCTTTAGTCCACTGAAATACTGTCAGACTCCACTTTCTCCCTATCAAATTTCAAGTTGACCTCAATCATATTGTGATCACTGCCTCTTAAGTGTTCTTTTACCTTAAGCTCCCTAATCATGTCTGGTTCATTACATAACACCCAATCCAGTATAGCTGATCCTCTAGCAGGCTCAACGACAAACTGCTCTAAAAAACCACCTCTTTGGCATTCAACAAACTCACTCTTGAAATCCATTACCAATCTAATTTTCCCATTCGACCTGCATGTTGAAATCTCCCATGACTATCATACCATTGCTCTTTTGGCACACCTTTTCTATTTCCTGTTGTAATCTGTGGTCCACATCCCAACTACTGTTGGGAGGCCTGTACATAACTGCCATCAGGGTCCTTTTACTCTTGAAGTTTCTTAACTCAACCCACAAGGATTCAACATCTTGCAGTCCCATATCCCATATTTCTACTGATTTGATGGCATTCAATACCAGCAGAGGCATGCCATCCCCTCTGCCTACCTTCCTATTCCTCCCATACAATTTGTAACCCTGGACATTCAACTCCCAACTACAACTATCCTCCAGCCATGATTAAGTGATGGCCACAACATCATATCTGACAATCTGTAATAGTGCAACAAAATCATCCACCTTATTTCTTATATTTTGTGCATTGGTATATATATAGCGCCTATAAAAAGTATTCAGCCCACTTGGAAATGTTCTATTTTATTGTTTCACAACATTGAATCACATTAGATTTAATTTGGCTTTTTTTGACATGGATCAACAGAAAAAGACTCTTTCATGTCAAACTGAAAACAGATCTCAACAAAGTGGTCAGCATTAATTATACATGTAAAACACAAAATAATTGATTGCATAAGTATTCACCCCCTTTAATATGACACACCCAATCATCATTGGTGCAATCAATTGGTTTCAGAAGTCACATAATTAGTTAAATTGAGATCTGTTTTTGGAGACCTGTTTGCAGTCAAGGTGTTTCAATTGATTGTAGTAAAAATTGAAAGTCCAACTGCTGGTGAGTCAGAATCCTGGCAAAAACTACACCATAAAGTCAAAAGAACATTCCAAGCAACTCTGCAAAAAGGTTAATGAAAAGCACAAGTCAGGAGATGCATACAAGAAAATTTCCAAGTCACTGAATATCCCTTGGAGTACAATTAAGTTAATCACTTAGAAATGGAAAGAATATGGAACAGCTGTAAATCTGTCTACAGCAGGCCATCCTCAAAAATTAGTGACCGTGCAAGAAGGGGATTAGTGTGGGAGGTCATCAGGAGACAGTGGCAAAGAGAAAGCCACTGACTATAAACTTACATGAAATCTTGCTACGTTTGCCAGAAGGCATGTGGGAGACTCTGAAGTCAGCTGGAAGAAGGTTCTATGGTCTAATGAAACTACAATTGAACTTTTTGGCCATCAGACTAAATGCGCTATGTTTGACATAAGCCAAACACAGCACATCACACCATCCCTACTGTGAAACATGGTGGTGGCCGTATCATGCTGTGGGGAGCTTCACTGCAGCAGACCCTGGAAGGCTTGTGAAGGTAGAAGATAAAATGAATGCAGCAAAATACGGGAAATCCTCAAGGAAAACCTGATACAGTCTGCAAGAGAACTGACTTGAGAGCAAGAAAATTACCCCAAGCATAAAGCCAAACTACACAGGAATGGCTTAAAACATCAAAGTTAATGCCGTGGAGTGGCCAAGTCATAGGCCAGAACTGAATGCAATTGAGAATTTGTGGCTGGACTTGAAAAAGTCTGTTCTCTCATGATCCCCATGCAATCTGAAAGAGTTTTAACAGTTTTATAAAGAAGAATGGGGGAAAATTGCAGTGTGGTGACCAGAAGTGCAGAGTTGATAGAGACCTATCCATACAGCTGAAGGCTGACTTGAAGGTGGTGAATACTTAAGAAATCAATTATTTTGTGTTTTATATTTGTAATTAATTTCGATCACTTTGTTGAGATTTGTTTTCACTTTGACACGAAAGGGTCTTTCTGTGGATCAGTGCCAAAAAAGCCAAATTAAATGAACTGTGATTCAATATTTTAAAACAATAAAACATTAAAGCTGCCAAGGGGGGGGGGGGGGGTTGGTGAACACTTTTTACGGGCACTGTAATACTGAGTACTGTATTTGCTACCCTTTTTGAGTCTGGATCCCTCATCCTGTTGGCAGCAATTTTGTCCTATCATCTGTCTGCTCTTCCTAAAAGTCTGACTGACTGCTGGACTACCTTTGCTTTTTTACCATCCATCCTAACCTGAGTCCTTATCTTATAATAGGACCATGAGGCATAGGAGCAGGATGAGGCCATTTGACCCATCAAGTCTTCTCCATGATTTTATCATGCCTGATCTATTTCCCTCTCAGCCCCAATCTCCTGCCTTCTCCACATATCCCTTCATGCCCTGACCAATCCAGAATCTATCAGAACCCAGAATCTATTGCCTTAAATATACCTAATGAAGGTTATTGATTTGTCAGGGTGTCAAAGGTTATGGGAAGAAGGTTCAAAGGAAAATGACACTAAAACAAAGATGAGCAACCAAAAGAAGCCAAACAGTGCAAATACAAAAAAGTAAAAAAAATAATAATAATATTCGAAATCAAGTCCGGCAGAAAATCAGTAACCATTCATGTTGCTTTATTGACTACCAAAAGGCATTTGAATCTGTCTCACACTCATAATCAATGGACGATCTTAATATATATAAGTTACACCCAAAACTTGTGAAATTTCTGCAACATCTGATTAAGTATTGGCATTCTGTAATCACCCGATCTATTAGCAACCAAAAGAGAACAACCATTGTTATCAAAATAAACAGGTATTTTCCAAAGTGACTCTCTAAGCCCACTATGGTTCTCTCTAGCTTTAAACCCACTCTCTAATTTACTGAATCAGATGAAAATTGGGTATCAGAATTAATGAAATGGGCTATACTTTAACACACCTTCTATAGATGGATGATTTGAAATTATATACGTCTTCATCAATTAATCTAAAGCAATTAATTCAAATAGTAGAACAATTTTCAAAAGATATGAACATCAACGTTGATCTGGATAAATGAAGAACATTAAACATCAAGAAAGGTGCAACAGAGTTAATGGAATACAAAACAGATCAGCAGGATACAATACAACCGATGGATGAATGTGAAACATATGAGTATCTGGGATATCATCAAGGAAAGAAAATAGATCATAGTGCAATAAAGGAAAACTTTTTGACAGAATTTACTTCAAGGCTTAAGAAATCTGCCGAACAGAGCTCAATAGTAAAAATATACCAAAGACAATAAAGACTTGCGCTATACCCATAACAGCATATTCTTTCAGCATGAAATCTTGGTCCAAAACTAGCTGGAAAATTTACGAAGAGAAATAAGAAATGAAATGACAAATTTCAGAAAACATTATGTACACTTGAATGCATTTAGATTTACACTACCTTGGACGGAAGGGGGAAGAGGAATAACAGACATTCAAAATCTACACAACAGTCAGATAAAACTTCTAAGGCCATACTTTCATCAACAAAAACAGGATTCAGCACTCCACGCAAGCGTATGTAATTCTGATCAGAAGTATACACCACTAAACTTAAATGAGAGTACAGCCCAGAAAAATGAAGATGTAGAAATACAGAAAACCTACAGCACAATACAGGCTCTTCGGCCCACAATGCTGTGCTAAGCATGGACTTGCCTGAGAAATTCCCAAGGGTTACACATAGCCCTCTATTTTTCTGAGCTCCATTTACCTGTCCAGGAGTCTATTAAAAGACCTTATCGTATCCACCTTCACCACCGTCACCGGCAGCCCATTCCACGCACTCACCGCTCTCTGCGTAAAAAACTTACTCCCTGATATCTCCTCTGTACCAACTTCCAAACACCTTAAAACTGTGCCCTCTCATGCTCACCAATACAGCCCTGAGAAAAAGCCTCTGACTTTTCACATAATCAATGTCTCTCATCATCTTATACACCTCTATCAGGTCAGCTCACATCCTCCATCACTCCAAGGAAAAAAGGTCAAGTTTATTCATCCTGTTGTCATATGGCATGTTCCCCAATCCAGGCAGCATCATTGTAAATCTCCTTTGCCCCCTTTCTGTGGTTTCCAAATCCTTCCTGTAGTGAGGTGACCAGAACTGAGCACAGTACTCCAAGTGGGGTCTGACCAGGGTCCTATATAGCTGCAACATTACCTCTCAGCTCCTAAACTCAATCCCATGATTGATGAAGGCCAATGCACCATATGCCTTCTTAACCACAGAGTCAACCTGCGTAGCAGCTTTGACTGTCCTGTGGACTCGGATCCCAAGATCCCTCTGATCCTCCACAGTGCCAAGAGTCTTACCTTTAATACTATATTCTGCCATCATATTGGATCTACCAAATGAACCACCTCACACTTACCTGGGTTGAATTCCATCTGCCACTTCTCAGCCCAGTTTTGTATCCTATCAATGTCCCGCTGTAACCTCTGACAGCCCTCCGCACAATCCCAACACCTTCAACCCTTGTGTCATCAGCAAACTTACTAACCTATCCCTCCACTTCTTCATCCAGGTCATTTATAAAAATCATGAAGCGTAGGGGTCGCAGATCAGATCTCTGAGGCACACCCTGGTCACTGACCTCTATGCAGAATATGACCCATCTACAACCACTCTTTGCCTTCTGTGGGCAAGCCAGTTCTGGATCCACAAAGCAATGTCCCCTTGGATCCCATGCCTCCTTACATTCTCAATAAGTTTTGCATGGGGTACCTGATCAAATGCATCCCAGTCCTCTCGAAATGAATGCTAAAATCACATTTGCCTACTTCATCACTGACTCAACCTACAGATGAGCTTTTTAGGAACCTTGCACGCCATCCATGCAGATCATTTATTTGACATCATTGATATAGATGACTAGCAACGAAAGACCCAGCACCGATCCCTGTAGAACACCACTAGCTACAGACCTCCAGTCAGAGAGGCAACCCTCTACTACCACTTCCACAAAACTGATGTCTAATCCAGTTTACCACCTTATCCTGAATGCCGAGTGACTGAAACTTCTTGACCGGCCTTCCATGCAGGACCTTGTCAAATGCCTTACTACATAGATAACATTCACTGCTTTACCTTTATCCACTTTCTTGGTAACTTGCTCAAAAAATTCTATAAGGTTGGTTAGACATGACCTACCATGCACAAAGCCATGCTGACAGTCCTTAATCAGTCTGTGTCTATCCAAATATTTGTATATCTGGTCCCTTAGAATACCTTCCAATAACTTTCCCACAACTGATGGCAGACTGACTGGCCTATAATTTCCTTGTTTCTGTTTAGAGCCTTTCTTAAACAGCAGAACAACATTAGCAATCCTCCAATCCTCTGATATCTCTCCTGTCACTAAGGATATTTTAAATACATCTGCTAATGTCCCAGTAATTTCTACACTTGTATCCCATAGGGGCTGAATGAACACCTTGTCAAGCTCTGGGGATTCATCCACCTTGATTTGCCCCAGGGTAGCAATTACCTCCTCATCTGTAAGCAGTACAGGGTTCATGAAGTTGATTCTAATTTGCCTTCCCTCTTTCGACCATCTTCTAAGTAAAAACAGATGCAAAGAATGCATTTTAAATCTCATGAATGGGTCCCAGAACAGATCCCTGAGGCCAACCTTCATGCAGAATATCACCTATCTGCAACCACTCTTTGCCTTCTGTGGGCAAGCCAGTTCTGGATCCACAAAGCAATGTCCCCTTGGATCCCATGCCTCCTTACTTTCTGAATTAGCCTTGCATGGAGTACCTTGTCAAATGCCTTGCTGAAATCCATATACATTATCACTATTAAAGAGAAAGTTAACCAATGGAAGAGCATGGCCCATCGTGGGAGACACCCCTATGACCTGTGTAGATTAGATGTCAACAAGGAATCGTCAAACACCAGGCTCAGAGTTGGAGACCTCTTACCAGAAGCAAAAGGGCTCCTTGTGGTTATACAGGACCAAGTGGTTAACACAAAAAAATTATCAAAAACACATAATAGAAGATCAATAAATTTAAGATGATAAATGTGAAAATTGCAGAGAAAAAACCAATAACAATCCAACACATTACAGGATACTGCAACCGTTTAACTCAATCTGATTACTTACACAGACACAATCAAGAGACAAACATCATTCATCAGAATCTTGCTTTAAAACAAAAACTCATAATATAAATCACACCTTACTATAAATTCAAACCTGATCCAGTTTTAGAGTAAAAATACCACAGATTATATTATAATTGATCAGTTATTACAGACAGGACAATCCATGAAACCATCCAGGTATACTAATACAGGATAAGCAAGCAAAAACAACTTATTTAATAGATATAGCCATTCCAAAGGCACATCTTACAGAAAAATAAGTGAAAATCACTAGAATTAAAAGAGGAAATTGAAAGACTTTGGAACATGAACAAGAAAACCAATGGTTTCATTGGTTTTCTCAAACTATGTTATGTCTAAATTTAGAAAAAACTAGAAGTGGTGTATTTGATACTTCTATTAAATTTGAAAAGATATGGAGACCATTTATTCAATATTTTCATATGATGTAATATGACCCTGTTCCAGGCCTATTTGATTTTCCAGTTTTGATTCTATATATGTTGAGAGGATCGGAGTTGATGACTCTAATGACTTTGTATTTTTGTGAGATATTATAAACAGCCCATTTGTTTCTTTTGCCATTTTTTCTTTTTTTTTTCCTTATTAGTTACTAGATTATTAGATCAGTTTTTTGCATTTTTTTCTGTTTTTTTTTCTTTTTTCTGTTGTTTTTATTATATGTTATGGTATACATAGGTTTGCCTTGTTTATTTGTATATTGTATCGTCTATGATTTGGGAATACCCATTTATACTGTAATCATTGCATATATATTCTTTCATGTTCAGTTGAATTGTGTATGTTCGTAATCCCATTATCTATGTACCAATTTTATTTTGTTGATATTAATAACAATAAAAAGATTGAAAAAGAAAGGAACATGAACAAGGTATACACTATCCCAATAGTAATACCTACAATTGTTATCACTCCGCAGGCACTACATAATAGCATTAAACAGTTAGGACTACACAGCAATATTCATGTAAATCTTCAGAAGGCCACAGTACTAAACACTACTCGAATAGTCTGAGAGCTCCCAGCACTTGAGAAATGAGTGATTCACAGTATGGCCAGCGATATTAGCTAGCGGTCGCTCAAAGTTTTCTCTGGCAAAAAGGGATTGGCCTTAAGTTAAAGAGAAATAATTAATTAAAATCGAACTGCAAAGACCCCCCCTCACCCACGGAAACAAGAGCAATTGAAACTAACTTATTGTAATTAAGCTTTTTAAACAAAAGGAGGGGGGGAAAAAGGGAAAAAATTCCTTAAAAAAAAAGAGAAATGAGTGTGCTTGGTTATGCCTGTACCTCAGGTTTTACCAAAATGAGCTGAGAAAAAATAATAAAACTATAAATAATATTGAGAGCATGATTTGTGTAGTTCTTGAGAGTAATTCTATAGGTTGAGGAATGGAATCTAACTTATAAATAGAAAATGAAAGTATTTGCATATTATTTTGATGTAACTATGATAAAATAAATATCTTAATGTAAGGCTGATAAATATTTAAAGGTTTCATATGGTATTATATATATATATATATATATATATATATATATATATATATATATTATTATTATTATAGTCATTTTCGGTATCAGTGCAGCAATACTTACTGCCTGTGTGACATACCCCTTGAGAAGCTGAACTACCTTCCTGAACAGTGGCATTCTTTCTAGTGAAGGTGCTCCTGCACAATACAAGGTCAATGGCAGTATTCTTAGTAGTGTGGAGGAACAGAAAGATCTTTGGGTTCACATCCACTAACTCCTCAAAGATGTTGTGCACATCGATAGGTTTATTAAGAAGCCATATGGCATATTGGCATTCATTATAGAGCCATTGAATTATGGAATACTATAGCACAGAAATAAGTACTTAGGCCCATGACCTCCTGTTCTATTCTCACCCAACCACAGAAGAAAAAGTATGCTTGCATTTACTCTATCTATACACCTCATAATTTCGTATAATCAAATCTCCCCTCATTCTTTAATGTTCAACGGAATAAAGTTCTAACCTATTTAAACTTTCCTTATAACTCAGGTCCTCAAGTTCTGACAACATCTTTGTAAATTTTCTCTGCACTCTTTCAATCTTATTTACGTTTTTCCTGTAGGTAGGTGACCAGAACAGCACACAATACTCCAAATTAGGCCTCACCAATGTCTTGTACAGCTTCAACATAACATTCCACCTCCTGGACCTTCCTGTAGGTAGGTGTCCAGAACAGCACAAAATAGTCCAAATTTGGCCTCACCAACATCTTATGCAACTTCAACATAACATCCCATCTGTACTCAGTGCTTTGATTTATTAAGGCCAATATGCCAAATGCTTTCTTTACATCACTATTTATCACTTCCCAGGAACTATAGATCTGTATTCCCAGATCCCTCTGTTCTACCGCACTCTCCAGTGCTCTACTGCTCAGTGTAAGGACCACGCTGCTCTGTTCTCCAAAAGTACAACATATCACAGAACTAGAGAAAAAACACTAATTGAATTTGGCACAGGATACTTTAGGGGAAATTAAAAGTATTAGGAATGAAATAAATAATTTGGCTATGCAAGAGATCAGGAAAAACTAAATGTTTCTGAAACAGAGCCATTATGAAAGTGGATCAAAATCTATGAAAATACTGGTGTGGAAACTGAAAAAAAAGATAGCAGAAAATACAATTCATAGAATTAGAGACCCAAGAATGAAAATGATAAAAAAATAAGCTAAGTGAAATTCAAGAAGTTTTTGAAGTGTTTTACAAAACCCTATATTCCAAAGTTCCAGGGGGAAGCATAACCCAAATTGACACCTTCTTGAATTCTCTAGAGTTACCCACTTTAAACGAAGAACAAAATAGAAGGATGACTGCTGACATAACTGAAGTTGAATTAAAAGCTGCAATTAGTAGGCTTAAATTAAGCAAGTCACCAGGATCAGATGGGTATACGGCCGAGTGGTACAAAGAATTTAAAAATGAGTTAATTCCTGTTTTACTCCCCACAGTTAACTGGGCTCTAAAAAAAGGCACAATTGACATCCAGTTGGAAGGAAGCGATAATCTCAGCTATATCGAAAGAAGGCAAGGATAAAATGGAATGCGGGTCATTTTGACCAATATCCATTCTTAATGTAGGTTATAGATTATTTACCTCAATCATGGCCAAATGATTAGAGGAGTTTCTACCCATACTGATACATAATGATCAGACAGGTTTTATACGACTACGCCACACTCAAGACAATATACGAAGGACACTTCACATTTTGGATCATATACAAAAAAAAATCGAAGCAATAGTGATAAGCGTGGATGCTGCAAAAGCATTTGATTTGGTTAATTGAAATTTTCTTTACAGAGTTTTATATACATTTGGTTTCCAAGACAATTATTAAAACTATACAGACACTATATGACAATCCTACTGCTGGGATTAAAATCAATGGATATTTATCAAATAGTCTTACCCTGGAAAGGGGCACAAGATAGGGTTGTGCATGGTCATCACTACTCTTTGCGTTATATCTGGAACCATTAGCTCAATACATCAGACAAAATGAAGATATCAGGGGAACTACTACTAAAGGGATAGACCATAAATTGGCTTGTTATGCAAATGGCATTTTGATCTATCTAGGGCAACCAACATACTCTTTACCTAAATTGATGCAATCCTTTGAACAATTGGTCAATTACCAGGATACAAGATCAACATAGATAAAACCCAATTACTTTCATATTACTATAGCCCACCAAGAGAAATTGAAAGTCAAAACCGCTGGGCATGGCACACAGAGTTTTTCAAATATTTGGGCATCATTATGCCAAAAGATTTGGCAAAATTATCAGAATGTAATTATCAGCCTCTATATAAAAAATTAAGGAAAATGTATCAAGATGGAGCCTGATTCCTTTTTTCAGTCTCAGTTCAAGGATTGAGTCTATTAAAATGAATATACTGCCCAGACTGTTATATCTCTTTCAGACCCTACCAATAGAGATTCATCAAAATCAATTCAATGAATGGAACAAGATGCTCTCAAGGTATATTTGGCAGGGTAA
Organism: Hypanus sabinus; assembly: GCF_030144855.1. NCBI lineage: Eukaryota > Metazoa > Chordata > Chondrichthyes > Myliobatiformes > Dasyatidae > Hypanus > Hypanus sabinus. The sequence continues at coordinate 11,149,788 of NC_082716.1, forward strand.
AAGGCCTAGAGTTTGTCTCAAAACTTTGCAATTAGCAAAGGAAAAGGGGGATGGGGCCTACCTTCTCTTAGAGATTATTATTTTGCAGCACAGTTGAGAGCTGTGATATGTTGGTGCAACCCATCATATGACGCTCAATGGAAGAACATTGAGGAGCAGGTACTTCCCATCCCCATACAAGCAATTTTGGCTGATAACAACCTGCAAAGGTACATAAATACTATTGATAACCCACGGGTGAAATTGACTCTTAAAATATGGAAAACTACTATAAAAGAATATAATCTAGAGGGAGATATTGCAATTCTTAAAAGGTGTGCATATGACTCAGATTTTACACCAAATAAATTGGATGTTAGATTTAAGGACTGGACAGCTAAAGGAATAACAGTTCTTTGCAACATAATGAAAGAAGGAACACTGTTCAGTTTTGAAATGCTTAAAGAGAAACACTTTTAGAAAAACAAGATTTTTATTGGTATTTACAGATGCAACAATATGTTAATAAGACGCTTAAAAATGTAACTAAGGCAAATACATGCTTGATAGAGCTCTTTAGAAAAGCATATAATTCAGATAATGGTAGTTGAATCATTTCGAGCATGTATAAGGGGTTGTCAAATCTTAAAACACATTCGACTTCATACATTAAAACAAAATGGGAGAAGGAAGGAGAGATAATTATATCTGAGGAAGAATGGACACCAATATGGAGATATCAATGGAAGTGTACCAATTCACAGAAATGGAGGGAGTTTGGATGGAAAAATTGGATAAGATATTTTATTACACCCTCTCAGAAATCCCATTATGATAGTAACCTCCCTGTTTGCTGGATAAATTGTGAAAATCAAAATGCAAATCATTATCATATTTTTTGGGACTGCCCTGTTATCAAAAACTATTGGAGGGGGATACACAATGCCCTACAAGACATCTTTAAATGTGAAATACCCTTGGAGAGTAAGACCATATATTTTGGATATATACCTCAAGAATGGTTGAAAAGAGATAAACATTTAATGAATATACTGTTGGTGGCTGGTAAAAAGACTCTTACTAGGAAATGGTTATCACAGGAGAGCCCAACTTTAAATACATAGATGGAAATTACAATGGGCGTTTACAAAATGAAGAAGATAACAGCATCTGTTAATCATAAGCTGGAACAATTTGATTCATACTAGGAAAACTGGTTTAACTACATAATGCCTCATAGGCCTGATTTTATTTTCACAAATCAATGAATCAGTTGTAAAAAAAAAATCACTCCCTACTTGTACATAGTTATTTCCTTTTGCTTGTTTTTCTTTCCACTCTTTTCTATGAGTGTATACCCCAGATAAATACTTTGTGGAGATTTTGTGATATATTTGATTATATGATATATATGTACTATGTCTGAAATACATCTTATGGAAATGTTTGTTTGATGAACTTTAATAAAAAAAATAAATTACAAAAGAAAAGAATAAGCAGTTGAAATTTCAAACCAAGACCCTTCATTAGGACTAATCAGTATCTGTCTATCCAAATACTTATATAACCAGTCCCTTGGAATGCCTTCCTATGACTTACCCACTGTTCATCTCAAGCTCATAGGCCTATAATTTCCTGGCCTATTCTTAGTGTCTTTCTTAAACGCCAGAACAACATTAGCTGTCTTCAAATCCTCCAGGACCTCACCCAGGGCTAAGGACATTTTAACTATCTCTTCGAAGGCCTTTGTAATTTCTGTACCAGTCTCCCACAGTGTACAAAGGAACACTTTGTCGGACCTTGGGAATTTATCTACCCTAATTTTCCTCAAGACAGCAAACACACCCTTCTAGGTAATCTGTATTGGGTCCATAACTGTTGTATTGCCTCAGTTCTATAGACTCAGTGTCCATATCCCAAGAAATACAGATGCAAAAAAAATACCCATGCAATAAAGGTAATCTAGCCTGGACTGTTTCTCAGGCCTGGACTGTTTCTCAGGGAGAAGTCTGTTTATTCATGTTCTGGTACACAGCGCCCTGCATCAGTCAACTCGGCACACTGCAAACATTAAATAAAATCTGCTAACCATGTAGAAAGTAAGAAAATGTATGGGCAGCATATAAATATGCCATGGTGTCACATATTGACCCATGATTTCATGGTGTTCTGCACTTCCTGTTATTTTGTCAGCAGTAGCTCCCAGTTCTAGAGAGGTTTGATACAACTGAACCGCTTGATGGCTTTCTATGGAGAGATGTTTAAAAGTCAATCATGGTGTTATCAAAACAGAGTCAGGTAAATGTCCCTGCTGGATGAAGCTATCAGTGAACCTACTGAGTTGTCTTGACAGGCAGACTCCTTTGTGGTCAAGCATGGTGATGCCAGCTCTCTATTTCAGGTTAAAATTCACCAGGTTATTGCTCCTTCATCCACCGGGCGGTAGGATTCATTGACACAGTCTCAAAGACATAGAACAGAGAACATCATCATTATTATGTGCCATATTGTATGATGTGGGCGATCATGGTCTTTGACACTGACTGCTTTTGGCAAATTTGCTACAGAAATGCAATAAAGTCTACAGATGCTTGAAATACAAAGTAATATACACAAAATGTGAGAGAAACTCATCTGGTCAGGCAGCATCTATGGAAGTGAATAAACAGTCAGTGACCAAGACCCTTCGTCAGGACTGGGAAGGAAGGGGGGAAGTCGCCAGCATAAAAAGGTGGGAGGAGGGAAAGGAGGTGAGCAGGAAGGTGACAGGTGAAGCCAGGTGGATGAGAAGGGTCAAGTGTTGGAGAAGAAGGAACCTAAAAGGAGAGAAAAGTGGACCATAGGGGAAAGTGAAGGAGCAAGCAGGATACACGGTGAAGTGATAGGATGGTGAGAAGAGGGAAAAAGAAAGAGAAGGAAATAGAAGCAGGGCGGGGGGATTTTTTTTACCAGAAGCAGAATTGATATTCATGCCATCATGTTGCAGCTACTTAGATGGACTATAAAGTGTTCCTCCACCCAGAGGGTGGCCTCACCTTGGCACAAGAAGATGCCATGGACCAACATGTTGGAAGGGGAATGGGAATGGGAATTAAAATACTTGGCCACTGGGAAGTTGCATTGTGGTAGATGGAGCAGAGGTGCTTGACGAAATGATCCCGCAATGGGTAGAAAATCCCCCGATTTTCTGCATAAGAGGTTTGCCATTGCCTTCTTCTGGGCAGTGTCTTTACAAGACGGGTGACCCCAGCCATTATCAATACTCTTCAGAGGTTGTCTGCCTGGTGTCAGTGGTCACATAACCAGGACTTGTGATATGCATCAACTGCTCATATGACCGTCTACCACCTGCTCCCATGGCTTCACATAACCCTGATCAGGGGCTAAGCAATTGCTACACCAAGCTAGCAGAGGGAAGGAGAGTCTTATGACTCCTTTAGTAGAAACATATCTCCACCCTTCCACGGAAGAACATAGACCCTGCTCACAAATGCTGGAAACACTCAATAGGTCAGGCAGCATCTACGGAAGTTAATTAACAGTTGACATTTTAGGCCGTGATCACTCGATCAGGACTGGAAAGTGGAGGAGGAGGAAGGAAGACAAGCTAGAAGGTAATGGTGGGGGAGAGGTTTACAGTGGACATCAAGGACTTTCAAGGGAGGATGCTGTGGACAGTAAGCAACAGATTGGCCGAAAGGCCTGTTTCTGTGTTGTATTACTTTCAGACTCTAGAATTCTAAATTCCTTTAAAACTCAACCCCTCTCACCTTAAATACTTGCATTTTGGTATTTGACATTTGCAACCTGGGGAAAAATATCAGAATATCTAGCCTATCTATGCCTCTCAACATTTTATATACTTCAAGCATAATTTTATATACTTCCATCAGGCTGGGAGACTCTGGAGAAAACAATCCAATCTGCTGAAACAGAGGCTTGTCCAAAGTGGTAGTCTCTATGGAACATCGTAAAAAATTGAAAGGTTTCAGCAGTGGGTTCTGCAGCTGTGCTGCAGAGTATGGGTGGAATGATCAGTACGTTTGCTGAAGACAGGACTATTGCTGAATTCATAGGTCATGAAGAAAGTTGTGAAAGGATATAAAGTGACATAGCTATGATGAAATGTTGAATGGAGTGGGAGCTCTTTACTCTAGACTGAGGTTTGGCATCACACAGAAAATGCAGGAGGAACTCAGCAGTTCATGCAGCATCTCTGGAGGGGAATAAACAGTTGATGTTGAATCCTTGTGGGTTGAGTTAAGAAACTGCAAGGGTAAAAGGACACTGATAGCAGTTATATACTGGCCTCCCAACAGTAGCTGGGATGTGGACCACAGATTACAAAGGGAAATAGAAAAGGCAAATCAAAAGGGTAATGTTATGATAGTCGTGGGAGATTTCAACATGCATGTCTATAAGGAAAATCAAGTTGGTAATGAATATCAAGAGAGTGAGTTTGCTGAATGCCTAAGAGATGGCTTTTTAGAGCCGTTTATCGATTAACCTACTAGGAGATCAGCTATATTGGTTTGGGTGTTATGTAATGAACCAGAGACAATTAGGGAGCTTAAGGTAAAAAAAAACCCTTAGGATCCAGTGATCACAATATGATTGAGTTCACTTGAAATTTGATAGGGAGAAAGTAAGGTCTGATGTAGCAGTATTTCAGTGGAGTAAAGGAAATTACAGTAGTATGAAAGAGGAATTGGCCAAAACAAATTGGAAGGAGCTGCTGCAGGGATGACAGCAGAGCAGCAATGGTGTGCATTTCTGTGAAAAATGAGGAAGGTGCAGGACATGTGTATTCAAAAAATGAAGAAGAACTTAAATGGAAAAATTGTACAACTGCGCTAACAAAAGAAGTCAAAGCTAAAGTAAAAGCAAAAGAGAGGGCCTACAATAATGCAAAAGATAGCGGTAAAGCAGATGATTTGGAAGTTTTTAAAAACCTACAGAAAGCAACTAAAAGAATTATTAGAAGGGAAAAAATGAAATATGAAAGCAAGCTCGCAAACAATGTCAAAGTGGATAGTAAAAGCTTTCTCAAGTATGTAAAAAATAAGAGAGATGAGAGTGGATATAGGACCACTAGAAAATGAGGCTAGAGGATTAATAATAGGGGTCAAGGAAATGACAGATGAACTAGATGGGTATCTTGCATCAGTGTTCACTGTGGAAGACACTAGCAGTGTGCCAGGTGTTGAAGGGTGTGAGGAAGAGAAGTGAGTGCAGTACATGGTGACACAAGACAAGATAGGAAAAAGTCAGCATGATTCCCTTAAAGGAAAATCTTGTCCAATGAACCTGTGGATTTTTTTGAGAAGATTACAAGTAGGATAGATAAAGGGGATGCAGTGGATTTTGTATATTTGGACTTTCAGAAGGCCTTTGACAAAGTGCCACACATGTGGCTGCTTACAAATTTAAGAGCCCATGGTATTACAGGGAAGTTACTGACATGGTTAGAGCATTGACTGATTGGTAGGAAGCAGCGAGTGGGAATAAAAGGATCCTTTTGTGATTGGCTGCCAGTGTCTAGTGGTATTCCGCAAGGGTTGGTGTTGGGACTGCTTCTTTTTATGCTGCATATCAATGATTTAGAAGATGGAATAGATGGCTTTGTTGTCAAGTTTGCAAAAGATACGAGGATTGGTGGAGTGACAGGTGGTGTTGAGGAAACAGATAAGCTGAAGAAGGACTTAGATTAGGAGAATAGGCAGTAAAGTGGCAAATGAAATGCAATGTTGGAAAATGCATGGTCATACACTTTGGTAGTAGAAATAAATGTGCAGACTATTTTCTAAGTGAGGAGAAAGCCCAAAAATCTAAGATGCAAATGGACTTGGGAGTCCTTGTGCAGAACACCCTAAAGGTTAACTTGCAGGTTGAGTCAATGGTGAGGAAGGCAAATGCAATGTTAACATTCATTTCAAGAGGTCTAGCATACAAGAGTAGGGATGTGATGCTGAGGCTTTATAAGCCACTGGTGAGGCTCCGCTTTGAGTATTGTGAACCATTTTGGGCTCCTCATCTAAGAAAAGATGTGTTAGCATCGTTCACAGGAGTTCACAAGGATAATTTCAGGAATGAAAGTGTTATCATATAAGAAACATTTGATAGCTCTGAGCCTGTACTCACTGGAACTTAGAAGGATGAGGGGGGATCTCACTGAAATCTTTCAGAGGTTGAAAGGTCTAGACAGAGTAGATTTGGAAAAGATAATTCCCATAGTGGGGGTGTCTGGGACAAGAGGGCAGAGCCTCAGGATAGAAAGGTGTCCATTTAAAACAGAGATGCAGAGAAATTTCTTTAACCAGAGAGTGGTGAATTTGCAGAATTTATTATCCCAGGCAGCTGTGGAAATCAGCTCTTTGGTTGTATTTAAGGCAGAGATTGATAGTTCTTAATTGGACACAGCATCAAAGGTTACAGGGAGAAAGCTGGGGTGTGGGGCTGAGGGGGGAAAAAGATCAGTCGTGTTTGAATGACAGAGCCAACTCAATGAGCCAAATGCCCTAAGTCTGCTCCTATGTCTTATGGTCTCATGTTGGGCAATCTCAATATCACCTCCTTGAAGTAGAAAGCACAGCAGCACCTCCACTTCCTGAGGAGATTGAGGCAAGCAAAGCTCCCCCTATCCCCCGAATCTTAACTGGATTTTACAGAAGCACCATTGAGAGCATCCTGACAAGCTTTATCTCCATCTGGGATGGGAGCAGACAAACATCGGACCAGAAGACCCTACAAAGGTCAGTGAGAATGGCCAAGAGGATCAAAGGCGTCTCCCTACTGTCCGTTGGGTGCATCCATTAGAAGCACTGCAGGCACAGACCCTTAGTGTTATCAGGGATCCCACCCATCCAACCAACATCCCCTTTCACTTTTCATCGTCAAGCTGGAGACCTCGATGCGTAAAGACATAAACGATGGGAAACAGCTTCTTCGCTCAGGTCTCTGCTGCATTGCATTTGAATTGTCACCAGATAATTGGTATGATACCCTACAGTATTTAACTTATGCACTTCACTTTGTTTATCTATATGTAAGTAGTCCACCATTCTATGTCGGGTCTCACCAATGTAGTGGAGCCTGCATCGGGACCATTCACCTTGTTGAGCACCTCCATTCCACCTGGAAAAAATAGAATTTCCTGTTGGCCAACCACTTGAATTCTTATCTCCATTCTGTTTCCACTAAGTCAGTCTTTGGCCTCTTCTCCTGCCATAATGAAGGTTGGAAGAGCAGCACCTCATTCTCCATCTAGATAGCTTCCAACCCGATGGCGTGAGCATTGATTTCTCCAACTCACAGTAATTTTTTTATCCACTTCCCCTTCCTTCTTTTTCAATTCCCCATTCAGGCTTCTTACTTCTTCTCGTTATCTGCCTATTCCCACCCCTACCCCCCCCCCCTCCAACCACATTCACCTCCTCCTTACCTCTCTTCCATGGCCCACTCTCCTCTTCTGTCAGGTTCCTTCTTCCCGGCCCTTTAACTTTTCCACCTGTTACCTCCCCACCTCTTACTTCATTCCCCCTCCCCCACCCACCTGGCTTCACCTTTCACCTTCTAGCTTATTCTCCCTCCCTTCCCCTACCTTCCTATCCTGGCACTTCTTACTTCCTTTCCAATTTTGATGAAAAGTCTTGGCCTGAAATGTCCAATGTTTATTCATTTCTGCAGATACTGCCTGACCTGCCGAGTTGCTCCAGCATTTTGTGTGTATTGTTCTGTATTTGCAGCATCTGCAGAATCTCTTGTGTTTATGAACATAGAGAATAACAGCACAATTCAGAACCTTCAGCCCATGATGTACCGATCTTTTAACCTAATATCAATCTAACCTTTCCCTCCTACGTAGCCCATCATCTTGGGGTGGCACAGTAGTGTAGTGGTTAACACAACACTTTGCATTACAGGTGACCAGGGTTCAATTCCCACTGCTGCCTGTAAGGAGTCTCTATGTCTCTATGTTCTTCCCATGATTGAGTGGATTTCTGCCATGTGCTCCAGTTTCCTTCCACAGTCCAAACACGGTTGATAGGTTAATTTGGTCATTCTAAGTTGTCCCTTGATTAGGCTAGGGTTAAATTGGGGTTTGCTGGATGGCATGGCTTGAAGGACCAGAAGGGCCTATTCCACTCTGTATCTCAATAAATAAATAAATAAAATGTTCTATCATTCATGCGTTTTTATAAATGTTTCTTACACAAAATGCTGCAGGAACTTGGGAGATCGGGCAGCATCTATGGAGAGGAATAAACAGTAGACAATTTGGGCCAAAATCCTGTATCAGGACTTGACCCAGAATATTGACTATTCATTCCTCTCCATAGATGTGTGTGTTACCCTTGGCAGGTCAATTCATGCATTCCAAGACCTTTATTCTTTTGAGGGCTTCAAAGTTCAACGTAAACTTATTATCAAAATACATATACAAACCTGAGATTCGTTTTCTTGCGGGCATTCATGGGAAATACAAATAAAACAATAACAATAAAATAATAATAAAATGAAAAAAATATCAAGAACATGAGATGATGAGTTCTTGAAAGTTAAGTCCGTAGGTTATGGGAACAGTTCAGTGTTGGGGTGAGTGAATTTGAAGTCGGACCAGAGCCAGATGGTTGAGGGGTAATAACTATTCTTGAACCTGGTGGTGTGGGTCATGCGATCAGGACATGTCCCATATAAATGCAACCCTTTTCTCCCCAGTTATCGGTCCTTCACTCATGGCAGCAGAAGGAGCATCGCACTTTCAAGTGCTGCAGGAATTGAAGTGAGCCACAGATCCAAACTTCAAAGGAAATGCAAGTCAGCCTCTGAGCTTAGGGCACCAGGGAGACACAACTGAAGTCAACACTGGAGAAAAAGAAGGAAAGATTGCCTTTGAGGGAAACTATATTTAGGGTGCAGGTGCAAAAAGGGACAACCTCCAAGTGGCTTACTTTGAAAACTTTCCAAGGCAGAGACATCCCTGGTGATTATCTTTGCCAGACTTTGCTGAACATAACCCATGGCAGAACAAAATGAATGAACAACAAAACTGTCATTACTTTGCTGTGATCTTTTGCTGTTGGTGATTAAAAAAATTAATGGCCGCATTAGACTCGATCAAGAAAGCTACGAGCAGTACATGCATAATTGGGCAAGCTTTGCATATTTAACAAATTAAGAGCTGTCACTTCCACATTGCTGTGTTGTTTCCCTGGAAGCCATTTTGTGAGACTGACCAATTAGGTAAAGCTGGTGAAAATGGTTTATATTCATCAACTTGGCAGCATTATAGACTAAACAGCTTGCAATATCAAGCAGGCCTTTATAGATCAGAGATTCTGTGCTAATGTATTCAACGTTCTGCACTAAAAAGGTAAGTTTGAAAGATGATTTTCCTGTGCAGGTCTAAGTGAATTAAGAACCATCAGAGCAGATACACTCATACACTCAGCAGTCACTTCATTATTTATTAATTAATTTATTTATTGAAATAGAGTGCAGATTAGGCCTTTCCTGCACTTTGAGCCACGCTGCCCGACAATCCCTGATTTAATCTTAGCCTAATCATGGGACAATTTACAATGAACTGTGGGAGGAAACCAGAGGAAACCCAAGTAGTCACTGGAAGAACATGCAAGCAGCGTACTGGCAGCGGCGGGAATCGAACCTGGGTCATCTGTACGGTAAAGCATTGTGCCAACCACTATGCTATTGTGCTGCCCAACCTGCACTTCGTGTATCTAATAAAGTGGTCACTGAGCATACGTTCATGGTCTTCTGCTGCTGCAGCCCATCTACTTCATGGCTTGACGTGTTAAACATTCAGAGATGCCCCTCTGCACACCACTGTTGTAACACATGGTTATTTGACTTACTGTCATTTTCCTGTCAGCTTAAGCCAGTCTGGCTGTTCTCCTTTGATCTCTTTCTGTCGTTTTGACCCACAGAACTGTTGCTGACTGAGTGCTTTTTTGTGTTTCTCACTATTCTCTGTTACTTCTAGAGACTGTTGTGTATGAAGATCCCAGGAGATCTGTAGATTCTGATACACTCTCACTACCCCATCTGACATCAACAAACGTTCCATGGTCAACGTCACAAAGATCACATTTCTTCGCTATACTGATGTTTGACCATGACTGCATGCTTTTATGCATTGAGTTGCTGCCACATGATTGGCTGATCAGATATTTGCATTAACAAGTGTACAGGTGCGCCTAATAAAGTGGCCAGTGAGTAGATGTCTTCCTTGGGTTCTTAGAATCATAGAACTGTCACACCAAAGAAGGATGCCACTCAGCCCACTGAGACCATGTTGGCTCCTGGTAGGGTAGTGAGGCAAGCTACCTTCCTATTCTGGCTTCTGTCCCCTTCTCTTCCAGTCACAATGAAGTGTCTTGCCCTAAGTATCAACTGTTTATGTCTGACCTGTTGAGTTCCTTCAGCATATTGAGAATGCAAAGCTTGTATGTGTCAGAATAAATGGTGAAGATAAAAAGTGTAGGGAGCCTTGGTTTTCGAGAGATATTGAGGCCCTGGTTTCTCTTTTAAGAGAAAAAAAGAGGTGCTTAGCAGGTATAGGCAAGTAGGAATAATAAGGTTCTTATGGAGTGCAAGAGAGCACTAAGAAAGAAGTTGCTCGAGCAGACAAGGTGAAGGAGAATCTTCAGGGATTCTACAGATATGTTAAGAACGAAAAGACAAAATTGGTCCTCTGGAAGACCAGAATGGTAATCCATGTGTAGAATCAAAACAGTTGGGCGAGATCTTAAATGCATTCTTTGCATCGTATTTACTTGGGGGATAGATATAGAGTCTATAGAAGAGAGGCAAAGTGGCATCGTCTTCATGGACTCTGTACAGGTTACAGAGGAAGAGCTGTTTGCTATCCTGACGCAAATAAGGGTGGTTAAATCCCTAAGGTCTCTGACGAGGTCATCCCTCAGACACTATGGGAGGCAAGTGCAGAAATTGCCAAGGCCCAAGCAGAGATATTTAAATATCCTTAGTCGTTTCTGCTGTTTAAGAAAAGCTCTCAACAGAAACCAGGAAATTATGGGTTGGTGAGTCTGACATCAGTTGTAGAAGGTATTCCAAGGGATTAGATATATAAGTATTTGGATAGTCATGGTCTGATTAAGGATAGTCAGCATGGCTTTGCGCAAGGTAGGTTATATCTAACCAATCATACAGAATTGTTCAAGGAAGTTACCAGGAAAGTGGGTGAAGGCAAGGCAGTGGATATGGTCTACATGGACTTTAGTAAGACATTTGACAAGGTCCCGAATGGGAGGCCGGTCAAGAACAATCAATCGCTTAGCATTCAGGATTTGGTGGTAAATTAAATTAGATGTTGGCTTTGTGAGAGAAGCCAGACAGTGTTTGTAGAACGTTGGTAATTATGATGATGATAGATGATCCTAAAGGACATTGCAGTGCCACAGTAGAATTACAAGTACACAGATATAAATATTAGAAGAGAATAAAAAATAATTTACCACAAAAGTTTTACAGGTGGGGTTATCACTTCTCCAGCTATAGGTTGACTCATCATAGAGCCTAAAAGCTGAGGGTAAGATGGAGAGGAAGGAGTCTGATAGGAGGGGAGAGTGGACCATGGAAAAAAGGAAATGTTTAGCCACTAGGATGTTATGCTTTTGGCGGATGGAGCGAAGGTGCTCGATGAAGCAGTTTCCCTAATTTACGGCAGTGTGAAATGTAAAAGAGGCTGTATCAGGAGCACAATAGATGATCCTAGCATTTATTTATTGTGCTCCTTATTGTAGTTTTTGTGTTGTATCAGAGTAACATTACTGGAAATAACATTAAACAATTTTGAATAATTATTAGTCAAAAATCAGAATCCTCAGCCAATATTTAGGAACAGCTATAATGAACAGGGTTAATACAGGGTCAATCCTGAAGCATTGCTGAGGATCAGGGAGGAGGCTATGTAACATCCACACCAGGGCCACCAGACTCAATAATAGTTACTTTCCTGAAGCAGTAAGGCTGATCAACTCCTCCACCCACTAACCCACCCCTCCAGACCCCCCACCACCATTACTTGACCATTTTCAGTCAGTGATCTTATGTCCAGACACTCCTGTGCCTAACCTGTGTAAATAAGCTATCTATATACTTATATGTATATTGTTGTGTTCTTATCTTATTGTGTTTTTTGTTGTGCTAGGTGAGATCCAGAGTTACAATTATTTTGTTTCCTTTACATTTGTGTACTGGAAATGACATTAAACAATCTTGAATCTTGAATAAATAGGTTCCTGCTGTGCCAGCTTAAGCTCTGCCCTGTCTCCCCCCACCCCCGTCCCCCGTCCCCCGATATACAGGATGGATGGAGTCCATGGTGTTACAATGCCAGGGTTCAATTCCACTGCCGTCTGTAAGGAGATAGTATGTTCTCCCTGTGATCACATCTGTTCTCTCTGGGTGCTCTGGTTTCTTCCCACAGTCCAAAGACGTATGGGTTAGGAGGTTAATTGGATACGTGAGTGTAATTTGGTAGTGTAGGTTCAGAAGGGCCTGTCCCAGGCTGTATCTCTAAATAAATAAAGCACTCATTCAACCAATCATTCCTGGACTGGTGTAAGAACCAAGAACCACTGCAACATTTCTCTGTGGAGTACAAGAGCAGAGTATTTAGCAGTGTTGCTCGGGACAGTGGGAGGAGTGTGATTGAGTGCAGTTTACCCAGATCCCAGAGCAATTTTTAGAACCGGGTGCTCCACAACTCATGAGAGCTTCTCAGTTCAGTGACAACAAGAGAGATCATCTTCAACAGCGATGACCTCTAGAAATGGCTTTTGTCAGCTTCGCCAAAGTGTTCGATTAGTGTGAGCAGGGGTGGTGAACTCAGGCTGCTGTAGGAAGTTGGTTACCTGCTGAAATGATAACACTGAGGAATTTAAAGTTGCTGAATCTCTCCACCTCTGATCCCCTGGTGAGGACTGGCTCACGGACCTCTGGTTTCCTCTTCCTGAAGTTAGGAATCAGCTCCTTGGTTTTACTGATATAGAGTTGGAGGTTGTTGTTGTGACACCACTCAGATTTTCAATCTTCTTCATATTAATCACAGCCTTTGATTTGGCCAACGACAGTGGTATCAGCAGCAACCTTACGTCATTGGAGATGTGCTTAACTCCATAGTCTTAAGTATAAAGCAAGCAAAGCAGGGAGCTAAGCACACAGACTTGTGATACACCTAAGCTAAGGGAGATTGTGGAGGAGATTTTGTTGCCAAACTGAACTGTTTGGGGTCTGCAAGCGAGGATATCGGGGATCCAGTTGCACAAGGAGGTATTGAGGCTTAGGTCGTGAAAATTATTGATTAGGTTTGAGAGGATGATAGTATTGAATGTGAGTTGTAGCAATAAAGAGCATCTTCGTTGTCCTACTGTTCCAGGATTGAGTGAAGAGCCAATGAAATGGCATCTGCTCTTGACCTGTTGTGATGATCGGCAAACTGGAGCCAATCCAAGTTGCTTCTCAAGCAAGAGTTGATATGTTTCATCAACAGTCTTTCAAAGCGCTTCATCACAATGGGTGCAGTGCCACAAGACGATCGTCATTGAGGCAGGTGACCACGTTCTTCTCAGGCTCCTGTATAACTGAAGCCTACTTGAAGCAGATGGGTACCTCTGACTGCTGAAGTGAGTGTCTAAGGATATCGGTAAACAGTCCAGTCAGTTATCAGCAAAGGCCATTAGTACGTGGACAGGTATCCCATTTGAGCCAACTGCTTTCTGAGGGTGCACCTTTCTGAAGGCTGTGTGTGTGTGTGTGTGTTTGCCTATATGTGAGTGTATGTGTATGAGTGTGAGTGTGTGTGTGTGTGTCTGTGTCTGTGTGTGCGTGCGTGCGTATGAATGTATGTGAGTGTGTGTATGAGTGTGTGTGTGTGTGAGAGAGAGAGAGATATGGTGTGTGTGTCTCTGAGTGTGTGTGTGTGTGAATGTCTGTGAGCGTGAGTCAGTGAGTGTGTGGGAATACGCTGAGAATGAGGGAGGTTGGAGCTGACAGGAAAAGTGGATCAGCCATGATGAAATGGTGGAGCAGACTCAATGGGCCAAATGGCCTAATTCTGCTCCTATATCTTATGGTCTTATGAAGGATAAAATCAAGAGAGGTTGCAAATGAGACTTATGAAGATGTTTCCAGGACTGAAGGTCTTGGGTTGTAAGGAGAGACTGGATTGGCTGGGAATGTTTACCCCTGCGATTAGGAGGCTGAGGGGTAACCTAATAGATACTTACAAAATCAGGAGGGGCATCCACAAAATGGATGCATCTCTAGATCTGTTGCCACAGGTGGCTGTGGAGACCAAGTCATTTGGTACATTTAAGGCAGAGGTTGATGAGTTCCTGATTAGTCAGAGCATGAAGAAATACAGGGAAAAGGCAGAAGATAGCAGCTGAGAGGGAAAACGGATTGGCCATAATAAAATTATTGGCAAGAGCAAGCAGTTCTCAGCAGTCCAGATGTGAACATATGCACGCACACGTGCAATTACGCTTGTCTTCCACTGAGCAAACATGGGAGGGCAGCACCAACTGGAAGGGCTATCTATCCCCCAATCCAGCATGGACACTACACAACACCGCCACCAGCATCGGCTCTCCTGGACTGTTGCAACAAGCAATCCACAGCATGATATCTAGTCCTAGCTACAACCACGAACAGATACTCAGTCATGGGATTGGAGGTAGAACTTTTTCAGAATGAGCTGTCAGAGGTCATAGTACAGGTGGATACAAATACAACATTTAGAAGACATTTGGACAGTTTTATGGATATAAATGTTTAAATATGGTCCAAATGCACTCTAATGAGGACACAATTTGTCTGTATATAGGTTCCACAGTTTAGGAGCATAATTAGCAACTAAACTCTTAAACTGTGGAACTCAATACCTAAATATATAAGGGACACAGACTCAGCTGACACTTTTAAACATCAGCTCAAAACCCATTTATTTAACGTTGCTTTGAACTACTGTTGTTTTTGTCTTCTGTTTTCATGTTTGTACTTTTATCCCATTGTAAAGTACTTTGAATTACATCATTTGTATAGAAACTGTTTGAAATATAAAGTTTTTTTTAATTTTTTCTCAGCTCAACCTGGTAAAACCTGAGGTATGGGCATAGTCAAGCACACTCTTTTCTCCATTGCTAGGAACTTTCAGACTATTCTAGTGTTGTTTATTATTGTGGCTTTCTTGCGATTTCTTACTTCAGTGTTTGGTAAGTTGATGGAGAAGATCATGAGAGCAGGAATTAAGAACATTTGGAAAGGGCATAATATGATTAGGAATAGTCAGCATGGCTTTGTCAAAGGCAGGTCATGCTTTTCGAGCCTGATTGAATTTTTTGAGGATGTGACTAAACACGTTGATGAAGGGAGAGTAGGAGATGTAGTGTATGTGGATTTCAGCAAGGCATTTGATAAGGTACCCAATGCATGCAAGCAAGGCTTATTCAGAAAGTAAGGAGGCATGGGATCCAAGGGGACATTGCTTTGTGGATCTACAACTGGCTTGCCCACGGAAGGCAAAGAGTGGTTGTAGAAGGAGAATGCCCTTAACTCCTGATGGAGTCATAGGGGCGCCCTCATGACAAGCTTCTTTGCACTGATCTTTTTGGTGATTGCTCATCATGTGACATTTCTGTAGCATTCTCCAGATTTCTTTATGAGGTTGAGTTACTAGCTTGACGCGCAACCCAGCACGGATGGAAAGCGTGCAAAGGAGCCGGCCAGATTCGAACTCCGGACCATTCGCTCCGGAGTCCAGCGCTGATGCCACTACACCACCAGCCGGCATAAAAAGTGGTTGTAGACGGATCATATTCTGCATGGAGGTCGGTGACCAGTGGTGGGCCTCAGGGATCTGTTCCGGGACCCCTACTCTTGGTGATTTTTATAAATGACCTGGATGAGGAAGTGGAGGGATGGGTTAGTAAATTTTCTGATGACTCAAAGGTTGGGGGTGTTGTAGATAGTGTGGAAGGCTGTCAAAGGTTACAGTTGGTCATTGATAGGACGCAAAACTGGGCTAAGAAGTGGCAGATGGAGTTCAACACAGAGAAGTGTGAGATGGTTCATTTTGTTAGGTCAAATATGATGGTAGAATATTGTATTAATGGTAAGACTCTTGTCAGTGTGGAGAATCAGAGGGATCTTGGGGTCCAAGTCCATAGGACACACAAAGCTGCTATGCAGGTTGACTCTGTGGTTAAGAAGGCATACGGCACATTGGCCTTCATCAATCATGGGGTTTAAGTGCAGAGATGGTAAAGTTGCTGCTATATAGGACCCTGGTCAGACCCCACTTTGAGTACTCTGTTCAATTCTGGTTGCCTCTCTACGGGAACGACGTGGAAACCATAGAAAGTGTGCAGAGGAGATTTACAAGGATGTTGCCTGGATTGGGAAGCATGCCTTATGAGAATAGGTTGAGTGAACTTGGCCTTTTCTCCTTGGAGGGACGGAGGATAAGAAGTGACCTGATAGAGATGTATAAGATAATGAGAGGCGTTGATCATGTGGATAGTCAGAGGCTTTTCCCCAGGGCTGAAATGGCCAGCACAAGAGGGCATAGATTTAAGGTGCTTGGAAGAAGGTACAGAGAAGATGTCAGGGGTAAGTTTTCACTCAGAGAGTGGTGAGTGCATGGAATTGGCTGCCAGCGACAGTGGTGGAGGCGGATATGATAGAGTCTTTTAAGAGACTTCTGGATAGGTAGATTGAGCTTAGGAAAATAGAGGGCTATAGGTAAGCCTAGGTAGTTGTAAGGTACTGACATGTTTGGCACCGTTTTGTGGGCTGAAGGACCTGTATTGTGCTGTAGGTTTTCTATGTTTCTATCGTTATATAAATATTGTTGTGTAGTCCTAATTGTTTAATGCAATTGTGTAGTGCTTTTGGGATGATGCCAGTTGCAGATATTACTATTGGGACAATTTATACCCTGTTCATGTTCCAAAGTCCCGCAATTTCCTCTCTTAATTCAGAATATTTCTGGTGTTTTTCACTTAATGATTTCTGGAAGTTGTGTGTGTTAATAATGGCTATATCTATTAAATAAGTTGTTCTCATTTGCTATCAGGTATTATTACATCTGAATGGCTTTGTGGATTGTCCTATAAGTAATAATTGATCAGTCATAATATATAATTTGTGGTATTTTTACTCTAAAATTGGATCAGGTTTGAATTTATAGTAAGGTGTGATTTCTTTTATGAGTTTGTGTTTTAAAGCAAGATTCTGATGAATGACATTTGCCGCTTGATTATGCTTGTGTAAATAATCAGATTGAGTTAAATGGCTGCAGGATCCTGAATTGTGTTGGATTGTTCCTGGTTTTTCATGGCATTTTTTACATTTATCAACTTGAATCTGTTGATCTTCTATTATGTGTTTTTGATAATTTTTTGTGTTAACCACTTAGTCCTGTATAACCACAAGGAGCCCTTCTGTTTTTGGGAAGAGGTCTCCAACTCTGAGCCAGGTGTTCGATGCTTCCTTGTCAACATCTAATCTACTCAGATCATAGGGAGGTCTTCCATGGAGGGTTATCTTTTTCTTCAAAAGTGATAAGTTCTTCATTTCTCTGGGTTGTGTTTTTATTTAAGTTTAGTGATGTGTACTTCTTCTCAGAATTGCATTTGCTCGTGTGGAGTGCTGAATCCTATTTTCATTGGTGAAGCTATATCCTTAGAAGTTTTATTTGGCTGTTGGATAGACTTTTAATGTCTGTAATTCTTCCTCCCCTTTCTGTCCTAAGTAATGTTAATCTACATGTGTTTGAGAATACATAATGTTTTCAGAAATTTGTCATTTCACTTCTGATTCTTCTTTGTAAATTTTCCAGATTCATTTCAGGCAAGATATTATGCCAAAAGAATGTGTTAATATGCATATGGTGGAAGTGTTTCGTGCCGTTGTAATATTTTTACTGTTTCGCAGCTTTTCCTAAGCCTTGAGGTAATTTCTGTCAAAAGTTTTCCCTTTATCGCACTATGATCTAATTTCTTTCCTTGTTTATATCCTAGATACTTCAAACATTCATCCATTGGTTGTATTGTATCCTGCTGCTCTGCTTTGTTTTCTATTAGTTCTATTACACCTTTCTTTATGTTTAATGTTCTTCTTTTATCCAGTCCAAAGTTCATGTTTATATCTTTTGAAAATAACTCCACTATTCAAATTAATTGCTTTAACTTAACTGAGGAAGGAGCATATAATCTCAAATCATCCATGTATAGAAGGTATGTTAAGATAAAATTAGTTTCATTCTTTCTGATTTGATACCCAATTTTTTTCCAGTTTATTACATTAGAGAGTGGGGTTAAAGCTAGGCAGAACCATAGTGGACTTAGAGAGTCACCATGGAGACTTAAAGAGTTCTTATTTGGTTTTAATAGTTAGGGTTCAAAGGTTTAATGGTTCAATTGTTCTAATTAATATCAGAGAATGTATACAGTATACAACCTGAAATTCTTTCTCTCTTCAGACATCCACAGAAACAGAAGAGAACACCAAAGAATGAATGACAGTAAGACATTACAACCCCAAAGCCCCCACTCCCCCCTCACCACAAGCAGCAGTAAAGCATGAACCCTCTACCCTTCCCTTCCCCTACTTACTTCAGCAGGAAACATAGTGTGATTATACTGTGCCAATGCTTTATCGGATGTTGCAGCAATTTCACAAGCATTGGGTGTAGTTTATATTAAGAACTTCTAATAGCTATGAGTGTGGGACAGAGTCAAATGCTTTTATGGTAGCCAATACAGCAACATGAATGATTTCTGCTTTTCCTCCGGGCTTGAGTTAGAATTACAGAATCTATTACCAGTTTTTCTTTACATCCTTTCATACCCTTACGGCATCCTTTCTGCTCTTCTGTAAGTATATCGTGGTTATCCAAGTGTGTGGTGAATAGTTGTGAGATGCATGATGTTACAATTTTGTATAGGGTTTGTAAACAAATAATAGGATGATGTTTTGATGGATCTTTTGTGGTTTCCCCTTCAGGTAAAAGATATGTTTTACCTTCTGTCAAAAATTCAGGCACTTTTTCAGGATTTTTAAGAAAATTGTTGATGTGCATTAGTAGGTATGGATGAAGGCAAGTAAATATTTTATACCAATAATTATGAATATTATGACCTCCAGTCATTTTCCAGTAGTGGGTATTTTTTTATAAACTCTTTCAGCACATCCATTGTAACTTCAGGTATATGCATTTCTTCAATCGTGTGTGCGGTCGTTTTGCTCCCTAATCCGGCTTGCATCTTGACTGTGTGTCACAATGTTTGACCAGATATTAGACCTTACAACATGCTACAACCACGACAACAACAAAACAATACAACAACAGCAAAACTCCCTCCTTTCCCAGCTTCCCACACACACACTTGTCGGGGCTTCTAACCACAGGCCAGTTGCCAAGTGTGACATTTATAAAATGTGCAGGGGTTATTCTCTCCCAGGTTACTCCCACAATTCCAAGCTCTGTCTCCAAAGGCAACGGAAACATCAGAGTACTATCACCTGCCCAGAGCGCTCCAAATGCCTTCCACCGCTGGCGTACCTTCTGCATATTGATTCCATTACAATGAAGGCACACCAGCAGATATACTTCAAGTCAAGTCAAGTTATTGTCATTTCAACCATAACTGCTAGTACAGTACACAATAAAAACGAGGTAACATTTTTCAAGACCATGGTGCTACATGAAACTACATAAACACAACACAGAAAAAACTAAACTAGACTACAGACCTACCCAGGACCGCATAAAGTGCACAAAACAGTGCAGGCATTACAATAAATAATAAACAAGATGGTAGGCACAATAGAGGGCAGTAAGTTAGTGTCAGTCCAGGCTCTGGGTATTGGGGAGTCTGAGAGCTTGGGGGAAGAAACTGTTACATAGTCTGGTCGTGAGAGCCCGAATGCTTCGCTGCCTTTTCCCAGATGGCATGAGGGAGAAGAGTTTGTATGAGGGGTGCGTGGGGTCCTTCATAATGCTGTTTGCTTTGCAGATGCAGCGTGTAGTGTAAATGTAATGGTGGAAAGAGAGACCCCGATGATCTTCTCAGCTGACCTCACTATCCGCTGCAGGGTCTTGCGATCCGAGGTGGTGCAATTTCCGAACCAGGCAGTGATGCAGCTGCTCAGGATGCTCTCAATACAACCCCTGTAGAATGTGATGAGGATGGGGGTTAGGAGATGGAATTTCCTCAGCCTTAGGAGTTAGAGGAGATTTGGTATGCGTATGGCAAAATTCTACAGATGTACTGTGGAGAGCATTCTAACTGGCTGTATCAGCCCCTATACAGTATCAGAAAAAGCTTCAGAATGTTACAAATTCAGCCCGTACCATCACGGGCACTAGCCATCCCACCATCAAGGACACCTTCAAAGGTGATGCCTCCAGAAGGTGGCATCTATCATTAAGGACACCCACCACACAGGACATGATTCCTTCTCATTGCTACTGTCAGGGGCCAGGTACAGGAGCCTGAAGTTACACTATCAATGTTCTAGGAACAGCTTGTTCCTCTCAGCCATCAGATTTCTGAATGGACAATGACCCCATGTACACTACCTCAATATTTTTACTCTATTTTTCTACAACTTTATTTTATGATGTATGTCAGTGACAATAAACTTGATCCAGATGTGGCCAACCTTGTTGACGGGGAATGGTGCTCCCAATCGTTCATCATTGCTAGGTATAAATCCTGAAATTTGTTCTTCAGCATTACATCAAGAACATGTTCACAAGACGGACCACAGATATTCAAGGGCAATTAACAACAGACAGTAAAACAGGCTATCACCAGCAATGCCCTACCCTGTCCATGAATAATGATAAATGTTACAGACAAAGTATCAGTTATTTTTTTTTGTTTCTCTCTATCTACCTCTGAACAAGGTCATGCTATCAATATTTTCCTTTGTTAGGTGAGATTTTTTTATGTAGCTTTGAATAGCTTTTAAAAATGATTTAGCACTAAGGCAATGTTCAGCTAGGAGCCAGGCCCAAAGCCTGTCAGCACTTGTTGAAGTCGATGTGAGAAGTCAAACCTCTGGGGTGAAATTGAAATAGGCAGTGGCAGTGGAATTTATCAATGTCATTTTTGCATTTATACTGCTTTCCCCTTCACACTGAGATCCTCTGCCAAGGGAACCATCCAAATTACAATAACAAGCACCCATGGGTTAAGTGAAGTGAACGCCAAGGGAAGATCTTTATTGGAGCTTGGTGACTTTCAGTGGTGCAGGGATGGGAATGATGCTGGAAGTACGCCAAATTTTGCTTGTTCTTGTAAGCTCTGGAAACGGTGGGCATTTTCCCATCAATTTCTCCTGCACAGTGCCACTTGTCATGGGACTTCCTGTCAAACAGCAAAAGAGAAAATTAAAATATAGATTTTCTCACTGATACTTGGTTGCCAAGACCTAGTCTCTAGGCCGAGTGAAAGTCACAGAGTCACCGAGTTGCACAGCTCAGAATAAGGACATTTGTTTATGCCGACCAGGATAACTGTATACACTAAGACTGTAAGACAGATGAGCAGAATTAGGCTATTCAGCCCATCTTTCCTAACATTCCATTGTGTCTGATTTATTAACCATCTCAACCCCATTTTCCTTCTGTCTCCCTGTAATCTCTGACACCGTGATTAATTAAAAACCTATCTATCTCCTCGTTAAATACACTCAATGATTTTACTCAATATATTTAATGTCTGTGGCAATGAATTCCACATATTCACTGCCACCCACCTAAAGAAATCCCTCCTCATCTCTGTTCAAAATGCATGCCCCTCAATTCTGAGTCTGTGCTCTCTGGTCCTAGGCTCCCCCACTGTAGGGAACTTCCTCTCCACATCCACTCTATCTAGGCTTTTCAATATTCCATAGGTTTCAATGAAATCAACCCTCATTCGTCTAAACACCAACAGGTACAGACCCACAGCCATCAAAAGCTCCTCATATGTTAACCCTTTCATTACTGGGAGTATTCTTGTGAACATCCTCTAGACCCTTTCCGATGCCAGCATATCTTTTCTTAGATAAAGGGATTACATTCTGGCGGACAGAGTGTAGGTGCACGGTGAAATGGTCCGCTGAGAAACTGCTTTACTCCCAGGTGAAGGAAGGCCAGCAACCCCCTGGAAGTGCATCAAAAATAACATCAAAAATGAGTTTGAAGAAATTCCACATGACATCTAAAAACTGGGAATGCTTTGCACTCAATAGATGCATCTGGAGGAAATCTGTTCAAGAATGAGCTGTAATACACAAGAACGACCTCCGCTGTGCACAGAGAACAAGCAGAAGCTGTGAAAGGGGAGACTGAACATTAAGAAGACCCAACCATTAACCACAGTCACAACTTGCCCATACTACACCAGAATACGGGGATCCCAGACTGGCCTCTACAACTACCTGAAGACCCACCAACAGACAACTCTTTAGGACAGGGGTCCCCAGAGTTTTTTGTGTAGACCCTACATCACATTTAACTCAAGTGATCTCACTACTCCTACTGTTGTACTGTGACAAAGTTTAATGTCAACGCAGTATTTATTATCAGAGTACATACAACCCTGTAGTTCTTTTTCTATCAGCATGCATAGCAATTTTATAGAACAGAAACTATAAACTGTAAACATCGGGAAGTGTTAACTGTAAACAAACTGTACAAATGCAAATATAAACAAATAACTGTAAATAACAAGCACGAAATAACAATATAACAGAGTCCTTAAATGAGTGTGGCTATCCCCTTTTGTTCAAGAGTCTGATGGTTGATGGGTAGAAACTGTTCCTCACCCTGGTGGTGTGAGTCCTGAAGCACCTGTACCAGCTACGTGATGGTAGCAGTGAGAAAAGAGCATGGCATGGGTGGTGAGGATCTTTGATGATTGATGCTACTTTTCTTCGACAAAGTTATTCATGATTGTCAGGAGGCCAGAGGGCTGCTTCAGATTAGAGAATTGGAGCACATGAAGAAGAGAACAAGCTGCTTGTTTCAAACAGAGAGCACTACAAGGCAATGACAGACATCTGAAAGGCAGCCAGAACATTCCGGATGTTTGATGTAGAGGTGACAACATTCGCAGGCATCCGATGCCTTACCCAGAGGGAAGAATTTAAATTGTAATGTGGAAATATATCTGTAACCTTGAAGTCTTCATGAATTTATAACCTTTTTAAATAGTGACGTGACAAAATGGAATCTGTATAATCCCAGAATGCTTTGCTGATTTGCTCACATAGCTGGTTAAGAAGCTTACAAGAATATGAGTTAGAGCAGGAGGTGTTTGGGCGCTGCATGATTAAAGGAGGAAAAGCAAGACACAGCTGTTGGTGGGGGGGGTAGACTAAGAATCAAGGACAAAGACTAAGGGCCTCATGCAAGACTAATAAGAGATAAAACAAGATGCATTTAAGGGATGGAACAGCCTTGAGGTCATGAAGTTGATGATTACTGGACTCTGTAAATATTTAAGAGTGATCTATTTTGAACTGTAAGATTGAAACTATCTACCGATGGCTTATCATGCGGAGGTAGTCTTACCTTGCAAGCAATAAACATTCTTAAAATCAGATCCACTCTGATTTTGCTGTAGTCTCTTATTGTTTATTTAAAAGAACTAGCTGAATGGTACACAACAGTAACAAAGAAAAAAGTGAGAATGATCTCATTTTAAATGATCACCATTTCCCAATAAGGGATTACCTGCAGCCTTCAGTTCATTGACAATAAAGGCCTTCCCTGTAAAACATCAGCACAGATACTCAAAAGTGGGGCAAAGTTCTGACCGAAAATCTAATGGCAAAAGTTAACGAAGTTAGTCAAATCCCTCTAGTCTAAAGTCAAAGTCAAGCTTCTCATTTAGTTGCCCTTATTAGTCAATAACCTATCAACCTCCACTTCAGCTATACACAATGATTAAAACTAAATTCTTACTTCTACTTTTGAAGTCAAAGTTACATTTATTGTCAAGTGCACAAGTACAGATTTGCATAGGTGCCATGAAAAACTTACAGCAACACACACACACACACCTCATCAGGTTAGGCAGCATCTGTAGAGGGGAATAAAAAGAGTCTTTGTTTTGAGCTGAGACCCTTCATTTTTAGCTAGAAGATGGTGAATTTGTGGAATTTGTTGCAATGGGCGGCAGTGGAGGCCAAGTCATTGGGTGTATTTAAGGCAGAGATTGATAGGTATCTGAGTAGCTAGGGCATCAAAGGTTATGGTGAGAAGGCGGGGGAGTGGGACTGAAGGGGGAGATTGGATCAGCTTGCGATGAAATGGCGGAGCAGACTCGATGGGCCGAATGGCCAACTTCTGCTCCTTTGTCTTATGATCTTATGTAAATAGCATTCCCAAGAAAAACATCAATTACTCATTTTTTTACAAGAATTATCAGAACAAAAAAAAAAGCAAAGTCCATTTTAGTGCAAAGTGGTTATTAATTATTTCACAGCTTGGGTCATGTGACTGTGTTTCACCGCCAATGAAATTCCTCCTAAGGCATAGGCACAGAAAACATGGCAGCCAATATGCACACAGCATGCCCCCACAAGGAGCTATATGAAATTAACATGAGAATCATTGAGGTCCGTGCCCACTGCATGCAAACATTTAATTCCACAATGGAATTTGAAGTCAGATCTCTCAATTTTTGGTGTACACATGGTGCCAGTTCTATAGCTTAACCACAACGCCATTTCATCACAACATGAGTAATATTTTACTATTTACTAAAGAATCATTAAACAGAGGCCCGGAGGTCGCCTGTAGCTGGGGTTAGATGCCTGTCAGTGTATATGACGTCATGGGAGGGTAGGAAAGTGGCTTGTTTGGCTATTGTTGTCTTGCCTTGTTCTGCTGTTGTTGTTGTTGTTGTTGCTTGTGTTGTTCTGCTGAACACTGTGGGCTTACCATGTTGCGCTGGAATGTGTAGCGACACTTGGGGTCTTCCCTAGCACATCCTTAAGTGTGTTTGTTGTTAACACAAACAACACATTTTGCTGTAGGCTTCCATAAGACCGTAAGATATAGAAGCAGAATTAGGCCATCTGGCCCAACAAGTCTCTCTCCACCATTTCATCCTGACCTATTTTCCCTCTCAGCCTTTTCCCCATATCCCTTCATGCCCTGACTGATCAAGAATCTATCAGCCTCTGCCTTAACTATACCGAATGACTTGGCCTCCACAGCCACCTATGGCAATGAATTCTACAGATTCACCACTCTCTGACTTAAAGAAATTCCTCCTCACCTCTCTTCCAAAAGGATGCCCCTCTATTCTGAGGCTTTGTCCTCTGGTCTTAGACTTTCAATGTACATGTGGCAAATACTGAATCTGAATTGGAACCTGAATCTTAATCTGATTCTGAATCAGAATTCGATTCCTGCACAGCAAGCTATAATGTAAAAGACTTCATGAGATTTAATTTAACAACAAACTAAGGGGTCCTTCCTGACCAACATTCCTCCCTCATCCACTATCACTATGAGAAAGCAGATCTGGCCATTACTGTTTCTGAGCGTTGGGTATGCACCAATTATCTGCCTCATTTGCTCTAGTCCATCAGTGATTACACTTCAATTAGTCAGTTAACCAGCAGTAAATTACAATCCTCATAATCTGAAGCCTGGACTATTGACCTGGAAGAACTTTTATATCTCTCCAGAGAAAATGAAACATTCGGGCAATTAACTTGAAATACAAGAACTAGTATTAGCAATGGTGACCATGAAGTTATTGAATGCAGTAAAAAAACTAACCTGGTTCACCAATAAATGCAAGAAATTTTGTGGATTCAAGATAAAGATTAGCCTTTTTTTGCCATACGTACATCAAAATGCCAAAACACACAGTGAAATTGTGTCGTACAAGTCAAAACAAATCAACAGGGGTTGTGCCGGGCGGCCTGCACGTGCCACCACACTTCCGGTGTGAACGTAGCATGCCCACAATTAACTAGCCCTAATCTGTACGTTTTTGGAATGCGGGAGGAAGCCCTGAGCAGAAAATATTCATTTATATTCAGGGACAGAAATCTGCCTTCCTTAACAATGGTAAGTGATCTGTAATAGGTAAATAAACCACGTGGTTATGGGATCATTTGGTTGAGTGGTGTTGCAAGAACAACTTTGCACTCAGTGTCAATAAAACCAAGGATTGTTGGCTGCAGGAAGGGGGAGCCGAGGAACACACATCAGTCTTCATTGAGGAATCAGTAGAGGAAAAGCTGAGCAGTTTCAGGTTCCTGAGTGTCAAAATCCCTGAAGTTTTATCTTGGGTCCAACATATCAATGTAATTACAAAGAAGGCACAACAGCGGCTATATTTCATTAGGAGTTTGAGAACACTCGATATGTCACCAAAGACTCTTGCATATTTCTACAGGTGTACTGTAGAGAGTATTCTAACTGATTGCATTTCATCTGGTATGAAGCGGCCACTGCACAGGATCGGTAAAAGCTGCAGAAAGTTGTAAACTCAGCCAGCTCCATCATGGGCACCAGCCTCCCCAGCATCCAAGACACCATCAAAAAGCGAAGCCTCAAGAAGGCATCCATCATTTAGGACTCCTGTTACCCAGGACATCCCTCTTCTCATTGCTACCATCAAAGAAGAGATACAGGAACATAGAACATAGAAGAGTACAGCACATTACAGGCCCTTCGGCCCACAATGTTGTGCTGACCCTCAAACCCTGCCTCCCATATAACCCCCCCACCTTAAATTCCTCCATATACCTGTCTAGTAGTCTCTTAAACTTCACTAGTGTGCCTGAAGACTCTCAACATTTCAAGAACAGCTTCAGGACGAAGGTGCAAAACACAGTACATATATTACATACAACATGTAAAATAGTATCAACACTACAATACTAACAGATAATAAAGATATTCTGTAGATGTACAAGTTGACATGAAGTGCATGTACAAAATATAGTTAAATATACAACAGTATAATGCTACTGGTGTCATAAATAATGTGTACTGGGTAATAAACACTGATCTTAAACCAATTTTTATCAGTGCACCATAGAAAGCATCCTATCAGGATGCATTATGGCTTGGTACAATATCTGCTCTACCCAAGAGCACAAGAAACTGTAGAGTTGTGGATACAGCTCAGCACGTCATAGAAACTAGACTCTTTTCCATGGACTCTGTGTATACTTTTCACTGTCTCAGTAAAGCTGCCAGATAAATCAAAGACTGAACCAACGGTGGACGTTTTCTCCTCTTTCCCATCCCAGAAGATACGAAGCTCTGAAAACACATACCACCAGCCTTAAGGACAACTTCTACTCTACCATTATATAGCCTGGGGAAAAGTACACACTCAGGACCACAAATACTTTTTCGGGTTTTAATTCCTTTATCTGTTTTAGATGTTTAAATGCCAGAAGAGGGTCTTAAAACAAAACGAATGACTTTACAGTCAGGTCATGCTGTTACAATCTCTGTTTAACCTTCAATCCACACACTTGTTATTGACGAATTGCGTATACAGTATAAAAATACATAAAGAAAACCACAAAAAACTAATACAGTACTAATACTGTAGTGGCAATCCTGAAGTAACACAATACAAACAACATTAGAATCCCCCCAATCCTGTATCTTATACACAGCAGTGAAAAATGTAAGCGAATACATCTCATCTAAAACATCTACTACTCTTTAGTATACACGTGCTGAGCCCCCGGAGACTAAACATTCACGTTACGCGGTTACATGCACAATCAGTCATGATACAATAAAGTTAGACAAAAGGTAAACTTTGGCATAACTTTTACAAGATATTGCCTGGTAGTTAAATTACAGGAGGACTGACCTACTTGGCTGGTAAGGAACTTCGCACAAGCCATGCTATCCAGCGTTAAGTCCTTTACTCGTGAAAATCTAAAGCATCCACATGTAAAACATGTCAAATTACTGATATTCTTGATTTGCCAACAAGCATAAATGAATTCACATGGATATCATCAATTAATGCTCACCTTTCCTCACCGAGCCCAGCATTTCTGGGAGGACCTCAATTCCAAAGCCCCACCAGCTTCTTCAGCAGAAAACAAAATGGTCTCCCCATGATCCCACGCGTGCATAATAACATCACCATCTCCACTTAAAGGCACAGACAACTATTCTAGCATTACCCAGATAGATGCCTGAGTACACTTTTTTGATGATAATGAATAGCATTTGATGGTCACCCGGTTACAGTTATAAGACTATGGAATGATTCCTAGTACCATAAGATGGATTCTTGACCTCAACAATATACCTCAGTATGATCTTGCACTTTTTTGCTAACCTGCACTTTACTTTCTTTGTAGCTTTTATACTTTATTCTGCATTGTTATTGTTTTATCTTGTTCAGCCTCAAAGTGGTTCCTTAAAGTTGTTATCCCTAGGGATGGTATTGGGGATAAGCTTCCACTACCTTTTAAATGCTCCCAAAGGCCAAAACCTCAAATAGCCTCTGACAATCAAGTTCTGCCCCTGGCCTTAAAATGTGGCTCAGCTACGAAACCTAATGGAACTGTTTCTGCTGACAGGAGAAGAGGGAAAGGCAGGTTACTGGCACCTTAAAACCAGTCGTTTCAGGCAGATGGCGCTCGTCAGCCATGGTTGGCAGCTCATCAAGGAAAAAGAAAACTCTGATCTCTGAGGTCCGCTGCCTTGCGGCTATACTCACTATGAGGAAGGCTTCAGGAGTAAACCCCATGGGAAAAATCCAGGGCTGAAGTCCCCAAGGCAGTCCTACCTTGAGAACAACCCTGACTGGAAATTCTTGTGACACTGTTGATACCAAACTGTATTAGACTGTAATGTTCCTTTGGGTTTATTGGAAATGTGGAGAGTGGAAGCTTGCGACATGGGCAGCAGCTTGCTCCCATATTGCACTGCCCTGGCTAGGCTATCTAGACAGCCAGGACACAACATCCATGGTTGACCTCAACCAACAGAGGCCTCACCTCAATGCACTGTGTAATTTGATCTGTTTGAACAGCATGCAAGACCAGCCTTTCACACTTAGTCAATGTAACAATAATAAACCAATACCAATTAGAAAGCGCTGGAGGAACTAACTGTGCCAGGTAGAATCTACGGAAAGAAATGGACAGTCAATGTTTGGAGTTGAGACCCTGGAAAGGAAAAGGGGAAATAGCCAGTATGCAGAGATTGGGGAGGTGGCAAGAAATGAGCAGTTGATGTAGATCAGGTGAAGAGCGTGACATGTAGATGGTGAAGGAGGGAGAGCAAGAATGATACATGCTTCTGGATGGTGACAGATGTAAGGGATAAAGGGCTGAAGAAGATAGCATCTGATATGAAAGGACAGTGGAGCACAGAGTAAAGGGAAGAAGGTGGGGACCAGAAGGAGGAAGGTAAAAATTACAATAAGATGCAAAAATAAATAAATAGCATCAAAGAGGAATGATGTGGTGGTCTTCATAGGTCCATGGACCATTCAGAAATCAGAAGGTGGAGGGGAAGAATCTGTTTTTAAAACATTGAGTGCGAGTCTGTAGAAAATTGTCAGAATCCTTGGTGACATCCCAAATCTCTTCAAACTCCTAATGATATAAAGCCACTGGAGTGCCTCCTTTGTGATAGCATCAGTGTGCTGGACCAGGATTGATCGTCCAGGATGTCGACAACCAGAACCTTGAAGCTGCTCATCCTTTCCAATGCTGACTCCTCATTCAGGACTTGTGTGAGTTCTCCTAACTTCATCTACGTAAAGTCCACAGTCAGCGTTTCGGTCTTGCTAATGCTGAATGCAAGGTTGCTACTGCGACACAACTCAACCATTAAATCTATCTTACTCCTTAACGTGACCACTTGGGATTCTGCTAAGTAATGGGGAATATGAGTACTTGTGTGCAGCAAACCTACTTCCTTGAGGACCAGGGAGAAGGACTCAGAATATTGGAAGTGAATGGAGTAAAATGTAGTCGACAGTGGCTGGATAACAGCAACAGTGTTTGTTCTAAATGCCTGTGAACAAAATAAGTTAAGACTGCCAGGAAAACATATAGTTTAAAACATTTAGTCTGAGACCCTTCACTTGGGAGTAAGTGGGGAGATTCCAGAATAAGGTGGGGAGAGGGAAAGCAGTACAAGCTAGAAGGCAATAGTTGAAACCAGGGTGAGGGGGAAGGTGGGTAAATGAAGGAGGGGAGATGAAGTAAGAATCTGGGAGATGATAGGTCAAAAGGTAAGGGGCTGAAGAAGAAGGAATTTGATAGGAGTGGAGATTGGACCATGGGAGAAAGGGAAGCAGGAGGGCCATCGAATGGGGTGATAGGCACATGAGGAGAAGAGAAGTGATTAGAAGGGAGCCAGAATGAGGAATGGAAAAATAGAAGAGTGAGAGGGAGTCCTTTCATCAGACGCAGTGTTCATGGGTTTGTTGTAAATTCGGAAACCTGATGGCAGAGAGAAGAAGCTGTTCCTAAAACATTGAGCGTGTACCATCTTTCCTGATGGTAACAAGGAGAAGAAGGCATCCTCTGAGTGCTGGGGGCCGTTAATGATGGAAGCTGTCCTTTGAGGCCTCGCCTTTTGAAGATGTCCTCTATCTGCGGAGGCCAGTGCCCATGATAGATCTGGCTGAGTCTGCAACCTTCTGCAGCATTTTTCTGGTGCTGGGCAGTGGCCCTCCACACCAAGTGGTGATGCAACCAGTCGGAATGCTCACCACAGCACACATGTAGAAATTTGCTACTGTCTTTGGTGACATACCAAATCTCCGCAAGTTCCTAATAAAATGAAATCCTCCCTAAAGGTTTATCAGAAAAATTGTGAAAACCTCAAACACGCAAAAGTCTGCAGATGCTGGAAATCCAAAGCAACTCACACGAAATGCTGGGGGATCTCAGCAGGTGAGGCAGCATCTACGGAAGTGAATGAACAGTCAACATAACCTGGTACTTATTGAGCAATGCAACAGCAGAAACCCTCGAGCAGGCATGAGATCGCATTAAGGGTAGAAACCACCTTCTGCACCTTTGAAGCTGAGGCAGCCATGGTACCGTGATGACTATATTAAGAATGAAATTGGGGCATTAATATCAGGAAGCAATATACATTATTTAAAATGGGTTGCAATACCCTTCCTTCTGACTACAAAATAATTATTTATCTGCATGTTGAAATATGCTACTTAATGTCAATTTAAATTTAATGCATAAAAATAATACAAATAATCATATTGTAGATAAATACATGTATCTATAAGTTCAATGTATTGGTTTCAGGCTCCAAAGATTCTTAACATAGTAATGACATGCATTGGCCTGTGAAGAAGGTTCAGAGATTGAAAACACCACCATTTCTTAGTGCTCTCCTGTATAAGTGCAGCCCGCAGGCTAATATTATGGGATATTACTACTGCTCGTCAAGGGTTCTGTGTCTGTTGTATAATGAAGTTGCTTTGATTTAATTTACAAGTACAGCCGTGCACTGCCAAGGACTGGGTATGCACTAATGTTTTATTTAAAGTAAACGGTGAACAGTTTTTTTTAACAAAAATAAGCTCTCTGTATCACACTCTGCATCTAAAGAGCCAAGAAAAGCATCGATTGGTTGAAGACTGCACGAATTGAAAGCAAATTGAGCAGGATAATGTTCATTTGGATGAGATTTATCTGTGATTACCCCTTGATATCTAGGTCTTGGATTATTCTAGAACATAGGAACTGAAATTTAGAAGAATGGTGGGGGGGGACATCATTGAATGAAACATATCAAATGTTGAAACGTATGGATGTGGAGAGGATGCTTCCTATGGTAGGGGAGTTTATGACTAGAAGACACAGTCTCAGAACAGAGGGGCATCCTCTTAGAACAGAAATGGGGGGATTTCTTTAGCCAGAGAGTGGTGACTCTGTGGAATTCATTGCCACAGACGGCTAGGAAGCCAAGTCTTTAAGTATATTTAAGGCAGAGGTTGATAGATTCTTGATTAGTTGGGGCATGAAGGGATACGGGGAGAAGGCAGGAGATTGGAACTGGCAGGGAAGTGGATCAGACATGATGAAATGGTGGTAGACTTGATGGGCCAAACTGTCCTAATTCTGCTCCGATATCTTATAGTCTTAAGGTCTTTTGATTTATAAAGAGGACAAGATCAATCAGTATTCATGCCATCTCCACTGTTCAATAAGTTGTTAGACCCTGATGTTTTTGCAATCCAAAAGTTCTTCAGCAGTTAAGGATGAGGCATAAGACTTCAAAGATCAAACTAATTTCATTGACAAAGTGCATATCATCATCATTATGTACAGTGTGATTTGATGTGGGCGATCTGGATTTAGTTGCTTCAGGTGTGATAGAGTAGGAGGGGCCAGAGGAGGAGGTGTTGCATTGCTTGTCCGAGAAAATCTTATGGCGGTGCTTTGGAAGGATAGATTAGAGAGCTCCTCTAGGGAGACTATTTGGGTGGAGTTGAGGAATGGGAAAGGTGTAGTAACACTGATAGGAGTGTATTATAGGCCACCTAATGGGGAGCGTGAGTTGGAAGAGCAAATGTATAAGGAGATAGCAGATATTTGTAGTAAACACAAGGTGGTGATTGTGGGAGATTTTAATTTTCCACACTTAGACTCGGAAGCTCATTCTGTAAAAGGGCTGGGTGGTTTAGAGTTTGTAAAATGTGTGCAGGATAGTTTTTTGCAACAATACGTAGAAGTACCGACTAGAGATGGGGCAGTGTTGGATCTCCTGTTAGGGAATGCGATAGGTCAGCTGACAGATGTATGTGTTGGGGAGCACTTTGGGTCCAGTGATCACAATAGCATTAGCTTCAATATAATTATGGAGAAGGACAGGACAGGACCTAGAGTTGAGATTTTTGATTGGAGAAAGGCTAACTTTGAGGAGATGCGAAGGGATTTAGCGAGAGTGGATTGGGTCAAGTTGTTTTATGGGAAGGATGTAATAGAGAAATGGAGGTCTTTTAAGGGTGAAATTATGAGGGTACAGAATCTTTATGTTCCTGTTAGGATGCAAGGAAAGGTTAAAGGTTTGAAAGCAGCATGGTTTTCAAGGGATATTAGAAATTTGGTTCAGAAAAAGAGGGATGTCTACAATAGATATAGGCAGCATGGAGTAAAGGAATTGCTCGAGGAATATAAAGAATGTAAAAGGAATCTTAAGAAAGAGATTAGAAAAGCTAAAAGAAGATACGAGGTTGGTTTGGCAAATAAGGTGAAAGTAAATCCGAAAGGTTTCTACAGTTATATTAAAAGCAAGAGGGTAGTGAGGGATAAAATTGGCCCCTTAGAGAATCAGAGTGGTCAGCTATGTGTGGAGCCGAGGGAGATGGGAGAGATTTTGAACGATTTCTTCTCTTCGGTATTCACTAAGGAGAAGGATATTGAATTGAGTAAGGTGTGGGAAACAAGTAAAGAAGTTATGGAACCTATGACAATTAAAGAGGTGGAAGTACTGGCGCTTTTAAGAAATTTAAAAGTGGATAAATCTCCGGGTCCTGACAGGATATTCCCCAGGACCTTGAGGGAAGTTTGTGTAGAAATAGCAGGAGCTCTGACAGAGATCTTTAAGATGTCATTAGAAACGGGGATTGTGCCGGAGGATTGGCGTATTGCTCATGTGGTTCCATTGTTTAAAAAGGGTTCTAGAAGTAAGCCTAGCAATTATAGACCTGTCAGTTTGACATCAGTGGTGGGTAAATTAATGGAAAGTATTCTTAGAGATAGTATTAATAATTATCTGGAGAGACAGGTTCTGATTAGGAGTAGCCAGCATGGATTTGTGCGTGGAAGGTCATGTTTGACAAACCTTATTGAATTTTTTGAAGAAGTTACGAGGAATGTTGACGAGGGTAAGGCAGTGGATGTAGTCTATATGGACTTCAGCAAAGCCTTTGACAAAGTTCCACATGGAAGGTTAATTAAGAAGGTTCAGTCATTAGGTATTAATGCTGGAGTAATAAAATGGATTCAACAGTGGCTAGATGGGAGATGCCAGGAAGTAGTGGTGGATAATTGTTTATCGGGATGGAGGCCGGTGACTAGCGGGGTGCCTCAGGGATCTGTTTTGGGCCCAATGTTGTTTGTAATATATATAAATGATCTGGATGATGGGATGGTAAATTGGATTAGTAAGTATGCCGATGATACTAAGGTAGGAGGTGTTGTAGATAATGAGGTGGGTTTTCAAAGCTTGCAGGGAGATTTATGCCGGTTAGAAGAATGGGCTGAATGTTGGCAGATGGAGTTTAATGCTGAGAAGTGTGAGGTTCTACATTTTGGCAGGAATAATCCAAATAGAACATACAGGGTAAATGGTAGGGCATTGAGGAATGCAGAGGAACAGAGAGATCTAGGAATAACAGTGCATAGTTCCCTGAAGGTGGAGTATCATGTAGATAGGGTGGTGAAGAAGGCTTTTGGAACGCTGGCCTTTATAAATCAAAGCATTGAGTACAGAAGTTGGGATGTAATGTTAAAATTGTACAAGGCATTGGTAAGGCCAAATTTGGAATATTGTGTGCAGTTCTGGTCACCGAATTATAGGAAAGATATCAATAAATTAGAGAGAGTGCAGAGACGATTTACTAGGATGTTACCTGGGTTTCAGCAATTAAGTTACAGAGAAAGGTTGAACAAGTTAGGTCTCTATTCATTGGAGCGTAGAAGGTTGAGGGGGGATTTGATCAAGGTATTTAAAATTTTGAGAGGGATAGATAGAGTTGACGTGAATAGGCTGTTTCCATTGAGAGTAGGGGAGATTCAAACGAGAGGACATGATTTGAGAGTTAGGGGGCAGAAGTTTAAGGGAAACATGAGGGGGTATTTCTTTACTCAGAGAGTGATAGCTGTGTGGAATGAGCTTCCTGTAGAAGTAGTAGAGGCCAGTTCAGTTGCGTCATTTAAGGTAAAATTGGATAGGTATATGGACAGGAAAGGAGTGGAGGGTTATGGGCTGAGTGCCGATAGGTGGGACTAGGTGAGATTAAGAGTTTGGCACGGACTAGGAGGCCCGAGATGGCCTGTTTCCATGCTGTGATTGTTATATGGTTATATATGGTTATATGATCAAAGTCTCATGACCATAATGGGTCTTGGCAAATTTTTCTACAGGTGGTTTGTCATTGCCTTCTTCTGGGTAACCATCTCTTCAAGATGGGTAACCCCAGCCATTATCAATACGCTTCAGAGATTGCTTGCCTGGCATTAGTGGTCACATAGCCAGGGCTTGTGATATGCACCACAACATCAGTAAGACAAAGGAGATGGTGATGGATTTTAGGAAACCAAATCTGCATTGTTCCCTGTTAATATTGATGGTGAAGACATGGATATGGAGAGAACCTATAAGTACCTGTGGATGCCCCTGGATGACAGAGTAGAGAAAGCACCAACACAGAGGCTGTACGAAAAGGGCCAGAGTCATCTCTACTTCCTGAGGAGACTGAGGTCCTTTGGAATATGCAGGCCTCTCCTTCACATGTTCTACCAGTCTGTTGTCGCCAATACAATCTTCTATGTGGTGGTGTGCTGGGGCAATGACATCAACACGGGTGATGCCAACTGGCTTAATAAACTGATTAGAAAGGCTGGCTCTGTTATAGGAGTTAAACTGAACACACTGGAGGCTGTGGTAGAACAAAGGACCCTGCGGAAAATCTTGTCAACTCTGGACAACGTTTCTCACCCTCTGCATGCCACCTTGGCTAAACAGAGGAACACTTTTAGTAATAAACTAAGGCAACTGTGCTGCTGCAAAGAGTGCTATATGAGTTCATTCAAACCCTTGGCCATTATGCTCTACCAGCTTATAGCCAGGGAAGTGATGACCCCTCCTGTTAGACTGTTTGAAGTCACTTACTTTTTATTCTTTCTCTTCTAATATCTGTATATTTGTATATCTGTGCACTTGACAAGCTACTCTGACACTGTAATTTCCTTTGGGACAAATGAAGTATCCATCCATCTATCTAATTATTTCTGTCATTATTCTGTCCTAAGATTTATTTTCTTGCAGGCATTCACAGTAAATACAAAGAAGCAATAAATATCGAGAAGATGAGATGAAGGGTCCTTGAATGTGAGCCCTGCCCTTATTGCTGACTATCATCTTATTAAGATTTACAAGAGTAAAGAAGGAGAAGAAGAATATAAGAACATAAGAAATAGGAGCAGGAGTAGGCCATCTGGCCATCGAGCCTTCTCCACCATTCAATAAAATTGTGGCTGATCTGGCCATGGACTCATCTCCACCTACCTGTCTTCCCCCATAACTATTAATTCCCCTACTATGCAAAAATCTATCCAACTTTGAATAAAAATATATTTACTGAGATAGCCTCCACTTCAATGGGCAGAGAATTCCACAGACTCACCACTCTCAGAGAGAAGCAGTTCCTCGTCATCTCCATCCTAAATCTACTCCCTCAAATCTTGAAGCAATATCTCCTTGTTCCAGCCTCACCTGCCAGTGGAAACAACTTTCCTGCCTCTATCTTATCCATTCCTTTCATAATTTGATGTGTTTCTATAAGATCTCCTCTCAGTCTTCTGAATTCCAGTGAGTACAGTCCCAGGTGACTCAAATCCCTCCACATAGTCTAACTCCCTCATCTCTGGCATCAACCTGGTGAACCTCCTCTGCAACACCTCCAAATCCAGTATATTCTTCCTCAAGTAAGGAGACCAGAACTGCATGCAGTACTCCAAGTGCGGCCTCTCCAGTACCCTGTACAGTTGCAGTATAACCTCCCTGCTCTTAAATTCAATCCCTCTAGCAATGAAGGCCAACATTCCATTTGCCTTCTTCACAGCCTGTTGCACCTATGAACCAACATTTTGTGATTCATGCACAAGCACTCCCAAGTCCCTCTGCACAGCAGCATGCCGCATTTAAATAATAATCTGCTTTTTCATTTTTCCTCCCAAAATGGATGACCTCACATTTACCAACATTGTGCTCCATCTGCCAGACCCTTGCCCATTCACTTAACCTATCTATATCTCTCTGCAGACTCTCTGTATCTTCTGCACAATATGCTTTCACAGTGAGAGATAAAGGACAAAGAGACTACTGAGAACAGAAGTCCTTTGATAACAATAACCAATAAGATAACCAGATTCAAGTAATACGACATCCACCAAAGAAACCAAGAAGTTTCCAGAAAAATTTTGAGGGAACTCTAACCACCGCAAAATTCACTGAAAAATTACTTAAGACCATAAGACATAGGAGTAGAATTAGGCCAATTGGCCATTAAGGCTGCTCTACCATTTCATCATGGCTGATTTATTATCCCTTGCAATTACTTTCTCCTACCTTCCCTCCATAACCTTTGATGCCCCTTCTATTCAAGAACCTATCAAACTCCACTTTAATGATTTGGCCTCCATGGTGATCTGTGGCAACGAATTCCACAGACTCACTGCCCTCTGGCTGAAGACATTCCTCCTTATCTCTGTTCTAAAGGTACGTCCTTCAATTCTGAGGCTGTGCCGTTTGATCCTAGACTGCCCCAATGTAAGAAACATCCTCCTCATGTCCACTCTTTCTGGGCCTTTTGATAGGTTTTCATGAGATTCCCCCCTTCATCCAGTGGGTACAGACCTAGAGCTATCGAATGTTCCTCATATATTAACCTTCTCATTATGATTGCCAATCTCGTGAACTTCCTCTGGATCTTCGTCAATGTCTATTCATTCACATAAGGCACCCAAAACTGCTCAACTATATCCATTTATATAGGTAATTTTATAAAAATATAATCAAGATAAGAAATTAAACTACGATTTACTAGGATGTTACCTGGGTTTCAGCAATTAAGTTACAGAGAAAGGTTGAACAAGTTAGGTCTCTATTCATTGGAGCGTAGAAGGTTGAGGGGGGATTTGATCGAGGTATTTAAAATTTTGAGAGGTATAGATAGAGTTGACGTGAACAGGCTGTTTCCATTGAGAGTAGGGGAGATTCAAACTAGAGGACATGATTTGAGAGTTAGGGGGCAGAAGTTTAAGGGAAACACAAGAGGGTATTTCTTTACTCAAAGAGTGATAGCTGTGTGGAATGAGCTTCCTGTAGAAGTAGTAGAGGCCAGTTCAGTTGTGTCATTTAAGGTAAAATTGGATCGGTATATGGACAGGAAAGGAGTGGAGGGTTATGGGCTGAGTGCAGGTAGGTGGGACTAGGTGAGATTAAGGGTTCGGCACGGACTAGGAGGGCCAAGATGGCCTGTTTCCGTGCTGTGATTGTTATTATTATTATATGGTTATTATAAGAAAAATAAGATTCTACACCCCAAACCCTGAAGTTCCTGAGTATCAGCATCTCTGAGGATCTATCCTTGACCCAGCATGTTGATGCAATCACAAAGAAGGCACAACAGTGGCTATGCTTCATTAGGAGTTTGAGGAGAATTGGTGTGTCCCCAAGAACAGTTGCAAATTTCGAAAGTTCTGCCCTCGAGAACATTCTGACTGGTTGCATCGCTGCCTGGTATGAAGGGACCACTACACAAGTGTGGAAATTGTTGCAGGAAGTTGCAAACTCAGCAGCTCTATCATGGGCACCAGCCTCCCTGGCACCCAGAACACCCTCAAAAGGTGTTGCCTCAAATAGGTGGCATCCATCATTGATACCATCACCCAGGACATGTCCTCTTGTCAGCTCCACTATCGGGGAGGAGGTACAGGTGCCTAAAGACACACTCTCAATGTTTCAGTAACAGCTTCTTCCCTTCTGCCATCAGATTTCTGAATAGACATTGAACCCATAAACACTACCTCTGTACTTTTCCCTCTCGTGTTGCACTACCTATTTAATTTATTTTCTACTTATACTTCTGATTGCATTTTATAGTTATTATTATGTATTGCATGGTACAATTGTCACAAAACAACAAAATTCACAATATATATATCAGCGATATTAAACCTGATTCTGAAAATCCTGTACCTGTTTACCCTGCCTCCTGGGGAGTGTTGTAGAACAGTGGGATCAAAACTTTGGACACGTGGTCCCTGAAAGTGGTCTCACAGGTAGACAGAATGTTGAAAAAGGAATTTTGCATGCTGACCTTCATCGAGGATAGACATTGGGATGTTGTGTTACAGTTGTACAAGATATTGGGTCGAGTTTTTGTTCATCTGTGATAGGAAAGATGTCTTTAAATTGGAAAGAGTGAAAGGATGCTGCCTGAGTTAAAAGGAGAGATTATCGATTAAAGATTCACTTTACCTGTCAAAAGTACATTGCAATAGCAAAACATACAGTGAAAGGTGTCATTTTGCATCAAGGCCCATCACAGATCCTTATAAAGGATTTCAGCCCAAAATGTCGACTGTTTTTTCCTTTCCATAGATGCTGCCAGAGCTGCTGAGTTCCTTCGACATTTTGTTTGTGTTGCCCTGGATTTCCAGCAACTGTAGTATCGCCATGTTTCCAGTATCAATATAGCAATATATCAATATATCAATATAGGGAGGAAAACAGAGCACCCAGTGGAGCCCACACACTCATGGGGAAAACATACAACCTCCACGCAGACATGAGTGTGTGTGTGTGAGTGTACGTGTGATGCACGCCTGTATGTCTGTATGGGTGTATGTGTGTGTGCATGTGTCTGTGTGAGAGTGTGTGTGTGTCCATGTGTGTGCCTGTGTGTACGTGTATATGTGTGCATATGTCTATGTGTATGAGTGTGTCTCTGTTTCTGTGAATGTGTGTGTGTGTTTGTGTGTGAGTGTACGTGTGATGCGTGTCTGTGTGTCTGTGAGTGTGTGTGTGTGTGTGTTTGCATCTTTGTGTGAGTGTGTGTGTGTGTGTAAGTCTGTCTGCATGTCTGTGTCTACTTTTCCACTCACAATGTTTAGTAAATGCTAATCTCTGCTCAGAAAATGAGCCTTTGTTTACACAGGAATCATTTCGAATGCATCAAAATCTAATAGATCTGCCATTTCTTTTCTTGAAATGTTGATGACCAATGACAACACAGTATTATTATAATATTTGCTGAATCTCCAGTAAGGAACAGCATCGATATGCAGCACCTTGAGCACCCCGTCATTTGCTTGTGATGTTCCCACCGGATTCGGAGTTTATAAGTTGCTGTGGCTGTGTTAGAACTTCAGATTTGGGAAGCCGTGTAAAAATGTCGTGTCCCTTGACAATCCCTCAGTTCTTGTATTTGCTCATTCAGCAGCAGCAGAATGCAGGGGCACTTGGAACCAAGCGAACATAAAGGCAGAACTCCCATGGATACTGGAAACCTAAGAATGAGCCTGTGGATAGCATAGAGAACAGATTCCAATTTACATTTATATATTTATCACATGTACATCAAACCCTACTGTGCAACGTGTCATTTGTGTTAACAATCAACACAACTGAGGGTGTGGTGAGGGCAGCCGCAAGTGTCAGCACACAGTCCGGCGCCAACATAGCACATCTACGACCTTCAACAGAACACAAACCACAACAACAATGGCAAAACTAAACAATGACTGCAGAACAAGCTGCTTATCCACCCACCCACTCACATACACACAGAAGATTGAAGGCAGATTTGACAGAAGTATATAAAATAATGAAGAATATAGATAAGGTAAACGCAAGCAGGCTTTTTCCGCTGAGGTTGCTGGAACTGCAACTGGAGGCCGTGGGTTAAGGGTGAAAGGTGGAAAATTTTAAGAGGAACATGAGGGGAAACTTCTTCACTCAGAGGGTGGTGAGAATGTGGAACGAGCTGCCAGCACAAATGGTGTATGTGAGCTCAATTTCAGTGTTTAAGAGAAGTATGGATGGTAGGGGTATGGTCCCAGTGCAGGTTGATGTGAGTAGGCTGCTTACATGGTTTGGCACACACTAGAGCCTGTTTCTGTGCGGTACTTTTCTATAACTCTATAAAAACGTTTCCAACTCTAGCACTGGCCGCCTCTGTGCCCCCAGTATCCAGTCCTTGTCCTGGGCTCACAGACTTTGTTATGATCTTACGTCTTACTGTCTGACCGCACTGCACTCTACAACCATAATATTTAATTCTCCACTCTTCCACAGTCTCCCTTATCAATCCTGGCAATGTGGATCCAAATATTCCTGCACTTTTCTCCAATACCAGCTATCAAGAGGGAAAGTCAGACAGCCCCGAATATCTGGCATCCTCCATTCTTATCCTCGTCAGCTTCAACCTTGCTCAACACTTCAGATGGAGAGAAGCAATGGAGTCGATCGTGGGCTACTGTCCTGTTTCCAGGCATCCAGGCCTCTAGGACACACAGTTCACACCAAACACCACACAGTTGTGGCCATTACAGATACTTGGATGTCTCAGGAGCAGGAATGGCTGCTGAGTGTGCCAGGCTTTAGATGTTTCAAAAAGAACACAGAGGAGTCAAAAGAGGTGGGGATGTGGCATTGCTATTTAGAGATAGTGTCACGGCTGCGGAAAAGGAGTAAGTCATAGAGGGATTGTCTACTGAGTCTCTATAGGTGGAAATCAGAAACAAGAAAGGGGCAATAACTCTACTGGCTGTTTTTTATAGACCCCCCAAGAGTAACAGGAATATCGAGAAGCAGATAGGGAGGCAGATTCTGGAAAGGTGCTGTAATAATAGGGCTGTTGTAATGGGAGATTTTAACTTTCCTAATATTGATCGGCATCTTCTTAGTACAAGGGTTTTAGATGGGGTGGAGCTTGTTAGGTGTGTTCAGGAAGGTTTCCTGACACATTATGTAGATAAGCCAACTAGAAGAGAGGCTGTACTTGATCTGGTATTGGGAAATAAACCTGGTCAGGTGTCAGAACTCTCTGTGGGAGAGCATTTTGGAGGGAGTGACCATAACTCTTTCTCGTTCACCATACCGTTGGAGAAGGATAGGAGCAGACAATTTGGGAAGACATTTAATTGGAGTAGGGGGGAATATGATGCTATTAGGTAGGAACTTGGGAGCATAAATTGGGAGCAGATGTTCTCAGAGAAATGCGCAGTGGAAATGTGGCAAATGTTCAGGGAACATTTGCATGGAGTTCTGCTTAAGGAAGGGAAAGGATGGTAGAGTTAAAGAACCATGGTGTACAAAGTATGCAGAAAATCTAATTAAGAAGAAAAGAAAGGCTTATGAAAGGTTCAAGAAACTAGGTACTGTTAGATCTCTAGAAAATTACAAGGTTGCAAAACTGAGCTTAAGAATGGAATTAGGAGAGCCAGAAGGTGCCATGAGAAGGCCTTGATGAGAAGGATTAAGGAAAACCCCAAGGCGTTCTACAAGTACGTGAAGAGAAGGATGAGCCGTGTGAGAATAGGACCAATCAGGTGCGATAGCGGAAACGTGTACATGGAGACAGAGGAGGTAGCGATGGTACCTAATGAATACTTTGCTTCAGTATTCACTAGGGAAAAAGACATTGGCAATTGTGGGGATGACTTATAGTAGACTAAAATGCTTGAGCATATAAATATTAAGAAAGAGGATGTGCTGGAGCTTTTGATAAGTAACAGGACCAGATGAGATATTCCCCAGGCTACCGTGGGAAGTGAGAGAGGTGATTGCTGAGTCTCTTGCGATGATCTTTGCATCATCAATAGGGACAGGAGAAGTACCGAAGAATTGGAGGGTTGCAAGTGTTGTTCCCTTATTCAAGAAAGGGAATAGAGATAACCCAGGAAAGTATAGACCAGTGGGTCTTACTTCAGTAGTGGGCAAGTTATTGGAGAAACTCCTGATAAGCAGGATTTATGAGAATTTAGAGAGTCATAATCTGATTAGGATAGTCAGCATGGCCTTACGAGCCTGACAGAATTCTTTGAAGATGTAACAAAACACATTGATGAAGGTAGAGCAGTGGATGTAGTGTATATGGATTTCAGTAAGGCATCTGATGAGGTTCCCTATGCAAGGCTCATTTATAAAGTAAGGAGGCAGGGATCCAAGGAGACTTGCTTTGTGGATCCAGAACTGGATTTCCCACAGAAGGCAAGGAGTTTGTAGCTGGTTCATATTCTGCATGGAGGTCAGTGACCGGTGGTGTTCCACAGGGGTCTGTTCTGGGACCCCTCCTCCTTGTGATTTTTATAAAAGGTCTGGATGAGGAAGTAGAAGGGTGGGTTAGTAAGTTTGCTGATGGCGCAAAGCTTTGGGGGTGCTGTGGATAGTCTGGAGGGTTGCCAAAGATTATAGCGAGACATTGATAGGATGCAGAACTGGGCTGAGAAGTGGCAGTTGGACTTCAACCCGGATAAGTGTGAAGTGGTTCATTTTGATAGGTCCAATTTGAAGATAGAATATAATATAAATGGTAAGACTCTTGGCAGTGTGGAAGTTCTAAGAGATCTTGGGGTCAGTGTTGATAGGTCGCTTAAAGCTGCTCCGCTGGTTGACAGTGTTGGTAAGAAGGCTTATGGTGTGTTGGCATTCATCAACCGTGGGATTGAGTTCCAGAGCTGTGAGGTAATGTTACACCTATATAAGACCTTAGTCAGACTCCACTTGGAGTACTGTGCTCAGTTCTGGTCACCTCACTACAGGAAGGACGCGGATACTGTAGAGAGAGTGCAGAGGAGGTTTACAAGGATGTTGCCTGGTTTGGAGGGGCGTACCTTATGAGAATTGGTTGAGTGTACTTGGCCTTTTCTCCTTGGAGCGACGGAGGATGAGAGGGGACCTGATGGAGGTGTATAAGATGATGAGGGGCACTGATCGTGTGGATAGTCAGAGGCTTTTTCCCAGGGCTGAAATGGCTAACACGAGGAGGCATAGTTATAAGGTGCTTGGAAATAGGTACCGAGGGGATGTCAGGGGTAAGTTTTTCCACACAGAGAGTGGTGGGTGCATGGCATGCACTGCCGCCCAGTGCTGGAAGCGGGTACAACGGTCTTTTAAAGTCCATACAATAGGTACATGGAGCTTGGAAAAATAGAGGGCTATGTGCTAGGGAAATTCTAAGCAGTCTCTAGAGTAGGTTACATGGTCAGCATAACATTGTGGGGCCTGTAATGTGCTGTAAATTTCTATGTATTTCTATGTTCAAAGCAAAGCACCAGATCTGAACTTTTGAACTTGCAACCTACTTCGTTATGATCTCGCACTTGATTGTCTCCCTGCAATTTCCCTGTGCTGTTACACTTTATTCAGCATTGTTATTGATATACCTTGTTCTACCTCAATGCACCATGTAATGATTTGAATTGCATGAACAGTACGCAAAACAGTACATAAGATATAGGAGCAGAATTCGGCTACTTGTCCCATCGAGTCTGCTTCGCCATTTCCTCACGGCTGATCCATTTTCCCTCTCAGTGCTAATCTCCTGCCTTCTTTCCTTATCTCCCCCATGCCCTGAATAATCAAGAATCAATAAACCTCTGCCTTAAAAATACCCAATGACTTGGCCTTCACAGCAGCCTGTGGCAACAAATTCCACAGATTCACCAGCCTCTAACGAAAGACATTCCTCCTCATCTCTGTACTGAAAGGAAGCCCCACAATTCTGAGGCTGTGTCCTCTGGTCTTAGACTCCCCCACCATAGGAAACATCCTTTTCTCATCCACTCTTTTGAGGCCTTTCAACATTCAACAGGTTTCAATGAGGGCACCCCTCAGTCTTCTGAATTCTAGTGAATACCATCCCAGAGCCACCAAATGTTTTTTATATAACAATCTGTACAACCCTGGGATAATTTTCATGGACCTCCTTTGAACCCTGTCCAGTTTCAGCACATCTTTTCTAAGATAAGGGGTCCAAAACTGCTCACAATTCTCCAAGTGAGGCCTTTATAAAGTCTCAACATTACATCCTTACTTTTATATTTCAGTCCAACCGTTGTTTAAAAGTTGTTATTGTAC
Organism: Hypanus sabinus; assembly: GCF_030144855.1. Taxonomy (NCBI): domain Eukaryota; kingdom Metazoa; phylum Chordata; class Chondrichthyes; order Myliobatiformes; family Dasyatidae; genus Hypanus; species Hypanus sabinus. The sequence continues at coordinate 11,194,681 of NC_082716.1, forward strand.
TTACTTCAACTACAATCAAGACCAGTTTACTTTATTTCTACAAATGGTGCCCTAAGACAATGAGAAGCTTGTCATTGCCACTGAAGGTGTGCAGGAGATTCATAAGGTCTTCAATGGAGAACACATAAATAAGCACAACCAGCAATATGTTAGAGAAGAAACTAAACAGAATTTTCTTTGAAATTTGAACTTTAAACAGACTCTAGTTTGAAGTTTGTGAAAAGACATTGGTGAAGGCAAATTTGGAGTATAGTAACACACCTACCTACAGGAAAGATATTGCTAAGATTTAAAGATTGCAGAGAAACTTCACAAATTTAGAGGTCTGCAAAGATTCAGCATGACATCCAAAACTTTGACTAACCTCTACAGATGTGTGGTGGAGAGTGTATTGGCTGGTTGCATCACGGCATTGAATTGAAAAATCATAGAAACATAGAAAGCCTACAGCACAATACAGGCCCTTCGGCCCACAAAGTTGAGCTGAACACATCCCTACCTTAGAAATTACTAAGCTTACCTATTGTCCTCTATTTTACTAAGCTCCATGTACCTATCTAAAAGCCTCTTAAAAGACCATATCGTATCCACCTCCACCACTGTTGCCGGCAGCCCATTCCACACACACACCACTCTCTGAGTAAAAAACTTACCCCTGACATCTCCTCTGTCCTACTCCCCAGCACCTTAAACCTGTGTCCTCTTGTAGCAACCATTTCAGCCCTGGGAAAAAGCCTTCGACTATCCACACGATCAATGCCTCTCATCATCTTGTACACCTCTACCAGGTCACCTCTCGTCCTCCGTCGCTCCAAGGAGAAAAGGCTGAGTTCACTCAACCTATTCTCATAAGGCATGCTCCCCAAGCCAGGCAACATCCTTACAAAGTCATACAAAAAGTAATGGATATTTCCCAGACCATTGTGCCCCTCCACTTCACTTGCCCTATCACTGAACTGAAGTTTGAGTGAAGTTATTCCCTCTGGTTCAGGAGTCTGATGTTTGAAGGGTAAAAACTGTTCCTGAAGCTGGTAGAGTAGGTCCTGAGTCTCCAGTGTTGAGTAAACAACCAATGAAATGGCATCTGCTGTGGACCTGCTGTGTCGTAGGCAAATTGGAGTGAATCCAACTCACTTCTCATTCAGGAGCTGGTTCATTAAAAACGTCTTCATCACAATGGATGTAAGTGCTACTAGACAATAGTTACTAAGGCAGATTAGTACATTCTTCTTCGGCACTGATGTAATTGAAAGGTAGAAAATCTGATGCCTTTTACTCCATCTGTCCTACATGTGATAGTTGAACGTAGACTCCAAATTGCCCCTTTAAAGGCAGTTAGTTGTGGATTACAAATGCCCAGCTTGTCAGTGATGCCCACTCCTCGTGAAAGAAGAGAAAGGGGTAGAGAGACAATATCAGAAGTCATTTTAATGATACTAAAGCAATAGTACCAAATAAAGTGGCCATTGAGTGAATGCTCATGGTCTTCTGCTGTAGCCCACCCACTTCAAGATTTGACATATTATGTGTTCAGTGATGCTCACCACTGTTGTAACACGTGGTTATTAGAGTTACTGTCAAGTTCCTGTCAACTTGACAGGGAGGAGGCTATGTAGCATCTGGGCCAGGACCTCCTGACTCTAAAGCAATTACTTTCCCCAATCAATTAGGATGAGCAACACATCGATCCATCCATGCACTAACTCACTTCTCCACACTCCCAACCACCACTACTTTATCATTTCCTGTCTGTCGCCTCATGCGTATAAGCTATCTTATCTATTTATATTTATTGTATTCTTTATCTTATTGTGCTGCATCAGATCTGAAGTAAAAATTATTTTCTTTTGTTTTATGCTTGTGTACTAGAAATGGTGTGTTGCCCTAAGGCACTTGTTTAGCTTTATTATATTTTCGCTTTAGTAATTCATTTGTAATTATTTTCTAGTTAAAGTTAAGGTTGTTGAAAGTAAATTCGTTGTCTGTGGTGTATCGCAGCATGCGATGACATCACACCCGGTTTTGCCGTGCCTTGTGGGAAAATACCAGTTTGGAGAAACAGGAAAGAGGGGGCTTGTGTGTGGAGGATCAGTGCGAGAAAAGTTTTCATTCTACCCACTAAGAAACATCATAGAAGCAACGCCGTAAGTTCATAAGATAATCGATATGTTGAAGTAGAAATGTTAACGCTGATTCTGTTAAAAGTAATAACGGTTCATAAAGTTAATGTTCTTTGTTATTTAAAGAGTTGTGGATAGTTTGTGTTGAAGTGTATTTAAAGTCGTTAGCATAGGTAGATTCTGACTGTATGTTGTACTTTAATGTAATATAGTTTGTTGTAGTCTTACTTTTGCAAGTATTTATGATGTAAATGCGATGCCAGGAAGGAAACAAAAACTGTATATATTTTTTATTGTTTTATCAACAGTTTTCACCATACATTGATGGGAAGAGTGAACAGTAAATGGTTAATCTTGCAATGATTGTGCCTCATTGACCGGTTTATACTTGGTGTTTAGTTCAGAGTTTTTACACCTGTGCAAGAACACTACAAATGGCATTAAACGATCTTGAATTTTAAACATATACATCAAAGCAATCTGGACTAGGACAACTCAGTGGCTTGGACTTTATTATTATTACTTCTTTTCTGTTTGCGACTGTATGGTTTTCTGAAATCATAACCACATGTGCAATTTGTGCTAGGTACAATGAGCAGTGTGCTGTTGGTAATGTGCTTTGCTCCTTTGGCCTGGAGGAACACTATTTCACTTGACATATTCATGGGTATTCATGTATGGCTGAATAACAAATAAACATGAAACTTGAAACATACAGTGAAATGCATTGTTTTCTTTAAAAACAATAGCAAAAAGCTTGACTTTGGCCTTGCAGATCGGTGGAATCTACCCCTTTACCTCATTCTTCTTGACTTGTATTAAAGATTTTTATTAGATTCATAGAGTTATATAACAGGTTGTTCTACCCAAGTCATTCATGCTGACCAAGATGCCATTAAGTTCAAGTTTATTGTCATTTCAACCAAATACATATTGCCAAATGAAATAGCATTCTTCTGGACCAAGCGGACAATGCAACCATATACTGTAACTCACACGCAACACATGTGAAGTAATATTACTACAAATAGATTAACAAATTAAAAGGTGCATTTATGTCACAAATAAAAAATCGTTCAAGGTTCAAAGTGCATTTATTATTAAGATATGTATACATTATACAACCTTGAGATTTGTTTCCTTACAGGCTGCCACAAAACAAAGAGACCCAAAAGGATCCATAAAATAGAAGACTATCAAGCCGCCAATGTGCAGAGAGAAAACAAAACAAATTGTGGAAATAATAAAAATAAGCAAATAGCATTCAGACACAAGTGAGTCCATAGACACGAGGCCCAGAGCAGCTGGAGCAGGCCTCAGCCTCAGCTTCAGTTCAGTGCAGAGCCGAGTAAACATTGCAGAGCAGCAAACAGAACCAGCCCAGCCCTCACCTCTTGTCCCAACACCCTGTCTTGTCAATCCATCGGGCCCAGCATTTAAATCATCCAAACATCGGGTCTTTCCTCGCATTAGGAGCTGGGCCCTGCTGCATCGATACATTCTGGGCCTGAATCCCGCTGCTATATTTTGCCTCATAAATTACCTTTCCAAATCAGGTTTATGCTTAGGTCATCAATCCTCACTCACACTTTAGGTAGACAGGCCTCAAATCTCTCTCTCCTCCGTTCACTCTGACTTTGACTTGATTATGCATCAACCTAACCTTGACTTTGAATTGAATATGCCTCAGCCTCACCTCAACTTTGCCTTGAATATGCCTCAACCTCACCCTAACTTTGACTTGATTATGCCTCAACCTCACTTCGACTTTGACTTGACTTTGACTTGACCTGGACTTCACCTCGACTTTGCACTTTGCTCGCAACAATATGTTTCAACCCTTGACCCAGCCTTGCATTCTCTCACTTCTTCATTGTTTGTGGTGATGGTTTATCATAAAAGTGTTAATAGTGTTATTAATAAAGCATTTAATTGTAACCTTTGTTTTGTTTGCCACCAGTAAACAGTCACTGGGCTTCGCCAGTGCCATCTTAAACCAGAAGGTCTTAAACAGTATAATGCTGTTACACTATCCCATATATCCCATTTGATCAACTTGCCCATTTCCCCTTAAAACCTTTGAATCTGTTGGTGCCATGGTAGCACGACACTGTTATTGCTTGGGGTCAGAGTTCAGAGTTCAATTCTGGCATCCTCTTTAAGGAGTTGGAACATTTTCAAGTCAAGTCAAGTCACTTTTTATTGTCACTTCAACCATAACTGCTGGTAGAGTACATAGTTAAAATGAGACAATGTTTTTCAGGACCATGGTGCTACATGAAACAGTACAAAAACTACACTGAACTACGTAAAAACTACACAGAAAAAAAACCATCCTAGATTACAGACCTACCCAGGACTGTATAAAGTGCACAAAACAGTGCAGTCATTACAATAAATAATAAACAAGATGATAGGCACAGTAGAGGGCTGTAAGTTGGTGTCAGTCCAGGCTCTGGATATTGAGAAAACTGATGGCTTGGGGGAAGAATCTGTTACATAGTCTGGTCATGAGAGCCCAAATGTTTTGGTGCCTTTTCCCAGACGGCAGGAGGGAGAAGAGTTTGTATGAGGGGTGCGTGGGGTCCTTCGTAATGCTGTTTGCTTTGCAGATGCAGCGTGTGGTGTAAATGTCTATAATGGCAGGAAGAGAGACCCTGATGATCTTCTCAGCTGACATCACTATCCGCTGCAGGGTCTTGCGATCCGAGATGGTGCAATTTCCGAACCAGGCAGTGATGCAGCTGCTCAGGATGCTCTCAATACAACCCCTGTAGAATGTGATGAGGATTGGGGTGGGAGATGGACTTCCCTCAGCCTTCGCAGAAAGTAGAGATGCTGCTGGGCTTTCTTTGCTATGGAGCTGGTGTTGAGGGACCAGGTGAGATTCTGTGCCAGGTGAACACAAGAAATTTGGTGCTCTTAATGATCTCTACTGAAGAGCTATTGAGGTTTAGCGGGGAGTGGTCATTCCGTGCCTTCCTGAAGTCAACAACCATCTCTTTTGTTTAGTTCACATTTAGAGACAGGTTGTTGGCACTGCACCTCCTCTCTGTATGCTGACTCGTTGTTCTTGCTGATGAGACTCACCACGATTGTGTGATCGGTGAACTTGATGATATGTTTCAAGCTGTGTGTTGCAGCACAGTCGTGGGTCAGCAGAGTGAACAGCAGTGGACTGAGCACACAGCCCTGGGGAGCCCCCGTGTTCAGTGTGATGGTGTTGGAGATGCTGCTTCCAATCCAAACTGTGAGCACGTGGGTTTCATTGGGTCTACTCTGGTTTTCTCCCACTGTCTAAAGACATACTGATTGGTAGGTTAATTGGTCATTGTAAATTGTCCTATGATTAGGCTAGAGTTAAATAGGTGGGTTGCTGGGTGGTGTGGCTCATGGGCCAGAAAGGCATGTTTCTCACTATAGCTCTGAATAAAAATAATTAAAAATAAATAAAAATCCGTGGTATGCAGTGGTAGGAAATTGTCTCTTTTAATTCTTTGTTATCACTTCCAGAGTGAAAAATCCCATTTTTTGATGACTGTCTTTAGCTGAATTTGGGACAACAGCTGACCATGGATCTCCATATCTGAGGAACTCAGCTAATCATTATCTCTGACTGTGGGGGTAGGGACTGGTGATGGTGTAAAAGATCTTATACATCCTGCCTGGATTTACATTGACTTCATCGTCACAGAAGCAAAGTGGAGATTAAAAAAAATTAATATTTAACAAGCTAATTACTTTTTAGACCCAAGATGACACATGTTTCAAAACTGAATTATAATTACATTTTTAATCTTGGCTTCAGGCTTCATAATGCAGTTTTCTGTTAAATGAATATCCTTTTTAAAAATTTATACAAACAGCATTTATAGCACAGTTATCTAATTAATGGAAAAGGCCTGTGACATGGTGGTTTTCAATTAAGTTGTTTTAAAAAAACAAGCTTTATACAATGTCTTATCATATCATGTTGACTTGTCTATGACTACCTCACATGTTTTGTGAATGTAGACACTTGCTACACACAGAAGTGTGGCAGCTCTACTGGGCTGGTTGGCTTGCATTAACAGCAGAGTTACATTGACTGCGAGATCACTCCCTTTAGCAACCACAACTCGTATTTACCTTGTGGCTTTAAAACTTGGCAGGAGATTTACTGAGCAATGTCTGACATCAAGTCTTGTGAAGAGGGATTCAAAGTTAAAAGGCAATTTAATATCAAAGTACATATATGCAACTCTGAGATTCATTTCCCTATTTTTGCACAGGCGTTCAACATTAAGAGCATCTACCCTAACTTGAGTGGTGGGGTGGAGATACAACTCTACCAAAGGAGGTGTAAAGTGCCAGCCAGCAAGGTGTAGCGCCTGCTTAGCTCTGCTGATCAAGGTCACGTGAAGCCACGCGAGCAGGTCGTGGATGGTTGTAAGAGCAACTGGTTATGTGACCACTGACGCCAGGCAGACAATCTCTGAAGGGTATTGATAATGACGAGGGGTGACCTGTCTTGTAAAGACACTGTCCAGAAGAAAGGAATGGCAAAGTACTTCTGTAGAAAAATTTGCCAATAACAATCATGATCATGGATAGACCATGATCGCCCATGTCATACGACATGGCACATATGATGATGTCATAGTGATAATGATGATGATAATGACCCTAAACCCTGAGGAGAGCATCGGTCTTGCCTCAAGTGATCACACTATTACCACTATAAATTACAATAAGAAATATACAGTCGTTTTAAAAATAAACAAGCAGTCATGTGACAAATTAAGTTGGCTGGTATCATAGTGGTTAGTGCAGAGGTCGGCAACCTGCGGCTCCAGAGCCACATGCGGCTCTTTGATCTCTGTGATGCGGCTCCCTGTGGTTTGTTAGCTTTTGAAATGTAATTCGAAATTTGAAGATTATGGTGATCTTGTACAATATGAAAACTTTGCGGAGACACCGTTTCCTGGCACATCCGAACCGGCTCACAATTAGCCACCGTTCCGACTAAGGGAGATAGCCTACGGGGGTTTGTGAGTACGTGTCTTTTGGAGCATCCGCGCCCACGGGGACGGGTTGAGAGAGGCTTTAAAGCAAGGCTGTTTAGTTCGAATAAAGTTACCTTTGACTGCAGTCTTTATTTTAGCGCTGCGTGTAGCGCTACACCGCTACAACGTGTTTTTTATCGCTATTAATATACATCACAACTGCCAATGCCTGACACCCGCCAGTGCGCGCTTTCTTTTAATTCTTCGATCCAAGGTAGGCTACCTATGGAGTAACCTTCAACCCAACGTCTTTTTTTCGGAGTTCAAAATGTTTTTGTTGCATGCAGAAATGTAATTTCGTTTTCTCTGCAGGAGTTCATCAATTTCAAAAATGCAACACATTATAGTTTGTTTATACATAGCATAAAGGCAAAAAAAAACCCGTTGTATGCAGTGTTATTTCATTTTGTGGCTCCCAGTGTTTTCTTTTCTGTGGGAAATGGGTCCATATTGGCTCTTTTAGTGGTAAACGTTGCCGACCCCTGGGTTAGTGCAACACTATTACAACTCGGGCGTCTGAATATTGGAGTTCATTTCCGGCATCCTCTGTAAGCAAGTTTGTATGTTTCTCCTGTGTGCATGTGGGTTTCCTCCAGGTTCTCTAATTCTGTAGTTTACTCCCACAGTCCAAAAATATACCAGTTACCAGGTTAATTGGTCATAGCAAATTGTTTAAGCTAGTGTTAAATTGCAGAAAGGACGGCACAGCTCAAAGTGCTGGAAGGGCATGTTCCACACTGTATCTCTAAAAATTAATCTTCAACATGAGAGTGTCTGCAGATGCTGGAAATCCAAAGCAACACACACAAAATGCCGAAGGAACTTAGCAGGTCAGGCAGCTTCTCTGGAAATGAATAAATAGACGCGTTTCAGGCTGAGACCCTTCTTCAGGACTGAAATGGAAGAGGGAAAATGCCAGAATTAAAAGATGGGGGAGGGGAGGGAGGACTCACTAGAAGGTGATTGGTGAAGCCAGGAGGGTGGGAAAGCTCAAGGGCTATAGAAGAAGGAATCTGATAGGAGGGAAGAGAGGACCACAGGAAAAAGGGAAGGAGGAAGGGACCCAGGGGAAGTGATAGGCAGGTGAAATGAGGTAAGACACCAGAGTAAGGAACAGAAGAAGAGGGGAGGGAAGGAGAAAAAATTTCCGGAATTGTCATTCATGCCTTCAGTTCAGAGGCTACCTCATCAAGCTGATCTTTAATGTGGAATAATAGAACAGCACAGAATCAGGAAGGGAAAGGGTTAAGAATAAAAAGCAGTTTTGGCAATACTTCATAGTTTATGATGAACTTGAGGATCTGCTCAAAATAGCAACACTAATGTTTAAAAGAGGACAATATAGTTGTAGGCACCGACACCGCCTGTTCAATTCTCCCTGGCTGTCTGTCAGTATTAATGTGGTGAAACATTAATTAAAAAGATTAACGTCGCACATCTCCAGACTGACACATCCATTCAGAGCATGGCTGGGCGATGAGAAAGTGACACAAATGTCTCCTACTTCTACCACTTATACAACTTGATTTAATTATTTATGTGGAGACAGGTGAATAACATGCAGGCAATTAAACAAAAAGTGGAGAACTTCACCCACCAAACCTGCTTTGCAATTTTTCTTGGCACATTAATACTTCACTCCTGTAGACACATAGTGATCAACTGGAGAACTAGGAATGAGTGTTCCAGTGAGAATGTTAATATTTGTGTGGAGAGCAGAGGTGATTCTCAGGGATGTTTGCATATCTAGGCAGGATCTCTGAGCTTTAAAGATTTTACAGATTAGCTTTATTTGGCACATGTACATTGAAACATACCGTGAAATGCATCAACAGCCAATGCAGTCTGAGGATGTGCTGAGGGTAACCCACAAGTGTGGTCATGTTGTGTGCAAGCACAGCAGCCCCCACGTTTTACTAATCCTAACCCACACATCTTTTCTTGGACTGTGGGAGAAAACTGGAGCACCCAAGGGAAACCCAAGCAGTCATGGGCAGAACATGCAAACTCCTTACGGACAGTGGCGGTAATTGAATCAGTGGCACTGTAAGGCAATACGCTAACCGCTATGCTGTTGTCTTGTTCTTTTACTCTGTTATTCAGTGCTGCCCAGGGAAATATTTCAAAAAGCCACACAAGATTGGTGATTTTTCAGAGGTGGCCCCTGGCCCCTAGGACGGACAACATTTTTAAGGTGTGCCTAAATGTGCATCAAAACGTAAATTAAAGTAAGCTGTTTTATTATTGTACACATACCGAGGTAAAGTGAGAAACATTGTTTTGCAATCCATCAGATCATCACATCAGTACATCGAGCTAATCCACAGGAAAACAGGAGCAGAATACAGAAGAAAGTGTTACAGTTAGAGAGAAAGTGCAGTGCAGGGAGATAATAAGATGCAAGGCTTTTGGGAAGTAGATTATGAGATCAAGTGTCCATTGTATTGTACCAGACCTGTTCAGTTGACTTAATATATGGGATAGACAGACAGACATACTTTATTGATCCCAAGGGAAATTAGGTTTTGTTACAGTCGCACCATCCAAGAACAGTGAAGAAATATAGCAATATAAAACCATAAATAATTAAATAATAATAAGTAAGTTGTGCCAAGTGGAAATAAGTCCAGGACCAGCCTATTGGCTCAGGGTGTCTGACACTCTGAGGGAGGAGTTGTGAAGTTTGATGGCCACAGGTAGGAATGACTTCCTATGATGCTCAGTGTTGCATCTCGGTGGAATGAGTCTCTGGCTGAATGTACCCCTGTACCTAACCAGTACATTATGGAGTAGATGGGAGACATTGTCCAAGATGGCATACAACTTGGACAGCATCCTCTTTTCAGACACATTCGTCAGAGAGTCCAGTTCCATCCCTACAACATCACTGGCCTTACGAATGAGTTTGTTGATTCTGTTTTTTTTTATTACAAAATCCTTTATTACAAATTTCGGTGCTATACAATATATACAAAACAGTGGCAAACACAATTACTGCACTACAAATAGACAATAGACATTACACCAGAATGTTGCCATCCCTATCCACGATGGCATTTACACCCCGCGGAGCCCAACGGTCTCGAAACTCCTCCAAGGCCGCTGTGGACTGCGCGTGTTCCTTTTCAATAGTTACCCGAGCACGAACATACCCCCTAAACATTGCCAGGCAGTCTGCCTGGAGAGATCCTCCCGCCACCCGTTTCCAAGACCCTCGGATGGCGGATTTCGCCAGCCCCAGGAGCAAGTTGACTAGGACATCCTCATCCCTCTGTGCCCCCTTCCTTACTGGATGACCATATATAAACAGGGTGGGACTAAAATGCAGCCAGAAGGCGAGAAGCAGCCCACGCAAATATGCAAAAAGAGGCTGCAGCCTCACACACTTTGGTGTCTGCTACCCTTAGCCTGTTGCCCCAGCACACAACAGCAAACATGATAGCACTGGCCACCACAGACTCGTAGAACATCCTCAGCATCGTCTGGCAGATGTTAAATGATCTCAGTCTCCTCAGGAAATAGAGACGGCTCTGACCCTTCTTGTAGGCAGCCTCAGTGTTCTTTGACCAGTCCAGTTTATTGTCAATTCTAATCCCCAGGTATTTGTAATCCTCCACCATGTCCACACTGACCCCTTGGATGAAAACAGGGGTCACCGGTGCCTTAGCCCTCCTCAGGTCCACCACCAGCTCCTTAGTCTTTTTCACATTAAGCTGCAGATGATTCTGCTCGCACCATGTGACAAAGTTTCCCACCGTAGCCCTGTACTCAGCATCTCCCTTGCTGATGCATCCAACTATGGCAGAGTCAGCAGAAAACTTCTGAAGATGGCAAGACTCTGTGTTGTAGTTGAAGTCCGAGGTGTAGATGGTGAAGAGAAAGGGAGACAGGACAGTCCCCTGTGGAGCCCCAGTGCTGCTGACCACTCTGTCTGACACACAGCATTGCAAGTGCACGTACTGTGGTCTGCCAGTCAGGTAATCAATAATCCATGACACCAGGGAAGCATTCACCTGCAGCACTGTCAGCTTCTCACCCAGCAGAGCAGGGCAATGGAGAAGTCAAAAAACATGACCCTCACAGTGCTCGCCAGATTGTCCAGGTGGGCGTAGACACGGTTCAGCAGGTAGACGATGGCAGATAGACAAGAAAGGTGTCCTTGAGCCTATCGGTATGTAAAAGATTTGACAGTGATCATCAGAGGTTCTTTCCAAAAAGAACCCCATGCAATGGATTAAAATTCCAAAGGAGGATTTAGTCCCTTTACCAGGGTACTAATATATGAACAGAACCTCATGAGACTCTTAAATTGATCTTGAAGGAACTCTGCTCGTTGATCTCTCTCTGCCACTCGCTTGCTGCTCCTGGAGGGAGGTCCCTGTGTTCAAATGTCCTCTCTCCCTCTCGCTCGAAGCTGCCGGAGGGATGTGCTGACGTCCTGGGTCTTGGGCAAGGTTTGATCAACGCAGTTTGTGTTTTGAACTCTGTAGTTCACATTATGAGGTGTTTCTGGTCGCTTATTTTATTGTTCCTATTTTGGACAATTTTGTTTAGGGTGGCCTGCAGATAGCAAGCAACACAGAACTGGATTGTGCTGGGGTGAGCCGAACTGCAAATACCTGGACTCTTTCAATTTTGTATTCCATGGTCTGTGTTTCTGGCTCTTTATTTTTTGCTGTTTGCCCCCTTTTTGCATGTGCACGGGGTTAATATTTTTCTGTAAACAGGTTTCATGAGTTTCTTTGTTTCATGGCAGTCTGCGAGAAGAAGAATCACAGGGTTGTGTACTCACACGTACTTCGGTAATAAATGTAATTTGAATCTTTGAATCTTGATTGAAGGCAGGTCTTACTTGGAAGTGTCAGGGACTTCCTCGTTGAACTGGCAACCAGAATTCGTTGAGGTAAAGACAATATCTGGTGGAACCCAGTGGGTTCAAGAGGATAGAGTCCTAGAGTCCATCACAACAGACAGGATCTCCCAGTTGCCACCCACTTCAACTCTGCTTCACATTCCTATTTGGATATGTCCATACATGGCCTCCTCTACTGCCATGATGAGGCCAAACTCAGTTTGGAGGAGCAACACCTCATATACCGTCTGGGTAGTCTCCAGCCCCTTAGCATCAACATTGAATTCTCAACTTCCGGTAATTCCCTCCCTCTCCCTTCCCCCATCCCACCTTCACTCTGCCTCCTCTTCTACCTGCCTATCACCTCTCTCATGATTCTGCCTTCTTCTACTACCCAAAGTGCTTTCCCCTTACATTCCTTCTTCACCTTTCCTGCCTACCCCCTCCCTGCTTCCCCTCCCCCACCCCTTGATCTTTCCTCTGATTGGATTTTCACCTGGCACCTTCCAACTTTCTCGCCCTCCCCCCACCTTCTTTATAGGGCCCCTGCCACCTCCTTCTTCAGTCCTGATGAAGGGTCTCAACCGGAAACGTTGACTGCTCATTTCCACGGATGCTGCCCGACCCATTGAGTTCCTCCAGCGTGTTGTGTGTGTTGCTTTGACCCCAGCATCTCCAGTGCACTTTGTGTTTACTGTCCAAAATCAGGCTTAATACCTCTTGCATTTATCTTGTATCATGAAATTTATTGTTTTGTGGCAGAAGAGCATTGTAATACATAATAATAATAACTATAAGTTACAATAATTATAAATAAAAAAGAAAATTAAATTAAATTAAAAGTGCAAAACGGGAGAAAAATGAAACAGTGAGGTGATGCTCCAATTCCAACATATCCCTCCCCTTTCTCGATCTGTCTGTCTCCATCTCTGGAGGCAGTCTATCTGCTGATATCGAAGTAATACACACAAAATGCTGGAGGAACTCAGCAGAGCAGGCAGCATCTATGGAAAAGAATAAACACGCGATCATTCAGGCCAAGACCCTTCATCAGAGTTCATCTGACCCCTTGAGCCACACCACCGATGGGGGTGTGGGAGGAAACTGGATCAGCTGGAGGAAGCCCACATAGTCACGCAAAGATGGTACAAACACCTCACAGGCAGCGAGAGGATTACACCACCTTGGAATTTACAGTAATGTAGATAATTAATGTAATGTATATAATTGTGAGATCCTGGGACAACACCACCTTGGGCAGTGCAGTAATGTAGTCTGCTGTATAATTAGGAGATCTCAGGACAGCTCCACCTTGGAAAAATAAAATAAAATAAAATAAATAAATAAACAAACAAACAAACAAATAAATAAATAGATAGACAGATATAGATAGATAGATAAATAAATAAATAGACGATCTTCCACCTTTTTGTCTACCCTCACTGCACTTTTCCTGTCGCTGTTTCACTTTATTCTGCACAGTGTTATTCTTTTGCCTTACTCTTACTTCAATACAATATGTATTGGAGTTGGCGCATGGCCTAGTGGGCAAGGCATCAGACTAGTAACCTGAAGGTCACTGGTTCGAGCCTCAGCTGAGGAAGCATGTTTGTGTACTGGAAACTCCAGACCGATGAATGCCACCACAATGTGTAAAAGATCTGATCACAGTACACGAGACAGGCTTTGCACTGTATCACATAACATGTGATATTAATCATCCAATTCCAATTCCAGTTCCAAGTGCTTACAGAGAGAGTGAAGAATGTGACTATGTCAGGCTTAGAGCAGAAGGATACAAAGCCAATAGAGTATAACAGACATAATTATGGAAAGTGCAGTTAATACTCTACGACACAATTAATTCTCGGAGCATTTCAGGTGATGACTTCCTTTCTACAAGCAATGAAATGACTGTAAGCACATCAAGCCTGTTGTGTTAGTGAGCCAGTTATTCTAATACCCTTTGTTAAGTGGGTTGATGGATGAAAACTGGCTAAGGGTATTCAAATGGATCAAGACCCTGCAGGAAGAATTTCAGTTCTTTGAAACCACTCTACTGCAACAGAAAATGAAAACAAAGGAGCACACGGAATAATCCATATATCAGGTCATCATCATCACCATCATGATGTGAGCGAACATGTTCTTTCCATGATCCTTATTGTTCAAAGCAAATTTTTCTACAGGTTTGCCATTGCCTTCTTCTGGGCCGTGTCTTTACAAAACAGGTGACCCCAGCCATTATCAATACTCTTCAGAGATTGTCTACCTTGCATCAGTGGTCACATAACCAGGACTTGTGATATGCCCCAGCTGCTCATAAGACCATCTGCCATCTGTTCTCATGGCTTCACGTGACCCCGTTGGGGGGGGGGGGGCGTGCTGTGCAGCGGATACTCCTTGGAGAGGATGGTAGACCGTGAAAGAAAGGGATGGAGGAGGGTAACCAAAGGCAGGTGTCTTCCTCTCCAGCACTTGACCTTTCTCACCCACCTGGCCTCACCTATCACCTTCTAGTTGGTCCTCCTTCACCTCTCACACCCTACACTTTTGTTTGTTACCTTTCCTCTTCCTTTCAAGTCCTGAGGAAGGTCTCAGCCTGAAACACCGCTGTTGATTCCTCTCCATGGACGCTGCCTGACATACTGAGTTCCTCCAGCATTTTGGGGTGTGTTGCTCTGATTCTGAATCTGATTCATTGTCAAATTTTATGATCTGTGCATTGTTGTATGCTCAGGTACAGATGCACTTACACCATGGGCACAATGCATCGGATAAAAGTGCCATGTTGTTGCTAAACTGTAGTGATTAGGGCTGTGACAGTTGGTTCACAAACCTAGTGGTAGAATGGAAGTAGTTTGTCTTGAACCTGATGCTGTGAGGATGGTGTGGTGGGGAAGGTGAGGATCTTTAATAATAGATGCTGCTTCTGGAAGCAACAACTCCAGTAGATAGTGACAATGGTGCCAAGGATGTGCCCTTGATTGGGCAGAGCCCCCTACTCTCTGCATCTTCTTACATTCCAACACATTCAAATTGCCCTATTGGACCATGAAGCAACCTGCCATTTCAGATTCTGGTAAGCTCTCATATTCAGATTTATTTATCACATTCATTTCAAAACATACTGTGAATTGCATAGTTATTGCGCTAACATCCAAAGATGTGCTGGGGGCAGCCCACAGGTATTGTCATGGTGACAAAATGTATACCCACAATGCTCAGCAGAACATATCAAACCACAGCAAAACATCAGCAGCAGGTCAAGCCCCATTCCTTCCTCGAGCTCTGGTCGCGGTGATTTGCACGCCTAGGGGGTAACCAAGCCCCATTCCACCTTCCGCACGGAATTCCGATCTCAGAACCCGCCGATGACATGCTGACCCGGGGAGGCCTCGGCCATCATCCTCGCTGGTCTGCTGCCTGACATCCAACATTCACGTTGTTGGCTTGGACTCTAATTCTCTCACATCCCTGTCCCTGAACCCTAACCTGATCCCTAACCCCCTGCCCTGACCCCAAAGCCTTCCCTACAAACCTAAAATACAATTCAGTCTGAGCCGTGACCTCGGAGCCATCCTGATCCTTTGACCGTGTGTTTGGATGCATAACAGTTTGGTTTGGCAACTGCTCTGCACAAGTTCACCAGAGACTTTAGAAACAACTCAGGGATATAGCAGATAGCAGGAACCAACAATGCTCCCTCGAATTTTGTTTTACAGCTGTGCAGACCAAACATTCTGGTCACCGAATTATAGGAAAGATGTCAACAAAATAGAGAGAGTACAGAGGAGATTTACTAGAATGTTACCTGGGTTTCAGCACCTAAGTTACATTGAAAGTTGAACAAATTAAGTCTTTATTCTTTGGAGCGTAGAAGTTTGAGGGGGGACTTGATAGAGGTATTTAAAATAAAGAGGGGGATTAGAGTTAGATTAGATTAGATTGACGTGGATAGGCATTTTCCATTGAGAAAAGGGGAGATTCAAATGAGAGGACACGAGTTGAGATTTAAGGGGCAAAAGTTTAGGGGTAACACAAGGGAGAACTTCTTTACTCAGAAAGTGGTAGCTATGTGGAACGAGCTTCCAGTAGAAGTGGTAGAGGCAGGTTTCATATTGTCATTAAAAAAAAATTGATAGGTATGTGGACAGGAAAGGAATGGAGGGTTATGGGCTGAGTGCGGGTCAGTGGGACTGGGTGAGAGTAAGCATTTGGCACGGACTAGAAGGGTCGAGACGGCCTGTTTCCGTGTTGTAGTTGTTATATGGTTACACTGAGCTGGAAATTTTAACATGGCGTGAAAATTGGGCGGCACTTTGAATGCTTTTTTTTAAATATGCTCATCAAACAAACACTAACCATAACTCATAACACAAGTTAATGATGTCAGGCAGTAAAAACAACTGATAGGCACAATGGCAAAGATAAAATGTTTTGACCAGATGGCATCGGCATTCAGCGGGCTGGCAGTTTATTAACAATGAGCTACCAACTTCAATTTTGTGTTTATGGTTACAATTTATAATAGTATTGTAACTTGAAACACTGACAACGTAAGTATGTTAAAGTTCTAATTTTTTGAAGGCTGTAGTACATTTATTATTTTAAAACTATATGGATTATTAATTAACCCATTGTGGCGACCCATTTCCTGGCACATCCGAACCGGCTCACAATTAGATAGCCTACGGGGGTTTGCGAACACAGAGCTTTGGAGCCTCTACGCCACGGGGGGCAGGTCGAGAGAGGCTTAAAAGTGAGGCTGAGGATTTCGAATAAAGTTTTTCCTTCGACTGCAGTTACCGACTCCGTGTCGTAATTTTAGCGCTGCGTGTAGCACACCGCTACACCATAATCAATATTTCACAGTTATATTAACATATATTTCAAAATTATGTAAGCATAATTTCAAAATAATATTAAGATTATATAAATGGTAATTCCAGCTGTGCAGCAACAAAGACTATGTGTGTGGGGACATTTTTGCTTTTTGTGCAGCCGTGCAGCTTAGAGGGAACAGTGAGAACCAATCTCCCCTCTGTTTTTCTGTTTATACTCCTTCCTGCCTCAATAAAGCAGGCAGCATGATAAAAACACTCCACCCACCCACCCCGAGTATTCTCTGACTTCCCCTCTCTTGTCAGACAGAAGATGGAAAACCCTGAAAGCATGTACCGTATCACCAGGCTCAAGGAAAGCTTCTATCACACTCTTGAATTGACCTCTTATATAATAAGGTGGGAACTTGGCCTTACAAGCTATCTTGTTATGATTTTGCACTTAGTAATTTGCCAACATTGTGCTCTTTCAGTAGCTTTTACCCTTTATTCTGCATTGTTATTGTTCTACCTTAATCTAGTTTACACTAGAGGACACACATCTCTCGGCATGTTGCACTATCAGAACTCTGCAGCAGTGATTTTTTTTGTCATTTTGCCAGTGCAGGACAAAAGTGAAGCATGTTAGACATACACTCAGTGACCAATTTATTGATACCTCCAGTACCTAATAAAATCGCCATTGAGTGTACGTTCATGGTCTTCTACCAGAGCCCATCCACTTCAAGTTTTGATGTGTTTCATTCAGAGGTGCTCTTCTGCACACCACTCTTAGGATGTGTGATTACTTCCTGTCAGCTTGCACCAGTCTGGCCATTCTTCTCTGACCTCTCTCATTTACAAGATGTTTATCACCCACAGAACTGATGCTCACTTTCTGTTTTTTGCTCCATTCCCTATAAACTCTAGACTCTGCTTGTGCGTAAAAATCCCAGGAGATCAGCTGTTTCTGAGATACTTAAATCTGGCATCAACAATCATTCCACTTTCAAAGTCACTGAAATGATATTTCTTCCCCATTCTGATATTTAGTTTGAACAACAACTTGACCATGTCTGCTTTCTTTTTATGCATTGAGTTGTTACCACATGATTGGCTGATTAGGTGTTTACATTAACGAGCAGGTGTTGAGTTGTACCTAATAAAGTTGCCACTGAGTGCATCTTGATGTTGAGATGCTGGAATACTTAATTTTGCTTTTTCTTGTTTACAACTCTTTCAAGCAAACGTTCTTGCCCCGAGCACAACTTATGTTGCAGCCTTCTTACAAAACTCAACCATGGCAGGCGACTTTCAAGCAAGAAAGTAGAGCGCTCTTCAGATCTGAAGAAGGCATCATTTCTTGTTTCTGAGCTTGTGAGGAGCTGTAGCTATTCAGAGCCTGAGGGAAGACAATTTCAAAGCTTAGGTCATGAGTGATAAGAAATGCCAGTGAGAGGAAGCTATTTACCAAAACACAGTTTAGCTTCAATTGCACTCATCAAAAGCTTCACTTTATGAACACTTAGATACAAAGTCACCTAATATTAGTGTATGCATACATTTGTAGAAGAATGCTATTATTTATCTTCTCATTCAACCTTTGTTAAGTAAATTTCTTTATCAGGCTGCCTGCCTGCTGGACGGGGAAATAGGTTTTAAAAATGCTAATGTGATTTTACTGCTAAATTCACCAAAAATTCAGCATGCCCAATGACTCCACCCTCCCCCGCACTCAGCAGCCCTCTCCCTCAAGATTCAAGTTAGTTTAACGTCATTTCCAGTACAGAGGTGTAAGGGAGAATGAAGTAATTGTTACTCCAGATCTGATACAGCACAAAAATAAAGCCACAGTAAGATAAGGCACATAATAATAGAAAAATACGCAATAAATATTACTAAATAACTTCCATATGAAGCACGGAGCGTAGTGGCTAGTGCAACGCTTTACAGTACCAGTGACCTGGGTACAATCCTCACTGCTGCCTGTAAGGAGGTTGTACGTTCTCCCCACAACTGTGTGGGTTTCCTCCGATTTCCTTCCACAGTCCAAGACATAGTAGATTAGTAGATTAATTGGTCATTGTAAATTGTCCTGTGATTAGGCTAGGGTTAAATCGGGGAGGGGTGCTGGGTTGTGGGGCTCGAAGGGCGGGAAGAGCCTATTCCACTCTGTATCTCAATAAATAAGTAAATATTGATTGTATGTCCATAAAGTGACAGCAGACACAGGAGTGTCCACAAGGAAAGTGTCCCTGACCTCCCACCTACTCGTAAATAGTGAGCCCTTAGTTCCTATCTTCTCACCTATTTCACATCCCCTTCTTTATTAGCATGTAGGAGGGTGCTGGGGGGGGGGAAGGTTTGGGTAGTATTGGGGAGATTGTATTTAGCTGCAGAATAAACTGCATATATTAGCATTAAATTTGCATTACGGAGAACAGAGTGCTTTTTTTAAGGACACCACGTGCCAAGAGGAAAATTGCTGGAAAGGTTAAGGACTAGAAGGTTTTCAGATAATCTCGCTGGACTAATCTCTTCTTTTGAAGTAGGCCATTGATGGCAATTCGCGGAACAATTGACAAAACATGTTTTATGATCGTTTTAATAGCTGATTCATGGGTCTTTAGTGATGCTTAAAATTTATTTGCTTATCTAATAGAGTAAAATTTTCTTAAAATACAAGGCAAAGAATAAGTTCTTGAATATTTGTGGATCTTAAATTTTTATTGTACAATTTATTCTGATTTTCTTTGACAGAGCCTACTTTTATGTGTTTGGCATTTTGCCACATAAGGCCAGAAAATAAGGCAAATGCAATGTTAGCATTCATTTTGAGAGGACTAGAGTATAAAAGCACAGAAGTAATGGTGTGGCTTTAAAAGGCATTGGTCAGAACACATTTAGAATATTTTGAGCAGTTTTGGGATCCTTACCTAAGAAAAAATGTTGAAGGTTACGGGGAAAATGTCAGGAGAATGGAGTTGAGAGGGATAGTAAATCAGACATGATGGAATAGTGGAGCAGACTCGATGGGCTAAATGATCTAATCCTTCTCCTATGTCTTTTTGTCTTATGGAAAGAAATCAAACTAATATTTAAAGATAAGATTAAAAGTAAAATGAATCTGAAGGTTACAACAGCTTTATTTGTTATCGTTGCATGGAATGCATGGGAGGGGTAGCACCTCTAGATGGGGGGGCTTGTCACACTCCTTGGAGTGACTCGTCACCTATTGGTCCCCACCAACGCCCAGCTCTCACCTGTGGCTCATCGAAGCTGTTTGCATGTGACAGCGGTCACACCCCGGGCAACGGCTTCGACAGGCCGGCTGAATCAGGTGAGGGTAGCGAGTGGGTCTGAAACCCTCGGTGAGATAGGAATTTGCTCATCCCAGCATGCAAAGACTGCTTCAGTGGTTCAGCCGGAGGAAACTCCGGGGGTTCAATGGCTGAGAAGGTGTTGCAGCAGGGCGTTGTGGAGTCCGTAGGGCGCGGCAGAGCGCCTGAGAAGGCGCGGCCATCCAATGCAGCCAAGGAAGTTGCCAGACGTAATGATTCATCGTGTCACTGGATCCTGACTTCTGAGGCCGAGAGAGTGGGATTGTCTCTGTACAAGGTTTTTCCACTTTAATATCTTACACGCACTGGTTACATTGTGCAACAAGGTCGGCCGGTGGAGCAGTGAGATCAGCGCCGGGCTCGAGAACGGAGGTTTCCGAGTTCGATCCAGCCACAGGCCACCCCCGAGCGTGCTCTCCATCCGTGCCAGGTTGATGTCGAGCTCACAACTTGGCCTCTTAAAAAAAACACTGCTACCCTGCACAATGTAGTCTTCTCCGGACCCCGACAGACAACCATTATATTTGTTATCGTTAATTACTTGAAGCAAAATTGTGTTAAAATATAAGCACCAGAAAGTCTGCAGATGCTGGAAATCCAAAACACACAGAGAAAATGCTGGAGGAACTTAG
The DNA here is from genome assembly GCF_030144855.1 of Hypanus sabinus. NCBI lineage: Eukaryota > Metazoa > Chordata > Chondrichthyes > Myliobatiformes > Dasyatidae > Hypanus > Hypanus sabinus. Next base: position 11,215,494 of record NC_082716.1, read on the forward strand.
CAGGTTGGGCAGCATCTATGGAAATGAATAAACAGTTGACTTTTCTCACTGAGACCCTTCATCAGGAGCAGGAAGGAAGGGGGAAGATGCCAAAAATTGTTACCAACAGCAAATACAGGACAAGTATACACCATATATCCTGATAAAGGAGATATACGCTAGTCCAATCAAAGAATTTTTTATTTATTGAGATACTGCATATTGTAGGCCCTCCCGGCCACCGGACAACCCCCCACTTTAATCCTAGCCTAATCATGGGACAATTTACATAGACAAATAAATGGGTACGTCTTTGAACTGTGGGAGTAAACTGGAGGCCCACATGATCACAGAGAGAACATACAAGCTCCTTACAGGCAATTGAACCTGGGTCGCCTGTACTATAAGGCGTTGTGCTAAGCACTGCACTACTGTGCTGCCCTGTGAAAATCTGCAGATGCTAACACACACAAAATGCTGGAGGAACTCAGCAGGTCAGGCCACAGACTCCACAGCCTCCCGCAACTTCCTGTTGTCTATCACGCAGGTCTCAGATGACGGCAAGGGGGAGAGTCTGGAGCAGCCGCTGACCCTAGACGAGCTGACTGGCTCCGTCTGTTTCTTTGAGTCGGATAAGACTCCCGGAAGCAACGGCTTACCGGTCGGGTTGTATTCGGCTCTGTGGAACCGGATGGGCCCCGACCTGCTGGAAGTGTACAACGTTATGCTCCTGGCAGGCAGCATATCAGAATCCATGAGGAAGGGCATCATCACCCTCATCTACAAGCAGAAGGGGGAGAGGGAAGACATTAGAAATTGGAGGCCCATCTCACTCCTGAATGTGGACTACAAGATCCTGTCCAAGGCTATCACCAACAGGGTCAAGTCTGCACTGGAGCAGGTGATCCACCCAGACCAAACCTGTGTTGTACCGGGCAGGAAGATCTCAGATAGCTGAGGGACACCATCGCCTACATGCAGGACAGGGGGTGGACGCCTGCCTGGTCAGCTTGGACCAGGAGAAAGCCTTTGACAGGATATCGTACACGTTCATGGCGGATGTACTCTCCAAAATGGGATTTGGGGAGAGAATCCGGAATTGGATCAAACTGCTCTACACAGACATCTGTAGCACAGTCCAGGTCAACGGGTGAGAAACAGAAGGCTTCCCCATCGGGTCTGGAGTCAGGCAGGGCTGCCCTCTCTCCTCTGTCTTGTTCGTGTGCTGCATAGAACCCTTTGCCGAAGCCATCAGGAGGGATGGGGGCATAAGAGGGGTGATGCTACCAGGCAGTGGGGGGACCCAAGTCAAAATCTCCCTGTACATGGACGACATCACCGTCTTCTGCTCTGATCCAAGGTCAGTTTGCAGGCTGATCACCATCTGTGAACAGTTCGAGCAGGCGTCGGGGAGCAGGGTCAACCGCACGAAGAGCAAAGCCATGCTCTTCGGCAACTGGCCCGACCGATCCAGCGTCCCCTTCACCATCAGGGCTGATCATGTGAGGGTATTAGGGATCTGGTTCGGAGGGGCCGAGGCATGCAACAAGAACTGGCAGGAGTGGACTGCCAAGGTGAAACAGAAACTGGGGCTGTGGGGAGGGTGCTCTCTATTGATAGCGGGCAAGAACCTGGTCATCGGGTGTGAGGTGCTCTCAGGGCTGCTGTACTTGGCGCAGGTGTGGCCCGTCCCCCGCTCCTTCAGCTCGGAAATCACCCAAGTCGTCTTCAGATTTGTCTGGGGATCCAAGATGGTGCGGGTCAGACGGATCACCATGCACAAGTTCCCGGACAACTGGGACAAAAACATCCCCAATGTTGCCCTCACCCTGATGGCCAGCTTTGTGTGTGGCTGCATCAGGTTGTGTGTGGATCCCAGGTATGTGGGCACCAAGTACCACTACGTGCCCAGGTTCTACCTGTCGCCCTGGCTACGAAGGATGGGTCTGGCCCCTTTACTGCGCAACACCCCTATCAGCTGGTCATTGCTGTCATACCTGTCCTTCGTAGAGAAGTTCTTTCAGGTCAACACCTTTGACCACAGGGCCACCTGGCAGTGGTCAGCACGTAAGGTCCTGCAGGAGAAGGACGTGATGGACACAGTGGGGTGGTTCCCTGAGCAGACTGTCCAGTTCATCTGGCAAAATGCCTCATTGCCAGACCTCACCAACAGGCACCAAGACCTCGCCTGGCTGGCAGTAAGAGGGGCCCTCCCAGTCCGATCCCTCCTGTACGCCCGGAACATCGTCTCCACACCCCTCTGCCCACGGGAGGACTGCAGAGAGGAGGAGTCGGTGACCCACCTCTTTGCACACTGTGGGTTCGCGGAGAAGGTGTGGAGGAGGATGGAAGGGACAGGGTCGAGGTTCATCCCCAGCAGCTGCGTAATAGAGGACTCTCTGATCTACGGGCTGTTCCCGGGGACGCAAACCAAGACCAACATCCGGTGCTGCTGGCAGATCATCAACTCGGTGAAAGACTCTCTTTGGTTGGCCCGAAACTTGGTGGTCTACCAGCATATGGAGATGTCCGTGGGGGAATGCTGCCGACTGGCACATTCTCGGCTGCAGGAGTACGTGCTGAGGGACGCACTCAAACTCGGTGCAGCCACCGCAAGGGCCCGGTGGGGAAGGACCACAGTCTAGGGTTCTTCTCCCGTGGGAGTTGAGGGGTGGGGGGGTTGGGGGTATACCCCCTGAATGTAAATATGAAAGAACAAAGTGCCACATGGGTGGCAAAACCTTTGAAATTTGAAAATGTAAAGACAGTAATGGTACCAACTGTAAAGAATTGAAAGTCTTTGAATGGTTATTGTATATAATTTTATTTTTGAATAAAGTATATTTTGTTTAATAAAAAAAGCAGGTCAGGCAGCATCTGTGGAAAGAAATAAACAGTTGATGTTTTGAGCTGAGAATCTTTATCATAAGTTACAGGAGCCTGAAGTCCCACACCATCAGGTTCAAGAACAGCTAAAGGATTGCAAGTTTGGCTATGTGGCCTAATGGAAAAGGCCTCTGTTTCTGGCAATGAGTGACTGAATGATCAGAAGATGGAAGGTTCAAGTTCTGCATCATTCATTTGCCATTCAGAGGACATACTTTTTTTTACCATATATTCTGCATTAGTTTGTTGCCTCTTCCTTTCTGCTATCTCAATGTGCTTATATTTAGAATGATCCCTCGGGGTGGCATGTAAGACAAAGATTTTCACTCTAGCCTGATTCATGCAGTCTGGGAAGCTCACCAATGCCTCTATGTTCTGCAGAGGTTGAAGAGAGATGGACTGTGCACATCTATCTATATCACATCTTTCTACAGATGCGCCGTAGCAACCTGCACCACTGCACGGTATGGAAACTGTGATGCAGCAGACAGGGAGGCTCTACAGCGAGTAGTCAAAACTGACCAATGCATCCCCAGCACCAGCCTACCCGCCATCAAAAACATATATACAGAGAGGTGTCAGAAAAGGGCCAGTAACATTATGAAGGATCCCACCCACCTCGATCATGGACCGTTTGACTCATTTCCATCAGAGGGAAGGCTCTGCATATCAACGTCAGGACGACCAGACTCAAAAACAGTTACTGCACGTTCCAGAAGCAACATCTCCATCCGGTAACCCACCCCTCCACACCCCCAAACTTATCATTTCCTGTCAGAGTTACATTATGTGCAGACATCCTGCGCCTAGATTCACTTTATGGACGTACAATCAATCTACATATATAAGCTATTTTATGTATTTATATATATTGTGTTTTTTATTATTATTGTGTTACCCTGTGTTTCTTTGTTTCTGAAGTAACAATTATTTTATTCTCCTTTACACTTGTATACTAGAAACGACATTAAACAATAATAAACCAATTAGCCATCCCTTACTCGCACTCCTCCCAATACTTCCTCTCCCTTTGTTGCAAGCTCCACTACTCTCTCCTATTTTATTCCATCATCTTCAGCCCTGTCACTTCCACCTATCACCTCCCAGATTCTGTTATCATCCCACTCTCACCCCACCCTTTGTCTGCCTATCAAGACCTCCCCCTCACTAGGATCCCCCTATCACCTGCCATATTTTGCTTACCCCGCTTATCTTTCATCTTTTTATTCTTTATATACTTTTTATACTGCTGTGTCCCTACTCACTCTCAGTCCAGATGGAGGGTCTCAACCTACAATTTCTGCCGTTTATTTCCCTCCATAGATGCTGCCTGACCTGCTGAGTTCCTCCAGCAATTTTGTGTTTTGCACCAGTTAAGTTGGGACTGGTGATGGCATGGTAGCGTGGCAGCTAGCATAACACCATTAGTAACCCAGGTTCAATTCCCACTGCTGCCTGTAGGGAGTCTATATGTTCTCCCCATAAGTGAATGGTATTCCTCTGGGTGAGCTGTACCCTCCCACATTCCACAGCTGTACCGGTCAGGAATGGTCAGTTGTGGGCATGTTATGATGGTGCTGGACACATGGTGACACTTGGGGGCTGCCCCCAGCACCACCTTGGACTGTGTGGGCTGCTGACGCAAACTACGTATTTCTCTGCACGTTTCGATGCGCCAAAGCATTTGCGACAGGTGAAACAAATCTTTATTAGATTGAATACCCCAGGCATGATGGGCCAAATGGCCTAGCGTGTTGGGAGCATTACTGTGATTCTGTATGTGCGATCATTCCCAGTTAAAAATTGTAGCTGGGTAAGCCGCTATTAAAACAAGCACAAACTTGATTAATTCCTTGGTACCCCTGTGTTAAATGAGGCTTTGTTCACCAAATTAGATTTGTTCTTTCTCCCTGCTGTTTTTAAAGGCTGGTGGAGAATGTTGTAGAGTGTGGAGGGGGGGAGTGGTAGAGGGGGGTAGGAGGATATCAATCCACTGCAGATAAACAGCTAATTATACATACATTTGCCCCAGATAATTCAGAAGCCCACCTTTCTCAATGATTACACATGAAGCCACAATCGTGTGAAAGGGATACCTTGGAGCTGAGAGAACTTCATCTGAACTGAAATAATTATTGTCTTTCCAATAATATGCTTGAAGTATGCTGGTAAATCATCGTGCTTTATTCATGACAGGCTCAGCTTTTTTTAACCAAGGTAATTCTGCTTAAGAGATGGTTTTTATAGCTTTGTCTGTCTAACTGGCCCTCTGGGATCTTTGATGAGTGCCCTCACAGTGCTACACCCCACGGTTGATTTATAGGATTTCAAAATTAGATTTTTTTTCTTCTCAGGAATTCACTACAGATTGGTGGGGATTAAATTTACCCAGGAGTTGGAGGATGTTGCGAAACACAATTAACCCTCAGCAGGTAAATTGTAATACCATTCCTTGCTGTCTACAAGTTGAATAGTTTTATTGTCTGTCATACTCCATCTTGTCTATTCATTGTCATGGAGTTAAACAGCACAAAAAAGGCCCTTCAGGCTAGCTGGTCCAGGATGCCCCGTCCAAGCTAGTACCATTTGCCATTATGGTCTGTAACCAACCTGGCGTCCACAGACCCCTTGGTTAATGGTAGGGGCCCATAGCATGAAAAAGCTTGTGAACCCCGGCTCTAAATATTTTCAATCCAACTGTCTTTTAAATGTTATTGTACCTGCCCCAACCACTTCCCCTGGCAGCTCATTTACATTGATATCACCCTTTGTATAAAAATGTTACCCATAAAGTTCTTGTTAAATTTTTCCCCCCTTACCCTAAACCCATTTCTTCTAGTTTTTGATCTCCCAACCATCAGCACATGCACACCCTCAGTACAAGCTCCAGAACCTCAGCCTCTGTACCTCCCTCCGCCGGAAGCCCATAGCCTGTGCGGATTGGAAATAACATCTCCACCTCAACACTGGCACAGCTCAGGGATGGTGAGCTTAGCCCACTGCTCTACTCTTTGTACACCCATGACTGTGTGGCCAGGCGCAGCTCAAATGCCATCTATAAATTTGCTGGGCATACAGGAGTGGAATATATCAGTTAGTGGAGTGGTGTCGCAGCACCAACCTGGCACTCACTGTCAGTGAGACCAAAGAACTGATTGTGGACTTCAGAAAGGTTAAGATGAGGGAATGCAAAGCAGCTTCAAAGAGGGATCAGAACTAGAGAGAGTGAGCAATTTCAAGTTCCTGAGTGTCAATATCTCTGAGGATCTATCCTGGACCCAACATACTGATGCAGTTGCAAAGAAGGCACAGCAGCAGTTGTATTTCATTCGGAGTTTGAGGAGATTTGGTACGTCACCAAAGACACTCGCAAATTTCTACAGATATACCATGGAGAGCATTCTAACCTGCTGTATCACTGTCTGGTATGGTGGGGGATAAGGGACCTTCTGTATGGATCAAAATAAGCTGCAAGGATTTATAAGCTTAGCTCCATCATGGACACTAGCCTCCATAGTAACCAGGACATCTTCAAGGAGCAATGTCTCAAAAGTTGGCGTCCGTCATTAAGGACCCCCATCATCCAGTTCATGCCTTGTTCTCATTGATTCCACCAGGATGGAGGTACAGAAGCCTAAAGACACACACTCAATAATTCAGGAGCAGCTTCATCCCCTCTGTGATTAGAATTCTCAATGGACATCAAACCCATGAACACAACCTCACTACATTTTTACTTCTATTTTTGCACTGCTTATTTAATTTAACCATTTTATATATAAATATAAATGTCAAGCCATATGCCAGTGATATTAAACCTGATTCTGATTCTGAAAATAAGAAAACAATTTACAGATTTACAATTTACAATTTTCAGATATGAGTGACTGAGCACCGAACAGGGAGCATAGAACACTGCAGCACAGTGCAGTCCCTTCAGCCCACAGTGTTGTGCTGACCTTTTAACCTACTCTAAGATCAACCTAACCTTTCCCTCACACATAGCCCTCTATTTTTCTATCATCCATGTGCCTATCTTAAATGTCCCTGATGTATCTGTCACTACACTATTCCTGGCAGGGCGTTCCACACCCCTATAAACCACTATGTAAAATAAATTACCTCTGACATCCCTCCAGTATGTTCCCAAAATCATCCTTAATGTCTCCTTGTATGAGCCATTTCATCTCTGGGAAAAAGCCTCTGGCTGTTCACTTGACCTTTGCCTCTTATTATCTGGTACACGTATCCTCACAAGGTATGCTCTCTAATGTAAGCATTACCCTGGAGAATCTCCTCTGCACCCTCGCTAAAGCTTCCAAAAGACTCCTTCTCTTCCTCTAAAGTGCCCTGCCATAGCTGCTTACCATACACTGAACTTACCTTTTTTTACGGGATGTATGGGTGGGGGGGGGGGGGGTCCAGGGAGGGCGAGTAGCCCTAGTGAAGGGGTCTGTTGTGTCCATCCCAGATCAGCTCACTCACCTTTGGTCCCCACCAAGCACTTGGCTCTCACCTGTGGCTCCAAGTAGCTGTTTGCATGAGACAGCAGCTGCACCCCGGTACACTACTTTCACAGGCTGACTACCCCAGGCGAGGGCCTGGCAGACTCATACCCCAGTGAGATAGGGACATGCCTGTCCTAGATTGCCAAGTCACCTCTGGAGGTCTGGGTGGATGAGATCTACAACGAGATCCAACACGCCATGGAGGGTGAAGCACACGACAGAGCACACACAATGTCATGGTCATCCCACTATGAACAAGGAAAACCCCAGTTTGTGACAATTGTTCTTAATGCTGGAAGTGGAGAGAATGGAACTGTTCCAGTGGAATGGCTTTTCCGAAGTTCAATGTTCAAAGTTCAAAGTACATTTATTATCTCGAAGTATCTATAAATTATACAAAGTAGTGATTCGTCTGCTTACGTGAAACCCAAAAGCAACGTTAAAAGAGGACCAACAAACACCCAATGCACAGAGGGAGAAAGAACACACTGTGCAAGCAATAAAAGCAAGCAACAGAATGGAAGTGGGTCCATGGAGACGTGGCGTAGACCAGCCAGAGCAGGCCTACAGCCTCAGCCTCAGTTCACACAGAAGAGCAAATCGTCAGGAGGCTCGCAGTCACGAAGCTCAGAGCAAGCCCATAGTTTCGGCCTTAGAACCGCAGAGAGAGGAGCTATTGTAATGGAACAGAAAGCAGAACTGATTTGACCCTCACCTCTGGTCCCGACACCCTGCCTTTTCAATCCATCCAGCCCAGCAAACACTGGGTCATTCCCCTACACTAGGACTGCTTTAAAACCTCACCCGCACAGGTTTCCTGTCATTGTTGGACAAGACGGTCAGCCACCACCAATCACATGCACTGAGGTGCAGTGAAGCTACTGATATTGCCTCAGCTTTAGGGAATTGTTTTTGTGACTGAATAACTGTAGCTGCTTTAGTCGTACCATGATTGTTCTATCACATCAGTCAGGACTGATGTCTCCTTCAGTCCTAATGAAGGGACTCAGCCCAAAATATTAGTTTCATCTGTAGCTGCAGCCTCAGAATCAAAATCAAGTTTAATACTTACTTATTCATTGAGATTGATGCCCGTCTGGCAGTGGCACCCAGCAACCCCCAGTATGTTTAACGCTCGCTTAACTTAAGGACGATTTCCTATGACCTTCGGACTAAGGGAGGAAATTCACAGGGCCATGAGGAGACTGTACAGAGGTGGGGATTGAAACGGGGTAACCGGTACTGTAAAGCGTTATGCTAACCATAACACTACTGTGCTATGTGTGTAAGCTATCTTATGTCATTATATTTATTGTGTGTTTTTTCTATTATTGTTTCTTTTATCTTATTGTGATTTTATTTTTTTGTTGCATCAGATCCAGAGAAATAATTATTTTATATTTCTCCTTTATATTTATGTACTGGAAATGACATTAAACAATTTTGAATCTTGATGCAGCTCAAAACACAAGAAAATAAAGAAAACAATAATAAAAAACACATTAAATATAAATACATAAGCTATTTTATATACATAGATTGATTGTATGTCCATAAAGTGATGCTGGGCTCTGTGTTCGTAATGCAAATTTAATGCTAATATATGCAGTTTATTCTGCAGCTAAATACAATCTCCACAGTACTACCCCCCACTTTCCTATATGCTAATACAGAAAGGGATATAAACTAGGTGAAAAGATAGGAACTCAAGGGCACAATATTTACAAGTAGGTGGGAGGTCAGAGTCACTTTATGTACGGACACTCCTGTGTCTGCTGTCACTTTATGGACATACAATTGATATTTACTTATTTATTGAATTACAGAATGGAATAGGCTCTTCCCGCCCTTCGAGCCCCACTGTGTAGTAACCCCCGATTTAATCCGAGCCTAATCACGGTGCTACGTAACTGGATAACTTACCAGCAAAGATAGAGAGGTCCGTTGAAGTCTGATGTCACTATTTTCAAACGTTTTTATTTATAAAGGGGCACAAAAGTAAGGTTAATACAAACATTCAGATAATGCACGTTGTCAATACTCAATCTAAAGCGCGGGTATAGTAATAATCATCATCAAGAAGTGAGCTCTACTGTTGTCTAGGGGTTAATATATTGTCCGTTGGAAATATAAAAGTCACTCAGAAGTCTGCAGGCTTCAGCCTTTTGGGAATCGCTGGGTTTCACGTGGAGCGACAGAGAGAGAGAGAGAGAGAGAGATTGGGGAGAAGAGGAAAAACTTGCCGGGTCTTTATGAAGCTTCCGTGGAATAGGGGGAGCGTTGGTTCCCCCTCCCCGATGTTAGTTGAAAGCGGTTTTCCGTGATTCCAGCCACAAATTCCAATCCCGGAATCTAACACACGTGGCTTCCTTCAAAATGGCTTCCCGCTACTGCGGGATCACTCTCGTGCCTTCTTGGTGCGTCTGAAGGGGCTGCCCCCCTTAGACCCTCCTTTATACTTCCTCACGGGGTCGCAGGTGTCAATCAGGTTGGGATGATGCAATCTCTCTCTCAACCAGCCCACTTTGCCCGAGGGCTTTACACGTGGTCTCCATGAGACAATAGTCACTGTCGCCTTATTTTGCATCCCGGTGGAACGTGCTATTCAGCACATTTCTCTCTCTCCCACTTCCTGAGTCTATTCAGCACGTCTCTCTCTCTCTCCCACTTCCTGGGTCTACTGACCCCCCCTCAACGGGTGCTCTTGCGATTCTCACAAAGGAGGGGGCTGGGATCATAACAACGGCACAATTGATAATGACCAATTAACCTCCCAAATGCTACATCTCTGAACTGTGGTGGAAATCCACATGGTCATGGGGAGAATGTGCAAACTCCTGATAAACGGCAGTGAGAATTAAACCCTGATCGGTGGTATTCTGAAGCTTTGTGCTAACCACTACGCTGCCATGCCATCCCTCCCCCATATCACGGTTATATTTAATGAAATTTGCTATTTTATGGCAGCAGTATAGCGCAAATCATACAAATACAATGAGTTACAATAAGAAATTTATATAGTTCTATATTTTTAGAGAAGTCCAAAAACTAAGTTCATTGTTCATTCAGAAGTCTGATGGCGGAAGGAAAGAAGCTGCTCCTGAAATGGAAAATGAGCTGTTAGTTCCTCCAGCATTTTGTCCGTGTTCTTCGCTCTCGCTGTTTGTTAGGGAGAGGATGAGAGGAATGCACATTGACATAAAGGCAAACTAGATGCAGAAAGAAGAAGATTATTTGAGAATAAACACATCTTCTCCATCACCTGGCAGCTTGTATTCTGCCAGCTCCTTCCACCTTCTTATTCTGCCTTCCTTTCCAGTCCAGATGAGGGGACTGAGACATCAACTGTTTATTCCACTAAAAAGTGCTCCTGTCCTGTGTCTCTCTAATATTTTGTGTGTGTATCAGCACTTCTCATCACTGCCTTCTGGTGCCCCTTTCCTTTCCTTTCTTCTATGGTTCACTCTCCTTTCCTATATTCCTAGAATCCCTCTTCTTCAGCCCTTTACCTCTTCTGCATACCCCCTTCCAGCTTCTTACTACATTCTCCCACCTATCCACCTACCTCTGGTCACCTCTCACCTGTCCCCTATTTCCTTAATCTGGCATCTTCCCCTTCCTACTTAGTCGTAATTAAGAGCCTTGGCCTGAAACATTAAATATTTATTCCCATCTTTAGATGCTGCCCGACTTACTGAGTTCTCAAAATTTCTTGCATCTCCAGAATCTCTTGTCTACTTTTAGGAACAATTGTCAGTGACAAGGTGGAGTTCATGAGGACCCAATGACAGGTCTTGCCTAAAACATTGACTCTTTATTCCTCTCCATAGATGTTGCCTGTCTGTCTGAGTTCTCTAGTGTTTTGTGTTTGTTGGTCAAGATTTCCAGCATCTGCACAATCTCTGGAGTCTTTGAATACTGCAATTTTTGCAACCCCAGGATTTCCCTAAAACTATTTTTAAGCCAAAATGCACACAGCAAGGTTCCACAAACAATGTATTAATGACCAGGTAATCAGTCTGAGTGATGATGGTAGAGAACTCTGAATTGGCAGGGACTTTGCAGAAAACTACCTCGTCCTCTCTACAAAATAACGCCAGAGGATCTGTGATGTCCACCTGAGAGAGCAGAAAGAGGTCTTGGCATAATGTCTCATCTGTAAGATCATAGGAAATGAAAGCCCTGAGACACAGTCGGATTGTGGAAAACAAGATTTTGTGAACATTGAATGAGCTGTTAACGAGCAGTTAATGAGCTGTTAGGTACAAAATGGCATTACAGGAATTGTAAAATGTGATGAAATTGAGGTTTATGTGTGCCTTCCTGATGCTCTGCTTGAACGGCGACTCATTAATAAGGAAGCATTTGACTGAAATGTGCTCAGTGTAGAAAGACTAGAACATCCTGTGTTGCTATCCCTTAAGCTGACAAGGTCACGTGATATTTAATATAGTTCTTCAAAATTCTGAGGAGTATATTTTAAACGCAAGAGATTCTGCAAATGCTGGAAATCCCAAACAACACAAATAAAATGCTGGAGGAACTCAGCAAATCAGGCAACGTCTATGCAGGGGAATGAACAATCGATATTTCAAGATTCTAGATTGTTAAATGTCATTTTCAGAAGACAAGTATAAAGGAGAATGAAATAATTGTTACTTGGAATCTGATGCAGCACAAAAAATTACAATAAGATAAGGAACAGAATAATAAAAAAACACAATAAATAAAGATAACTTATTACATATTGACTGCATGTCCATAAAGTGATGCTCGGTACAGGAGTGTCTGAACATAAAATGACTAACAGGAACTGATAGTGTGGTCAAATCACAAACAAGGGACAATCTGCAGATCCTGGAAATCAAAGTACAGTAATACAATTCTTATTGCCAGCAGTGGTAATGGAGACAAGCTCCTACTAGGTATTAAAAGCTCCCAAGGGCGCCTGCCTCAAATAGCCTCTAAAAACTAAGTCCAGCTCCTGGCCTTCACATGTGGGTTAGCTACTAGGCCTGGTGGTACCTTTTCTACTGACAGGAGAAGGGGCAAAGGCAGGTTGCTGGTGCCTTAAAACTAATCGTTTCGGGCAGGAGGGGTTCATCAGCCATGGTTGGCAGCTCGTCTTGGAGAAGGAAAACTCTGATCTTAAACCTCCACTTCATTGCGGCTCTACCCATTCACGGGGAAGGCTTCAGGAGTAAATTCCAAGGGAAAATCCGGAGCTGGAGTTCCTAAGGCAGTCCTACAATAAATTCAATGCTGACTGGCAACTCTTGTGATGCTGCTGGTACCAAACCATATCAGTCTCTGCCATTCTTTTGGGTTCATTAAACGTCTGTTGGGGGGGAGGGGTGCTTGCTACATGGGCAACAGCGTGCTCTCCAAATCGTACTGCCCGGGCTTGCGTATCTAGACATCTAGGATGCAGTATCCATGGTCAACTATGACCAACTCACCTCAACTCACCTCACACACAAAATACTGGAGGAACTCAGCAGACCAGGCAGCATCTATGGAAAAGAGTAAACAGTTGATGTTTCGGGCCAAAACCCCTTAAATGGTGTGGATGGGGATGTAGTGAGTTGGGTTAGTGGATGGAGGCATTGATCAGACTTACTGCTTGGGGAACGTAACTGTTTTGGCTCTGGAGGTCCTGGTGTGGATGCTACATAGCCTCCTCCCAGATGGGAGTGGGATAAACAGTCCAGGAGCATGGTGGATGGGTTCTGTCATGATGTTACTGGCCCTTTTACAGCACCTTTCTGTACACCTGTCCTTGATGGCAGTTAGGCTGGTGCTAGTGATGCATTGGGTAGTTTTAACTATCCATTATAGAGTCTTCCTGTCTGCCACAGTGCAGTTTCTATACCAAGCACTGATGTAGCTTGTCAGATGCTCTCTGCTGTGTAGTGTGGTCATACAGATATGCATAGTCCATCTCTCTTCAGCTTCTTCAAAACTAAGATGTGTTGGTGAGCTTTTATGATTGTGTAGGGTGTAGGATGTGTTCTCGGAGCATGAGAAGTTGTGCAAAATGTGTACTCCCAGGAGTTTGAAATTGCTGTAACCACCAATGTAAATGTGGTGTGACTTTCCCTGAAGTCAATGGCCATCTCCTGCGACCTCTTAACATTGAGAAAGAGTTTATTTGTCTTGAAATCAGGACTTCAGCTCTTCCTCCTCCTCGTCGTAGGTCGTCTCGTTTTTGTGGATGCTGAGCCCCACCAGTGTTGTGTCATTGGCGAACCAGATTCTTCTGATGTTTGAGATGAGTGTAGATCAGTGGGCTCAGCACAGAGCCCTCGGGGCGGCTGGGGGCAAACGTACTGAGGATGATGGAAAGGGAGAAGAGGTTGTTCTGCCTGACTATCCGACGTCTGTCACATAGGAAGCCCAACACCCAGGTGCACTTAGACCAAAGAGTAGGAATTTGTTCTCTGAAGTCTGTGGGACAATGATGATGAATGCCCAACTGAAATTGAGAAGCAATATTCTGATATGTGTCCTTGTGTCAGGGCAAGGTGCATGACAGATTCGATGGCCTCTCTCCTAGAGCGGCTCTGTCAGTAAATTTTTGAGCGTAGGCAGTCTTAGCCCTCTTGATGCCTGAGGTAGGGTTTCTTCTGCCTGCTCTGAGAGCTGTTCTGCCACCAAACTCGAAGGCAGCATCTCAGGCTTTCAGTGAGTAGTGCACCTCAGTCTGGCTAGCGCCCCAGCTCTCTGGCCACATTTCAGCTTCCTTTCACACCACCTGTGTCTGAAACGTCCTCGACTGAGCCACGTAGGCTAGGTCACTGTCGCCGGGCCTGGCGTCTGGAGGATCCCTAGTCTGCCGCAGTTTTGTATAAGATTTCAGTGAGTACTCACAGAGCTTCAGACAATTAGAAACTTTGAAACAGTATCTGAGAATTTAAAACTAGCGCCATCATTGGGAGGCGGAGAAGCTGTTGCACCCCTGCATGCCACCATTTTAAATGAATGCTGAAATGCAGTCTTAACCTCAATCTACATTATCTCGCTATGATCGTCTCCTTTTCTGTTTGCCTGCACTGCTCTTTCTCTGTAGCTGTTACACTTTATTCTGCGTTGTTATTGTTTTACCTTGTTCTACCTCACCGCACTGTGTAATGATTTGATCTGATTTCAATTCAAGTTTAATTGTCGGTCAACTATACATGAATACCCATGAACCCATGAATACAGCCAAATGAGGCAGCGTTTCTCTGGGACCAAAGTACAAAACACAGTAGCAACAGTCACACAGCACAAAGCACACATAATGCATACAGGATAGCAAGCACATAAAGGTATCGGTAAGATACAGCCATGCAGTATTAAAAAAAAGTCCAGACTTGAGCCACAAAAGAGCTCATCTTCTGCTAAGCAAACACCGGAGGGGGTGGGGGGGCAGCACTGAATCCAGCCTGGAACGTGTTCCCACCATCCCTGGAGAGCGCACCACACTCACGCCTCTCTCCTGGTGGCTGTAATCAGGTGGCACCACAGCTTGAGGTCGAATCCTTGCTCAAAACAAGGCCGCGAAGCTCCCCTGCCTTCTGCACATGTTCTGCGCTACTAAGTCAGTCAATCAAACTTGTGGCATTCCTCATTCCTTCAAAAGTATGAAGAGTATGCAAGACAAGCTTTTCACAGTCACTTGGTACATATGTGAACAATAAACCAGTAACGATACCATAACCAATGCTAACACTCTAAATATAAATTCTGCTTAGAGGATACAAATTATTACAGTATCATTTATTAGGATGTTGTTTGTGGACTTCTCCAGTGTATTTAACATCGTGCAACCCCATCTCATGGGACAGAAGCTCCAGCAAATGAATGTAAACCCCTACCTCATACTCCTCATCCTCTCCTTCCTCTCAGACAGACATCAAAAAGTGAGATCGTATAATGATTATCTGAGCACCAGCAGGCAAGTATCAACTGGAGCACCACGGGGCTCGGTGATCTCACCAGTCTTGTTCACACTGCACACAGATGACTGCAGAAACTACATCAAGTTCTCAGGCGACACAGTCATCATTGACACTACCAACTCTGATGACTGCATCAATGAGGAAATCAATACATTTGCTAGATGGTGCATAAACTATCTGAACCTGAAGCCCAGTAAAACTAAGGAAATGGTAGTGCACTTTAGAAAACAACAGGACACTGCCCCAACCCTGGAAATAAGTGGCCAGTCAACAGAGCATGCTGGAGAATACAAGCACCTCGGCACAACTGTAGATAACAAAATCACCTTTAAGACCATTGGTGGATTGATATTCTCCAAGCACCAACAAGATGCAGAAACTTCAGGTCCAGCCATTGATTCTCCAGACATTTTATAAATGTTTCATTGAATCAATATTAACCTACAACATCACAGCATGGATCGGAGCAATGCGCACAATCAACCTCAGCCCACTCAACAGAATTGTCAGAATAAGTAGTAAAGTGAACAAGAATCACTCAGCAGCATCCGCACGAGACGGACAATAAAGAAGGATCAACAAATAGTGGAGGATATTACACAAACACTTCATACCTACTACACTCTCATGCCATTCGGACGCTGCTACAGGTCCCTGACCATCAGCACCAGAAGAGCATGATCCAGTTTTATGCCTTCCTCCAGTTCCCTCCTCAACAACCAATTTTGAATATACAGCATGCATAGCAGCTTTGACAGTGAAAACAGTCGATTTCATTATGAGTATAACCCAGATAAGTGTGAAGTGGCTCATTTGGGTAGGTTCAATTTGAAGACAGAATATAATATAACTGGTAAGACTCTTGGCAGTGTGGAAGTTCTAAGAGATCTTGGGGTCAGTGTTGATAGGTCGCTTAAAGCTGCTCCGCTGGTTGACAGTGTTGGTAAGAAGGCTTATGGTGTGTTGGCATTCATCAACCATGGAATTGAGTTCCAGAGCTGTGAAGTAATGTTACAGCTATATAAGACCTTATTTAGACCCCACTTGGAGTACTGTATTCAGGTCTGGTCACCTCACTACAGGAAGGATGTAGACACTGTAGAGAGAGTGCAGAAGAGATTTACAAGGATGTTGCCTGGTTTGGAGGAGCGTACCTTATGAGAATACGATGAGAGAACTTGGCCTTTTCTCCTTGGAGCAACAGAGAATGAGAAGTGACCTGATTGAGGTGTAAAGATAATGAGAAGCATTAATGGTGTGGATAGCCAGAGGCTTTTTCCCGACGGCTAACACAAAGGAGCATAGTTTTAAGATGTTTGGAAATAGGTAACCGAGGAGATGGCAGGGATAAGTTTTTCACACAGAGAATGGTGGGTGCGTGGAATGCACTGCCAGCGATGGTTGTGGAAGCGGATACGATAGAGTCTTTTAAGAGCCTCTTAGATAGGTACATGGAGCTTAGAAAAATAGAGGGTTATGCGCTGGGGAAATTCAAGGTAGTCTTTAGAGAAGGTTACATGGTCGGCACAACATCATGGGCCGAAGGGTTGGTAATGTGCTGTAAATCTCTATGTTCTATGTATTTGTATTTTAAATCATATGCGTTAATTTTTAGTATTTATTATCTATTATTTTATATAGTGTTTATATGTTGTGTGGTGCTGTGTATCTTAAGTTCTATGATGCTGTCCTTACCACTGCACAAACTAAGTCACTCATGGAAAATAAAGTGAATTGAAGTGATTAATAGTTGTTACAGAGATCTGAAGCAGATTGGGGACGAGGGAGTGAGATCTTTAAAAAGGAAGAAATGAAATTGGTAATGTTGATAAAAGACCCAGGTAGAATCTCTGCGATTCCACTGGGGAGGCTGAATCTGTTCGCCTGAGTTCAAAAGACCATAAGATAAAGGAACAGAAGTAGGCCATTTGGCCCATTGAGTCTGTTCCACCATTCAATCATAGGCTGATCCACTTCATCCAGTCATCCCCACTCCCCTGCTTTTACCCCATACCCTTTGATGCCCTGGCTAACCAAGAACCTATCTGTCTCTGCCTTAAATACACCCAATGACTTGGCCTCCACAGCCGCTCGTGGCAACAAATTCCACAGATTCACCACCCTCTGACTGAAGTAATTTCTCTGCATCTTGGTTCTAAAAGGACGTCCTTTAATCCTGAAGTCATACCCTCTTGTCCTAGAATCCCCTGCCATGAGAAATAACTTTGCCATATGTAATCTGTTCAGGCCTTTTAACATTTAGAATGTTTCTATGAGATCCCCCCTCATTCTCCTGAACTCCAAGGAATACAGCCTAAGAGCTGCCAGATGTTCCCCATATGGTAACCCTCTCATTCCTGGAATCATCCTTGTGAATCTTTTCTACACCCTCTCCAATGTCAGTATATCCTTTCTAAAATAAGGAGCCCAATACAGCCTCAACATCACATCCCTGCTCTTATATTCTATACCTCTAGAAATGAATGCCAACATTGCATTTGCCTTCTTCACAACTGACTCAACCTGCAGGTTGTCCTTTAGGGTATCCTGCACAAGGACTCCCAAGTCTCCTTGCATCTCTGCATTTTGAATTCTTTCCCCACCTAAATAATGGTCTGTCCATTTATTCTTCCACCAAAGTGTGTGACCATTCACTTTCCAACATTGTATTTAATTTGCCACTTCTTTGCCCATTCCTCTAAACTATCTAAGTCTCTCTGTAGGCTCTCTGTTTCCTTAACATGACTCGCTCCTCCACCTATCATTGTATCATTGTCAAATTTAGCCACAAATCCCTTAATACCATAGTCCAAATCATTGACATACATCGCAAAAACTAATGGTCCCAACCCCTGTGGAACTCCACTGGTAACTGGCAGCCAGCCAGAATAGGATCACTTTATTCCCACTCTCTCTTTTCTGCTGATCAGCCAATGCTCCACCCATGCTAGTAACTTCCCTGTAATTCCATGGGCTCTTATTTTGCTAAGCAGCCTCATGTGCAGCACCTTATCAAAATCCAAGTACTCACATCTACTGCATATCCTTTGTCTACCCTGTATGTAATTTCCTCAAAGAATTGAAGTAGGTTTGTCAGGCAGGATCTTTCTTTCAGGAAACCATACTGGCTTCGGCCTATCTTGTCATGTGCCTCCAGGTACTCTGTAATCTCATCCCTAATGATCGATTCCAACAACTTCCCAACCACTGATGTCAGGCTAACAGGTCTATAGTTTATTTTCTGCTACCTCCCACCCTTCTTAAATAGCGTAGTAACATTTGCAATTTTCCAGTCATCCAGTACAATGCCAGAATCTATCGATTCTTGAAAGATTATCGATAAAGCCTCCACAATCTCTCCAGCTACCTCCTTCAGAATCTGTGAGTGCATTCTATCAGGCCCAGGAGATTTATCCACCCTCAGACCATTAAGCTTCCTGAGCACCTTTTCAGTTGTAATTTTCACTGCACAAACCTCACTTCCCTGACAGTCTTGAATATCCGGTTTACTACAGACACCTTCGACTGTGAAGACCGATACAAAATATGCATTCATTTCCTCTGCCATCTCTGCATCTCTCATTACAATATCTCCAGCATCATTTTGTATTGGTCCTATATTTACCCTCTACTCTCTTTTATCCTTTAGGTACTTCAAAAAGCTTTTAGTATCTTCTTTGACATTAGTCATCTGCTTCCTCTCATAATTCATCTTTTCCTTCCAAGTGACCTTCTTAGCTTCCTTCTGCAAGTTTTTAAAAGCTTCCCAATTCTCTATCTTCCCACTAGCTTTGGCTTCCTTGTATGCCCTATCTTTTGCTTTTACTTTGGTTTTGACTTCACTTGTCAGCCACGATAGCGTCCTTCTTCCCTTTGAAAATTTCTTCTTATTTGGAATATATCTGTCTTGCACTTCACTCATTTTTCACAGAAACTCCAGCCATTGCTGCTCTGCTGTCCTTCCTGTTAATGTCCCTTTTCAGTCAATTTCGGCCAGTTCCCCTCTCATAACATTGTAATTTCCTTTATTCCACTGAAATACTGACACATTGGAATTTTATTTTTTCCCTCTCAAGTTTCAAAGTCAACTTGAACATATTGTGATCACAGTTCCGTAAGGGTTCCTTAACCCTAAGCTCTCTTATCACCTCCGGATAATTGCACAACACCCAATCCAGTACAGCTGATCCCCTAGTGGGCTCAACAACAAGCTGTTTTAAAAAGCCATCCCTTAAACATTCTACAAATTCACTCTCTTGAGATCCAGTGCCGGCCTGGTTTTCCCCAATCAACTTTCATGTTAAAATCCCCAATGATTATCCTGACATTGCCTTTCTGATATGCCTTTTCTATTTCCTGCTGTAATTTGTAATCCTCATCTCGGCTGCTGTTTGGAGGCCTGTATACAAATGCCATTAGGGTCCTTTTACCCTTGCCATTTCTTAACTCAACTCATAGAGACTCTACACCTTCCAATCCAATGTCATCTTTTTCCAATGATTTAATATTATTTTTTACACACAGGGCCACACCACCCCCTCTGCCAACTAACCTATCTTTCCGATACAATGCATGTTGTTGGACGTTCAGCTCCCAATGGCAGCCATCCTTTAGCCAAGTTTCAGAGATGGCCACAACGTCATGCTTGCCAATCTGTAGCTGAATTTCAAGATCGTCCATTTTCTTTCTAAGGCAACGTGCATTAAAATACAACACTTTCAGTCCAGTATTTGTTGCTTTCTGGTTTAACTGCACAACGTCTCTTATTGCCCTGTAACTCATGCCACCGGCTTTGATTAAGCCTCATCTCCTGCCTGTTCTTTCTATAATCTCTGTTGCACGCTATCTTTGATTTACTTCTGTTTTCCCCTTCCTCAGCCCTATCACTCTGGTTTCCACCCCCCTGCCAAATTAGTTTAAACCCTCCTTAACAGCTCTATTAAATGTGCCTGCTAGGATATTGGACCCCTTTGGGTTCCGGTGTAACCCATCCTTTTTGTACAGGTTGTACCTCTCCCAGAAGAGGCCCCAGTGATCTGGCAATCTGAGGCCCGGACCCCTACACCAGCCACACATTAATATGCCTGATCATGCTGTTCTTGCACTCATTAACACGTGGCACAGGCAGCAATCCTGAGATTACTACCCTCGAGGTCCTGCTTTTCAGCTTCCTACCCAACTCCCTGAATTCTCTCTTCAGGACCTCCTCCCTTTTTCTACTATGTCATTGGTACTGACGTGTACCAATGCTTCTGGTGTTCACCCTCTCCCTTCAGTATACTCTGCACCCGATCCGAGACACCCCGTAGTCTGGCATCTGGGAGGCAACACACCATTCGGGTATCTCTATCAGGCTGACAGAAACTCCTGTCTGTTCCCCACACTATGGAATCCCCTATGACTACGGCATTCCTCATCTTCCTCTTTCCCTTCTTTCCCTTCATGCCACTGGAGACTGCATCTGGAGACCTGTCCTGGTGATAAAGAACTGTATACGTGCATATAGGCATTTGCAGGCTGCCCCACCACACACCTGGGTGACTTAGTTTTTAACACAATCTTGGGGCCCCTTATCTAAGAAAGAGCGTGCTAGCATGAAAAAAGGAACCGAGGAGGTTCATGAAAATGAAAAGGTTAACATATGAGGAGCACTTGATGGATACAGACAGATAGATAGTTAGATACTTTATTGATCCCCAAGGAAGTTACAGTGTCAACGTAGCATTACAAATGCACAGATATATATACAAATATTAGAAGAGAAATAAGAAAAAATAAAAATAAGTTACCTCAAACAGTCTAACAGGAGGGGGTCATCACTTCCTTGGCTATAGGTTGACTGATTATAGAGGCTAATGGCTGAGGGTAAGAATGACCTCATATAGCACTGTTTGTAGCAGCATAGTTGTCTTAGTCTGCTACTAAAAGTGCTCCTCTGTTCAGCCAAGGTGTCATGCAGAGGGTGAGAAACATTGTCCAGAACTGACAGGATCTTCTGTAGGGTACTTTGTTCTACCACAGCCTCCAGTGTGTCCAGTTTGACTCCTATAACAGAGCCAGCCTTTCTAATCAGTTTATTAAGCCAGTTGGCAGCACCCATTTTGATGCCATTGCCTCAGCACACCACCACATAGAAGATTGTACTGATGACAACAGACTGGTTGACTGAGAAGAGGAGGCCTGCACACTCTAAAGGACCTCACTCTCCTCAGGAAGTAGAGGCAACTCTGGCACTTATTATACACAGCCTCTGTGTTTGTGCTCCACTCAAGTTTGTCATCCAGGTGCACCCCCAGCTACTTGTAGGTCCTCACCACATCAACGTCCTCACCATCAATTGTAACAGGGAGCAGTGCAGGTTTAGTCTTCCTGAAGTCCATCACCATCTCCTTTGTCTGACTGATTGTTGAGCTGCAAATGATTCAGTTTGCACCATTTGACAAAGTCCTCGGCCAGGGCCCTGTATTCATCCTCCTGTCCTCCTTTTATACACCCAACTATTGCCGAGTTACCAGAGTTTCTGCAGCTGTTGTATCTAATGTCCAAGGTATACAGGGTAAACAGGAAGGGAGCCCGTGGGGCCCCAGTGTTGCTTATAGTCATGTCTGACACACAGCTCTGAAGCTGCACAAACTGTGGTCTGCCAGTCAGGTCGTCCATTATCCAGGATACAAAGGAAGTGTGAATCTACATTGAACGGAGCTTCCCCCAGCAATGAGAGCTGGATGGTATTGCGGGCACTTGGGAAAACAAAAGAACCATGACCCTCATAGTGCTCCCCTGCCTATCCAAATGGGAGTCAGCTCTGTTCAGCAGCTAGATGACAGCATCATCAACTCCAATGTGCTCCTGGTAGGCAAACTGTAGGAGTTGAAAGGCTGATCTGACCAAGGGTTGGAGGTGAGCCAGGACCAGCCTCTCTAGGGTCTTTGTGATGTGTGAGGTCAAAGCCACCGGACGGTGGTCATTCAAGGCTTTCAGTTGGCCCTTCTTGGGTACTGGGACCATACACAATGTTTTCCACACAGTCGGGACCCTTTCCAGACTGAGACTCAGACTGGAAATGCGCTGGAGAACTCCACACAGCTGCTCAGCACACTCCTTCAGAACCCTGGGGCTCACACCATCCTGTGTCATCGGTTTGCCCTGTCTGAGTTTCCTCAGAACCCTTCTTATCTGGTCAGTGGTGAAGGTGAGTCCATGATGACTGGGGGAGGTGAAGATCGTGACGATAGCAGATGGTATGTGGAGGTATGGATGGTAGGTGCAGGGCAAGGATGATACGTAGACAGTGGTAGCCTGAGTTATTCATCTACGTGTTCAATTGGAGGTGAGAGGAGGAAGGAGGGAGACATTGGTACTGAGGGACTGATGAGTGCCTCGGCACCTGGACTGGTGTGCTGAGGGGTGTGTGAACAGGAAGGCAATTGTCAGACCCATTAAGGAACTGGTTTAACTCATTAGCCCATTCATGGCTACATTCCGAGGCTGTACGGATAGACTGATTGAAGAATGTGATGTTCTTCAAGCCTCTCCACACCTCCCGTGTGCTACTCTGTCCAAGCTCGTTCTCCAGCTATCTCCTGTATTCCTCTTTAGCCACCTTGATCCTTTCCTGTCGCTCCCTGTCTCCTCCCTGTCTCCTCCCTGTCTCCTGATCTAAAAGCTCCCTTTATGAGGTTGAGAAGAGCCTTCAGATCGTTGGTGACCCGTGGTTTGTTGTTGAGATCACTGGTGAATCATGGCCTGTTCTTGCTGGAGTTTATAAGAATAGGGGGGGATTTCATTGAAACCTACTGAATATTGAAAGGCCTAGATAGAGTGGACATAGAGAGGATGGTTTCTATAGTGGGGGAGTCTAGGACCAGAGGGCATAGCTTCAGAATAGAGGGACGTCCATTTAGAACGAAGATAAGAAAGGATTTCTTTAGACAAAGGGTGGTGAATCTATGGAATTCATTGCCATTGGTGACTGTGGAGGCCAAGTCATCGGGTATACTTAAAATGGAGTTTAATAGGTTCTTAGTTATTCAGGGCATCAAAGGTTATGGGGAGAAAGTAAGAGAATAGGGTTGAAAGAGGTAACGAATGAGCAATAATGGAATGGTGGAACAGTCTCAATGGGCTGAATGGTCTAATTATGCTCCTACTTTTTATTGTCTGAAGGTTGAAATGATGCATTTCCCTGGTACTTCACTGCGTGTTTCACTTTGCACCTAAACTTGGATCTTGAGACAGCAGAGAAGAAAGCATTTTCAGTACAAATATTGGCTGCAGAAGCCGTGTGGATACTGCCATTAGGATCAGTGCAGAACGCCAAATGCCCATTCAGTCACTTGACTCTGGCCAGCTTTCTCCTTCATGCTGAATTTCAAGCCCATTTGATCCTCTGCTTAATGAAGGCCTCAAATATAATGTTAATTCTTACCATCACACAAGAATATAAAAGAAACTGACAAGAAGAAGACACTAAAATGAAAGATGGTGCTGCCACCTCAAAGTTTTAGCACACAAAGGAAACATAAGTAATTTGAGCAGAACTTTCAGCTAAATGTCAATCTTTTGCTCTGCTTTCCAAAGCAATATGATGCTATATTTCAATAAATTAACATCACCGGTACAATCACTCACATGTGACCTTCTCTGATATGCAATGAAATGACTGAAAATAATCATTGTTTTGACATAAATATAAATAAAAGAGCACCAATAAATTATTTTCAGGATTGCCACAGCAAGATATCGATGATTGTGCGGAATGAAAAGATATATTACTTCCCATTATTTGAAATTGAGCTTGTCACAGGAAAGTGTCTTAAAGAAATCCCTTGCGAGGAAAAACCCAAAAGTTGTTATGAATTTTAATTGACAGCATTTAACTCACCAGCAACAGCCCCAAATGTTCAAACATGTGGTGAAGGCTACAGTAGGTTTTTAGTATGGGCTGCCAGGGGTTTAAGGTTCACAGTTTGTACTAAATTTATTATCAAAGTACATGCAACTTCACAGAATACAACCAACACTCACTTTCATGCAGACATACACAGTAAGTCCAAGAAACACTATGGACTAAATGAAAGATCGCACACAAAGAGACAGGCAAACAACCAATTTGCAAAAGGCAACAGACTACGTAAATACAAAAGAAATAAAAATAATAATGTAGCCTCCGTGGCCCCAGTTGGCCCCCATTCGCCTAGGGTGAACCACCGTCGCCCCGCCAATACGTCAGTGTAAATATGGAGTAATGCCCCCCTCCAGTACACGCTCGCAACACAAATACCAGACAATACATCCAAAAGCGAGTAAATAATTGCAACTTTATAGTTATCTCTTGGTGATGGGTTAGTAGAAACAGATAATCTAAAGGTGCCAAATAAATAAATTTATCAGTCTGTGAACATAATATATTTTAATACGTTGGAGCTCACGCCTCTGATTCCATTCACAACGACCTTCTGTGCCTTCAGCCACCGTCTGAACCACCGACGTCCAGTATCTGTCACTCTGGAACCGCTGTCCGCTCCTCACACTTCTGTCCTCCTCGGTCTCCTCCTGAAAAAGACTACGAACTCCCACTCAGATTACACAGACAAGATAGCATAACAATTCTCTATTGGTTATTTCCCCCTTATCAGCAGACATAACCCAAACATACCAGACACAGAAACCCATTACAGCATTACAGAGAAGCCATTTCATTATAACAATACAGAGAAGCCATTCTGTTAGCCTGAACAGTTAACACCACTATTACTGGGACTGAGAGTCCTACATTAATAATAAATAAATAAGCAGTAAATATCAAAAACATCAGATGAAGAGTCCTTAAAAGTGAGTCCATGGTTTGTGAGAACAGTTCACTGAGTGCAGTTAGCGTCTCTTTATTGCCTCTGCTTCAAGGCTCTGATGGTTGAGCCATAGAGTCATAGAACACTACCACACAGAAACAGGCCTTTTGGCCCATCTAGTCCATGTAAGACTACTAATCTACATTGTTCCATCGACTGGCACTCAGTCCATAACCCTCCATACCCCATTATTTCTTGAAGGTTAGTAACTGTTCCTGAACCTGGTGGTGTGAGTCCTGAGGCTCCTGTACCTTCTTTCAGATGGCAACAGTGAGAATAGAGCATGGTGTGCGTGGCAGGGTGTCCTTGATCATGGATGTTACTTTCCTGTGACAGCACTCCATATAGATGTGTTCAATGGTGGGGAGGACTTTATCTGTGATGGACTAGGCTGTATCTACTACTTTTTGTAGGAGTTTCTGTTCAAGGGCATTGGTGTTTCCATATCAGGCTGAGATGCTGTCAGTCAATACATTCTCCGCCACACTTCCATAGCAGTTTGTCAAAATTTTAAGTGTCATACCAAATCCTCGCAAACTTCGAAGGAAGTAGGGGCACTACCATGCTTTCTTCCTAATGGCATTTATGTGTTAGACCCAGGACAGATCCATTGAAATGCTTAACATCAAGGAATTTAAAGTTGCGAACACACTCCATCTCTGTTGCCCCAAGAGGACTGGCTCATGAACTGCCGGGTTCCTCTTCCTGTTGTCAATAATCATCACCTCGGTCTCGCTAGCACTGAGTGAAAGGTTGTTCTTATGGCAACACTCATTCAGATTTTCATAGTGATGCACCATCAATAACTCTCTGAGATGTGAAGGCGAGAAATCTGCTTCTATTGACTGGAAGAAAGAACAAGCAGCAATTGACCACCACACTACATCCTGGAGACTGAGGGCAGGGCTCAGGCCTCAATCGCCTTTATACTGGGGTCTGTGGGAGGAGCCACAGGAGCAGTCAGAAGGGGGCGTGTCCAGACAGGTATATGTAGTTCACCACATTCACCCCCCCCCCCTTTGTTTTAAAAGAGAGTCCCCATGGGGCGAAGTTTCTTACAAGTATATTTACAGGTTAAGTCTATCAGGTGGTCGAATCTGTCGCTGTGATCTACGTAGCACCGGCTGTGATTGCACAGGTGCCGGTGGTGATTGCACCGGAGACGGTGGTTGTGCTGGTTCCGGCCTAACTGGAGGTGTCAGCCCACTAGGCGTCAGTGATCCCTCATGTGTGTGCGAGGCGCCTGGTATATGCGTGTGCGAGACACCCAGTATAGGAGTGTCATGAGGAGTCTGTGTAGGGCTCGGTGTGTGTGGTGTCACCTCGGGTATGGGGTTCATAGTTACTGTGGAGTGATTGGGGTAGGGGTCTGCTGCTCCTGCAGGCGCCAGGTCGTGGACGGAGACCGTGTCCTCCCGCCCATCAGGTAAGACCACGTAGGCATACTGGGGGTTCACATGTAGAAGGGGAACCCTCTCGACCAGCGGGGAGTATTTATTGTTCCTCACATGTTTCCGGAGCAGCACTGGCCCTGGGGACGTCAGCCAAGCTGGTAGGGTGGTCCCAGTGGCAGACTTCCTGGGAAAAGAGAATAGGCGCTCGTGAGGGATGGCATTGATGGACGTACATAACAGGGAGCGGATAGAGTGGATGCCTCAGGGAGGACCTCCTGCCATCGAGAGACTGGCAACCCTTTTGACTTAAGGGCTAAAAGTGTGGCCTTGCACACTGTGGCATTCTCCCTCTCCTCCTGTCCATTTCCCTGGGGATTACAGCTCGTGGTCCGACTAGTAGCAATGCCACTAGCCAGCAGGTACTGGCGCAGCTCGTCACTCATAAAGGAGGACCCTCTATCACTGTGGATATAGCAGGGATATCCAAACAGAGTGAAGAGCTGGCGCGCAGGGCTTTTATGGCGGACGTGGCAGTGGTGTCGGGCAGGGGATGGCAAAAGGGAACCTCGAGTACTCGTCGATAATGTTGAGAAAGTAGACATTGCGGTCGGTGGAGGGAAGGGGGCCCTTAAAGTCAACACTCAGTTGCTCAAAGGGGCGGGTAACTTTGATAAGTTGCGCCTTTTCAGGACGGTAGAAGTGCAGTTTGCACTCAGCGCAGACTTGGCAGTCCCTGGTCATCGTCCTGATGTCCTCAAGGGAGTACGGCAGGTTCCGGGCTTTCACAAAATGGTAAAATCGGCTGACCCCGGGTGGCAAAGATGTGCATGGAGGGCGTATAGCTGGTTGAGCTGTGCGCTGGCACATGCTCCCCGGGATAGGGCATCAGGGGGCTCATTGAGTCTGCCAGGCTGGTACAGGATATCATAGTTGTAGGTGGAGAGTTCTATTCTCCGCCGCAAAATTTTATCATTTTTGATTTTGCCCCACTGTTGGTTGCTGAACATGAACGCAACTGATCGCTGGCCGGTCAGCAAGGTGAACCTTTTGCCGGCGAGATAGTGCCTCCAGTGCCTAATAGCTTCCACTATGGCCTGGGCTTCTTTCTCCACCGCGGAGTGCCGAATTTCAGGGCCTTGAAGGGTACGAGAAAAGAATGCTACTGGCCTGCCTGCCTGATTGAGGGTAGCGGCCAGTGCGAAATCGGAGGCGTCACTCTCTATTTGGAGGGGAATGGTCTCGTCCACCGCATGCACCGTTGCTTTGGCAATGTCCCCTTTAATGCGGCTGAAGGCTGCGCAGGCCTTGGCAGAGAGGGGAAATGTGGTAGACTTGACCAGAGGGCAGGCTTTGTAATGAGGGACCCATTGGGCGTAATAGGAAAAGAAGCCCAGGCACCGTCTGAGGGCTTTGAGGGTGGTGGGAAGAGGGAGTTCTAACAGGGGGCGCATACAGTCGGGATCAGGGCCAATGACCCCGTTTTCCACGACATACCCAAGGATAGCGAGTCGGGTGGTTCCGAACACACACTTGTCCCTATTATAAGTAAGGTTCAGGGCTTTGGCCACTTGGAAAAATCATTGGAGGTTGGCATTGTGATCCGGCCAGTCATGACCACAGATGGTGATGTTATCCAGATAGGGAAATGTGGCCTTCAGTTGGTACTGGTCCATCATCCGGTCCATTTCCCTCTGGAAGACCGAGACACCATTTGTGACACCAAATAGGACGCGCAGGAAGTGATAGAGCCTGCCACCCGCCTCGAAGGCGGTGTAGGGGCAGTCCTCTGGGCGGATGGGGAGCTGGTGACAAGCGGATTTCAGATCTATTGTCGAGTACACCTTGTACTGAGCTATCTGGTTGACCATATCCGCGATGCGGGGTAGGTGGTACGTGTCAAGCTGCATGAATCTATTGATGGTTTGACTATAGTCCACGACCATCCTATTTTTCTGCCCGGTCCGAACAACAACCACCTGGGCCCTCCAAGGACTTGTGCTTGGCTCAATGATCCCCTCCCTGAGCAGCTGCCGCACCTCTGACTGAATTAAGGCCCTGTCCCCCGTGCTGTACCTTCTGCTTTTAGTTGTCACAGGTTTACAATCGGGGGTCAGGTTGGCGAACAGCGGTGGGGGAGGGATCTTGAGGGTGGAGAGGCTGCAAGTGGTGTCAGTAGCGCAGCTGTCGGCATGGTGCTGGGTGGGATGTGTGGTTCGGTGTGTGTGCACGGTCAGTAGCGGGGTATATGGCGATGTCCCACCAAACTGAGGATTCCTGACAGTGAGTGGTGGGAGAGGCCCATCATATGCCATAGTCACACTTTCAAGGTGGCTCTGGAAGTCCAGCCCCAATAGCACAGGCGCGCACAGTTGAGGCATGACCAGTAGCGCAAAGTCCCGATATTCCGTGCCCTGCACCACCAATGTTGCTACACAACCCACCCGGATGTCTGTGGAATGTGACCCAGAAGCCAAGGTGACCCTCTGGCTTACCGGACGTGTCACGAGTCCACAGCGTTGCACCGTGTCCTGGTCAATAAAACTCTCAGTGCTGCCTGTGTCAAACAGGCAGCTAGTCCTGTGCCCCTCCACCAGGATGTCCATCATTGACCTTGCAAGCTGGTGTGGGGCGCTTTGGTTGAGGGTTACGGAGGCCAGAGTTGAACTGCTGTCTTGGGTGCCCGGTAAGCACCGGTGGATCGGGGGCAGGGCGAGGTGGCGCCGACAAAGATGGCCGCCCCCATGCCTCACACGCAGCGCTGCCCGACCCCGCTTGTGGTTTAGACTTACAGACCTTGGCGAAATGGCCCTTCTTCCCGCAGCTGGAGCAGGTCGCTTCTCAGGCGGGGCAGTGTTTTCGGGGGTGCTTTTCGAGACGGCAGAAGTAACACTACACGGACTTGCGACCGGCAGCAGCTGTGGTCGGTTTTGGGGAGTTCGTGGACTCGCGACTGGCAGCGGCATTGGTGAATTCGCTCGTGGGTGGCGGGGTCTGAGGTGTCCACGGGACCGGCGAGGGATCACGCGGCTGGACAGCGTCAGCGTAGTGCAGAGCAGCCTCCAGCGTGTCGGCCGTCTCGATCACCGAGCGTAAGGTAAGATCGGTATTTTCCAACAGCCGCTGGCGCACATACACTGACCTGATCCCCGTAACAAAGGCGTCTCGTACTAGCAGCTCCGCATGTTGTTCCGCCATCAGAGCTTTGCAGTCGCAATTTCGCACGAGTGTCTGTAGGGCTCGGAGAAACACGGTGCTCGTCTCATTGGGTTGCTGTCATCGCGTCGCTAAGCGATGTCTTGCGTAGACGGTGTTCACCAGCTGCAGGTACTGTCTTTTGAGGGCGTCCAGTGTCCCTTGGTAGGTCAGCAGGTCTGTGATAAGTGAGTAGACTTTCAGGGTGACCCTCAAGAGGAGAATTCTGTGCATAACTGCGGGCTCAGTCACACTAACCTCCTCCAGGTATGATTGGAAGCATGCAAGCCAGAGTTCAAAGGCACGAGCTGCTTCGGGGGCTTGGGGGTCCAAATCCAATTTTTCCGGACGTAAAATACTTCCCATGTTTTAAAACTTCCAGTCAATAAAATTGATTCATCATCAATAACTCCCTGAGATGTGAGGCGAGATATCGGCTTTTATTGACTGGAAGAAAGAACAAGCAGCAATTGACCACCATGCTACATCCTGGAGACTGAGGGCAGGGCTCAGACCCCAATCGCCTTTATACCGGGGTCTGTGGGAGGAGCCACAGGAGCAGTCAGCAGGGGGCGTGTCCAGACAGGTATATGTAGTTCACCACACATAGTAGACAATAGCGGGGCAGTGCTTGAAGAAGGTATGGCAGTGGCTTTTAACGGCCTTTAAATAGATATGCAAATATGTAAATAATAGAGGTACAGAATATGGATTATGTTGTTGGCCAGAAAGAATTAAAATATGTGAACCTGTTATCAGGAATGAGCCAAGGGCAATGGAAAATGCCCTTGTTCCAGTCATGTATTCAAAGGAATGGAGGCTGCCATTTTGTGTGACTGTTGTTGCAGCCACCATTTTGTGAACTGTTCAGTGAACTGGTTCTTGATTAACAGCTTAATCAGAGCACTTGAATTTGGACACACTGAGTTTTCCACTGATGATCTAATAAACCTGAGATAATTTCCAAATAAGAAGCTGTTTGTTTGGTTATGTAAAAATGGTAGGATTATCAAAAGAATAGCCTGTGATCTGAAGTAGCCTGAGACATTGTTCTTTTCCAATCAATTCTGGCCATCTCCTCTCACATGTCTCTTAAATCCTTTTACTCCACTGTAATTGATGCACCATCAATAACTCACTCTGAGACGTAAAGGCGAGATATCGGCTTTTATTGACTGGAAGAAGGAACAAGCAGTGAGTGACCACCATACTACATCCTGGAGACTGAGAGGCCGGGCTCAGGCCTTGATCACCTTTGTACAGGGGTCTGTGGGAGGAGCCACAGGAGCAGTCAGCAGGGGGCGTGTTCAGACAGGTATATGTAGTTCACCACAGTAATACTGATGCATTTGAATTTAGCCTATCCTTCTCTAATTGCAGGTTGAATTTTATCATATTATGCTCCCTAATCAATTCTGGTTCATTGCACAACACCTAGTCCAGAATTGCTGTTACCTAGCAGGCTCAACCACGAGCTGCCCTTAAAAGCTATCTTGGAGGCATGGTACAAATTCTCTCTCTTGGGATCCAGCACCAACCTGATTTTCCCAATCAACCTGCATATTGAAATCCCATCTGGTTATTATAACATTGTCCTTTGACATGTTCTTTCTGTCTCACATTGTAATTTGTAACACACATCCTGGCTACTGTATGGAGACCTGTATATAAGTCCCATCAGGGTCTTTTTACACTTGCTCTCAAATATTCAACATCTTCCCATCTGATGTCACCTCTTTCAAAGGATCTGATTCCTTTTTTTTTACCAATAAACAACGCCACCCCCTTTGTCTACCTGCCTGTCCTTTTGACCTATCAATCTGCCTGTCCTTCCTAGAAGTCTCACTACACACTGCATCTGCTTGTATACCAACAGCCCGATCACTCTGGTTTGCACCCCCCTGCCAAATTAGTTTAAGCTCACCCAACAGCTCTAGCAAACCTGCCTGCAAGGATATTGGTCCCCCTTGGGTTCAGGTGTAACCTATCCTTTTGTACAGCTCATACCTTCCCCAGAAGAGATTCCAATGATCCAAAAATCTGAAGCCCTGTCCCCTGCACCAGTTCCTCAGCCAAGCACTCATCTACCAAATCCTCCTATTCTTATCTTCACTGGTACGTGGCACAGGCAGCAATCCAGAGATTACTAACCCGGAGGAACTGCTTTTCAGCTTCCTACCAAGCTCCAGTATACTTTTGGGTGATAATATACCGTTTGTAGCTTTGGGCCAGATCACAATGGAAGCTGACACGGGTCAGTCAGATGGGCCTAAGCCAATGAAAATGAAACAGGTTAATCAGATTTGTAAAAGGATATGAACGGAGGATTTCAGGAGAACAGGCAGGATTCCTTTTAAACACTTCAAATAATGGAATGCCAGAAATTATATGAAACCCCTGTAAGTATGTTAAGAATTACTACAAGCTGCCGTAGTTTAATAGGACTTCTGTATTTTGCACCTGACACTGATTTAACCCTTAATTGTAACGCATGATCTCCACGGAGATGGCCGATTCGGTCTGCATTCCTTTGTCAGTAGATAATCCATCTCCAGAGATGGATTCAAGATTCAAAGCACATTTATTATCGAAGTATGTGTGCAGTATACAACCCTGAGACAGAGAGATTGAGAAAGGGGAGGGAGGTGTCGAAAATGGGCCAATCAAATTTGAAGGCAGGGTGGAAGTTGGAGGCAAAGTTGATAAAACTGATAAGGTCAGCATGGGTGCACGAAGCAACATCAATGTAACACAGAAAGAGTTGGGGAGTGTTACTGGTGAAGGGTTGGAACATGGACTCTTCTATTTAGCCAACGTAAAGGCAGGAATAGCCAGGACCCATGTTGGTGCCCATGGCTACACTTTTGGTTTGCATAAACTGGTGAGGGGGGGGGGCTGAAATAGAAATTGCTAAGTGTGAGAACCAATTTTGCCTAACAGAGGAGGCTGGTAATGGAGGGGAACTGGTTAGGACTGTTGTCCAGGAAGAAGTGGAGAGGAGGTGGCATCCATCATTAAGGACCATCACCATCCTTCTTCTCATTACTACCATCAGAGTGGAGGTACAGGACAGCAGCTGCACAGTAAAAACAAATGCATCAGACTGCAGCTCTGCCTTCAATATTCTACTTCCAATCAAACTTACCACCCAACTCTGGACCCTGGGATTCAATACCTCCCTCTGCAACTGACTCCTTGACTTCCTGACCAACAGACCGCAGTCGGTAAGAATGGACAGTGACATCTCTGCTACAATTATTCTCAAGGAGTCTGCGTCCCTCGCCTCCTACTCTACTCCCTGTACACTCATGGCTGCCCCAACTCCATCAGCAAGTTGCAGATACCACTGCCAGCCGTATCTCATACATAGAGGGACATAGAGAGCATTCTGCCATGTAGTTATGACAACAACCTTTCCCTCAAAGTCAGCAAAATAGCTGGCAATTGACTTTAGACAGGGGAGCAATGCACACACTCCTGCCTACATCAAAGGTGCTGAGGCTGAGAGGTTTGAGCTCTTTAGGATCCGAGCAGTGTACATCACCAATAGCCTGTGCTAGTCCAACCACGTTGATTTTAGAGCCAAGAAAGCTCACCATGCCCCTACTTCCTCAGAAAGCTAAAGAAATTTGACACATCTTCATCAACTCTTATCAACTTTTATCAATGCACCATAGGAAACTTTCTGTCTGGATGAATAATGGATTGGTGTGGCAACTGCTCTGCATTTGACAAGTAGTCACAAAGTCATATATTGGTAACTTCACCTAACAGATTTCCTGTTTACTTAAGGACACAAGAATTATGAAATATTTTGTCAATAAATCAATGTACAGTGAATTTCATCAATTTTACACCATTATAATTAGTTTATCATTTAAAATCAGTTTATTAGCATCAAGCCAATGCTTCAATTTACCATTTGAATATTAATCTTTCATTTGTGAGCAGGAATTTTCTTATTAATCCTGAAGGAACAATAATTTATTGTGCTTCCTCCTACAGCCTTAACAAGAGCAACAGTGGTGAGACATTCTTTCGAAGTAGATGGCTTCTAGTTAAGGTTACTATTGTGACTGGGATCAAAGTCACTGGAGAGACAATGAAGCCAGTGTTGTAGAAGTCCTTATTCATCACTATAATTAGGCATAATTCTGGAGACATTCTCAGTTGAGTCTCACTAACTCAAAACTACATCACATTGTTATACCCTTAAGATCAAAGGTAGCAATAGTTGATGCAGATGCAATACAACTTCAATAGTTACAATGTGTTGGCGCATGGCCTAGTGGTCAAGACTAGTAACCTGAAGGTCACTGGTTCGAGCCTCAGCTGAGGCAGCGTGTTTGTGTCCTTGAGAAAGGCACTTAACAACACATTGTCAAGCTGCATGGGTCCTAGTGCCCTTCCCTTGGACAACATCGGTGGCGTGGAGAGGGGAAGGCCTGCAGCTTGGGCAACTGTCAGTCTCCCATACAACCCTGCCCAGGCCTGCACCCTGGAAACTCCAGGCGCAGATCCATGGTCTTTCAAGACCGACGGATGCCACCACCAGTTACAATGACACTGTTTACTTCAATACTTTGGATTGACAATGGTTCCTTTGAATTACATACCTGCAGTGGGAGACTCCTCTGAATGTTCAAACAAACAAATTGAAAACTTCCCTGAGCTTCTTTGCAATGGTGTAAATTAGTTAAACCCATCGATTTCTTCTTCAAATAAACAAATCTCTCTTCCTCCTCTTTTCTCCTATTCCCACTCTGGCCTCTTACCTCATCTCAGCCCTGCCAATCACCTCCCCCTGGGTTCCCTCCTCCTTCCCTTTCTCATATGGTCCATCCTCCTCTCCTATCAGATTCCTTCCTCTCCAGCTCTTTACCTTGTCCGCCCACCTGGCTTCACCTATCACTTATACCTTCCTCGCCTTTTTATTCTGGCATTGTCTGCCTGAAAGGATCTCAACCTGAAATATCAACTGTACACAGTATATTAATTTCCACAGATGCTGCCTGGTCTGCTGAGTTCCTCCAGCTTCTTGAGTGAGTTGCTAAACCTTTAGTGGCCTGGATTGTTGCAGACCAGTTAACACAATCTCATTTTGTAATGTTTGGCTGATGCATAAGCTAACGTCTCATGGTCATCATTTTGCAAACCATGTTTCTTAGTGTGTGGGCAAGCCTGTGTTTTTAACTTTAATTTACTCTTACAATTTACAATAAGAACTGAACACTAGTTTCTGCTTGAATTAATATCTGCTATATTCACTGGCAGTTATATCACCATTATGTGCTGTGTCGTGTGGCATGGACGATCATGATTTATCCATGACCATGATTGTTCTTGACAACTTTTTCTACAGAAGTGGTTTCCCATTGTCTTCTTCTGGGCAGTGTCTTTACAAGACGGGTGACCCCAGCCATTGTCAATACTCTTCAGAGACTGTCTGCCTGGCATCAGTGGTCGCATAACCAGGACTTGTGATGTGCACCAGCTGTTCATCTGACCGTCCACCACCCACTCTCATGGCCTCACGTGACTCCGATCGGGGAGGGGGGGTCTAAGTTGCTGCTGCACCTTGCCCAAGGGTGACCTGCAGGCTCGCAGACGAAAGGAGCACCTTACACCTCCTTTGTTAGAGATGTATCTCCACCTGCCACCATCCTAGCAGGACAGTGACAGTGGATCTGAAGTATCATGGTCTTTCACTTAGTTGTCTGCCTGCACCACACTTTCTCTAT
Source organism: Hypanus sabinus (assembly GCF_030144855.1). Classification (NCBI taxonomy): domain Eukaryota; kingdom Metazoa; phylum Chordata; class Chondrichthyes; order Myliobatiformes; family Dasyatidae; genus Hypanus; species Hypanus sabinus. The sequence continues at coordinate 11,250,988 of NC_082716.1, forward strand.
ATCTGTAACACTTTATTCTGCATTCTGTTATTGTTTTCCCTCAATGCACTGAAGTGATGAAATGGTCTATACAGATAGCTTGCAAAGTTTTCTCTGTACTGCAGTACATGAGGTTAGTAAAGCTATTCTTTAATCTTTTATTGCTCCAGTCAAAGTGGTTGATCCATTTCCATGCAGAATTAGCATTAAAACTTTGGGAACTGAAGAAAAATCTTTAAATATATGAGAAGTAACATTTCATATTCCTTCTGGGTAGCATCCAACCTGATGACATAAATATTGATTTCTCAGACTTCCAGTAAATTCCTCCGTCCCCCTTCTCTCTTTATCCATTCCTCATTTTGGTTGTCCTCTTCCCGATTTTCCTCTCTGCAGCTGCCTATCACCTCCCTCTAATGCCTCTTCTCTTTCTCTTTATCGCACGGTCCACTCTTCGCTCCTATCAAATTCCTTTTGCTTCAGCTCTTTAGCTCTTCCACCTGTCATTTCCCAGCTTCTCACTTTATCCTCCCTCCCCCAACTGGCTTCACCTATTACCTGCCAGCTTGTACTCCTTCTCCTGTTCCCCACTTTCTAATTGTGGCTCTGCCCCTTTCAATTCTCTCAGATGTGATTTGACATAAAAGATGCATTTCACTGTATGCTTCGATGCACATGTGACAAGTAAACCAATCTTTATTTTTTGTGTCTTCAATCCCCTCCATTCCATTCCTGAAGAGTTTTGGTCTGAAATATTGACATCTTATTCCTCACCATAGATGCTGACTGGCCTGCTGAGTTCCTCTAGTATTTTGTGTGTGTGTGTGTGTGTATTTCTTTGGATTTCTAACATCTGTAGAATCTCTTATGTCTTCAACTATATTGCCTGAGTCCCTAGATGACAATGTTAGTACCGTCACCAGTCACCTCCAGTCTTCCAATATTGTCACAGTGTCTCATAATTAAAATGCAGCTCATCATATTTTAATGACAGATTATTATTGATTTCTGCAGCAGTTCGTGCCATCATTTTCCATTTTATCAGATCATGTAGCTTGCTTATATAGATCACATCCCTGCAGACTTCATAGCCTCATAAAATTAGGGAGCAGGTTGGAAAGTTGTTTGAGAACAAATACTATGTGACTAGCGAGCTCTGCCTCTGGGCGGGTTGCAAAGCATACACTGAGAGCAAAGCCAGTTCAATGCCGTGCCTCTACTTTCATAGAAGTTTGTGCAGATTCGGCATGTTATCTCAAACTTTGACAAGCTCCTACAGATGCACAGCTGAGAGTATACTGAGTGGTAGCATCACACCCTTGTATGGTAACACCAGTACCCAAAAACGGAAAAGCCTACTAAGCAAGCTACTTGATCTGATAAAAGTGGTAGACACAGGCAACCCACCACAAGCAAAACCCTCCCCACCATTGAGCACGTCTACAAAGAGCACTGCCTCAAGAAAACATCATCCATCATCATCATGGCCTCTTCTCACTGCTACCATCACTAAGGAGGTACGGGAGCCTCAGGCCTCACACCACCAGGTTCAGGAACAGTTATTACCCTACAACCATCAGGCTCCTGAACCAGAGTGGATAACTTCACTCACCCCAACACTAAACTGATTTTTGAACACAAACTTTGGCCTCACTTTCAAGAACTCTACAACTCACATTTTCAGTTCTACCTATCTAGCTATCTATCTATTTATTTATGAATGTATTTATTTATTTGGTTTTTTTTTGCATTTGCACAAGTTCTCTGTCTTTGTCTACAGTGACCATTGATTCTATTGTATTTCTTGATTTTACTGTGAATGCCTACAAGAAAATTAATCTCAGGGTAGTATTCGGTGACACATTTATACTTGGATAATAGAATTGACTTTGAAGTTTAATCTTTGAGAGAAGTGTCAGTCAGGCTGTTCAGTACCTCTTCAATAACTTGGCATCCTCAGATTGTGATGGTACACCGAAACATAGAAAACCTACAGCACAATACAGGCCTTTCATTCCACAAAGCTGTGCCAAACATGTCCCTACCTTAGAATTACCTAACTTTACCCATGTCCCTCAATTTTTCTAAGCTCCATGTATCCATCCAGGAGTTTCTTAAAAGACCCAATTGTTTCTGCCTCCACCACCATTGCCGGCAGCCCATTCCACGCACTCACCATTGTCTGCAGAAAAACTTACCCCTGACATTTACTCTGTACCTACTTCCAAGCACCTTAAAACTATGCCCTCTCGTGCCAGCCAATTCAGCCCTGGGGAAAAGCCTCTGACTATCCACACGATCAATACCTCTCATTATCTTGTACACCTCTGTCAAGTCACCTCTTATCCTCTGTCATTCCAAGGAGAAAAGACTGAGTTCACTCAACCTATTCTCATAAGGCATGCTCCCCAATCCAGGCAACATCCCTGTAAATCTCCTCTGCACCCTTTCTATGGATTCCACATCCTTCCTATAGTGAGGCGACCAGAACTGAGAACAGTACTCCAAGTGGGGTCTGACCAGGGTCCTATATACCTCTCGGCTCTTAAACGTAATCCCATGATTGATGAAGGCCAATACACCATATGCCTTCTTAACCACAGAGTCAACCTGCATAGCAGCTTTGAGTGTCCTGTGGACTCGGACCCCAAGATGCCTCTGATCCTCCACACTGCCAAGAGTCTTACCAACAATGCTATATTCTGCCATCATATTTCACCTACCAATATGAACCACCTCACACTTAACTGGGTTGAACTCCATCTGCCAGTTCTCAGCCCAGTTTTGCATCCTATCAATGTCCCGTTGTAACCTCTGACAGCCCTCCACACTATCCACAACACCCCCAGCCTTTGTGTCATCAGCAAACTTACTAACCCATCCCTCCACTTCCTCATCCAGGTCATTTATAAACATCACAAAGAGTAGGGATCCCAGAACAGATCCCTGAGGCACACCACTGGTCACCAGCCTGTACCTGACAGGCAGATTTCAGACTCAATAGCAAGAGAAAATCTGCAGATGCTGGAAATCTGAGCAACATACTCAAAATGCTGGAGGAATCCAGCAAGCCAGGCAGCATCTATGGATGAGAGTAAACAGTCGATGTTTCGGATTGATAGCCTTCGCTAAGGTTATTGATGAGGTCATCACTAATGCCTTTGTCACCTCTAAATTTGATTGTTGCCCTCTGCTTTTGGTAGGCAGTTGCTTTTTCTCGTGCATATTTCAGACCATGCAGATACTGTAGTCAATGTCCTTTCTTCTCTCATGATTCCTTTATCCATGAGTTATGTCAGTTCAGGTTCAGCGAAACAATGCCAGAGGGAGGTGAATCCGTGGAACCTGTTTCCATAGATGCTGTGGAGGCCATATCAAGGTTCTTGATTAGTGAGGGTGTTAAAGGCTAAAGGGAGTAGGCAGAAGAATGGGGTGCAGAGATAAATCAGCCATGTCTGAACGGTAAAGCAAACTTAATGGCCTGAATGGCCTAATCCTTCTTCTAGATCTTATGGTCTAATCGGCCAGCTTCCTTAAGTAGCAGGTGATGGAATAAGCTGCCTGAGGAGTGGTTGAGGCAAAGTTCAAAGTAAATTTATTATTAAAGTAAATACATGTCACCATACGTAACCCTGAAATTTACTTTCCTGTGGGCATACTCAGCAAATCTATAGAATAGTAACTGGAAACAGCTTCAATGAAAGAACAACTAGAGTGTGGAAGACAACAAACTTTGCAATTGCCAGTATAAATAAATGCCAATAAATAACAAGAACATGAAACTTTAACGTGAGATTGTTGTTTGTGAGAACATCTCAATGGATGGGCAAGAGAGTGCAGTTATCAAAGAGATGCAATAACAATTTTTAAAAAGTCATTTAGATGTGTATATGGACAAGAGGAGCCTATGATGGAATAGCAGAGCAGACAGAATGGGCCAAATGGCCTTCTAATTTTGCCCTTATTGGAGGGATACTGGCCAAACACGCAGAAATGGGTCTCACCTAGATGAGCATTTTGATCAGCATGGACATAATGGGCCGGATGGCCTATTTCTCTGCTTTATTACTCTATGATTCTAATGGTAATCTCTGAATATTTTCAGTGGTTTACTGGATACTCATAATGCATCAACACAGTTCCAAAGAATCTGTAAAGTAGTCTCCAGAATCACCAGATAGACGATGAGAGAAACTTTATCTTGTACGGAGAGTTATGATCAGAAATTCATTTCCTATGAGAGTGTTGGAAGATGACTCACATAACATTTCAAAAGGAAAACAGAAAAAAATATTTAAAGAGGAAAAATTAGAAGGACTGTGAGGAAACACAGCGAGGATTTGGACTAAATTGAGCACGTTTTTTCAAAAAGCTGCCACAGATACAAGGAGCCTGGGGTGTCCTTTACAGATTAAGCAAAAAAATGTTGCTTCACATAATCAAAGATGTAATTTTACATTAACTGTCGATAAAAATGGCTTGCTGGAGTTATTTTTTCCAAGTCAGTTGGAATTAGATGAAGTGAGTTCCCAGCAAGACAAAGGGGGCAATTTAAGGTAACACACACAAGATACCAGCTTACAAAACATCAATTATTTATTCTCCTCCATAGATACTGACTGACTTGCTGATTTCAGAATTAGGTGAAGTGGTTTCCCAGCAAGACAAAGGCAGCAACATAAGGTAACGAACATCAAATGTTTTCCTGAAATGCTGACTGATTATTCTCCTACAATAATGCTCCCTGACCTACTGTGTTCCTCCAGCATTTTGTGTGTGTTGCTCTGGATTTCCAGCATCTGCAGAATCTCCTTTGTTTATGATCTGCAGCAGCTTAAGATAACTGATGTAGGTTTTAGGTAAGAACTGAGGGAAAATTGCTTCTCCCAAGAAGTTGGAAAAGATGTGGAGAATATTATTGGGCTAGAAATCCTCTTCCCAATTAAAAATATCCAAGGATGAACATGTAATTAGGCATTATTTTATTTTATTTTATTTTATTAAGATATTGCATGGAATAGACCCTTCTGGCCCTTTGAGCTATGCTGCCCAGCAATCCCCAAATTAAATTTTAACCTAATCATGGAAAAATTTACAATGACCAATTAACCTACTAAATGGTAGGTCTTTGGACTGTGGGAGGAAACTGAAGCACCCGGAGAAAACTCATGTGGACATGGGGAGAACGTACACAGGCAGCTACAGGAATTGAACCCAGGTTGCCTGCAGTGTAAAGCATTGTGCTAGCCACTACACCACTGTACCACCCAGCCATAGTCTACACCTGGCTTTACACAAGCTGTATTAGGTACTAGCTGGGAAGACTCCTTTTGGGACAATCGGTAATTCTCACAAGGTGTATAAGGATTTAGCTGGGAGGATCCTTTGGGGATAATGGTAATAGATTCATAATTGTCATATGTCCTGAGATCACGAGCTTATTACTTAGCATGTGAGAGGTCCTTTCAAGAATCTGATAACAGAGGTGTAGAAGCTGTCTTTGAGCCAATTGGTCCACCTTCTCAAGTATCTTCTATCCAATGAGAGAGTAGAGTGGAGAGAATATCAGGAGTTGGAGTGGTTCTTGACTATGTAGGCTACATACCTGAAGCAGGGTAGATGGCATGGATGATGGACAAATTGACCTTCTTTCTGTGATACATTTTGACAATTGATTCATCCATAGTTTACATACTAATTCTCCTGTAACTGAGCTACACACAAGGACCAACTTGCAATGAAAAATTTACCCCCCGTCAATGCTTATGGCTTTGATTTATCCAGAACCGGCAGATTCACCTACCTGGGCAGCATTCGTCAGGATGGTAGGATGAAGGACAACATCCAGAACAGACTCAGCAAAGCTAGAAATGTCTTCAGATCAATGGGCAACATATGGAGATCGACATCCACACAAAGGTGAAGCTGTGCCAGAGCTGTGTTCCGTCCACATTCTTGTATGAGTAAGAATATGGGCACACGATAGAGAACGACCTTGCCAAGCTGTTGTCATTCCACACCATGAGCCTCCAGAAAATCTTCCACATTTTCCAGCCAAGAAAGATCTCCAAACGTTCCCTACTCCCTCAATGTCACCAAGAGGACATGGCCACATCATCATGAGAAAATGTTAGAATTGGATTGGGCCCGTGATGAGAAGAGAGACCAACTTCATCATCAAAACAGCACTTCATTGGACACCTAAAGGGCAGAGAAAACCAAAGACAACTTGGCACTATACTGTTGAGGCAGAAATGAGAACACTGAACCACACCTGGGGCACAGTGGAGAAAAGGGCCAAGGTCAGACAGAGAACCTTCATTGCAGCCCTGAACACCAGTGGTGGAACAGGAATTTGATGATGATTGATTAATCTGCCAACCAGCACACCATTGGAAATGGAAGGAAACTGGAGCACCCGAAGGAAGGCCGTATGGTCACAGGGAGAACATGCGGACTCCACAGAGAGCGCCAGAGGTCAGGATCAAACCTGGGTCCACAAAGTTGTGGGGTCACAGTTCTGTCATTGGGCCATTCTGAAGTTAAATCCATGAAGTAGTATTACCAAAATAACTATTTTTGAATTAATTCTATTGTGATATCTATTATCACAGATTTGCACCACCTGGGTGATGTCATCCTGTTGCTTCTATATTTTGCAAGAGATACAGAAGCCTGAAGACCCACTCCACCAGCTTCAAGAACAGAATCATGTAGACTAGCCTCCCCACCATGAGGACATTTTCAAAAGGAGATGCCTCAAGGACACTCTTCTCTTCACCACCATCAGGATGGAAGTACATGAGCCTGAAGGTGCACACTCAACTTTTTGGGAACAGTTTCTTGCCCTCTGCCATCAGATTTTTGAATGGTCCATGAACCTCTGAACAGTAGCTCATTATTTTGCTCTCTTCATGCAATATTTACCTTTTTTACATTTTTATTGTATATATAGCAATGTTTATGTATTGCACTACGGTGCTGTCTTAAAGCAACAAATATCACAACACACAGTATGTCAGTGATAATAAACCTGATTCTAATTCTGAGTTCCTTCCCTTCAAATGATCAATTTTCAACCAACCTGCAAACCCAAATCACTGTAATTATTTTGAACTCTTTGCATTACAGTGGACTTCTTTTAGTTCCAGTTGTGCTCTTTCTTGTAAAATGTGTGTTCATTTTAGGTTTAATTTAGGTTTACCTTGTGAATTACGCTTATCTGATCGTTTGAGCAGATAATATAACTGCCATTAAGATTTTCATTACACATGTGCATGCATGTACTTCTGCATCTGACATTAAACTTGAACTTTATTTATTTATTTTTATTTAGAGATGCCACACGGCCAAACGAGCTGCACCACCCAGAAACCCACCCATTTAACCCTCGTCTAATCACAGGACAACTTACAATGACAAATTAGCCTCCCAACCAGTACATCATTGGGAGGAAACCAGAGCACCTGGAGTTTACCTAGAACACATCCTTACAGATAGTGGCAGAATTGAACTCTGAACTCTTGGAGTGCCCCGAGCTGCAATGGTGTCACGCCAACCGCTATGCTACTTTAGCGCCCTTTGACTTTTGACTTTCAAATTTAACTTTATTGTTGTGCATTCTGGTTAGGTGTGAGTTACCCAATGAAATAAGGATGGAGATTTATTAAATCTAAAGAACATCCTGAGTAAATTATTGGATACCAGCAAGGTTTCACAGAGCTGGAGGCAGTTTCACATGGTGCCTGTAGTTACATAAGGGCAACAGTCTTTACTCAGGCAATAACATTAATGAAAAAACAGTATGAACATAGTGGAAGATTCGGTCTGACAACCTCATCTGGATGAACATTACAAATGAGGTTGACAGAGTATGGTCCAACAACGTACTTGTTTTGGTTTTTCAAAAAAAAACATCCTGACAAAGTTTCACGTTAACAGCGATTAACGCAAGAGATTCTGCAGATGCTGGAAAGGCAAAGTAATACGCACAAAATGCTGGAGGAACTCAGCAGGTTAAGCAGCAGCAAGAGAGATTTGCTTTAAATCTGTTTGTCCCACGTACATCAAAACTCACAGTGAAATGCATTGTTTTGCTTCAAGTCAAATTAGCAAGAACTGTGCTAGGACACATGCTGTCACAGTTCTGGTGCCAGTATGTGTGTCTTGGGAATGTGGAAGAAAATCAGAATCAGAGTCAAGTTTAATGTCTGTGATGTATGTGGTGAAATTTGTTGTCTTTGCGGCAGCAATGCATAATAATAGAGCAAAAGACTCTGAATTCTGCTTAGTGAGGTAGTGTTCATGAGTTCAAAGTCCGTTCGGAAATCAGATGGCAAAGGGGAAGAAGCTGTTCCTGAATTGTTGAATGTGTGCCTTCAGGCTCCTGTAGCTCCTCCCTGACGGTAACAACCAGAACCAGAGCACCCAGAAGTAACCCACACAGTCACTGGGAGGACATATAAGCTGCTTACCGACAGCAGCAGAAATCAGACCACGAAACTGACACTGTAAATAGATCTGCTAACCTCTAAAGTTTAATATTCAAAGTTCAAAGTGTGTTTTGAACTTTAGTGACCTATACTGCCATGTCACCCCTGTTCTGGCCTTTTTCCATGAGTGTATTCCGTGAGCGTACACTCAGGGGCCACTTTATTAGGTACAGGAGATACCTAATACCGGAGCCACTGAGGTTATGTTCAAACGTTCCAAGTTCAAAGTACATTTATTATTAAAGTGTGTATTTATTATACAACCTTGAGACCCATCTCCTAACAGTCAATCATTAAACAATGAAACTTAAAAAGAGCCCTTTAAAAAATGACTGTTAAATGTCCAGTGCACAAAGAGAGAGAGTGAAAAAACCAGGCATGAAAATAATAAAGGTAAGTAAATAGCTTCTGAACTGAAGTTTTATGAAAGACATGAAGCCAGGCATCACAGAGCTGAGTAAATGCTGCGAGACCACAGGCCTGAAGCTATGCATCACTGCAGCCAGAGCAGGCCATAGCCTCCGTTCAGCGCGGAGCTGAATATATGTCAGAGGGCAGCGAGCAGAACCAGGCAGAACCTCTGGTCATGACCTCCTGACCTTACCAATCTGGCCCAAACATTGGATTGTCCTCACTCTCGGCGCACTCTGGGCCTGAACCCCGCTGCCACGATTCAGCCCGTGCCTGACCTTTCCAGTTTGGCCCGGCACTTAAATCAATCAGACATCAGGACTTTCCTTGCTCTCCAGGACGCTGTGACTCTCCCGTGACTCTTAGCTGTGTTTCTGCTACAAGTAAGTTTCCAATGCACTTATATGTACAATGACTTGTGCATATGACAATAAACTCGACTTGATGACACTACAATAGAAAGAAAAGAACAAAGAATTCTGCTTTAGATGGACATATACACTCAGTGCTCACTTTATTTGGTATCTCCTGTACCTAATAGAGTCATCACTGAGTGTATGTTTCTGGTCTTCTGCTAATGTAGCCAATCCACTTCAAGATTCAATTTATTGTCAGTTCAGAGATGCTCTTCTGCACACCAGTTTTGTTATTAGAGTTACTGCCAGCTTGAAACAGTTTGGCCATTCTCCCCTGAACTCTGTCAATAAAAAGGCATTTTTGCCCATGGAACTGCCACTCACTGGATGCTCCAGAGGCCATTGTGCATGAAAATCCCGGCAGATCAGCAGTTTCTGAAATACTCAAACCACCCCATCTGGCGCCAACAGTGTCCACAATCAAAATCACTTAGATTACATTTCTTCCCCACTGTGATGTTTGTTTAGAACAACAAGCGAATCTCTTAACCATGTCTGCATGTTTTTATATATTGAGTTGCTGCCATATGATTGGCTGATTAGATATTTGTAATTAATAAGCAGGTGTACAGATGGCCGCTGAGTGTACACAATTCAAACGTGTTTCCACCCTCCTCGTCCTTGTACAATCACATAGTCCACAAAGGATTCAATTTCCCAATTTGCTGTTTGTCCATTGCTTTAAAAAAAACTTTTTTTTTCCGTTTTCTCCTTTTTTGCCTGGTGATAAATCATTCAGAGAAAGACATTTTAAACTATGAAGAAAAATAATTAATTCCCTAATGACAAATAAAGTAGTTTTTGCATTTTGCAGCGGATGTGCCTTACATTTCAGATAAAGAAAGAATTCATTCTTTGTCCTCTTTATGTATTCTGAGATTACACAGGATAGATGCGCAGAACCAGGCTGTTCTCTGCCTTGTCATCACCTCTCCTTCACTTCCCAACTCCAGACTTACTCTCAACTTACACCGATCACTTTTCATTTTTTCTTGCTGTTGTTTCACCTATTTATATATCGGCTTGTTTTATTATAATAGTGCCAGTAACATTATCCTGTCTTACACAAAAATGCTCCTCCTGTCGATGTCAACCTGTCGATCTTCAGTCCACATCACTCAGAGACTTGTGCTAATATTATTTTGTGACTGTTTGCGCTGGAGTGTGACTATATCCACTGTGTCTCGTATCTTAGCCCCAGAGGAATGATGTTTTGATTAGCTGCATATATATGTCTGGTTGAATGACAATAAAGTTGAACTTTATTTTTTGAACTTGAAAAGAGCCAGTAATATAATGAAGGATCCCACCCACCTGGCTCATGGACTGTTTGTCCCATTCCCATCAGGGAGGAGGCTCTGAAGTATCCACGCTGGGACCGCCAGACTCAAGAACAGTTACTTTCCCCAAAGAGTAAGGTTGATCAGCACCTCCACCCAGTAACTGACCCACCATCCACACTACTTAAGGTTTTTGGCCCAAAAAACCAAATGTTTACTCTTTTCCATAGAAGCTGCCTGGCCTGCTGAGTCCTTCAGTATATTGTGTGTGAGGTTAGGTGAGGTTATGTAGCAACCACACCAGGATCACCAGATTCAAAAACAGATACTTTCCCCAACCAATGCGGCTGATCAACACCCCCACTGACTAACCCAAAACCACCCCTACTTCATCATTTCTTGTCAGTCACCTAATGTCCAGACACTCCTGTATCTAGCATTACTTTATGTACATACAATCAATCTTGTATATAAGCGATCTGATGTACTTATATTTATTGTGTTTTTAAATTATTTTTGTGTTCTTTATTTATGGTGATTTTTTGTGCAGCATCGGAGCTGGAGTTACTTTGTTAGCCTTTACATTTAGACCATAAGACCATAAGACAAAGGAGCAGAAGTCGGCCATTCGGCCCATTGAGTCTGCTGTGCCATTTCATCAGGAGCTGATCCAATCTCCCCTTTAGTCCCATTCCCCCACCTTCTCACCATAACCTTTGATGCCCTGACTACTCAGATAACTATCAATCTCTGCCTTAAATACACCCAATGACTTGGCCTCCACTGCCGCCCGTGGCAACAAATTCCATAGATTCACCACCCTCTGGCTAAAAAAATAATTTTCGCATCTCTGTTCTGAATGGGCGCCCTGCAATCCTCAAGTCATGTCCTCTTGTACTAGTGTTGGAATTGTCATTAAACAGTACTAAATCTTGAATTGTGAACTTGCTGGCATTTATACTTTTACACAAGCAAACTCCTTGCTTCCATCACCTGAATCTTTCATGGAATCCAAGAGTCATACAGAAAGAGGCCCTTTGACCCATCTGGACCATGCCGACCTAGATTCCCATTTAAATTAGTCCATTTCCCCATGCTTAACTCATATCCTTTGAAATCCTTCTTTGTCCAAGTACCTTAGAAGTATTATTAATGTACCACCTCCTCAGTCAGCTGTCCATATAATAACCACCCTCTGAATGAAAGAAGGTCCCTCTCAAATTCCTTTTAAGTCTCTCCCTCTCACCTTAAACCTCTGCCCTCTAGTTCTTAATTAGATCATAAGAATATAAGACAAAGGAGAAGAATTAGACCATATGATCTATTAAGTCTATTCCACCTTTCCATCATGGCCAACTTATTAACGTTCTCAACCCCGTTTTCCTGCTTTCTCTCTGCAGCTTTTGATACCCTGACTAATCAAGAACCTATCAACCTCTCCTTTAAATAAACACAATCACTTGGCCTTCATAGACACCTGAGGCATGAATTCCACAGATTCCACAGACCCTAAATAAATTTCTCCTCATCTCTGTTCTAAATGGACATCCCTCAATTCTGGTCCAAGACTGCTCCACTGTAGGAAACATCCTCTCCATGTCCACTCTATTTAGGCCTTTCAGTATTCGCTAGTTTTAAATGAGATCCCTGACCTCATTCCTCTGAACTCCAGTGAGTGCAGGCCCACAGTCACAAACATTCCTCCTCATATGTTAACTCTTCCACTCCTGGAATCAACCTTGTGAACCTCCTCTGGACCTCCCTCATGTCAGCACAACTTTTCTTAGATAAGGGTCCAAAGTGCTGGGATAAAAGACTTGAGATACTACAACATATCTACTAAATTTTCTTGGTGGCAGGTATTTTCCTGGAAATCACCCATTTCACCACCTTAATGTTAGTAGCAGTGAAGTTTAAAACATGAATTTTGGAATTTGAGATTCTTCTTTGAGTAGAGGTGGTGAGAAAAGATCTGACTGGATTGTTGAAGAACAGTAAACAGAGAGCAACTCTTTATGCCAGGGTCTGGGTCGATAGGACTAGGCAGAATAACAGTCCGACATGTACCTGATGGGCCAAAGAGCTTGTTTCTGTGCTGTACTGCTCTATGACTCTATGACAGGCTATCTCACCCTCCAGTCTTTTAGTCTAGATGAAGGGTTTCAATCCAAAATGTCGACTGCTCATTTTCTCCCAGAGATACTGCTCAACCTGTTGGGTTCTTCCGGTATTATTGTTTTGTGTTCTACATTGCAGTATTTGCCATCTCCAGAGAGAAACTATTCCTATTGGCAGACTTTCAATTGCAAAAAGGGAAAGATGTGTAATGATTGATTGAAGATCCAAGGGAACAAGAAGAAAATCTTCCTTGCACAGCAGTTGTATACTTACTTATTAATGGAGTAGTGGAATGGAATTAGAATTAAAATCAGGTTTAGTATCAGTGACATCTGTTGTGAAATTTGTTACTTTGCATCAGCAGTAGAATGCAATGCATAATATATAATATAAATTAAAAAAAGAAATATTGTTATGCCTCTCATTATTTTAAACATAAGTCACACTTCATTCCCTTAAATTCCAAGGAATAAACATGTATGCTGGCCAGCCATCCCATGACTCAGATCCTCTAATCCTGATGAAATCCTCATAAACCTTTCTTGCACTAGTTTCAGTTTAATCACGTACTTCCCATCACAAGGTGACCAAAGCTGTACACAGTACTCCGGACATGATCTCACCAATCACTGAAACAACTGCAACACAAGTACCTAAGGGTTAAAAAAAAGTTCAGACTTCAAAGTATATTTATTATTAATGTATGTATATGTCACCATTACAACATCACCATCTTTGGCTGAATCAAAGGCAATGATTAATCAGCGTATAGGAGGGAGATTCAAAATCTGGCTGAGTGGTGCCATAACAATCTCTCACTCAATGTCAGCAAGACCAAGGAGTGGATTATTGGCTTCAGGAGAAGGAAACCAAAGGTCCATGAGCCAAGTCGTCATCAGAGGGTCAGAGGTAGAGAAGGTCAGAAACTTTAAATTCCTCAGTGTTGTTATTTTGGAGGACCTGTCCTGGGCCCAGCATGGAAGTTCAGTTACAAATTTAGAACAGCAGCACCTCTACTTCCTTAGGAGTTTGCAAAGATTCAGCATGACATCTAAGAGTTTGATAAACTTCTGTAGATACGCGGTGGAAAGTATATTGACTGGTTGCATCACAGCTTGCTATGGATACACAATGCCTTTGAACAGAAAATCACACAAGTAGTGCATCATGGGCAAAGCACTTTCTACCATTGAGCACATCTACAGGAAAACGGTATCCATCATCAGGGACCCCCAGCACCCAGGACATGCTCCCTTTTTGCTGCCGCTGTCAGGACGGATGTACAGAAACCTCAGGACCCATACCACCAGATTCAGAAACAGTTATTATTCTTCAACCATAGAACCACAGCTTTTGAACCATAGAATATAACTTTACTCAACCTCACTAGCCCCATCACTGAAATGTTCCCATACCCTATGGACTCACTATCAAGGATTCTTCATCTCAGATTCTCAATACTTACTTCTTATTTGTTTGTTATTATTATTCATTTCTTTTTGTATCTGCACAGTTTGCTGTCTTTTGCAACATCCTAGTTGGTATGGTTTTTCATTAATACTATTATGGTTATTATTCTATGGATTTATCAAGTATGCCTGCAGAAAAATGAATTTCAGGGTTGAATATAGTGACATATATACACTTTGAACATATATAAATTTACTTCGTACTTTTAACTTTTTGAGCCATATACTATCTCAAGATTCATTTTCTTGTAGGCATTCACATTAAAACAAAGAAATACCATAGCATCAATGAGAAAACTACACCTAAATAAAGACTGACAAACAAGACAAACAATGGAAAAAGTAAATAAATCAATAGATCAATAAATAAACAAACAAACAAATACTGAGAACAAGAGTTGTAGAGTTGTAGAAAGTAAGCCTATAGGTTGTAGAATCAGCTCATTTTTGAGGTGATTCACTGGGTCAGGTGCCTGATGGCTGAATGTAATAACTGTTCCTGAACCTATTTGTGTAGGAGCTAAGGCTCCTGTACATCCTTCCTGAAGGCAGCAGCAAGAAAAGAGCTTGAACTGGGTGATGGGGGGGGGGGGGGGGTCCTTGGAAATTACAACAGACTTACTCTTATCAAGAGCCAGCATGAGATAAATGGGCTGAATGGCTTCTCTCTACTGTAATTCATTTCTGATTAATTTGGTCAAGTAGGGAAAGTCAAAATCAGGAGACAGACCGTTATTCAATCCCCAACTCCACAAGTCCATGCATTTCTGAAGTATTGATTGGGTGTTTTTTGTTTCCTGTGGACTGTGAATCCATTAAAGGTTTTAGTCGAATAATTCTCTCTTCGTGGAGCTTTAGTGAAACCTTCTGCTGAGAGCTGCAAAGGAACGAATAGTAAGAAATTCTTCATCTCACTAAAATGCCAGTTCCAGCAAGCTCAAGTCAGGATCAATTAAACGACAGCATTGAAAGAGAGCAGCAAAAGGAAATTTCTAATTCCTGATTTCATGGGAGTCTGGCGCCAGGTACATAAGGGATGATCAATGTGGTGAAAGCATTAGCTGCAGGTAACTGTTGAAAACAAAATAACTCCATGCATTGACACAGCAATTCCTCTATTGTATTAATAGATTGTGTCTGGACCCCTGAAATAATCATCATTCATTTTGTATGGTAATATTACTCAGCTGACTGGCTACGGTAAATGGTAGTTTGATGCAGTGTTGAGGAGAGTTGAGAAGCTGCCAATTAAAATAACTTCAGTTTCTGTCAGTTGTTCTTTTCGTAAAGAGCTAGCTTATTTTTCTGAAGTGACACACACAAAGTCAGCTTATTCTTCTCTTCTGTCGTCCCTTTCTTTTCAAGGCGGTTGGGGCTCTGTCAGAGTTTGTGATCTACAGCTCAAACTATGGTTCTTCACAAGCAGGTGGTTTTTGGACCAGCTGTGCGGCCTAGTGTTTCAGTACCTCTGCGACTGGCCTGAAAGACATATGCCCTCATGGATGACCAGGTTCCTCACCAATTTTGCCAGCTGAAGTGTCATGGGAGACTGGAACACTGACACACCAGATGGTGCGTTTGCTAATGGCTGGTCATTGTCGAAGGAATGCCCCGTACCCAAATGATCCCTCTCTCTCTCTCTCTCTCTCTCTCTCTCTCGCTCTCTCTCTCTCCCTTTTTCTTGTGGAGGAGAGGGGGAGCCGGTCGGTCCTCAGGATGGGGGCATGGAGAAGAAATACAGAAGATCGTAACTTCGGAACAGCGAGTTGCTGGTCTTTGCTCTCATTGTTGCAGGATCAGCCTCTCCCTCCCTCGCTGAGAGAGAGAGCCTGTCTGAGATACCATATTGTTGGGGTTTGGACTATAGTTTTCATGTACTTTAGGTCAAGTTCCCTTTGGGGGACATTTGCTGTTATTTGCATGGTGGGGGTGGGGAGTCAGTGCCTCTGCTGGCATGAATGGAGGGTGGGGGGGTGTTTAATGATTTTGCTGCTGCTTATGTGAGGTTGGGGGAGGTGGACGCCTGGACTTCAGTGTTTCTATCTTTCATTCTATGGGGTTCTGTGGGGTTCTTGTTTCGAGGATGTCTGTGAGGAATACAAATTTCAGGTTGTATACTGTATATGTTCTATGATGCTAAACTAACCTAAAAATGCTAGATGAATTCAGCAGGGTCAGCAGCTTCTGTGGAGGGAAGTAAATAATTGGCTTGTCAGGCTGAGACCTTTCTTCAAGATTGGAAAGGAAGGGGAAGGAGCACATTCACTCTGCCATCTTTAGTCACTCATGTTTCTTTAATCAGTCGTTCTTTCTGGAAAGAGCTTCATTATTTTTCTTAGGTGATGCAGACAAAATTCTAGAGGAACTCAGCAGGTCAGGCAGCTTCTACAGAGAGGAATAAACAGTCACCATTTCAGACTGAAACATTTCCTCATGACTGAAGAAATAAAAGATAAAGATTAGCTTTATTTGTCAAACATAAACACAGTACAGACCTCCTGTACATAATAAAGTGGTTACTAAGTGTATGTTCATGGTTTCCTGCTGCTGTAGCCCGTCCACTTTTATGTTCCATGAGCCGTATTCAGAGATGCTCTGAAATCTAGGGAAATTCTAGGCAGTTTCAAGAGTAGGTTACATGGTCAGCACAACATTTTGGTTCAAAGGGCCTGTAATGTGCTGTAGATTTTTATGTTTCTATGTTTCTCTGTTTCGGGATACCGCTGTTCTAATGTGTGGCTAGTTGAGTTCCTCTCAGCTTGAACCATTCTGGCCATTCTCCTTTGACCACTCTTATTAACAAGACATTTTCACGCACAGAACTGCCACTCACTGAATAATTTTTTGATTTTTTTACAACATCCTCTTTAAACCCTAGAGGCTGTTGCTTGTGAAAATCCCGGGGAATAACAGTTCTGAGATACTCAATCCACCCCATCTGGCACCAACAATCATTCCATGCTTAAAGCCACATAGATGACATTCTTCCCCATTCTGATGCTTGGTCTGAACATTAACAGAACCTCTTGACCACGTCTGCATGCTTTTATGCATTGGGATATTGTCACATGACTGGCTGATTAAATAATTGCATTACATTTCAAACTATATTTATTTATTATCAAAGAATGTATACTGTATACAACCTTGAGATTTGTCTTCTTGCAGGCAGTCACAAAACAAAGAAACACAATAGAACCCATTTTAAAAATTGGCACCGTAAAGACTGTCAAACACCCAATGTGCAGAAAAAGGAACAAATTGTACATACAATAAAAAGGTAAAATAAATAACACTCAGAGCATGAATCACCGAGGTGTGAAGCTCGTCCAGGAACCCAATGGCTGCAGGCCACAGCCATGTAGCCAGTTCAGTGCTGAGGTGAGTGCTGACGGAGGTCGCAGGCTGGTAGTATTAAGGAGAGTTGGCAAGCTGCTAATTAAAACAACTGCATTTTTTATCCTTGTCTCCTAAGCCATTTGTTCTTTTTGTAGAGATCTTGCATTATTTTCCTTAAGCGACACACACAAAATGCTGGAAGAACATGGCATGTAAGGCAGCATCTATGGGGACACTGGGCCTGAGGCTTTTCATCAGGACTGACAAGATAAAAGGTAAAGATTAGTTAGGATCAATACACACTAAGTGCTGGAGGAACTCAACGGGTCAGACAGCGTCTATGGAGAGGAGACAGTTTAGTCTGAGACCTTTCATCAGGACTGACAAGATAAAAGGTAAAGATTAGTTAGGATCAATACACTCTAAGTGCTGGAGGAACTCAACGGGTCAGACAGCGTCTATGGAGAGGAGACAGTTTAGTCTGAGACCTTTCATCAGGACTGGAAAGGAAGGGGGAAGAAGACCCTGTACAGAGATTAAGATTAGCTTCATTTGTCACATGCACACTGAATCCTGAAGTGAAATACATTGTTTACATCAAATCGAATCTGCAATGGTTGGAGGGGAATAAACAGTTCACGTTTCAGGTCTGGAAAAGAAGGGGGAAGAAGCCAGAATAAGAAGGTATGGGGAGTGGAACGAGAAGAAGCTGGCAGGAGATAGGTGAGACCAGGTGAGACCAGGTGAGGGGGAAGACTAGGTGTGGATGGGGATGAAATGAAAACCTGGGAGGCAATAGATGGAACAGGTAAAGGGCTGAAGAAGAAGAAATCTGATAGGAAAGGACAGTGGATCATGGGAGATAGAGAAGGAGATGTGTAACCAGAGTGATATGATGGGCAGGTGAGGAGGAGAGAAGGGATGAGAAGGTAACCTTAATAGGGATTAATTGTTTTGTGTTGAGGTAACAGATTAATACATAATTACTTGGGAGAACAGTGAGCAGTGGTACAAGACAAGCTGTTGTCTCACCCTCACCAGAGATACAGGTTGCTATGGTCTCTGTACGTTTTCCTTGTGTCCGCATGGGTTTACTTCAGCTGCTCCAGTCCCCTCAAATACCTCAAACCCCATGTGGGCTGGCAGGTTAGTTGGCCACGGTACATTGCCACAGATATGTTGGATAGTGTAGACAAAGGGGAAAATGATGAGAATGCAGGGAGAATGAAGAAACGAGAGACTGCAGATTCTGGAAGGTGGAGCAACGCGCAATCTGCTGGAGGTGCTCAGTGGATCAGGCTGCATCTCTGGAGGAAAATGGACAGTCAATGTCTCCGAACTGGATGAAGGATCTCAGCCCAAAATGTCGACGGTTCATTTCTCTCCACATTCGCTACCTGACCCATTGACCCATCCAGCAGTTTATGGTTTGCTCGGGGAGAATTAATTCAAGAGTCTAATAATGGCCGGGTAGAAGCTGGTCTTGATCCTGGTGGTCTGCACCTTCAGGCTTTTGAATCTTCTATCTGATGGGAGAGGAGAGGTTGGTTTGGGTCTTCCATTATGCTCGCTGTTTTACTGAGGCAGCAAGAAGTATAGGCAGAGTCCGCAGAGGGGAGGCGGGGTCTCATGATGTGCTGAGCGATGTCCACAGTTCTCTGCAGTTTTCAAGTTTCAAAGTACACTTATTACCAAAGAATGTATAAATCATACCACCTTGAGATTTGTTTGCTTACAGGCAGCCACAAAACAAGAAACCCGAAAGAACCCAATTTAAAAACAAGTTTCTTGTGGTCATGGGAAGAGCAGTTGCCATGATGCATCCAGAGAGATTAAAAATGGAGGAGGAACTCAGCAGGGCAGGTGACGTCAATGGAAAGGAATAAACAATTGATGTTTTTGTCCAAAACTCTTCTCAGTCTGAAACATCTATTCCCCTCCATAGATGCTGACATCCTCCAGCATTTTGTGTGTGTTGCACAAGATTTCCAGCATCTGCAAAATCTCTTGTGTTTATGATTTGATGCACTTAGATAAAATTATATTATATCATTGTAATAGTTATGTCATTGGGACACTTTCTTTGTGAAGAATAGTGTGTGTACTTTCCCTTTAAGATGTGTGTACCTCCTTTAAGACCCACTATAGCTCTGAGCATGTCTAATGTTATGAGTGTGGCAAGAAAGAAAGCGGCTATTGTTTTACATGGTACCCACCACTGAGTCTGTAATTAATCACAGAAACGTACAGTCGCAGTTTACACTGTCAACGCTAGCAGAAATTTAAAAGGCCGATTTGCTGATCATCTGACTTATTAGTGCTCAGAGGGTCTCTGCTCAGGAAGTTAAGTGCCCTTAATTTTAAGTCATTGTGATTTAAATAGATGGAAATCCTGCACCTGCCCCCTGTTTTCCTCAGCGCCCCTCCCTCCGAGTAGGCAGTTTATCATGGAAATTGGGCTGCAAGTACCTCGCTAACAGAACACAGAATGAAGTGGAGCTCACTGAGTTAAAGCTAATGATTATCTTTATTTGTCACATGTACATTGAAACGTACAATGAAACGTGTTGTTTGCACCAAAACCAATCAGCAAGGATTGTGCTGGGTGACCAGGCTCCCAAATGTTACTACGCTTCCAACGCCAAGATAGCATGCCCAAAGCTCACTAACCCTAACCTGTACGTCCTTGGAATGCAGGAAGAAACCTGTACACTCAGAGGAAACTCACATGGTCACAGGGAGAACATATAAACTCCTTACAAGCAGTGGCAGGAATTGAGTCCGAATCTTATAGCCAGCTACTGCAATAGCATTGTGCTAACAACTAACTTCCATGGCCATCACCACCTTCCCTTTCTCCCATGGTCCACTCTCCTCTGCTATCAAATTCCTTCTTTTTCTGCCCTTGACCTCTACCATCTGTCACCTTCCAGCTTCTTACCTCATCCCTCCTCCCCCACCCACCCACCTTCCCCTTGTCTCACCTGTCACCTGCCAGCTTGTACTTCTCCCTACCCCCCCAACCCACCTTCTTATTCTAGCTTCTGCCCCCTTCCTTTCCAGACCTGGTTATTGGACTGGTTATTGGACTGGTTATTTTCCTCCATAGATGCTGCCTGGCCTGCTGAGTTCCTCCAATATTTGTATATGTTGCCCACATGTTTTCTCTCAGAGAAACACACATCGTTGGAACCCTTTCTCTGGAAGTTCAGTGGAAGGAAAGTAAATGAGGAAGGTACATTAGGTTGCAATACAATTAACAGAGTGCAGAGTAACATACACACAATGCTGGAGGAGCTCAGAAGGGCAGGCAGCATCTATGGCAGCAGTTCCCAACTGTTTTTATGCCACGGACCAATACCATTAAGCATGGGGTCCATGGACCCCAGACAGGGAACCCCTGATCTGTGGAAAGGAATGAACAGTCAACATTTCAGCTCGTAATCTTTCATCAGGACTGAAGAGTAAATAGTCTATATGATAGTAACAGTTCTCTCAATGGTAATTTAGAGAAATTTGGTTTGGTCGCTGATGAGAAGGGAGTGGAGGGATATGGTCTGTGTGCAGGTAGGTGGGACCAAGCAGGAAAAGCACCAGAAGAAACTAGAAGGGCCAAAGGGCCTACTTCTATGCTATACACTGTATAATAAATCATGATATGTGACGGCTGTACTGCTCTGAATACAATAAAACTGGTGATAAGCATGAAACAACAGAACTGTATAAAGATTGTCGAGCAGTGTGAAGTAGAAATGCTGAAGTGATAATAACAGAATGGCGGAGAGAGGTAGAGAACATGGCAACACCAGAAACGGGATGTGAGAAAGGTTCAGGGCAGATCAGGGGAGTGGAAGAACTGACAGCAGTGCGGAGAAGCTGTTCTTGGTCCTGGATGTCTGGGCTCTCCAGCTCTTGTACCATATCCCAGAAGGTAGAAGAGAGAAAAGGAAATGGCCAGGGTGGTGATGGCATCCTTGACAACACTGTTCACCTTCCTGAAAGAATGCACTGTGAAGATGGACTGGGTGAAATAAACAACGGATGCCTCACTTAATGGCTGTCATTAACTACAGCTTAAACAATAACTTGTATTTATCTAAAATCTTTGCTTATAAAACATTCATGGCCCTTTCACTGGAGAATTTACTAACTGAGAATTGGCATAGTCTGTTTAATAGCTGTTTGGATAGGAATGGAACAGGGGATCACGAAGGCTCTACAACAGTAGCCAAAACTACCCAGCACAACACTGGCACCAGCCTACCTGCCATCAAGACATGTACGCAGAAAGGTGCCGGAAAAGGGCCAGTAACATCATGAAGGATCCCACCCAACCTGCTCATGGACTGTTCATCCCACTCCCATCAGGGAGGAGGCTATGTAGCAACCACGTCAGGACCACCGAACCAAAGAACAGTTACTTTCCCCAAGCAGTAGATCTGATTGACACCTCTACTCATTAACTCCACCACAACTTACTTATTTCCTATCAGTCCCTTTATGTACAGCCTAGCATCACCTTATGGTCATACACTCAATCTAGTATGTAATTAAGCTATCTTATGTAGTTATAGTTATTTATGCTTTTTATTATTGTGTTCTTTATGTTACTGTGTTTTTTGGGGGCTGCATCAGATCTGGAGTAACAATTATTTCATTCTCCTTTACTCTCATGCTCTGGAAATGACATTAAACAAACTTGAATCTTGAATCTAATGCTAGTAATAGAGTTAGCATTGACAAGCATCACAGATGAGGGTTTGTTTTCACTCCTGCATCTCCTTTCCACATACAGTTGATTGCCTGCAGATTCCAGCATCTGCACTCTCTTGGTCCTCAACTCTAAGACTTTAATGGTTGATATATTTAGTGGTTGGCAATAGTAGCCTAGAGACAGAATACACAGTGTCCGTGCAGGACGTCATGTTAGTGTGATGGCTAGCACAATGCCATTACAGGTCTGGGTGTTGGAGCTCAGAGTTTAATCCTGACGTCCTCCGTAGGGAGATTTACAACCTCCCCATTGACCGCGCGGGCTTCCTCCGGGTACTCCAGTTTCCTCTCACAATCCAAAGACGTAACGGTTTGTAGACTAATTGGTCATTGTGAATTGTCCTGTGATTAGGCTAGGATTAAATCGGGATTGCTGGTGGAGGCGGGACTTGAAGGACTGGTAGGGTCTATTCAGTGCTGTATCTCTAAATAAAAAATATTTTAAAAATTAAGAACCTATCAGATGAGATGATCAAAAGATCCATTAGAGAGGTAGGTTTCAAGAAGCATCTAAAAGCTAGTGATTGAGATAAGAGAGGAAGAGAGGTTTTGGGAAGGAATTCTGGAACTTAAGACCCAAAAGGAAGGATTAACTTAATGGACTAATTGGATCTTTTCCAGTGAATTAAGCTGCTTAGCTTTCATTGCTGCAGAAAGCCTTTCTTCAGATAATGAACTGCTGGTATGAAATAATCAGACATGAATGGAGAAAATACCATGTAAATAACTTAAAGGCTAAAATAACTTACCGGGCAGCAGGGTAGCGTAGCAGTTAGCATCACACTTTGCAGTAACCCCAGCTGACCTTCTTTATACATGTGGGAAGTGAATTGTTCAGGCAAGGAGACAGAACACAGTGGTGTGCTCAGTTGACATGTACCCTCTACAGAGACATTAGGACTGTGTCCTTTCTGAATGCTTCATGGCTTGCTATCACAACTGCTCTGCCCGTAACCCCAGGAAACTCCAGAAAGTTGTGGACACAATTCAGCACATCATAGAAACAAGGCTCCCCACTATGGACTCTGCTCACAATTGTGCTATCTGAGTAAACAGCCTGCAGAATCAAAGACTCCACCCACCTTGGATATTATTTCTTCTCCCCTCTTCCAGTAGATAGAAGATACAAAAGCCTGAAAGCACATACCACCAGGATCAAGGACAGCTTCTACCCCGGTGCTGTAGAACAATTGAATGGCTCCCTCGTGCTCTGATGGACAATTAATCTCACAATATGCCTCATTATGAGCTTGCACTTTATTGTCTAACTGCACTAAAGGAAAAGTAAGGCATTCCTTCCCTCTGCTAGCCTTCAGGTCACCCATGATTAGTCCCGCAACACCCTCCTCCCAAATCAGAAGAGCATCTCTGAATGCACAGCACCCTAAATCTGCACTCACCGCCAGTAAGACCAAACAAGGGAAAGGGTAAGACAAGGGAACACACATCAACCCTTACAAAGGGATCAGACATGGAGAGAGTGAACAACTTCAATTTCTTGGGTGTCAATATCTCTAAGGACCTAACCTGAACCCAACATACCCATGCAGCTATAAAGGCAAGACAGTGGCTATATTTCATTAGGAGTCTGAGGAGATTTGGTATGTCTCCAAAATCACTCGTAAATTTCTATGGATGCACCGTGGAGAGCATTCTAACTGGCTGCATCATTTAGTATTTGGGGGGGGCAAGGCGCTGATGGGAGTACTGCACAGGATGAAAGCAAGCTCGAGAGAGTTGTAAAATTAGTCAGCTCCATCATGAGGTGCAGCCTCCATAGAATCCACATCATAGAACACTACAGCACAGTACAGGCCGTTCAGCCCTCCATGTTGTGCCAACCCATATAATCTTTAAAAAAAAGTACTAAACCCACACTACCCCATAGTCCTCCATTTTTCATCATTTCAAGGAGCGGTGCCACAGAAAGGCGGCGTCCATCATTAAGGACCTCCACCACCCAGGACATGCCCTTTCCTCATTGCTACCTTCAGTAAAGTGGTACAGAAGCCTAAAGGCACGTACTCAACGATTCAGGAATCCTCTACGATCTGAATTCTGAATGGGCATTGAACCCATGAACACTGCCTCACTACTTATTTTCCTTTTTTTTCTCTATTTATTTAACTATTTCATATGTATAGATAGAGAGAGAGAGCTTTCTTTCTCTATTATCATGTATTGCATTGTATTGCTGACATAAAGTTAACAAATTTCACAACATATGCCAGTGATATTAATTCTGATTCTGATTCTGTTTGGGCTACAGTAACAGAAGACCACGAACATATACTCAGTGGCCACTTTATTAGCTCCAGGAGGAGGTACCTAATAACTGACCACTGAGTCTAATCCATTAAACTCAGCTTCCAGTGGCCTGTTTCACACTGGGTTCAGTTTAAAACAGAGAAAATCTTCATCGTTAACTTTACTGCTGCCATAGTTGGTGTCTTCACCCTCATATAAATGTGCTGCTTTTTCTAATTACTGGGGTGTTACTTATTGCAATTCCCTACACTAGCTTAAGTAACTCTGTGACTCCACGAGGAATAATTCAGCACGCTATTAATCACTCTGTGAGTAGAATGGATTGTATTGTACATAATTGTTCATTACGAGAAGCCAAGTTGAAGAAGTCAAGCCGATGTTGAAAACACCACTCCATCCCAATCATAAAACCAGCCTCCCCTCCGGTGATCCTGTCTGCATTCCTCGCCGCCTCTGGAATGCAGCTAATACAATCAAGGACACTTCCCACCCTGGTTAAATCAGATTAGATGCAGATTGCTGGTAGAATCTCAGGTGGACAAGAGGATGTGCAGGAGCGGGATATGCCAACTAGTGGAGTGGTGTCGCAGCAACAATCCGGCACTCAACGTCAGTAAGACGAAAGAGCTGATTGTGCACTTCAGGAAGGGTAAGACGAAGGAACACGTACTAATCCTCATAGAGGGATCAGAAGCGGAGAGAATGAGCAGCTTCAAGTTCCTGGGTATCAAGATCTCTGAGGATCTAACCTGGTCCCAACATATCAATGCAGTTATAAAGAAGGCAAGACAGCAGCTATACTCCACTAGGATTTTGAAGAGATTTGATATGTCAACAAATACACTCAAAAATTTCTGTAGAAGTACATGGAGAGCATTCTGACAGGCTACATCACAGGCTGGTATGGAGAGGCTACTACACAGGACCAAAAGAAGCTGCAGAGGGTTATAAAATTAGTCGGCTCCATCTTAGGTACTAGCCTATGAGGTACCCAGGACATATTTAGGGAACGGTGTCTCGGAAAGGCAGTGCCCATTATTAAGGACCTCCAGCACCCAGGGCATGCCCTTTTCTCACTGTTACCAACAGGTAGGAGGTACAGAAGCCTGAAGGCACATACTCAGTGATTCAGGAACAGCTTCTTCCCCTCTGCCATCTGATTCCTGAATGGACATTGAACTCATGAACAGTAACTCACTTTTTTAATATATATTATTTCTGTTTTTGTATGATTTTTAATCTATTCAACATATATATACTGTAATTGATTTACTTATTCATTTACTATTATTATTATTATGTTTTTTTTCTGTCTTCTATATTATGTATTGCATGGAACTGCTGCAAATTTCACGTCACATGCTAGAAATAATAAACCTAATTCTGATCCTGATCAGACCAGACCGGTGTAGGATTCTGTTATTTTTAAACCAAGGCTCATTTGCAAGTCAGGAAAGAGGCACCAAATTTGTTTCTTCACTGTTGTTTTATTAAGCTTTGATAGAACAAAGAGAATTGAAAATGGACAGTGATAGAGATCTAGTAAATGAAGGAGCACAAAGATGGCAGAGCCTCAGGTTCAACTCTTTTTATACCATAGACAAGAAACAGTCCATCCAAATTCATAGATAAGAGTCAATCAGTCAGGTGGCCCCTATTCAAATGCAACACCAGAGAAGCTTCTAGAATGATACAAAAAACTGTAACTACTAGGGGACACAATTAACATCTACATTTACATACTGTGAGCAGTAGGAAACATACAAAACAGTTACATATACATACATATATGTAAGTAGCAATAAAAAAATATCAGCGGGCATGAATTGTTAAACCAACGATAATGACAATTAAACAGTCTGATCTAACATCAGACTTATTTATTTATTAATCACATGTACATTGAAATATACAGTGAAATGTGGCACTTCTGTCAACAAATAACATAACATAAGGGTAGGCTGGTGGCAGCCCACAAGTGTCACCATACATGCTGGAGTGAACATAGCTTGTCGCAATGTTAGCAGGACAATTATGTTCTGTTAGACACATGATCGTGAGGAAGATGGAGGGATATGGACAGTCAGGAGAGATTAGTATTTTAGGGTTTTTTTGATTTACTTTTTAGCTGGCTCAGCACAACATTGTGGGCTGAAGGGCCTTTTCCTGTCCTGTAATGTTCTAAGTATTATGCTAACACAACCAACAACAGAATGACAACAACAAAACAAGCCATTTTACTCCCTCCCATCCACACACACACGCACATAGAGACAGTCCTGTAACACTGGGATAGGCCACCTCTGGGCCTTCAGCTTTCAGTGGAACTGCAGGCTCAAGAGACCAAGAGCTTCCGGACTTCTGACCAACTTCAGAATTGACCCCAGTACCAAGGTGATGACGAAGGAGGATGCTGGACCCTGGACCATGGGCCATTCTCCCTTGAAGCTCTTGGTCACTCAATTTTTTAGCCATTCTAGGTGATTTCAGCTGATCAGAGCCATGTCTCTGTTTGCCACACACCAAAGCATTGTAGCAGTTACCCTGATATTATACCTGTGGGAAAGAAACCTCCAAACCTCTTCAGTGACGGGGAAAATAGTATTGCAAATAAAATGGATTTGCCAGTACCCTGAATGCCAATATCTCTGACAATCGATTCTGGGCCCAACACATTGATGAAATCACCTTCTTCTTTTTCGGTTGTCCATCAGAATCTGATGCCGATGTCCACTCCTTTAACGGAGAGATCTTTGATGAAAATACAGTCCTATCCTGGACACACAAGTTCTATTGCAGATGGGACATGTATATGCGGTAGTGATGGCAACCATGGCTGCATTTCTCCTGGCTCTCTGCTGCTGTCTTCTGGTTGTTCTTTCCATCTCCAGAATACAAACCCCATCCCTACGCAGCTGTCACCAAGTGTTATGGTCAGCAGCAACCTGGAAAGTACCTGGCGAGAGCGGGTGCCTCACACTGAAATACTCGTAAAGACTGACTGCAGAAGTATTGAGGCCATGATCGCCCAGCGACAGCTGCAGTGGCTGGGGCACGTGGTAAGGATGCCCCCATGTCAGCTACCCCGCAGAGTGTTACACAGCCAGCTACATCATGGTCGACGCTCAGCTGGAGGGCTGAAGAAGTGCTAGAAAGATCAGATGAAGAATGCTTTAAGGAAATGCTAGATCAGACCTGAGGACCTGGAGGATGCAATCACCAAGAAGGTGCACTCAGAACTATATTGCATTAGGAGTTTGAGGAGACTTGCTATGTCACCAAAGACAAGTTTGCAAAGATGCACGGCAGAGATCATTCCACCTGGCCACATCACCACCTGATACAGAGACTCCAACACACTGCAATAGACCGCAGAGGGATGCAGACTCAGCCAGCTCGTCACAGGCACAACCACCTTCATCTTCAAAGTGGAGCCTTAAGAAGGTGACATCCATCCCTGATAACCTTCACTACCCGGGACATGCCCTCTCCTTGCTACTACCTCCAGGATGGAGGTAATGGAGCCTGAAGACCCAAACCTAATCATTCAGAAACAGCTTCGTCCCCTCTGCCGTCAGATTTCTGAATGATCCACGAATCCAGCAACACCACCTCGTCCTACTTCTTTATGCATTATGTACTTCTGTAAATTATAGCAATTTCAAAGCTTCGTATTGTACTGCTGTCTCAGAATAATAAATCTCATGCCATTTAAATCAGTGAAAATTAATCTGACTCTGATTCTGATTCACAATTGTGGTGCCAAACTAATTAAACAAATTCAATGTCTAGCTAAACTAATCCCTTCTGCTTACACAATGTCTACCTCTCTGTGCATTCATAAACCTCATGATGTGATATGTTTCATAGTGTGTTTCTTATCTGCATTGATCAGGTCAAGTGGATGGACCATCTTGATCATAGTAATAATGCAATCACTCGAGTTGAGTACAATGTTCTCCCTTAAGGGTTATTCCCTTAACAGAGAATG
Source organism: Hypanus sabinus (assembly GCF_030144855.1). Taxonomy (NCBI): domain Eukaryota; kingdom Metazoa; phylum Chordata; class Chondrichthyes; order Myliobatiformes; family Dasyatidae; genus Hypanus; species Hypanus sabinus. Next base: position 11,279,524 of record NC_082716.1, read on the forward strand.
CCTGTGCATGACTTTGTTTAACGTGGGGAGGCTGTTGCACAGGCAGCCATCACATAGTCCTTGACAGATTGGGGTCAGGGTCCAGTGGCATGGAATGCAAGATGACTGGGATTCTTCACTGCCTCAGCTTTCCTCCGCCTTCACTTCCATTGTGATGTGTCATCATCTTCTGTTGGCTCCACCGTTGAGGGTTTGGATGGATCACTTTTTGTCCAGAACCTCCCCCTTGACCTTACCGCCATGGGTGACCCCACCAGGAGCTAAGCTTCAGGCGGCATCGCTCTCAGGATCTCAGGAACTCACTAGCCTCTTACCATGGCAAGATGATGATCCTCAGAGAAGAGGATCTTGATTTTGTTAACATGAACTTCATAATTTCTCAATCTTTTTACAATCTTACCTATGTCAAGGTGGACAGTATTGTTTCAGCTCAATAGGATGAGCAAAGAGTATGAGTTAGAACTATAAATTACTTAAGTATCTTAAGCCTTGGGCAGTTTCTTCTGCTGTAGGTACACAGCTGACGTTATCAGTGTGAACGCTGAATATCTACAGAAAGGTCTCATACAGGTTACAGAATTACAGAATTCGACAGCTCAGAAATGGGCCTTTGTATGCTGAGAGTTGTTATCTATACAATATCTTCCTCAAGGAATTGGAGTCAATATCAGATTCATTATCACTGACTAATACACTCAGTGGCCACTTTATTAGGTACACCTGCACACCTGCTTATTAAGACAAATATCTAATCAGCCAATCATGTGGCACCAACTCAATGCAAAAAAGCATACAGAAATGGCCAAGAAATTCAGCTGTTGTTCAGGCTACACATCAGAATGAAAAAGAAGTGTTGAATGATTTATTGGTGCTAGACAGGGAGGTTTGAGTATCGCAGAAACTGCTCATCTCCTGGGATTTTCACGTACATCAGTCTCTAGAGTTTACAGAGAGTGGTGCAAAAACAAAAAAAAACATGCAGTTAGCAGCTTTTCTGTGGGAGAAATTATTTTGTTAAAGTGAGAGGTCAGAGGAGAATGGCCAGAATGGTTCAAGCTGACAGGAAGACAATAGTAATTCAAATAACCACATGGTACAACAGAGACGTGCAGAAAAGCATCTCTGAACACAAAACAAGTCAAATCTCAAAGTGGATGGAATACAGCAGGTAAAGACCATGAACACACACTCAGTGTCTGTCATGTCATAAACACACAATAGTAGAGGAACTCAGCGTCAGGCAGCATCTAAGGAGATAAATGAACAGCTGAATGAAAATGAAAAGTTGATTTTTCTCTCCAGGACCCTTCATCAGGATATTCCTCCAGCAAATGCAGAACCTGTAGTACCATAAGAAAGGATGCACTTTCACTGGAGTGGGTTCAAATGAGATTCGTGAAAATGATTCTCCGATTGAAAGGCTTGTCATATGAGGAGCGTTTGATGGCTCTGGGCCTGTACTCACCGGAATTCAGAAGAATGAGAAGTGACCTCATTGAAACCTATTGAATGTTGAAAGGCCTCAATAGAGTGGATGTGGTAAGGATGTTTCCTATGGTGCGGTAATCTCATATCAGAAAACACAGCCTCAAATTAGAGGGGTGTCCTTTCAGAACAGAGAGGAGGAGGAATTTCTTTAGACAGAGAGTGGTGAATCCGTGGTATTCATTGCCACAGGTGGCTGTGGAGGCCAAGTCTTTGGGTGTATTTAAGGCAGCTGATAGATTTTTGATTAGTCATGGCATGAAGGGATACAGGAAGAAGGCAGGAGATTTGGGCTGAGAGGTTCAAAAAGTTCAAAAGTTCATGTATTAGCAAAGTATACAACTCTGAAATTCCTCCTCTCGAGACAGCCACGAAACCAAGAGAGAAACGAGTAGCAGCACGATCATCAACCACCAAATCCCTCCTCCTCGCACAATAAAAACAAACAAAATGGAACAGGCACATCAACCCTCAAATCTTCCTCCCCTGCACACAAAAAATCGAGAAAGATTGGGTGGGAAACATCGGATATAAAGACCTTTAGGCCTGAGAGAAAGCCCATAGTTCAAGCCCGTATCCGAAGTGTAGGACACTGGGTGACATTCTCTGAGCCCAGCGGCAGACCTTTTCCTTCTGGCAGAGAGCAAACCCCCAACAATCAAAAAGCAGTCTCTCCTCTCCAGTAGCAGAGTGATCTCACCAGCGATAAAAAAGGTAGTCTCCTCTCTCTGGCAGCAGAGTGATGCCCCAGCCATAAAAAGACAGGCTGTTGACGCTCGCCTTCCATATTCATCTGGATGTTTCAGTCTCCCTGCTCGCTTTAAATGGGGTCAAAAATCGGCTCACATCTCATCCTGCAGCCTTCTCACCATGAAGTTCCCGCACACTGCCTCTGCCTCCCAGAATCCTCTCAGAGACCAGAGAGTGTCGTCAGTCAAAATGGTGAGAGAGCTATGATGAAATGGTGGAGCAGACTCGATGGGCCAAGTGGCCTAAATTAGCTCTGATATCTTACGGCCTTATCAAATATGCTGCTTAGCAGCAGTAGTAACATTCAAAGATTCAAAATTCCAATAAATTACAAATATAAATAAATAATGGAATGAACAAGAATGAAAAGGTAGTGTTCATGGGTTCGTTGTCCATTCAGAAATCTGTCAGTGGAGGGGAAGAAACTGTTCATGAATCACTGATGTGGGTCTTCAGGCACCTGCACCTCCTCCCCAATGGTAGTAATGGAAAGAAAGCATATGTTGTGTATTTAATATTTTAATAATATTTGAGTGATCTTGTTTGATTAAGCATTCTTGTTCATTTAAATAATTAATTACAGGTTATATGTAAAAATAGGTGAATTGCATACGTCATCACGCTGCCACGATACACGAGTGCCTCAATTAAAGTGAACTCAAAGTTACTCCCGCGTCTTTCTTTGAATTAATGTTTTAATATTTTGAGGTTACAAAACGTAACAGCATTTTTAAGATCACCATTCATAAGCGAACAGGCTGTCAGTCATACCGGGATTGATTTTAAGACCTGGAGATGACACGGAACAACGAATGGAGGTGAGGTGCGTGGGAGATGTAGATTATCTGGCAAAATAATCAGATGTATGGCTTCAAGATTTAATGTGTTGAAATGCACAGTGATTCACTTTGGTTGGAAGAACGAGGAGAAGCAATAATGACTAACCAGTACAATTTTAAAGTGTATAGTGGAACAGAGAGCAGGCATATACGCACATAAATCTTTTGCGATGGCAGCTTGGGTTGAAAAGGCTTTCAGGATCCCTAGTTTTATAAATAGAGGCAGAGAACACAAATGTTTCTAAAACACTGCTCTCTGCAGGAATATTGCACTTAATATTGGGCACGACATCTCAAGAATGAAAGAGGTTGCATGGGTAATTACTAACATTGTACTGTGGATACAGAAAGAGATTTTAAAAAATCAGCTACTTCCTTTTCACAGAATGGCTTTTTTCTTATATTTTTGCCTACAAATCACCTGCCGTCACCACACACCTGATGATTACATTGCAATCACGGATCATGGTCCCAATCAAAAACTCACAGCAAAAAAAAACAAAGCTGGGAAAAACAAGCACAAATCTTCTTTTTTAATCTAAAACAAAACCGCAGTGTACTCTCTGGAAATATCATTTAATACAAACACAAGCAGCCTTTTGAGGGAAAAAAAACACTAAATCTTTTTCAAAAATGTTTTTAACATTTGAATATTTTCTTAGGTGATAAATTAACTTGGTGGCAAAGATGAAATTTGCTGAACAAGCCATTTAAAAGCTCAAGATGACATATAGACCATTGGGCATATTGCACTGTGCTGTTTCTTTGAAGGACCTGTCCAATAAATCCCACTTTCTTATTTCTACACAATAATCTATAGGACCATAAGACCTTAAGACATAGGAGCAGAATTAGGCCATTCAGCCCATTGAGTCTGCTCTGCCATTCTATATTAGCTGATTTATTAGCCCCCTCAATACCACTCCTCTGCCTTCTCCCTTTAACCTTTGACATTCTTACCTGCAAGAACCTATCAACCTCTACTTAAGTACACCCAATGAGCTGGCCTCAACAGCCTACCGTGGCAATGAATTCTACAGATTTCATCACCCGCTGGCTACAGAAATTCCTCTTCATCAACACAAGGGACAGCCTTGTACTCTGAGACTCCCCCACTATAGAGAACATCCTCTCTGTGTCCACTCTATCTAGACATTTCAATATTTGATAGGTTTCAATGAGATCCCCCCCCCCCTCGTTCTTCTAAACTCCAGCGAGTACAAGATCAGAATCATCAAATGCTTCCCATAAATTAACCCTTTCATTCCCAGGATTATTCTTGAGAACCTCCTCTTGACTCTTTCCAATGCCAGCATGTCCTTTAGATATGGAATCCTAAACTGCCCACCATATTACAAATGCAGTCTGAAGAATGCTTTATAAAGCCTCAGCATTATCTTGTTGTTTTTATATTCCAAACGTCCTTTTTCTTCATAAGAATATCCAATTCAATTTGAATATTAGTGTTAAATCTGCAGAACTGTGCAAAAGTCTTGAGCACATATATATTGCTAGGATGCCTAAGACTTTTGCACAGTACTGTAGTCATTTTATGCAATGCACTGTACTACTGCTGCTGCAAAATCAAATTTCATGACATACTGTATGTGAATGATTTTATATATATTTTTGCAAAGTACTGTACCTCATGCCCCTCTCAAGCAGTAGATTCAATTCCACATTCTTATTTTTTCCCAATAATCCTGCAAATACTTATTTTCTCTTCAAAAGAATATTCCGTTCTTTTTGAACAATACTGCTAAATCTTCTTAACAGCCCTTTCAAACGGTACATTCCAAATCATGAGAAACTGCTGAGTTAAAAAAAAAAATCTCTTTTGCCTCTGGATCTGTTGCCAATTACCTTAGGTCCTTAATTGCTTAATTAATAAATTACTTCTGGGAAAAATTGGCAAACCAATTATGGGGAGACTTCCAGTCAGGGAACAAAAAAAACCTTCAATCAATCAGGCCATTTGCAAAAAAACAGAATAAACAAAACAATTCAAGTGCAAAATAAGAGCAAATATTTGAATAAGTAATTGATGAATGTCCTATTAAAATTTTGTGAATTTGTTCTTCCTTTACAAGCGGTTAAATAAGTGACTACATCAAGTCCGCAATGTGTGTGATTGAACATAATTCTTTGGGCAATAGCTTCTGTAGTCTGAGAGTACCTAAATCTCTGTTTGATATCATTTGCCATGTTATTTCTTTCCTCTATCTTCTAATTCAAGGACTGCCTGGCAGCCATTCTGTTACACCACAACAGTACATGATTAAAAATGAAAGATTCAAAGATACTGTGATACAAACTGCAAATGTCAAGAATTTTAACTCCTTGCTCACTAATGCAGGAATTTTTTTTCATAAGGGTGTGAATGATTTTTTAATAGTGATAACTGTACCGTGACACTTGAAACAGAGAAAGGTTCCTTCCAGAATCAGAAACAGGTTTATTATCACTGGCATATGTCATGAAATTTGTTAACTTAGTGGCAGCAGTACAATGCAATCCATGGTAATAGAGGGAGAAAGAAAACTGTGAATTATAGTGTATATATATTTAAATTGAATAAGTAGTGCAAAAAATTGCACATGAAAAATAGTAGTGAGGTAGTGTTCATGGGTTCAACACCATCAGAGGGGAAGAAGCTGTTCCTGAATTGTTGAATGTGCACCTTCAGGCTTCTGTACCCCTTTCCTGATGGTAGCAATGAGAACAAGGCATGTCTTCAGTGGTGGAGGTTCTGAATGATGATCGCTGCCTTTTTGAGGCAGTGCTCCTTGAAGATGACCCAGTTCAGGAACAGTTATTACCCCACAAACATCAGGCTCCTGAACTAGAGGGGATAATTTCACTCACCTCAACACTGATTCCACCAACCTGTGAACTCACTTTCAAGGATTCTACAACCCATATTTTCAAAATTATTATAACTTATTTATTATTACTATTTGATCTTCTTTTTGTATTTGTACAATTTGTCATCTTCTACACATTGGTTGTTCATCCATTTTTGTTTATGTGTATTTCTTTATTGATTTTATTGGTTTCTTGGTACCTTCTGTGAATGCTCACAGAAAATGATTGTGTTTTTATACATAGTAAGGCTTCTTGACTCCAATAACTATGTGTACAACAGGTCTACCACATCAGTGAGATGTTCATTGTGCAGAGTAACAGACCGGGGTATCATAAGAGCTGGCCGGTGGAACACAGAAGACAAATCAGGTGTCGGGCCGAGGGATTTGTGTCAGCTGTTGGACCAAGAGAGGCAAGTGAGCTCTTTGGGCTGAGGGAATCGAGTCTGACCATTGGGCTGAGGAAGGCAAGTTGGGCCATCAAGCCAAGGGATTCGAGTTGGGTTATCAGGCCAAGGGATTCGAGTTGGGTTATCAGGCCAAGGGATTCGAGTTGGGTTATCAGGCCAAGGGATTCGAGTTGGGTTATCAGGCCAAGGGATTCGAGTTGGGTTATCAGGCCAAGGGATTCGAGTTGGGTTATCAGGCCAAGGGATTCGAGTTGGGTTATCAGGCCAAGGGATTCGAGTTGGGTTATCAGGCCAAGGGATTCGAGTTGGGTTATCAGGCCAAGGGATTCGAGTTGGGCCATCAAGCCAAGGGATTCGAGTTGGGTTATCAGGCCAAGGGATTCGAGTTGGGTTTTCAGGCCAAGGGATTCGAGTTGGGCCATCAAGCCAAGGGATTCGAGTTGGGTTATCAGGCCAAGGGATTCGAGTTGGGTTATCAGGCCAAGGGATTCAAGATGGGCTGTCGGACCAAGAGATGCGAGAGGAGCTGAGGGAGGCGACTCTGGCTGTCGGGCTGAGGGATTCGACTTGGGCCTTTGGGCCACAGGAGAAGTCAGAAGAGCTGACCTGGGTGCAGAGCATGCTGCTGCAGCTATTCAGAGGCACCACAATTTGGTGCCTTCGAATTGGTGCAAAGGCGTTGTGTAGTGATACCGTGAGTGACTGCCTTGGGCATTTCTTCTGCAACTGCAAGACCTTTGATTGCTGCAGGTCTGCTTCTCTTGTTTAGAGGTGACCCAGGCGGTGAGGCAGCAGTGTTGCCTCAGTAGTAGCGAGGTCTAGGCCACAATCCTCAGGCTAGCATTGCAGTGTGGAGTTCGGCCTCGATTGGGAGTGGCCTCTCCCATGGGTGCTGCCTCCAGTGTTAGGTCAGTGGAATTATAGGCTGGACTGCTGGGAACCATCAATTTGCGGGACGTGTCACTCAGATCTTGGACCAAAGTGTGCTCTCTTACATGACCATGTTATCTTTTTTCCTTCTCGTTAATTTGAATGCGCATGTATATTTTTGCACCTTGGTCCGGAGTTATTAGAGTCTCGTTTGGCTGTATCCATGTATGGTTTAAATGACAATTAAACTTGGTTTGATTTAATTTAAGGAATTCTTTCAAAACTAAACTTAAGAAAAATAAAATTTGAATAGATAAAATTGGGTAGTACAAGGGCAAGTACCAACTGCCCGTTGAGAGGGACGAGAATGGAAATTTAAAACAGAAGGTCAAGCAGTATCTGTGGGAAGAAACAATAGTTAAAGTTTCAGCTGCCAGCAGGACTTTCTTCGTAAATTGATGTTAGCTTCAAGCCAAAACTGTCAGATTTCAATCATGTTCCAGTGAAACCAATAGAATGTCCACCAGTGATAGGAAAGATTGATTCAACAGACATTTTTCTTCTTATTATTCAAGATTCAAAGTTAAAGATTTAATATTGTTTACTGTCATTCTTCAATACAGAGGTGCAAAGGAGAAAAAAAAGCAAATATTACTCTGGATCTGATGCAGCACAAAAATCACAATGAGCATAACAAATGCAATAGAAACAATAAATAGATTAGCTTATATACTGTACATAGATTGATTATGTATACATAAAGTGACACTAAGTGCACATAGGGTGACTCTGACAGGAAGTGATGAAGGAGTGGTGGTAGGGAGTGTGGTGGGGTGGTTTTGTGGGTGGAGGTGTCGATCAGCCTGACAGCACTGACAACAAAAATTACTGGAAGAAGATAAAACTCTTCCAAACCTCTCCAGGTTTTTCTCCCACCCACTCCCTCTGCCACACTGCTAAAAGAATTCTCCAGCTACAAGATATTTGGCAGGCTGATCAGTTTGTTTTTAAATCCTTCACTTAAACTCCAGAGATTCTGCAAAGGCAGGAAATCTTGAGCAACGCAGGCAAAGTGTAGGAGGAACGCAGGCAAGTCAGGCAGCATTTGTGAGGATATATATATATTCCTTTACTTCCCCATGCTGCTCCAAAACTGAGATGCTCACCTTCAGCCTCCCACGCTGTTCCAGAGGGATAGTGTTCCACCCAGACACAATACAGACTCTCCGCCTCAAAGTTCAAAGCAGGTTTATTATCAAAGTACTTATGTCATAGAAACATAGAAAATAGGTGCAGGAGTAAGCCATTCAGCCCTTCAAGCCTGCACCACCATTCAGTATGATCATGGCTGATCATCCAACACAGAACCCTGTACCTGCTTTCTCTCCATACCCCCTGATCCCTTTAGCCACAAGGGCCATATCTAACTTCCTCTTAAATATAGCTAATGAACCGGCCTCAACTGTTTCCCCTGGCAGAGAATTCCACAGATTCACCACTCTCTGAGTGAAGAAGTCCTTTCTCATCTCGGTCCTAAAAGGCTTCCCCTTTATCCTTAAACTGTGACCCCTCATTCTGGACTTCCCCAACATCGGAATCAATCTTCCTGCATCTAGCCTGTCCAATCCCTTTAGAATTTTATACGTTTCAAACGTATAAAACGTATAAATTTTATACGTTTCACTACATACTACCCTGAGATTAATTTTCTTCTGGACATTCATAGTAGAACAAAGAAATACAATAGAATCAATGGAAAAATATACACAGAGACTGCTGAGCAACTAATGAGCAAAAGAAAACAAACCCTGCAAATAATACAAAAACAAATAATATTAATACTAAACAAATAGTAAACAAATAATTCTGAGAACATGTGTTGTAGAGTCCTTGAAAGTAGTATATGGGGTCAGCTCAGAGTTGAGGTGAATAAAGTTATCCACGCTGGTTTAGGATCCTGATGGTTGAGGGGTAATAACTGTTCCTGAAGCTGGTGGTTTAAATCCTGAGGCTCCTGTACCTCTTTTCCAATGGCAGCGGTGAGAAGAGAGCATGGTCTGGATGGTTTGAGTCCTTGGAAATGGACGCTGCTTGCTTGTGGCAGCATCCCAGGTAGATGTGCTCAGTGGGTGAGGCCGTACCTGTGATAGACTGGGCACATTTTCACCATTCACCATTTACTGCAGACATTTCCATTCCTGGGTATCGGTGCTTCTGCACCAAGCTGAGATACAAATTCTCAACATCCTAGGTCCTGTACCTCATTCCCAATGGCAGCAGTAGACGATGGATGCCCCTTGTAGACTGTGAATTCAACACTCAGAATATCTACCAGGATTGGATTGGCTCCCACGTTTTCAGCATTGACCATACATGAGAACACAAAGAAGCAAGTACATGAGGCCATTTGGGCCCTTGAGCCTGCTTACTATTCAATATGATCAAAGCTGATCTGTTTCCATGTTCTGACAGAGAGGAGATTCTGTGGATATGAAGGAGACTCCAGGATGGAGCAACACACATAGAACATTAGAGGAACAGCCTGACCAAAGTTCTACGCAGTTACAACATGTGTTATTTACTCTTATACTCAATCAGCAGTCCTGATGAAGTGTCTCAGCCTGAAACATCAACTATTTATTCTTTTCCATAGATGCTGCCTGTTCTGCTGAGTTCCACCAGCATTTTGTGTGTGTTGTTTGGATTTCCAGCATCTGCAGATTTTCTCTTCTTATATCCAATGTCCTAATGAAGCTAGGCATATTATATTCCATCTTCACTGCCCTACCTACTTGCATGGTTAGCCACATGAGTACAGTTCCTTTCAATGGGAAAAAGTGGAATGCAACATGATCTAATGGGATAATGGTAAAGAAGATAACAAAAGTGGAGAGCATATTGGTTGCATCATGTCCTGGCATGGAAATACCAATTTCCTTGAATGGAAAATCATAGGAATAATGGACACAGCCCAGTCCATCCTGGTTAAAGCCCTCCCAACCACTGAGCTCATCTACATGAAACACTGTCATGGGAAAGCATCACCCATCATCAGGAACACCACACCATCCAGGACATGTTCTCTTTTTGCTGCAGCCATCAGGAAGGTGGTACAGGAGTCTCAGGACTTGCAGCTCCAGGTTCAGGAATAGTTATTGCCACTCAAACATCAGGCTCTTGAACCAAAGGGAATACCTTCACTCAGCTTTACTTGTCTCAACCTCAAAAAGTTCCCACAATCTATGGACTCAACTTCAAGGGCTCTTCATCTCATATTATTGATACTTATTGCTTATTTATGCACCATTATTATTATTATTTCTTCTTTGCCTATTTGCACAGTGTGTTGCCTTCTGCACTTAGGTTGAACACACTACTTGGTGGTCTTTTGTTGATTCTGTGATGGTTATTATTATTAAGTATGTCGACAAAATATGAACCTCAGGGATGCAGATGGTGACATATACGTACTATGAAGATAAAATTTACTTTGAACTTTGAACACGAGATCCTGCAGTTTCTGGAAATCCAGAGCAACTCAAACAAAACACTGGAGGGACTCAACAGGACTGGCAGTATATACAGAGGGAATAAACAGTTGACGTCTTGGGACAAGACCCTTCATCAATATGTTGCCTCTGAAATGCCAGGGTCAGAGACGTTTCAGATCAGGTGCTCAGCATTCCTACGGGGTGAGTGTGCAGCCAGAGATTTCCCAGGATGGAAATGGTTAATACACTGGAGTATAATTTTAAGGTGATTGGTGGAAAGTACAGGGTATGTTAGAGGTATGTCTTTTTACACAGAGAGTGGTTGTTGCACGAAACACACTGCAATGGGTGTTGGTAGAGGCAAATGCATCAGGGGCAGCTAAGGGACTCATAGATAGACACACAGATGAAAGAAAAATGGTGAGCTATATGGAAGGGAAGGGTTAGATTGATCTTGGAGCAGGTTAAAGGTATCGTGCACAGAATGGCCTGTAACGTGCTTTACTGTTCTATGCTCCGTGTTCTATTCTGCCCCGCAAGGACGTTCAGCATCCAGCAAACTGATCTTCTACTCATCAATATTTTCCCACCTTATTTGTTATTGAAATTTGTTTATTTTTCATAGCAGCAGTACAGTGCAATACATAAAATTACTACAGTACTGTGCAAATGTCTTAGGCATCCTAGCTATATATATGTGCCTAAGATTTTTACATACGCCAATGTTCCTCCAAACCAAGGAATCATATAACTCACACACAACAAATAAAGTAATATTCCCACAAATAAATTAACAAATAAGAAAAGAAATATTCCAGAAGATTGACATTTAGCATAAGGTGCATTAACAAGTTAAAAAGTAAACAGTATGACACTATAGGTGCTTCAAGTGCGATGAGACCCTGGTGGTGGCAAGGAGTTCAGTAGTCTCATAACCTGGGGGAAGAAGCTGGTTCTTATTCTAACCATCTTTGTATAATGCTACAATGCCTCCTGTTTGATGTCTGGGCGGGTCAAGAAGATTGTTGGATAGATGGAAGGGGTTCTTGACAATTCTAAGCATCTTCCTGATAAATATCTCAGATGGATGGAAGAGTGACTCCAGTGATCCTCTTCACAGTCCTCACAATCCTTTCAAGGGTCTTGTGGTCAGATGCCTTGCACTATGATGTAAATGGTTTTGACACTCCCGATGGTGCTCCTGGAAAAATTGATTAAATTGCAGGGAAGTGGAAACCTTGTTCACATCAGTCTCCTTAGGAAGTGGAGACACTGCTGTGTTTTCTTGAACAAAGGGGTGATGCTGAGGGACTAGGTCAGATTATCTGTTATGTGCACTCCCTTGGTCCTTGGTCCTAACTCTCTCCACTAGGGAGCCTTTTGTGTGCAGTGATGAGTGGCTAGCCTGCACCTTCCTAAAGCCCACTATCATCCCTTTAGTCTTGTCCATGTTGAGACTCAAGTTGTTATGCTCTCACCATTCTACCTGCTGCTCTGCCTCCTCTCTGTTTGCTGTCCAGTCATCATTGTCGATGAGACCAACCACCATTGTGTCATCAGTGAATCTATTTCAGTTTGAACTAGATCTAGCAGTACAGGCATGAGTCTGCAGTGTGAATACTCTGTTTGGACCTTAATAGTCTGGTCCACCTCAACAAGGAGGATTACCCATTTCAACTTGACTTCTCATGCACATTCCAACATGTCTGTCCATGGTCTTTTATACTGCCATGATGAGACCAAGTGCAGGTTCAAGGAGCCTTTGTAGACTTCAACCTGCTGGCATGATCATCAATTTCTTCAATTTCCAATAATTTCTTCCCCCTCTCTCCTTCTCTTTTATTTCCATTCCCCATTCTGGTTATCCTCTCACCCTTTCTCTTCTACCCAGCTGCCTATCACCTCCCTTTGGTACCCCTCTTCCATCTCTATATCCATGGTCCACTAACCTCCTATCAAATTCTTTCCTTTTCACCACTTTACCTCTCTTCTTCCAGCTTCCTACTTCACCCCCTTCACCCACCCACCCACCTTTCTCCTCAACTGGTTCCACCTATCACCTGGCAGCTTGTACTCCTCCAACTCCCATTACCTTCTTAATCTAACTTCTGCCTTCTTCCTTTCTAGTTTTGTTGAAGGGACCTGGCCTGGAATGCAAGTTGTTTATTGGAGTCGTAGAGCCATAGGACACTACAGTAAAGAAGCATGTCCTTTGGCCTATCCAGTCTGTGTCAAACTATTATTTTACCTCATCCCATGAGCCCACACCTGGACCATAGCCCTCCATACTCCTTGTATCCATGTACTTATCCAAACTTCTCTTAAATATTGAATTTGAATCCACATCTATCACTTCCACTTGCAGATTGTACCACACTCTCACCACCCTTTGAGTGAAGAAATTCCCCCTCCATGTTCCCTTTAAACATTTCACTTTTCACCCTTAACTCATGACCTCTAGTTCTAGTCTCGCCCAACCTCATTGGAAAGAGCCTGTTTGCATTTACCCTATCTATACCCCTCATAATTTTGTATACCTCTAGGTACTGTAAAATAATTTATTCCTCTTCATAGATGCTGCCCTGATTGCTGAGTTCCTCCAGCGTGTTGTGTGTGCACCTCAGTGAAATCCCCAGTCATCCAAAGGAAACCATAGCAATTCATCTTCCTCACAGTTACAATTTTCCAGTTCAGGCAACATCCTTGAAAGTTCTCCTCCACACCATTCATGGTGCAAAAACACATTTTTCCTGCACTGAATGCAGCCTAAATTAAACTTCTTTTTTTCCTTTATAACGTATTCTTATGCAGATTAGGGGGATGTTGTCTGTAAACTTTTGCAACCTGCTGATCTACTTGTCCTGCAAATATTAAACAACTAAGAACAAAAGCGCCAAGATCCTTACAGCATCAATGGAGGCCATTTGCCATCAAGTCTATAGACTAACTGCATTCCCTAACTGTGTGATCTACTCTCCTCAAGTCCTCATCAAATCCTACCAGAATCTACTCCATGGGCACTTTATAATCACTAATTACATCAAACATAGAACACTACAGCACTGTTCAGGACATTTGGCTCTGTGCAGATATTTTAACCTGCTCTAAGAACGATATTACCCTTCCCTCCTACATTCCCCCCCTCCCCTTTTGTCTTTCAAACATATGCCTATCTGAGAGTCTCTTAATTGCCCCTAATATATCTAACTCTGCCACTTTCCAGGCAGGGTATTCCACACACCCACTACTTTCTGTGTAAGTAACTTCAGGCATCCTTCCAGATACTTTCCTGCAAACATCTTAAAACCATGCCCTCTCATCTTAGCTGCTTCCACCATGGGGAAAGGCACTGGCCGTCCTTTCTATAAATGTCTCTTATTATCTTATCTGTCTAATATAATACATTATATATGATACTTTGCAAAAATCTTAGACTCTTGTATATAGCTAGGATGCCTAAGACTTTTGCAGAGTACTTTTGTAGTAATTTTATATATTGCATTGTATTGCTGTTGCAAAGAAAAAAACAAATTTCATAACATTTATGCCGTATGTGAGTGCTGATAAATTTGATTCTATTGTGGACTGAGAGTGGGAAGGGGGCAGGGAAAGGGGAATCATGGTTGCAAAAAGGGGAAGGGTGAGGGAACAGAGTGAGAAGCACCAGAGAGACATCCTGTAATGATCAATAAACCAATTGTTTGGAATCAGATGACCCACAACACTCCCTTCCCACCCCTAGCATTCCTTCTCTGCCATTTGTCCTACACCCCTCACAAGGCACTTCTCAACATTCCCAACATCCTATGCTCCCCCCAGATTTACAAACTTACTCTTCGCTCCACATTGACAAATGCAGTACTGTGCAAAAGTGTTAGGCACCCTAACTATCGATATGTACCTAAGACATTGTCACAGTATTATATGTTATATATTACCATATATAATACAATACTGCACATCACAATAACAGGCCCTTTTGTCTACAATATTGTGCCATATTAATTCATTTAGTAGTTAAATACCTAACTAAACTAATCCCTTCTGCCTACAAAATGTCAATTTCCCTCCATTCATTGCATATACCTTTGTCTATCTAAAAGCCTCTTAAATGCCTCCACCACCCCCTCCTGGCAGAATATTCCAGGCCCCAGCACTCTGTCTAAAAATCATGCACGACGTATCTCCTTTGAACTTGTCCATTCTCACCTTAAATGCATGTCCTCTGGTGGTATACAAATGATAGCCACAACCTACTCTGTCAGAGTCCTGATTTATTTATTTATTGGAATAGATAAGCCCTTCACAGCACCACCCAGCAGTCTCCCAATTTAACCCTAGCTTAATTAATTGACAATTTACAATGACCAATTAACCTACCAACTGGTACATCTTTCAACTATGGGAAAAACTGGAGCACCCAGAGGTAACCCACACGGTCATGGGGTCACGGTCATAAAACTCCTCACAGGTAGTGATGGGAAGTGAACCCAGGTTTCCTGTATTATAAAGCATTGTGCTAACCATCCTGCTACATTGCCACCCTATGTTGGAGGTCTGGGCCCAAAACATCGGCTGTTTATTCCTCTCCATAGATGCTGCCTGACCTGCTGAGTTTCTCTAGCATTTGATATGTGTTGCTTTGGATTTCCAGCATCTGCAGAATCTCTTCTGTCTACTCTACCTATACCTCTCAGAAATGAATGAACTTCTTCAGATTTCCACTCAGACTCCACCGTTCCATAGAAAGCAATCCAAGTTTGTCTTATCACAAACAAGAGAAAATCTGCAGATGCTGAAAATCCAAGCAACACACATAAAATGCTGGAAGAACTCAATGAACCAGGCAGCATCTGTGGAGAAGAGTAAACAGTCCAGGTTTCAGACCGAGACATCGACTGTACTCTTTTCCTTAGATGCTTGCCTGGCCTGCTGAGTTTCTCGAGCATTTTCTGTGAGTTGCCAAGTTTGTCTTACCTACCCCTAACAAACTTTCCCTCCAATACCAGCACACACAAGCAGACTTCCTGAGCATTTCCAACATTTTTTGTTTTTATTTATTTGTGCTTTCTGACCTCCTTTGTAAACAGCAGCACAATGCCATCGATGCCCCAGTACTACCCTTGTAAGGTTAAACAGAGAGCAGAGAATCATACATCACAGGAACAGGCCCTTCAGCCCACAATGTTGTGCCAAAGCAACTAAGTTAGTAATCAAGTGTCCAACGAAGCTGATCGTTTCTACCTATACAATGTCCAGATCCTTCCATTGGCCTCACATTCACGTGCCTGTCTAAACATCTCTAGAACTAAGAAAGATTGAAAACTAATGGTAAGAAATTCTGCAGTTCTGTCCATTGTGTTTGAAATATTGTCAAAATGCCTGTTGCCTGCTGACACCATGGCCAAGAAATCCCACCAGCACCTCTATTCCTCACAAAGGTAAAGCAATTTGGAATGCCCCCGTTGACCCTCATCAATTTCTATTGAGGCATCCAATATGGTTACAGCACAGCTTGGTTGGGGTGGGGGGGTTATAGAGGCAGATCTTCGAGGCATTTTTAAGGTACATTCGGATAGGCATGTGAAATTGAGGAAAATGGAAGGATGTGGGAATTGTGTAGGCAGAAGAGATTAGTTCAGTAGACATTTGATTATTAATTTAATTGGCCTGGCACATCATTGTTCCTTGGCTGTACTGTTCAATGTATCATGCTTCATTGGTATGGCAACTGCTCTGCCGGTGACCACAAGGAGCTGCCGATCACAGAAACCAGCCTCCTTTCCTTGGACACTGTCTACACTTCTGGCTACCTCGGTAAAGCAGCCAGCAGAATCAAAGATCCCTCCCACTCCAGACATCCTTTCTTCTCCCATCACCCATCGGGCAGAAAATATGAAAGCCTGAAAGCACGTACCACCAGACTCAAGGACAGCTTCTACCACACTGTTATCAGATTATTGAACAATTCTCTGCTACAATAAGATGGACTCTTAAGCTCACACTCTACATTGTTATGATCTTGCGCCTTATTCTTTATCTGCATTGTAATTTCTCTGCAGCTGATACACTTCATTCTGCATTTCTGGGCTGAAAACTTGAGTTGTTCATTACTCTATGATCTACTTTCCATGTTTGGTATTATTATGTTCTACGCTCTATGTTATTTCTAGGAAATGACATCTCCCCCTTGCTGACAATCAACACTAGCTCACCTCAAGGCTACTTGCTTAGCCCACTGCTCTACTCTCTCTGCACCCAAGACCGTGTGGCTAGGCACTGCTCAAATGCCATCTGTAAATTTGATGATTACACAACTAGTGCTGGCAGAATTTCAGATGATGACAAGGAGGTGTACAGAAGTGAGAGAGATCAGCTGATTGAGTGGTAATGCAATAATGATCTTTCAATACCATTAAGACCAAAGAATTTATTGTGGATTTCAGGAAGGGGAAGTCGAGGGAACACACACCAGTCATCATTGAGGGTCAGCAGTGGAAAGGGTGAGCAGTTTCAAGTTCCTGGGTGTCAACATCTCTGAAGATCTATGCTGTGCCCACCATACAATTACAAAGCAGGCAGAAAAGCGTCTATATTTCTTTAGGAGTTTGAGGAGACTTGGTATGTTACCAAAGATACTCACAAATTTCAATAGGTGTATATGGAGAGCATTCTAACTGGTTGCATCACCATCTGGTACGATGGGCCCCAGTGGCTCACTCACAGCATTGGGAAAAGCTGCAGGAAGTTTCAGATTCACCCAGCTCCATGTTATGATGCATGCCGGTGATATTAATCCTGAGGGCACAGACGTTTTAGGAACAGCTTCTTCCCCCTGCCATTAGATTTCTGAATGGTCCATGAATCCATTTACATTATCTCGCTATTTTTTTGTCTTTTTTTTGTTCTCTTTTTAGACCACTTATTTAATTTAATTGATATATATATATAAATATATATTTCTTACTGCAATTTATAGTTCTCCTGCTATTGCAATATACTGCTGCTGCAAAACAACAAATTTGATGCCAGCGAGACTAAACCTGATTCTGATTCTGATTTTGATTTCATGTTCTATGCTCCGTGTTCCATCCTCCACTGGGTCAACCAGACCGAAAGGCAGAGGCTATGAACTACTGACAGCTGACATGTGTTATATTGGGTTAAACCTCACTGAGTCATATTATGATTTTTTTTTATTCGTTTATCTTTTATTGAATGTAAAACTGCCTCCAAGTAATCACTGCAGCTTCTAGATAGAAAATTGCAGGAGGCAGGGGAACAGACTTCTACCTTGCTGCATTGCAATCCCACCTGCAACGGCAGAACTGGTCTCACAGCTGGAGCAGATCGGCATTAGAAAGCAAGCCAGCTGGAAGAAAAATAAGTTTGCCAACTCAGGGGTCATCTTTTATCTTCAGCGAAGAAATTCATCTCTCACACACACACACACACACACACACACGCACGATGTGGCGTCACCATCTTTAGACACAGAGTTATTTTCAAGCGAGCTTTATTGAGCAGGATGAAGTACAGCCTTTAACAAGTAAATGGATGAATGGATAGCCACTAACTGTGGAGTGTTATTCTTCGGAGAGTATCCTGTGAACCTCCTTGCATCAAAACACACTCATTCACAGTTAAGTATGAGTAACTGAACTTGTGGTTTAGTGTAGGTAACTCTCCACGAGGCAAAAAACCCTGAGCTAAACTGCGGGGAGCGTGCCTGACGCCAAAGGCTTCATTTGCTTGTATCACTGAGAAGAGGCCCTCCCCTCCTAGCTGCGGCAGTCCAAGCCAGGATACATGAGTGATCCACTCCGCCTTTTGTATAAGATGCTAGGTGCAGTCCTGATCAGGGAATCCTCTAACGGGACCAGGGACAGCAGGAAAGGAAATTTCCATGCTGGAGGCCAAGAATGAAGGAGATCTGTGGGAATGCGTTAAACATAAGTCGCTGTTGCAGATGTTATTTGGACATGCCTTCTTTTGGCTCCTATTCCACTCCCATGACAACAGAAGGCCTATCCTCTTGGATCAGTGTTAACCTTAGCAAACTGGACGGTGACCTATAAGAAAACCTGCATCAAAGGTGCATACAGATTTTGCAAACTATATGGGATGAATACACATGCATTTTCTTCAGAATTTGCATGAACGTAATGAATGGGGGTAGGCAGCATGGAGTACTATGGTGAAGATGCTTACTTATTTATTTAGAGATACAGCGCAGAATGGGTCCTTCTGTCCCAATCAACTACACCATGCAGCAGCCCACCTTTTTAACCCTAACTAAATCAAGGGACAGGATGTATAGGGTATTCAGGGAGGGGTAGCACCTCTGGTGAAGTGGCTTGCCGTGTCCATTCCAGGGCAGCTCATTCACCTTTTGTCCCCACCAGACACTCAGCTCTCACCTGTGGCTCTGAGTAGCTGTTTACCTGTGACAGTGGCCACACCCCAGTGCACCTCTTTGATAGGTGGAGCTAAACCAGGTGAGGGCAGCCAGCGGCCTTGTACGCCAGTGAGATAGGGACATGCCTGTCCTAGCAGGCGAAGTCAGCTCTGACAGTCTGGGTGGCTGAGATCTACAGCGAGAACAGCATCCGTCATTAAGGACCCCCATCACTCAGGGCATGCTCTCTCAGATAAGTGGGTGACTGTCAGGAGAGGGAAGGGAGGGCATCAAGCAGTGGAGAGCACCCCTGTGGCTGTCCCCATTAACAATAAGTACTCCACGTTGAGTGCTGTTGGGGGGGGGGGGTGACCTACCTGCGGGAAGCAACAGTGACCGTGCCTCTGGTACTGAGTCTGGCCCTGTGGCTCAGAAGGGTAGGAAACTGAAGCAGATAGCAGCAGTAATAGGGAACTCTGTAGTTAGGGGGACAAATAGGTGATTCTGTGGATGCAAAAAAGGAGCACAGATGGTAGTTTGCCTCCCAGGTGCCAGGGTTCGTGATGTTTCTGAGTGAGTCCACAATACCCTGAAATGGGAGGGTGGGCAGCCAGAGATCGTGGTACATATTGATAACAATGACGTAGGTAGAAAAAGGGAGGAGATCCTGAAAGCAGAATACTGGGAGTTAGAAAAGAAGCTGAGCAGCAGGACCTCAAAGGTAGTAATCTCAGGACTGTTGCCTGTGCCACGTGACAGTGACTATAGGAACGGAATGAGGTGGAGGAGAAATACATGGCTGAAGGATTGGAGCAGGGGGCAAGGATTCAGATTTTTGGATCATTGGGACCTCTTCTGGGCCAGGAGTGACAGGTTGCACTTGAATCCAAGGGGGACCAATATTCTGGTGGGGAGGTTGGCTAATGCTATCAGAGAGGGTTTAAACTATACTTGCTGTGGGGCAGGAACCAAAGTGAAGTGGCAGAGGATGGGGAGGTTGGAGCTCAAGTAGAGACAGCTTGTAGGTGTTTGTGAGGAAAGATAGGCAGATGTTAGAGCAAAGATGCACTCAGCCAAATGGTTTGAGATGTGTCTATTTTAATGAAAGGAGTGTTGTAAATAAGGCAGATGAACGTAGAGCGTGGATCAATACGTGGAACTGTGACGTTGTGGCCATTACAGAGACTTGATGCCTCAGGTGCAGGAATGGCTGCTGAGTGTGCCAGGCTTCAGATGTTTAAAAAAAACACAGCGGGAGATAAAAGAAGTGGGGAGGTGACATTGCTAATCAGAGATAGTGTCACGGCTGCAGAAAAGGGGGAAGTCATGGAGGGATTGTCTACTGAGTCAGTGTGGGTGGAAGTCAGAAACAGGAAAGGGGCAATAACTCTATTGGGTGTTTTTTATAGACCCCCTGATAGTAACAGGGTTATTGAGGAGTAGATAGGAAGGCAGATTCTGGACTGATGCAATAATAATAGGGTTTTGTGATGGAAGATTTTAACTTTCCTAATATTGATTGACATCTCAGTGCAAGGGGTTTAGGTGGGGTGGAGTTTGTTAGGTGTGTTCAGGAAGGTTTCCTGATGCAATATGTAGATAAGCCAACTACAGGAGAGGCTGTACTTATCTGGTATTGGGAAATGAACATGGTCAGGTGTCAGATATCTTGGTGGGAGGGCATTTTGGAGGTAGTGACCACAACTCTATCTCCTTTACCATAGTGCTGGAGAGGGATAGGAGCAGACAATTTGGGAAAACATTTAATTGGGTAGGGGGAAATATGAGGCTATTAGGCAGGAACTTGGGAAGATAAATTTGGAACAGATGTTCTCTGGGAAATGCATGACAGAAATGTAGCAAATGTTCTGCTGACATTTGCATGGAGTTTTGGAACCTCAATGTTCGATTGAGGCAGGAAAAGAATGGTAGGGTTAAAAAATCATGGTGTACAAAGGATGTAGAAAATCTAGTTAAGAGGAAAGGGAAAGCTTATGAAAGGTTCAAGAAACTAGATACTGTTAGAGCTGTAGAAAATTACAAGGTTGCTAGGAAGGAGCTTAAGATAGGAATTAGGAGAGCCAGAAGGGGCCATGAGAAGGCCTTGGTGAGCAGGATTAAGGAAAACCCCAAGGCATTCTACGTATGTGAAGAGCAAGAGGATGAGCCGTGTGAGAATAGGACCAATCAGGTGTGATAGTGTAAACATGCGCTTGGAGTTGGAGGAAGTAGTGGAGGTACGTACTGAATACAGTATTCACTAGGA
Source organism: Hypanus sabinus (assembly GCF_030144855.1). Taxonomy (NCBI): domain Eukaryota; kingdom Metazoa; phylum Chordata; class Chondrichthyes; order Myliobatiformes; family Dasyatidae; genus Hypanus; species Hypanus sabinus. Next base: position 11,300,897 of record NC_082716.1, read on the forward strand.
AAAGGACTTTGGCAGTTGTGCAGATGACTTACAGTGGACTGAAACACTTTAGCATATAGACATTAAGAAAGAGGATATGCTGGAGCTTTTGAAAAGCATCAAGGTAGTTAAGTTGCCGAGACTGGATAAGATATACCCCAGGCTATTGCGGGAAGCGAGAGAGAAGATTGTTGAACCTCTTGCGATGATCTTTGCGAAATCAATAGGGACGGGACAAGTATCAGAGGATTGGAGGGTTGCAAATGTTGTTCCCTTGTTCAAGAAAGAGAGTAGAGATAACCCAGGAAATTATAGACCAGTAAGTCTGATTTCAGTGGTGGGCAAGTTGTTGGAGGTAATCCTGAGAGGCAAGATTAATGAGCATTTGGAGAGACATAATACGATTAGGAATAGTCAGCATGGCTTTGTCAAGAGCAGGTCACACCTTACAAACCTGATTGAATTCTTTGAGGATGTAACAAACCACATTGATGAAGATAGAGCAGTGGATGTGGTGTATATGAATTTCAGTAAGGCATTTGATAAGATTTCCCATGCAACACTCCTTCAGAAAGTAAGGAGGCATGGGATCCAAGGAGACCTGGCTTTGTGGATCCAGAATTGATTTGCCCACAGAAGCCAAAGGCTGCTTATGAATTGTTCGTATCCTGCATGGAGTCAGTGACCAGTAGTGTTGCGCAGGCATCTGTTCTGGGACCCTTCCACTTTGTGATTTTTATAAATGACCTGGATGAGGGAGTAAAAGTAAGTTTGCTGATGACACAAAGGTTGGGGGTGTTGTGGATAGTGTGGAGGGTTGTCAGAGGTTACAGTGGGACATCAATAGGATGCAGAACTGGACTGAGAAGTGGCAAATGGACTTCAACCCAGATAAGTGTGAAGTGGTTCATTTTGGTAGATTCAATTTGAAGACAAAATATAATATAAATGGTCAAATTCTTGGCCATGTGTTGGATCTGAGAGATCTTGGAGTCCATGTTGATAGGATATTCAAAGCTGCTGCACAGGTTGGCAGTGTTGTTAAGAAGGCGTATGTTCTGTTGGCATTCATCAACCATAGGATTGAGTTCAAGAGCCATAAGGTAATGTTACAGCTATATAGGACTTTGGTCAGACCCCACTTGGAGTACCGTGTTCAGTTCTGGTCACCTCACTACAGGAAGATTATGGATATTATAGCTTTTTCCTCTCTGCCATCAGATATTTGAATGGGGATTGAACTCATGATCACTAACTCAATACTTCTTTCTTCTTTTTCCACCACTTATTTAATTTAATGTTTTAATATGTACAGTATATATTGCAAAGTACTGCTGCCACAAAACAACAGATTTTATAACATAAGCTTATGATTCTGATCCAAAGTCCAGGAAGGTGGCACGATAACGTTCCATGGAGAGTGAGAAGCAGAGGACATCGTGGTCATCCACTGCACCATAGAAGACCCTAATTTGTGACGCTTGACTCAGATTTCTGAGGTTCAGAGAGTGGAACTGCCCCAGTGCAATGGTTTTTCCACTTCAAAAACTCTCCAGCACAGATTTCCTATTGTTGTTGGACATGATGGACAACCACTAATGACGGGACAATATACAACTACCAACCAACCTAATAACTGGTACGTCTTTGGACTGTGGATGAAACTGGAGCACCCAGAGGAAACCCACGCAGTCAAGGGGAGCATGTACAAACTCCTTACAGACAGATTCGGATTTTAACACCAGTTTCCAACACTCCAACTGTAAGTGCATTGCGCTAACTGCCACGCTACTGTGGCACCCTAGAATGTTGAACATCGAGCACGTAATGATGTCGTGCAGTGTGTCATAGAGTTGTAGAGCTGTACAGCACAGATACAGGCCAATCAGCCCAACCAGCTCATGCTGATCATGGTAGCCATCGAGATTATCCCATCTTCCCGCATCTGACCCATATCCCTCTCAACCACATCCTCCTGCAGCTTGTTCCACATACTCACTACTCTCTGCATAAAGAAGTTGACCCATAAACCTCTCCCCTTTCATTCTACATCTATGCCCCCTAACTTTGGTCTCCGCTACCCTAGAAAAAATCTTTCCCCTTCCTTCTCAGTCCTTAAGAAGGGTCTCAGCCTGAAATGTCAACTACTTATTCATTTCCATTGATGCTACCTGACCTGCTGAGTTTCTCGAACATTTGGTGCATGTTGCTTTGGATTTCCAGCATCTGCAGAATCTCCCATGTTACTGTTACCATCTGCCTTATTAATGCCCCTCATAATTTTAAATGCCTCCATAAAGACATAGGATCAATTGGGTAGTAGGGTGGAGATACATTTCTATCAAAGGAGGCGTAAGGTGCTCCTTCCCTCCACTAGCCTGAAGGTCACCCTTGGGTAAGATGTAGCTCCTGGTTAGCCCCCTGATCAGCGTGACGTGAAGCCCTGGGCGCAGATGGTGGTATGAGCAGCCGGTGCATATCACAAGTCCTGGGTATGTGACCACTGACGCCAGGCAGACAATCTCTGAAGAGTATTGATAATGGCTGAGGTCACCTGTCTTGTAAAGACACTGCCCAGAAGAAGGCAATGGCAAACCACCTCTGCAGAAAAGTTTGCCAAGAACAATCATGTCATGAGAAAAACCATGATCGCCCTTATCATTTACAACTCAGCACATAACAATCAAGGAGCTCTATATCGATTTGACATAGAAACATAGAAACATAGAAAATAGGTGCAGGAGTAGGCCATTTGGCCCTTCGAGCCTGCACTGCCATTCAGTATGATCATGGCTGATCATCCAACTCAGAACCCTGTACCTGCTTTCTCTCCATACCCCCGATCCCTTTAGCCACTAGGGCCATATCTAACTTCCTCCTAAATATAGCCAATGAACCAGCCTCAACTGTTTCCTGTGGCAGAGAATTCCACAGATTCACTATTCTCTGTGTGAAGAAGTTTTTCCTCATCTCGATTCTAAGAGGCATCCCCTTTATCCTTAAACTGTGACCCTTCGTTCTGGACTTCCCCAACATCGGAAACAATCTTCCTGCATCGAGCCTGTCCAATCCCTTTAGAATTTTATACGTTTCAATAAGATCCCCCCGCAATCTTCTAAATTCCAGTGAGTATAAGCCTAGTCGATCCAGTCTTTCTTCATATGAAAGTCCTGCCATCCCAGGAATCAATCTGGTGAACCTTCCCTGTACTCCCTCTATGGCAAGAATGTCTTTCCTCAGATTAGGGGACCAAAACTGCACACAATATTCTAGGTGCGGTCTCACCAAGTTCTTGTACAACTGCAGTAGAACCTCCCTGCTCCTGTACTCAAATCGTTTTGCTATGAATGCCAACATACCATTTACTTTTTTCACCACCTACTGTACCTGCATGCCCACCTTCAATGACTGGTGTACAATGACACCCAGGTCCCGTTGCATCTCCCCTTTTCCAAATCAGCCACTGTTCAGATAATAATCTGTTTTCCTGTTCTTGCAACCAAAGTGGATAACCTCACATTTATCCACATTAAATTGCATCTGCCATGAATTTGCCCACTCACCTAACCTATCCAAGTCACCCTGCATCCTCTTAGCATCCTCCTCACAGCTAACACCGCCGCCCAGCTTCGTGTCATCTGCAAACTTGGAGACGCTGCATTTAATTCCCTCATCTAAATCATTAATATATATTGTAAACAACTGGGGTCCCAGCACTGAGCCTTGCAGTACCCCACTAGTCACTGCCTGCCATTCTGAAAAGGTCCCATTTACTCCCACTCTTTGCTTCCTGTCTGCCAACCAATTCTCTATCCACATCAATACCATACCCCCAATACCGTGTGCTTTAAGTTTGCACACTAATCTCCTGTGTGGGACCATGTCAAAAACCTTTTGAAAATCTAAATATACCACATCCACTGGCTCTCCCCTATCCACTCTACCAGTTACATCTTCAAAAAATTCTATAAGATTCGTCAGACATAATTTTCCTTTCACAAATCCATGCTGAGTTTGTCCGATGATTTCACCTCTTTCCAAATGTGCTGTTATCACATCTTTGATAACCGACTCTAGCATTTTCCCCACCACCGATGTTAGACTAACCAGTCTATAATTCCCCAGTTTCTCTCTCCCTCCTTTTTCAAAAAGTGGGGTTACATTAGCCACCCTCCAATCCTCAGGAACTAATCCAGAATCTAAGGAGTTTTGAAAAATTATCATTAATGCATCCACTATTTCTTGGGCTACTTCCTTAAGCACTCTAGGATGCAGACCATCTGGCCCTGGGGATTTATCTGCATTTAATCCCTTCAATTTACCTAACACCACTTCCCTATTAACATGTATTTCCCTCAGTTCCTCCATCTCACTGGACCCTCGGTCCCTTACTATTTCCGGAAGATTATTTATGTCCTCCTAAGTGAAGACAGAACCAAAGTAGTTATTCAATTAGTCTGCCATGTCTTTGTTCCCTATGATCAATTCATCTATTTCTGACGGTAAAGGACCTACATTTGTCTTGACCTGTCTTTTTCTTTTCACATATCTATAAAAGCTTTTACAGTCAGTTTTTATGTTCCCTGCCAGCTTTCTCTCATAATCTTTTTTCCCTTTCCTAATTAAGCCCTTTGTCCTCCTCTGCTGGTCTCTGAATTTCTCCTAGTCCTCAGGTGTGCCACTTTTTTTTGCTAATTTATATGTTTCTTCTTTGGACTTGATACTATCCCTAATTTCCCTTATCAGCCACGGGTGCACTACCTTCCCTGGTTTATTCTTTTGCCAAACTGGGATGAACAATTTGTTGTAGTTCATCCATGCGATCTTTAAATGCATGCCTTTGCATCTCCACTGTCAACCCTTTAAGTATCATTTGCCAGTCTATCTTAGCTAATTCACGTCTCATAACTTCAAAGTTACCCTTCTTTAAGTTCAGAACACTTGTTTCTGAATTAACTATGTCACTCTCCATCTTAATGAAGAATTCCACCATATTATGGTCACTCTTACCCAAGGGGCCTCACACGACAAGATTGCTAACTAACCCTTCCTCATTGCTCAGTACCCAATCTAGAATGGCCTGCTGTCTAGTTGGTTCCTCGACATGTTGGTTCAGAAAACCATCCCGCATACATTCCAAGAAATCCTCTTCCTCAGCACCCTTACCAATTTGGTTCACCCAATCTATATGTAGATTGAAGTCACCCATTATAACTACTGTTCCTTTATTGCACGCATTTCTAATTTCCTGTTTAATCCCATCCCCAACCTCACTACTACTGTTAGGTGGCCTGTACACAACTCCCACCAGCGTTTTCTGCCCCTTAGTGTTATGCAGCTCTACCCATATCGATTCCACATCCTCCAGGTTAATGTCCTTCCTTTCTATTGTGTTAATCTCCTCTCTGACCAGCAATGCTACCCCATCTACTTTTCTTTCCTGTCTATCCCTCCTGAACATTGAATATCCCTGGATGTTGAGCTCCCATCCTTGGTCACCCTGGAGCCATGTCTCTGTGATCCCAACTATATCATATTCATTAATAACTATCTGCACATTCAATTCATCCACCTTGTTACGAATGCTCCTCACATTAACACACAAAGCCTTCAGGCTTGTTTTTACAACACTCTTAGCCCTTATACAATTATGTTGAAAAGTGGCTCTTTTTGCTTTTTGCCTGTCTGCCACTTTTACTTTTCACCTTACTACATTTTGCTTCTACCCTCATTTTACACCCCTCTGTCTCTTTGTACTTGTTCCCATCCCCCTGCCACATTAGTTTAACGCTTCCTGAACAGCAGTAGCAAACGCTCCCCCTAGGACATTGGTTCCAGTCCAGCCCAGGTGCAGACCGTCCTGTTTATACCGGTCTCACCTCCCCCAGAACTGGTTCCAATGCCCCAGAAATTTGAATCCCTCCCCCATTCACCATTTTTCAAGCCACGTATTCATCTGAAATATCCTCCTATTTCTACTCTGACTAGCACATGGCACTGGTTGTAATCCAGAGATTATTACCTTTGTGGTCCTACTTTTTAGTTTATCTCCTAACTCCCTAAATTCACCTTGTAGGACCTCATCCTGTTTTTTACCTATATCGTTGGTACCTATGTGCACCACGACCACTGGCTGTTCACCCTCCCATTCCAGAATGTCCTGCAGCCACTCAGAGACATCCTTGACTCAGGGACACTGGAAGTATCCCTGATTTCCCACATGCTGCAGGATGAACAAACCACGGGGCCGATCTCAGCTGCCATGACCTACCCAATACTTGCCTCAACTTTTGAAATTTTCTCCTTTGAAAGGAATTTACCCGGCCTTACCGCACTTGGAGTGAAACTCGTCCTCAGCCTCTTCTCATCGAAGCTTCTTGAGTCAAAACCTCAAATCTCCACTCCTTCACTGGCCCACTCACTCACTGGCCGCTTTCTACAGGATGGCCCTGAAGATTAGCTGATGTTTCAGTGGAAAATGTCAGTCGGCTCCTAATGCAAATTTGCCAAGAACAATCATGGTCATTGGGCCATGATCGCCCTCATCATATGCACAGCGCTTCATGACGACGATGAGGACTAGGACCAGACTAATCAAACCAGTAATTAAATACCAACTAAAGTAATCTCTTCTGCCTATTCAATGTCTGCATCCTTCCAATTCTGCATCTTCCTGTGCCTGTCTAGCGTCTCGTAAATGCCTCTTTGGTATTTGCCACCAGTACCTCCCCCGGTAGCACATTTCCAGCACCCACCACTCTGTGTAAGAGTACCTGTGTAAGAGTTAGAATTCAGATTCATTTATTTATCACATGCACATTGAAGCATACAGTGGAATGTGTTGCAAGGACTTGGGATTAGATTATTATTGTCACATGAGCTGAGAGACAGTGCATATTGTTCAAACACGGTGTATTGAGGTCAAACAAGTGTTACATACCAGTGACACGTGACAGTAGTACCTTTGTCACATGACTGGGGTTGAAGCTATACTGGACTTGAGGTAATGGTCTTGTGATGGTGGAGTGACGTCATTTTCCCGCCAGTAGAGGTCATGTGACAGGTTTTTTTTACAGGATATAAAAGGAGGACCCCCCCCCCCGTGAGGAGGGGCAGTTCGTGACTGGACTTGCCATGTTGGCTTCATGTAACTGCGTGATTTAATGTTATGAGGCAGTTTAGTTGAAAGATGAAGTTTTATCTAATGCCTAAAGTTTAAAAGGTCATTGCCAGCCGTTTCTTTACAATACTGCTAGTTGAGAATCAGTGGAGAGTGAAGATCGGAGTTTGGGAGTTAAAAGATCGAGGAGAATCGATTTCGACGGTGAAACGTGTTCAACCTTGTTTGATCCTTGTTCAGAAGGAATTCATTGACTGTTCTCGTGTTAATCCCTACGAAATAGTAGAAAGGATTGAGGACAGTGTTTTAAAGGAAAGGTCAGTGCCTTTAAACCGTTTTGTTTCGTAAATTCTTCGTGGGAAAAAGTTCGATTTTGGGAACCGAAACAACACGACGTGAAAGAGAGTTTAAATCGTCTTAAAAAGTCTCTCCCTTAAATGGACTGTGAGCATTTTGAACTTTTGGCAATACTAATTTAAAGAACTGTTTTTGCAACATCGCTTTAAGAACTGTTTAAGCTGCCGCACAGCAGCTGATTTCCGGTTACGATAGTGATTTGTTTACTTTTGGGGGTTTGTTTTCAGTGTTTAATAAACATGTTGTTTGTTATAAAAACCCTTGCCTAACTCATATATTTATTGTTGCCTGACTCCGTAACACAAGGTAAAACAGTACCAATGCAGAATAAACTGTAACAGCTACAGATAGAGTGCAGTGAAGGTAAACAATACAGTGCAAGATCATTATGAGGTAGATTATGAGGTTAGAGTCCCATTTTTCATACTAGGGGACTATTTAATAGTCTCAGAATCTCCTTTGAAGTTACTATAAATAGTGCTATAAAGAGGAATAATGAATTAGTTTTCATGGATTCATGGACCATTCAGAAATCTGATAGCAGAGGGGAAGAAGCAGTTCCTGAATCAGTAAGTGTGGGACATCAGGCTCCTGTCCCTTCTGCTCAGTGGTAGCATAGAGAAAAGGGCATAACCTGTGTGGTGACCCTGCAGATGCTGAAAATCTTGAACAGCACACATAAATTGCTGGACGAATCAGCAAGTCAGGCAGCATCTATGGATGGAAATAATTAGTTGGCATCTCAGCCCGATACTTCATTCCAGTAAGATGGCAGCGTGTTCAAATGCAGCAACCTCTCAGGGGCAACCAAAGGTGCACATTTCTTTTTAAAATGTGTTTCTTATGATCATAAGGCTTTACCGAACTCCAAGAACTACAGGTACAGCAGGTCTACCGCATTAGTGATCTGCTTGTTTTTTGGAGCAGCTGACTAGGGCATCAGAAGAGCTGAAGGACAAGTTGGAGAAGGAGAAGCCCACACTCGTGCTGGAGAAGGACAACCTGGCGGATTCATTGGGGAAGGAGAAGCTGGTGCTCAGGTCAGAAAAGGAGAAGCCGGCGGACGGCCAGAGAAGGAGAAGCCAGTGGTTTGGGGAAGCTGAGCTGGATGCAGACTGTGCTGTTGGTGCACAAAAGTAGAGTGCAGTGTAACCGTGGGTGACTGTCTTGGACATTTCTCTTGCAATCACAAGACCCTGTTAGATCTTGATAATGTGAGACCTGTTTCCCTTGTTTTGTGATGAGACAGGTGACAAGTCAGCAATGTGGCCTTGGTTGCAGCAAGGACTAGGCCTCAAGCCGTGGGCTTGCCCAATTGTGCTTGCAGTCCAAGTGAGAAGGCGCTGGAGGCAGTGTAGCATGCTGTCCCTGCTTGGTTGGGAGCTGGCCTGTCCTGTCAGTGCTGCCCTCCAGTGTTCGACTGGTGGAACGACAGGCTGCATTGTCGGGAGATATACCATCAATTTGCATGTCGCTCAGGGATTTGAACTCCACTTGCTGTTTTGAAGGTATGTTATGCACCTTGGTCCCAGAGGAATGCTGTCTCATTCAACTGTATCTTTGTATGGCTTGAATGATAATTAAACTTGATCAGAATCAATTAATTTGATTAGAAGGGGCGTGACTGTGATGGAGCTGGCTATAACCATCCTGTACATTGCAGCCAGCCTCATATCAGGCTGTGTTACATCCTGACAGGATGGTCTCCACAACTTAACACAAAATAATATCTCAATGCTGGAAATTCATACTAACACACACACAAAATGCTGGAGCAACTCAGCAGGTCAGGCAGCATCAATAGAGAGGAATAAATCATCAAAGATTTCCGACCGGACACATCAACTGTTTATTCCTCTCAATAAGTGCTAACCCAAACCCTAAAGCATTTTGAGTGTGTTACATAATGGAAGGAAGAGGGGAACCTGCCTGGCCCTCACTTCCATCCCCCAAACCAAACCCAAATCCTAATTTCCACACCTCATATATGCTGGCCCACCCCCAGCAAACGCTTGATCACACCACCACAAACGCTGCCCCACATCATCACAAACGCTGCCCCACATCCTCACAAATCCGAGTGCTCGTTCCCTACAATCCTCACCCCAACACCAACTATAAGCAATAACCTCACCAAACTTAGCATATTCATAACCCTAAATCTTAATAAGATAGACGTAACAAAGAGAAAGCTCACAATGCTGGCAAGTAGTGTTGGGCTGAGTTACTGGAGACAAGGACCAGATCAACATGGCAGAGTCAAATTACATTGGATCTCCAGTGATGAGATCAAGAAACACGCGATGGATACTATGGTGATCTCCACTGTACATCTATAGAAACAAGTGCTGGTAAAGAGATAAAAAAAATATTGCAGGGCCTCAGGGAACAAGCTAGGATGTGGGATTAATTAGCTTTGTCAAAAAGATGACACTGACTTTTTGGGCTGAATAGACCCCTTCTGCGCCATATCATTCTCTGAATCTATGCAAAACAACACAAGTTCTATTTTGCCTGAATTCATCTATACGTCAAAATTGCTACAGTGTTCTTTGAACCAAAAAAAACTGCGCTGTCAGCATTTAATGCATTCCACTCTTCTTCGTCTTCTTTAATGAACACTGTGTGAAGCCTGATTTGTAACACTTGACCTGTCCCTTGTTAATTGCTGGTCTCCACTTAAAGGTGCAGATAGAGTTCTTTTCCTGCAACTAATAACTTCTGAAATAGCAAACATATCAAAGTGTATTATGGTCAGATGTTTATCAGATGTCACCCTCAGAAGTCCTTAGAAGCAAACTGCTTGTCTTTCATTGTCTGTTTATCTCCACTTTATGTCAGTCTTCAAGGAGCAATTACACAAGAAACTGAATTGGGGAAAAGAAGCATCATTGACCTCTGTGAGGGCCTGTCATCTGCGCTTCTAAAAATGGGAGGCCATAAATCTTGTTAAAATAAATGCAAATTATTCCATTGTTATTCTTCTGTTCTTGAATTTCGACAAAGAATTTCACCAAGCGTCCCTGGCACGTTGTTGAGAATAAAAGAGCTATCACACTGACTCTCGACATCAGAAGATGCAAAAGCATTTGTAGATGCCGGAAATCTTGAACAATGCACAGACTGTTGGAGGAAATCAGCAGGTCAGGCAGCATCAGGTCCTGATGAATTACATCCCCTTGTCATGCAAAGACGCCACATACAGCCACTTTCCAAGCAAGATCAATGAAGAAATAACTTAGAAAGAAAGAACTAAAGTTCTGTTCTTTGTTCAGTGTAAAAGATTCACAAGTATGTCGCCAGGACTGGAGGACATGAGTTATAAGGACAGAATGGATGACGTTGAATAAATTCCACCATCTTCAACAGGATCTTACCACCAAATACATCTTTAGCTCCATCCTTCAACTCTTCTCTTTCTGTGGAGGTCACTCCCTCTGTGAATCCTTTGTCCATTTGTCCCTCCCCACTAATCTCCTTCCTGGCATTTATCCCTGCAAGTGGAGGAAGTGTTACACCTGTCCATCTACCTCCTCAACTCACCTCTATTCAAGGTCTCAGACAGCATTTCCAGGTGAGTCACCTGCAAATCATTTGGGGCGGTCTATGTTCCAGTGTTCCCAATGTGGCCTTCTCTACATCAGTGTAGCCTGACCACTTTTCCAGTGGACAACCATTTTAATTCCAATCCTTATTCTGTTCTGTCATGTCACTTCATGGCCTCTTGTACTGCCATAATAAAGGCCTCTCTCAGGCTGGATGGGAAGTACCTCATATTCTGTTTGTGTAGCCTTCAAGCTGAAGGCGAGAACATCAATTTCTCTAATTTCCAGTAATGTTTTCCCTTCCCCCTTCCCCCTTCCCCCTTCTTCCATTCCCTATTCTGACTCCTGTCCTACCTCCTCTTCTCCTCACCTGCCTATGGCTTCCACCTGGTGCCCCTCCTCCTTCTCTGTCTCTCATGGTCTATACTCTCCAATCAGTCTTTACTTCAAGTTCAATAGTTGGACATGCGGGATGTAAAATAAACAAACGTACAGAGAAAATGACTTACGTTGATGAATTGCATTATCTTATGCTGCTATATTGGAGTTGACCGATTGGTAACATCATTAGAGAGCATCAGGTTAGAGTGTTCAGATGTAATTAGATGCAACAAGGAAAAATTTGTAAGGATACAGGGAAGCAGCTGGGTTGGGTGCAAAAATATTACTCTGGTAGAGATCTGAATGAATATGGTGGGTTGACTGGCCTCCTCCTGTGAAGAATCATTCTAAGATTTCTTTTAAAAATTTAAGATCTCAAACATTACCTTTATTTTTCTTCTCCAGCCCTTTACCTCTTCCACCTATCATCTCTCAGCTTCTCAGCTCATCGCCCTCCACCATCCTTCTTTACTATCCACCCCCCTCCCCCAACACACAATCACCTTATTCTGGATTCTGCTCCCTTCCTTTCCAGATGAAGGGTCTTGGCCCAACATATTGATGCAATTACAAAGAAAGCATAACTGTGGCTATATTTCATTAAGAGTTGGAGGATATTTGGTGTATCACCACAGACACATGAAAATTTCTATAGGTATATCGTGGAGAGCTTTCTAATTGGTTGCAGTTCTAACTAGTATGGATGGGCCTCTGCACAGGATCAGAAAAGCTGCAGAAAGTTGCAAGTTCAGGCTCCTTTGAGGGTACCTTCTAAAGGCAGTGCCTCAAAATGGCAGCATCTGTCTGTAAAGGGGGTTTCTTCTTTTTTCTTTGTTACTGTGTATGTAATCAAAATGGCTTCTTTGTTTTGTTAAAAGCAGGAATGCTTCTTTGTTGCGAGAGAGTGCTGGAAGCTTGTTTGAGTTAAAATTTACTGATAACGAGAATTGTATTCCTTTGTAAACCAATTGGGATTAATGTTGTTCTTTCTTCTGAGTCTGTAAGCTATTGTTGACAGGCTTTTGGGGAGATCGGCACGAGGGGTTGAGAGAGAGAGGACGCGATGCTGTAAGCTGGGCGAGGAACGGACCCGAAGTGGGGGTCTGAGGCCAGGAGGTACTCCGAGGAGAGGAGATGAAGCTAGATGTGCTTGGTTCACCACTTCGGATGGTCCTAAGCTGTGAGTCGAGGAGTTCAGAGGGGATTGAATGGTGGCCAGAAGACTTCAGTAATTGAGCTCCAACGATTGTGCACGAAGTGGTTTGGACTTTGATAAGTTTGGACACCAGTGTCCGGACACTTCAGCATTAACGATTCACGAACCTCAGTCACCTCCACATTTGCCTCTAAGAATTCTATTTTCACTAACCAACAACCGTCGTCTGGATAATCACCGGCACTAGTACCCCAAATCTCCAGTGTCCTCAATGTCGTCAAGGGTAAATGCTTCCAATAACGGTTATAAAACAAACTGTACAGCAACTTAACTGGTGCCCCGGTGCTGAGGATGGCTTTAACTTGACTTCCATCCATCCGTAACAACACCTGTGCGCTTGGTCCCTCTAAGCCTTCAGGAATAGGGTCTGTTCCTTTCGGGAGTTCCTTGGTACATTGCTGCCTTTTGCTGACTTTCCCTCGATTGAGGAAGAGACCTTTGGCCCTTCTCCCACTGAGTCAGGTGTAGTGGGGAGGGTTAGCTGTGTGCAGTGGGGGGCATGAGTGAGAGGCTGAAAGAGGAGTTGGTAGTGGGCCCAAGGTATCCCCAGTTGTGTCCTAGCCTGAAGGGTTTAGGTGAGGGGGTACGGAGATCTCAGAAGGGTTAGGGAACTCCCAGATAGTTGGCCTATGTAGCGCCTGAGGAACAGGGCGTGAAGTTTACTGTGTGAGGAGGAGATGTCACTGCTTCTGCTTGGGTTACGGTGTGTTGGCAGGAAAGGTGGCAAGTTATTTAATAGTCATGAGGACATGACTTTTATTTGGTGGGAGGAGAGTGTAAAGGGGGTTTCTTTTTTTTCTTTGTTACTGTGTATGTAATCAAAATGGCTTCTTTGTTTTGTTAAAAGCAGGAATGCTTCTTTGTTGTGAGAGAATGCTGGAAGCTTGTTTGGGTTAAAATTTACTGATAACGAGAATTGTATTCCTTTGTAAACCAATTGGGATTAATGTTGTTCGTTCTTCTGAGTCTGTAAGCTATTGTTGGCGGGCTTTTGGGGAGATCGGCGTGACCGGGTGGGGGGGGGGGGAAGACAGAGAGGACGCAATGCTGTAAACTGGGCGAGGAACAGACTCCAAGCGGGGGTCCAAGGCCAGGAGGTACTCCGAGGAGAGGAGATGAAGCTAGATGTGCTTGGTTGACCACTTCGGATGGTCATAAGCTGTGAGTCAAGGAGTTCGGAGGGGATCGAATGGTGGCCAGAAGACTTCAGTAATTGAGCTCCAACGGTTGTGCACGAAGTGGTTTGGACTTTGATAAGTTTGGCGCCTTTTCTTTATTTTTTTCTTCATGTATACTGTATCGTTATTAATCACTTAGTTATAGTAACCTTTATAAATTGTACTCATTTAATCACATATGGTGTACTGTCTGTTTTTGGGCGAGGCGGGGACATCACACAGCATCCACACCAGCTGATTACCCAGTTTGGCGGGGCCAAAGGCTGCTCCCCCTAGACGGGAACGAGTTGAACAAGCCTGAGGCGACCCAGGGGGTTACAATTTGGAGGCTCGTCCATCTTTGGATTTACAGCATCTGCAGATTTTCTCGTGTTTGTGAAATTCTGAAAAAGAACTATGGCAAGTTTTCCAAGATGCTCAAAACAACCTACCAGTTGATTTTCTTGTAAAACTGCACAACAGTGTACCTAAGGAAACGGATGCAGTTTTAAAGTCAAATATTGATTTGATTTAGTGTTCGTTTACTGCTCTTTATAGGATATTGATATTTTACAAACTTTTCATTTAATTATATTTGAAAACATCTTTGGTTTACAGAATTTATTTTACATGTGCTTTAGACTTTTGCACAGTACTGCATAGATTTATCAGTATAATTTACAGGTTTATTATGTACTAATGCTGCAAAACAACAAATTTCACAACATATACCAGTAATATTCAACATGATTCTGTTCTGATTCTAATTCAGATTCTTCTGCCTGACCTGTGGAGTCAGACCAAAGGGTTTATAAAGTCATGAGAGGCCTGGATAATCTGGATGATCACAGCAATTTTCTTTTCCCCCACAGTAGTGCTTAGGTTTAAGATGAGAGTGGAAAGATTTAACAGGGACCTGCAGATCAAGATTTTCACACAGAGGATGGTAGGTATAATGACCAAGATGTCAAAGAATGTGTTAGTTACAGATACAGTTACATGACAAGAAGACTTTTAGACAGGTACAGGGGTAGAAAAGGTTTTGAGGATAAGGACCATACACAGGCAAATGGGATTAGCTCAGGTCTGTAACACACACACACTCAAAATGTTGGAGAAACTCAGCAAACTGTGGAGGGGAATAAACAGTTGACATTTCAGTCCGAGACACTTCATCAGAACTGGAATAGAAGGGGACAGAAGCCCCTTCTTCCGGGGAGGGAAAAGAGTACAAACTGGCAGGTGGAAGGTGAGACAAGGTGAGGGGAAATGTGGATGGAGGGGTGGGGGAGGAGGAGGGCTGACGTAATAAAGCTGAGAGGTGAAGAGTTAAAGACCTGAAGAAGAAGGAATCTGGTAAGAGAGGACAGTGTACCATGGAAGAAAGGGAAGGAGGAGGGGAGCCTAAGGGAGTTGATGGGCAGGTGAGGAGAAGAGAGGGGTGAGAGGGTGACCAAAATAGAGAATCAGAAAAGAGGTGGAGGGGTGTTGGGAGTAATTGCCAGAAATTACAGCAGTCAATGTCATAATGTCAGGATGGAGGTTACCCGGATGGAATATGAGGTGTTCCTCCTCCAACCTGGCCTCATCATGGCAATAGAGGAGGCCGCAGCCAGACATGCCAGTGTGTGAGTGGGAAATCAAACTGAAGCGGATAGCCACCAGGAGATTCTAGCTTTTGTGGCAGACAAAGCAAAGGTGCTCAGGACTGTACCCTGATTGTCATGGGCAAGTTGAGCTGAAGGGCCTGTTTTGGCCTGTAAGACTCTATAGCCGATCAGTTTGGATCTGTAGAGTATGGAACACTATGAAATGAAGATACTGCATGTTGAATTTCTCAATGCAAATTCCCCCCCCCCCCCCACCCCCATCCCCATCCCCACTGCACACAGCAGCTCAAATTTGAACTCTGACTTAGGAGAGATGATTAGATGAACACACATATCAATAGGCCATTGAACACCTCAGGGCAGCTTCTCCAAACTGTCAGATCAAAACTGATAGGTATCTTGAGTTAATTTACCTACTTTAGCTTCCTAATATCCTTATCTAACAATAATCTCTGCCTTGAAAGATCCAATTGACAACCAGCATCCACAACATTCTTTGGATAAGAATTCCAGATTTTCATTTGGTTTGATGTTCGTCAAAGTTTCCTTATTTTGCTTCTGAAAAACCTGGCTCAAATTTGAGGATTACACCCCCAGCCCTCTGTGTCTAATCCCTCGCTGCAGGATGGAGCTTTTTTAATGTCTATCTTATCAAATCCTTCGAACATTTTAGACACCTCGATTAGATCAGCCTTTGACCTTCTGTGCTTAGGGGGATGAGAGTGGCAGTCGTTGCAATTTAACCTTTTCATTCCCCAGAATCAGAACTAGAATCAAAAGAGATTAGCTTTATTTGACACAAGTACATCCAAACATCGAAATATATAGTGAAATTTATCAATTACATTAATGGCCAACGTAGAGCGAGATGTGCTGGGGAATGGCAGCCCACAAGTGTTCCCACATTTCTAGTGCCAACATAGCATACCCACAACTTTCTAGCCATGTGCCTTGGAACATAGGTGAAAGGAAAATGGAGCACCCAGAGGAAACACACACAGTCACAAGGAGTTTAATGCTGAGAAGTGTGTTGGAGTTTAATGCTGAGAAGTGTGAGGTTCTACATTTTGGTAGGAATAATCCAAATAGAACATATAGGGTAAATGGTAGGGCATTGAGGAATGCAGTGGAACAGACAGATCTAGGAATAACAGTGCATAGTTCCCTGAAGGTGGAGTCTCATGTGGATAGGGTGGTGAAGAAGGCTTTTGGAACGCTGGTCTTTATAAATCAGAGCATTGAGTACAGAAGTTGGGATGTAATGTTAAAATTGTACAAGGCATTGGTAAGGCCAAATTTGGAATATTGTGTACAGTTCTGGTCACCGAATTATAGGAAAGTTATCAATAAATTAGAGAGTGTGCAGAGACGATTTACTAGGACGTTACCTGGGTTTCAGCACTTAAGTTACAGAGAAAGGTTGAACAAGTTAGGTCTCTATTCATTGGAGTGTAGAAGGTTGAGGGGGGATTTGAACGAGGTATTTAAAATTTTGGGAGGGATAGGTAGAGTTGACGTGAATAGGCTGTTTCCATTGAGAGTAGGGGAGATTCAAACGAGAGGACATGATTTGAGAGTTAGAGGGCAGAAGTTTAAGGGAAACACGAGGGGGTATTTCTTTACTCATAGAGTGATAGCTGTGTGGAATGAGCTTCCTGTAGAAGTAGTAGAGGCCAGTTCAGTTGTGTCATTTAAGGTAAAATTGGATAGGTATACGGACAGGAAAGGAGTGGAGGGTTATGGGCTGAGAGCGGGTAGGTGGGACTAGGTGAGATTAAGAGTTCGGCATGGACTAGGAGGGCCGAGATGGCCTGTTTCCATGCTGTGATTGTTATATGGTTATATGGTTAGAAGGAGAAAGTACAAACTCCTCACAGACAGAAGGAACTGAACCCTAATCGCTGGTACTATAAAGTACTACACTAACTGATATGCTATGCCGGGAAGTTCATTTGCTTTGTGGCAGCAGTACAGTGCAACACATAAAAGTTTTAAGTGACAACAGATAGACAGATTGATTGATAAATAGAGAGATGGATTAATAAGTAATGCAAAAGAGAAATAGTGAGGTAGTGTTCATGCGTTCCTGGACTGTTCAGAAATCTGATGGTGGAGGAGAAGGTGTTTGTCCACTTCACCCCCCTCGCCCATTGCAATATTTAACATATGAATCAAACTTCTACATTGGCACCATGGAGAGCATCCTGACTGGTTGCATCACCACCTGGTTTGGAGGCTCCAATGCACAGACTGGAAAAGCTGCAAAGGGTTGTAAGCTCAGCCAGCTTCGTAATGGGCACTAGCCTCCCCATCACTGAGGACATCTTCAAAAAGCGATGCCTCTGGTCTAGGACCAGAGGGCACTGCCTCAGAATGAGGAAATGTCCCTTCAGAAGAGAGATGAGGTGGAATTTCTTTAACCAGAGGGTTCTGAATCTGTGTGGAATTCATTGCCACAGTTGGCTGTGGAAGGTCAAGTCATTGGGTATGTTTAAGGCGGAGGTTGATTGGTTCTCGATTATTCAGGGTGTCAAATGTTATGGGAAGAAGGCAGGAGAATGGGGTGGACAGAGTTAATAAATCAGCCATGATAGAATGGTGGAGCAGACTCGATGGGCAGAATGGCCTAATTCTACTCCTATGTCTTATGGTCTGGTGTAAATGGGTGATTGGATGTCAGTTTGGGTTTGGTGTGCTGGGATAGAGTGGGTGTAGAACAGAGTTGTTGAGTGATTCCCCCCCCCACCTCCACCACCACTGAACTTTGCACCAAAACATTACCATGGCTCAGATGCAAACTTTTGACTTTCAACACTCTTTGACTTAAACAGTGACATTAAATTTCTAATCCAACGCGTCTCCTTCCAGGGTAAACACAGGCGATTGTGCATCCCTTATCAAAACATATCACCATCTGCATGTCTGTGATGAGCCTGCGGGATATTTGCGTTTGGACCGTGACCTCCTGCCGTCAGGCTAATTAAAGCAATTGCTGATCTTTAGAAGACTCGGGAGCAGACTTTGCTTTCTGCAGTTCACAGTCTGGCTGTTAATCGGGCACGTTGTCTCCGATCGTACCTGTTAGGGAGTATTCTGGAGTTTACTGAATATAGCAGATATTAATTCAAATAACAACCAGTCTTCTGTTCTTAAAGTAAATTGGAACTTGCAAGCAACAAATTAAAGTTAAAAGCACAGGCTGGCCTACAGACTAAGAGATATGGTTTGCAAATGCATCAGGGAATTGTTAACACAATGGGGTTCTGCATCAGTTGTGGGTTAAGGCATTTGTTCTATTGTAACATTTTGAACATTCGGTAAACTCAGCAAAGTTTGCAATTAGTTTGTTCCAGCCAAAGTGTTTGAATATTTAGCGGAGTCACCTCCTGTTGATATGCAATTCAAAGAAAGCAATGTCAAGCTAAAGTATTGAAGTAAAAGATGTCATTGTAACTATTGACACTATATTGAATTAGCTATCGATTTTAAGGATATAAAAACTGTGCTGTGGCAACCCACTTCCCAGCGCACTCGAACCGGCTCACAAAGTGGCGCAGGCCGGCATTGAGGCAGGGCCCAAAGAGGGCACCAAGCCTGCTTCACCAGCAAGGGGAAAAGCCCGCGCGTTCCTGCCCGGGGAGGGCGGGATCAGGAAGGCTTTAAAACGAGGCCGCGAAGTTTGAATAAACCTCTTGTAACTGCAGCTCACCGACTCCATGTCGTTATTGCAGCGCTGCGTGTAGCACACCGCTACAGTGATGTACTTTTGGATTTGTGAGACTCTTCCAAGAGTCCCTCCAGAAGAATATCTATATGTTGCGATGAATAAAGACTTCCATCTCCACAACTTCAGTATCTCTCTGGTGACTTGGTCACCACAGTCACCACCGCTGGATCCATTCTGGGTCTCTATGTTGACTCAGCAACTTATTTGAGAATGCTGACTCACTGGTCCATTTGTCCCTCCCCACTGTTCTTTCTCATTGCACATATCCCTGCATGCGGAAGACCCTCCTCCCTCACAGCATATTCAGGATCTCAAGCAGTTTGTCCTGGTGAGGCAACACTTCATTTATGAATCTCTCTAGGTCATCTACTGTATCCAGTACTCTTGGTGTGGCCTCCTCTACAATCGTGAGACCTGAAGTTGACGGGGGGAACCACTTTGTCGAGCACCTTTGCTCCATCCACCATAAATAGAAGGATTCCCGGTGCCCCCATTTTGATTCCACTCCCTGTTCAAACTCCAGCACGTTGATCCATGCCCTGCTCTGCTGCCATGATAAGACCACTCTCAGGTTGAAGAAGAAGCACCTCATTCTCTCTGGCTACTCTCCAACCTGATGGGATAAACCTGTTGGATTTCTCCTTCTCACGTCCCTCCTTTCCCATTCTGCATTCTGCCTCCCTCCCCCTTACCGTTTCTTGTTTTCTCTCCTGACTATTGCCTCCCTCTGGTGCCCCTCCTCTTTCCCTTTCTCCCATGATCCACTTTCTTCTTCCATCAGTTGGTTCTTCTTCAGACCCTCTTCTTTTTCCACTTATCACCTCCCAGCTTCTGACTTCATCTCCCCTTTCCCCACTCACCTATCTTCCCCCTCACCTGGTCAGATCTATCACCCGCCAGACTGTACTCATCCCCTTCAACACCCCTTCCTTCCTTCTCATTCTGCTGGCTTTGTCTCCCTTCCTTTCCAGTCCCAATGAAGGGTCTTGGCCCAAAACACTGTAGATGCTGCCTGACCTGCTGAGCTGCTTCAGCATTTCGTGTGTGTTGCTCAGGAAAAATTAAAATCTTCTTCGACCACAAGACATAGGAGCAGAATTAGGCCATTTAGCCCATCGAGTCTGCTCCGGCATTTAATCATGACTGATTCTTTTTCCTTCCTCCTCAACCCCATTTTCCGGCCTTCTCCCCATTCCCTTTGATGTCATGTCCAATCAAGAGCTTATCAATCTCTGCCTTAAGTACACCCAGCAAACTGGCCTGCACAGCTGCTGGTGGCAACAAATTCCACAAATTCACCACCTTCTGGCTAACAAAATTTCTCGGCATCTTTGTTTTGAAAGGGCACCTCTCTATCCTGAGGCTGGGCCCTCTTGTCCTAGATTCTCCCACCATGAGAAACATCCTTTCCACATCTGTTCTGTCTAGGCCTTTCAACATTTGAGAGGTTTCAATGAGATCCCCCTTCATCCTTCTAAATTCCAGTGAGTACAGACCCAGAGCCATCAAATGTTCCTCATATGATAACCCTTTCATTCCTGGAATCATGCTTGTGAACCTCCTCTGAACCCTCTCCAATGCCAGCATATCTCTTGTCAAGATGAGGGGCCCAAAACTGTACACAATATTCAAAATGAGGCTTCACCAGTGCCTTATAAAGCCTCAACATCACATCCCTGTTCTTGTATTCCAAACCTCTTGAAGTTAACACTAACATTGCATTTGCCTTCCTCACCACTGACTCAATCTGCATGTTAACCTTTAGGGTGTTCTGCACAAGGACTCCAAAGTCCCTTTGCATCTCAGATTTTTGGATTTTCTCCCCATTTAGAAAATAGTCGGTACATTTATTTCTACTACCAAAGTGCATGACCATGCATTTTCCAACATTGTATTTCATTTGCCACCTTCGTGCCCATTCTCCAAATCTGTCTATGTCTTTCTGTAGCTTACCTATTTCCTCAACACCTGCCCCTCCACTAATCTTCATATCATCTACAAACTTGGCAACAAAGCCATCTATTTCATTATCCAAATCGTATATATATATACAGCATAACAATAAGTGGTTCCAACACTGACCCCTGCAGAACACCACTAGTCACTGGCAGCCAAGCAGACAAGGATCCTGTTATTCCCACTCACTGCCTTCTTCCAAACAGCCAATGTTCTAACCATGTTAGCAACTTCCCTGTAATACCATGGGCTCTTAACTTGGTAAGCAGCCTCATGTGTGGCACCTTGTCAAAGGCCTTCTGAAAGTTCAAATATACAGCATCTACTACATACCCTTTATCTATCCTTTTGTAATCTCCTCAAAGAATTCCAACAGGTTCGTCAGACAGGACTTTCCCTAAAGGAAACCATGCTGACTTTGTCTTATCTTGTCCTGTGTCAACAAGTACTCCATCACCTCATCCTTAACAATTGACTCTAACATCTTCCCAGGCATTGAGGTCAGGCTAATTGGTCTATAATTTCCTTTCTGCTGCTTTTCTCCTTTCTTAAAGAATGGAGTGACATTTGCAATTTTCCAGTCCTCTGGCAGCATGCCAGAGTCCAATGATTTTTGAAAGATCATTTCTAATGCCGCCACAATCTCTAACATTACCTCTTTCAAAACCCTAGGGTGCAGTTCATCTGGTCCGGGTGACTTATGTACCTTTCAGTGTTTCAGGTTTTTGAACACCTTCTCTATTGTAATAGTAACTGCACCCACTTCTCTTCCTTCACACACTACAACATCTGGCACATTGCTAGTGTCTTCCACAGTAAAGACACTAGCAGTGTTCATCTTGATCATCACTCTGTTTGGGTCAAGGATGATTGCTTCAATTCCCATTCTCTGGGTCCTGTGGAGAGTGATGTACAGGAGTGAGATGGATAATCCATTTGAGTTCTGCCACAATACCAATGGCTCACCCAACATCAATGCAACCAAAAGCTAGAAAACTAGATAAAAAGGAATGGCTTGGTAGTGCTGTAGTCAGCTTAACTCAATGAGAATGGCAGCAATCACTGATGGGACTTCAATTCCTGTCACTCTCCATAGAGAATTCGTACATTTTCTGCATGAACATGTGGGTTTCCTCTGGGTCCTCCATGTGTGGGTTCCAAAGACCAACAGGTTAGGGTTAGTGAGTTGTGAGCATGCTAAGCTGGCAATGGAAATATGGCACTTGCCAGCTAGCCAGTACAATTGTCTCTGGTCTGATTTGACACAAACAATGCATTGCACTGTATGTCTCAAAGTACATGTGACAAATGAGGCTAATCTTTAAGTTCAAACAAATCAATTCAGAAAGGGAACGTGTGGAGACCACATACCAGTCTTCATTCTTGGGTCAGCTTCAAGTTCTTGGGCTTTAATGCCTTGGATGGCCTGTCCTGGGCCCAACATATAGATGAAAAAGGAATGCCAGCGTCTCCCCTTTCTTAGAAGCTTAAGGAAATTCAGCACGTTACCAAATACCAAATATAGAACAGCAAGGTAACGTAACGCTATTTAAGCATCAGCGATCGGCTATTGAGCTTGATTTACCCTGATTGTCTGTAACGAGTTGGTACTTTCTTCCCAAGATCACGTGGACTTCTGCCTGTTGTTCTGCTTTCCCTCCCACCTTCCAAAGATGTGTGGGTTAGGGTTAGTAAGCTGTGGACACGGATACATAGAAAACCTACAGCACAATACAGGCCCTTCGGCCCACAAAGCTATGCTGAACATGTACTTACTTCAGAAATTACCTAGGGTTACCCATAGCCCTCTATTTTTCTAAGCTCCATATACCTATCCAGGAGTATCTGCCTTCACCACTGTTGCCGGCAGCCCATTCCACGCTATCACCACTCTCTGCGTAAAAACCCTACCCCTAACATCGTCTCTGTATCTTCTTCCAAACACCTTAAAACTGTGCCCTGTTATTTAAACCCTGGGAAAAAGTCTCTGACTATCCACACGATCAATGCCTCTCATCATCTTATACATCTCTATCAGGTCACCTCTCATCCTCCATCGCTCCAAGGAGAAAAGGCCAAGTTCACTCAACCTATTCTCATGAGGCATGCTCCCCAATCCAGGCAACATCCTTGTAAGTCTTCTCTGTAGCCTTTCTATGGCTTTCACATCCTTCCTGTAGTGAGGTGACCAGAACTGAGCACAGTACTCCAAGTGGGGTCTGACCAGGGTCCTATATAGCTGCAACAGTACCTCCTAAACTCAATCCCATGGTTGATGAAGGTCAATGTACCGTATGCCTTCTTACCCACAGAGTCAACTTGTGTTGCAGCTTTGGTGTTCTATGGACTTGGAGCCCAAGATCCCTCTGATCCTCCACACTGCCAAAAGTCTTACCATTAATACTATATTCTGACATCATATTTGCCCTACCAAAATGAACCACCTCACACTTATCTGGGTGGAACTCCATCTGCTCTGCCACTTCTCAGCCCAGTTTTGCATCCTATCAATGTCCCGCTGTAACCTCTGACAGCCCTCCACACTATCCACGACACCTCCAAACTCCAACCTTTGTGTCATCAGCAAACTTACCAACCCATCCCTCCATTTCCTCATCCTGGTCATTTATAAAAAAGTAAGGGTTCCAGAACATATCCCTGAGGCACTCCACTAGTGACCAACCTCCATGCGGAATATGACCCGTCTACAACCACTCTTTGCCTTCTGTTGGCAAGCCAATTCTGGATCCACAAAGCAAGGTCCCCTTGGATCCCATGCCTCCTTACTTTCTCAATAAGCCTTGCATGGGGTACCTTATCAAATGCCTTGCTGAAATCCATATACACTGCATCTACTGATCTTCCTTCGTCAATGTGTTTAGTCACATCCTCAAAAATTTCAATCAGGCTCGTAAGGCACGACCTGCCTTTGACAAAGCCATGTTGACTACTCCTAATCATATTATACCTGTCCAAATATTCATAAATCCTGCCTCTCAGGATCTTCTCCATCAACTTACCAACCACTGAGGTAAGCCTCACTGGTCTATAATTTCCTGGGCTATCTCTACTCCCTTTCTTGAATAAGGGAACAACATCTGCAACTGTCCAGTCCCCCAGAACCTCTCCTGTTCCCATTGATGATTCAAAGATCATTGTCAGAGGCTCAGCAACCTCCTCCCTCACTTCCCACAGTAGCCTGGGGTACATCTTGTCCAGTCCCAATGATTTATCTAACTTGATGATTTCCAAAAGTTCCAGCACATCCTCTTTCTTAATTATATCCATGCTCAAGATTTTCAGCCCATTTTAAGTCATCCCTACAATTGCTAAGATTCTTTTCCATAGTGCATACTGAAGCAAAGTATTCATTAAATACCTCTGCTATCTCCTTTGGTTCCATACACACTTTTCCACCGTCACACTTGATTGGTCCAATTCTCTCACATCTTATCCTCTTGCTCTTCACATACTTGTAGAACGCCTTGGGGTTTTCCTTAATCCTTACTCTCAAGGCCTTCTCATGGCTCCTTCTGGCTCTCCTAATTTCATTTTTTAAGCTCCTTCCTGCTAGCCTTATTACTTTCCAGATCTCTATCATTACTTAGTTTTTTGAACCTTCTGTAAGCTTTTATTTCTTTTGACTAGATTTACAACAGCCTTTGTACACCATGGTTCCTGAACGCTACCATCCTATACATACCTAAGTAGAACTACATGCAAATATCCCCTGAACATTTGCCACATTTCTGCCATACATTTCCCTGGGAAAATCTGTTCCCAATTTCTGCTTCCAAATTCCTGCCTGATGTCCTCATATTTCCCCTTATTCCAACTAAACACTTTCCTAACTTGAATGTTCCTATCCCTCTCCAATGCTATGGTAAAGGAGATAGAATTGTGATCACTATCTCCAAAATGCTCTCCCACAGAAAGATCTGACATCTGACCAGGTTCTTTTCCCAATACCAGATCAAGTATAGTATCTCCTCTTCCGCATATTGTGTCAAGAAACCTTCCTGAACACACCTAACAAACTCCAACCCATCTAAACCCTTTGCTCTAGGGAGATGCCATCAATATTTGGGAAATTAAAATCTCCCACCACGACAACACCTTTCTAGAACCTGTCTCCCTAACTGCTCCTCGATGTCCCTGTTACTATTAGATGCACAATAAAAAACACCCAGTAGGGTTATTAACCCCTTCTTGTTCCTAACTTCCACCCAAAGAAACTCAGTAGACAATCCCTCCATGTCTTCCTCCTTTTCTGCAGCTGTGACACTATCTCTGATCAACAGTGCCACACCTTCATCTCTTTTGCCTCCCTCCCTGTCCTTTCTGAAACATCTAAAACCTGGCACTCTAAGTAGCCATTCCGGTCCCTGAGCCATCCAAGTCTCTGTAATGGCCACAACATCATAGCTCTAAGTACTGATCCATGCTCTAAGCTTATCCGCTTTGTTGATAATACTCTGCATAAAAATGGACACATCTCAAACCATCGGTCTGAGCGCATCCCTTCTCTATCATCTGCCTATTCTCCCTCTCGCGCTGTCTCCAAGCTTTCTCTATTTGTGGGCCAACCGCCCCTTCCTCCATCTCTTCAGTTCTGTTCCCAGTCCCCAGCAATTCTAGTCTAAATTCCCACCAATAGCCTTAGCAAACCTCCCTGCCAGGATATTGTCCTCCTTGGATTCAAGTGCAACCTGTCCGTTTTGTACAGGTCACGCCTGCTCCAAAAGAGGCCCCAATGATCCAGAAATCTGAATCCCTGCCCCCTGCTCCAATCCCTCAGTCACTCATTTATCCTCCACCTCATTCAATTCCTATATTTACTCTCATGTGGCACTGGCAGTAATCCTGAGATGACTCCCTTTGAGGTCCTGCTTCTCAACTTTCTTCCTAACTCCCTGTAGTCTGCTTTCAAGACCTCCTCCTTTTTCCTACCTATGTCATTGGTACCAATATGCACCACGACCTCTGGCTGTTCTCCTTCCCACTTCAGGATATCGTGGACATGATCAGAAACATCCTGGACCCAGGCACCTGGGAGGTAAACTACCATCCATGTTTCTTTCCTGTGTCCACAGAATCACCTGTCTGACCCCCTAACTATAGAGTCCCCTATCACTGCTCTCATCTTCTTCCTTTCCCTAGCCTTCTGTGCCACAGAGCCAGACTCTGTGCCAGAGGTGCAGCCACTGTTGCTTCTCCCAGGTAGGCCGTCCCCCCAACAATACTCAAACAGGAGCACTTATTGCTATGGGGGACAGCCACAGGGGTACTCTCTAGTATCTGGATTTTCCCCTTCCCTCTCCTGACTGTTACCCACTCATCTGTCTCTCGAGGCCTCAGTGTGACTACCTGTCTATAGCTTCTCTCTATCACCTCCTCACTTCCCTCAGCAGACGAAGGACATCGAGCTGCATCTCCAGTTCACTAACGCTGCAGCTCGATGCACCTGGCGCAGATCTGACCATCCGGGAGGCTGGGAGTCTCCCGGACATGCCACATATGACACCCAGTACAGAACACCAGCCCCGAAGACATACTTCCTGTTTCTATTCTTCACAAGTAACTGTCTTCATCTTGGACCACTCTCGCCACAGCCCCAAAGCCCTCCTACTTTGTCACCCACTCTATAAAGCTGTCTTCTTTTTAAACTCTCTTCGCTGTTCTAACTTGCACAGTCATGGACATGCTATATTGGTGCCAGATAATATGGTGAAACTTGCAAGCTGCCCCCAGCACATACTCGGGCTATGCAAATGACACATTTCACTGTATGCTTTGATCTGTGATGAATAAAGCTAATCTTTATATTCTTATAACAAACTTCTTCAGATTACTGTAGAAAATATCCTGAATGGTTGCGTCAATTCTATACATACGATGTATTTACAATGCTTCTTTTGAATTACTTATCACTTTCACACCTCCTTCTTCGTGCCCACTCTCCAGACGCACAAAATAAATGTCGTCTGGTTTTCCAACTAATTGCTCTGGGAACATTTTGTCCAGGGCTACATTTTAAATTTAATCTGTAATCCAGGTTCAGGGCTAAAGATTGGTTGCTGAAGTTAATATTTTGATATATACCCTAAGTCCAGAATATGCCCTAACACAGACCAGTGAGCTGATGCTCAGTGCAGAGATGAGTAAACCTCATGGAACAGAGAGCTGAACCAACCCGTCCCATGCTTTTGGCCCCGACACCCTGACCTTTTCAGTCTGGACCAGTGCTTAAGTTTTTCAAACCTCAGGCCGTCTCTTGCTCTCAGACCCGGGTCAGAGTTAAGTTTACAACACAAATGCTGTTGCTAATCATCCTAATCTAAAGTGAAGGTGTGCAAGTAGGATATTTCTGTGAATCAGTTACAACTTTTATCTTTATTTTGCAGGTTATCACTCCCAAAGATAGCTTGTGAAGAATATATAACAGATCCAGAATCAATCCATGCATGACACCATCAGATCAACGGTGCTGTGCAGACAACTGTTTTTTTTTATAGGACGGGTGGGCACCATTAAATCAACTACAGCTTCCTGTCTGTCAAAAGATTCTTACAAAGTAGGCACCAGGGTATTTAATATAACAATTTCTATGCAAAATTGATTCAGTATAGGTGCATGTTTGTAGGCTCGGTCCCAGAAGAGTCTTAAATTCTAAAGCAACGGTGAAATGATTGCAAATGTTGAATGTCAGGAGTCATATTAGCCCTAAACAGGCTGAGATTCCGTTTTTGCGTGTGTGTGTTAAACATGAATAATGTGATTGGAGGCAATGGGGTGTTTTAATATTCAAACAAACATAGTTTGAATGATCAGATGAATTTGTTTAATATTTGCAAAAATTAAGATAGATTAATTCCTGCAGGGGTTGACAGGAGAGCATTGTTTTGAGAGATAAGGATTATTAAGATGGATTCCCATAATACTGTGACTGCAGAATACTGCAATACTCTTTTACATTTTCTTTCATTTTCTTTAAGCTATGCAAGTTTTAAATGTTTCTGATGCTGTTCAAACCTGTCGTGGATAGGACCGCGACTTGGGGCTCAGTGGAATGGTGTGAAAGGTGACAGCGGTATCTGGATCAGCTGGGAAAACGGGCTGAGAAATGGGAGATGGAATTTAATGTAGACAGGTGTAAAGTGTTGCACTTTGGGAGGACCAGCCAGGATAGGACTTGCCTGGTGAGCAGAAGAGCGCTGAGGGGTGCGAAAGAACAGATCCGTAATTATTGAAAGTGGTGTCACAGGTAGATAAGGTCGTAAGGAGACAGCTTTTGGCAAATTGGCCTTCATAAATCAAAATATTGGGTGCAGGAGTTGCAATGTTATGTTGAATTAGTATACGATGTAGGTGAGGCATAATTTGCAGTATTATGTACTGTTCTGGTCACCTACCTACAGGAAAGATAACAATAAAATTGAAAGAGACAGAGAAAATTTAGAAGGATGTTGCCTGGTCTCGAGTACAGGGAAATTTAAATATTTTAGGACTTTATTCTCAGGAGAATAGGAGAATGAATGGAGATTTTTAAGTGTGCTGAGGTTGGGTGAGACTACAGCTAGAGATCATGGGTTAAGGGTGAAGGATGAAATGTTTACAGGAACATGGGGGGGAGCTTTTTCACTCAGAAGATGGTGTGTATGGAGCAAGTTGCCAGGGTAAGTGTGGATGTGGGTTCAATTTTAACATTTAAGAGAAATTTGGGCAGGAATATGGATAGCAGGGGTATGGAAGACTATGGAGGGCTATAGTCCAGGAGCAGATTGATGGGACTAGTCAGCATAATAGTTTGGCATGGACTAGATGGGCCAAAGAGCCTGTTTTTGTACTATAGTGTTCTATGACTCTATGGCTTTATATGTACATTCCCAGTGTTTAAGAAAAGGTGGGTTTAATTCCTTATTCTATTTGGTGTTCACAGTCAAACAATGGGTTGTGGGAATCTTGAACTCCGTCCTGGAGTGAAACAAAAGGCAGTATGTTGCGGTGAGACAGCAGAGAATATCAATTGATCTTTTTTTTTAGTAATTAAAGGGTCAGTGAGCTATAGAATAATATCACATGGGAAACAGACCCTTTGGTCCAACTCAAACCTACTGACCAAAGTGACCACTTGAGCCAATCATAGACAGCAGAGAGTGAATCAAATTGACTTAATTTCTTACATCCTTCGCATACATGAGCAGCGGAAGTCTTTACGTTACATCTCCTTCAACTTGTGCAATGTGCAATCATAGTCATTTATAATATTTTATAATAAATAGAACAGTCAACATCAGAGTGAGTTAATCAGACTGATGGCCTGGTGGAAGAAGCTGTCCCAGAGCCTGTTGGTCCTGGCTTTTATGCTGCAGTACTGTTTCCCAGATGGAATAGATTGTGGTTGGGGATACTTGGGTCTCCAATGATCCTATGGACCTATTTTACACACTTATCTTTGTAAATGTTGTGAACCATGGGAAGTTCACAACTGCAGATGCGCTGGGCTGTCCGCACCAATCTCTGCAGAGTCCTGTGACTAAGCGAGCTACAGTTCCCATACCAGATAGTGATGCAGCCAGTCAGGATGCTCTCAGCTGTGCCCCTGCAGAAAGGATTTGGGGTCGCATACCAAACTTCCTCAACCATCTAAGGTGAAAGAGGCACTGTTGTGCCTTTTTTCACACAAGCTGGTGTGTACAGACCACATGAGGTCCTCGACAATGTGGATGCTGAGGAACTTAAAGCTGTTTACCCCCTCAACCCCAGATCCACTGATGTCAATAGGGGTGAGCCTGTCTCAATTCCTCCTGTAATCCACAATCAGCTCCTTTGTTTTTGCGACATTGAGGGAGAAGTTAATTTCTTGACACCACTGTGTCGGAGAGATGACTTCTTTCCTGTAGGCCACCTCATTATTGGTTGAGGTAAAGCCAATCAATGTAGTGTCGTCGGCAAATTTAATTGGAAGATTAGAGCTGTGGGTAGTGACACAGTCATGGGTATGCAGGGAGTAAAGGAGTAAAGTGGTATGTACATCTGATACCGGGGGTAGTGGTAGAGGCAGATACATCAGGGACATTTAAGAGACTCTAGGATAAGCACATGGATGATAGAAAAATGGAGGGCCACGTGGGTGGGAAGGGCTAGATTGATCTTAGAGTAGGTTAGGAGTTCAGCAAGTTATCCTGGGCTGAAAACCTGTACTGTGCTGCAGTGTTCTCAGTTCTTGCTTGCATTTCACCCGCATTTCTCTAAACATTTCCTCTCCATGAGCCTGTCCAAATGCTTCTTAAACACGGTGATTGTATCTATGGCATCATCACCATCTTCACACCCCCTTGAGTTCAACAACTAATGTTCTCAGTATTGATTATTTATTTATTGTATTTGCAGAGTTTGTCTTCTTTTGCACTTTGGTTGTTTATCATTCTTTGTGTGTAGTTTTTCACTAATTTTAGATTATTTCTTTGTTCTACTGTGAATGCTTGCAAGACGATCAATCTCAGTACAGTGTATGCTGACATATATGTATTTTGATAATAAATTTACATTGAACTTTGAACCTTCTCTGGCAGTTTGTTCCACGTATGGACAATTCCCTGTCTGTGCAAAAATACACATTAAGTGCTGGGGTACTCAGCAGGCCAGACAGCAGCTATGGAGATGCATGAACAGTTGATGTTTCAGACCCAGACCCTTCATCAGGACTGATAAAAAGTCCTGATGGATTCCTGGTGAATGGTTTCAGCTCACAACATCAACTATCGATTTCCTTCCATATCTACTGCCTGACCTGTTAAGTTCCTCTAGCATTTTCTGTGTGTTACTCAAAATTTCCAGCATCTGCAGAACCTCTTCTGTTTCCAACTCACCCCTCATGTCTTCTTTAAATCTTAATTCTTCGCATCCGAAATCTATGTTTTCTAGTTTCCCTCTCGTTCTCAGGATAAAAGACGATGATCACCCACCTTATCTATCCTGCTCATGATTTCATAAACATCTGTAACACTTTAAAAAGGCAGCATCATCATTAAAACCCCCATCAGCTACATCGTCTTCTGATTGCTAACATCAGGGAGGAAGTACAGGAGCCTGAAGATACACACTCAATGATTCAGGAATAGATTCTTCCCCTCTGCCATCAGCTTTCTGAACGGACATTGAATCCACGAACACTACCTCACTGCTTATTCTTTTTTTGCAAAGCTTATTTGATTATACTTTAAAATATATACATATATACTTTTTACTGCAATTCACTGTTTTTATTATTATGTATTGCAATGACCAGCTGCCACATAACAATAAATTTCATGACAGATGGCAGTGATATTAAACCTGATTCTGATTCTAACATCACCTCTCAGCCTCCTTTTCACTAGGGAACGCAGTCCCTTCCTTTAGAAACACACAAGGGAGTGCAGGAGGAAATCCACTAGTCATCCAGCAACTATGGAGGGAAGTAACATTTCAGTCTTAGTTCTGTCCTATCCATCCTTTTCCTTCCTTCCAGAAGACCCCAACCTTGTCGTGGTTTGGAGGCTCGCAAGCCTCAATGTCCCAGAGAGCCACTTCGGCTGGAGTCAGGGCTTTATGCTTTGACTCTTGGTAGGGTCACCCATGCCAAACAGGTCAAAGGGTAGAGGCCAGACTAAGGGTGGTTCACCGATCCTCCAGGTTCAGGAGTTCAGCTCAGGGCTAACAACCCTTATTGGTCAAAAAAATCTGTTGCGGAAACAGCAATGACGAATCCATCTACATCTGAGTGTGACAGTATTCCTGAGTCTCCATCTGGGGCTAATATTGCTCACAGTAGTGTAAACCAAGCTACGGACATGAAGGAACCCATGAACACAGCCTGAGATGGAGGACTTTCATTGCTGCCCTAAATGCCAGCATCGTAATGGGCAGTAGACATCCTTTCCTTATCACACAAATCAATACTCTGCGCAACAACCTTCCGAACATTTCCTGAACCCTCTCTACTTCAGTTCCCACCCCCCAACACCCTCACATTGTAAAAGATGAGAACTGCACACTACACTCAGTGGCCACTTCATTGGCACTCCTGTACTCCTGCTCATTAATGCAAGTATCTAATCACCCAATCATGTGGCATAAAGCATGCAGACATGGTCAAGAGGTTCAGACCAAACATCAGAATGGGGAAGAAATGTGATCTAAGTGACTTTGACTGTGGAATGATTGTTAGTGCTGGACAGGAGTGGTTTGAGTATCTCCGGGGATTTTCACACACAACAGTCTCTAGAGTTTACAGAGAATGGTGCGATAAGCAAAAAACATCCAGTGAGCGGCAGTTCCGTGGGCAAAAATGTCTTGTTATTGAGAGTTTCTATAGATGCTGCCTGGTCTGCTGAGTTCCTCCAGCATTTGTGTTTGCTGCTTGTTAATGAGAGAGGTCAGAGTTGGATGGCCAGACTGGTTCAAGCTGACAGGAAGGCAACAGTAACTCGACTAACCATGCCTTACAACAGTGGTGTGAGAAGAACATCTCTCCACAACACATTGAACCTTGAAGAGGATGGGCTACAGCAGCAAGAGAACCATGAACATACACTCAGTAGGCACCTTGGTAGGTACAGGAGGTCACTGAGTGTATACTTAAAGTATGTTCTCCCTGACATTCTGTAAAACTGCAATGTGATGTTCTAAATCCTGCACTCAATGCCCTGACCAATAAAGGCAAGTACGGACCAACAGGAAAAGAGAACATTTGAGAAGAATCATATCCTTCACTTCAACTTATTTAAGGAGCCTCTTGCCTTTCTTCATTTCATTGACACAGCGATGATCAGAATTCCATTAAATGTTCCTCTCTTGTTGCCACAAATTCCTAACATCCTGTCTCAAACACAATTTATTTCTCTTTCAAGCCGCAGTGTATTGAAATGTGATTTAACATGATATCTTACTCGTATTCATTTGTGAAACATGTCAGTAGGTCAGCGGTTCTCTCTAAGGCAAAGGTTGAAAATAAGACCAATAGGTGTACTGCGGGAGCACAATTAAGCCATTCGACCGATCAAGTTTGCTCTGCCATTCCATTATCGCTGATTAATTATGCCGTTAAATACTTGACCACCACAAATTCAAAGTACATTTATTATTAAAATATATATACATTATACAACCTTGAGATTCATCTCCTGACAGGCAACTACAAAATGAAGGAATTCATTCAAAAAAAGACTGTCAACACCCAATGTGGAGAAAAACAAAATGAATCATTCAAATAATAAAAGCAAGCATTTAGCATTCGGAACTGAAGCCCAAGAAAGAGAGTCCATCCGCAGACCCTCAGTTCAGCTCAATGACCCTCAGACCCCCGCCTCAGGCCCTGACGTCCCGACCTTTTTAATCTGGACTCATGCTTAAATGACTATACAAACATCAGGTTCAGTTGCTTCAATATGGTCTGGGGCCTGGACCCTGCTGCCTCGATTTGGCCTGTACCCAACCTTTTCAATTCAGCCTGGTGTCTAAATCCATTGAACCTTGGGACTTCCCTCGCTCCAGGCAACAGGACCACTGCTTCACCTTGCCTCAGTTCTACCACATCAAATCACGTTCAAGCCAATGGGGAGCTACAGGTTATTGTTTGCAGCGAGCGTTTGCCAGAAAATATGCGATAAATAAAACATTTAGTTGTTTTCTTTGTTTCGTTGGCCACCGGACAGTTGCGCCACCTTAAACCAGTCACATGTAGCAATGAATGCCACGCATTCGCCACCGTCTGGCTAAAGAAATTCCTCTTCATCTCTGCTCTAAATGGAAGCCCCTCTATTCTGAAGCTTTGTCCTCTGGCCCTAAACTCCCCCACTATGGAAAACATCCTCTCCACATTCATTCTTTTCATTCTGTCCAGGCCTTTCAATCCTCCATTGTTTTCAATCTCTCCCCTCATTTCTCTGAGCTCCAGCCCAGAGCCAGTAAATAATCCTCATTGATTAACCCTTTCATTCCCAGGATCATTCTTCTGGACCCTCTCCAATGACAGCTCATCTTTTCTTAGGTAAGGAGCACAAAGTGTTCACAAATCTCCGGTGTGGTCTGACAAATGCCTCATAAAGGCTCAGATTCACTTCTTTAGGTAGTACAGGTACATGGAAACTATAGTTGATTGTGAGATGTTCCTCAGTGGATAAACAGGTGATGCTGTTACCTACAGCCACAATGATTGGGGCTCAGTTCTGAACTCCTGTGCTGTATATATGGAGTTTGTGCGCTACTTCAGTTTCCTCCAGGCAATCAAGATTCCTCCCACATCCGAAGGACACATGGACCAGTAGGTTAATTGATGCTCCATGGAAAGCATCCTACCTGAATACATCTTGGCTCAGTACGACCACTAATTTGGCAAGGGAATTGGAACCAGAGTGATAATGCTGAGGACCGGGCAGTTGATATACAGATAACAGTGCGTAGTGAAACTGTAAGGAAGGACAGGCAGAAAACAGGGCAAATTTGCAGTCAGTGAAATGATTTCAAGTCTAACAGGGGGCCAAAATCAAAAAGATTGCTGAATACAGAACTGAAGGTGTTACACTGGAATCATGCAGAATCCAAAATAAGGTAGATGATCTTGTAGCGCAATCGGAGATTTCAAGCACAACATTATGGGCATCACTGAGTCATGATCGTTGTTCCCTCTAAGGTGTGCATGGGTGTACGTGCACACATCTTCTGCTATGAACACACAAAGGAATTTAATCTGCTCAGAAAAAGATGTCACTCTCTACCTCGTTGGCATGTTAAGTATGTTTCATGATTGTACATAATTACATTTCCTTTTCCGGTTTCTTACGTGGACAGTGTTGATAAGGTGGAGCTTGTGATGATTTGTCTGCAAATTTTAGAACTGGCTTATTTATACTGTTTTTATTGTAAGTATTGATTTACTATGACAAATTCCAAAGAAGCAAAGGGCATGAAGTGCAAAAGAACTGCTAGTTCCTTTAAAGCAGAATTGCTTAATGAAACAGTGCAAACTGCTACACTGAAAGCTCATGCGGTCAGGGATGTGCAGCTACGAGAAATATATATGTACAATACAGAGACCGGTGTTACCTGCATGTATTATCGCGATGCAAAAGTTGCCGGAGAATTTGCAAGTGGGAAGAAGTGGAGAGATATTTGGAAACTTGACTTTTTAAAGCATCATTTAGCAAGGAAACCCAATATGGACAATGTGCAAAAGCTCTGGTGAGAAAATCCTTCATTACCTGCTACAGGCCTGCTAGGTATGTTTTGTGAGAGTGCAGATGAACGAGAGCAAAAATGATCAAACCCAGAGAACATCAAAGTTCTCATTGACAGTGTCTTGCTAGCTGTTAAAATGAATACCCCTTTTTATAAAATTCAGTTCAGCACATTAATGAACATATGGTAAAATATGTTCAAATTCTGGACAGCTGGAGAAGGAAAAATTTTATA
Organism: Hypanus sabinus; assembly: GCF_030144855.1. Taxonomy (NCBI): domain Eukaryota; kingdom Metazoa; phylum Chordata; class Chondrichthyes; order Myliobatiformes; family Dasyatidae; genus Hypanus; species Hypanus sabinus. Next base: position 11,336,399 of record NC_082716.1, read on the forward strand.
CATTTTGCTTGTTTATTTCAAACAACTTCAATAACATGAGAAAAGGTTGATATTATTACATGTTATTGTACAGTATATGAGAAATAAGACTCCTTGATGTGAATTATTTTGTTTCTTTTAAACAGGGAACAACAAAATGAACTTGGAGGCTTATTATCCTTTGAATAGCTTCAGGTTTACTTCCACGTAAAAATTCCGTGTGCATATGTTGTTGTCAATGGGCAAAAAATTGCACAGCACTAGATTTTTTGCACACCCTGGTCATTAGAAATTAGAGGGAACATTAGTCATGGCTGAAAGAAGATCAAAGTTAGGAGCTTAACATCCAACAGTACACATTGTATTGCAAGAGTAGGCAGGTAGGCAGAGGAGGTGGGGTGGCTCTGTCGATAAAAAATGACGTCAAATCCTTAGAAAGAGGTGACATATGACTGGAAGATGTAGAATCCTCGTACTTAGAGTAAAGGAATTGCAAGGGTAGAAAGACCCTGATGGAAGTTATATACAGGCTTCCAAACAGTTACCAAGATCTGGGACACAAATTATAACGAGAAATAGAAAAGGCATGTAAAAAGGGCAATGTTACAATTGTTATGGCAGATTTTTAATATGCAGATAGATTGGGAAAATTCCAAGAGAAAGTATATGAGATGACCTTTTAGAACAGCTTGTGGCTGACCCCACTAGGCAGAAGGCTCTTCTGGATCGGATGTTGCGTGATGAACCAGATTTGATTTGGCATCTTAAGGAAAAGGAACCCTTAGGGTTAAGTGATAGACTTCACCCTGCAATTTGAGAGGGAGAAACTAAAGTCAGATGTATCAGCATTACACTGGAATAAATGGAATTAGACAGGCATGAGTGAGGAGCTGGCTGAAGTTGAATGGAAGGGGACACTAGCAAGGATGATGGCAGAGGTCATTGCTACAGGGGTCAGTGTTGGGACCACGTTTTTTTTTATTTTATATGTCAATGGTTTGGATGAAGGAATTAGTAGATTTGTGGCCCTGTCTGTAGATGATATAAAGATAAGTGGAGGGGCAGGTAGTGTTGAAGAAGCCGGGAGTCTGCAGAAATACTTAAACAGATTGGGAGAATAGGCAAAGAAGTGGCAGATAGAATATAGTGTAGAAAAGTCTATGGTCACACACATTAGTAGAAGGCATAAAGGTATAATCTATCTTCTAAATGGGCATAAGATTCAAAAATCAGAGACGCAAAGGGACTTGGGAATCCTCATGCAGGAGGTTAATTTACCGGTTGTAAGGAAGGGAAATGCAATGTCAGCATTCATTTTGAGAGGACTAGAATGAACATAAGAGCAAGTTTGTAATGCTGAGGCTTTAAAAGGCATTGATTAGACCTCACACGTATTATGAGCGGTTTTGGGCCCCTTATCTAAGAAAATATGTGCTGGCATTGGCGAGGGTCCAGAGGTGGTTCACAACTTGCTGGAGTTTAGGAGAATAAGGGGAGGATCTCATTGAAACCTATCGAATATTGAAAGGCATAGACAGAGTGGATGTGAAGAGGATGTTCCCTGTAGTGGGTGAGTCAAGGTCCAGAATGCATAGCCAAAGACTAAAGGGGTATCCAGAGTATGGTGAATCTGTGGAATTCATTGCCACAGATGGCTGTAGATGCCAAGTTATTGAGTATACTTGAAGTGGAGGTTGATAAGTTCTTCATTAGTTAGGGCCTCAAAGGTTACAGGGAGAACGCAGGAGAATGGAGTTGAGGGTGTTAATGTATCAAACAAGATGGAATGGCAGAGCAGTCAAATGGCCTAACTCTGCTCCTATGAAAGAAAGCACTGTTCTAACATGACCATACGAAACTGCAGAGCTCAGCAGATCAGCCTCCCCTCCATGGACTCTGTCTGCACTTCTCTCTACCTCAGTAAAGTAGCCAACATCATCAAAGATCCCACCCACCCTGGACATTCCCTTTCCCCCTTTTCCATCAGGCAGAAGATACAAAAATCCAAAGCCATGTATCACCAGGGTCAAGGACAGCATCTACCCCACTCTTATCAGACTATTAAGTAGTTCCATAGTATGATAAATTGGAGTCTTGACCTCACAATGTACCTCGTTATGACCCTTGTCCTTATGGGTTTTCTGCACTGCACTTTCTCTACAGCTGTTACACTTTATTCTGCATTGTTACTGTTTTGACTTATCCTACCTCAATGCACTGTGTAATGATTTGATCTGTATGAACAGTATGCAGGCCAAGCATTTCACTGTATCTCAATGCATGTGACAATAATAAACCAGCCCCAATTCCTAATTCCATTTCCATAAGACCATTAGACATAGGAGAAGAATTAGGCTATTCAGCCCATCGGGTCTGCTCTGCCATTTTATCATGGCTCCTTTATTAGCCCTCTCAACCCCATTCTCCTGCTTTCTCCCCATATCCTTTGACACCCTTGCTAATCAAGAACCTGTCAACCTCCATTTTAAATATTCCCAATGGCTTCCATATCCAGCTTGTCTGAGAGGTACAAAGCTGCAAATTAGTTGAAAGGGAATTGATGGCAATAGGTTACAGTAAAATAAGTATGGGGGCGGGGGTAAAATGAGATTACTCTCTGTCAAAAACTTTGACTAACTTCTATAGACATGTAGTGGAGAGTGCATTGACTGGCTGCATCACTGTCTGGTATGGAAGCACTAATGCCCTTGAATGGAAAAAGTAGTGGATATGGTCTAGTCCATCATGGATAAAGCTCTCCCCACCATTGAGCACATCCACATGCAGCCTTCTCACAGGAAAGCGGGATCCATCTCCCACTACCTAGGTCATGCTCTGTTCTTGCTGCTGCCATCAGGAAGAAGGTACAGCAGCCTCAGGATTCATACCACCAGGTTCAGGAGCAGTTATTACCCCTCAACCAGAGGGGATGACTTCACTCAACTTCACTTGACCTATCAGTGAACTGCTCCAATAACCTATGGACTCACTTTCAAAGACTCTTCATCTCAAGTGTTTGATTTATTTATTTATTATTATTTCTTAATTTTTCTTTTGTATGTGGACACTGGTTGTCCACCCTATTTGTACAGTTTTTTCATTGACTCTATTATGGTTATTGGATTTACTGTGAATGCCCGCAAGAAACAAATCTCAGGGTTGTATATGGTGACATATATGTACTTTGATAATAAGTTTACTTTGAACATTGAACTTTGAACTTTGACCTTGTACTCTCCCTTCCCACCCACCCCTCCCCCTATGCCAATTTCTGACTTCCTCCCGCTTCCTTTCCAGTGCTGATGAAGGGTTTCGGCTCAAAACATCCGCTGTTTATTCCTCTCCATAGATACTGCCTGACTTGCTGAGTTCCTCCAGCATTTTGTGTGAAAATTTGTTGTTCATACTGTTCATGCAGTTCAATGCACTGAAGTAGAGCAAACAGAAAACAGAATGCTGAATAAAGTGTAACAATTGCAGAGAAAGTGCAGTGCAGGTAAACTATAAGGTGCAGGATCATAACAAGATGGATTCTGAGGCTAAGAGTCCAACTTATTTTACTAGGGGACCATTCAATAGTCTTATAACAAGTAGAAGTCACTGGTATGTATTTTCAGGCTTTTGTAAACCTCAACAATCCTAGCTTGTTTTTCATTCTAAAGCAGTTTTTTTTTGCAGATCTTTCAACCACTTTCTTGCCATGTGATTGACTGTCTAAGCATTGTCAGCTAAAAGGCACAGTCAGAAAATCACCACTACTTAATGAGAATACTACTGCCACACTCCCACAGAAGAAAAACACCTGCTCATGGCTTCTTAACATCAGTTAAGTGGTAAATCTTTAATTAGTCGCAGGCAATATAGAAAAGAATGATGCAGAAGATACATTATGCCTCCAGATTGCTGTGGTTTGACATCACACTGCCCTCAACTGGTGACAGAAGAAATTACAAGCATAAGTCAGCTTTTGAATCTGTATTGCAATGGTTTTGAGAGAATTAATGGTAAAGTCGGATAGTAAGCACAGAGGTAAAATGTAACTGACAAAGAAGGCTGGAAAATAGGTTTTAGTTTCCCTTACTCCACAACTTGTGAGGTTGCATGAATGCTTCACAAGTGTAAGATCTCTCACCCAACAACAATCCCTGGAAGCAAGTCCGGAAGATTTTAAAAAAAGAACTCGCCTTTCTCTGCATTTAGGTATCAGAATCAGAAACAGAATTAGAATCAGAGTCAAAGTTCAAAGTAAATTTATTATCAAAGTACATATAGGTCACCATAAACACACAAGATTCTGCAGATGCTGGAAATCCAAAGCAATGCACACAAAATACTGGAGGAATTCAGCAGGTCAGGCAGCATCGACAGAAATGAACAAATGGTTGACATTTTGGGCCAAGATCCTTCTTCAGGACTGGAAGGAAAGGGAGGAGATGCCAGAATAAAAAGGTGGAGGAGGGGAAGGAGGAGAGCTAGAAGGTGATAGGTGAAGCCAGGTGAACGGGAAAAGTATAGGGCTGGTGAGGAAGGAATCTGATAGGAGAAGAGAGTGGACAATAGGGGAGGGGCACCAAGGGGTGATGATAGGTAGGTGAAAGGGGAGAGGAAGGGAAAAGATTTTTTTTACCAGAAGGAGAAATCAATGTTCATGCCATCAAGTTGGAGGCCCCACCACCCTGAGGGTGGCTTCATTGTGGCACAAGAGGAGACCATTGATTGCCATGTCGGAATGGGAGTTAAAATATTGGGCGAAGACGTTCCCAAATTGATAGTGGGTCTCACCAATGTAATGTCCGTCCTCATTTCCAACCGGGGTCCAAAACAGTCCTTCCAGGTGAGGCAACACTTGATCTGCGAACCTGTTTGTATTTCATCCAGTGCTCCTGATGTAGTCTCCACTATATTGCTGAGATATGTCGCTGACCCCTTTACCTTGTCCATCCATTGAGTTTTCGTTCCTCTCCCTTCCCCCACCTTTTAAATCCGGCATCTTCATTCCTTTTCAGTCCTGAAGAAAGATCTCGGCCCAAAATATCGACTGTTTATTCATTTTCATGGATGCAGCCTGACCAGATGAGTTCTTCCAGCATTTTGGATATATGTCACCATATACTACCCTGAGATTTATTTCCCTGCAGACATTCACTACAAATACAAAGAAACACAGTAGAATCAATGAAAAACCATGCACAACAAAGATGCAAATAAAATAAAGGAAATAATAATAATGAATAAATCCATAGGTAATAAATACTGGGACTATTACCTGTAGAGACCTTGAAAGTGAGCCCGTAGCAGTGGAATCAGTTCAATGTGGGGTGAGTGATCTACTCGTTTCAGGAGCCTGATGGTTGAGTGGTAAAAACTGTTCCTCAGCTTGGTGGTGTGGGACCTGAGGTTCTTGTATCTCCCTCCAGATGGCAGCGGTGAGAAGAGAGCATGGCCTGGAATGTGGGGTCCTTGATGATGGATGCTGCTTTCTTGTGACAGTGCTCCTTGTTGATGTGCTCAGTGGAGGAGAGGGCTTTACCAGTGATGGACTACACTGCCCTCACGACTTTTTGTCGGGTTTCCCGTTCAAGACCATTGGTGTTTCCATACCAAGATGTGATGCAACCAGTCAATATATTCTCCATTGTGTGTCTATAGAATGTTTATCTGCAGGTTTATTACCACAGACATATGCTGTGAAAGTTATTGTTTTGCAGCAGCAATATAGTGCAATATGTAAAATATATGATAAATTATAACAGGAAATATATTTCTGCGAACAGTTAGAGGAAAAGGCAGGTAGGTGGAGATGAGTCCTTGGCCAGGTCGGCCATGATCTTATTGAATGGCAGAGGAGGGTCAATGGGCCAAATGGCCTACTGGCCTACCCCTGCTTCTATTTCTTATGTTGTTATGTTGTTTATATATATACAATTTATGCATATAAGGTATGTATAATAGTTTACGTACCTGAGTCTGTGTGTGTGTGCGTGTGCCCTTAACTCCGGGAGCGTCGTCGGGGCACCGACATGACAAGCATTTTGCACCAATCTTTTCAGTGATTGCTCATTGTATGGCGTCTTGGGCAACTGAAACATGGTGGAGTCCATCCCTCTCCAGGTTTTTTTTTATGAGGTCGAGTTGCTAGCTCAACACTCAACCCTGGCGCAGATGGAAAGCGTGCGAAGGAGCTGGCCGGGTTCGAACTCGGGACCTCTCACCCCGAAGTCCAGTGCAGATGCCACTACGCCACCAGCTGGCAATATATGTATGCATGTGTGTATATATACATCTTAATAAAATTTTATTTAACCTTTGTTCCTTTCCGTGCCTTGTGGCATCGGGTGGCAATTTCGCAGTTTCTTTAGAATTTTTTTCTGTATTTTTAAACGAGGCCAACTGGCTAGCTCAATGCTTACCCCAGCATGGATAGAAAATGTGCAAGGAGCCAGTTTTATTCAAACACCAGACACTCTCCTCGAAGTTCAGTGCAGGTGCCACCAGACCACTGGCCTGCAATTTCTATATAAAACAAATTATTTATATATATACAGTTGGGTGTGGCGGTTGTTAATGCACATGTACATGTGATAAATAAACCTGAAGCTGAATCTCCAGCAGAAATCTGAATATCTCGATTTTCCGTGCTGGAGTACGGACTTCAACTCCATGCTGTTTCTATGTATCTGAGCTATCTATCTATCTATCTTTCTTTCTTTCTTTCTTTCTTTCTTTCTTTCTTTCTTTCTTTCTTTCTTTCTTTCTTTCTTTCTTTCTTTCTTTCTTTCTTTCTTTCTTTCTTTCTCTCGTGCTGCCTGTGGGAGGATGAATCTCAGAGTTGTATTCTGTATACATACCTTGAGAATAAATCTTATATTTATTGTGTTTTTATTATTAGTGTCTTTACTTTATCATGTTTTTAATGCTACATTGGATCTGGAGTAACAATTATTTTGTTCTTCTTTATACTTGGGTACTGGAAACAATCTTGAATCTTGAATCGTGTCTACCCTGATGGGTAAGTAACCCCGCTGAGTGTAGGTAAGTGGTAAAGGAAGCAGGGGTGCTGTAGAGTTAAAGGGAAATAAGAAAGGGAAAGGAACTGTTGAGAGTCTGCTAGGTACATGGTAGGGTAGCAGTTAGCATTATGCTTTAAAATGCAAGAGCTAGTTCAATTTCTGCCACTCTCTTTAAGGAATTGGCACATTCTCCCCATGGTCCCGTGGGCTTCTGCTGGGCGTTCTGGTTTCCTCCCGCATTCCAAAGACATACAAGCTAGGCTTAGTGAGTTGTGAGCATGCTATGTTGGTGCTGGAAACTGGGGTGACACTAGTGGGCAGCTGCCAACACATACTGGGACTGTGTTGATCGTTAACGCAAACAAGTCATCTCAGTGTATGTTTCGATGTACATGGTGACAAATATAGCTGAAGTTAATCTTCAAATGCTAAAGCTAGTGTTGGCGGGATCTACAATGGGCCCAATGGACTCTTTCCATGCCATTATAGGCAACTGCAATGTTTTCCCACACCATCAGGTTCAAGAACAGCTACTTCCTTCAACCATTTAGTTCTTGTACCAGTCAGCAAAAACCCTCGTCACCACCTCATGATACAACACTGTGACCACTTTGATCATTTTGCATTAAAATGAACTTTGTATTTTCTTTCTTCTTCTAATTTTGTTCTTTTTATGTAAAAATTGTGTATAATTTATGCGTAATTTCTTGTGAATGCTGTTTATGTGTGTGTTTGCAATGTTGCTGCAAGTACATTTTCATATGCATGCACTTGTGCAGAAGACAATAAATTCAACTTTGGCTTGGACTTCTGCTTTAAAAAATGTTCAGAGTTATAGTATTATAGAACACTGCAGTATAGAAACAGGGCTTTCTAGTCCATGCTGAACTATTAAGCTGCCTAGTACCATCAACCCATATGCGGATCATAGCTATTCATCACCCCCCATCCAAATACTTATCCAAATCTCTCCTAAAATTTGAAATTGATCCTGCCGGCAGCTTGTTCCACACTCTCACCACCGTCTGAGTGAATAAGTTCCTCCTCATGTTGCCCTTAAACATTTCACCTTTTACCCTTTACCCATGACCTCTAGCTGTAGACTCACCCAATCTCAGTGGGAAAAGTCTGCTTTGTATTTGCCCTTTTCTATTCCCCTCATAATTTTGCATATTTTTATCAAATCTCGGTTCGTTCTTCTACTTTCTTGAAAATAAAGTCATAACCTTTCAAACTTTCACTATAATTCAGGTCTTTGAGTCCTGACAATATCCTTGTAAATTTTCTCTGCACTCTTTCAATCTGCCCTGTAGGCAGCTGCGCAAAACTATTCACAATACTCCAAATTAGGCCTCACCAACATCTTATACAATTTCAACATATGTAACGTTCGACTCCTGTACTCAAAATATTGATTTATGGCCAGTATGCCAAAAGCTTTCTTTACAACCCTATCTATCTGAGACACCACCATTCAAAGAATTATGGGTTCCTATTGGTTAATATTTATATTATATATTTGGGTTTATATATTAAAAGCAAGTTGCAGGGGTCTAGAAGAAGATAGAGCCTTATACATCATTAGGCTTTTCAAAAAACTGGAGATTTGACCTCCTTCTGTGCACTAGTATTAAATGGAAATTATGTACTCCTGTTCAACGATGAATAAGAAAACACTTCCAGAATCGAATTTTCATCCTCTGACTCATCTTGTGGAAATAATTAACAACGCCAGCAAAATAGTTTTCTGCATTTGGTGTGATTGAGGTACATACATGGTTTAACATTTTCTTTCACTGGAAAAATATAAAACCCACAACACTAACAGGAGTAATTTTACATATCTGTTTTGCAATGGCTTATCACAGATACAAGAAGGAATGCACAAAATACACTCAGTGGTCTCTTCATTAGATATTTCTTGTGCTTGGTGAGTGTATGTTCATAGCCTTCGGCTGCTGTAGTCCACCTACATCAAAATTCAACGTGACGCTTGTCCAGAGATGCCCCTCTGCACACCACTGTTGCAACTCGTGGTTATTTGAGTTACTGTTACCTTCCTGTCAGCTCGAAACAGTCTGGCCATTCTCCTCTGACCTCCCTCATTAACAAGGTGTTTTCACCTACAGAGATGTACGCCACTGTAGTATCATGCTCCTGCCCACAGAACCTGCTGCTCTCTGGATGTTTCTCTGTAAACTTTAGAGACTATTATGAGTTAAAATCCCGAGAGAGCGGCAGTTTCTGAGATACTCAAAGCACCCCGTCGGGCACCAAGAATCATTCCATGGTCAAAATCACTTAGGTCACATTTCTTCCCCGTTCTGATGTTGTGTCTGAACAACAACTGAACCTCTTGACCATGTCTGCATGCTTTTATGCATTGAGTTGCTGCCGCATGATTGGCTGATTAGATATTTGCATTAATGAGCAAATTAATGAGGTGTACCAAATAAACTGGCACTGAGTGTACATTCATGTGGTTGGCTAAAAAGAAGTGGAATATTCCAGAAACCTCTGATGTAAAAACTGAAATCCCTAGAAACATCTGGCTTCTCTGGAGAGAGAAAATTAATGTTTTAGCAACACACAAAGGCACCGAAGGAACTCATCAGGTCAGGCAGCATCTATGGAGGGAAATGGGCATCCAATTTTTCAGTCTGAGACACTTCATCACAACCGGAAAGGAAGAGGGGAACAGTAGGCATAAAAGAAGTGGGCGAATGAACAGCTAACGTTATCAGAACTCTGCTGAATCAGAGGTGGCGCATGTTCAAGATGGCATGCACAGAAATTTTGTTGGCACAAGACATGCTGCGCCACCCCCCAATTCTTTAATCCCCACCCATAATAAGAACATACCGCACATAATGATTCTCTTTTCTGCCAAATGAAGCAGCAAATGTTTTTTTTACAACCCGAGAGCAGCTTTTTGTTTTGACAGCAAACGCCTCACGCCGGCTTGGTGCCATCTAGACGGTTGTGCGAACGTGAGATGTTGAATGAGGCATTCTGACATCATTGCAAACCTGGTGTACACATCGGTATTTGGAATGTACACAGTTACACTAACAATACCATGTAGAAATTATGTTATTTTTCAATTGCCTTTTGAAAGATTACTATTAATAACTTTGTAAACAGGTTTTTAAAAATGCTTCATTTACTTCAATCTGTTTCTGATATACAGTACTGTGCAAAAGTCTTACACACACATATATATATAGCTTCGGTGCCCAAGATGTTTTCACAGTACTGTGTTCGTCAAGGTGGAGTGAAGAGCAAGCTTGTAAATCTGGTGGGAGCACAGGATGTTGGGAATAGTGAGTGTGGAGTGTCGTGGGAGGGGTGTGGGACAGGTGGCAGATAAGGAGGGGCAGGTGATGGTGTAGGTGCAGACATACTCAGCCATGAGACACCAGGCAAGGTCATTTGATTCCAAACAATTGGTTTATTGATCAATACAGGATGTCTCTCTAGTGCTTCTCACTCTGTTCCCTCTCCCTTCCCCTTTTCCCAACCATGATTTCCCTCTCCCAGCTCCATTCCCACTGTCAGTCCACATCAGAGACCCATGTCAGAATCAAGTTTATCATCGCTATTAGATGTTTCTTATTTTTACTTGTTGTTTAAGACTAAGACTCCTGCACAATACTGTACTTGCATTAATAATAAGCAATTAATACTCTTAAATGAGCAACAATATTTCTCCTTTTCCTTTAAAATAAAAGTCCATAATTATTGTTACTAATTCATCAGTAACAGCATGTGATCACCGATTGAGTTTTGACTCCCACCGTTGTCTAGAGGGAGTTTGTATGTTCTCCCCATGACCACGCGGATTTCCTCTGGATGCTCCAGTTCCCTCTCGCATGCCAATGACGTCCAGATTAGAGTCAGAAAGTTGTGGGCATGCAATCTCGGTGCCAGACATGTGGTCACATTTGCAGGCTGTTCCCAGAACAGTCTCATACAGTGCTGATCACAGACGCAACTGATGCCTTTCACAAACACAATGATTCTGCAGATGCTGGAAATCCAGAGCAATATGCACAAAAGGCTGGAAGGACTTAGCAGGTCAGGCAGCATCAATAGAGGGGTTTAGCCAGTCAATGTTTTGGGCTGAGATCCTTCATTAGGACTGTTTCAATGCTATTTCAATGCTCTCACGACCAGTCTGTGCAACAGTTTCTTCCCACAAGCCATCAGATTCCTCAATACTCGGGGTCTAGACTGACATTGTAATATGTCCTCTGCTGTGCCTATTGTCTTGTTCATTAATTATTATACTGCCCTGCACTGTTTTGTGCAGGGCTGTAGCCTAGTGCAGTTTTTATGTTGTTTTACGTTGTCTAGTGTAGCCTTGTGCTGTCTCACATAGTCTAGTGTAATTTTGTGTTGTTTCATGTAGCACCAGAGTCCTGGAGGAATGTTGTTTCATTTTTACTGTGTACGGTGCCAGCAGTTTATGGTCGAAATGACAATAAAAGCAACTTGAATTTGAACTTGAACTTGAAACAGGTTCACTGCCCTTGGTTGTGATAATCTATCATTGACCCTAAACAATGACAGGATCGTAATGCTCCTATCCAGTTTCTTTTCACTCTTCAAAATGCCAGCAGATACACGCCGAGGCTCTCCATCACTTCCTTGTGAAAGTACCTTTCATTCTAGCTGCAAAACTTCCTCCCTTAGAGAGAAACATTAACATGCGAGTCCACGGCCTCCTCTACAGACATGATGAGGTCAAAGTCAGGTTGGAGCAGCAACACCTTATATTCCGCCTGGGTAGCCTCCAACTGGGTGGCATGCCCGATGGCTTCTCCAACTTCTGGAAATCTCTCCCCCCACTATTCTTCTCTCTTTTTCCATTCACCATTCTGGTTATCCAGTCACCCTTCTCCTCACTTGCCAACCCCTCATTCTGGTTCCACCCCCCCTTCCCTTTCTGCTATGGTCCACTCTTCCCTCATGCCTGGTTCCTTCTCCTTCAACCACTCACCTCTTCTACCTACCACATCAAAACGTCTCACTTCACCACCCCCGCCTTCCCCTCATCTGGTCTCACCTGCCAAATCGTGCTCCTCCTCATCCATCCAGCTTCTCATTCTGGCATTTGCCTCCGTCCTTTCCAGTCCTGCTGAAGGATCTTGGTCCAAAACGTCGGCTGTCCAGAATGCTGCCTGATCTGCTGAGTTCAGAATTAGAATAAGGTTTAATATCACCAAAATCTGTTGTTTTGTGGCAGCAGTGCAGTGCAATGCGTAAAGAATACTATAAAATAAAATAAGAAATATAAATATATATATATCTATATAAAATTAAATTGAATAAGTAATACAAAAAGAGAGCAAAAATAGTGTGGTAGTGTTCATGGACTGGTTCATTATCCATTCAGAAATCAAATGCCAGAGGGGAAGAAGCTGTTCCTGAAATGTTGAGTGTGTGTCTTCAGGCTTCTGTACTTCCTTCTTGATGGTAGCAATGAGAAGAGGGCATGTCTTGGGCAATGGGGGTCCTGAATGATGGACAGCGCCTTTTTCAGGCATCATCGTTTGAAGGTATCCTTGTTACTTCATCCTCCCCCATTCTGTGTGTGCCGTGGATTCCAATCCATTTAGGCTTTTTGATTTTGCTCACAATGCTGTCTAAATTATCTGTCCAATTTATATCATTTCTCAGACAAGATGCACCACTGAAAATTTAATATCAGCAAGCAATTATTACAGAATTAATGTGTCATAACTATATTGTGTCAATTAACCCTCAGTACTAATTGTTTGTACAGTCAATGAGTGAATGTTGCCAACTCTGGCTTCAAGGTTAACAAACAAGAAAAAGTATCCTGACATTTGTTTTCTGATCTCTTTTGTGGTAATTGGGCCACTGAAGGATAATTCATTTTCTCAGTAGCTCATACAGGCATTAATTTTATACAAATCGGTTGGCACAACACAATCTTTCAAGCTAAATTTGGATTCCTATTCAATCACTTACAGAGACAATCAAAAATGAAAAATACAAGAAGTTCAGATGCAGCAAAATCTGAAGAACTCAGCAGGTCGGGCAGTATCTGTAGAATGAGACACAAGAAGGAAGGATCACACGTGCACAGTGTTGTCCGTGTCAAATCGAATCAGCGATGACTGTGCTGGGGAGGGCAGCCTGCAAGTGTTGTCACACTTACAGTCATAGAGTCGCAGAAAAGTACAGCACAGAAGCAGGCCCTTCGGCCCATTTAATCCACGCCAAGCCTGCATGAGGGCCATAGCCATCCATGTACCTATCCAAACATCTCTTAAGTGTTTAAAGTGAGCTCGCATGCACCATGGAGCATTGGAGACACAGTGAATCTGGGAAGCTGCAGAATCCAGTCAGCAGCAGGCAATCTTACACCCACCAAAATAACTCACACCACTGCCAAGAGGAAAGGAAATGGATGTGCTGAGGAATCTCCAAGAAGATATTAGTGAGAAGGTATGTGAATTATCTAAGGACAAGCTGGTAGAACTCAATAGCTTCCTTCAGCTCCCAGGAGAGGACATAGCTAAGAAAGCATGGTTGTCTCCTGTATCCTTAATAAGTGTCCATCTGAAAAGAGAGGAGTTGGGAATTCTGGAGGACAGTGGCATGTCTGAACTTCTACTGGTTAGAGACAAGTGACTGATGAAATGGAGGAAGGAATCAGGAAAATTACAGGAACCCACAGTTCAATACAAAGGTCAGCTCCTAACAGGATGAACTCAGAGATCCACAGAGTTTATTTCAGAGGGAAATTGTCACAACAGCGTGGTGCAAAGACTTTAAAATACCTGGTCAGGTTGGTGAGCCTGGTCGGAAAGTTGAGTTGTCTTTCTCTAGCCTTGTTTGCCAGATAGGAAACACCCTAACCAGAAGCTCTCCAGAGGAGGAGGTACTTGGTGCAGTGTCCAGAGTGCCTGGGCTCCAGTTGTGCAGTTATCTTGAGGGTAAGTCAGACCTGGTCTGAACTCACCTACCCTTAGACAGATCCTTCGCTCACAGAAGGGGTTACTGAACTGAATCAGCAGCTCAGAGCAGAAGCCCAACGCGGTACTGAGATGCCACAAAGTTTCTTAGCATGTTTCCTTGACCTGAAGTACTGGTTGCCTCACAGGAAGCAGAGCCTGGTCTGAAATATGACCCAGTCTTGGTGCAGAGAATGATTTAACATACTGTACTCATCGGATAGCAAAGTGATTGTATTCAAAACGACTTTCAGCCATACCTTTTAGATCCCAAAACCTCAGATGGGGTACTATTACAGAAGCGAAACATTGCATGTCCAATCGAAACGGAGAAAAGAATAAAAGGACGGCAGCTGGGTCGGCCGGCTCTGCCAGCATTCACTGCACAGTTAGAGGAACATCCCATTGGGTATAAATGTCAGATGGAAAACACTCATATTGACCTTATGTCAGAGTTGAAAACACTTAGTGAAGACATTGCACAGGTCAACAGCTCATACCTGGGTGTCAAAAATGCTTTACAGTTTCAAATAGAAAACAGGGGGTGGGGGCAACTCCTTCTCAGCTGCAGCACCTGGCTCAGAGTTGCCAGCAGTATGCAGTAATATCATATGCATTGCTGTCTGAAGCTCTGCAGCCACGCCAAGCAGTTCCACAGAATTATTCACTTTCACCACAGCAACACAGAGTTGCTCAACAGTATCCAGTCCCAATACATCCATATCCTGGCCCACCTCAGCGGCTTCCTTCACCACAAACTAGACAGTGCTTCCACTATCAGCAAAGAAGATGTGAGGGACTGTGCTCCTACTGTGGTAGCTGCGAGCACTGCTTCGTGATTGTAAAGCACAAGGAATAATACAGCCCATCCACCAGTATTCTAGTTGCTGGCTGTCAAGTCAATGAGCATTCGTCTGTAATTTCACTGGTGGGCAGACCGTCCCTTGTGGAATGTTACTGAAGCGATATGGGACACAGGTTCACTGGTGTGCATCGTAGACGAGCAGTGGAAAGCTAGGCTCTTACCTGGAGTGGACTGAGGTGCTATAGAGGCATTACAGCTGGTGGCAGCCAATGGTGCAAGCATGTCATATGTACAATGGGTTGAGATCACTTTAAAATTAGCTTTGCCTGATGCAAAACATAAAAACATAGAAAACCTACAGGCCCTTCGGCCCACAATGCTGTGCCGAACATGTCCCTACCTTAGAACTACCTAGGCTTTACCCATAGCCCTCTATTTTTCTAAGCTCCATTTACCTATCTAGGAGTCTCTTAAAAGATCCTTATCATATCTGCCTCCATTACCATCATCAGCAGCCCATTCCACGCATTCACCACTCGAACTTATCCCTGACATCTCCTCTGTACCTACTTCCAAGCACCTTAAAACTGTGCCCTCTCGTGTTAGCCATTTCAGCCCTGGGAAAAAGCCTCTGACTATCCACATGATCAATGCCTCTTATTATCTTGTACACCTCTATCAGCTCACCCCTCATCCTCCGTCGCTCCAAGGAGAAAAGGCCGAGTTCACTCAACTTATTTTCATAAGGTATGCTCCCCAGTCCAGACAACATCCTTGTAAATCTCTGCACCCTTTCCATGGTTTCCACATCCTTCCTGTAGTGAGGCGACCAGAACTGAGCACAGTACTCCAAGTGGGGTCTGACCAGGGTCCTATATAGCTGCAACATTACCTCTCCGTACAAAGGGATTAATCACACCAGTTCTGGTTCTGAAAAGCAGACCTCAATCTCATTCCATCACTGGATTCAACGTGATTGAACAGATTATAAAGGAGAATGACAAAAGGAGACTTAACAACAGGGAGGGAGAACCTTTGTCTGAAACAGTAAGAGCTGCATTCCCTAGCCTGAACAGAGGCAAAATCAAGGTGTTCATCAATCTGATTAGCATTGAGAATCCCTGTGAGTATCAAGTAAAGTCATGTGGTGAACTACATGTACCTGTCTGGACACGCCCCCCCCCCCCCACAGCTGACTGTTCCTGTAGCTCCTCCCACTGACCCCTGTATAAAGGTGATTGGAGGCACTGCTCCCCACTGATGCACCATCAATAACTCACTCTGAGACGTAAGGTGAGATATCGGCTTTTATTGACTGGAAGAAGGAACAAGCAGTGAGTGACCACCATACTACATCCTGGAGACTGAGAGGCCGGGCTCAGGCCTTGATCGCCTTTGTACAGGGGTCTGTGGGAGGAGCCACAGGAGCAGTCAGCAGGGGGCATGTCCAGACAGGTATACAGGTATATGTAGTTCACCACACCCCCTCAGTCTCCAGGATGTTGAGTGATGGTCTCTTGCTGCTGACAGTGCATTCTTCCAACTAATAAAAGCCTTTCTCGCCTCACGTCTCCGAGAGTTATTGATGGTGCATCAAGGCAGTAAAGAGAGTTACATACTAGAATGTACAGCAATGCAAGTTCAATGCAATGCACAGTGTCCATTTGTGAGTGAAGAGAAAATAATGCTCCTTGAACCAGAAGTGGACCCACAGTGGGCAGAAGGTCTTGAACTGTGGGAAACACTTGTAACACTCCAGAGGGATGCATGTCCGTGCATTGTTATTGACATGCACAACAGAACAGACCATGACGTCGTGCTTGCTGAGAAGACAGCGCTCGGGATGTTGCAGCCAGTTAAGTCCGCGATCCCTGTCACTGCGCAAGAAGGTGCCATTTCCGACACCAAAAAGAGGATGATCAAGGTGAACTTGACTCTGATTTGTGGGATCTCCCAGTCGATGTGTGCCACCTAAATATTAAACAGAGGCAGATCATGAAGCAGATGCTACAAGAGGAATGTCACTCCTTTTCAAAATCAGACAATGACATTGGATGTATCAAAGATTTGCAGCTGAGCATCTCTCTCAAAGATGTTGAACCAGTTATCTGCTCTTATATTTGAGTTCCAAAACCTCTCTATAACAAAATTAACATCACTTGCACAACTTTATCATTAGCAGGTGGATCAAAAAATCTAACTTGTCTTACACCTCGCCAATCATGTGTCAGAAAGAAAGGTGGAACCCTTCATCTATTGATTATAGGGACCTGAATAAGAAAACTATTCCTGACCTCCAGCCCATTCCACAAGTGCAAGATATTATGGACAGCTTAGGGGGTAATGCTTGGTTTACATTACTTGACCAGGAGAAAGCCTGCCATCAAGGATTCATAATGAAGGAAAGCAGGCCACTAACAGCCTTCATAACACCCTGGAGCTTGTGTGAGTGGGTTCAAATTCCCTTTGCACTCATGAATATGCCTGCAGCCTCCTGACGTTTCGTGGAGGAGTGAAGGATTATGGGTATGCTGGTGTTCACTGAGACCTTTGTTGAGCATGTTGGTGCAGTGAGAAGAGAGCTACAGCAAATACGGGAGCATGGAGTGAAACTTAAACTCGGCAGGTGTGAGTGCTTCAAGGCTGAGGTTCATTACGTGGGGACAATCGTGCTGGCAGAGGGATATCGGATGGATCCTGCAGACACCATGGCACTGACAGCGCTGAAAGAGAAGAAGCCGGCCTCAGTGGGAGAGCTGCAAAAAATTCTGGGTCAAAAGCTACTATTGGCAATACATTAAAGATTTCTCTCGAATTGCAACACCTCCCCCACCCCCCGCCATGACTTGTTAAAAATAGAGATGTCAGTGACCAAAATCAGCTCAGTAGGTAGGGGTAGCATTGAAAAGACAAATAAAAATAGGAACTATGTGCCCTCTTGCCAATTGTTCACTTGGACAGAGACACATCCTTGGAGAAGCCTTGGAGAAGCTGATTGATTGCTTAGTACAGCCACCTGTACTGGGATTCCCAGGGCCTGCACAACCATTCATTGCAGAATGCAGAAAAAAAGATACCACCTACATAGAGGGAAATTGGAATTCCTTGCCTTGAAGTGGGCAATTACTGAAAAATGTAGGGATTGCCAGTGCTATGCCCCACATTCATAGTTTACAGTGACAACAACCCTCTCACATACATTCTGTCTTCAGCACAGTTGAATGCAACCAGGCATAGATTCTGAACTGGCCAATTTCTACTTCGCTGTCTGTTATTGCCCAGGAAAAGAAAATGCTGTTGCTGACTCTTTGTCCGGAATACCAGTAAGCATGGAAGCAAATATGAGTGATTGCAAAGAAGAAATCTTACCTGATTCATTGGGAACCACAGTCCAGGCCATTGAAGTACAGCGAAATGCAGGCATACCCTGGTCCATGGCAGTATCTATGCCATTAGACACAGTAAATGTTGACTTGGTGAACACATCAGTTCCACCACTCTCCAGGAGAGAGATCCATCAAGCACAGGAAGAGGATGGTGACATCAAAACGGTAATCAAATCTGGTACACTCAGGTTCAAAGCCTACTTTTCAACAAATACAAACATTACTTTACTTTATAGTCACCAAACAATTGATACTAGAACGTACAATCATCACAGCGATATTTGATTTTGTTCTTCGCGCTCCCTGAAGTACAAAGCAAAGTAAATATAATGAAAATTTAAATTATAAATCATAATTAGAAAATGGAAAAGGGAAAGTAAGGTAGTGCAAGTCAGGTCCGGATATTTGGAAGGTACGGCCCAGATCTGGGTCAGGATCTGTTCAGCAGTCTTATCACAGTTGGAAAGAAGCTGTTCCCGAATCTGGTCGTACAGACCTTCAAGCTCCTGAATCTACTCCCGGAGGGAAGAGGGACAAAAAGTGTGTTGGCTGGGTGGGTCGTGTCCTTGATTATCCTGGCAGCACTGCTCCGACAGCGTGCGGTGTAAAGTGAGTCCAAGGATTAAGCAAGTGAGCCAGCAGCTTTCAGTGAGAGTGGGATAAATTAGTATTGGATGAGGATGGCATCCTTCATTGGAAAATTGCCCAGTGAGCACAACAGAGCTACCTGAGAAGCTCAAGAGCACAGTCCAGAGAGAGCTACAAAATAAAATGGGACACCAAGGCATTGATCACACAACAGCTCTGGTAAGACAGACGCTTTCCATATTGGGAAACAAAGACACCACTCAAGAGCATCATGACAAAGCAGCCATTTGAACTTGTGTCAGTTGACTTTCCTCACCCAGACAAGTGCAAGCATGGATACGAGTACATTCAGGTGATTTATGACCATTTTACACCATTTGCACAGGCATACACCACAACCTCGAAGACAAGAAAAGCTGTCGCTAACAGCCTTTTCAATGACTTTGCCCAGAGGTTTGGGTTCACATCACGAATCCACCCTGACCAAAGGGCTGGATTTGAGAACCAGCACTTCGTGCAACTGAGAAAACATAGCAGCAAAGCTGGATCAAGAACTACACCGTACGACTTCCAGGGAAATGGACAGGAACTACACTGTACCACCTCCAGGGAAATGCACAGGAACTACACCCTACCACCTCCAGGGAAATGGACAGGAACTACACCCTACCACCTCCAGGGAAATGGACAGGAACTACACCGTACCACCTCCAGGGAAATGGACAGGAACTACACCCTACCACATCCAGGGAAATGGACAGGAATTACACTGTACCACCTCCATGGAAATGTACAGGAACTACACTGTACCACCTCCAGGGAAATGCACAGGAACTACACCCTACCACCTCCAGGGAAATGGACAGGAACTACACCGTACCACCTCCAGGGAAATGGACAGGAACTACACCCTACCACATCCAGGGAAATGGACAGGAACTACACCCTACCACCTCCAGGGAAATGGACAGGAACTACACTGTACCACCTCCAGGGAAATGCACAGGAACTACACCCTACCACCTCCAGGGAAATGGACAGGAACTACACTGTACCACCTCCAGGGAAATGGACAGGAACTACACCCTACCACCTCCAGGGAAATGGACAGGAACTACACTGTACCACCTCCAAGGAAATGGACAGGAACTACACCCTACCACATCCACGGAAATGGACAGGAACTACACTGTACCACCTCCAGGGAAATGGACAGGAACTTCACCCTACCACATCCAGGGAAATGGACAGGAACTACACCCTACCACCTCCATGGAAATGGACAGGAACTACACCCTACCACCTCCAAGGAAATGGACAGGAACTACACCCTACCACCTCCAGGGAAATGGACAGGAACTACACCCTACCACATCCAGGGAAATGGACAGGAATTACACTGTACCACCTCCATGGAAATGTACAGGAACTACACTGTACCACCTCCAGGGAAATGCACAGGAACTACACCCTACCACCTCCAGGGAAATGGACAGGAACTACACCGTACCACCTCCAGGGAAATGGACAGGAACTACACCCTACCACATCCAGGGAAATGGACAGGAACTACACCCTACCACCTCCAGGGAAATGGACAGGAACTACACTGTACCACCTCCAGGGAAATGCACAGGAACTACACCCTACTACCTCCAGGGAAATGGACAGGAACTACACCCTACCACATCCAGGGAAATGGACAGGAACTACACCCTACCACCTCCAGGGAAATGGACAGGAACTACACTGTACCACCTCCAGGGAAATGCACAGGAACTACACTGTACCACCTCCAGGGAAATGGACAGGAACTACACCCTACCACCTCCAGGGAAATGGACAGGAACTACACCCTATCACATCCAGGGAAATGGACAGGAACTACACTGTACCACCTCCAGGGAAATGGACAGGAACTTCACCCTACCACATCCAGGGAAATGGACAGGAACTACACCCTACCACCTCCATGGAAATGGACAGGAACTACACCCTACCACCTCCAAGGAAATGGACAGGAACTACACCCTACCACCTCCAGGGAAATGGACAGGAACTACACCCTACCATCTCCAGGGAAATAGACAAGTTGAGAAGTTCAACCGGACTCTTCTGAAAATGATGAAAACATTAAAAGAAAGACAAAAAGAAACTGGAAAGAGTTATTGAATAAAACTGTCTACGCTTAGAACTGTGCAAAGTTGGAAGTAACAGGATTCCCTCTGTTCTATGGGTGGTACAATCTACCTTCGCTTTGGTAGATTGCTGAGGTTGCCCATAGATATACTCTTTGACCTGAAAACCGACAGATGTTCTAAAACCTCCAGTCAATACTAGGAGAAATGGAAAAGAGGACCGCAAGAAGCCCATCGGATTGCCGAGGTGTATATGCAAAAGGTCTTGGGGAGAAGTAAGAGGAATTATGACAGCAGAGTGAGATTTACAGGGTTACAACCTAGGAATCGTGTCCGGGAAAAGAATCTGACACCTCATGCAGTCTCGGGAAAGCTACGAAACTGTTGGGAGGACTGCATCCATATTGTTGTACGAATAGTTGGGGAGCCAGATGGAGGAAAGACAAGGGAGCTCAAAGTTCCTTGAAGTGAATGAAGACCAGCCAAACACTTTACTTATGACAGGGTTGGGATCTCCACATGTCACAACATACAGACTGTAGACTGTAGACCACAGCAGTATCAGGTCTTGCCTTAATTGTGTAATGTCAATGACTTCATGGCTAAGTGTGCCTCAGCTCCCTCATCAACTACCATTTGCCTACTAGAATCCACAGGAATGTTTTGCAAAGGAAGGTAGGGATTTCATAGCTAGCACGGGGGGTGGGGGAGATGTTGGATGACATTGACTTTTGAGGGGGAGTGTGTAACAAGGTTGAAATCTGTTCAATTTAGTTATAAATAATCGTTTAAATACATTTTTTAGAAAGTTAAAATAAATTATTTAATGAAAATGTCATTTCATGTTGAGAAAAATGGGGTATTACTGAAAACAAGTTGAAAATTCTGAGAATCTGTGTGCAAGGTAATCTTTTACAGCATTGAGCACTGAATCTGCCATTAACTTGTAAGGGCTCGCATTCAATCTTCAGCACATGATTGATTGCTCATGACTGTCAGAACGCCTGGCGAGGGGCAATACACGCCATTCTCGTTCAGCATAAAGTGATCAATGCATTATGGAGTTTATGTTTCATTTGTCTCCCCTTCTCAGCGGTACTGCACACGTAGGCCATGCTATCTTCTCGCTGCAGCCATTGGAAAGGAGGGCCCACAAGACCAGGATCGGTTACTAGCATTCAACCATCTGGCTCCTGAACCAGCGTGGATAACTTCTCTTACCTCAACACTGAACACAATCTATAGACTCACTTTCAAGGACCATGCAACTCACTATTTTCTGTACTATCTATCTATCTATCTATCTATCTATCTATCTATCTATCTATTTATTTATTTATTTATTTATTTATTTATTTATCTATTTATTTATTTGTTTGTTTATTTATTTATTTCTCTATCTATCTATTTATTTACTTATTTGTTTATTTATTTATTATTTGTTTTGTATTTGCAGAGTTAGCCTTTTGAGCATTGGTTGTTTCTCAGTCTTTGCGTGTAGTTTTTCATTGATTCTATTGCATTTCTTTGAACTTGAACAGTTCGGTTAGAGGTTCTAAAGCATTATGTCCCTTGCCACGTAGTTCAGACACAGTTATTACCTACAATCATCAAGCTCCTGAACCAGAGTGGATAACTTCACTCACCTCAACACTGAACTGATTCCATGACCCACTTTGATAATAAATTTACCTTGAACTTTGAATTGTCTGGTAGAAGGTACAGAAGCATTAGGTCCCACACCTCTTGGTTCAGCAACAGTTATTACCCTTTCACCCCTCAGGATCCTAAAGCAACCTGGATAATTCCACTCACCTCAACCCTGAGCTGATTCCACAACCAATAGACTCACTTAAAGTTGTGCCCTCTAGTTTTTTACTTTTCTATCTTAGGAGAAAAATCTTGACTCTCCAAGTCACAATTTTGTAAGTTTCTACTGTCTCATACTCCAGAGAGAATGCATCAAGTTTTTCCAATCTCTCCTCATAGCTCATACTCTCTAATCCAGGCAGTCTCCTGGTAATCCTCCTCTGCACCCTCTCCAAAGCCTCCATATCCTTCCTATAATGTGGTGACAGGAACTGAACACTTGCAGTGAGTTTCAAACCCGTGAGCTTGAGAGTGGTGTAGGTTGCCACGGCTTCAAACTCTGTGGGGAAAAAAAATATACTTTCCTTAGCAACAATTTAGCATAAATATCTTTCAGTGTCAGGCAAGACTATCTTGTTCTGATGTAACAGATGGTGCCTGTTTTTGAATTATACATTCATTCCGTCTCAGCAAGTACTTAACTGGGAAGTCTACTTTCATCACCCAGCTCATGACAAAAACAGTCCAATCCTGCTATTGACTGAGCCGTCAGCAGATTGTTGAAAAGCTGACACAGTTCTGGTCGCACTCCGCTTCTTTACTGCACTGTGTGGAACATCCCAACTCCCTGACACTTCAGTAGACTCAACCCAAGTAACATGCTGAAGAGATGCAGCAGAACGACGGGCATAAAGACAACAACTCAATTATTTATCAAATTGAAATCAGAATAAGGTTTAATATCATCGGCATATGTCATGAAATTTGTTGTTTTGCAACAGCAGTACATTCCAATATATACTAATGAAAGCTATAAATTACAATGGAACTATACATATATAAAAATTAAATTAAATGAGTATTACAAAAATAGAGGAAGGAAATAATGGGTTCATTATTCATTCAGAAATCTGATGGCGGAGGGGAGGAAGTTTTTCCTGAAATGTTGAGTGTGTGTCTTCAGACTCCTGTACATCCTCCTTGATAGAACCACAGAACTATAGAACACTACAGCACAGTACAGGCCCTTCAGCCCTCCATGTTGTGCCGACCCATTTAATCCTTTAAAAAAAGTACTAAACCCACACTACCCATTAACCCTCCATTTTTCTTTCATCGATGTAAAGGTTTTGGTAATAGCAATGAGAAGAGGCCATGCGTATTGAAACATACAGTGAGATGTGATTTTTGTGTTAGCAGCCAATGCAACCTAAGGATGCACTGGGCCAGCCTGCTTCATCAGAGCAATGTGTGGTTAAGTGCCTTGCTCAAGGACACAACACATTGCCTCAGCTAAGGCTTGAACTCATGACCTTCAGATCACTAGACCTACGCCTTAACCACTTGGCCATGCACCACACTACACTTTTTTTCTCCCTCCCACCCTACACACGTACACACACACATTCCTCCAACCCCAGAATAAGCCGCCTCTGAACCTCTAGCCTCCAGTGGACTCAGATATTGGGCTTCTGACTTCCCCAGTGGACTCACAGGCTCACAGGCCCAGGCTTCAGCTATCGGGCCTGACATTCAAATATACTGACTCTGGTATTTAACCTTTGGGCTTCAATCTTCAGAATCAACCCCAGAACTCGCTGATGATGGCACCCTGAACTCTAGGCTTTAAGCTCTGGGCTCACCCACTCATGCCTCCTATATGGACTGCGGACGCTGGGATCCTCCAACCTGAGGGGCAACTAGCCCTCGTCCTTGCTGGCCTTTGTCACAGGCTTTTTCCATTGAGGTTGAATAGATTAGAACTAAAGGGGGAACTTCTTCACTCAAAGGGTAGTGAGAGTGTGGAATGAGCTGCTAACAGAAGTGGTGGATGCAGGTTTCATTGCAACCAATGTGTCTATTTAAACTCGTCCACTCTGTCTATGTTTGGCTCATATTGTTCTAAACCTTCCCTATCCACACACCTGACCAAATATTTGTAAGGGTCATAATTGCTCCCGCCTCTACCACTTCCTCTGGTGGCTGGTAATTGGAAAAATTTTTTGTTATTGTCACATATGTACATAGATAGCATGGAAAGTGTGTCATCCACACAGATCATTCCAAACCAAGGTAGTGTAAAAGGGAGAGAGAGAAAAAAAGCAGAATGGAGAATATAGTGTTCCACAGAGAGTTCCACAAACCTGAGCCCGTTCCTTTTTCATTTTGTTGTGTGAGGGGAGGTGTGTTTGGGGGTTTGTGCTCTGTTGTGTTCTATTTTTTTGTGTGGGGAGGGGTTGTTTTTTGGGGTCGATGTTCCGTTTTATTTGGGGGGAGTGCGGTTGATGATCAGGATGCCTTCACCTCCTCAGGACTCTGTGGTAACAAATTCTAAAATTTACCACCCTGTGGTCAAATTGTTATTCTGCCTAGTCCCATCAACCCGCAGCACGCACAACAAGCTGGAGGGACTCGTGCTGCCCGATCTGCTGAGTTCCTCCAGCTTGTTGTACATGTTGCTTTGACCCCAGCATCTGCAGTGTACTTTGTGTTTACCCATCGACCCGCACCTGGACCATAGTCCTCCTTACCCCTCCCATCTATTTATTTATGCTAACTTCTCTTAATGTTGCAATCGAACCTGCATCTGCCACTTCTGCTGGTAGCTTGTTCCACACTCTCACTATCCTCTGAGTGAAGAAGTTCTCCCTTTAGTTCTAGTCATACCCAAGTCCAATGGAAAAAGCCTGCTTGCAAATACCCATTCTATACTCATCACGATTTTGTATGTCTCTGTCAAATCTCCCATCATTCTCCGAAGCTCCAGGGAATAAAATCCTAACCTATTCAATCTTTCCCTATAGCTCAGGCCCTCAACTCCCAGCAGCACGCTTGTAAATTTTCCCTGCACTTTTTCAATCTTATTAATATTTTTTCCAGTAGGTAGGTGACCAGAACTGTACTCAGTGCTTTAAATATGGATTCACAATTTCAACATCACATCCCAATTCCTGGACTCAATACATTAATTTATGAAGACCAACGTGCTTGCCAAACGCACACTTTAAGATAGCTCACCACACAATTGAGGTTCGACTATCGAACCTGGAGACAATCCACAATTCTCGATGCCTTCAGTATGCTTGTAGCACCATGAAAGACCCATTCCATCCTGGACAACACCTGTCATTTGGTAGGAGATACAGAAACATCTTAGCCAAGGCAGTAAGCCTGAAGAACAGCTTCTTCCCGAGTACTGTTGTGCAGCTGAATAGTGCTACACCCCGGCTTGCCAATGCCCTTTGAGTTTAATGGACTGTCAAAATCATTTGTTGCATGTAGATGTGGGATTTATTTATTTTTAATTAAGCCGTATAGCATGCATTGTAAATACCTGTTTTTGCACGGACTGGAGTAGCACTGCAATCTCATTGTCTTGAGCAATGAAAATAAAGTTCTATACTATTCTATCTATCTGCGATACCACTGTCAAGGGACTGTGGATCTGTACTCCTAGATCCCTCTGTTCCACCACACTCCTCAGCACCCTACAAGGTCGAATAGTCTTTTTCTCAGTGTAAGGAATTAATAATAAGGGGTATAGGCTTAAAACGAGAAGATAGAGATTTACTATGGACTTGTGGAGCAACCTTTTATACAGAGGGTGGTCTGTATATGGAATGATCTGTCAGAGGATGGGGTTGAGACAGGTATATTTAATTATTTAAGCAGGATATAACAGTCATTTTGACAGTTACATGGATAAGAATGGTTTAGAGCAGGAGTTCCCAATTTGGGCTCCATGGACTCCTCGGTTAATGGTAAGCCTCCACAGCTTAAAAAACGGTTGGGAATCCTGGTTTATTTTATTTTATTTATTGAGATACAACATATAGCAGGCCCTTCCAGCCCTTCGAACCACAATGCTCAGCAATCCCCAGTTTAATTATGGGACACTTAATAATGATCAATAAACCTATCAACTGGTACGTCTTTGGAGAAAACTGGAGCACTTGGAGGAAACCTACATGGCCATGGAGAGAATATACAAATTCTTTATAGGCAGTGCCAGGAATTGAACCCAGGTAGCTGGTACTGTATAGCGCTGGGCTAACCACTATGTGACCGTGCCTTTTAGAAGGAGATGGGCCAAAAACAGGCAAATGGGTGTGGTTGACTAGGGTCAAAACGTCTGGTTCAGTGCAGATTTCCTCTGTGACTCTGGGACTTTGACCAAGATTTCAACACAATATTGAGAGACACCAGTACTGACCCCTTTGAAATCAGAAGTTAAACAAATCCCACTGCTTTTTCAGTTGTACTTTAGAGATCCTTTCTGAGTTCCTCCAGCACTTTGTGTTCCTCAAGTTTTCCAGCATCTAGAGCATTTCTGGTGTTTATTAAAAGTCCTGTGGTTTCCTTCACAGGGAGTCATCCAAATATCCTGACCCACCCTTGACAAATTCTACCAAAATTGACCAACATGAATGCTCTTTATATGACTACACTACTGGCAATGCTATCTACTAGGTAACTCAACTGTTGGTAAACCTAGATAGATGCACAGAGGAGAGCATCCTGACTGGTTGTATCATGGCCAAGTATGGAAGCACCAAAGCTCAAGAAGGCATAAGTCTAAAATTAGTGGATGCAGCCCAGTCCATCACAGGACACGTCCTCTCCATCATTGAGCATAACTGTAAGGAGCGCTGCCTCAAGAACGCAGCATCCATCGTCAAGGAACCCCCACCATCCAAGGCCACGCTCATTTCTTGCTGCTGCCTTTGGGACAGAGGTACAGGAGCTTCAGGCTCCACAGCGCTAGGTTCAGAAGCAGTTATTATCCTTCTACCATCACCCCTGAACCAACTTGGATAACTTCACTCACCTCAACTCTGCGCTGACTCCGCAGCCTATGAACTGACTCTGCAACTCATGTTCCCAGTAGTATTTATTTATATAGGTAGTGGGGTGGAGATACATCTCAACCAAAGGAGGTGTAAGGCACTCCTTTCCTCCGCTAGCCTGCAGGTCACCCTTGGGCAAGGTGAAGCACCTACTTAGCATCCTCCCCCACCCCCCAACCCAGTCAGTGTCATGAGAATCCATGGGAACAGGTGGTGGATGGTTGCACGAGCAGCTGGTGCATATCACAAGTCCTGGTTATGTGACCACTGATGCCAGGCAGACAATCTCTGAAGAGTATTGATAATGACCGGGGTCACCAGTCTTGTAAAGACACTGCTCAGAAGAAGGCAATGGCAAACGGCTTCTGTAGAAAAATTTGTCAAAAACAGTCATGGCCATGGAAAGACCACGATCCCCCATGTCACACGACATGGCGCATAATGAATGGACAAACTACTTATTTATAATTATTTTTTTCATATTTGCATAGATTGTCTTCGTTTGCACCTTGGTTGCTGTCAGTATTTCCTTGTGTGCAGCTTTTCATTAAATATAAAGCATTTCTTTGCTCTACTGTGAATGCCCACAAGAAAATGAATCTCTTGGTAGCAAATGGTACTTTGATAATAAATTTACTTTGAACTTTGCCACATATTTGCCCGCAGTAGAGCATTAAACTCATTTCAAAAGGTAATGGCAAATGCTTAACAATAGTTGAACATTTGTTCTTTATAATTTGTCATGGTAGAACTCAATGAACTGAGAAATTTGAACACCGCAGTAAAACACTATTAACAGTTTGTGATTAAGTAGAGAAAATCAAAAAAAATTCTGTAGCTGCTGGAAGTGCAAAAAAAAAGCCAGAAAATGCTGAAGCGGTATTTGAGAGACCCTTAGACAGGCACATGGATGAAAGAAAAATGGAGGGCCATGTGGGAAGGAAGGGTTAGATTGATCTTGGAGTAGGTTAAAAGGTTGGCACAACATCGTGGTTCATTTGTCTGTACTGTGTTGTATTGTTCTGTGTTCATGAGCGGCAAAGTAGCAGAGCTGTTAGTGTAAAGTTTAACAGCACCAACAATCAGGGTTTAAGTCCTGCTGTTGCCTATAAGGAGTTTGTACATCCTCCTTATTTCCTCTGGTGCTCCGGATTCCTCCCACAGTCCAAAGATGTATCGGTTAAGGTCAATGAGTTGTGGGCATGCTATTTTGGAGCCAGGATCAAGAAGATATTTGTGGGCTTCCCCAGCACATCTTCAGATTGTGTTGGCTGTTGACTCAATCAACACATTTCACTGTATGTGTTGATGTACATATGAGAAACAAAAGCTAATCTTTAAATCTTCTAAATCTATGTTCCATATTCTATGTACTCGTACTCAGGGATAATGCTTCAGGTTAAAGACCCTTCATCAGAGCAGGCCATCGAGGCCATGCTCTCTCTTCTCATTGCTGCCATTAGGAAGGAAGTACAGGAGCCTTAGGACCCACACCACCAAGTTCAAGAACAGTTATTACCTTTCAACCATCAGGCTCTTGAACCACAGGGGATAATTTCACTCAACACATCACTGAACTGTCCCATGGCCTATGGATTGAGAGGCTGGTCATGACTAGACTGAGTTCATGACTTAGCAAGGACCTGGACCAATTGCAATGCACCTATTGCCACAATAGGTCAATGGCAGATGCAGTCTCAATGGCTCTTCACACGACTTTAGACCACCTGGACAATACAAATACCTATGTCAGGATGCTGTTCATCGACTGTAACTCAGCATTTAACACTATATTTCCCACAATCCTTATTGAGAAGTTGCTGAACCTGGGCCCCTGTACCTCCCTTTGCAATTATATCCTTGACTTCCTAACTGGAAGACCACAATCTGTGTGGATTGGTGATAATATCTCCTCCTCACTGACCATCAACACCAGTGCACCTCAGGGGTGTGTGCTTAGCCTCTGCTCTACTCTCTCTATATCCAAGACTGTGTGGCTAGGCATAGGTCAAATACCATCTATAAATTTGCTGATGATACAGCCATTGTTGGTAGGATCTCAGATGGTGACAAGAGGGCGTACAGGAGCGAGATATGCCAACTAGTGGAGTGGTGTCGTAGCAACAACCTTGTATTCAATGTCAGTAAGATGAAAGAGCTGATCATAAACTTCAGGAAGGGTAAGACGGAAAATCATATACCAATCCTCACAGAGGGATCAGAAGTGGAGAGAGTGAGCAGTTTCAAGTTCCTGTGTGTCAAGATCTCTGAGGACCTAATTTGGTCTCAACATATCATGCAGTTATAAATAAGGCAAGACTGCAATTATATTTCATCAGGAGTTTGAAGAGATTTGGTATGTCAACTAATACACTCAGAATCTTCTATAGATGTACTGTGGAGAGCATTCTGACAGGCTGCATCACTGTCTGCTGTGGGTGGGCTTGTGCACAGGACTGAAAGAAGCTGCAGAGGGTTGCAAATGTATTCGGTTCCAGCTTAGGTACTAGCCTACAAAGCACCCAGAAGATCTTCAATAAGCGGTGTCTCAGAAAGGCAGCGTCCATTATTAGGGACCTCCAGCACCCAGGGAATGCCCTTTTCCCACTGTGACAATCAGGTAGGAGGTACCGAAGCCTGAAGGCACACACTCAGTGATTCAAGAACAGTTTCTTCCCCTCTGCTTTCCATTCCTAAATGGATATTGAACCTGTGATTGCTACCTCACATTTTAAACATATATTATTTGTTTTTTGCACGATTTTTAATCGATTCAATATACATATACTCTAATGATTTATTTATTTATTATTATTATTTTCTTCTTCTTCTATATTATGTATTGCATAGAACTACTGCTTGTTAAGTTACCAAATTTCATGACACATGCCGATGATAATAAACCTCTGACACTTATTCTGGATTCACTTTCAAGGACTTTTCATCTCACTTTCTCAATATTTATTGCTTTTCACAGTTGGCTGTGGAGGGCAAGTCATTGGGAATGTTTAAGGCAGAGGTTGATAGGTTCTTGATTGGTCAGGGCATGAAGGGTTATCGGGAGAAAGCAACTAAAAAAAAGCTATAAGAAGAGAAAATATGAAATATGAGGGCAAACTAGCAAATAATATAAAGAAGCATACTCAAAGTTGTTTTCAGTAATATAGAAGAGAGGTGAGAGTTGATATTGGACCACTCGAAAATGACGTTGGTGAGATAGTAATGGGGTCAAAGAAATGGCAGATGAATGCAACAGGTACGTTGCATCTGTCTTCACATTAGCAGTGTGTCAGAGGTCCATGAGTGTCAGGGAGCAGGAGTGAGTGTCATTGCTATTACAAAGGAAAAAATGCTAGGGAAACTCAAAGGTCTTAAGGTGGATAAGTTATCTAAACCAGATGGACTACATCCCAGAGTCCTGAGAGAGGTTGCTGAAGAGATAACGGATGCCTTGGTCATGATCTTTCAAGAATCACTTGATTCTGGCATGGTCCCAGAGGACTGGAAGATTGCAAATATCACTTGATTCTTTAAAAAGGGAGGAAAGCAATAAAAGGATATTATAGGCCAGTTAACCTAACCTCAGTGGGTGAGAAAGTGTAGTAGTCTATTATTAAGGATGAAATTTTGGGGTGCTTGAAGACTAGTGATAAAATAAGTCAATGTCAGCATGATTTCTGTCGAGGGAAATCTTGCCTGACAGATCTGATAGAGTTCTTTGAGGAAGTAACAAGCAGGTGAACAATAGAGAGAAAGTGGATGTCATTTACTTGGTTTTCATAAGGCTTTTGATAAGGTGCCACACATGAGGCTGCTTAACAAGATAAAATCTTATGGTGCTACAGGAAATATACTGGCATGGATAGCAGAATAGTTGACAGGCAGCATGTAGGAATAAAGGAGGCCTTTTCTGCTTGGCTGCCGGTGACTAGTGGAGTTCCTCATGTGGTCAGTACTGTATTAGGACCACTAGTTTTCAAATTGTTTGGCAGTGAATTGATGGCTTTGTGGCAAATTTTGCAGATAATGCAAACAGAAATGGAGGGGTAGGTAGTGCTGAGAAAACGATGCCATTGCAGCAGGACAGACAAATTGGAAGAATGGGCAAAAAAGTGTCAGATGGAATACAAGGTTGGGAAATGTATGATAATGCATTTTGGTAACAGGAACAATAGTGCAGACTATTATCTAAATGGGGAGAAGGTTCAAAAATCAAAGCTGAGGAGGTGCTTAGGAGTCCTCGTGCAAGTCTCCCAGAAGATTAATTTACAGGTAGAGTCTATGGTAAAGAAGATAAATGCAATGTTGGCATTTATTTCAAGGGGAATAGAACATAAAAGCAAGGAGATAATGCTGAGGCTTTATAAGACACTAGTCAGGTTACATGGAGTATTGTCAACAGTTTTGAGCCCCGTATCTCAGAAAGGATGTGTTCTCATTGGAGAGAGTCCAGAGGAGGTTCATGAGGATGATTCTGGGAATGAAGGAGTTAATGTACAGTATGAGAAACGCTGGGCAGCTTTGGCCAGTACCCATTGGACTTTAGAAGAATGCGGAGGAATCTCATTGAACCCTTTCAAATGTTGAAAGGACTACATAAGGTGGAGGTGGGTATCTTGGACTAGAGGACACAGCCTCAAAATTGTGGGGTGACCTTTTGGAAAAGAGGTAAGGAGGATTTTTTTTTTAGCTAGGGAGTAGTAAATCTGTGGAATGCTCTTCCATAGGCTGCAGTGGAGACCAAACCCATGGGCGAAGTTGATCTTTTCCTGATTGGTCAGGGAATCAAAGGAGATGGCAAGAAGGCAGTTGTATGGGGTTGAGTGGGAACCAGGACCAGTCATGATGGGATGGTGGAGCAAACTCGATGGGTTGACTGGCCTAATTCTGATCCTATGTCTAATGGTCTTATGGTCTAAGGCTGGAGACTGGAGCAGAGAGGAAAATGGATCAGCCATGATGAAATCTCAGGGCAGACTCGATGGGCCATATGGCCTAATTCTGCTCCTATATTTTATAGTCATGGTATTATTTTTTGATGATGATTATTATTGTTATTTCTTTTTTTCTTTCTTTCTATTTGTATTTGCAGTTTGTTGTCTATTTCACATTGGTTGTTGTCCCTTCTGTTGTGTGTGGTCCTTCATTGATTCTATTGTGTTTCTTGTATTTACTGTGAATGCCTACAAGACTTGTGTATGGTGACATACATATACTTTAATAATAAATTTACTCGGAACTTCCACAAGTGAAGCATGTTAAGCAGCAGACAGGTGGGAAAGGTGGATGAGTTGGAAAAGAGAAAATCAGGGTGACTGTGTGCTCTAAAAAGGTTGTCTGGTCAACACGTGACTGGGAGCAACACACACAAAATACTGGGGGAAATTAACAGTTGACTGTTCAATCTAAGACTCTTCATCAGGACTTGAAAGGAAGGGGGTAGAAGCCAGAAAAAGTAGGTTCAGTGAGGAAGAGGAGTACAATCTGGCAGAAGATAGGTGGCATCATGTGAGAGGGATTCTGGGCAGGTGGCAGAGGGTGGATGAAGTAAGAAGCTGGGAGGTGATAGGTGGAGGAGGCAGGAGGAGAAAGAATATGATAGGAGAGTACAGTGGGCCAGGGGAGACGGGGAAACCAGATGGAGGTGATGGGCAGGTCAAGAGAAGAGAAAAGGTAAAAAGAGAACCAGAATAAGGAATGGAAGAAGAGAGAAGGAGGTGGGGGGGGGGGGAAGAAATTACCAGAAGTTAGATTAATCAATGTCCCTGATGTCAGGTTGGGGGCTACCTAGATAGAATACAAGGTCTTGCTCCTCTATGCAGAGAGTGACCTCATTATGATAGCAGTAGATGATCAAGTTCTCAGATTGCGCTGTGTTGAATTGAAAATTCACAGGTTTATTAAGCAAAATGTCACATCAAAATGCATAAGGAGATGTGAGAGCATCTGACCCAGATGTGGGCCAAACAAGCAGCCTTTTAGAGGGAAAAGGAGTCAGAGAGGGTAGAGAGGTCTACGTAGTGAATCTTACTCTGACAGCATCTAGAGGGACATCAGAGATCCCAGGAGTGACTGAGAGCAAGGACGGAGACCCCAGAGAGTAGCAGAGAGTGAAGTCAGAGACTCCAGGTGTACCAAGACAGAGATCGGAGATGACGATGATGGTGTGTGCACCATTGCATTGCACATAGAACATAGAACAGTACAGCACAGTACAGGCCCTTTGGCAAAAACGTTGTGGCAACCTTTTTACAAACTCTAAGATCAACCTAAACCTTTCCTACTACATAGCCCTACATTTTTCTATCATCCATGTGTCTATCTGAAAGTCTCTTGAATGTCCTTAATACATCTGACTCTAGTACCACCTCCAGCAGTATGTTAGATGTATTCACCACACTCTGTGTTAAAAACTACCTCTAACATCCTCCTTCTACTGTCAATCACCTTTAACTTATGCCCTTTCATATTAGCTATATCTGTTCTGGAAAATGTTTCTGGTTGTCCACCCAATCTACGTCTCTTATCAACTTGTACATCTCTATTAAGTCACATTACACACCAAAGAAAAAGTCCTAGCTCATTTGGCCTATTCTCATAAGACATGCCCTCTAATCCAGGCAGCATCCTGGTAAATCTCCTCCACACCCTCTCTAAAGCTTCCATGTCCTTCCTATAAAACGGGCGAGTAGAGCTGAACTGTATGAGAAGGTTAGTAAGGCGACATGTCAAAGGGAGATACGTTGGGGACTGGCAGATTGTGGTAGAGAAGTGGTGCATTGGCCCTCTGAGCAGGGGTGTCATCTCATCCAAACTGCCCTAGATGAAACCAGTGGGAACCACCATTTGCATCTTGTCCTGTCCAGGTTGTGGCAGGTACACAACAAAATTGTTTCTCCTGAGAGTACCAGCCTACTGTACTAAGGAGATGAGGTGACTGCCTCTGTGATTTTGTTGGAGCCAGAACACCAGGAATTGCAGTCTAGAGATCAGCTACATTATTGAGGATTGGGAGAGGCACAACATCCACAACCTTGTGTGCGGTCTCTCCTCACATGTAACTAGAAAAAAGTTTTCAAATTAATTTATCACCAAGGTATGCACATGTTACCATATAATACTTTGAGACTCACTTTCCTGTAGGCATTTAAAGAGAAGAAAAGAAATATAATAGAATTTGACAAAAACTATGCATTAACAAAGACTGACAAATGCCAATGAGCAAAAGAAGACAAACTGCAAATGAAAGTAATACTGAGAACATGAGTTGTAAAGAACCTTGAAAGTGAGCCTGTAGATTGTAGAATCAGTTCAGAGCTGTGAATTTCATGCCGGTTCAGGGGCCTGATCGTTGGAGTTTAATATCTGTTCCTGAACCAGGGGGTGTGGGACCTAAGACTTCTGTATTCCTTCCCAATGGTAAAAATCAGAATCAGGTTGAATACCATTGGCCTACTGTATGAGGTGAAATTTGTTATTCAGCAACAGCAGTACAGTGCAATACATAATAAAATCTATGAAATACAATAGGAAAATATTAAATTAAATAAGTAGTGCAAAAAGAGAACAGAAAAGGAAAAATTGTGAGGTAGCACACAAGGGTTCACTGTCCATTCAGAAATCTGATGACGGAGAGGAAGAGATTGTTCTTAAAACATTGAGTGAGCATCTTCAAGCTCCTGTACCTCATCCTTGATGGTACCAATGAGAAGTGGGCAGGCCCTGGGTGATAGGGTCCTTAATGATGGTCACTGTCTTTTCGAGGCATCGCCTTTTGAAAATGGCCTCACTGCTGGCGAGTCCAGTGCTCGTGATGGAAATGGCTGAGTGTTCAACTTTCTGCAGCTTTTTCCAATCCTGTGTGGTGGCCCCTCCGTACCAGACAGTGTTGCAGCCGCTAAGAATGCTCTGCATGGAACATCTGCTGAAATCTGTGAGTGTCTTTGGTGACATACCAGTCTCCTCAAACTGGTAATGAAATATAGCTGCTGTCTTGCCTTTTTTTGTTATTATATCACTATGTTGTGCCCAGAATAGATCCTGAGAGATATTGGCATCCAGGAACTTGAGGCTGCTCACTCTTTTCACTTCTGATCCCTTGATGAGGACTGTTGTGTGTTCTCCTGACTTCCCCTTCCTGAAGTCCACCATCAAATCTTTGATCTTACTAACGCTGAGTGCATGGTTGTTGGCGCTACACCACTCAATTAGCTGATATACTGTACCTCACCACTGTACGCCTTCCAGTCACCATCTGAAATTCTGCCAGCAATAGTTGTGTCATTGGCAATTTTATTGATGGCATTTGAGCTGTGCCTAGCCACACAGTCATGAGTGTAGAGAGAGTAGAGCAGTAGGCTAAGCTCACCCTCCTGAGGTGAGATCTACACAGAATGAGGTCTCCCAGTGAGGAAGTCAAGGATCCAGTCATTGAGAGAGGTTCAGAGGCACATATACTGGAGCCTGTTGATTAGAGCTGAGGGCATGATTGTGTTGAATACCGCGCCGTAGTCAACAAACAGCAGCTTGGTGTAAGTATTGCTATTATCCAGGTGATCCAAGGCTGAGTGGAGAGCCAGTGAGATTGCATCCGTTGTAGATCTATTGACAATAGGCAAGTTGCAACAGGTCCAGGTCCTTACTGAGACAGGTGTTGATTCTGGCCATGACCAATGTCTCAAAGCATTTCATCATAGTAAATGTGAGTGCAACTGGGCAATAGTCATTGAGGTAGATCGCTCTGCTCTTCTTGGGCACTGGTATGATTGTCGCCCTTTTGAAACAGATGGCAGCAATGAGAGGTTGAAGGTGTCCTTGAACACTCCTGCCAGATGGTTGGCACAGGTTTTCTGTCCCCTACCAGTAACATCATCAGGGCCTGATTCCCTGTGATGGTTCACCCTCTCGAAAGGTGCTCCGACATCAGCCTCTGAGACAGAAATCACAGGGTAACCAGATGCTGCAGGGATTCACAGAAGTGTTGTTTTATTCTTCCTTTCAAAGCATGAATAAAAGGGACTGAGCTCACCTGGGAGTGAAGTATCACAGCCACTCATGGTGTTAGGTTTTGCCTTGTAAGAAGTAATGGCCAGCAGACCCTGCCAGAGCGAACATGCATCCAATTTCATCACCAACTTCAATCAGAATTATTTTTTTGCTCTTAAAATAGCCTTTCGTAAATCATAACTGGACTTCTTGTCTTGAAAGTATTCGATCTAGTCCTCAGCAGACACCCAATCTCCTGGATCACCCACAGCTTTTGGTTTTGGTACTTCCAGTATGTTCTTGAAGGTCCACACTCATCTGACTTCATGAAGTTGGTCACAATTGTGGTGAATTCATTCAGACTCGAAGATGAATCCCTGAATATTTTCCAGTCCACTACTCAAAGCAATCTTGTAGTTGCTCTTCTAAATCCCTTGACCATACCTTCTTGGTACTGCGGTCGTTAACTTCTGCATATACGCTGGTGGTAGAAGTACAGCCAGGTGATCGGACTTTCCAGTGCAGGCGTGGAATGGCATGGTAAGTGTTCTTGCTGGTGGTATAACATTAGTCAAGTGTGTTGGTTTCTCTGGTTTCACAAGAGATATGCTGGTGGCAGTTGTTCACATTGGCCAGAGGTGGAAAATACACCGCTACCAGGACCAATGTGGAAACTCCCTCGGCAGATAAAATGGATGACACTGAACCATGATACGTTCCAGGTCAGGTGAGCAGGATTGAAGCAGAACCACCACATCAGTGCACCATGATGAGTTAATCATGAAGCATACTCCCCCTCTCCTACCTTTAAAGGGCTCAGCTGTCCTGTCTTGCAGTGCATGGTGAAGCCCTCGGGCTACAGCGATGCAAATGAAATGGTGGGCGTGAGCCATGTACAGTAATACTGCTATATATTTAACTATATGTCACACTTGCACTTTATGTCAATGAACACCTACAGAATATATTTTATACCCTGTTAAAGTTATTGTGTAAGCATTACAATTTCATGTGTTGCTTGTGATATATGTACTGTGTTTGTTCCTTGGTCCCAGAAGAACACCATGTCCTTTAGCTGTATACATGAGTATGGTTGGAACCTCAGTGACCAGTGAGATGCCATTCGTGCCTGCATGCTCTCATTGGACATAGGTACACAGATGGTTCCTCAGAAGAGGAGGCATGTTGCACATTAGCCACTCATTCTCCTGCAGCAGTAGCAGAGACGTGGCCCACAGCAATCCAAAACATTATGGGCGCATCCCTCCCCACTGTCAGCAGCATCTGCAGAAGGGGACTGCCTCAAGAAGACAACATCCCTAATCGAAGAAGATGACCACTATCTGGACCGTGCCATCTTCTCGCAGTTCCATTGGGCAGAAGGAAGCCTCAACTTCCACACCAGCAGGTTCAAGAACACAAACTTCCTTTCAATCATTCAGTTCTTGAATGGACCATTGCAATTTAGTATAATAATATGGATTGTAGACCTCACAATTGACATCCACTTTAATGTTTAAAACCATAAGACATAGGAGCAGAATTAAGCCCATCGAATCTGTTTCATCATGGTTAATCCATTTCCCTCTCAACCCTATTCTCCTGCCTTCTCCCAATGACCTTTCACACCCTAACTGATCAAGAACCTATAAAGCCTCAGCATTATGTCCCGGTATGAAGATAAAACAGACAGGTGCACTGCTTGTGGCGCGAAGGGAACAGTTCAGCATATTTTGAGTGCATGCTGAGTCAATCTTTCCAGTGGCATGTACACGTGGAGACATAACAATGTTCTCAAAGTTGTAACAGAAGCGGTTGAGCAGGAAGTACTGCCGCACAACTTATCTCATGCCCCATTCTGCACAGAACATCGCATACCATTTGTGAAAGAAGGCTCCAAGTCAAGGGTGTACAGCGCAGGGCTATGATCAAGCATACTTTCTTCAGCCAATGATTGGTGTGTCAAGGCCGACCTGGATGGGAGAGGCAGTTTCCCGGACCAAATAGTTTTCACCACATTGCGTCCAGATATAATCGTCTGGTCTGACACCAGTAGAGAAGTGGTAATTGGTGAACTCACAGTCCCCTGGGAAGACAACATCGATGAAGCCCATGAGCGCAAGTTAACCAAGTATGCAGAATTAAGATCAGAGTGCAGAGACAGAGGGTGGAAGGTCTCATGCTATCCATTCGAAGCAGGTTGCCGTGGCTTTATTGCATTCACTTTCCAGAAGTGGCTGCGTGACCTTGGCTTCACTAAAAGAGAGATCAAGTCAACCAGCAGGGCTGTAGCTGAGGCAGCAGAGACAGGATCATCATGGGTGTGGACTAAGTACATCCAGAGGGGCAGATAGTCAGACAGTGTATCCATCTTTTGTAAACTCTTCAGTAGCTGCATAGATACCTGAAGAGTAGACTATCTGTTGGATGGAAGTGACCAACAACTCTGATAGAGGCAGATGACAAGTTGTTAAGCTCATCAGTGGGAGGTGGTGCTTTAGCACTGCTGGCCCACCACCTCGAGGGAGTCTTGATCATAAGCGGGCCGAAACTCCTGAAGACAGGTGGCAGATCAGACAGACAGACATACTTTATTGATCCTGAGGGAAATTGGATTTCATTACAGCCGCACCAACCAAGAATAGTGTAGAAATATAGCAATATAAAACCATAAATAATTAAATAATAATAAGTTAATCTTGCCAAGTGGAAATAAGCCCAGGACCAGCCTATTGGCTCAGGGTGTCTGACACTCCAAGGGAGGAGTTGTAAAGTTTAATGGCCACAGGTAGGAATGACTTCCTATGATGCTCAGTGTTACATTTTGGTGGAATGAGTCTCTGGCTGAATGCACTCCTGTGCCTAACCAGTACATTATGGAGTGGATGGGAGTCATTGTCCAAGATGGCATGCAACTTGGACAGCATCCTCTTTTCAGATGCCACCATCAGAGAGTCCAGTTCCACCCCCACAACATCACTGGCCTGACGAATGAGTTTGTTGATTCTGTTGGTTTCTGCTACCCTCAGCCTGCTGCCCCAGCACACAACAGCAAACATGATAGCACTGGCCACCACAGACTCATAGAACATCCTCAGCATCATCCGGCAGATGTTAAAGGACCTCAGTCTCCTCAGGAAATAGAGACGGCTCTGACCCTTCTTGTAGACAGCCTCAGTGTTCTTTGACCAGTCCAGTTTATTGTCCATTCGTATCCCCAGGTATTTGTAATCTTCCACCATGTCCACACTGATCCCTTGGATGGAAACAGGGATCACCGGTGCCTTAGCCCTCCTCAGCTCCACCACCAGCTCCTTAGTCTTTTTCACATTAAGCTGCAGATGATTCTGCTCGCACCATGTGACAAAGTTTCCCACCGTAGCCCTGTACTCAGCCTCATCTCCCTTGCTGATGCATCCAACTTTAGCAGACTCATCAGAAAACTTCTGAAGATGGCAAGACTCTGTGTTGTACTTGAAGTCCGAGGTGTAGATGGTGAAGAGAAAGGGAGACAGGACAGTCCCCTGTGGAACCCCAGTGCTGCTGACCACTCTGTCTGACACACTGTGTTGCAAGCGCACGTACTGTGGTCTGCCAGTCAGGTAATCAATAATCCATGACACCAGGGAAGCATTCACCTGCAGCACTGTCAGCTTCCCACCCAGCACAGCAGGGCACTGGAGAAGTCAAAAAACATGACCCTCTCAGTGCTCGCCGGCTTGTCCAGGTGGGCGTAGACACGGTTCAGCAGGTGACAGATCAACTGATGATCCCACTGATGATAGCACAGGACAGTTAACATCTTAGTCCACGTGTATTTTCAATTCCTTGCTTTTATATTCTACTCCTCTTGAAATGAATACTAGCATTCCATTTGCCTTCCTCACCGGAATCAGAATCAAGTTTAATATCATTAGCATATGCCGTGAAATTTGTTGTCTTTGTGGCAGCAGGACAATGCAATACATAACAGTAGAAAAAACTATGTAAGTATACATGAATAAAATAGTTAAATAAGTAGCGCAAAAACATAAATAAAAAAAGTAGTATGGTAGTGTTCAGAAGAGGAGATTTGATGGCAGAGGGGAAGAAGCTAATCCTAAGTCATTCAGTGGACCTCCTTTCTGATGGTGGCAATAAGAAGCTCATGATGGGGATTCTTAATGATGGACACTGACTTCTTGAGGCATCACTCCTTGAAAACGTCATGGATACCCCATGGAGGCCCCTGATGGAGCTGACTAAGTTTACAACACTTTGCAGCTTACTTTGATCCTGTGCCGTGGTGCCCTGCATCGACTCAACCTGCAAATTAACCTTCTAGCTGTTTGGTTGCAGTACTCCTTCTCTGAAGCTGTTACACTTTATTCTGCATTCTGTTGTTGTTTTACCTTGTTCTACCTCAATGAACTGTGAACTGGATTGATCTGTAGGAATAGTACGCACGACAAGCTTTTCACTCTGCCTCGGTAAATGTGACAATAATAAACCAATGCCAATGCCAATATCAATTCCAACCCTAATCACTTCTGTAGTACAGCAAAACCATGAGCATTTTGCACTATGAACTGCAGATTGTGTTCTTTCTTGTATAATTTTGCATTATTTATACAGTGCCTATAATTTCACCCCACTTGGAAGTTTTCAGGTTTTATTGTTTTACAACAAAAAAAATCACTCTGTTACACGGAGCAATTGGGGGTGAATCCAAGTGCAGGACACAGGCATGGAGACTTGAGACAATGATGAACTTCGACACGAACCTGGACTGGAATGGAACTCGGACCCTGACCGGACCGGAACTCGGGCCCTGACCGGACCGGAACTCGGGGCCCTGACCGGACCGGAACTCGGGGCCCTGACCGGACCGGAACTCAGACCCCTGACTGGACTGGAAATCAGAGCCCTGACCAGACTGGGACTCGGACCCCTGACTGGACTGGAAATCAGAGCCCTAACCGGACTGGAACTCGGACCCCTGACCGGACTGGAACTCAGACCCTAACCGGGCTGGAACTCACAGCCTGGAACTTGGAGCATGGGACCTGGAACAAGGAACACGGAGACGACACCAAACAAAGACAGACGATTCATATCTTGGCTCGGAGGAGCAGCAAACCGCCAGCAATCCTCAGCTAGACACAAAGAGACAGAATTCCCAACTCGGAGTAGTAGCAAACCGCTCAGTGGGAATGAGACGACTAAACCAACCAACCACTGACAATACGAAACTTGACACAGAGAAGCTCATGAAAATGATCCCTTATTCTTAGTGGCTCGGAACTTGACTTGGGCTCGGAACTTGCATGGCCGCTCTGCTGAGGTGACAAACCAGCAGCGAGTAGATGAAAGCCAGAGTTTTTATGCTGTCGGTTCGAATGAGGATCAGGTGCCCTAATCAAGGAGCCCAGTGGAACACGGGGAAAGGAAATTAACTGAACTGTGTAGTTAACGGACTGGACCATGACAGTATTGCCCCCACCTCCCAATTGGCTTTTTTTTTTACCATGTTCAAAAGAAAAAGGCTCCCAGACTAAATGCCAAACACAGCACATCATCAAAAACACACCATCCCTATTGCGAGGTTGGTGGTGGCTACATTAGGTTGTGGGGATGTTTCACTGCAACAGGTCCTGAAAGGTTTGTGAAAGTAGAGGGTAAAATGGTTGCAGCAAAATACAGGGAAATCCTGGAGGAAACTTGATGCGATCAGCAGGAGACCTATGACCTGAGAGAAGATTTGTTTTCCAGCAAGCCAATGATTTCACTTTTGTTTTCACTTTGACACAAATGAGTATTTTCTGTCAATCAGTGCCAAAAAAACCAAATTATATCCACTGTGATTCAATGTTGTTAAACAATAAAACATGACAACTTCCGGGACGGGGTGAATACTTTTTATAGGCACTGTATGTATGTTTTCGCTGGACGATGCTATGGAATTGATGCTATGTGGCCATGAAGATAAACAAAAATAACCCTTGAGATTCTGGAAATCAGAAATGCAGGAAATGCTGAGCAGTCAGTCAGCATCTGTGGAAAGAGCAGCAGAGTTCAGAATCAGAATCAGGTTTAATATTACCAGCATTTGTTGTGAAATTTGTTGGTTTGCAGCTGCAGTACATTGCAATACATCATAATTTTTTAAAACGCTAAAATGCAGAAAGAAATATATATATAAATTAAGTTAAGTAATGCAAAGAGAGAGCCAAAAAAAGTGCTTTAGTATTCATGGGTTCATTGTCCATTCAGAAATCTGATGGTGGAGGGAAAGAAGCTGTTCCAGAAATGTTGAGTACATTCTTCCGTTTTCTGTGCAACCTCCTTGATGGTAGCAAAGAGAAGAGGGTATGTCCTGAGTGTTGGGGTTCCTTATTGATGGATGCCTCCTTTCTGAGGCATCGTCTCTTGAAAGTGTCAACAATACTGGGGAGGTCAGTGCCCATGATGGACCTGCTTGTATTTACAACTTCCTGCAGCTTCTTTCAACCTTGTACTCTTAATGATTCAGGTGACAGGCCTTTTAGCAGAGTCTTTTATGCTTTTATTTCACTTAGTAGGGTCTCTGATGGAGTGCTGAACCTACGGAAAGATACGTAGAATTAATACAACAAAGAAACGGCGATTAATGGTGGCGAGGCACCTCCTCCCTCACCACCATTCAGGGCCCCAGACAGTCCTTCCAGGTGAGGCGACACTTCACCTGTGAGTCGGCTGGTGTGGTATACTGCGTCCGGTGCTCCCGGTGCGGCCTTTTATATATTGGTGAGACCCGACGCAGACTGGGAGACCGTTTCGCTGAAAACCTACGCTCAGTCTGCCGGAGAAAGCAGGATCTCCCAGTGGCCACACATTTTAGTTCCACATCCCATTCCCATTCTGATATGTCTATCCATGGCCTCCTCTACTGTCAAGATGAAGCCACACTCAGGTTGGAGGAACAACACCTTATATACCAGCTGGGTAGCCTCCAACCTGATGGCATGAACACTGATTTCTCTAACTTCCGTTAGTCCCTCCTCCCCTTCTTACCCCATCCCTTATTTATTTGTTTATTTATTTGTTTGTTTGTTTGTTTGTTTATTTATTATTTCCCCCCTTTTTCCTCTCTTTTTTCTCTCTCTGTCTCTCTCACAATCACTCCTTGCCTGCTCTCCATCTCTCTCTCGTGATCCCCTTCCCCTTTCTTTCTCCCTAGAAGGGATCCTCTCTCTTCTCCACCTCTGTATCCCTTTTGCCAATCAACTTTCCAGCTCTTAGCTTCACCCCTCCCCCTCCTGTCTTCTCCTATCATTTCGGATCTCCCTTCCCCCCCCACTTTCAAATCTCTTACTATCTCTTCTTTCACTTAGTCCTGACGAAGGGTCTTGGTCCGAAACGTCGACTGTACTTCTTCCTATAGATGCTGCCTGGCCTGCTGCGTTCCATCAGCATTTTGTGTGTGTTGCTGGAATTAATATATCAGCTAGATATTGGATAACATAATGCAACATCCACCATTAAAGATCCCCACCACCCTGGCCATTCCATCTTCTCACAGCTACTATCAAGCAGAAGGTACAGAAGCTTGAAGTCCCGCACCAGCAGGCTCAAGAACAGCTACTTCCCTCCAACCATTTGATTCTTGAACTATCCGGCTCAATCCTAATCGCTACCTCAGTCCTTCCTTGTAATAATTGTGCATAATGTTTGTTTATTTTAAGTTTTCCTTGTGAGTGCTGTTACTCTGAAGCTATTGTTGAACCAGACTGTTTAATTTTATCTATTTTCTTTACAGTTTAACAATCAAGCAATTATCTGCTTCTATTTTAAGTAGCCTTTATGTAGATGAACACGAGGAATTCTGCAGATGCTGGAATTCCAAAGTAACACACAAAAATTGCTGGAGGAAGTCAGCAGGGTAAGCAGCATCTATGGAAAAGAGTACGCTGTCAGGACTGGAAAGGATGAGAGAAGTTGCTAGAATAAAGTGGTGGGGTGGAGGGAAAGAAGGAAAACGCTGGAAAGTGATAGGCAAAGCCAGACAACGGTAAAGGGTTAACGAGGAAGGAATCTGTTTAGGAAAG
This sequence comes from Hypanus sabinus, assembly GCF_030144855.1. Taxonomy (NCBI): domain Eukaryota; kingdom Metazoa; phylum Chordata; class Chondrichthyes; order Myliobatiformes; family Dasyatidae; genus Hypanus; species Hypanus sabinus. The sequence continues at coordinate 11,380,998 of NC_082716.1, forward strand.
GAGAGTCAAATTCCTTCCTTTCCAGCCCTTTACCTTTATGGCATCAGTCAGCCAGACTTCCAATCTCCCTCCTATGTACAGATTCACCTCTTCTCCTCACCTCCCCCGGTGCCCCTCCTTCTTCCCTTTCTCCCAATGTCCTCTCTCCTCCCTTATCAGATTACTTCATCACCAGCCCTTTACTTCTGCCATCCACCTGCCTATCACCTTCTCCGTGTCCTCCTTCCACTCTCCCAACCTTTTTATTCTGGCATCTTCCTCCTTCCTTTCCAGTCCTGAAGAACATACTTGGCCTGAAATATTGACTGTTTATTATTTTCTATGGATGCTGTCTGACCGGCATTTTGTGTGTGTTGCTTTACATATATAACAGTTTAGAGTGCCTGTAGAGGATATACAATTCTAAAGCTTCTTTGTACTTTCATTAAGTGGCTAGTATTTTCTCATTGGTTGATTTTACACATTTTGACAGTATTTTCTGATTGGATTATTATTATCTGTGAAATTTTCTTATCTCTGAGTATAAAAGTAACTGTTTTATGCTCAGTGCCATCTTTAGATCCTCTCTTCTTCGAGTAGTAAGTCCCCTGACACGTTTCTGTTCTTGTTCTCTTTGTTTTGTCAACTCTTGATAAAATGATTGTGAACGCATTTTATGCCTCATTCCTGACTTTGGATTTAAACAGCAGAATCCAATACTATGAGCCTATGATGTTGCTGTAATGAAGTTTTCCATTGCACCTATGTAGATATGTACATGTGCAGAAGACAATACACTTGGATTTGACTTTGACTGTTTTGGCGCATGCAGGGTAAACTTTGGAAGGAGTTCTGCAGATGTCTAGTTGTCTATATGAGTTCTCAGTCTGAGCAGTGTTTCATTTAACTAGCCATCAAAGCTACAAATTGTGCAGTGTAATCCTGGTTTGAACTTTGAACCTTGGTTGAATTGAGACCACTCGTCAAGGAAGATAATACGCACCTTCAAGCTTTGTTTCACAGACCTGATACAGAATTTCAACGGGAATTAATTTCCTTTCCCTCCCATAGATGCTGCTTGACCTGCTGCAGTTCCTCCAGCAGACTGTTCAGTGCCCATTTTCCATCAGTAGTTGCAGGAAATGAGCGTTACAGGAAGTTCATTAGGTGTGACCCTCTCGCATGGGCAATGAGAGGCGTACCAACGTAAACAGTGCATTCATTCATCTGGAAATGTTTATTTATTTAGAGATACAGCACAGAACAGGCACTTCTGGCCCAACAAATCACAGCACCCAGCAACCCGCCTATTTAACTCTAGCCTAAACAAAGGACAATGAGCAATTAACCTACTAACTGTTACGTCTTTGGACTCTGGGTGGAAACCAGAGCACCAAGAGGAAACCTACATGGCCACAGAAGAACAAATTCCTTACTCCAGAATTGGAGTGAATATCATCACCCAAGCTGTAATTGCCTTAAACTAACTGCTCTGCTACTTCAATAGTGAGAACCACCCCAATTAAGTCAACATTTGCCAGGGTCCAGGACAGTATCACTCACAGTCATGAAGTCATAGAGCTCTACAACACAGAAACAGACCTATCAGCACAGCAAGTCTATGCTTCTTCCTGGTCCCATTTACCTGCACCCACACCAAAGCCCTTCATACCCCTCCCATCCATGTACATATCCAAACTCATCTTAAATATCATAATTGAACCTTTAATTGAAAACCTAAGAGCAGAATTTGACCATACAGCCATTCAAATCTGCTACACCATTTTTTCATGGCTGATCCGAGATCCCAATTAACCCAATACACCTGCCTTTTCACCATATATTTTGATGCCCTGACCAATAAGGAAACTATCAAATTCCACTTTAAATATACCCATGGACTTCGCAGTCTGTGGCAAAGAATTGCACTGATTCACTACTCTCCGGCTAAAAAATTTCCTCTTTACCTCTGTTCTGAAAAATCACCCTGAAATTTGAGGCTGTTCCCTCTAGTTCTGGATACCCCCACCATCCTCTCCACATCCACCTTATATAGTCCTTTCAACATTCAGTAGGTTTCAATGAGATCCCCCCACATTCTCCTGAATTCCAGTGAGTACAGACCCAAAGCTGCCAAACATTCCTCATAATTTAACCCCTTAACCTCCTCCGGACTCTCTCCAATGACATCACATACTTTCTGAGATATGGGGCCCAAGACTGCTGTCAATACTCCATGAAGGCCAGACTAGTATCTCATAAAGCCTCAGCATTATCTCTTTGGTTTTATATTCTATTCTCCTTGAAATAGATGCCAACATTGCATTTACCTTCTTTACCACAGACTCAACCTTTAAATGAACCTTTTGGAGTCTTGCATGAGCACACCCAAGTCCCCATGAACCTCTGATGTTTGAATTTTCTCCCCATTTAGATAATAGTGTGCGCTATTGTTCCTTTTACCAAAATGCATTGTCATAAATTTCCCAACACTGTACCCTACCTGCCACTTTTTTGCCAATACTTCCAATTTGTCTAAGCTTTGCTGCAATCGCATTTCTTCCTCAGCACTACCTACCCCTCCAGCTGTCTTTGTATCATCTGCAAATTTAGCACAAAGGCATTAATTCCATTATCCAAATCATTGACAAACATTATGAAAAGCAGCGGTCCCAATACCAGCCCCTGAGGAGCACAACTAGGCACTAGCAGCCAACACAGAAAGGGCCCGCTTTATTCCCACGTGCTGCCTCCTGCCAGTCTATTCATGCCAGTACCTTTCCAGTAATGTAATTGGATTATATCTTGTGAAGCGGCCGCATGTGTGGTACTTTATCAAAGGTCTTCTGAAAACCTAAGTAAATGACATCCTGTGGCGATCCACTTTCTGCACAGGCGAACTGGCTCACAAATAGCCAGTGCACGGGGGGGGAGACTTTGGTAATGCACCTCTGGCGTCATTTCCTCCCGGAGAGGGCGGGCGCTAGGGATTAAATGCCAGCGCCGCAAAGTTTGAATAAACTAGTCTCGAAACGACTTACTGATTGCGTGTCGTTCTTTCAGCGCTGTGTGTAGCACATCGCTACATTGGTGACCCCGATGGTCCAAACGGGATTTGGACCAAAGATGACCGACTCTTTATCTGTTCACGCAGGTTCGCTAAACCTGCCAACTTTCTGAACGCTACGACCACACGTGTAGTTTAGCCAAGCAGAAGCCCAGTTCCAGATTCGGCAGATATCCTCTGATTCCACATGTTACTACCACGTGGTGAGTGCCCTTGACCAGGAGACGGCCGCCCAGGTTGCGGATTTCATACAGTCGCCCCTGGAAGAAGGCAAATATGAAGCATTCAAAGTGCTGCTCATTGGGACCTTTGGCCTCTCACGGCGTGAGCAGGCTGCCCGCCTGCTTCACCTGGACGGCTTGGGAGACAGACTGCTGTCAGCATTGATGAACGAGATGCTGGCCCTGGCTGATGGACACAAGCCCTGACTCACGTTCGAGCAAGCGTTCCTAGAGCAACTGCCCGGGGACATACATCTGCTGCTGGCCGACACAGATTTCAGCAACCCCCGGAAGGTGGCAGCCCGGGCAGACATGCTGTGGAAAGCCAAGAGGAAGAGCGTGGCGTACGTCAGTCAGATTATCAGGCCACGCTTCCAACAGCGGACCAGACCAGGCCCGGCAGAGGGGCGCACACAACACAGATGCTGGAGTGGGGAAGCCAGTGAACAGTGGTGTTTCTACCACCAGCAGTGGGGCACAAAAGCCTGCTGTTGTCACCTGCCCTGCAAGGGCCAGGGCCAGCTGCCGCTAATAACTATGGCGGCTGGCCAACAGGACAGCCTCTTGTACGTCTGCGACAAACAGTCGGGGCGCCGCTTCTTGGTCAACACTGGAGCGGAAATCAATGTCTTGCCCCTGACAGGGTACGACACCCGCAACAGGAAGCCAGGACCCACCCTGAGGGCTGCAAATGGCAGCACAATACAGACCTATGGCACCCGCACAGTGCAGCTGCAGTTCGGTGCCAGCTGGTTCACGTGGGACTTCTCACTGGCCGCGGTGGCCCAACCACTCCTGGGGGCAGACTTCTTGTGAGCTCACAGCCTGTTGGTTGACTTGCAAAGGAAAAGACTGGTACATGCTGAGACTTTCCAGATGTTCTCCCTGGGTGAAACCAAGTTGCCGGCCCCACACCTGGACTCCATCACGCTGTCGGACAACGAATTCACCAGAATCCTGGTGGAATTTCCATCGATTCTGGCACCGCAGTTCATGGCAGCCATGCCCAGACACGGGGTTCAGCACCACATCCTGACCCAGGGACTACCCCTCCATGCCCGCGCATGAAGGCTCCCCCCGGAAAAGCTCCGCCTGGCAAAGGAGGAGTTCAAGAGGATGGAGGAATTGGGGATCGTACAGAGGTCCAACAGCCCATGGGCCTCCCCCCTGCACATGGTGCCCAAAGCAGCCAGGGGTTGGAGACCATGTGGCGACTACCGCAGACTGAACAAGGCTACCACTCCAGACTGCTACCCCGTGCCGCACATACAGGACTTTGCAGCAAACCTGCACGGGGCAAGAATCTTTTCCAAAGTAGACCTCATCCGGAGATACCATCAAATCCTGGTGCACCCTGAAGACATCCCCAAAACAGCACTTATCACCCCGTTCGGCCTGTTCGAGATCCTCCAAATGCCATTCGGCCTGAAGAATGCCGCACAGATGTTCCAGCGGCTAATGGATGCGGTGGGACACAACTTGGACTTTGTGTTCATCTATTTGGACGACATCCTTATAGCCAGCAGTAGTCGCCAGGAGCATCTGTCCCACCTCCGCCAGCTCTACTCCCGCCTGAGTGATTTCAGCCTCACAATCAATCTGACCAAATGCCAATTCTGTCTCGATACCATTGACTTCCTGGGCCACAGGATTACCAAAGACGGGGCATTACCTCTGCCCACCAAGGTAGACGCGATCCACCACTTTGCCTGGCCCAACACGGTCAAAGGCCTGCAGGAGTTTGTTAGTATGGTGAACTTCTACCACCGTTTCCTCCCCTCCGCAGCCCATATCATGTGCCCTTTGTACACCCTGATGTCGGGTAAAGGCAAGGACATTACTTGGGACGAGGAGGCTGCGGGAGCTTTCGTTAAAGCCAAGGAAGCCTTGGCAGGTGCCGCGATGCTGGTACACCCCAGAACAGGCATTCCGACCGCCCTCACGGTGGACGCAACTGACACAGCAGTCGGTGGAGTGCTGGAGCAGCTCATTGAGGGGCACTGGCAACCCCTGGCGTTCTTCAGCAAGCACCTATGACCACCTGAACTCAAGTACAGTGCTTTCGACCGAGAGCTGTTGGCACTGTATCTGGCAATCCAGCATTTCAGGTATTTCTTAGAAGGCAGGCCGTTCGCCACGTTCACAGACCACAAACCGTTGACCTTTGCGTTCACGAAGGTATCCGATCCCTGGTCGGCTCACCAGCAGTGTCAACTGTCCTACATCTCCGAGTACATGACAGACATCCAGCATGTCTCGGGAAAGGACAACATAGTGGCGGACGCACTCTCCAGACAAGCTGTCCAGGCCCTGTCCCTGGGGGTGGACTATGCAGCACTGGCGGAGGCGCAGCAGGCAGACGCCGAGATGCCCAGCTACAGGACCGCAGTCCCGGGTTTGCAGCTGCAAGACTTTCTCGTAGGCCCAGGTGAGAGGACCCTCCTGTGCGACGTGGCTACCGGCCAACCTCGCCCCATCGTCCCGGCAGACTGGAGGCGGCGGGTTTTTGACTCCATACATGGTTTGGTGCACCCATCTATCAGGACAACTGTCCGGCTGGTCTCCAGCAAGTTCGCGTGGCACGGACTTCGCAAACATGTCAGTGAATGGGCCAGAATGTGCGCACAGTGCCAAACAGCCAAGGTGCAGCAGCACACTAAAGCCCCACCGCAGCAGTTTGAACCCACCCACCAGAGGTTCAACCACATTAATGTGGATATCATGGGCCCCTACCAGTGTCCTGAGGAGCGCGGTACCTCCTAACTATGGTAGACCGGTTCATGAGTTGGCCAGAGGCAGTCCCTCTCACCGACACTTCTGCCAATTCCTGCGCCTGAGCACTGATTACAACCTGGGTAGCACGCTTCGGGGTACCGGCCCACATTACCTCCAACAGAGGCGTCCAGTTCACCTCCAGCCTGTGGTCAGCTGTGGCCAGCCTTATGGGAATGCAGCTACACCACACTACTGCCTACCACCCACAGTCGAATGGACTAGTGGAACGCTTCCACCGTCACTTGAAGTTGGCCCTCATGGCCCGCCTGAGAGGACCTAACTGGGTGGACGAGCTTCCCTGGGTCCTGCTTGGAATTCACACAGTGCCCAAAGAGGATCTGCATGCCTCGTCGGCCGATTTGGTGTATGGCGCACCCCTGGACGTCCCAGGAGAGTTCATACCAGCCCCAAGGGGGCAAGAGGAAAAACCCGCAGCAGTCCTAGACAGACTATGCGAAAGGCTCGGCAACCTGGCCCCCGTGCCAGGACGGACCCCGACCCATGTACCCAAAGACCTGCAGAACTGTAACTTTGTGTTTGTACGAAGGGGCGGACACCGGGCACCGCTACAGCGGCCGTCCGAGGGGCCGTTCAAGGTGATCAACACAAACGGGTCCACGTACGTTCTGGACATTGGGGGGAAAGAGGAGGTTTTCACGGTGGACCGACTCAAACCAGCCCATGTGGACTTGGCGCAGCCGGTCAAGGTTCAGGCACCGCAGCGCAGAGGCAGACCTCCCAAACAGAGGCTGATCCAGACTGTGGACATTGGGGGGTGTATCGCCAGTTCTGGGGCGGTTTATGTGGCGACCCACTTTCTGCGCAGGCGAACCGGCTCACAAAAAGCCAGCGCGCGGGGGGAGACTTTGGTAATGCACCTCTGATGTCATTTCCACCCGGAGAGGGCGGGTGCTAGGGATTAAATGCCAGCGCCATGAAGTTTGAATAAACTAGTCTCGAAACGACTTACCGACTGCGTGTCATTTCAGCGCTGTGTGTAGCACATCGCTACATTCCACTGCCTCTCCTTTGTCCACCCTGCTTGCTACTTCCTTGAAGAATTCTAACAGATTTGTCAGACAAAAGTTCCCTTTACAGAAAGCATGCTGAATTTGACTTACTTTATAATTAATTTCCAAGTACACCAAAACGTCATCCTTAATAATAGACTCCAACACTTTCCCAACCACTGAGTTTAGGCTAACTGGTCTATAATTTCCTCTCTTTTGCCTTCCGCCCTTATTAAAGACTAAGTGACATTTGGAATTTTCCAGTCCTCCAGGACCATGCCAGAGTCAAGTGATTCTTGAAAGATCATGACCAATACATTAATCATTCTTCAACAACCTCTCTCAGGACTCTGTGATGTAGGCAACCTGCTCTCCATGGTACATCTATAGAAGTTTTTGAGTGTATTTGTTGGCATACCAGATCTCTTCAAAGTCCTAATGAAGTATTGCCGCTGTCTTGCCTTCTTTACAACTGCTTCGATATGTTGGGACCAGGTTAGATCCTCATTGATTTTGACACCCAGGAACTTGAAACTGCTCACGCTCTCCACTTCTGATGCCTCTATGAGAATTGGTATGTGTTCTTTCGCCTTACCCTTCCAGAAGTCCATAGTCAGCTCTTACATCTTACTGACGTTGACCTCTGGCACACAGCTAGTATCTTCCACAGTGAAGACTGATGCAAAGTACTCATTAAGTTCATCTTCATTATCAAGTCCTCCATTACTACCTCACCAGCATTATTTTCCAATGGTCCATTATCAACTCTCTGCTCCCTTTTACTCTTTATATTACTTTTAGTATCCTGCTTTTTATTTTTGGCTAGTTTGCCCTCATATTTTGCAATTCCCCTTCTTATAGCTCTGTTAGTTGCTTGTTGTTGGATTTTAAAAGCTTCTCAATCATCCCCAGTCACTTTTATTACCTTATATGCCCTCTCCTTGGCTTTTATGAAGTCCTTAACTTCTCGTCTGTCACAGTTGTCTACACCCGCCATTTGAGAACTTCTTCCTCTGTGGAACATATCTATATTGTGCCTTGTGAACTATACCCAGAATCTCCAGCCACCTATGCTCTGCCATCATCCCCACCAGTATCCTCCTCCAATCCACCTGGGCAAGCTCCTCTCTCGAGCCTCTGTAATTCATTTTTATTCCATTGTGATACTGATACATGTGACTTCTGCCTCTCCATCTCAAATTGCAGTATGAATTCAATCATATTATGATCACTGCCTCCGAAGGTTTCCTTTACATTAAGCTCCCTATTAAGATCTGGGTTATTACACAACACCCAATCTAAGATGGCCATTCCTCAGGAAGGCTCACGCACAAGCTGCTCTAAAAAGCCATTTCATAGGCATACAACAAAGTTCCCTCTCTTACAATCTGATACCAACCTGATTTTCCCAATCCCCTTGCATATCAAAGTCCCCCATTACAATTGTGTTATTACCTTTATTACATGCCTTTTCCAGCTCCCTTTGCAAACTCAACCCTACATCTTGGCTACTATTTGGAGGCTTCTATATTATTTCCATAATGCTTTTTTTTTAAACCTTGAAGTTTCTTATCTCCACCCACAAAGATTCCACACTCTCTGACTCAATGTCACCTCTTTCTACAGAAGTAATTCCAACTCTTACCAACAGAGCCACACCACCATTTATGTTTTCCTTCCTGTCCATTTGATAAAGAGTATGTCCTTTGATGTTAATCTCCCAACTATGACCTCTTTCAGCCATGACTCAGTGATGCCCACAATGTCTTATTGACCACGAGATCATGTACTTTATTCTGAAAGCTACACACATTTAAATACAACACCTTCAGTCCTGCATTCTTCACCCTTTTGAATTTTACCTCTGTGGAACAATTTAACTCTTTGCTCTGTCTGCATTTGTACCCAGTCATTGGCTTGTCCTTCCTTATATTCATGTTATACCCATCATCTACCTGTAACCTTGCTGGCTTATCCTCAGCTCTATTATATTGGTTTCTATTTATCACTGTGTAATATTAGTTTAAAATACTCCCAACCTGCCCACAAGAATAGTAGTCCCCTTTGGTCTCAAGTGCAACCCGTCCACAGGGCCAGATTCAGTACCAGAGGCACGGCCGCTTTTGTTTCCCATCCCCCCTCCCCAAACACTACTCAAAATTGAGTACTTATTGTTGAGGGTACAGTCATAAGGGTGCTCTTCACTACCTGACATTCTCCCTTCCCTCTCCTGACAGTCATATCCATTATCCGTCTCCTGTAGCCTTGGCGTAACTCCCTCCCTGGAGCTCCTGTCTATCACTGCCTCACTTTCCCTAACAAGCCACAAGTCATTGAGCTGCAGCTCCAGTTCTCTAACGTGGTCTTTAACGGGCTGCATCTCAATGCACTTACTGCAGATGTGGCCATCAGGGAGGCTGGTAGTCTCCCACAAATCCCATATCTGACACCCAGTACAGAAACCTGTCTCTGTAGACATACCTTCTATCCTCTAAAGAGTTAAGTAAAAAATAAGGAATGAACTTACCTACTTACCTTGCCTCCGCCTGTTATCTCCAAAGCCTGTTAAGCCAAAGCCTTATCACTCTGACTCAGATCACTCCCATGATGACCGCTCCACTAGACTGAACTCCTCTTTTATGGAGACTGGGTTTTGAAAGCTTTTCACCAGACTTGCATGGAAAGCTTCTATTGTGTCGCCGCAGTACTCCAACCATATCTACCACTTCCACTGGCAGCTCATTCCACACTCACACCACCCTCTGAGTGAAGAAATTCTCCTTCAGGTGTCTCTTAAATATTTTACCTTTAACCTTTAACCTATGTCCTCTGGTTCCTGTCTCCCCCAACCTGAGGGGAAAAAGACTGCCAAGAGAAACCACTATTTTTAGCATGCAAATGAGACTGCAGATAGAGTCATAGTCATAGAACACATCATGTCAAACTATTAATCTGCCTTGCCCCACTGATCAGACCACAGCTCTTCATATTCCTCCCATCCATGTACCCATCCAAACTTCTCTTAAATATTGGAATCGAACCAGCAGCTACCACTTCCACCAGCAACTTGTTCCACACACTCATTACCTTCTTGGTGAAGACGATCTCCTTAAACATTTCATCTTTCACCCCCAACTCATGACCTCTCGTTCTAGTCTCACCCAACCTCAGGGGAAAAAGCCTGCTCTTATCTATACCCCTGATTATCCATCATCCACGTACCTATCTAAGACTCTCTTAAATGTCCCTAATGTATCAACCTGCACCAACCCCATCAGCAGAGTGTTCCACACACCTACCACTCTCTGACGTTTCTCTGACATTGCCTCTATACTTTCCGCCACTCATCAAAAAGTCAGAAGTCAGAACCCAGACCAGTTATCTGCTGGAGGAACTCAACAGGTCGGGAGGGAGAGGAATTGTTGAAGCCCTGGATCGGGAAGAATATTTGAGGAGTGAAATAGCCAGTATGAAGAGGGGAAGGGGAGTAGTGAGAAAAGACTTTGAGGTGATTGGTTGACTGAGGAGGGGTGTAGTTTAGCAAGTGTTACTTAAAATCTAAGAAGCATCTTCCTTACGCTTCAACAATAATGTATGACAACCACTTTGAGAATACAACACCACATTTGGCTTCAGATCTGGGTCTCCACAGCCAAATATTGAATGGAGAATTCTCTCAGTTCACATGTACTGTACGCATCAGAGCGAGCATGCTGTTTGATTTGAGGCGGGTGGTGTATCAGTAACTGAGCTTACGCTGTCAAAGTTGATCAAGTAAATATTTTTTTTCCTTTTAAAAGCAAACACATACGCACAGCATGAGCTCTCTCAAGAAATCTAGATGCTCATGAGGAGTCGAATCTCGCTCTGAACGTGATGTGAACTGCTGAAACCCCATCATTCTCCTTGAATTTGACAGCACACTCAAAACATTACAGCCTGGTCTCGGCCAAAGGATGTGTGTGCTCCATACAATACAAGTCAGGAGCAATTTGATCCAATAACGATTGATTGAATTCAGATGCCAAATAGACTTTTATCTAGTTGTGGTGCACAGATCACTCACCCTAGTTTTTTTTTCCCTCTCTGTGCTTTGATTTGTGCCTGCTTGTTCTCATCATAAACATGGTCCTGCCTTTTGGGAATAAATGCATAATTCCTGATGCGTTCAAAAGGCATTTTCTCTGGGATTGTCATCCAGTGATTTAGCCTTGAGAGAAATCCAGTCAAAGAGGTGCCTGTTGCCTGAGGCTTAACATTCCCAAGTATTATTCTCTTTAAAGTAAAGCAATATTTTATTCAAATGTTTTTTTTCTCATCATGCACAATTTCCCCTTGAAACGCTATTCTTGATGAAATTCATTTTTTTCTCTCTCAATGGATTAACAGCATGCTAGAAACGTGTATTGCAATTTTTCTGTGCATAGACAACTGTGAAAAAAGTGGGGAGGTGGGGTGGTTGGCGTGGTCGGACAGCACCATCTGTTGCCGGGGTCAAATCCACTCTGTCCGTCAGCTTTGCAGATCAACCAAGCTAAATGTAGAAAGGACAGGCATCATCATTCCTGCCTCAAACTAACGCTAACTCTGCCAGAGTTCACTGAAAGAGGTTGTAACATGGCGGGCTTGTTGGCAGCAGAATGGTGCAACTGCTGGTGCTTGCTTCACTACTCCAATGACATAGGTTCAATCCCAACTCCCTGCACTATCTGTGTGGAGTTTGCACATCCTCCCTGTGACGGATGGGTTCTCTAACTTCCTTCTATGTCCCCTATAATCTGTTGGTTAATTGGCTGCTGCTAATTGTCCCCAGTGTGTAAGTGAATGATGGAGTCTGGGGTGGGGGGGGGAAGTGATTGAACTGTGGGCAGGAGAAAGAAGAATTAGTATTAAAAATAGTTACTTGATGGTATTGTTAACTAGTTTGCTATTGTCGCATGTATTGAGCTACAGAGAAACGGTTTTGTATTTGCATATACAAATACAAGATATCTAAGGAGACTAAGACTAAGGAGCTGGTGGTGGAGCTGAGGAGGGCCAAGGCACCGGTGACCCCTGTTTCCATCCAAGGGGTCAGTGTGGACATGGTGGAGGATTACAAGTACCTGGGGATATGAATTGACAATAAACTGGACTGGTCAAAGAACACTGAGGCTGTCTACAAGAAGGGTCAGAGCCATCTCTATTTCCTGAGGAGACTGAGGTCCTTCAACATCTGCCGGATGATGCTGAGGATGTTCTACGAGTCTGTGGTGGCCAGTGCTATCATGTTTTCTGTTGTGTGCTGGGGCAGCAGGCTGAGGGTAGCAGACACCAACAGAATCAACAAACTCATTCGTAAGGCCAGTGATGTTGTGGGGGTGGAACTGGACTCTCTGACGGTGGTGTCTGAAAAGAGGATGCTGTCCAAGTTGCATGCCATCTTGGACAATGACTCCCATCCACTCCATAATGTACTGGTTAGGCACAGGAGTACATTCAGCCAGAGACCCATTCCACCGAGCTGTAACACTGAGCGTCATAGGAAGTCATTCCTGTCTGTGGTAACACACTCTGAGCCAATAGACTGGTCCTGGACTTATTTCCACTTGGCATAATTTACTTATTAGTATTTAATTATTTTTGGTTTTATTTTGCTATATTTCTACACTATTCTTGGTTGGTGTGACTGTAACGAAACCCAATTTCCCTTGGGATCAATAAAGTATGTCTGTCTCTCTGTATCTACAGATGTACCATGGGGAGTATTCTGATTGTTTCCTTCACCAGCTGTGGTTGAGACTCTAATGGATAGGATCAATAAAAGCCACAGAGATGTCCAAACTCATCCAACTTTATCAGCATCGAGGACACCTTCAAAAGGCAATGCCTTAAAAAGGGGCATCCACCAATAAGGACCCCAATACCCTTTTCTCATTGCTACGATCAGAGAGGCGGGACAGGAGCCTGAAGGCATACACTCAATACTTTAGCAGCAGCTTCTTCCCCTCTGCCACCGGACTTGATGAGGTGGTTTGAATATCTCAGAAACTGCTGATCTCCTGGGATTTTCACAACAATCTCCAGAGTTTACAGAGAATAGTGCAGAATATAAAAAGAAATCCAGTGAACAGCAGTTCTGAAGGCAAAATTGCCTTGTTAGTGGGAGAGGTCAGACTGATTCAAGCTGACAGTAACTCAAATAACCAGGCATTACAACAGTGTTGTGCAGAAGAGAAGCTCTGAATGCACAATGTGTCGAACCTTGAAGTCGATTGGCTAGAGCAGCAGAGGACCATAAACATCGAGGAAGTGTAAAAGAAAAAAGGTGCGCAGATTATAGTGCTTCAGTTACAGAGGAAGTGCTGGGCAAGCGGTCAAATGAGGTGCAAGTTCACCTTTTAGTGTATAGGAGATCTATTCAAGTGTCTGATAACAATGAAAAAGGAGCTGTCTTTGAAATTGGTGGTACAGGCTCTTGTATCTTTTGTCTGATAGAAGACAGGAGAAGAGAGAATATCTGGGGTGGAATCATAGATAGAGTTAATGGCGAGGAGACTGAATTGCACGATGGACTGGGCAGCGAGAACAGCTTTACTCTTTGATTCCGTATTCCACTGTAAAACCAGAGCCCAGAGTCACTGTCTCAAAGATAAGTTTGTCAGCTAGAAGAAACTAAATGGTGTACAAAGATGCTTACAGCAAGACAAATGAAGATTTAAATTCTGCTGACATAGAGGTTAATCAATGAAGGAACACCTTCCACGTAGGTCTTTGCAGTTAAAAAAATTATTAAAATGTCATTTTGAGCTACGGTGAAAATCCAATAAATTGCTTTTGTCCGTAATGAGATGATGCCTGCACTGTACTGTATTGTTTTATGATAGAACAGAGAACATTGAAGAATACAGCACAGTAGAAGCCCTTTGGTTCATGGTTTATGTTCAAGTGAAGCAGAGCAGGTCATAGAGTCAAAGTCATAGACTCACATAACACCAGTTGCAAGTCAGCTTTGAATTCAATGTAGGACTACTTCAGGGACTCCAGCTCCGTACTTACTCTTGGGGTTTACTCCTGAAGCCTTCCCTGTAAGCGGGTATAGACATAAGGCAGCAGATGTTTGAGTTCAGAGTTTTCCTTCTCCTAGATGAGCTTCCAACTGAGGCTGATGAGTCCCATCTGTCTAAAGTGACTGGTTTTAAGGCGCCAGTAACCTACCTTTGCCCCTTCTCCTGTCAGTAGAAGTGGCTCTGCCAGGCTCAGTAGCTAAGTCACACATGAAGGCCAGGAGCTGGACTTGGTTGTCAGATGTTATTTGAGGCTACTTGAGGCGTATATCATTGGAGGCATTTAGCAGGTAGATGGAGCTTATCCCCATTACCCCCACTGACTATATCAACCTTAGGGAACAGGGTTTAAGAGCCATGGAAATTACCTCTTTGTAGTTGCACTATGGTACATTACAAGATGAGGACAAGCATAAATTAGCAAACTTAATACAAATTTTCATTACTTATACATTCCTCAGTATAATCATTCAGAGGACCTGTCCTGAGCCCAGCACGTAAGGGCAATCATGAAGAAAGTGTAGCAGTGCCTCTCATCCTGAGAATTTTACAAAGATTTTCCACACTGGTTGAATGCTCGAATTGGAGCGGCTTTACGTTGAATCTGTTGCGGTTATTGGATTTATTGACAATGCCCACAAGAAAGAGAATCTTAGGGTTGTATATAACATATACATATGTCCTTTGATAATAAATTTACTTTGAACTTTGAACTTTCATATACAAAATAAACAGCAAAACAAACCATGGCACAAGCGCAAATTTGAGAGTTGTAGTTTCAATTAGCATTAGAGCTTATTATGCCTTTTCAAAAACCTGATAGTTTCATTTAATATCAGAGAAATGTATACAATATACATCCTGAAACAGACAAAATGCTGGAGGAACATATATGGAAAAGAGTAAACAGTCAAAGTTCCGGGTTGAGACCTTCTTGGCCGGCTGAGTTCCTCCATCATTTTGTGTGTGTTGCATGGATTTCTAGCATCTGCAGATTTTCTCTGGTTTGTGACTGGAATATTTCCCGAAGCTCGTGTTCTCTGTAGACATCCACAAAAACAGAAGAGTGCCCCTATGAATGAGCGTCAGTTAAAATGCTAGAACCCCAAAGCGTCCCAACTTCCCCCCCCACACACACACACAAGCATCAACAAAGCAACAAACCCCCACCACCCACACTCACTTCCACAAAAAAACATCAGCACCCTCCACCCACCAAGCAGGCTATAACAAAGGCCCCCAATAAAGACCATGGTCATGCCACAGTCTCTCTCTCTCCCTACTAAAGGGGAAAAAAGAGGTGTCCCTTTTCATTGTCAGAGAGCAGACGTAACAAAGGAACTCACTGATTTAGGTGTTGAAAAAAGCTGTTGTTGAATGTTGAGGAGTGTGTCCACTGGAGAATAGTGGTTGTAGCCCAGTTCATTACAGGCAAAGCCTCCTCACTATTTACTTGGACCACTGCCACAAGCACAAGAAAGCAGCATCCATTAACAGGGACTCCCACCATCCAGGTCTTGCTCTCTTCTCACTGCTATTATTGGGTAGGAGGAACAGGAGTCTTAGGTCCCACCCCATCAGGTTCAGGAAAAGTTATCACCCTTCAACAATCAGGCCCCTCAATCAGCATAGGTAATGTCATTCACCTCAACTCCGAACTGATTCCAGAACCTATGGACTCACTTTCAAACACTCCACAACTCATGGTCTCATATCATTTATTTAGTTGTTTATATATTATTATTTGTATACATTTTCACAACTTTTATTGTATTTTTTTATTTTCCTGTAGATGCCTACAAGAAATTGAATCTCAAGAGCCTATAAAGTGACACATGTGTACTTTGCTGATAAATTTCCTTTGACTTAGGCTTTGAGGAAGTCTTTGAGCTCCACTACCTCCTGCTTGATGGCAGCATTGAGAAGAGAGTATGACCCAGGTGGTGGG
This sequence comes from Hypanus sabinus, assembly GCF_030144855.1. Classification (NCBI taxonomy): domain Eukaryota; kingdom Metazoa; phylum Chordata; class Chondrichthyes; order Myliobatiformes; family Dasyatidae; genus Hypanus; species Hypanus sabinus. The sequence goes on from NC_082716.1 coordinate 11,397,044, forward strand.
TGTCCCTGATAATGCCTTCTCTCTTGCAGATGACCCCGACGGTGGTGAGAGCTCTCCCTGTAAAACAATATGGTACTGATAGACCATGTAATGGGCCATTTGGCCTATTAAATTGATGCAATCCATTAGTCCCATAACCTTGCAACTTATTCTTCCAAACAAAGAGATCGTCTTAGTCTACTTCTTCACCTCCAGTTGGACAAATGTGTCTCCCCAGGATTCAATGTGATGAGTGATTTTTAAGTTGTCAATATTGCAAGTGTATCGAAGTTGAGTTTATTGTCATATACATAAGTACATATCTGCACAAATGCAATAAAAAGCTTGCTTCCAGCTCCGATAAGGTGGTGACACATTCAATCGCAGCAACTTCTATAGGGCCAACCAAAGGTGATATTGTCCTTTCAAGCATATTTTTATATGACTGCAAGGCCCTGCTAAACATTAAAGACTTAAAACACAGCAGGTCTACCCCATCAGCAAGTTGCTTGCTGGCGGAGAAAATGAAAGATCTGCGCATCGTAATGCTGCCTGCGTCAAAGGAAGCATACAGTCTAATAATGAGTGACCATTTTGGTCACTTTTCTTGCGATCGGAAGACCCTTTCGGACATTGTTAATGTGGAATGACACAGGTAAGACTCACTGATTTATTGGCAGACGGCAGAGGAGCTGCGTGGCCTCGGTTGTAGCGAGGACTATGCCTTAAGTTGCAGTGTGGCCTGTTTACAGCTACCGGGAGAGAATCACTGGAGTTGGTGCACTTCACTGAGGACAAGTGGTGCTGTGTCCAGGCTGGGGTTGGTGCTGCCGCCTCCCCACTGCGTTCACTTGGCAGAAGACAAATCTGTGGTATTGTGGTCGACTACAGGTTTATGCAGCATTCATGGCTCAGGTCTGGACTGTATTTTCTACTTGGCAGTTTCTTACTGATATCGTTATGTGCTCGCTGTTTTGTGTGTCTTGTGCTATGTGACTGTTGATGTTGTGTTTTGCACCTTGGACCCAAGGTAACGCTGTCTCATTTGGCTGTGGTCATGGATATTCATGTGTATGGTTGAATGACAATTAAATCTGAATTGAATTGATTAATTGCAACAGCATCACAGGCATATAGTATCAGAGAAGCAGCATTCACAAGAAATAAATCATAAATGGTACACAATTTTTACACGAAAGAACACAATCAGAACAAAAGTAGTCTATTTTAGTGCAAAGTGATCGCAGTGTTGCTAAACTGTAGTGAATTAGGGTTATTCTAGTTGGTTCAAGAACTGAATGATTGAAGGGAAGTAGCAGTTCCTGAACCAGGTGGTGTGGAACTTCAGGCTTCTGTATCTCCTGATTGATGATAGCCGTGAGAAGTTGGCATGACCCAGATGGTAGGGTCTTTGATGATGGATGCTGCCTTTTTGAGGCAGCACCTCCTGTAGATACAACTGATGGTGGGATGTGTGGTGTTCCCATGATGAATTAGGCCGTGCCCACTGCTCTCTGCAGCTTTCAGGTTCCTCCACATTCGAATTGCCATAAATATTCAAAGATTCAAAGTATATTTATTATCGAAGCATGTATGTAGTATACAACCCTGAGATTCATCTTTCCACAGACAGCCACAAAACAAAGAAACACCATGGGATTTCTGCAAAGAAAATGAAATACCAATCGTGAAAAAATGAACAAATTGTGCAAATAGCAGAAAACGAGCGGAAAAAACACAGATAATATAAAACATCAAACCACAGAGTCTTTGAAACAATCTGGGAATGCTCAGTTTAGTCAGTTCATTGCAATTTAGCGTTACGTCATTCATTGACTGCAGGCCGCAGAGCTAGTACACCCTGATCAAAATTGCACAAGATAGCAATAAAAAATGGAGTACCCAGAAACCAAAAGCACATCACAACATGAGCTACAAATTTTAGTCCACAAACCGCATTGATTAAACCTTGCCAAAGACCCAAGACTCCATACCAGCCATGATACCAGCCGTCAGGATGCTTCAACAATACATCTATTCAAAGTTCACAGTAAATTTATTTTCAAGGTACAAATATGTCACTGTATGCCTCTCTGAGATGGGGATTCACAGTAAATACAATGAAACATAATAGAATCAATGAAAACCTCTCAAGACAAAGAAAGACAAACAATGTGCAAAAGACATTGGAATCATACCAATGATTTTCCGCGGTGGAGCAGTGGAGCCTAGGTCTTAATGCGAGGCATGATCCGCTGTTTGGACTACACTGGCCAAATAGACTAGGGGGGCTCCTCTCTTCACAGTGCTAAGGCTGGAAACTGTCTGTGAACTTTGGAAATTTGTGCCATCTCATGTGATGAACGGAACACTGAGGCTTTGGGCCTACAGTGGGCTGCTCCAAGGATTTGGACCTAAAGACTCAATTTGGTTTGGAATGCTGTTGTTTTTGTTCGTTTCTGTTGTCTGCATGATTTATGTTTTTTTTCTCTTTCTCTCTGAGTATTGGTGGTTGGTCTTTATTTTTGTTTATTGGGTTCTGTCGGGTTTCTATTTTGTGACTACCTGTAAGCAAACATGCCCCAAGGTTGTATAACTTACACATTTTTTGATAATCAATGTACTTTGAATCTTTGAATCTTGAATCTTGAAATCCCTCTCAAGTTAATAATATGTAATTTAACAATTATTACATTCAGTTCATAAACTGGAGTGTAAAATTGGAGTGGCACTGTGTCATAGCATTTAACACAATGCTACCATAACAATGCAGCATCCCATCCTCAACATCCAGTCAGCTCTCTTCTTCCTGCTGCCATTAGGTAGGAGGTACAGGAGCATTAGGTACCACACCTCCAAGTTCAGGAACAGTTATTACCTTTCAACCATCAGACTCCTGTACTGTCGAGGATAACTTCACTCACTTCAATGCTGAACTGATTCCACAACCTATTGATTCACTTTCAAGAACTCCTCAACTCATGTTCTCAGTACTACTTATTTGCTATTGATTATTGTTATTTTTATATTCTTTTATATTGTTATAATAAAACATTTTTATATTATATTGTTATTTTTATCTTCTTTTGCACATTGATTACTTGGCAGTCTTTGTGTGTAGTTTTTTCTTAATTATATTGTATTTCTATGTTTTACTGTGAATGCCCCCAAGAAAATTAATCTGAGGGTAGTATATGGTGACATATATGTACTTTGATAAAGAGTTGACTTTGAACTTTGAACCTGAGTTCAATTCCTTCCACTGTCTGTAAGGAGTTTTTATGTTCTTCCTGCTGTGTATTTAATATTTTAGTAGTATTTGAATAGTATTGTAAATATATTGTTCGATTAAGCATTCTTGTTCATTTAAATAATTCATTTTGAATTATATGTAAAATCATGTGAATTCAATATGCCATGATGCTACCACGTGATTTGCACATGTGTCGCTTAAAATAAACATGAAGTTAAGACTCACATTTCTGTGGAATTCTTGCCACAGACAGCTGTGGAGGCGAAGTCTTTATGTAATATTATGGCAGAGGTTGATGGATTCTTGATTGGTTGTGGCATGAAGGGATACGGGAAGAAGGCAGGAGAATGGGGTTGAGAGGAAAATTGAATCAGCCATGATGAAAAAGGCCAAATGGCCTAATTCTGCTTGATGATGCACCATCAATAACTCACTCTGAGACGTGAAGGCGAGATATCGGCTTTTTCCAGCAACCTCTGACGCACGTACACTGACCTCAGTCCTGTAACGAAGGCGTCTCTTACCAGGAGCTCCGTATGCTGTTCCGCCGTGAGCATTTTGCAGTCACAAGTTCGGACGAGTGTCTGTAGGGCTTGGAGAAACTCTTCGCTTGACTCTCCAGGCCGCTGTCGTCGCGTAGCTAAGCGATGTCTTGCATTGACGGTGTTCACCAGCCGCAGGTACTGTCTTTTGAGGGTGTCCAGTGCCCCTTCGTAGGTCGACAGGTCCCTGATAAATGAATAAACTTTTGGGGTGACCCTCGAGAGGAGAATTCTGTGCATAACGGTGGGGTCAGTCGCACGAACCTCTTCCAAGTATGATTGGAAGCATGCAAGCCAGAGTTCAAAGGCAAGAGCTGCTTCAGGGTCTTGGGGGTCCAAATATAATCTTTCCGGACGTAAAACGCTTTCCATGTTTTAAAACTTCCAGTCAATAAAATTGATGCACCATCAATAACATCAACAACATCTTATGGCCTTATGGTCTATTTTGGACTCCCATGTCTTCCTTTGAATTATTTTCATGTTTTGAAGTGTGAGCCCAACACTTGTGACCATGAGGATATCCTCTGTGTGCTCCAGTTTCCTCAAACGTTCTAAAGATGTATGGGTTAGTAGACTGATTGGTCACATGCATGTAATTGGGGCAGCGAAGACTCATTGGATGGGAAGTGCTCATTACTCTGCATATCTCTAAATAAACAAGAATACTGAAAAGAAACAGAGCAATTAGTCATCACTATGATCAAAAGACCAGATTAAAACAAATTAAAATTATTAAAAATAGGAAACGCATGCAGAGTTCATAATACTTCCAGCTAGGCTCTGTGCAATTCGTAACCCTAGTCCCTCATTGGGATACTCTGGTCAGTTCTCATTCCACCACATTTTCATCATTTGCTGTTTCAATTTCAGAATGCCAAGTTCTTCAGGAAAAAAAATTATTCTTAACTCTACCTCTCTCTGCTATTCCGTTATCGTCAGTTCAGCATTGCTGTTTACACCATCTCAAAAACACTACACTCTTTGCACCATTCTGCTGTTTTCTGGTCATTGCTGTATTTTACAGTACAGTGTAGATTAAGCCCTTCCAGCCCAACAAGCCGATCGGCCAGCAGCCCATCTATTTAACCCTAGCCTAATCACAGGACAGATTCCTTAAGGTCGTTATAGCTGGGGTTGGTAATGGGGATGAGCTCTTACTACCTATTAAATGCTCCCAATGGCTTGCATCTCAAATAACCTCTGACAACCAAGTCCAGCACCTGGCTTAGCCACTGAGCTGGGCCGTTTCTACTGACAAGAGAAGGATCGAAGTCAGGTTACTCGCGCCTTAAAACCAGTCTCTTCAGACAGATGGGGCTGATCGGCTGCAGTTGGTAGCACATCCTGGAGAAGGAAAACTCCGATCAAACCTCCACGGCCTTGTGGCTATCTCCGCTCAACGAGAAGGCTTTGGGATTAAACCCTGAGGGAAAAATCTAGAGCTGGAGTCCCTGAGGCAGTCCTATGTTGAGTTCAATGCTGACTGACATCTCCTGTGACACCGCTGGTACCAAACTGTATCGGTCTCTGCCGTCCCTTTGGGTTCATCAGATGCATGAAGAGGGGGATCTTGCTACATGGGCAACAGCGTGTTCTCCATATTGTACTGGCCAGGCTTGCATATCTAGACAGCTAGGACTCCACATCCATACTCGACCTTGACCAACGGAGGGCTCAATCACAAGACACTTTACAATCACCAGTTAGCCTACTTACTGATACATCTTCCGACTATGGGAGAAATCTGGAATGTCCAGAGAAAACCCAGCGAAGAACATACAAGCTCCTTAAAGACGGCATTGAAATTGAATTCCAAACTCCAATGCCCCAAGTTGTAAAACTGTTGTACTAACCACTATGTTTCTATCGTTTCCCAAGTATTTGTTTGCTGTTTGTTTTATTGATTATTATCATGTATACTGTTCACTCTGTAAACTTCAGATGAGCAATGATTCCATTGTACCACTCAGTGGCCATTTTATAAGGTACATCTATACATCTGCTCGTTCATGTAAATATCTAATCAGCCAATCGTGTGGCCACAACTCAATTCATAAAAGCATGCGGACATGGTCAAGAGGTTCAGTTGTTGTTCAGACCAAACATCAGAATGGGGAAGAAGTGTGATCCACATGGAATGATTGTTGGTGCCAGATGGGGTGGTTTGAGTATCTCAGAAACTGCTGATCACTGGGATTTTGATGCATAACAGTCTCTAGAGTTACAGAGAATTGTGGGAGAAGCAAAAATCCAGTGTGTGGCAGTTCTATTGTCAAAATTTAATGAGAGAGTTCAAAGCAGAATGGCAAGACTGTTTTCAGGCTGACAGGAAAGCAAAAGCAATTCAAATAACCCCACATTACAGCAGTGGTGAGCAGCAGAGCATCTCAGAATGCACAACATACAGTATCGAACTTTGAAGTGGGTAGGCTACAGCAGCAGAGACCATGAAGATATACTCATCGGTACCTAATAAAGTGGCCACTGAGTGTACATGACAATTAGCTAATGTGACCTCATCGACATTGATTGATGAAAATAGTCAGCAGGCTAGTGAGTTGTCACCTATAATTTTGTTGTTCAAATGGTTCCATTTCAGTATCAACAAATGTATACAGTATACAACCTGAAATTCTTACTCTTCACAGACACCCCCGAAACAGAGGAACCCCCCAAATAATGAACACCAGAAAAGCATTAGCACCCCAAATCCCTGTCTCCCCCTCTCATGCACATGCAGCAGCAAAACATCAGTTCCCCCATTCCGTCCCCCACCCACTTCTGCAGAAATCTTCAGCGCCCACACCCACCAAACATCAGCAAAGCCCCCAAAGAGAGACCACGATCAGCAGTAAACAAAACTATTGTTTACCCAACAATTTGACATGCTACAGGATCTCTCTCTCTGTCTCTCTCTCTCTCTCACACACACACATACTAACAAGGAACTAGGAGGTGCCACAGCAAAAAAGGAAACTAACAAACAGTCACTGTTTCAATGCTACAGTCTGCCACGTTGATTTTTATTCTGAGATTCTGTGACTCAAGAATTGGCAGCAATATCTCCCCAGCACTGAGAGAAAGAGAGGGAGAGAGAGGGCAATCGCTTAAGTACAGAGACCTCCATCGGCTGCATCTGCGGTCACGAAATTCTGATATTCCTTCTCCCGCGACGCCGCAGTCAGCGATACTGGCATGGAATCGATCATCCACGGGACCAGAGGTGCACATCCTCCAAACAGATTCTCAGGTGGCAATGGGGAGGCGTGCAGGAGTGAGGCAAATTGATTGGTTGAGTGGAGTCACAAAACAGCCTTGCACTCAACGTCAGTAAGAGCAAGGAATTGATTGTGGGCTTCGGGAAGGGCAAGTTACGAGAACATAGACCAGTCATTGAGGGGTCAACAGTGGAAATAGTGAATAGTTTCAAGTTCCAGGGTTTCAACATCTCTAAAGATATATCCTGGGCCCAAGATATTGATGAAATTATGAAGAATCATACTAGCAGCTAGGCTTCATGAGGAGATTGATGAGATTTTGTTTATCACCATAGATTCTAGAAAATTGCTCCAGATGTATTGTGAAGACCTTTCTGACTATTTGCACTATCATCTGGTATGGAGGTCTGCTTCTGGGCTCTGCAATGAACCAAAGTTCAAAGGAAATTTATTATCTGAATAATCTAAATATTTCATTAGGAGTTTGAGGAGATTTGATAGGTCACCAAAGTCTCTAGCAATTTCTATAGATGAAAGGGAAATACATCATTTGCTTGAACAACAATCACAGTCCAGGGATGTGCAGGGGGCAGCCCACAAGTGAAGCTGCACTCCCTCCACCAGCATAGCATGCCCACTACTACTAGCCCTAACCCATATGTCATTGGAACGGAGGAGGAATCCTCAAAGGACCCACAGGAAACTTACTGGTCACTGGAAGAACATAAAAACTCCTGACAGGCAGTGGCAGGAATGGAACCCTGATCATCTGCATTCCTGTAATGCAGAGACCAGAAATGCACACAGTCTGCAACTATGGTCAAAATCAAGATCTGCATAATTGCAACTTCTCTGCTTTTACAGGATATCGTACATGCCGATCAACAAAAACAATTATGCCATACACCCACACCCATTTACTTGTGTTGTGACTTTCAAAGTCCAAAGTGCAAAGTAAATTTATTATCAAAGTGCATATATGTTACCACTTACTGCCTTGAGATTCATTTTCTTGCAAGCATTTACAGAAAACATTAAGAAATACGATAGAATCAATATACAATAGAATCTACGCTGTAGCATAGTGGTTACCACAATGACTCAGGTTCAATTCCAACCGCTGCCTGGAATCTGTTTGTACACACTGGAATTGAGGAAATTGAGAGGGGATCTGATTGAAACATTTAAGATAATTAAAGGATTTGATAGGATTGAGGCAGGAAATATGTTCCAGATGTTGGGAGAGTCCAGTACCAGAGGGCATGGATTGAGAATAAGAGGTCAGTTATTTAAAATGGAGTTGAGGAAAAACTTCTTCTCCCAGAGAGTTGTGGAGGTGTGGAATGCACTGCCTCGGAAGACGGTGGAGGCCAATTCTCTGGATGCTTTCAAGAAGGAGCTAGATAGATATCTGATGGATAGGGGAATCAAGGGATATGGGGACAAGGCAGGGACTGGATATTGATAGTGAATGATCAGCCATGATCTCAGAATGGTGGTGCAGACTCGAGGGGCCGAATGGTCTACTTCTGCACCTATTGTCTATTGCCTATTGTCTATTTTATGTTCTACCTGTCACCCCACTGGTTTCCTCCAGCTGCTTCAGTTTCCTTCCACAGTCCAAAGGCACACCAGTTGGTAGGTAATTGGTCATCGTAAACTGTCACATGATTAGGCTAGAATTAAAGACTATAGATAAAAACTGACAAACTAATAATGTGCAAAAGACGACAAACTGCGCAAATAAAAAATAATACTGAGAAAATGAGTTGCAAAGAATCCTTGAAAGTGAGTTTGTAGGTCCTAGAATCAGTTCAGACTTGTGGTGAGTGAAGCTATCCGCGTCGGTTCAGAAGTCTGATGGCTTAGGGTAATAACAGTTCCTGAACCTGGTGGTGTGGCACCCAAAGCTCTGGTGCCTCCATCCTGATGATAGAAAAGAGAAGAGAGCATGGCCTAGATACTGCGGGTCTTTGATGATGGATGCACAGTAGTGTAACACAACGCTTTACACCGCCAGGTGTAAGTTCACCTTTCTGTGCCCAGCGCTATCTGTAAGGAGTTGGTGTTGACTATGTGAGATTACTCTAGGTGCCCATTCCAAAGATGTACAGTTGGGGTTAGGATTAGTGGGATGTTATGTAAGTGCTGTAAATGTCAATATTTAGCCCAGCACAATCCTCACTGATTTAATATGATGATATTTCATTGTATGTTTCAATGAACATGTGACAAATAAAGCTGATCTTATCTTAAAATCTTTTTTGTGGCAGCGCTGCATGTAAATGTACTCAATAATCAGGAAGTCTTTCCCTGTGATGGAGTGGGTCTTTTCCTTTCCTGGCCATGATGCATCCACTGTGTATCTATAGAACTGCCTGTTACTATAGTTATCTTTAGTTACTGCCTGTTACGCCAATGGCCTTCATCTCTGTCTGTCCTTGCTGTTTCCATAACAATTTTTTTGACCACTCAGGGTTCTAGCCCTGAGCTGAACCCCTGAACCTGGAAGACCAGTGGACAACACTTAGTTTGTCATTTACCCTTTAACCTGTTTCTGGGTGACTTATCAAGGGTCAAAGCACAAAGCCCTGACTCCAGCCAACATAGTTCTCCAGGTCATTGAGGCACACAAGCCTCCAAACCCAACAACAAGGTTGTGGTCTTCTTGGAGGATCTATAGAAGGTTGCTGAAGGTTTTTAGTGACATGGCAAATCGACCCAAACTTCTAAGAAAGCCTTTCAGGGAGCAATGGAGAGGAATCAATATTTGCATAATGGAAAACAAAGGGGAGTGAAAGTAAGTGAATAACTGTAACCTTAGTGAATGGCAGGGAAAAGCCGATAGATGGGATGGTAAAGTCTCACTCCAGTTCCTTGTATTTAGCAAAATGCATGGAGTTTGTCCACATGCACTGACAAATCTCATCTGGGATTACATAATGAGTTGTATCATGTTGATTTCATTCACCGAGAAGCCACCAGCTTGACAAAAGTTAGCTGGTACAGGGTACCATTCAAGTAGATGAGGAGATAAGAAGATTCATGTGTCAGTGACTGTTTAGCTGACTTTGAGAGGGTTATATATTAAATAAGGGCAGAATGAAATACTGATAGTGTTTGCTGAAGCTTGTGCCAGAATCTGTGATACAAATTGTTCCTGTTGTTTCACTGAATTTCATAAGACCATAAGACATTGGATCAGAATTAGGCCATTCGGCCCATCAAGTCATCTCAGCCATTCCACCATTGCTAGTTTCACTGGACAATTTTTTTTCAAAAGTGTTGCTTCTTCAGAAATTTTTATTTGTTTCTGATAGACCTCTTGAAGCTGAACACAAATATATTTTCAGACTACTTGTATCATGTAGGAATTTGGAGAAACAAGAAATGAACTTTTATTGAATATAGGACGTTTAATTGCATTACCATGCTGATGTTTTGTAATAGTTCAATTAAGCTAAAAATGTTTTGTTGACAATTTTAATTTGTTCTCAGTGTCTCAGGTTTCTCTCTTAAGTGTCCAACAATTATCAGCCAGCATTGATGGATTCCAGTTGCCCTGATACCGTTTCTTCATGACTGTAATGTCCTGGTGACACCTTTCACCATGCTCATTACTGACAGTTCCAAGACTTGCAGGGAAGAAGTCTAAATTGGAATGTATAAAATGAACCTTTAGTGACACGTTACACTTCAGGGTTTTGTATGCCTAAAGCACGTTGTCAACCTGCTGCACACCTACAGAGTCTGGTGCTCTGTAGTTGCCAGAAAAATTTCAACAACATCCTTGACTGCCTTCCATATGACCTTCTCCAGTCCCACTGGACGTTCTTCGAATTTACTGTCATTGATAACCTGTTTGATTTGTGGACAACCAAAAATGCATTCCTTAATCTTGGCATCAGTTATTCTGACTTGAATTATGAATTGAAATAACAAATATAGATGATTTCAAAACAATGGTGCATGATAGGGAACTTTCATGGTGAATTTCATGATCAGCAGCCCAAAATCCATAAGATACACTCAAAAAATATTCAGGAAGCAAAATCTTTGCTGTTCAGTGTTTATTATCCCTTTCAAGCCCGTTCTTCTGCTTCCTCCATGCAACTTCTGACACCTGCCGATCAAGAACCTAGCAAATTAAACTTTAAGTATACCCAATGACTTGGCCTCCACATTTGTCTGTAGCCATGGATTCCACAGATTCACCACTCTCTAGCTAAAGAAACTCCCCCTCCTCCCATTAGACAGCATGGTAGTATCATGACTAACACAATGCTTTATTGTACAGGCACTCGGGTTCAATACCCATCGCTGTCTGTGAAGAGTTTGTACATCCTCACAGTGGGGTTCCTCCAGGTGCTCCTGTTTCCTGACACAGTCCGAAAACCTACCGATTGGTCGGCTAATTGGTCATTGTAAGTTGTCCTGTGATTAGGCCAGGGTTAAATCGGTGAATCGCTGGGTGGAGCAGCTCATTGAGCCGGAAAGGCCTAACCCACACTTTAACTCAAAATATACTAAAATAAAAAATTAAATTTATCAGGCAAGATTACCCCTTAAGATTTCCCCTTCAACCAATGTGTGCCTTTAGGTATCCTGGAACTGCATCTGTAATAATAGACAAACATCTTCCCAAGCACTAACGCAAGGCTAATATAATTTCTTGTCTTTTGTCTCCTTTCCTTCTTAAAGAGTGTGGCAACTGTTCAAACTTTCTCTAATCCCTCATCTCGGTGTGTCACTGATTCATTGTTCATGTCTGCCAACTGCAATCAGGCCACAGTCCACGACAATGCCACTGGCTGCAGAGAGGAGGTGGAGGAATGGAAGAATTCAAGGCCTGGTGCCAGGCATATAACCTCTTCTTTCCTATCAACAAGGCAAAGGAGGTGATTATCGATGTCAGGAGATCTTGCAGCGTTCACACCCCTCTTTAAATTGGTGGTACAGCAGTGGAAACTCCTGGGATTGCACATCAACGCAAACTCACTTGGTCCCAGAATGCATCCTACACAGGCAAGAAAGTTCAGCGATGCCTGTACTTTAATAGGAAGCTGCAGCAAGCTGGACTTTGCATATCCATACTCACGTCATTCTACAGTAGAGAACATCGTAACAAGCTGCTGCACCACTGCTTGGTATGGAAACTGCACTGTGCCAGGCAAGAAGGCTCTGCAGCTGCCCAAGACTGCCCAACGCATCACTGACACCAGCCTACACCAGGATATATAGGATACACAGAAAGGTGCAGGAGGAGGGCCACTAACATCATGAAGGATCCCACCCACCCTGCTCATGGCTAGTCAGGGAGGCACAGGACCACCAGACTCAAAAACAGTGACTTTCTCCAAGCAATAAACCTGCTCAACAGCTCCACCCACAGACCCATCCCTCCACACACCAGCCACCACTACTTTATCATTCCCTGTCCGTCACTTTATTAACAGACACTCCCGTGACCCACGTCACTTTATGGATGTACAACCAATCTATGCATACAAGTTAGATTATGTATTAATATTCATTGTGTGTGTGAGGTATTGCACATTGGAAGGACAAACCAAGGTAGAACATACAAGGTAAATGGTCGGACACTGAGGAGTGCAGTAGAACAGAGGGATCTAGGAATACAGATACAAAATTCCCTAAAAGTGGCGTCACAGGTAGATAGAGTCGCAAAGAGAAGTTTTGGTACATTGGCCTTTATAAATCAAAGTAGTGAGTATACGAGTTGGAATGTTATGGTGAGGTTGTATAAGGCATTGGTGAGGCCGAATTTGGAGTATTGTGTGCAGTTTTGGTCACCGAATTACAGGAGGAATATTAATAAGATTAAAAGAGGGTGCAGAGAAGGTTTACAAGGATGTTGCCGGGACTTGAGAAACTGAGTTACAGCAAAAGATTGAATAGGTTAGGACCTTATTTCCTGGAACGTAGAAGAATGAGGGGAGACTTGATAGACGTATTTAAAATTATGGTGGGTATAGATAGAGTGAATGCAAGCAGGTTTTTTCCACTGAGGCTAGGGGAGAAGGAAAACCAGAAGACATGGGTTAAGGGTGAAGGGGCAAAAGTTTAAAGGGAACATTAGGGGGGCTTCTTCACACAGAGAGTGTTGGGAGTGTGGAAGTGCCAGATGAAGTGGTGAATGCAGACTGACTTTTAACATTTAAGAAAAACTTGGACAAGTACATGGATGAGAGGTGTATGGAGGGATATGGGCCCAGGTACAGGTCAGTGGGACTAGGCAGAAAAACGGTTCAGCACAGCTAAGAAGGGCCAAAAGGCCTGTTTCTGTGCTGTAATGTTCTATGGCTTCTATGGAAACACTTCAAAGATAACATGAAAATCAACTAGAAGAAACTCAACATTACATCTGAAAACTGGGAAGATACCGCACTCAATGGGTGTACGGGGAGGAAATCTGTTCAAGAGGGAGCTGTGCTACAAGTGAATGACCTTCACTTTGTGAGAGGAGAGACTGAACAACCACTAACCACAGTCCTCTTACTCTTGCCCACACTGCACCAGAATACGGGGATCCTGGATCAGACAGCTGAGGTTTCATCAGTAAAGGAGAATATCAAATGATTCCACTGCTTTTAGCTTTACAGCACCTGGGTTCACCAAGCAGAGTTCAATTCCCGCCACTGTCTGTAAGGAGTGTATTATGTTCTCTCCCTAATTGTGTTGGTTCTTTCAGGTTTCTGGGTTCCTTCAAAAACATATGATTAGGTTTATTGCATTGTGGGCATGGTATGTTGGCGTCAGAATCATGACAACATTTGCAAGCTTCCCCAGCACAATCCTTGCTGATTTGTTTTGAAGCAAAGGGCACATTTCATTGTATGTTTTGAGGTACATGTGACAAATAAAGCTAATCTTCCTTTTTTTTCTTTTTGAACTCCGAGGGCTAGTCCCACATACAATCAACGACTGATGATATGATACACTTGGTCTTTAGCCAGTAAATGAATGATTTTGCTGAATCTTCTGGGGACTGCTGGCAAGAATCTGATTAGTTTTGTCAGGTCGAAGGCATCACTCGCAAGATTGGTCTATTATTATTGTCATATACCAGGATAAAGTGAAAAGCTTGTCTTGCATACTGTTCATACTGATTAAATCATTACACAGTGCATTGAGGTAGAATAACACACAAAAATTGCTGGAGGAACTCAGCAGGTCAAGCAGCGTCTGTAGAAAAGAACAAAGAGTCGACATTTGGACCGAGACCCTTCATCAGCCCTGGTGAAGGATCTCAGCCCGAAACATTGCCTGCCTATTCATCTCCACACATGCTATCTGACCTGCTGAGTTTCTGCAGCATTTTCTGTGTTTTACCCCGGATATCCAGCATCTCCTATGTTTATGCATTGAGCTGGGGCAAGGTCAAACAATACCAGAACGCAGAATAAAGTGTAACAACTACAGAGAAAATTCAGTGCAGGTAAACAATTAAGTGCAAGATCATAACGAGGTAAATTGTGAGGTTAAGGGTCCACCTTATCGTGCGAGATGTCCGTTCAAGAGTCTGAGAGTCAAGAGTGGGAGAGAATCTGCCTTTGAGCCGAGGGATACTTTCAGGTTTGATGGGAGAGGGGAGAAGAGAAAGCGACTGGGGTGAAATCCAGTTGCCCTTGTGAAAACCGTGAGTCTCTATGATTCATGTCATTTGTGGGATGAAGACATTGGTTGTTTAGACCCTTAAGTTGAGTGGCTTGCTAGATCACTTCAATGTTTGGGGTAAGCCACATCAGTGCAGGTCTGTAGTCACACATACAATTATGGCCATTTTATTATGTACCTCCTGTACTTAATAAAGTGGTCACTGAGTGTATGTTCATGGTCTTCTTCTGCTGTAGCCCACCCACGTCAAGATTCAACATGTTTTGCATACAGAGATGCTCTTCTAAGCACCACTGTTGTAATGTGTGGTTATTTGAGTTATCGTCGACTTCCTGCCAACTTGAACCAGTCTCCTCTGAACGCTCCATTAACAAGTTGTTTTAGACCACGCTCCAGCCTCCACTCACTGGTTTGATTTTCGTTAATCACACCATTCTCTGTAAACTCCGGAGACTGTTGTGCGGGAAAAAGCCGAGCTGTAATCGATAAAAAGAGTATCCTGATGTATGCATCTTTGCTGTCCAGGCGTCCCAGATTTGAGTGGAGAGCCAATGAAATAGCATCTGCTCCAGACCTGCTTCAGGCAGGCTTCAATTGTACTGGTGCCCAAGAAGAGTGTGGTAAACTGTCTAAATGACTATTGTCCAGTGGCACTTACACCCACAGTGATGAAGTGTTTCGAGAGGCTGGTGTTGAAGCATAGCAGCTCCTGTCTGAGTGGCTAATTGGATCCACTCCAATTTGCCCATCGAAGCAACAGGGCTAGAGCAGATGCTATCTCGTTGGTTCTTCACACAACCCTAGAAATCTGGACAGCAAAGATGCATATGTCAGGGGGTGCTTTATCGATTACAACATTGCATTTAACACCATCATCTGTGTGGTCTAAGCCTGTGTGGCTAAGTGCAGCTCCAACGGTATATACAAGTTTGCTGATGACTCCACTGTTGTGGGCCGTATCAAAGGTGATGATGAATCATCACCTTTTTCAGGCCTTTGACAAGGTGGTGCACAGGAGGCTGCTTAGCAAGATAAGAGCCCATGGAATTACAAGGAAGTTACTTGCATGGATGGAGTATTGGCTGATCGGTAGAAAATAGAGTGGGAATAAAGGGATCCTATTCTGACTGACAGCTGGTTACCAGTGGAGTTCCACAGGGGTTGGTGTTGGGACCACTGCTTTTTATGACGTATGTCAATGATCTGGACTGCGGTATTAATGGATTTGTGGCTAAATTTGCTGCTAATACAAAGACATGTGGAGGAGCGGGTAGTATTGAGGAGACAGAGAACCTGCAGAGAGACTTAGATAGTTTAGGGGAATGTGCAAAGAAGTGGCAAATGAAATACTACATTCGGAAAGGGTATGGTCTTGTGCTTTGGTTGAAGATGTAAATGGAAACACTATTATTTAGCTGGGGAGAGGATTCAAAATGCAGAGATGCAAAGGGACTTGGGAGTCCTTGTGCAAGATACTCTAAAGGTTAACCTCCAGGTTCAATCAGTTGTGAAGAAAGTGAATGCAATTTTGGCATTCATTTCAAGAGGTATAGAAGATAAGGGCAGGGATGTGATGTAGAGGCTCTGTAAGGGACTCATGAGACCACACGTGGAGTATTGTGTGCAGTTTTGGGCTCCTTATTTTAGAAAGGATATAATGACATTGGAGAGGGTTCAGAGAAGATTCACAAGAATAATTCCAGGAATGAGAGGGTTACTGTATGAGGAATATCTGGCAGCTCTTGGGCTGTATCCCCTGGAGTTCAGGAGAATAAGGGGGAATCTCATAGAAAAATTCAGAATGCTAAAAGGCTTGAAAAAATTTGATATGGCAAAGTTATTTCCTAGGGTAGGGAGTCTAGGACAAGAGGACACGACTTCAGGATTGAAGGATATCCATTTAGAACAGAGATGCAGAGAAGTTAGTTTAGTCAGAGGGTGGCATACCTGTGGAATTTATCGCCACGAATGGCTGTGGAGGCCAAGACAATGGGTGTATTTAAGGCAAAGATAGATAGGTTCTTGATAGCCAGGGCATCAAAGGGTATGGGGAGAAGGTAGGGGAGTGGGGATGACTAGAAGAATTGGATCAGCCCATGATTGAATGGCGGAGCAAAACTCGATGGGCTGAATGGCCTACTTCTGCTCTTATATCTTATGGAATCAGCATACAGGAATGAGATTGAAAATTTGGCTAAGAGGTTGTGGCGACCCACTTTCTGCGCCGGCGAACCGGCTCACAAATAGCCAGAGACTTTGGTAATGCATCTCTGATGTCATTTCTGCCCGGAGAGGGCGGGCGCTAGGGTTTAAATGCCAGCGCCGCGAAGTTTGAATAAACTAGTCTCGAAACAACTTACCGACTGCGTGTCATTGTCTCTAGCTCTGTATGTAGTACATCGCTACATTGGTGACCCCAACGGTCCAAATGGGATTTGGACCAAAGATGACCGACTCTTCATCTGTTCACGCAGTTTCGCTAAAACTGCCAACTTTCTGGACACTGCGACCACGTGTGTGGTTTAGCCAAGCAGAAGCCCGGTTCCAGATTCGGCAGATATCTTCTGATTCCATGTGTTACTACCAAGTGGTGAGCGCCCTTGACCAGGAGACGGCCGCCCAGGTTGCAGATTTCATACAGTCACCCCTGGAAGAAGGCAAATATGAAGCATTCAAAGCGCTGCTCATTGGGACCTTTGGCCTCTCACGGCATGAGCGGGGTACCCGCCTGCTTTGCCTGGACAGTTTGGGAGACAGACTGCCGTCAGCATTGATGAACGAGATGCTGGCCCTGGCTGACGGACACAAGCCCTGCCTTACGTTTGAGCAGGCGTTCCTAGAGCAACTGCCCGAGGACATACATCTGCTGCTGGCCAATGCAGATATCAGTGACCCCCGGCAGGTGGCGGCCCGGGCAGACGTGCTGTGGGAAGCCAAGAGGGAGAGCGTGGCGTCCGTCGGTCAGATTACCAGACCATGCACCCGACAGTGAACCAGACCAGGACAGGCGGGGGGGGGGGGGGGGGCCCACACAACACAGAGGCAGGAGTGAGGAGGACAGTGAACAGTGGTGTGTCTACCACTAGTGGTGGGGCACAGAAGCCCGCCATTGTCGCCCGCCCTGCAAGGGCCAGAGCCAGGGCCAGCTGCCGCTAATGACTATGGCAGCTGGCCACCAGGACAGCCTCTTGTACATCTGGGACAAACAGACGGGACGCAGCTACTTGGTTGACACTGGAGCGGAAATCAGCGTCTTGCCCCTGACGGGGTATGACCCCCTCAACAGGAAGCCAGGACCCACCCTGAGGGCCGCAAATGGCAGCACAATATGGACCAACGGCACCCGCACAATGCAGCTGCAGTTTGGCACCAGCCGGTTCACATGGGACTTCACACTGGCCGCTGTGGCCCAACCATTCCTGGGGGCAAACTTCTTGTGAGCTCACAGCCTGCTAGTCGACTTGCAAGGGAAAAGACTGGTACATGCCGAGACTTTCCAGACGTTCTCCCTGGATGAAGCCAAGTTGCCAGCCCCACACCTGGACTCCATCATGCTGTCAGACAACAAATTCACCAGAATCCTGGTGGACTTTCCATCGATTCTGGCACCGCAGTTCATGGTAGCCATGCCCAGACACAGGGTACATCACCACATCCCGACCCAGGGACCACCCCTCTATGCCCGCGCATGAAGGCTCCTCCCGGAAAAGCTCCGCCTGGCAAAGGAAGAGTTCAAGAGGATGGAGGAATTGGGGATCGTACGGAGGTCCGACAGCCCATGGGCCTCCCCCCTGCACATGGTGCCCAAAGCAGCCGGGGGTTGGAGACCATGCAGTGACTACCACAGACTGAACGAGGCTACCACTCCAGACTGCTACCCCGTGCCACACATACAGGACTTTGCAGCAAACCTGCACGGGGCAAGAATCTTTTCCAAAGTAGACCTCATCCGGAGATACCATCAAATCCTGGTGCACCCTGAAGACATCCCCAAAACAGCACTTATCACCCCATTTGGCCTGTTCGAGTTCCTCCAAATGCTGTTCGGCCTGAAGAATGCCGCACAGACGTTCCAGCGGCTAATGGATGCGGTGGGACGCGACCTGGACTTTGCGTTCATCTAATTTGACGACATCCTTATAGCCAGCAGTAGTCGCCAGGAGCATCAGTCCCACCTCCTCCAGCTCTACTCCTGCCTGGGTGATTTCGGCCTCACGATCAACCCGGCCAAATGCCAGTTCGGTCTCGATACCATCGACTTCCTGGGCCACAGGATTACCAAAGACGGGGCAACACCTCTGCCCGCCAAGGTAGACGCGATCCACCACTTTGCCCGGCCCAACACGGTCAAAGGCCTGCAGGAGTTCGTTGGTATGGTGAACTTCTACCACCGTTTCCTCCCCTCAGCAACCTGTATCATGCGCCCTTTGTACACCCTGACCTCGGGTAAAGGCAAGGACATTACTTGGGATGAGGGGGCTGCGGCCACTTTTGTTAAAGCCAAGGAAGCCTTGGCATAAGTTGCAAGCTGGTACACCCCAGAACGGACGTTCCAACCGCCCTCACGGTGGATGCATCTGACACAGCAGTCAGTGGGGTGCTGGAGCAACTCATGGGGGGGCGCTGGAAACCCCTGGCATTCTTCAGCAGGCACCTACGACCACCCAAACTCAAGTACAGTGCCTTCGACTGGGAGCTGTTGGCACTAAATCTGGCAATCCGGCATTTCAGGTACTTCTTAGAAGGCAGGCTGATCGCCGCATTCACGGACCACAAACCGTTGACCTTCACATTCACGAGGGTGCCCGATCCCTGGTCGGCTCACCAGCAGCGACATCTGTCCTACATCTCCAAGTACATGACGGATATCCAGCATGTCTCGGGAAAGGACAATATCGTGGCGGACGCACTCTCCAGACCAGATATCCAGGCCCTGTCCCTGGGGGTGGACTATGCAGCACTGGCAGAGGCGCAGCAGGCAGACGACGAGATACCCAGCTACAGGACCACAGTCTCGGGTTTGCAGCTGCAGGACTGTCTTGTAAGCCCAGGTGAGAGGACCCTCCTGTGCGACGTGGCTACCGGCCAAACTCGTCCCATCATCCCAGCAGACCGGAGGCGGAGAGTTTTCAACTCCACACACGGTTTGGCGCACCCATCTATAAGGACAATCGTCCGGCTGGTCTCCAGCAAGTTCACATGGCACGGACTTCGCAAGCAGGTCAGTGAATGGGCCAGAATGTGCGTGCAGTGCCAAACAGCCAAGGTGCAGCGGCACACTAAAGCCCGGCCGCAGCAGTTCGAACCCACCCACCGGAGGTTCAACCACATTCATGTGGATATCGTGGGCCCCCTACCAGTGTCCCGAGGAGCACGGTACCTCCTAACTATGGTAGACCGGTTCATGAGGTGACCAGAGGCGGTCCTGCTCATCGACACATCTGCTGATTCCTGCGCCCGAGCACTGATTCCAACCTCGGTAGCACGCTTCTGGGTACCGGCCCACATTACCTCCGACAGAGGCGCCCAGTTCACCTCCAGCCTGTTGGGAACGCAGCTGCACCACACTACTGCCTACCACCCACAGTTGAATGGACTAGTGGAACACTTCCACCGTCACTTGAAGTCGGCTCTCATGGCCCGCCCGAGAGGACCTAACTGGGTGGACGAACTTCCCTGGGTCCTGCTTGGAATTCGTACAGCACCCAAAGAGGATCTGCACGCCTCGTCGGCTGAGTTGGTGTACGGCGCGCCCCTGGTCATCCCAGGAAAGTTCATACCAGCCCCAAGAGGGCAAGAGGAAGAACCCGCAGCAGTTCTGGACAGACTACGCGAGAGGTTTGGCAACCTGGCCCCCGTGCCGGAACAGACCCTGACCCATGTACCCAAAGACCTGCAGAACTGTAAGTTTGTGTTTGTACGAAGGAGCGGACACTGGGCATCGCTACAGCGGCCGTACAAGGGGCCGTTCAAGGTGATCAACAACAATGGGTCCACATACGTTCTGGACATTGGGGGGAGAGAGGAGGTTTTCATGGTGGACCGACTCAAAACAGCCCACGTGGACTTGGCGCAGCCGATCGATGTTCAGGCACCACAGCGCAGAGGCAGACCTCCCAAACAGAGGCTGATCCAGACTGTGGACATTGGGTTTGTATTGCCAGTTCTAGGAGGGCGGGGTTATGTGGCGACCCACTTTCTGCACAGGCAATCTGGCTCACAAATAGCCAGCGCACGAGGAGAGACTTTGGTAATGCACCTCTGACATCATTTCCGCCCGGAGAGGGTGGGCACTAGGGATTAAATGCCGGCGCCACGAAGTTTGAATAAACTAGTCTCGAAACGACTTACCGACTGCGTGTCGTTGTCTGTATGTAGTACATCGCTACAAGGTGTAATAACAACAACCTCGCACTCAATGTACATAAGACCAAGGAGTTGATTGTAGACTTCTGGAGAGGGAAACCAGAGGTCCTTGAGGAACTATTTATTGAAGGAACAGACGTGGAGGGGGTCAGCGACTTTAAATTCCTGGGTGTCACTAACTCAGAGGACCTGTTCTAGCCCCATCATAAAAAATAATTGTGAAGCAAACACAAGAGCACCTCCACTACCTCAGCAGTCAGCAGAGTTTCAGCAGGTCATCAAAATGTCACCAATAATCAGAGGGACAGACAGGCGATTCTGTGGTCGTGAATGGACACCCATATGGTATGTTGCCTCCCCGGTGCCTGGGTCAGGGGCATCTCGGCTCGTGTTCACAATGTTTTGGAGGGAGAGTGACAGCAGCAGGACGTATTAGTACCAATGACATTGGAATGTAGAGAGAACCTGAAGAGAGAGTTTAGAGAGCTAGGCAGAAAGATGCGAAGCTGGATCTCCAGGGTAATAGTTTCTGGATTGTTATCTGCGCCACGCACCAGTGAGGGTAGAAACAGGGTATTTTGGCAGATAAATGCACGGCTGAGAAGCCGGCGCAGGGGGCAGGGCTTCAGATTCTTATGACCTATACAAAAGGGATAGATTGCACCTGAACCCAAGGAGGACCAAAATCTCATAGGCTGGTTTATTAGAGCTGTTGGGGAGGGTTTGAACTGATTTAGCAGGGCGATGAGAACCCGAATGTGGGACTCAGGATAGAATGGATGGCTACAAAAAGGCAAAGATAGCATGTTGTCAGACAGTCAGGAAGGGTAGGCAGATGATAGGACAAAATTGCAGCCACCCAAGGTAAGTATCAGTGCATTAGGGGTGCAGAATCAAAAAGGGTAGCAAATACAGTACTCAATGCTGTATCTCTATGCACAAATTATAAGAAATAAGGTGGATGACCTTGTTGCACAATGACAGATTGTAGGGTATGATGCTGTGACCATTGCTGAATTGAGGCTGAAGGATGGTTCTAAGTTGAGGAGAGAATGTCCAAGATTGTATCAGAGGGATCGGAAGGTGTACAGAGGGGGTGGAGTGGCTCTGCTAGTAAAGCATGGCATCAAACTATTAGAAGGATGTGACAGGATCAGAAGATGTTGGATCCTTTTAGGTTGAGTTAAGATGCTGCAAGGGTAAAAGGACCCTTATGGCAGTTAGATACAAGCCTCCAAACAGTAGCTGGGATGTGAACTACAGATTGCAACAGGAAATAGAAAAGCAGTGTCAAAAGGGTGATTTTATGATAGTCATGGGAGATTCTAACATGCAGATAGATTGGGGAAAACCAAGTTGGTAATGGATCTCAAGGGAGTGAATTCATTGAATGCCTAAAAGATGGCTTTTTAGAGCAGTTTGTCATCAAACTTACTCGGGGATGATCTATACTGGATTGGGTTACAGAACCTTTAGGAGTCAGTGGTCACAATATGATTGAGTTCAACATGAAATTTGATAGGGAGAAAGTAAAGTCTGATGTAGCAGCATTTCAGTGGAGTAAAGGAAATTACAGTGGAATGAGAGACAAGTTAGCCAAAGTACATTGAAAGGAAATGCTGGCAGGGATGACAGCAGAGCAGCAATGACTTGAGTGTTTGGGCAATTCTTTGAGGGTAGATAAAGGGGATGTTATGGATGTTGTATATTTGGATTTTCAGAATGCCTTTGACAGGGTGCCACACATGAGGCTGCTTACTAAGTTAAGAGTCCATGGTATTACAGGTAAGTTACTAGAATGGTTAGAGCATTGGTTGATTAGTAGGAGATAGTGACTGGGAATAAATGGATCCTTTTCTGGTTGGCTGCCAGTGACTAGTGGTGTTCCACAGGGGTCGGTGTTGGGACTGCTGCTTGTCTTTCTAATCAATGATTTAGATGATGAAATAGATGGCTTTGTTACCATCTTTGCAGATGATACAAAAATTGGTGGAGGAGCAGGAAGTCCTAAGGAAACAGGAAGGCTTCAGTAGGACTTAGACAGACCAGGGGAACGGGTAGGAAAGTGTCAAATGAAATACAATGTTAGAAAATGCAAGGTTATGCACTTTGGTCAGAAAATAAATGAGCAGACTATAGTGGGGAGAAAAATGGAGAGAAAATCCAAAAGTCTGAGATGAAAAGGGACTTGAAAGTTCTTGTGCAGAACACCCTAAAGGTTAACTTGCAGGTTAAGTCAGTGGCGAGGAAGGCAAATGCAATGTTATCATCTATTTCAAGAAGTCTAGAATACATGAACAGGAATGTGAGGCACCTTGAGCATTGTGAACAATTTTGAGCTCCTTATATAATAAAAGATGTGCTGGCATTGGACAGGGTTCAGAGGAGGTTCACAAGGATGATTCCAGGAATGAAAGGGTTATCATATGAGGAACGTTTGATAGCTCTGGGTGCGTACTCACTGGAATTTAGAAGGATTATGAAGGATCTCATTGAAACCTTTTGAATGTTGGAAGGCCTAGATGGAGTAGATGAGGAAAGGATGTTTCCCATGGTGGGGAACAGGGACAACAGGGCATAGTCTCAGGATAGAGGGTTGTCCATTTAAAAGAGAGATGTGGAGAAATTTCTTTAGCCAGAGGATGGTGAATTTGTGGAATTTTTTTTACCACAGGTAGCTGTGGAGGCCTGGTTGTTGAGTGCATTTAAGGTGGAAATTGATAGGGTTTTGATTGGCCATGGGATCACAGGTTACAGGAAAATGGCCAGTGAATGGGGATGAGGAAAGAAAAAAAGGATTTTTGGAAAAAAAAATTAAAAAATTGTACAAGGCATTGGTAAGGCTGAATTTGGCGTATTGTGTACAGTGCTGGTCACTGAATTATAGGAAAGATGTCAACAAAATAGAGAGTACAGAGAAGATTTACTAGAATGTTACCTGGGTTTCAGCACCTAAGTTACAGGGAAAGGTTGAACAGGTTAGGTCTTTATTCTTTGCAGCGTAAAAGGTTGAAGGGGGACTTGATAGAAGTATTTAAAATTATGAGGGGGATAGATAGAGTTGATGTAGATAGGCTTTTTCCATTGAGAGTAGAGGAGATTCAAACAAGAGGACATGAGTTGAGAGTTAGGGGGCAAAGGTTTAAGGGTAACGCGAGGGGGAATTTCTTTACTCAGAGAGTTGTAGTTGTGTGGAACGAGCTTCCAGTAAAAGTGATAGAGGCAGGTTCAGTATTGTCACTTAAAGTAAAATTGGATAGGTATATGGACAGGATAGGAATGGAGGGTTATGGGCTGAGTGCAGGTCAGTGGGACTAAGTGAGAGCATGAATGAATGAATGCAATTAGTACTGCCCGGCATCCCCCCACAGATTGGTAAAGCTAATCTTTACACAATGTTCTGAATCGTACACTCATTGCCCTGACTGATGAAGACTGGTGTGCCAAAGGCCTGCGTCTCCAACCTGTCTACCTGTAACACCCCTTTCAGCAAACTATGCACCCATACTGCTAGGACTCTCTGTTCTACAACTCACACGCCAGTGGATGATCCAAACACATTTAGGGAGGTGGTTCAGATCAAATTGCCTTCACTGCTTTGGATGATAATGCACTTATTTTTTTATTTTTAGCTTTTTGAATATGTAAATGTACAACAACATGCAGGTTATTTTGAGTAAATTGTGTATGGTGCTTTTACAGTTTGAGAAATGATCCTGGGCTGGTATGGCAACTGCTTTGTTTACGATAGTTACAGAGAATAACGGACACTGCTTAGCACCTCATGGAAGCCAATCTCCTTTCCATGGAATCTGTCTACACTTCTGGGTGCCTCAGTAAAGCAGCACCAAAATCAAAGAGCCCACCCATCCCAGACACTTTCTCTTCTCCGCCTCCCCCCAGGTAGAAGATACAAAAGCCTGAAAGCACATACCACCAGGCTCAAGGACAACTTCTAACTCCGCTGTTATAAAACTATTTATTAGTTCCTAAGTATGATAAGATTCAAAGTTCAAATAAGTTTATTATCAAAGTATGTATATGTCACTATACACTAGCATGAGGATGTTTCCAATGGTGGGGGAGTCTAAGACTAGAGGACACAGCCTCAGAATATAGAGGGGTGTACTTCTAGAATGGAGATGAGGAGGAATTTCTTTGGCCAGAGAAGGGTGAATCTATGGAATTCTTTGCCACAGGCAGCTGTGAAAGCCAAGTTATTGGATATATTTGAGGCAGAGGTTGATGGATTCTTGATTAGTCAGGGCATGAAGGGATATGTGAAGAAGACAGATTAGGGTTGAGAGGGAAAATGGATCAGTGTTGATAAAATGGTGAAGCAGACTTGATGGGCTTAGAGGCCCAACTTTGCTCCTGCATCTCATGGAGATTCATTTTCATGCAGGCATTCACAAACAAAGAAACACAATAGAATCAATGTAAACTACACACAAGCAAAGGTAAACCAACAACCAATGTGTACAAGAAGACAAGATAAAGACTCTTGACCTGAGTCTAACTCATTCTGACCTTACACCTTGCTGTCCATCAGCATTGTAAGTTCTCTGACCTGAAACATAATCCTGCACTCTGTAATTGCTTTACCTGGCACTACCTCAATGTAGCATTGTAGTGAATTAATCTCTGTGTACGGTATGCAAGACAAGTTTTTCACTATACCTTCGTGGATGCAACAATAAAAACTAATTTAGCAATTTTGAATTTTTATCTTTTCGAATGCAAATATACAGCAATATGTAGGCTATTTCAAGTAAATTGCATGTGGCATTTTTACAATTGGAGAAATAAAGAATCCTCACAACAAATCTCCCTCAGGGACACCATTAACCATGGGAGTATTTCCAAATGAGTCATTGTTGTGATTTGTGCTCCATTCCGGCATTTCTGCACTTTGACCTACCGAAACGAGCCGGAAATGAGGGCAAAATTGGTTTCCTCTATGGCTCTAAACAATTGAGCGGATGTGCACATCACCAGCATTGTGCGTTTTGCTCCCTTTATTCAAATGGCTGTTTACTGCAGGTTTTGTGCTGCTGAAAACTGAGCAACACCTGGAACTAACCCCAAATCAGGCAGTTTAATTCCTGGGAGATCCGAATCAGAATTAGAGTCCGCATCAGAACCGGAGACAAATCCGAACCCAATTCAGAATCAGAACCAGAGTCAGAATCAGATTCCAAATCAGAGTCAGAACCAAATCAGTACCAAAGTCTGAGTCCAAGTCAGAAAAAGATTCTGAGTCTGAATCAGAACCAGACTTGAGTCAGAGTCCAGTACAGAGTCTGTCAGAACCAGAACCAGAACCTGAAACAGACACTGAATCAGAACCAGAGTCAGAGTCCGGATCAGAACCAGAGTCAGAGTCCGGATCAGAACCAGAGTCAGAGTCCAGATCAGAACCAGAGTCAGATTCTGCATCAGAACCAGAGTCAGAGTCCGGATCAGAACCAGAGTCAGAGTCCAGATCAGAACCAGAGTCAGAGTCCGGATCAGAATCAGAGTCAGAGTCCGGATCAGAACCAGAGTCAGAGTCCGGATCAGAACCAGAGTCAGATTCTGCATCAGAATCAGAGTCAGAGTCCGGATCAGAACCAGAGTCAGAGTCCGGATCAGAACCAGAGTCAGAGTCCGGATCAGAATCAGAGTCAGAGTCCGGATCAGAACCAGAGTCAGAGTCCGGATCAGAACCAGAGTCAGAGCTCGGATCAGAACCAGAGTCAGAGTCCGGATCAGAATCAGAGTCAGAGTCCGGATCAGAACCAGAGTCAGAGCTCGGATCAGAACCAGAGTCAGAGTCCGGATCAGAATCAGAGTCAGAGTCCGGATCAGAACCAGAGTCAGAGTCCAGATCAGAATCAGAGTCAGAGTCCGGATCAGAACCAGAGTCAGAGCTCGGATCAGAACCAGAGTCAGAGTCCGGATCAGAACCAGAGTCAGAGTCCGGATCAGAACCAGAGTCAGAGTCCAGATCAGAACCAGAGTCAGAGTCCGGATCAGAACCAGAGTCAGAGTCCGGATCAGAACCAGAGTCAGAGTCCAGATCAGATCCAGAGTCAATTAGTTATTATACTAACTTAGTTAAATTTGTTGTTTTGCAGCAGCAATATGGTGCAAGGACAGAGTTACCATAAATCACAAAAGCAAGTAGCTAATGAAAAGAAGTAATTATGAGTCTGTATTCATGAACTTTTCAGAAATCTAATGGCAGAGGGGAGGAAGCAGTTCCTGTTCACTGAATGTGGGTCTTCAGCTTTCTGTAGCTTTTCCTTGATAGTAGTAATGAGAAGCAAGCATGTCCTGGATGGTGAGGGTCCTTAGTGATGGCTGTTGCCTTCTTAAGACATCATTTCTTGAAGATGTTAATGATGGCAGTGAGGATTGTGCCCATGATGGAACTGGCTGAGTGTGCACCCCTCTGCAGCCTCTCATGGTCCTATGTATTGAAGGCTTCATATAGGTTGTGATGCAGCAAGTCAGAATATTCTTCAGTGTACAGTATATCCATAGAAGTCTGTAGAACACTTTGGTGGCATGCCAATTCTGCTTGACCTCCTGGTGGTCACCTGTCCATCTGCAGCCTGCACTTCAGGTGTGACCAGCTCACTAAAACTCTCATATCTCCAATTCCATCTTCAGTTCCTTCACCTGGCACCTCCCACAGATGTAATAATCAGTGATTAACCTTCTCAAAACTCTTCATGTAGTATATGTATCATTATGTTAGATTGTGCATAATCCAAATCAATTATAAATATGAAATTTAGCTGCTCTATAGTCTCTCATGACTTCTTTACACCACCTTTACGTTTCTCTTATTCACATAGCTTTGTTTCATCAATACATTTGAATCCACTTCAACAGGCTGCTTCATCTAACCGATTGGTATTGGAAATTTGTTTATTGTTGTCACTTTTACCAAAACACAGTGATCAGAAAAAATGGTAGATTTGGGAATCTAGACTTGGGACATAATTAAAGCTGGATTCTCCTGAGGCACAGCCTTTCCATCCTGATTTGGTTAGACACTGGGTGAAGTCAACTTCCAGACCAGAAGAAGTTGGGTGTTCTTGATAAATTGGTAAGTTGGTTTATTATTGTGACTGCATTGAGGTACAGTGAAAATCTTTGTTTTGTATGCTATCAATATGGATCTTTTCATCACACCAGTACATTGAGGTCATACAAAAAGCAACAACAGAATGCAGATTAAAAAGAAAGTACAAACATACAATAACTAGATAGGTTGCTTTCCCTGGAATGGCAGAGGCTGAGGGAAAAGTTGATGGAATTTTATAAAATTATGTGAGACCCAGAGAGAGAATTAGAATCAGCTTTGTTATCCCTGACATATGATGTGATTTTATTTTTGTTTTGCAACAGCCATACTATGTAAGACATAAAAATTACTATCATCAACATTATTGTATGATGAGAATGGTAATAGTTTTGACCATGATTGTTCTTGACAAATTTTCTTCAGAAGTGCCTTCTTCTGGGCAGTATCTTTACAAAATGGGTAATCCCAGCCATTATCAATACTCTTCAGGGATTGTATGCCTGGAGTCAGTGGTCGCATAGCCAGAAATTGTGTTACGACCATCCACCACCTGCTCCTATGGCTTCATGGTGGCTAAGTAGGTGCTACACCTTACTCAAATGTGTCCTGCAGGCTAGCAGAGGACAGGAGTGCCTTACATCTCCTTTGGTAGAAACGTATCTCCGCCCTGCCAATCAAAGAATTAATATAAATTACAAAAACAAAAACCAACAAAGTAGTGTTCATCAGCAGTTCAGAAATCTGATAGTGGAGAGGAAGAAGATGCTCCTAAAACATTGAGCATGGGTCTTAACATAGAACATTAGAGCAGAGTACAGGCCCTTCAACCAACAATGTTGTGCCAAATTGTTAACCAACCCTAAGATCAATCAAACCCTTCAAGCTCCCAAACCTCCTCCGTTGGAGGTAATTTGTCCTGGATGATGAGGGTCCTTAGTGTTGGCTGGCACCTTCTCAAGGCACCATCTCCTTGATGGTGGGGAAGGTTGTGCCCGTGATGGAGCTGATTGAGTCTGCAACCTTCTGCAGTTTGTGAGGCAATGAGTTAGAATATTCTCCATTGTATATCCATAGAAATCTGTAAAAGTCTTTGGTGACATATTGATTCTCCTCAAACTGCTGGTGGTTACCCATCTATCTGTAGTCTGCAGCACAGGCAAGGCCACGTCACAGAAACTCTTGTGTATTATACCTGTATGATACTGAATACATCCAATTCATGCCTGCTCCTCCGGTCCGGCCACTCACTAAACCTCTCATCTACTATATCCACAGAATCCAGGAAGATCCTAAGTGCAGCTAATTCAAGCAGCTATTTCTTCACTCTGCACGTCCCACAGATGTAGTCATCTGGGAGGCCATGAAGATCCCTGACTTCCCATATCTTGCAGGAGGACCATTCCATTGCGCTAACTGCCACTTAATCTACACCGTCAAAGATACACAACACGAAACTAAAAGCCTTACTTAATTCTTGCTGCAACTCCCATATGCTTCCTTGCCAAAAACTCTCTAGCCATAGCCTCACATCTCTATTCCTATACTGGCCCATTGCCAGAATGGCCACTCTACTTAATTGTACATTCTTTCTTATTGGCAAACTGAGTAGTAACTCAACCAATCAGAAACAACTTTGTAAACACCGCTGGCTCCTCCCCCCTGCTGTTCTGAATAGTACAACGGAACAAGAACATACACCAGTCCTCAATAAGGAGTCAGTTGTGGAAAAGGTGAGCAGTTCAAATTCCTATGGTAGGGGAGTCTAGGACAAGAGGGCATGACTTCAGGATTGAAAGAGTTAAGAATTAAGAATTTAATTTAGAATTAAGATGTGGAGAAATTACTTTAGTCAGAGTGTGGTAAATCTGTGGAATTTGTTGCCACAAGTGGCTGTGGAGGCCAAGTCATTGGGTGTATTTAAGGCAGAGATAGATAGGTTTTTGATTAGTCAGGGCATCAAAGGCTAAGGGGTAAAGGCAGGGGAGTGGGGATGACTGGAAGAATTAGATCAGCCTGTGATTGAAAGGCGGAGCAGACTTGATGGGTCGAATGGCCTATTCTGCTCCTATATCTTATGGTCTTATGGTCAACATGATGTTGCCAGGACTTGAGGACATGAGTTGTAGGGAAAGGTTGAATAAGTTGGGACTTTATTCGGTGGAGCATAGGAGAATGAGGGGAGATATGACAGAGATGTATAGAATTATGCAGAGTAAATGCAAGCAGCCTTTTTCCACTGAGGTTGGGTGAGACTAGAACTATAGGCTAAGGCTGAAAGATGAAATACTTAAGGGAAACCTGAGGGGGAATTTCTCTCAGAAGATAGTGCGAGTGTGGAACAATCTGCTGGATGAGGGTTTGTTTGCAAAATTTAAGTGAAGTTTGGAGAAGTAGATAGATAGGAGGGGTATGGAGGGCAATAATCCAGATATATGTCAAAGGAACTAGGCAGAATAAGAATTCAGCATGGACTGAGTGGGCTGAAGGGTCTGTTTCCCTACTGTAGTATTTTGTGAGTCTAAAATGCAGAGAATGGATGGATATACAGTTGATCACAAGTTGGCAGAGAATTAAGTGTCATTAGCTTCCTCAGTGATGCACCATCAATAACTCACTCTGAGATGTAAAGGCGAGATATCGGCTTTTATTGACTGGAAGAAGGAACAAGCAGTGAGTGACCACCATACTACATCCTGGAGACTGAGAGGCCGGGCTCAGGCCTTGATCACCTTTATACCGGGGTCTGTGGGAGGGGCCACAGGAGCAGTCAGCAGGGGGCGTGTCCAGACAGGCACACGTAGTTCACCACACTCAGTTTGTCATATCATAGGCTGAGGTGACTGTTTCTGTTCGATATTCATCAGCATTACATCACTACTCCAGAAGTCCCAGCATTCCCCACCTAACTGCACTGAGGAACTGCATTATCAACAGGACCCAGTAGTTCAAGATGATGAGCCAGTATCAGGTTTAATAGCTACACACACAAAATGCAGAGGGAGCTCAGTAGGCTGGACAGCATCTATGGAAAAGAGTAAACAGGTGACGTTTCAGGCTGAAACCCTTCATCAGGGCTGGTAAAGAAAAGGAGGAGTAGGGAGGTGGGGAAGCGGAGGAAGAAGTACAAGGTGACAGCTGATAGGTGAAACCAGGAGAGGAGGAGGGAGTGAAGTAAAGACCTAGGAAGCTGGTTGGTGAAATAGATAAAGGGCTGGAGGAGGGGACAATCTGATAGGAGTGGACAGAACACCACGGAAGAAAGGGAAAGAGAAGGAGCACCAGAGGGAGGTAATCAACAGGTAAGGAGATAAGGTGAGAGAGGGAAACAAGAATGGGGGAATGGTGAAGGGGGAGCAATTACCAGAAGTTTGAGAAATCAATGTTCATGCCATCAGGTTGGAGGCTACCCAGATGGAATATAAGATGTAATTCCTCCAACCTGAATGTGGCCTCATTGTGGCAGTAGAGGAGGCCATGGACTGACATGTCTGAAGTAAAGCTGAAATGGGTGCCCACTGAGACATCCCACTTTTTGTGTCGGACAGAGTGAAGGTACTCGGTGACGTAGTCTCCCAATCTATGTTGGGTCTCACCGATATAAAAGAGGCCACGCTGGGAGCACTGGGTACATTATATGACCCCCAAGAGATTCACAGGTGAAGTGTCACCTCACCTGGAAGAACCGTTTGGGGCCTTAAGTGGTAGTGAGGTAGGTTGTGGAGGGCCAGGTGTAGCACTTGTTCCGCTTTCCGCTTGCAAGGATAAGTACCAAGCGAAAATGAGTGGGGAGGGATAAATGGACAAGGTCGTTTTGTAGGGAGCAATCCCTGCAGAAAGTGGAAAGTGGTGGGGAGGGACAGATGTGCTTGGTGGTGGGATCCCTTTGGAGAAGGCAGAAGCTACAGAGAGTTATATGCTGGATATAGATTGAATATCATTGGCATATGTTGTGAAATTTTCTATTTTGCAATACATAATAAAAAACAAAGAAGAAGAATAATAAAAATAAATATAAAGGTTGTGTTCATGGGTCCATTCAGAACTCTGATGCAGAGGGGAAGAAGCATTCTTAAAGCATTGAGTGTGTGTCTTCAGGATCCTGTACCTCCTCCTTGATGGTAGAGTGTCCTGGATGATGGGGTTCCTTAATGATAGATGGTGCCTTTTTTGAGCCATTGCCTTTTGAAGATATCCTCCATGCTGGGGAGATGATTGTCCATGATGGAGATAGCTGAATTTTCGGCTTTCTGCAGCTTTTTCCGATCATTTAGATTGACTCCTCCATATCAGACAGTGACAGTGTGGCTAGAATTCTCCCCACAGTGTAAATTTGTGAGAGTCTTATCTCTTTCTCTAATGCAACTAATGACTATGACATCGCTTTCTCCACTCCAAGGCTACAAATTTCAGCAAAGTCAAACATGACAACATCTCCATAATGAATAATAAAAATAAGTTACTCTTGCATTAAACTCAGTTGATAATAGTTCTGAGTTTCTCAGCAACCGTAATAAACCTTCCAATATTTTCAACACCATCAAATCTGTCTCTTCTAGATTTCCAACCATTTGTGTTGCTAAGTACAAGGGAAAAGGAGCCTTCCATCTGCATGGAACTCAAGGGAAGACTCTCTTCTGACCAGATCAGAATTGAATTAAGACCATAAGGTGTTAAAACATAAGACCAGAATTAGACCATTTAACCCATCAATTTTGCTCCACCGTTCCACCATGGCCGATTTATTATCCTTCAAACCCCCGTTCTCTTGCCTTCCCCCCATAACCTTTGATGCCCTTAGAAATCCAGAACCTGTCAGTGAATGAGTGAGTGAGAGAGACCTCGCTAGTCAGGGTTGACCATGGACATTGCATCCGAGCTGTCTAGATATGTAAGCCTGGGCAGCACGAGATGGAGAGCAAGCTGTTGCTTATGTAGCAAGTCCCCCACCCCACACATCTGAAGAACCCAAAGAAATGGCAGAGACTGATACATTTTGGTACCAGCAGCATCGTAAGAGTTGCCAGTCAGCATTGAATTCAATATAGGAGTGCCCTAAGGACTCTTTCCTCAGGGTTTACTCCCAAAGCCTCCCTCATGAGTAGGTAAAGCTGCAATGCAGCGAATGTTTGAGATCAGAGTTTTCCTTCTCCTAGATGAGCTGCCAACCACGGCTGTTGAGCCCCATCTACCTGAAGTAACTGTTTTTAAGGTGCCAATAATCTGACTTTGTCTCTTCTCCTGTCAGTAGAAACGATTCCATCAGGCTTAGTAGCTAAGCCACACATGAAGGCCAGGAGCTGGACTTGGTTATCAGAGGCTATTTGAGGCATTAGGGCATTTAGCAGGTAATGGGAGTGTATCCCCATTATTACCCCCAGCTATAACAATCTTAAGAAACCAAGAACCTATCAACCTCTGCATGAAATACACCCAATAACAACACACGGAAAATGCTGGAGGAACTCTGCAATTCAGGCAGCGTCTATGGAAATAAGTAAACAGTTGAAATTTTGGGCAGAGGTCCTTCTTCAGGACCACAAACAAAGGGGGAAGTTGCCAGAATCAACCAATAAGTTGGCCGCACAAACATCTGTGACAAGGAATTCCACAGATTCATTACCCTCTGGCTAAAGAAGTTCCTCCTCATCTCTGTTCTGGAAGGATGTCCTTCTGTTCAGAGGCTGTATCCTCTGGTCCTAGATTCCTCCACTATCAGAAACATCTTCTCCATGTACAATCTGTCTAGGGCTTGGGAGTTTTTGGAATTAAGAGTCAGTCTGTACATAACATCATGGACAAGAGTTCCATCTGACCTGTAGAAATGGAATACATACTGACAAAGACTGGGTTACTCCAGTTAGATCCTCTTATGACTGTTGTAGATTCTGTTCTGTCAGAGCAACACAAAAAAAATCCATACAAAGAAGTTAACTAGGTTCACTACATTGAGAAAATGGGAGTTTATATTTGAGCATCGCTAATGCACAGTGGAAATGTGACTAACAGTCAGTGAATATTTTACAGCATAACATGATCTATTCATCTTGATAAATGGAGCTCCTGATTGTCAGAAAACCAATCTCTGCAGGATGAAATAGAGTTTTGTAAAAATGTGTAATACATTCGATCAAGAGAGGGAAACGAGGAGATTTGGATTGATGTTGTAACTTCTCAGGCATGTGTGAAACATTGCAAGGAACTTCACGCATGATGAAGAGTCTGCGGACTCTAATCATGCCCTGATTGCAAAGTCAACAAGTCTGGTTTTTATTTATTTGTCTGATTTATTTATTTAGAGATACAGGGCAGAACAGGCTATCCAGGCCCAGCAACCATGTTTTTAACCCCAGACTAATCACAGGACAGTTTACAATGACCAACTAATTTATCAACCGATAGGAGGAAATTGGAGCATCTGGAGGAAACCCACATGGTTCATGTGGAGAACATACAAACTCCTTACGGACGGCGCTGGAATTGAATTCAGAACTCCGGAATGTCCCGAACTGGAATACTGCTGCACAAACCATTACTCTACTATGGCGCCCAGGTTGTAATTCAAACTGAGAAGAAGAGGGAGGTGGGGAGACAGCTGGGTGCTGTCATCCATTGATGTTGATCCTTTCCATATTTCCATGGCAACCTAAGGATTCAGATTCCGATTCCGATTTACTTATCACATGTACATTGAAGCGTACAGTGAAAAGTGTCATTTGTGCAAAGAACCGATATAACCTACAAGAGTGTTGGGGGCAGACTGCAAGCATCACCACTCATTCTGAAGCCAATATAGCACGCTCATCAGAGCAACACAGAACACAGGCAACAAAACGACAGCAAAACCAGCCCCTTCCCTCTCTCTGAACACCCACATACTCACAGACAGTCTTCCACCTCCAGGACAGGTCTCTGGAACAACCCAAGGACAAGGTAAATGACAAATGGAATTGAATTGAATTGCCTTTATTTCTTACATCCTTCACATACATGAGAAGTAAAAATCTTTGTTACTTCTCCGTCTGAATGTGCACTGTGTAATTTATATGTACAACAGGACAGTTAGTATAGCATAGAGATACAATTCTATCAGCATGAATTAATCAATCTGATGGCCTGGTGGAAGAAGTTGTCCCAGAACCTGTTGGTCCTGGCTTTTCTGCTGCAGTACCATTTCCCGGATGGTAGCAACTGGGTGACTCAGATCCCCAACGATCCTTCGGGCCCTTTTTACACACGTGTTGCTATAAATGTCCTGAATAGGGGGAAGTTCACATTCACAGATGTTTTGGGTTATCTGCACCACTCTCTGCAGGGTCCTGCGATTGAGGGAAGAACAGTTCCCATACCAGGCAGTGATGCAGCCAGTCAGGAAGTTCTCCAATTGTGCCCCTGTAGAAAGATTTGGGGACTTGTGCCAAACTTCTTCAACCATTTGAGGTGAAAGAGGCACTGACGTGCTCTTTTTCATCACACAGCCGGTATGTACAGACCACATGAAACCCTCGGAGATGTCGAGGAACTTAAAGCTGTTCAGCTTCTCGACCCCAGATCCATTGATGTCAGTAGGGCAAACACAAGAGAGTCTGCAGTTGCTGGAAATTCAAGCAACACACACAAAATGCTGGTGGAATGCAGCAAGCCAGGCAGCATCTATAGGAAGAAGTACAGTCGACATTTCGCATCAAGACCCTTCATAAGTAGGTGTTTGTCTGTGTCCTGTAGTCCACAACCAGCTCCTTTTGATTTTCCAATAATGAAGGAGAGGCTGTTTTCTTGACACCATTGTGTCAGGGTGATGACTTCTTCTCTGTAGGCTGCCTTGTTATTATTTGAGGTTAGGCCAATCAGTGTAGTATCATCAGCAAATTTAATTAGCAGATTGGATCTGTGGGTAGTGACACAGTCATGAGTATACAGAGAGTAAAGGAGGGGGCTTAGTACACAGCCCTGAGGAGCACCTGTGTTGAGAGTCAGAGGGGCAGAGGTGAGGGAGCCCACTCTTACCACCTCCGGTGATCTGACAGGAAGTCCAGGATCCAGCTGCACAAGGCAGGGTGAAGACCGAGGTCTCTGAGCTTCCTGTCGAGCCTGGATGGAATTATGGTGTTGAAAGCTGAACTGTAGTCCAAGAACAGCATTCTCACATAAGCATCCTTCTTCTCCAGATGTGTAAGGACGGTGTGCAGAGCAGTGGCTATTGTGTCGTGTGTCGATCAGTTGTGTTGGTAGGCGAATCATAGGGGATCTAGTGCGGGTGGCAGCATGCGGCAGATGTGGTCCTTGACCAGCCTCTCAAAGCATTTGCTTATTATTGAGGTGAGTGCGACAGGATGCCAGTCGTTCAGGCATGTTACCTTGGTCATTTTAGCTACAGAAACAATGGTAGATATTTTAAAGCAGGAGGGCACTCTACACTGGGAGAGGGAGATTAACAATGTTTGTAAACACACCTGCCAGTAGTGCTGTGCACTTCCTGACTACCTGCCCTGGGATGCCGTCCGGTCCCGCAGCCTTATGACTGTCCACTCATTGGAAACATCTTCTCATGTGATAAGTGCAGCTTGCACAGAACGGTTGATCTAGTGGTTCTGGTTTGGATTGATCCTGACTGATTTTTGGGGGACAATGTCTTCGATGCACTCCCTCCTGAACTCGGAGACATCTCAACACAAAAGAGATTCCAATTAACGTCATCAAAGCAGTCCCGTAGCATGGAGACCAATTGGTCGGACCAGTAGTGGACATTTTTAACAATGGCCGCCTCTTGTTTCAGCTCCTGCCTATACATGGGCAGAAACAAGATGGAAGAGTGATCTGACTTTCGAAACGGCAGACGGAGGAGGGTTTTGTAAGCATTGCGGAAGGGAGAGAAGCAATGGTCGAGGTTGCTATCTCCCCGTGTGCTCACTTTGACATGTTGACAATTTTCGGAGAGCTTTTAGTCATCGATGCTCTACTAAAATCTCTGGCGATGATGAAGGCAGCCTCTGGGTGTGCAGTCTTCAAGGTGCTGATGGTCTCGTACAGTTCCTTGAGAGCCAGCTCAGTATCAGCCTTTGTTTCCCGTTGATAGGAGATTCTGGCTGTCAGTTTGCGCAGCTTGGTGTCCAGGGACTGAACGTTAGCCAGGAGCATGCTAGGGAGCGGCAGCCAATTAACACCCCGGCCCTTCTCCCTCACCTCCAGCGCTGCTTCTAAGGTAGCGGTGCTGTAATAAGTGAGCCTCCCATCGATCGCATAAGCAGGGATTCCCGGTGCAGAAAAGGCAGCACATTGTGGGTAAATGCTGTCTTCTCAATGTTCAGAAGAGTCAATCCATCATATCAGATATGACTTTTCTTGAACAAGAAATGCAAAGGAAACGGTAGAAATTAGCAGTACACTGTAAAGTTGGAATGGAGCTCATAACACAGTGCCATCTTGGCAATAACTGATAAATGTCACACATACCAAAGAGCAGTGAAAAAAATATTTTGCAAAACATCCAGGCAGACCATTCTAGACATGTGTACATCGAGGTGGTAGAGAGGAAACCAATAACAAAGCAGAATATGGTGTTACATTCAGAGAGAGAGCATAGTCCAGGTAGACAATAAGGTACAATGAGGTACACTGAGAAATTAAGAGTTGATCTTTATTACATATGTGGTCTGTTCAAGTGTCTTATAACAGTAGGATAGAAGCTGTCCTTGTGCATGGTGGTATATTTTCTCAAGCTTTTGTATCCTCCCCATCAGGTTCTTGAACAAAAGTGCATAATTCACTCAACTTCATTTGCTCCATCAGTGAAATGTTCCCACAACAAACAGACTTACTTTCAAGGACTCTTCACCTCATGTTCTTGATATTTATTCCTTATTTACTTATATTTTTTGTCTTTGTGCATTCTGTTGTCTTCTGCACTCTGATTGAAAGCATTAGTTTAACAAAGCCCTCCTTTGCCTATCCTGCCTGTTACTGATTTTGTTATAGTTACTTCATCAGCCATGAATTGATTAGACAATCAAGATTTGAATAGCTCAGACTCAGCAGAAAGCAGCTGATTGGGCAATCGAGGTCAGGTGACCAAGCAGTTTGGAAAGCTCAAACAAATAAATAGAGGGTTACCTCAAGCGGACCGGCCTGTGGAAAGCGGCCAGTGAAGGAGTGGAGATTTGAGGCTTTGACGAGAAGAGGCTGAGGACGAGCTTCACTCCAAGTGAGGTAAGGCCGGGTAAATTCCTTTCAAAGGAGAAAGTTTCAAAAGTTGAGGCAAGTATTGGGTAGGTCATGGCAGCTGAGATCAGCCCCGTGGTTTGTTCATCCTGCAGCATGTGGGAAATCAGAGATACTTCCAGTGTCCCTGATGACTATGTGTGAAGGAAGTGTGTCCAACTGCAGCTTCTGGCAGACCGCATTGAGCATCTGGAGCTGCGATTGGATTCATACTGGAGCATCCGTGATGCTGAGAAAGTTGTGAATAGCATGTTCAGTGAGTTGGCCACACCGCAGGTAAAGGCTACACAGGCAGAAAGGGAAGGGGTGGCCACTAGACAGCGTAGCAATAGGCAGGTAGTGCAGGAGTTGCCTGAGGTCATCTCCCTCCTAAACAGATATACTGTTTTGGATACTGTTGGGGGGGAGATGTCTCATCAGGGGTAGGCAGCAGCAGCCGATTTCATTGCATCATGGGTGGCTCTGCGGCACAGGAGAGAAGGAAAAGGAGTGGGAGAGCTATAGTGATAGGGGATTCGATTGTAAGGGGAATAGATAGGCATTTCTGCGGCCACAAGCAAGACTCCAGGATGGTATGTTGCCTCCCTGGTGCAAGGGTCAAGGACGTCTCTGAGTGGCGGCAGGACATTCTGGAATGGGAGGGTGAACAGCCAGTGGTCGTGGTGCACATAGGTACCAATGATATAGGTAAAACATGGGATGAGGTCCTACAAGGTGAATTTAGGGAGTTAGGAGATAAACTTAAAAAGCAGGACCACAAAGGTAATAATATCTGGATTACAACCAGTGCCACGTGCTAGTCAGAGTAGAAATAGGAGGATATTTCAGATGAATACGTGGCTTGAAAAATGGTGCAAGGGGGAGGGATTCAAATTTCTGGGGCATTGGAACCAGTTCTGGGGGAGGTGGGACTGATATAAACAGGACGGTCTGCACCTGGGCTGGACTGGAACCAATGTCCTGGGGGAGCATTTGCTACTGTTGTTCAGGAGGCTTTAAACTAA
Source organism: Hypanus sabinus (assembly GCF_030144855.1). NCBI lineage: Eukaryota > Metazoa > Chordata > Chondrichthyes > Myliobatiformes > Dasyatidae > Hypanus > Hypanus sabinus. The sequence continues at coordinate 11,436,340 of NC_082716.1, forward strand.
TGTGGCAGGGGGATGGGAACAAGTACAAAGAGACAGAGGGGTGTAAAATGAGGGTAGAAGCAAAATGTAGTAAGGTGAAAAGTAAAAGTGGCAGGCAGGCAAAAAGCACAAAGAGCCACTTTTCAACATAATTGTATAAGGGCTAAGAGTGTTGTAAAAACAAGCCTGAAGGCTTTGTGTGTCAATGTGAGGAGCATTCATAACAAGGTGGATGAATTGAATGTGCAGATAGTTATTAATGAATATGATATAGTTGGGATCACAGAGACGTGGCTCCAGGGTGACCAAGGATGGGAGCTCAACATCCAGGGATATTCAATATTCAGGAGGGATAGACAGGAAAGAAAAGGAGGTGGGGTAGCATTGCTGGTTAGAGAGGAGATTAACGCAATAGAAAGGAAGGACATTAGCCTGGAGGATGTGGAATCGATATGGGTATAGCTCCATAACACTAAGGGGCAGAAAACGCTGGTGGGAGTTGTGTACAGGCCACCTAACAGTAGTAGTGAGGTTGGGGATGGCATTAAACAGGAAATTAGAAATGCGTGCAATAAAGGAACAGTAGTTATAATGGGTGACTTCAATCTACATATAGATTGGGTGAACCAAATTGGTAAGGGTGCTGAGGAAGAGGATTTCTTGGAATGTATGCGGGATGGTTTTCTGAACCAACATGTAGGAACCAACTAGAGAGCAGGCCATTCTAGATTGGGTATTGAGCAATGAGGAAGGGTTAGTTAGCAATCTTGTTGTGCAAGGCTCCTTGGGTAAGAGTGACCATAATATGGTGGAATTCTTCATTAAGTTGAAGAGTGACATAGTTAATTCAGAAACAAATGTTCTGAACTTAAAGAAGGGTAACTTTGAAGGTATGAGACGTGAATTAGCTAAGATAGACTGGCAAATGATACTTAAAGGGTTGACGGTGGATATGCAATGGCAAGCATTTAAAGATCGCATGGATGAACTACAACAAATTGCTCATCCCAGTTTGGCAAAAGAATAAACCTGGGAAGGTAGTGCACCCGTGGCTGATAAGGGAAATTAGGGATAGTATCAAGTCCAAAGAAGAAACATATAAATTAGCAAAAAAAGTGGCACACCTGAGGACAGGGAGAAATTCAGAGACCGGCAGAGGAGGACAAAGGGCTTAATTAGGAAAGGGAAAAAAGATTATGAGAGAAAGCTGGTTGGGAACATAAAAACTGACTGTAAAAGCTTTTATAGATATGTGAAAAGAAAAAGATTGGTCAAGGCAAATGTAGGTCCTTTACAGTCAGAAACAGGTGAATTGATCATAGGAAACAAAGACATGGCAGACTAACTGAATAACTACTTTGGTTCTGTCTTCACTTAGGAGGACATAAATAATCTTCCGGAAATAGTAAGGGACCGAGGGTCTAGTGAGATGGAGGAACTGAGGGAAATACATGTTAATAGGGAAGTGGTGTTAGGTAAATTGAAGGGATTAAATGCAGATAAATCCCCAGGGCCAGATGGTCTGCATCCCAGAGTGCTTAAGGAAGTAGCCCAAGAAATAGTGGATGCATTAGTGATAATTTTTCAAAAGTCCTTAGATTCTGGATTAGTTCCTGAGGATTGGAGGGTGGCTAATGTAACCCCACTTTTTAAAAAAGGAGGGAGAGAGAAACTGGGGAATTATAGACTGGTTAGTCTGACATCGGTGGTGGGGAAAATGCTAGAGTCGGTTATCAAAGATGTGATAACAGCACATTTGGAAAGAGGTGAAGTCATCGGACAAAGTCAGCATGGATTTGTGAAAGGAAAATCATGTCTGACAAATCTTATTGAGTTTTTTGAAGATGTAACTGGTAGAATGGATGGGGAGAGCCAGTGGATGTGGTATATTTAGATTTTCAAAAGGCTTTTGACAAGGTCCCATAACAGGAGATTAGTGTGCAAACTTAAAGCACACGGTATTGGGGGTATGGTATTGATGTGGATAGAGAATTGGTTGGCAGACAGGAAGCAAAAAGTGGGTGTAAACAGGACCTTTTCAGAATGGCAGGCAGTGACTAGTGGGGTACCGCAAGGCTCAGTGCTGGGACCCCAGTTGTTTAAAATATATATTAATGATTTAGACAAGGGAATTAAATGCAGCATCTCCAAGTTTGCAGATGACACAAAGCTGGGCGGCGGTGTTAGCTGTGAGGAGGATGCTAAGAGGATGCAGGGTGACTTGGATAGGTTAGGTGAGTGGGCAAGTTTATGGCAGATGCAATTTAATGTGGATAAATGTGAGGTTATCCACTTTGGTTGCAAGAACAGGAAAACAGATTATTATCTGAATGGTGGCCGATTAGGAAAAGGGGAGATGCAACGAGACCTGGGTGTCATTGTACACCAGTCATTGAAGGTGGGCATGCAGGTACAGCAGGCGGTGAAAAAGGCAAATGGTATGTTGGTATTCATAGCAAAAGGATTTGAGTACAGGAGCAGGGAGGTTCTACTGCAGTTGTACAAGGCCTTGGTGAGACTACACCTAGAATATTGTGTGTAGTTTTGGTCCCCTAATCTGAGGTAAGACATTCTTGCCATAGAGGGAGTACAGAGAAGGTTCACCAGATTGATTCCTGGGATGGCAGGACTTTCATATGAAGCAAGACTGGATCGACTAGGCTTATACTCACTGGAATTTAGAAGACTGAGGGGGGATCTTATTGAAACGTATAAAATTCTAAAGGGATTGGACAGGCTAGATGCAGGAAGATTGTTTCTGATGTTGGGGAAGTCTAGAACGAGGAGTCACAGTTTAAAGATAAAGGGGAAGCCTTTTAGGACCTATTAGATGAGGAAAAACTTCTTCACACAGAGAGTGGTGAATCTGTGGAATTCTCTGCCAGAGGAAATAGTTGAGGCCAGTTCATTGGCTATATTTAAGAGGAAGTTACACATGGCCCTTGTGGCTAAAGGGATCAGGGGGTATGGAGAGAAAGCAGGTACAAAGTTCTGAGTTGGATGATCAGGCTCGAAGGGCCAAATGGCCTACTCCTGCACCTATTTTCTATGTTTCTATGAATGAGGACAATCCAGCTTGTCTTCCAGGGAATACTTTGACTGAGTATTCTCCACATCTACAGATTTTATTTCACATTTCCATTGTCTGCAGACTTTCTGATTCTGTATGTTGTGCTTCAATACTGCAGGTAGCTTACTTATTTATTTACCTACTTATTGAGATACAGCGCAGAGTAGATCTTTCTGGCCCTTTGAGTACACCGCACAGCAATGCATAGAACAGAGATTTACAGCACATTAAATTTCAAGTTCAAGTTGCTTTCATTATCATTTCGACCATAAACTGCTGGTACAGTACAGAGTAAAAATGAAACAACGTTCCTCCAGGACCCTGGTTCTACATGAAACAACACAAGACTACACTAGACTATGTGAGACAGCACAAGGTTACACTAGACTGCGTAAAACAACATAAAAACTGCACTACTCTTCAGACCCGCACAGGACTACATAAAGTGCACAAAACAGTGCAGGGCAGTAAAATAATTAATACACAAGACAATAGGCACAGTAGAGGACAAATTACAATATAATAATAAAGGATATAGATGTCAGTCTAGACTCTGAGTATTGAGGAGTCTGATGGCTTCAGGGAAGAAACTGTTACACAGTCTGGTCATGAGAGCCCGAATGCTTCGGTACCTTTTGCCAGATGGCAGGAGGGAGAAGAGTTTGTGTGAGAGGTGTGTGGGGTCCTTCATAATGCTATTAGCTATGTGGGTGCAGCGTGTGGTGTAAATTTCTGTAATAGCGGGAAGAGAGACCCCAATTCCAGGTCCTTCAGCCCACAATATTGTGCTGACCAGGTAACCTACTCTAGAGACTGCCTAGAATTTCCTTAATGCATAGTCCTCTATTTTTCTAAGCTCCATGTACCTACTTAAGAGGCTTTTAAAAGACCCTATTGTATCTGTTTCCACCACCGCCACTGGCAGTGCATTCCACACACCCACCACTCTCTACGTGAAAAACTTAACCCTGACATCCCCTCAGTACCTATTTCCAAACACCTTAAATCTATGCCCCCTCATGTTAGCCATTTCAGCCCTGGGAAAAAGCCTCTGACTATCCACATGATCAATGCCCCTCATCATCTTATACACCTCTATCAGGACAACTTTCATCTTCCGTCGCTCCAAGGGGAAAAGGCCAAGTTCACTCAACCTATTCTCATAAAGTACACCCTCCAATTCAGGCAATATCCTTGTAAATCTCCTCTGCACTCTCTCTATAGTGTCCACATCCTTCCTGTAGTGAGGTGACCACTACTGAATACAGTACTGCAAGTGGGGTCTGACAGCTGTAAAATTACCTCACGGCTCCGGAACTCAATCCAACAGTTGATGAAGGCTAACACACCATATACCTTCTTAACAACACTGTCAACCTGTGCAGCAGCTTTGAGTGTCCTATTGACATGGACCAAGAGTCTTACCATTTATATTATATTCTCTCTTCAAATTGGATCCAGCAAAATGAACCACTTCACAATTATTTGGGTTGAATTCCATCTGCCACTTCTCAGCCCAGTTCTGCATCCTTTTGATGACCTGCTGTAACCTCTGACAGCCCTCCACAGTATCCACAACACCCCCAATCTTTGTGTTATCAGCAAACTTAATAACCCACCCTTCTACTTTTTCATCCAGGTACTTTATAAAAATCACAAAGAGGAGGGGTCCCAGAACAAATCCCTGTAGAACACGACTGGTCACCAATCTCCATGCAGAATATGAACCATCTACAACCACCTTTGCCTTCTGTGGGCAAGCCAATTTTGGATCTACAAAGCAAGGTCTCCTTGGATCCCATGCCTCTTTACTTCTGAAGGAGAAGTTCCCCTTGCATGGGCAACCTTACTGTTGTTTTGGATTTCCAGCATCTGCAGAATCCCTTGTGTTTATGATTTCTCCACCCCTTCCCCCTATCCTTTCATCCTGGCTCCCTCTCCTCTTTCCTTCTAGTCCTGGTGAAGGGTCTCAACCCAAAAAATCGACTGTTGATTTCCATCTGTAGATGCCACATGATGCATTGAGTTCCTCCAGCATTTTGTGTGTTGCTCCAGATACCAGTATCCACAGTCCCCCTAGTGCCACCTTTGAGGATACTGGCTGCTACTTCTCCCAAGGCAGCTAGAAGTCAATCGAGGGGGGCTGGTTTCCATGGTGAACTGGGCTGCGTTCACATTATGGGGCTGAACGGTAGCATAGTGGTTAGCACAACACTTTACAATACAGGTCACACAGGTTCAATTCCCAGCACTGCCTGTAAAGAGGTTGTACTTTCACCCCTTGACTGCGTGGGTTTCCTCCAGGTGCTCCGGTTTCCTCCCACAGTCCAACAACATACCACCTGGTAGGTTAATTGGCCATTGTAAATCGTCTCATGCTCAGGTGAGAATGAGATCAGGGAACTGATGGGCAGCATGGCTTGAAGGGCTAGAAGGACCTATATCTAATAGGTCTAATAGGACCTATTAGACCTATTAGACCTAGACCTATTAGATCTAATAGGACCTAATAGGTCCTATATCTAATAGGACCTATATCTGTATATCAATAAATAAATAAATAAACTCTGCATTTTCTCGATCTTTTACAGAGCAGCAACTGCGGCGACCTGGGGAGTGAACAGTCAAATTATGCACAGCAAGTAGAAATGTGACAAAGAGCTGCTAATCTGCTTCTTTAGTGATTTTTGGTTGGTGTTCCAAGTAACAAACTATATATAGCGACATCTTCTCCAAGGCGATGCATCCAACATGGAGAATGGATTAGACAGCACGGCAGGATGGCTCTGGGATCCAGACTTTAACCAGAGAGGAGTCTCAAAAAAACCCACCATGATGTGCTATCACATTGTGAAAAGAGAGTAATAAAAGATGATGTGACATCCCTCTGAAAAAGGCTTTATTTATTCTGTTGAGACTCTTGTCAGATAATTGAGATGATTGACAATAATAGAAATGTGGGTGAAGACGTGTTGTTGACGATCGTTGCAAAACTTCACATGGCTGTTTTAGATAGAAAGTAAAAATTTTCGTACTTCAATCAGAATGGTCTGAGAAGTTAATCAGGGTGTCGGTGGGATAAACCAGTGGCACTGTGACAATGCTATTACAGGTCGGGATGTCGGAGTTCAGAGTTCAATTCCACTGTCGCCTGTAAACAAGTTTGTATGTTCTCTCCTTGACCACCTGGGCTTATTCAGGATGCTCTAGTCTCCTCCCACAGTCCAAAGGCATACCAGTTAGAAGGTTAATTGGTTACTGTAAATTGTCCTTTAATCAGGCTAGGATTAAATAGGTAGGTTGCTGGGCAGTTGCTGAGTGCCACAGATAGGCCTGTTATGTGCTATATCTCTAAAATAACTAAACTACAAAAAATAAATAAAATATATATTTTATGAGAATATATTTCCAGAAGGAAAATACATAATTTATGGAAATCTTGCAGGGACCACCAATAGCTAGAGAGATTAACAAAATTAGTTTTATTTCTCAGAAGTACATTGAAACATACAGTGAAATGTGTCATTTGCATTAAGGACCAGTTCAAAGATGTGTTGAGGCTAGACTGCAAGTGTTGCCATGGTCCAGCACCAACAACTCACTAACCCTAAGCCATATGTCTTCGGAATGAGGGAGGGAACCAGAGCATTTGAAAGAAGCTCACAGGGAGAATGTACAAACCCCTTAAAGACAGCAGTGGGAATTGAACACCAGTCCTCCAATTGCTGGTGCTGTAACGCATTATGCTAATCGCTATGCTACCACTATATTGTTTTGCAACTAAAAGGAGCTCATTTCTTCCCATTGGTTCCATGTTAGCTCATGGAACAATCCCATTTCCTTATTAATTTTCTCCCTCTCCACTGGATTCTCTGCACACATCACCAAAGCTGGAGGGTCAGTGATGCGGGTAAGGGATGGTCATTTGTGGCTGCAGTCAACAATATGCTAGAAGCTACACATTCTGCATGACTTCTGAGATTGAGATACAACTTGGAACAGAAGTTTGGAAGCAGAGTTCCTCGCTCAGCAATGACAATATCTTATTTCAATGATGGTAGCGGAAGCTGACTTCTCTGAAGACATCGCCTTGTCCTGGTGGAGAGGTTTGTGAGTCTCTCTGATCCTGAGAGTGATGCCCTCTAGAGTTTAGCTCCTGGTAGGGTTACCCATGGTGGTAAGGTCAAGGGGGAGGTTCCAGGTAAAAGTGATCCAACCAAGATCTCAGTGGCGGAGCTGGGGGAAGATGATGACATATCACAACAGCATTGGAGGTGGAGGAAGGCTGCAGTGAAGGTTCCCCAGTTGTCTTGAAATCCATGCCACTGGACCCTGACCCTGGTCTGTCAAGTACTGTATAATTGCAGCCCACGCGTCAGGCTCTCCACATAAAGCAAAATCTCCATTAAGAGAATCCACCCTAACATCCTAGTTATGTGGATCCTGCATTGGCCTCTACAGCAACCTGAGGACCAATGAATAGACAACCCCTTTGGAAAACAACACATTCAACACAAGTGGTCTCACTATCAAAGGCTGAAGCCTCTTCCAGCAGTCTCAAAGTCGAGTTTATTGTCATTTGAACAAGTACATAAAAACATAGAAAACTTACAGCACAATACAGGCCCTTCAGCCCACAATGCTGTGTCGAACATGTACTTACTTTAGAAATTACAGAGGGTTACACACAACCCTCTATTTTTCTAAGCTCCATGTGCCTATCCAGGAGTCTCTTAAAAGACCCTATCGTATCTGCCGCCACCACCATCGTATCCAGCCCATTCTCTGAGTAAAAAAACTGACTCCTGACATCTCCTCTGTACCTGCTTCCAAGCACCTTAAAACTGTGCCCTCTGTACATGTTTGCACAGATGCAATAAAAAACTCACTTTCAGCAGTATCAAATAAGCAGCATACTGAAGAAAAACATAAATACACAAACTTACAGGAAAACACAATTAGATCAACAAAAACAAAATCCATTTTGGGGCAAAGAGAACAAAGAGGTCATTATGTTGCTAAGCTGCAGTGACTGGGTTTTGCCAGTTAGTTCAAGAATAGAGAATCGTGAAAATAGCTGGATTCCCTTTGTTTATTTAGGGTACTGAGCCACTTAACTGGGGCAGGAGACCTTAGCTGAAGTTTCTAACTAGTGCCAATCACGTTCACTTGTGTAGCCATCAGACACTACACCATGTTTGGAGCAAACAGTTTTTAAATAGCATCAATTCTGTGTATTTTTGTTCAAAAAGCAGTGACGTTTGTCACTGATAGTTGGTGAGAAATAAGCAGTAAGACAATTCAGAACTGTTTTTTCTCACTGCAGTTTTCAGCATCCAGGTTTGGAGATGCCAGAAATGGCTATAAGAAAAAAGGAAACAATTTCACTACGAAAAGTTAGGAACTATAAAGAAGTTGAAGGTATCAACAATTAAACATGAAGATTTAGAGGATGCAATCATCAAAAGCAATGTAAGAGGGCAGTCCATTTCCTGCACTAGGTGGCTGCACTGACTTTGTTCATTAACAGTCAATCAAAAAAACACAGCAGCTCTGTTAATAATTTTTCAGAACTAATACAGTTCTATACTGCTATTGTAGTATTAGTAGTGCTCTAATCTGATCTGTACATAATTTATTAGTCAGTTTAAAGGTAGTTTGTGTTTTTCATACCTTTTTAACTACTTACATGTAATTCGGGTAATTGGGGCAACTGCTTGATTGGGCCAAAGTGTACTGGTCCCAATGTGTCCTAATTAACTGGAATCCACTGTGCACATTTTAAATTAGTGCTGTGAAGAGAGAGCAAAAATAGAGAGGGTTAGTAGGTTGAATGGTCACATGGGTGTAATTGGGCGGTGTTGGGCAGGAAGGGCCTCGCACTGGGCTGTATCTCTAAATAAACAAAAAATGAAAGTGCACGCACCTTTGTTTTCACACGTGGAATGGGCTCACAGCCAAAGCCCAGTGAGAGGGAGTTTCAGTTTCTGTAACGGCACACTTCCTGATTTCCATCCTGAATCCTGTTGTTTTTACTGGTTGCCAACACCGGTGGAAATGGGTAATTGATAGCTGGTTTATTATCATCTCATGTCTCAAGCATACAAAGTGAAACGTTGCTTTGCATGCCACTCATACAGATTATTTTACAGGACAGCACATTGAGACCAGGCAAGAGAACAGCAAAGAATGCTCAAGTTCAAACTATATTTATTATCAAAGTATGTACACATTACACAACACTGAGATTCGTCTTCTTACAGGCAGCCAAAAAACAAAGAAAACCAAATGAACCCATAAAAAAAGCCATCTTAAACCGGAATATCTTCCATATTATTCAATTTTTTCTCATTTCAATTATGCTGTTAGATCAACTTTCCCCCTTCTGGAACTGCCCAGCAAAGAACTATGTCTGCGGTTCAACTATTTATAATGTATTCAGCTCTTTATAACCATGTGCAGTAAAATAGTGTAGTGGTGTAGTGGCATCAGTACTGGACTTCAAGATAAATGGTCCAGCCGGCCCCTTGCATGCTTTCCATCTGTGCTGGGTTGAGCATGAGCTGGCAACTCTGCGTTGTAAAGAAAAACAGACAAATGCTAAGGAAACAGCAAAAGATTCTGCCCAATGTGCCACAAGGCGTGAAGTAGAACAACAAAAATAAGAAAGGCTCTTGATTTCCTGTCTACCTCATCATGGCCCCTGCACCTTATTGTGTACGTGTGTGCACGGCACTTTCTCTGTAATTGTAACACGATATTCTCAATCAGTCTGCTCAGCATACTGATGTTTTGTAATGATCTGTATGGATGACAAACAGAACAAAGTTTTTCACCTCACTTTAATACATTTGAAAATGATAAATCAACTTGCCTTTACCAATTTATCAAAAGCAATCTAGCCTCCACGGTGGTGGGGTGGAGATACATCTCTGCTAAAGGATGTGTAAAGTGCACCTTCCCTCTGCTCGCCTGCAGGTCAGCCTTGGGCAAGGCGTAGCACCTGCTTAGCCTCCTGATCATGGGTCACGTGAAGCCATGAAACCAGGTTTTGGATTGTCATATGAGCAGCTGGTGCATATCACGTCTGGGTATGTGATCATTGACACCGGGCAGACAATCTCTGAAGAGTATTGACAATGTCTGGGGTCACCCATCTTGTGAAGACACTGCCCAGAAGAAGGCAATGGCAAACCACTTCTTAGAAAAGTTTGCCAAGAACAAGAGCAATCACTGTCAATAGACCATGATCACCAATGTCATACAACACAGCACATAATGATAATAATGATAAATCCAACCTCTCCTTATATCACATTCCCTCCAATCCAGACAGCATCCTGTAATAAACCTCAAATATTCCAGTCGGGGGAAGGGTATGACTTAGAAGGTTTGTGTTTCTGGTCTGGAAGTTGACTCCACCCAATGTCTAACCTAACTAGTATGGAAATGCTGTGCTTCAGGAGAATCCTGTTTTGATTAAATCCCATGTCTAGATTCCCAAATCTGCAACTTCTTCACTTACTGCATTTTGGTAAAAGTGACTCCAATAAGCTGATTGCCAATACCAATCAGGTAGATAAAATAAAAGGTGATAATAAAAATAAAAGGTGGTAATAAAATTAAAATACAAGGTGAATTTAGGGAGTTAGCAGATAAACTAAAAAGCAGGACCACAAAGGTAATAATCTCTGGATTACTACCAGGGCCACGTGCTAGTCAGAGTACAAATAGGAGGATATTTCAGATGAATACGTGGCTTGAAAAATGGTGCAAGGGGGAGGGATTCAAATTTCTGGGGCATTGGAACCAGTTCTGGGGGAGGTGGGACCGGTATAAACAGGACGGTCTGCACCTGGGCTGGACTGGAACCAATGTCCTAGGGGGAGCATTTGCTACTGCTGTTCAGGAGGCTTTAAACTAATGTGGCAGGGCGATGGGAACAAGTGCAGAGAGACAGAGGGGTGTAAAATGAGGGTAGAAGCAAAAAGTAGTAAACTGAAAAGTAAAAGGGGCAGGCAGGCAAAACCAGGGCAAAAAGCAAAAAGAGCCACTTTTCAACATAATTGTATAAGGGCTTAGAGTGTTATAAAAACAAGCCTGGAGGCTTTGTGTGTTAATGCAAGTAGCATTTGTAACAAGGTGGATGAATTGAATGTGCAGATAGTTATTAATGAATATGATATAGTTGGGATCACAGAGACATGGCTCCAGGGTGACCAAGGATGAGAGCTCAACATCCAGGGATATTCAATATTCAGGAGGGATAGACAGGAAAGAAAAGGAGGTGGGGTAGCATTGCTGGTTAGAGAGGAGATTAACGTAATAGAAAGGAAGGACATTAGCTTGGAGGATGTGGAATCGATATGGGTAGAGCTGCATAACACTAAGGGGCAGGAAAACGCTGGTGGGAGTTGTGTACAGGCCACCTAACAGTAGTAGTGAGGTTGGGGATGGCATTAAACAGGAAATTAGAGATGCGTGCAATAAAGGAACAGTAGTTATAATGGGTGACTTCAATCTACATATAGATTGGGTGAACCAAATTGGTAAGGGTGCTGAGGAAGAGGATTTCTTGGAATCTATGCGGGATTGTTTTCTGAACGAACGTGTCGAGGAACCAACTAGAGAGCAGGCCATTCTAGACTGGGTATTGAACAACGAGGAAGGGTTAATTAGCAATCCTGTGTGCGAGGCCCCTTGGGTAAGAGTGACCATAATGTGGTGGAATTCTTCATTAAGTTGAAGAGTGACATAGTTAATTCAGAAACAAATGTTCTGAACTTAAAGAAGGGTAACTTTGAAGGTATGAGACGTGAATTAGCTAAGATAGACTGGCAAATGATACTTAAAGGGTTGACAGTGGATATGCAATGGCAAGCATTTAAAGATCGCATGGATGAACTACAACAAATTGCTCATTCCAGTTTGGCAAAAGAATAAACCAGGGAAGGTAGTGCACCCGCGGCTGATAAGGGAAATTAGGGATAGTATCAAGTCCAAAGAAGAAACATATAAATTAGCAAAAAAAAAAGCGGCACACCTGAGGACTGGGAGAAATTCAGAGACCAGCAGAGGAGGACAAAGGGCTTAATTAGGAAAGGGAAAAAAGATTATGAGAGAAAGCTGGTTGGGAACATAAAAACTGACTGTAAAAGCTTTTATAGATATGTGAAAAGAAAAAGATTGGTCAAGGCAAATGTAGGTCCTTTACATTCAGAAACAGGTGAATTGATCATAGGGAACAAAGACATGGCAGACCAATTGAATAACTACTTTGGTTCTGTCTTCACTAAGGAGGACATAAATAATCTTCCGGAAATAGTAAGGGACTGAGTGTCTAGTGAGATGGAGGAACTGAGGAAAATACATGTTAGTAGGGAAGTGGTGTTGGGTAAATTGAAGGGATTAAAGGCAGATAAATCCCCAGGGCCAGATGGTCTGCAACCCAGAGTGCTTAAAGAAGTAGCCCAAGAAATAGTGGATGCATTAGTGATAATTTTTCAAAACTCCTTAGATTCTGGATTAGTTCCTGAGGATTGGAGGGTGGCTAATGTAACCCCACTTTTTGAAAAAGGAGGGAAAGAGAAACTGGGGAATTATAGACTGGTTAGTCTGACATCGGTGGTGGGGAAAATGCTAGAGTCGGTTATCAAAGATGTGATAACAGCACATTTGGAAACAGGTGAAATCATCAGACAAAGTCAGCATGGATTTGTGAAAGGAAAATCATGTCTGACGAATCTTATAGAGTTTTTTGAAGATGTAACTAGTAGAGTGGATAGGGGAGAGCCAGTGGATGTGGTATATTTAGATTTTCAAAAGGCTTTTAACAAGGTCCCACACAGGAGATTAGTGTGCAAACTTAAAGCACATGGTATTGGGGGTATGGTATTGATGTGGATAGAGAATTGGTTGGCAGACAGGAAGCAAAGAGTGGGAGTAAACGGGACCTTTTCGGAATAGCAGGCAGTTACTAATGGGGTACCACAAGGCTCAGTGCAGGGATCCCAGTTTACAATATATATTAATGATTTAGATGAGGGAATTAAATGCAGCATCTCCAAGTTTGCAGATGACATGAAGCTGGGCGGCGGTGTTAGCTGTGAGGAGGATGCTAAGAGGATGCAGGGTGACTTGGATAGGTTAGGTGAGTGGGCAAATTCATGGCAGATGCAATTTAATGTGGATAAATATGAGGTTATCCACTTTGGTTGCAAGAACAGGAAAACAGATTATTATCTGAACAGTGGCTGATTTGGAAAAGGGGAGATGCAATGGGACCTGGGTGTCATTGTACACCAGTAATTGAAGGTGGGCATGCAGGTACAGTAGGCGGTGAAAAAGGCAAATGGTATGTTGGCATTCATAGAAAAAGGATTTGAGTACAGGAGCAGGGAGGTTCTATTGCAGTTGTACAAGGCCTTAGGGAGACCGCACCTAGAATATTGTATGCAGTTTTGGTTCCCTAATCTGAGGAAAGACATTCTTGCCATAGAGGGAGTACAGAGAAGGTTCACCAGATTGATTCCTGGGATGGCAGGACTTTCATATGAAGAATGACTGGATCGACTAGGCTTATACTCACTGGAATTTAGAAGATTGAGGGGGGATCTTATTGAAACGTATAAAATTCTAAAGGGATTGGATAGGCTAGATGCAGGAAGATTGTTTCCAATGTTGGGGAAGTCCAGAACGAGGGATCACAGTTTAAGGATAAAGGGGAAGCCTCTTAGGACCGAGATGAGGAAAAACTTCTTCACACAAAGATTGGTGAATCTGTGGAAATCTCTGCCACAGGAAACAGTTGAGGCCAGTTCATTGTCTATATTTAAGAGGAAGTTAGATATGGCCGTTGTGGCTAAAGGGATCAGGGGGTATGGAGAGAAAGCAGGTACAGGATTCTGAGTTGGATGATTAGCCATGATCATACAGAATGGCGGTGTAGGCTTGAAGGGCCGAATGGCCTACTCCTGCTCCTATGTTTTATGTTTCTATGTTTCTGTAAGACAAAGTGAATAAGAGAAATGTAAAGCTGGTGTAAAGAAGTTGTGAGAGACTATAGAGCAGCTAAATTTCATATTTATAATTGATTTGTGATTAACTTCAATTTGCAGTCATCTAGCATATTGATGCTGTCAGGAAGAAGGCCCACCAGCAGCGAATTCTTCATGGAGTGTTTGAGGACATTCAGTACGTCAGCAAAGGCTCGAACAAACTTCTACAGGTGTGCCCCCATTCTCACTTGTCACGTTCTCATCTGAAATGGAGGCTCCAAAGCACAGTATCACTGGAGGCTGCAGAGAGTTATATAAACTCGGCCGGCTCCATCACGGACACAAGCCTGCCCAACTTTGAGGACATTTTCAAAACGCATTGCCTCAAATCCATCATTAAGGACCCTCACCATCCGGGTCATGCCACCTTGCCACTACCATTCATTATCAGGGAGGAGGTAGAAGATCCTGAAGCCACACACTCAAAGTTTTAGGAACAGCTCCTTCCCCATAGCCAACAGATTGCTAAACAGTCCACCAACCCATGAACGTTATCTATTCTGTTCTCTTTTTGCACTATTTATCTATTGCAGCTTACATTATAGTATTTTGTTTTGTGTCTTGCACTGAGCTGCTGCCACAAAACAAAAAAATTCACAACAAACTGTATGATAATAAGCCTGATTCTGATTCTAATTCACTATACGCTCAGTAGCCGCATTATTAGGTGCCTCCTGTATGTCTGTGGTCTTCTGCTATATTACCATTTATTGATTGCATGGTTTGTTTTTTTTCCCACATTGGGTGTTTGACTGTCTTCTTTTTTAATGGGTTCTTTTGGGTTTCTTTGTTCAGAGGCTGACTGTAAGGAGACAAATCTCAGGGTTTTGTAATGAATACATAATTTGATAATAAATGCACTTTGACCTTTGACCTTAGTAATGCCCAAGTTTGGACTTCAAGTGCAATGTAATCTCGGAACTAAATCAGAATTGACATGTGTTGTTTCGTGGCAGCAGTCTAACACAAGACAGAAAAAACACCATAAGTTACCATACTAAGATGCAAAAGAGGAAAAGTGTTCATGGGTTCATGGACTATTCAGATATCTGATGGTATATGGAAAGCAGCTGTTCCTAAATCATTGAGTGTTGGTCTTCAGGCTCCTGCACCTCCTTCACTAGTGGTAGTGATGAGAATAGGGAATGTCCTGGATGTTGAGGGTCCTTAATGAATGATACTGCCTTCTTGAGGCACTGCCTTTTGAATATGTTTTCAATGGTGGGGAGGGTTGTGCTCATAATGGAGCTGGCTGAGTCTACGAAACTCTGCAGCCCCTTGTGATCCTATGCATTAGCACCTTTGTCAGTCGCAATCAATCTTCTGGCGAAACTCAGCGGTTAAGCAGTAACTGAGTCCCTCTACAGCGAGGTTCCCAACATGGAGTCCACAGATCCCTTGGTTTATGGTAAGGGTCCATGGCATTAAAAACATTGGGAACTCTTGCATTACAGATTTTTAAACCAACTTGTCTCCAAGCTCATTTCAACCACCCATGCAGATGCTACTCAACCCATTGAATTCCTCCAGCAGATTTTTCGGGTTATACTAGTTTCCAGCATCTTCTCTTATGTCTCGGTTATTTTTCATTCCATGTTATGGAACTCTATTGTCTTCAATGCAGACAATAGCAAATTGCTCTGTTTAACAATTATGTCTGTACTATGAAACAAAACCATTGGCTGTAAAAAGCCTTGGGTCATTCTGAGGTCCTCTATAACTGCAAGCGCTTTATTACTTCATTACAATTTCATGATGAATAGGCCAATAACCATTGGAATGCTAATAAAACTAATGGATATGTAATCTATTTGAGATAATTCAAAGTCAATTTTTGCAATAAAAAAATGTATTATCCAGTCATTTAAATTAAGAAGCATAAATAACAGAGTAAAATAGGAAATGTTATGTTGTAAAAATTGGTTTAAGTCACTTTGAATTAAAAGCCTGTAAACCATATATTGTTGGGCACTGAGATGAGAGGCAGGAAGATTTAAATTAAACAGTAAGTGATTTGGATGCTGTTCTTTCCCCCGTAATGGGAGCTTGAGGTGGGCAACCATGGCAGGGAATGGCTGAGTTGATTCCACAACCTATGAACTCACTTTCAAGGACTCTACAACTCACGTCTTCAATATTTATTATTTATTTATTCTTACTTTTTATTTACGCTGTTTGTCCTGGAGTCGTAGACTTATGGAAAAGTACAGCACAGAAACAGGCTCTTTGGCCCATCTAGTCCATGCTGAACCATCTAAACTGCCTACTACCAGCTACCAAACAGTAGCCCTTCGTACCCCTGCCATCCATGCACCTATCCAATCTTCTCGTACATGTTGAAACTGAGCTTGCATGCACCGCTAGCATTGGCAGCTTGTTCCACACTCTCACAACCCTCTGTGTCATCTTTTTTCACATTGGTTGTTTGTCTATTTTTGCTCATGAGCAGTTTTTCATTCATTCTTTTATGTTGTCTTGTGTTTCCTGCGAATGCCCAGAAGAAAATTAATCTTGGTGTTGTATATGCTGACATATGTACATAGTTTGATAACAGATCTTATTTTGATCTTTGAACTTCTTTGACTTCTCTCTGTGTAAAAGCATATGTCTGACATCCCGCCCAATACTTTCCTCCAATCATTTTAAAATTATGCCCCTTTGCATTAGCCATTTTCGGCCTTGGAGGAAGTCTCTGACTGTCAACTCAATTTATGCCTCTTATCATCTTGTATACCTCTATCAAGTCACCTCTCATTCTCCTTCACTCCAAAACCCTATCTTGTTCAATCTATCTTCAAAAGACATGCTATCTGATCCAGGCAGTGTCCTAGCAGATCTCCTTTCCACCCTCCTCCACACCCTTCCTATAATTGTCACACGTACCAAGAAAAGTCAAAGTAAATTTATAGCAAGATGCAGTGAAAAGCTCTCCTTGCAAACTGTTCATACAAGTCAGGTCATTACACGGTGCATTGAGACAGGACAAGTTAAAACAATTACAGTGTGAAGAACAAAATGTAACCACTACAGCAGAACCCCTATGCAGGTAATTAATAAGGTGCAAAATAATAACAAGGTAGATTGTGAGGTCTAGAGTCCAAGTTAATGCAACATCATCATTATGTGCAGTGTCTTTGACATGGGCCATCATGGTCTTGACCGTGATTGTTCTTGGCAAATGTTACAACAGAAATGGTTTTGCCATTGCCTTGTTCTGGGCAGAGTCTTTACAAGACAGGTGACCTAGCCATATCAATACTCTTCAGAGATTTCCTGTGTCAATTGTTGCATAACCAGGCCTTGTGATGTGCACCAGCTGCTCATACGACCATTCAGCACCAGCTCCCATGGCTTCATGTGACCTTGATCCTGGGGGCTAAGCAGGTGCTACACCTTGCCCAAGGGTGACCTGCAGGATAGCAGAGGGAAGGAGTGCCTTACACCTCGTAAACACAAAGTACACTGCAGATGCTGTGGTCAAATCAACAGGTACAAACAAGCTGGAGGAACTCAGCAGGTCGGGCAGCATCCATTGAAATGAGCAGACAACGTTTCGGGCCGAGACGCTTCGAAAGGACAGAAGAAGGAGGGGGCAAGTTCCCTATAAAGAATGTGTGGAGAGGGTGGAAGGTGCCAGGTGAAAAACCAATCCAAGGAAAGATCAAGGGATGCATGAGGGGAAGCAGAGAGGGAATAGGCAGGAGAGGTGAAGAAGGAATCTAAGGGGAAAACACTATGGGTAGTAGAAGAAAGCAGAATCATGAGCAAGGTGATAGGCAGCTAGAAGAGGAGGCAGAGTGAAAGTGGGATGGGGGAAGGGAGAGGGAAGGAATTACCGGAAGTTGGAGAATTCGATATTCATACCACGGGGCTGGAGACTACCCAGACGGTATATGCCTTACACCTCCTTAGATAGAGACATATCTCCACCCACAAGGAAACTACTGCATTTAAGAAGTGTGATAATAGTGGGGTATAAACGGTCCTTAAGCCTGGCGGTTCAAGCTTTCAGGGTTTTATATCTTCTACTTGGCAAAGGGGAGAAGAGAGAGTGGCTGTGGTGGGTGGGTCTTTGATTTACCGAAGCTGGCTGCTTTACCGAGGAGGCAAGGCGAGGGTTGTTCTTGTTCTTCTCTTCCTCTCAAGCCGATCACCCTACTGGAAAATAGGCTCCTGACGGCAGCTTGCCAGAGTCCTCTGTCAAGGGCCAGTCTGTCAAGTTACCCCAGGTGTAGCCCATTTTTGAAGATGCTTCGTTTCTTAGGGATGAGGTCTATGGGGCATCTGGAGCTCTAGGATGTGGTTTATGGGATGTGGTTGCTAGCCCCATGTCTGATCCTTCTCTTTTCACAAGTGGCCTTGAGACCATCCATGGCGGAGTTGAGGGAAGGGTTATTCCTTCCGTTAAACAATAGGCTCCAGGTCAGTATCACTCAAAAAGTGTTGAGTCAGAGAGAGATGTGGAACAGAAATAGACTGATTGGTTCACAGATTCTGTGTACATTATTAACCCACACCATCACCAGTTACACCAATTCTACTCTGATTTTAGTTTTTGTTCTTCCTATATACTGCCCCCCCCCCAAGATTCTACCCAGCACATACACACACACACACACACACACACACACACACACACACACACACTCACACAAAAACTAGGGGCAATTCACATGACCAATTACCCTAACAACCTGTGTGTCTTTAAGATGTGGCTGTACAGTCAAACACTTGGTGGGAGCACACGTGGACACATGGTTACGGGAGAGTGTTGTGGCAGCACTTGCATAAATATTGTCCACAAAAAAGCCCACAAAAAGTAATGGATACAGCCCAGTCAAACACAGATAAAGCCATCGCCACCATTGAGCACATCTACATGGAACGCTGTCACACAGCGTCCATTATCAAGAACACCCACCAACTAGGCCATGCCTTCTTCTTGTTGCTGCTGTCAGGAGGGAGATACAGGTCCCACACCACCAAGTTCAGGAACACTTGTTATCCCTCAGCCATCGGGCTCTTGAACCAGAGTTGATAATTTCACTCACCCAATCACTGAATTGATTCCACAATCTATGGACTTGCTTTTAAAGGCACTCCAACTCATGTTCCCAACCTTTATCATATATTTATTAATATTACTCTGTTTTCACTTTTTGTATTTGTACAATTTGTCATCTTTTGCATATGGGTTGTTTGTCCATCTTTGTGTGCAGTTCTGCAATAATTGTGTTTCTTTATATTTGCTGTGAGTGCCCGCAAGAAAATGAGTCTTAGAATAGTATATGATGACATGCAAGTACTTTTGATAATATGTTTGCTTTTTTTGCTTTGAACTTTGAACTTTGCAAGCTCTTCAGCACAATTCTATCTTTACTGCAATGTGGAGACCAGAACTGTATGATCTGCTGTAACCTAACTTGTGTACAGTTCCAGCTTAAACTCTATATTCTGATGTTTTGGGCCTAATCAAATTTAAAAACAATCATTGCCCTGATCAAAGATACTGAAAAAGGGTCTTGGTTGAAAAAATTGATTGTTTATTCCCTCCATAGATGCTGCTTGACCTGCAGAGTTCCTCCAACATTTTGTGTGTGTTGATCAAGACATCCAGCATCTACAGAATCTCTAGTGTTTAAGCATGTTCCCACTGCAGAGTTTTGACTCTAACCATCAACTATTCCTTTCTTTCCACAGATGCTGCTTGACCCACTGAGTTCTTCCAGCTGGTTTCTTGATGTTCCATCTTCCAGCATTTGCAGTTAGTTGGGTTTCCATTCATTGGGAATCCCTTGTAGTTGAGGACAGCTGACTCCAAGAAATAATCTTCATTTCAAATACCCAGTGAAGCTAATATGGGATTGGCATATTTTCCAAATGTGATAAGTATCCTTGGCTCAAGATTGTTCAAAATTCAAAATTCAAGATTGTTTAATGTCATAACAGGTGAAAAAGAGAATGAAATCATTGTTACTCTGGATCCAATGAAGCACAAAAAGCACAATAAGATAAACACTTTTAAGATAGTGTGAAGTTTTTGTTTTAGTAGCCCTATAGTGCATTCCAGAAGGGTATTCTGGAAAAGGTAGTTTGCAATTTTTCCTGCCTGCCTCCATAGAGGTGTGGAGAAATACAGCATAGAAACACGTCCTTTGGCCCATCTAATCCATGCCAAAACCATTTAACCTGCCTACTCCCATCAACCTGCACTGGGATGGTAGCCCTCCATATCTCTACTATCGAAATGTGTTCCTATCCAAACTTCTGTTAAATATTGAGATTAAGCTGTCAGCTCACTCCACACTCTTACAACCCCCTGAGTGAAGAAGTTTCCCCTCATGTTTCCCTTAAACTTTTCAGCTTTCACCCTAAACTCACGACCTTTGGTTATAGTTCCACCCAACCTCTGTGGAAAATTGCATTTATTCTATCTATACCCCTCATAATTTTGTATACCTCTATCAAATCTCCCCTCAACCTTCTACATTTCAGGGAATAAGAAACCGTTTAATCTTTCCTTATATCTCAGGTCCTCCAGACATAGCAACATCCTTGTAAATTTTCTCGGAACTCTTTCAACAATGTTCTCATCTTTCCTGTAGGAAGGTGACCAAAACTGCACACAATGTTCCAAATTAGACCTCACCAACGTCTAAAACAACTTCAGCATAACATCCCATCTTCTGTACTCAAGACTTTGACCTATGAAGGCCAATGTGCCAAAAGTTTTTCTTTGCGACCCTATCTACCCACAATGCCATTTTCAAAGGCTCAAAGTTTAATTTATTGTCAAACTATACAACTCGAAATCCTTCTTCTCTGGGTAGACATGAAACCAAGAGAGAAAAGACAGGCAGCATGATAATCAACCTCCAAAATCTACTCTCCTTGTACAAAACAACAAACAAAAGTGGAACAGGCACATGTTCCCAAGTCCCTCCTCCCATAGAAAAAAAATCACAAAAAAATGAACAAAATGAAACAGGCACATCAACCCCCAAATCTCCTTCAAAACAAGAAAGATCGGGTGAAAAACACCAAAATTAAAAATCTATAACTGAAGAAAGTCTATAGTCCAAGTCCATATTCAAAACACAGAAAACCTGGGCAGCACTCTCTGGACTCAGTGGCAGACCTTTCCCTCTTCGTAGTAGAGCCATCAAATAGACAGTGCTCACCCTCTGCACTTGCCTTGATGCTTCAATCTCCCTTGTTGCTTTAGTCAGCAAAGTGGAGTTGAACTTTCAACAAGTTATGTATCTGTTTTTGTAAATCTCTTTGTCCTATTGCACTACTCAGTGCCCTACCTTTCACTGTGTAAGACCTACTCAGTTTGGTCCTACCAAAGTGCAAAACCTCACACTTGTTTGTATTAAGTTCCATCTGCCATTTTCAACCCATTCTTCCAGCTGATGCAAATTCCTCTCCAAACCATGATGGCCTTCCTCATTGTCCAGTACTCCCCAAATCTTGGAGTCATCCACAAATTTACTGATCCAGTTAACCACATTATTATCCAGATCATTGATATAGATGACAAACAACAAAGGACCCAGCATCAGTCCCTGTGGCATTGCACTAGTCACAGACTTCCAGTCAGAGAAACAACCCTCTACTACCACTCTCTGGCTTCTCCCACAATCCCATTTACTACCTGTTCCTGAATGCTGAGCGCTAAACCTTCTTGACCAAACTCCCAGTGGGACCTTGTCAAATGCCTTGCTAAAGTCCATGTAAACAACATCCACTGCCTTGCCTTCATGCATTTTCCTAGTAACTTCCTTGAAAAACTGTAAGATTAGTTAGACATGACCTACCATGCACCTAGCCTTGCCGACCATCCCGAATCAGTTCATGTCTGTCCAAATACTTATATATCCAGTCCTTTTAGAATAACTTTGGATAATTTCCCCATGACTAACGTCAGACTCACTGGCCCATAATTTCCTGGTTTCTGTTTAGAGCCGTTTTTAAACAGCAGAACAATAATGGCCATCTTCCAATCCTCTGCTACCACTCTTTCTTTGTCCTGGACACATACAAGTCCCATAGTGCTGGTAGACTACAGCCAATGACCTTTTCTGCTGACGTAATGGTGCACTGTAGTTTCTGTATATTGTGAGAGGACACTGATCCCAAAACAGACAGTAATGACAAATGTGAGGAAATTTTCTATGACAGTAGTTTGGAATTGGACCAGTATGATCTAGGGAAGATGGCATTATACCAAATGCTGCAGGAAGTATATCCTCTGCTGAGCCCTTTTTATTTGTTCATGAAGGAGGTATGGTTTTCCCACATAAGGTCCTGTGAAAGCATTGTAACTGAAATTTTAACCTGTGATGTTACCTTTACAATCTGTGGTGTACCTGTACACCTTCTCATTAATACAAATACCTAATCAGTCAATAATGAGGCAGCAACTTAATGCATTAAAGCAAGCAGACATAGTCAAGAGGTTCAGTTGCAGTTCAGACCGAATATCAGAATGGGGAAGAAATGTATCTACAAACCCCATTTCCAGAAAAGTTGGGATTCCAGAAAAGTTTTATTCCAAAATGGAATAAAAACAAAGATCTGTGATATGTTAATTCACGTGAACCTTTGTTTAACTGACAAAAGTACAAATAAAAGATTTTCAATAGTTCTACTGACCAACTTAATTGTATTTTGTAAATATAACCTAATTTAGAATTTGATGGCTGCAACACACTCAACAAAAGTTGGGACAAAGGCATGTTTACCATTGTGTTACATTGTAGCGGTGTGCTACAGGCAGCGCTAAAATTACGACACGGAGTCGGTAACTGCAGTCGAAGGAAAAAACTTTATCCAAAATCCTCAGCCTCACTTTTAAGCCTCCCTCAACCTGCCCCCCGTGGCGCAGAGGCTCCAAAGCTCTGTGCTCGCAAACCCCCGTAGGCTATCTAATTGTGAGCCGGTTCGGATGTGCCAGGAAATGGGTCGCCACATAACCCCCCCCACCCCAGAACCGGCGATACACCCCCCAATGTCCACAGTCTGGGCCGGAACCTGCTTGGGAGGTCGGCCTCTGCGCCGAGGTGCCAGAAACTCGGCCGGTTGCACCAGGTCCACATGGGCCGGTTTGAGTCGGTCCACCGTGAAAACCTCCTCTTTCCCCCCAACGTCCAGCACGAACGTGGACCCATTGTTCCGGAGCACCATAAACAGCCCCTTGTATGGCCGCTGTAGCGGTGGCTGATGCCCGCCCCTTCATACAAACACAAACTTACAGTTCTGCAGGTCTTTGGGTACGCAGGTCGGGTTCCGCCCGTGCTGTGAAGTGGGTATGGGGGCCAGGTTACCGAGCTTCTCGCTTAGTCTGCCCAGGACTGCTGCAGGATCTTCCTCTTGCCCCCGTGGGGCTGGTAGGAACTCCCCGGGGACAACCAGGGGCGCGCCGTATACCAACTCGGCTGACGAGGCGTGCAGGTCGTCCTTGGGCGCTGTGCGGATGCCGAGTAGGACCCAGGGAAGCTCGTCCGCCCAGTTGGCTCCTCGCAGGTGGGCCATGAGGGCCGACTTCAGGTGACGGTGGAATCGCTCCACTAGCCCGTTCGACTGTGGGTGGTTGGCAGTGGTGTGGTGCAGCTGAGTCCCCAAAAGGCTGGCCATAGCTGACCACAGGCTGGAGGTGAACTGGGCGCCTCTGTCGGAGGTAATGTGGGCCGGTACACCAAAGCGAGGTATCCAGGTGGTGATCAGGGCTCGGGCGCAAGATTCGGAGGTGGTGTCGGTGAGCGGGACTGCCTCTGGCCATCTTGTGAACCGGTCCACGATAGTCAGGAGGTGCCGCGCTCTGCGCGACACTGGCAGGGGGCCCACGATATCCACATGAATGTGGTCGAAACGCCGGTGGGCGGGATGGAACTGCTGCGGTGGGGCTTTGGTGTGCCGCTGCACCTTGGCCGTCTGGCAGTGCATGCACGTTTTGGCCCATTCACTGACCTGTTTGCGGAGTCCGTGCCAAACGAACCTGCTGCAAACCATCCGGACAGTCGTCCGGATGGAGGGATGCGCCAAGTTATGAATGGAGTCGAAAACGCGGCACCGCCATGCTGCCGGGACGACTGGACGGGGCTGGCCGGTGGCGACGTCACAGAGTAGGGTCCTCTCACCTGGGCCTACGGGGAGGTCCTGGAGCTGCAAACCAGAGACTGCGGTTCTGTAACTCGGAATCTCCTCATCCGCCTGCTGTGCCTCTGCCAGCGCCTCAAAGTCTACCCCTTGGGGAAGGGCATGAACGGTAGGGCAAGAGAGCGCATCCGCCATGACATTGTCCTTACCCGAGACGTGCCGGACATCCGTCGTGTATTCAGAGATGTAGGACAGGTGGCGTTGCTGGCGGGACAACCAGGGGTCGGACGCTTTCGTAAACGCAAAGGTAAGCGGTTTGTGGTCCGTGAACGCGGTGAAGGGCCGACCTTCTAGGAAGTACCTGAAATGCCGGATTGCCAGGTAGAGCGCCAACAGTTCCCGGTCGAAAGCACTGTACTTGAGCTCGGGTGGCCGCAGGTGTTTGCTGAAAAACGCCAGGGGTTGCCAGCGACCTGCGATGAGTTGCTCCAGCACCCCACCGACTGCCGTGTTGGATGCGTCCACTGTGAGGGCAGTAGGGGCGTCCATTCTGGGATGTACTAGCATTGCGGCGTTTGCCAAAGCGTCCTTCGTTTGAATGAAAGCAGCGGCGGACTCCTCGTCCCAGGTAATGTCCTTGCTCGGACCCGACATCAGGGCGAACAGGGGGCGCATGATCCGGGCAGCGGAAGGGAGGAAGCGGTGGTAGAAATTGACCATACCTACGAATTCCTGAAGGCCTTTGATTGTGGTGGGTCGGGGGAAGTGGCGGACCGCATCTACCTTAGCGGGCAGAGGGGTTGCCCCATCTTTAGTAATCCTGTGGCCCAGGAAGTCAATGGTATCGAGTCCGAACTGGCATTTGGCGGGTTTGATTGTAAGACTGTACTCACTCAGTCGGGCGCAGAGTTGACGGAGATGGGACAGATGCTCCTGTCGACTGCTGCTGGCTATGAGGATGTCGTCCAAATAGATGAACGCGAAGTCCAGGTCCCGTCCCACCGCGTCCATTAACCGCTGGAACGTCTGTGCGGCATTCTTCAGGCCGAACGGCATGCGGAGGAACTCGAAAAGGCCAAACGGGGTGATGAGAGCCGTTTTGGGGACGTCGTCAGGATGCATCGGGATTTGATGGTACCCTCGGACGAGGTCTACCTTGGAGAAGATACGTGCACCGTGCAGGTTTGCTGCAAAGTCCTGGATGTGCGGCACAGGGTAGCGGTCCGGTGTGGTAGCCTCGTTCAGCCTGCGGTAGTTGCCGCACGGTCTCCAGCCTCCCGTCGCTTTGGGCACCATGTGCAGGGGGGAGGCCCATGGGCTGTCGGACCGCCAGATGATCCCCAATTCCTCCATCCTCTGGAACTCCTCCTTCGCCAGTCGGAGCATGTCCGGGGGAAGCCGCTAAGTGCGGGCGTGGAAGGGTGGTCCCTGGGTCGGGATGTGGTGCTATACGCCGTGTCGGGGCATGGCCGCTGTGAACTGCGGTGCCAGAGCCGATGGGAAATCCGCCAGGACCCTGGTGAAGTCGTTGTCGGACAGCGTGATGGAGCCGAGCTGAGGGGCTGGCAACTGGGCTGCACCCAGGGAGAACGTCTGAAAGGTCTCGGCGTGTACCAGTCTTTTCCCGGGCAGGTTGACCAGTAGGCTGTGAGCCCACAAAAAATCCGCACCCAGAAGCGGTTGGGCTACAGCGGCCAGTGTAAAGTCCCACGTGAACTGGCTGGAGCCAAACTGTAGCTGCACCTGACGGGTGCCATAGGTCCTTACTGTGCTGCCGTTCACGGCCCTCAGGTGGGGCCCCGGTGCCCTGCTGCGGGTGTCATAACTCGTCGGAGGTAAAACGCTGATCTCGGCACCAGTGTCGACCAAAAACCGGCGTCCCGACCTTCTGTCCCACACATACAGGAGGCTATCTCAATGGCCAGCCGCCGTAGCCATCAGCGGCAGCTGGCCCTGGCATTTCCCGGGAACTTGCAGGGTGGGCGACAACGGCGGGCTTCTGCGCCCCACCGCTGGTGGTAGAAGCACCAGTGTTCATTGGGCCGGGGGTTGGCGGGCTCTGCGGCCGGGCCTGGACTGGTTTGCTGCTGGGAGCGTGGCTGGGAGATCTGTGCAATGGATGCCCCGCTCACCTTTTTGGCGTTCCACAGCAAGTCTGCCGGGGCTGCCACCTTCCGGGGGTCACTGAAATCCGCATCGGACAGCAGCTCCAGGAATGCCTGCTCAAACATGAGGCAGGGTGTGTGTCCGTCAACCAGAGATAACATCTCATTCATTAAAGCCGAAGGAGGTCTGTCGCCCAAGCCATCCAGGTGCAGTAAACGGGCAGCCCGCTCGCGCCGTGAGAGTCCGAAAGCCCTGAGGAGCAGGGCTTTGAATTCCGTCTACTTGCTGTCTGCCGGGGGCGACTGTACGAACTCCGCGACCTGGGCCGCTGTGTCCTGGTCGAGGGAGCTCACCACGTAGTAGTAGCGGGTGTCTTCTGAGGTGATCTGGCGAACGTGGAATTGGGCTTCGGCTTGCTGGAACCATAGGTTCGGTCGCTGTGTCCAGAAACCCAGCAGTTTCAACGAAACTGCATGAACAGAGGCGGCGTCGGTCATTTCTGGTCCAAAAATCGTTTGGACCGTCGGGGTCACCAATTGTAGCGGTGTGCTACATGCAGCGCTAAAATTACGACACGGAGTCGGTAACTGCAGTCGAAGGAAAAAACTTTATTCAAAATCCTCAGCCTCACTTTTAAGCCTCCCTCAACCTGCCCCCCGTGGCGCAGAGGCTCCAAAGCTCTGTGCTCGCAAACCCCCGTAGGCTATCTAATTGTGAGCCGGTTCGGATGTGCCAGGAAATGGGTCGCCACAACATCACCTTTCCTTTTAATAACACTTTTTAATCGTTTTGGAACTGAGGATACTAATTGTAGTAGATTTGCAATTGGAAATTTTGTCCATTCTTGCTTAATGTAAGACTTCAGCTGCTCAACAGTCCGTGGTCTCCGTTGTCTGATTCTCCTCTTCATGATGCGCCATACATTTTCAATAGGAGATAGATCTGGACTGGCAGCAGACTAGTCAAGTACACACACTCTGTGTCTACAAAGCCATGCTGTTGTATCCTGTGCAGAATAAGCATGGACGTCCCGGGAAGAGATGTTGCCTTGATGGCAACATATGTCTCTCTAAGATCCTAATATACGCCCCAGAGTCAATGGTACCTTCACATACATGCAACTTACCCATGCTGTGGGCACTAATGCACCCCCATACCATCACAGGTGCTGGCTTTTCTATCTTTTGCTGTTAACAATCAGGATGGTCGTTTTCATCTTTGGCATGGAGAACTCGATGCCCGTTTTTTTCCGAAAACTAGCTGAAATGTGGACTCATCTGACCACAGCACACAGTTCCACAGTCTTTCGGTCCATCTGAGATGAACTCGGGCCCAGAGAACTCGCCGGCGTTTCTGCATAGAGTTGATGTATGGCTTCCTCCTTGTGTAATACAGTTTCAAGTTGCATTTCTGGATGCAGTGACGGACTGTGTTAAGTGACAATGGTTTTCCAAAGTACTCCCGAGCCCAGGTGGCTATAATTGTCACAGTAGCATGACAGTTTCTTAGGCAGTGCTGCCTGAGGGCTCGAAGATCACGTGCATTCAACAGTGGTTTCCGGCCTTGCCCTTTACGCACTGAGATGTCTCTGAATCTTTTAACAATATTATGTACTGTAGATGTTGAAAGATCTAAATTCTCTGCAATCTTGCATTGGGAAATGTTCCTTTTGAACTGACTAACAATTTTCTCATGAATTTTGGCACAAAGGGGTGAGCCATGACCCATCCTTGCTTGCAAAGACTGAGCCTTTGATGGACGCTACTTTTATACCCAGTCATGATACCTCACCTGCTACCAATTAGCCTGCTTAATGTGGAGTCTTCCAAACCGGTGTTACTTGAATATTCTTATTTTAACTGGGTCCCAACTTTTGTTGAGTGTGTTGCAGCTATTAAATTCTAAATTTGTGTATATTTACAAAATACAATTAAGTTGGTCAGTAAAACTATTGAAAATCTTTTCTTTGTACCTTTGTCAGTTAAATAAAGGTTCACGTGAATTAACATATCACAAATTTATGTTTTTATTGCATTTTGGAAAATATCCCAACTTTTCTGAAAATGGGATTTGTAAGTGATTTTGACCATGGAGTGATTGTTGGTGCCAGATGGGGTAGTTTGAGTAGCTCAGAAACTACTAATCTCCTGGGATTTTCACGCATAACAGATTCTAGAGATTACAGAGAGATGTTGCGAGAAACAAAAGATAACTTCCACTGAGCAGCAGTTCTGTGGATAAAAATGTCTTGTTAATGAGAGAGATCAGAGGAGAATGGCCAGACCAGGTCAAGCTGACAGGAAGGTGACAGTAACTCAAATAGCCATGCATTACAAAGATGGTACGCAGAGAACATCTGTGAACTCACAACACACCAAACTTTAAATGCTTGGGCTATGATAGCAGGAGACCATGAACAAACACTTAATGGCCCACTGACTGTATTCTCCAAGGTTCTTCTTTTCTGCTGATCATTCAAATATCATCTAATTTAACTTACATTTTGTGCTTTTGACCAAGAACTTCTTTCTCACTGACTGCACTGCAGGTTCGTGCAAACTCCTTTGCGTGTCACAGCATAGTCAATTAATCTGAGAGCTTGGTAAATGGATGATATATTGCAATAAATCATCTGTCTTAATCATAGGACGCACCTTATTATTTGGAAAGTTAATTTCCAAGATGAATCTTAGATAAATTGAGACCAATTATTCTGTGTCAGGTGAAATGCTTGTAAGGATTATTTTCATACATTCCACAGAAACACATTTCTTTTATAATGTGTATAGCAACTGGATATAAGGATACAAAAAATGACCCTCTCATGTACATAGGAATTAGATATGAAAAAGTAATGTTAGAAGCTTTCAGAAAGAATGATGGATTGTGCAAATGAACCTGCCCTACAGCATTTTGTTTTGGTGCCAGCTCTAAGTTTAATCTAGTGCGAGCACTTTATATTCATACCAGAAATAATTATCTTTTTACTTGCGAATGTGTAATCTGTTTTCTTTATTTTGAAGTGTCTTTTAACTAATAGTTGGCTGATGGAAGTGGGAATGGTGTGAATAATTAATTGTTAAATGTTTTTGTATGAATATTCCAAGATATTCAACATTACAGTCAGTGGCCGCTTTCTTAGGTACCCCTATACATCTGCTCATTAATGCAATCACATGGCAGCAATTCACTGCACTAAAGCATGCAGACATGGTCAAGAGGTTCAGTTGCTGTTCATACATCAAATGGAGAAGAAATGTGATCTAAGTGTCTTTGACCATGAAATGATTGTTGGTGCCAGATGGGGTGATTTCAGTATCTGAAAAACTGCTGATCTCCTGGGATTTTCACATACAACAGGCTCTGGGATGTACAGAGAATAGACAAAAGAAACCAAAACAGAAGTCCAGTGAGCAGCAGTTCTGTGGGTGAAAACACCTTGTTAATGAGAGAGGTCAAAGGAGAATAGCAAGGCTGGTTGACGCTGAAGGGAACTCTAACCATGGGTTGCAATAGTGGTGTGCATCAGAGTATCTCTGAACCTTGAAGTAGATGGGCTACAGCAACATAATCCATGAACATACACTCAGAGGCCACTTCATTAGGTGCAGGAGATACCTAATAATGTGACCAGTGAATGTAGATGTTAAAAAAATTGGATAAATTAGCTTGTAAACCATTTCACCTCTTTGGTCTGCAGCTCCCTCCTGGCTAGTTGCTGCTGTTTTGCAGACAGACTGCAGTCTAACCTCGTCTGATCTAACTAGTTGTCTAATTATAACATAGCTTGATATTGACATGATAACGGCATATGTCCAACTAACATACGTAAACCCAAAGTAAATTGCTGCCCTGGTGTTGAAGCAAAGAGACCTAAGTTCAAAGTAAAGTACATACATATATGCCACCATATACAACCCTGAGATTCATTTTCTTCTGGGCGTACTCAATAAATCCATAATAGAACAACAAACATAATAGAATAAATGTAAGACCGCACCAGCTTGGATGTTCAACCAGTGTGCCAAAGAAAGCAAACAGTGCAAATGCAAAAATAATGGTAATCATAATAAACAAACAAATAATAAATATTGAGAACATGAAATGAAGTGTTGCCTTGAAAGTGAGTCCATAGTTTAAGGGAAACTATGGGAAAGGGGACAGGGCAGGGCAGGGCAGGACAGGGCAGGTGAAGTTGATCTAAGTTATCCACTTTTAGTTCAAGAGCCTGATGGTTGCAGGGTGGTAACTGTTTGTGAACCTGGTGGCGTGAGTCCTGAGGCTCCTCTACCTTCTTCCTGATACAGCAGCAAGAAGAGAGCGTTACCCTTGGCGGTGGGGGTCGCTGATGATGGATGCTACTTTCCTGCGACAACACTTCATGTAGATGTGCTCAATGGTGGGGAGGGTTTTACTTTTTGTGGGACATCTGTTAAAGGGCGTTAGTGTTTCCATACCTGGCAGTAATGTAGCCAGTTAGTATACTCTCCACCACACATCTATGAAAGTTGGTCAAAGATTTAGATGTCATGCTGAACCTTTACAAACTCCTAAGGAAGTAGAGGCTCTGTCATAATTTCTTAATAATTGTACTTACATGCTGGGCTCAACACAGGCCCTCCGAAATGATAAGACCAAGGAATTTAGGGATATTGTCCCTCTCTAGCTCTGATCTTCTGATGAGGACTGACTCATGATCCTTGTTGATGCTGACATTGAGTGAGAGGTTGCTGTGTGGCACCACTCAGCCAGATGTTTTAATCTTCCTCCCGTACACTGGTTCATTGCCATCTTTAATTTGGCCTACAACAGCGGTGTCAACAAACTTGAATATGCCATTGGAGCTGTACTTAGCCACACAGGCATTTATGTAAAGTGAGTAGAGCAGGGGGCTGAGCACACAGCCTTGTGGTGCATGTTTGCTTTTGGATATTGTGGAGGAGACATTGTTGACAATCCTAACTGAATGGTCTGCAAGTGAGGGAATCGAGGATTCAACTGTACAAGGAAGTTTTGATGCCAAGGTCTGGAAGCTTATTGATCAGTTTTGAGGGATGATGTATTGAAAGCTGAGCTGCAATTGATATATAGCATCCTGACGTATGCATCTTTATATCCAGGCATGCCAGTGTTGAGTGAAGAGCCAATGAGACCTATTGCCCTGGTAGGTAAACTAGAGCAGATCCCAGTCACTTCATAGGCAGGAGTTGATCACCAGTTTCCTCACCAGCTTTTCAAAACACTTCATCACTGTGGATGTAAGTGCTACTGGATGATAGTCATTGAGGGAAGTTGCCACATTCTTCTTAGGCACTGGTATAAGTGAAGTCTCTTTGAAGCAGATGTGTACTCTGACTGCTGAAGTGAGAGGTTGATCAGCACAGCTCTTCAGTATTCGGCCAGGTACCCCATCTCGGCCAAAAGATTCTCCTGGGTTCACCTTCCTGAAGGCTGCTCTTTTGTCAGTCTCACAGACTGAAATCACAGAACGATCATGAGCTGCAGAAGATTGTGATGGTTCCTCCAAGTTTTGACGGTCAATATTACTTTGATGTTGAAGTTGAATAAGATGTCAGTGAGGGCTAATTTGGAGTATTGTGTGTAATTTTGGTTACCTCCCTACCAGAATGATGTCAATAAGACTGAAAGAGTGCAGAGTAAATTGAAAAGGCTTTTGCCAGGACTTGAAGACAAAGGGAATAGGGAAAGATTGACCAGGTTAGGGCCTTATTCCCTAGAGCATGGAAGAATGAGGGGAAATTTGATAGTTATATTCAATTATGAGAGATATAGAGAGAGTAAATGCAAGCATGCTTTTTCCACTGAGGTTGGACGAGATGACAACCAGAGGTCATGGGTTAAGGATGAAAGGTATTTGTAGCGATGTACTACATACAGAGCTAAAGACAATGACACACAGTTGGTAAGTTGTTTCGAGACTAGTTTATTCAAATTTAGCGGCGCTGGCATTTAATCCCTAGTGCCCACCCTCTCCGGGAGGAAATGACATCAGAGGTGCATTACCAAAGTCTCTCCCTGCGCGCTGGCTATTTCTGAGCCAGTTTGCCTGCGCAGAAGGTGAGTCGCCACATATTATTTATGTAGCGACACAGCGTGGAGCAGGCCCTTCCGGCCCTTTTGAGCCACGCTGCCCCACCAACCCCAACAAACCCTAACCTAATCATGGGACAACTTGAAAGGAATGGTTAGCCTACTCATTACGTCTTTGGACTGGGGGAAGAAACTGGAGCACCCAGAAGAAACCCAGGCGGTCACGGGGAGAATGTACAAACTCCTTACAGGCAGTGGCAGCAATTGAACCCAGTTGCTGCACTGCAATGCGTTGTCCTAACCACTACACTGTCACGTGGTTTCTCTTTTACATGAGGTGTGTGGCGCCTGCTCTGAGGCAGCAGGAGGTACAGTATTTACAAAGTTCATGGAGAGGAGGCTAGTTTCCCTGATGTGCTGTATGATGTCCTCAACTCTCTCCATCTCTCTGGGAGGAAGTCAGAGTACAAGAAAGAATCGGCAGGACACTAACATGGAAACTTGCAGTGAAATGCTTCGTACACATGAAAAACCAACTAGGGATGTGTTGGGTGCAGCACGCAGGTGTGGCCACGCTTTCCAGTGCCAGCATTGCACATTCACAATGCTCAGCAGAACAACACAGAACACATCAAGCAACAAAACACCAACAATAGCAACCAAAGCCCTGTTTCCCTCCATCTTATGTACACAGACAGTCCTTCAACTCCAGAACGGGCATTAGACTTCAGTCTCCAGGCTTCAGCAATTGAGCTTCAGCTTTCGGACTCTGAACAACCTATAGTCTTTGACCTTTGGTATCGATCCCTGGACTAGGTGATGTCTCAGAGAGTCATAAGAAGACATTTTATGGAAACTGGCCCTTCAGCCCATCAAATCCACGTTGACCATCATCCACACATTTACACTAATCCTGTTTGAAACTCCCTGCATTTCACTCTAATTCCACCACTCACCTACACCTTAGGGCAGGGGTTCCCAAGCTCTGTTTAAGTCATAGACCCTAACTGCCAACAAAGGGCCTGCGAAGCTCAGAATGAGAACCCCTCCCTTAGGGGCAAACTAATTTGGCAACTAACACAGATTCTCACATCTTTGCAATGGGAGAGGAAACGAGAGGAAAACAACATAGTCAGGAGAAACAACACACACAAAATGATAGAGGAACTCAGCAAGGTAGGCAGCGTCTATGGAGAGGAATAAACAGTCTACTTTTCAGGTCAGGGCCATTTATCGGGACTGGAAAGGAAGGGGGCAGAAGCCAGAATAAGAAGGCGGGGAGAAGGAGAAATAGAAGCTGGCAGGTGATAGGTGAATCCAGGTGAGTGGGTGCGGAGAGGGGCATAAAGTGAAAAATTGGGAGATGGTAGGTGGAAGAGATAAAAAGATGAAGAAGCAATCTGATTGGAGAGAAGGTTGAACAATCGGAAAAGAGAAGGAGGAGAGTCATTTTATTTATCTATTGTGATAGAGTGCGGAATTGGAACTTCCAGGCCTTTATGCTGTATTGCCCAGCACCCCGCCTATTTAACCTTAGCCTAATCTCAAGAAGATTTACAATAACTAATTAACCTGCCAACTGGCATGGTTTTGGACTTTGGGAGGAAACCAGATTGCTTGGAAGAAACCCACAAGTTCACGGGGAGAATGATGGTCTCCCTACATTTTCTCAGCTCACTACACCCTAGGGGCAATTTAAGGTGGCCAGTTAATTTTCTGACCTCACATGATTGGGATGTGGGAGAAAACTAACACATTCAGAGGGAGAACAAACTCCGCACAAACAGGGGAGAGTCTCTCTGAAACACGTGAGCAACATACACAAATTGCTGGAGGAACTCAAAGTCAACCTTCCAACTGAGGTGCTTAAAATAAGAGATTCTGCAGATGCCGGAAGTCCTGAGCAACACACACAATGTATTGGAGAAACTTAGCAGGCCAGTCTGCATCTATGGAGGGGACTAAACTGTTGACGATTTAGGCGAAGACCCTTTTTGAGGACCCTTGATCAGAACAATGCTTCCTTTAAAATTGATTATGCAGAAAATTTCTGAATATAGAGTTTATGCTGGAACTGTACACAAGTTAGGTTATAGCACATCATACAGTTCTGGTCTCCACATTGCAGTAAAGATAGAATAGTGCTGAAGAACTTCCAAAGTTCAAACTGAATTTATTAACCAAGTACATATATATCACCATATGCTTCACTGAGATTCAGTTTCTTGTGGACATTCACAGTAGTTACAAAGTAGAATCAATGAAAATCCACACACAAAGATGGACAAACCACAAATGTCCAATAGAACACAAACTGTGCAAATGCAAAAATAAGAAAAACAGAGTAATATTAATAAATAAATAATAAATATTGGGAATACCATAAGACATAGGAGCAGAATTTGACCATCTGGCCCACTGAGTCTGCTCTGCTGTTCAATCATGGCTGATCCTTTTTTATTCACCTCCTCAATCCCAGATCCCAGCCTTCTCCCCGTAACCTTTGATGCCATGTCCAATTAAGAACCTATCAATATCTGCCTTAAATACACCCATAGCCCTGGCCTCCATAGCTGCACATGGCAACAAATTCCACAAACTCAGCACCCTTTGGCTAAAGAAATTTCTCCGCAACTCTGTTTTGAAAGGGCACCCCTCTATCCTGAGGCTGTGCCCGCTTGTCTTAGACACTCCCACCATGGAAAACATCCTTTCCACATCTACTCTGTCTAGGCCTTTCAACATTCAAAAGGTTTCAATGAGTTCCCCTTCATCCTTCTGAATTCCAGCTAGTACAGACCCAGAGCCATCAAATGTTCCTCGTATGATAACCCTTTCATTCCTGGAACCTTGTGAACCTCCTCTGGACCCTCTCCAATGCCAGCACATCTTTTCTGTGATGAGGGGCCCAAAACTGTTCACAATACTCAAGGTGAGGCTTCACCAGTGCCTTATAAAGTCTCAGCATCACATTGCTTCTTGAAATTAATGCCAACATTGCATTTGCCTTCCTCACCACCAACTCAACCTGCAAGTTAACCTTTAGGGTGTTCTGTACAAGTCCCTTTACATCTCATATTTCTGGATTTTCTCCCCATTTAGAAAGTAATCTGCACATTTATTTCTACTACCAAAGTGCATGACCAAGCAGTTTTAAACATTGTATTTCATTTGCCACTTTCTTGCCCATTCTCCTAATCTGTCTAAGTCCTTCTGCAGCCTGCCTTCCTCCACCAATCCTTGTGAGTTGCAGAGTCCTTGAAAGTCAGTATGTAGATTGGTAAATCACTTCAGTGTTGAGATGAGTGAAGTTATCCACGCTGGTTCAGGATTCCAATGGCTGAATGCTAATAACTGTTCCTGAATCTGTTGGTGTAGGACCTAAGGCTCTTGCATCTCCTTTCTGATGGCAGCAGCAAGTAAGCATGGCCTGGATTTGTGGAACTCAGCAGGTCAAGCAGCATCTGTGGAGGGAACTGGACAGTTGATATGTTGATATTTTGGGCCAAGACACATACGTGTGTGTGCGTGTGTGTGTGATTGTGTGTGTGTGTGTGTGTGTGTGTGTGTGTGTGTGTGTGTGTGTGTGTGTGTGTGTGTGTGTGTGTGTGTGTGTGTGTGTGTGTGTGTGTGTATGTGCTGGGTAGAATCTTGGGGGGGGGGCAGTATATAGGAAGAACAAAAACTAAAATCAGAGTAGAATTGGTGTAACTGGTGATGGTGTGGGTTAATAATGTACACAGAATCTGTGAGCCAATCAGTCTATTTCTGTACAGCATCTCTCTCTGACTCAACAATTTTTGAGTGATGCTGACCTGGAGCCTATTGTTTAACGGAAGGAATAACCCTTCCCTCAACTCCGCCATGGATGATCTCAAGCCGACTTGCGAAAAGAGAAGGATCAGACATGGGGCTAGCAACCACATCCCATAAACCACATCCCAGAGCTCCAGAAGCCCCATAGACCTCATCCCTGAGAAACGAAGCATCTTCAAAAATGGGCTATACCTGGGGTAACTTGACAGACTGGCCCTTGACAGAGGACTCTGGCAAGCTGCCGTCAGGAGCCTATTTTCCAGTAGGGTGATCGGCTTGAGAGGAAGAGAAGAGCAAGAACAACCCTCGCCTTGCCTCCTCGGTAAAGCAGCCAGCTTCGGTAAATCAAAGACCCACCCACCACAGCCACTCTCTCTTCTCCCCTTTGCCAAGTAGAAGATATAAAACCCTGAAAGCTTGAACCGCCAGGCTTAAGGACCGTTTATACCCCACTATTATCACACTTCTTAAATGCAGTAGTTTCCTTGTGGGTGGAGATATGTCTCTATCTAAGGAGGTGTAAGGCATATACCGTCTGGGTAGTCTCCAGCCCCGTGGTATGAATATCGAATTCTCCAACTTCCGGTAATTCCTTCCCTCTCCCTTCCCCCATCCCACTTTCACACTGTCTCCTCTTCTAGCTGCCTATCATCTCTCATGACTCTGCCTTCTTCTACTACCCATAGTGCATAGTGACTGACTGATGACTGTTAGACTTTTGATGACTGACTTTAGTCAAGTCACTTTTATTGTAATTTCAACCATAACTGCTATGTACAGTACATAGTAAAAATGAGACAACGTTTTTCAGGACCATGGTGTTACATGACACAGTACAAAAACTAGACTGAATTACGTAAAAAACAACACAGAGAGAAAAAAAAACAACTACACTAGACTACAGACCTACCCAGGACTGCATAAAGTGCACAAAACAGTGCTGGCATTACAATAAATAATAAATAGGACAATAGGGCAGTAAGGTGTCAGTCCAGGCTCTGGGTATTGAGGAGTCTGATAGCTTGGGGGAAGAAACTGTTACATAGTCTGGTTGTGAGAGCCCAAATGCTTCGGTGCCTTTTCCCAGACGGCAGGAGGGAGAAGAGTTTGTATGAGGGGTGCGTGGGGTCCTTCATAATGCTGTTTGCTTTGCAGATGCAGCGTGTGGTGAAAATGTCCATGATGGCGGGAAGAGAGACCCCGATGACCTTATCAGCTGACCTCACTTTCCACTGCAGGGTCTTGTTATCCGAGATGGTGCAATTTCCAAACCAGGCAGTGATGCAGCTGCTCAGGATGTTCTCAGTACAATTCCTGTAGAATGTGATGAGGATGGGGGGTGGGAGATGGACTTTCCTCAGCCTTCGCAGAAAGTAGAGACGCCAGTATCTGCAGAATCTCTCTTGTCTCTGGCACACATGATTGGTTTTCCATGTTTAACTGCATGAGCAGTAGCCGTCAGTTCAACTGAGTAATAACACATTAAAAACAGACAATTTCACTGACATTATAACCCCAAATTCTGAGCCATTATCTGCTCATTTTTCTCATTACTGCCTCAGAGAGTTTACCAACACAAATGTGCTGCTATGTTACAACATCAACAAGACTATAAAGATGTCTCCAAAGGAAATGGAATGGGTGGAACTTAACATTGTGCTTTCAGGACCTTTAAAACTTTTGCACATTGGTTGTTTGCCAGTCATGTAGTGTGTGGCTTTTCACTGATTCCATATTGTTTTATTGTAGTTACTGTGAGTGCCCACAATTAAAAATGAATCTCCGAGTTGTGTAAGGTGACATTTATTTCTGAGGCCTCCGCAGGTCAGGAATGACTATAGATGTTACATCCTAGCTGTCTAGATATGAAAGTCTGGGGAGAACGATATCAAAGCAAGCTGTTGCCCATGTAGCAGGCTCCCCCCTCTCCACACAGCTGATAAACCCAAAGGAATGGCAGAGCTTGGCACCAGCAGTGTCACAGGAGTTGCCAGTCAGCATTGAACTCAATGTAAGACTACCTTAGGACTCCAGCTCCACATATTTCCCTCAGGGTTTAATCCCAAAGCCTTTCCCATGACTGGATATAGCTGTAAAACAGTGGAAGTCTGAATTCAGAGTTTTTCTTCTTCTAAATAAGCTACCAACCATGGCTGACAGGCCCCATATGTATTTTAATAACAAATTTACTTTGAACTTTGAGATAAGGAAAAAAAGGTCTTGATTGAAGGGATTGTAGCGGTGTGCTACACGCAGCGCTAAAATTACGACACGGAGTCGGTAACTGCAGTCGAAGGAAAAAACTTTATTCGAAATCCTCAGCCTAACTTTTAAGCCTCCCTCAACCAGCCCCCCCATGGCACAGAGGCTCCAAAGCTCTGTGCTCGCAAACCCCCGTAGGCTATCTAATTGTGAGCCGGTTCGGATGTGCCAGGAAATGGGTCGCCACAGGATTTAAATTTCCACATGAGGTAATTCTGACTTCCCAATCATCAAGTGGTTTTAAGAGTAAGAATGTAAGATTTTTTTGGACTTTTACAGAAATCCAATCTCTGTATTCTTTACTTTTACAGTATTTTTTACAGAGTAGTTATGCAGACCAGAGCTATCATGCAGGCAAGCAGGTCAGTCATCAGAAATGGAGTACTGCTCCTATTTCTAACGTCCTGATGTTAAAGGAGCTTTTGTGAGGCTGTGAAACAGTCTGTGAACTGAGAAACACAAGAGATTTGCAGATGCTGGACATTCAGAGCAACAAGCACAAAATGCAGAGGAACTCAGCATCTATATGAAAAGGAATAAACCGTTAACATTTCGTGCCGAGACCCTTCATCGGGGAAAGTCTGCTGTTCTCATTGACCCAAGCAATCACAGAGGGTCATCAATCTGAAACATAGGTTCTGTTTCT
The DNA here is from genome assembly GCF_030144855.1 of Hypanus sabinus. Lineage (NCBI taxonomy): Eukaryota > Metazoa > Chordata > Chondrichthyes > Myliobatiformes > Dasyatidae > Hypanus > Hypanus sabinus. The sequence goes on from NC_082716.1 coordinate 11,475,428, forward strand.
CTCCCCACAGTCGCTGCATGACCCGTTGAGCATTTCTTGCATCTTCCATTTTAATTTCAGCTTTCTAACATCTGTTGTATTTTACTGCTGAGCATTTCTAATCTCTGTTGTTTTTTTTTTTGTTTTTTTTAACATCAGATTTCCAGCATCTCTGTATTTTCCTTGTGTGATAAGTACTCACAATATGCTTGGTTTTTCAGGGAGTTCTAGAGCATTATCTCAGTTCACAACTGAAGATCTGAACTATTGCAACAGCGGAGATTAACTGCTGTGGCCCAAAACTAATGTACACTCAATGGTCACTTTATTGAGTACCTCCTCTGTACCTAGTAAAGTACCCACTGAGCCTTGTGCAGCTGAATCCATCCACTTCAAGATTCAGTATGTTGTGCAACCAGAGATGTTCGTCTGCACACCATTGTAACACATGGTTAGTTGAATTACTGTCACCTTCCTGTCAGCTTGAACCAGCTAGGCCATTCTCCTTTGACCTCTATAATTAACAAGGCATTTTCCCTCACAAAACTAGTGCTCACGGGATTTCTTTTTTTGTTTTTCGCATCGTTTTCTGTAAACTCTAGAGAATGCTTTGCATGAAAGTCCAGCAGATCAGCAGTTTCCCAGATTTTCAAATCCCCCTATCTGGCACCAAACATGGTCAAAGTCACTTAGATCACATTTCTTTCCCATTCTGATATTTGGTCTGAACAACAGATGAACTTCCTGACCAAGTCTGCATACTTTGATCCATTGAGTTGCTGCCACATGATCCTCTGATTAGGTATTTGCTCTAACAAGCAGGTGTGCGAGTGTACCTCATAACGTGGCCACTGCGTGCATTCGTCCTGATATTATCAGAAATATGCCTTTGAATTACATCAGGATGGAAATGACATGTTTTTAGCAAGGAAGAATTACTTGCTTTTTTATTCAGCTGTCACATATAAATTACTTAATTTTTAAGAATAATTTATTAATTTATATCTGAACTACCATAAGGCCTACACTGACTAGTTTTCATACAACACATCAGTCTCCAAGTTGACAGAGTATGGTCCTAATTGATTCTATTTATAAATATAAATGAAGACCAGTTGCTGTTATCCATTAAGATAACGACAAATATTATAAACCGCGTTGGTTGTGTTTTCAGTTAAAGGAGAGGTTCTTTATCCAATTACCTTGGTTTGAATATGTTAATTGTTTCCATTAATAAATTATCACTAATAGTAGAATAATTATAGGGTACAGGTTCTATAATGGCTTTTTTTGCATGAAATATTGGGGAAAGTTTGCTTTTTAAAGGAACTTAGTTTACATATATTTAAATTAGTTTCCTCTGCATGATAAATCATATCTGCGCCTGGTTATGAGGCAAATATACTGCTCAGCCATTATTCTTGCCCGCACAGAATGGATTGATGATGTACATTCAGTGGGCATTTTATTAACTACACCTCCGTGCATCAGCTCCAAAGTCTCAACATCCTTTCTATAATGGGGCAACCAGAACTATATACGATAGTCCAGATGCAGCATGAGCAGCGTTTTCTAAAGCTGAACCATACCTCCATCATGACTTTTTAACTCAGTGCCTCAACTAATAACGGCAAGCATTCCATTTGTCTTCTTCACCACTCTATCAACCTGCTCCAAACAGTTGTCATAACCAGGGTGGTAGTGGAGGGTAAGTTCCCACTACCTATAAAGTGCTCCCAATGCAGTGTGTCTCAAACTAGCCTCTGATAAGCAAGCCCAACTCCTGGCTTTGTGTGGTGGAACCAATTCTACCGACAGGAGAATGGGCAAAGGTGGGTCGCTGGTGCCTTAAAACCAGTTGCTTCGGACAGATGGGGATTGTTAGCCTTGGACAGCAGCACGCCTAGCAGAAGGAAAACTCTGATTTTAAACCTCTGCTGTCCTGCAGTTATACCCACTCACGGGAAAGACTTCGGGAGTAAGCCCTGAGGAAGAAATCTGGAGTCAGAGCCCCTAAGGCAGACTGATTTGATTCAACATCATTTCTGGTAGCTCCTGTAGTTCAGCCATCATCAAAACGTTTTGCCCAGCATCCCTTTTTACATCAGTGTCAGGTACGAGAGGGGGATCGTTACGCTTGGGAAACTCATGGTCTTTGTACATCCCCTGCCCAGGATTTGCTGAAACCAATCTCCACAACCAACTCAAGAGCTGGGGTAATGGGTGAGCGGCAACAGTGGCAGGTATAAGATGGTGCTGGGAGCCATTAGTCACAGACCTGCACTCAGGCCACCGAGACAGGATGGCCTCTCTCATCTCATGAGGCAAGGGCGGTGTTTGGCAGCCATCTTGCCGATGGAGCAGCCCTCTTCAGGGAACGTGCGGGAAAGGGTCTGCAAAAGATGACCTAGAGAAAGCTTGCCTCACCCTAGCCTGTCAGCATACCACAGCTGACTGGACGTCTGTTTTGCTGTCAAATTACCTCAAAAACCATAAAAGAAAGAAGATCCTCCAGAAAGCTGAGCAAACTCTGTGTCGGAGCTTGAACATCAGGACACTCATGGACAACAAGGCCAGTAACAGACCAGAGGGGCCAACTGCACCTGTAGGACACGTACTTCAGAAGTACAACGTCAATTTCAGTGCTCAGTGTGACAAGCCTGGTGAAATTACAGAAGCAGGGACTGGCCACATGTTCTTCTGGAGTGCCAAGGGAAAGGATGAGGCCAGAGAAGCTGGAGTTGACTTTGCCATCCAGACCACAACAGTCAGGAACCTGGAGTCCCTCCCTAGAGGAGTCAACGATCACCTCATGGTAATGAGACTGCCTCTGAAAGCCAAGACTCATCTGACTCTGATCAGTGCTACACCATGACCTACACCTCTAAACAGAAGGAACTGTTCTACCAGGAACACGGCCAGCTACTGCGCTTTGTCCTCAAAGACGACAAGCTACTTAGCGACTTTAATGGCCAAGAAGGCAACGACCATCAGTCTTGAAAAGGAGAAATCAAATGGGCAGCTGCTACTCACCTTCTGCACAAAAAAATGGGCTGACAATCACTACCACCCTCTTTCAGCTTCCAGACATCCACAAGGCAACCTGGATGCACCCGCACTCCAAGAACCGACACCCGATTGATTACCCGATCACAAGGCGCTGGGGCATCAGGGATGTGATCATCACCAGAGCGATGAGGGGGTGCAGGCCGCTGGACCAACCACATCCTGCTGAGAAGCAAGCTGTCATCTCAGGTGGCCAGGGTGCACGGGCGCCAGCGGACTGACACTAAGCAGAAACTGAACACTCAACGGCACCCTAACCCCAGCATCAAAGAAGAGCTGATCAGCAACAACTTGAACAACTACCTGAGGAGGCAGACCCAGAACCAGCATGGCTGTCTTCAGAGACACCCTGTACAGGGTTGCAAGTGCTGTTCTTGGGCACCAACAGGAAGCATCAGGATTGGTTTGACGAGAACAACTCTAATATCATCAACCTTCTTGAGCAGAGGCAGGAAGCCTTTGCAAGATGGCTCAGTGACAAGCAGTCAACCTCCAAACATGACCGCTTGAAACACCTCTGTAGTAAGGTCTAGGCTGAGCTGTGGAAGATGAAAGACTAGTGGCGGGAGGCCAAGCGGCAGAGCTTCACCACAACACCACAACGCTGACCAGAACAACACAAAGAGTTTTTTGATGGCCCACAGGCAGTGTATGGACCTTCCTCCAACATCATGGCACCAGTTCACACTTCGGATACAACACTCCTCACTGACAAAGGCAACGTTGTCCAACTCTTGGCAGACCATCTTAACCAGCTGATGAACAGGCCATCCCAGATAGATGACCAGGCCGTAGAAGACGTGCCCAATTGCCCGGTCTTGGAGGCCCTTGATGATCCCCCACATTGGCAGAAGCTCGGAAGGCAGTCAGCCAGCTGCAGCCAGGTCAGGCCTCTGGCCCGGCTAGGATCCCACCAGAAGTGGCGAAACCCTTTTTCAGAGACTGTCAGAGCTCATGCAGCAGCTTTAGGAGAAAGCCTGTGTACCACAGGACTTCAGGGATGCAAACATCATCCACCTGTACAAGAGCAAAGGGGACAATTACAGGGGCATGTCTCTCCTGAGCATTCTCGGGAAGATCATAGCCCATATAATACTGAACAGACTACCTCTCACCTCCTTGATGACGTTGTCTCAGTGAGCCAGTGTGGTTTCAGATTTAACAGAGGGACAGTGGACATGATCCTTGCTGACAGAAAAGATCCAGGAGAAGTGCCAGGAACAGAACCAGAATCTCTACATCCTCTTTGTGGACTGACGAAGGCATTTGATACCATCAGTCACACAGGTCTTTGGCACATCCTTACCAAGTTAGGCTGCCCCACCCCCCCCACAAGGCTGATCGGTATGGTCCGGCCATTCCATGATAGCATGAAAACCAGGGTCAGCAAAAACAGCTGCACCTCTGACCCTTTCCTAGTAGCCAATGGTGTCAAGCAGGGTGCGTACTCACGCCTACTCTTTTCAGCCTGCTGTTTGTCACAATGCTGTTCTCTGCTCTCTCACAGACTGATGCAGGAATCACAATTTGCTGCAGAACTGATGGATGCTTCTTTGATCTGCAACACCTCAAGACTAAGACCAAAGAGATGGAAGCAAAAGTATAAGACATCCTCTTTGCAGACGACTGCACTCTTGCAGCGCACAGTAAAAGAGACTTGCAAAAGCTCACTGACTGCACTGCAGTGGCAGCAAGAAAATTTGGCCTAACCATTGTTATGAATTCCCATAACTGGGTCACTTACCAACAAAGATAGAGAGGTCCGTTGAAGTCTGATGGTACTATTTTTAAAAGTATTTATTGATAAAGGGCACAAAAATAAGATTAATGCAAACATACAGATAACATACGTCGTCAATACTAAATCTAGCGGGTGGGTATAATAATGATCAATAAGAAAGCGTTCTATCGTTGTCTAGGGGATAATGTATTGTCCAATGGAAAGATAACAGTCACTATCAGTTCACTCAAGCTACAGCGTTGTTGGGTTTAAAAACGATGTGGTTTAACTTGCCCTATGTCTTTTATGATGCCAATCCGTTGATTCAGGGGAGCGGGCTTCCCCATTGTTAGCTAAAAGCTGTTTTCTGTTGGTTCCAGCCACCAATTCCAGCCACGGAATCGAACGCACGTGGCTTCCTTCAGATGACTTCCTGCTGTTACGTGGTCACTTAATGTTTCTTCTGGTGCGTCTGAAGGGGCTGTTCCCCAGACCCTCTTTTATACTTCCTCACGGGGTCTCAGATGTCAATCAGGTTGGGATGATGCAATCCCTCAACCAGCCCATTCTGGTCATCCCCTGAGGGGCTTCAATGAATAGTACAGTACTCGATACACAACTTGGTCTTCCGGAGACAATGGCCATGTCCCGTAGCTTTACATCGCCAGGGAAACGAGCCAGCCTGCACGTCTCTTTTCCCCTTTTCTGGGCCCCTTTACCCAACCCAACAGTGATCTTGCGATTCTCACAAAGGAGGGGGCTACGGACGTAACACCATCAAACTGCAGAAGACAGAAGTTCTACTTCAGCTTTCACCCCACACCATTCCTACAAGACCACAAACTGAGACTGAAAGCACACAGCTCAACAATGTTGATGCTTTCATCTACCTGGGAAACTGCCACCTCCTCCAGCAGTCTAGATCGAGAGGTCTCAAACAGACTTGCAAAAGCTGGGGCATCCTTTGGCAGGCTATGGAAACGCTTGGGGAGAACACGGTATCCAGTTGAAGATCAAGATGGCAGTCTATGGAGCAGTCATCCTGACTTCTCTGCTGTATGGCTGTGAAACGTGGACACCATTTCACAGGCACATCAAGATGTTTGACCAGTTCCACCTGTGATGCCTTCACAAGATTATGAGCACATCGTAGAAAGTCAGAGTTCCCACCACAGAAGTGCTATGAAGGGCTGAGATCTCTGGCACAGAGACACTGATCATGAAGGCTCAACTTTGATCAGTTGGAATGTGGTCTGGATGGAAGACAACCGCCTTCCAAAGATGGTATTGTTTTCTGAGCTGGCTCATAGTACCAGAAAGCAGGGAAGCCCTACAAAGCACTATAAAGACTGCATGAAAGCATCCTTGAAGGCATGCAATATCCCTGTGACTGGTTCGGAGACCTTGGCCAAGAACTTCAATGCCTGGCACCTGGCAGTCTACAAAGACACCAGCACATTTGAAGAGAAGCGGCTGAAGGACCTTGATCAAAAGCACCAGGACTGCAAGGAGAGATGACCCAACCATTCAATGGCCGCAACATGCCCAACCTACAGGCACATCTATGCTTCCCATTTCTGGCCTTGCTCACATCAGAGGTGTCACTGACATCATCGTCATTTCCGACAGACATCCAAGATGAAGGTGAACAGATCAACCTATGTAGTCGCTTCCAGGGAACTATGAATTTGAACCCCAATATCCCTCTGCTCATTGACGCTGTTAAGAGTCTTGCCCTTAACAGTGTACTGTCTCTTTATATTTGCCAAGGTGCAACACTTCACACTTGGCCAGATTAATCTCCATCTGCCACTTCTGCAGCCATATCTGCAATTGATCTATACTCTGCTGTATTATTTACCAGTCTTCTACACTATCCTTAGCACTAGTAATCTTTGTATCATCTGCAACCTTAACCCACCCATCTACATTTTCATCCAGCTCATTACTATACATCACAAACAGCAGAAGCTGCAGTATAGATACCTGCAAAACACCATTGATCACAGGTCACCTGCTGGAATAAGTCCTTTCAACCACTATCCTCTGTCTTCTGTAGGCAAGCGAAATCCAAACAGCCAATATACCATGGACCCAATGCATCTTAATCTTCTGGATGAGCTTCCCATGAGGGACCTTGTCAAATGCCTTATTAAAATTCATGTATACAACATCTACATCTCTATCTTCATTAATCACCCTGGTCACCTTGTCAAAAAACTCAATCAAGTTAGTAAGACATAACTTGCCCCACACAAATTCACACTGACTCTCCATTATTAGATCAGGGTTGACCCAAGAATTCTATTGTTCTATCCCCAAGAATTCTCTCCAGTGACTTCTCTATCACTGAATCGAGACTCACTGTTCTCTGGTTTCCAGGATTATTCTTGGTTTCCTTCTTGAATAATGGAAAAACCAGTCGTCTGGAACCTTGTCTGTGACGACAGAGGACAAAAAGATATTGGTCAAGGATCCAGCAATCTCTTCACTTGTCTCTCTCAGTAACCTGGGGTTTATCCTACTAGTGCTCTTTGACAGGCCCAACACTATCTTCTCCTTTACTTTAAACTGCCCTAGCATTTTAAAACCCTCAGCACTGATCTCCCTGTCCTCCACATTCTTCTCCTTGGTAAATACTGATGTACGGTTCTCATTAAGGACCTCACCCACATCCTCTGTATCTAAACATATGTTCCCACATTTATTCCTGAGTGGTCCCACCCTCTCCCTGGTTATTCCCTTGCTCTTGATGTAAGTACAGAATGCCTCTTTAATCCTGCTTGCCAAGGACTTGTCAAGGACCCTCCTGATTTTACTAATTCCCTTATTGCATTCTGTTCTAGCTTCTTCATAATTCTCATGGACTTTTCTTTATTCTAGATTCCTAAGCTTTATAAATAAGATCATAAGACCATAAAATATAGGAGTGCAATTAAGCCATTCAGCCCATCGAGTCTGTTCCACCATTTAATCATGGCTGATCTCTTTTCCATTCACTCCCCAGCCTTCACCCCGTAACCTCTGATGCTGTGTCCAATCAAGAACCTATCAAGCTCTGCCTTAAATACCCCCAACACCCTGGCCTCCACAGTTGCCTGTGGTAATAAATCCCACAAGCACCTCCTGGCTAAACAAACTTCTTCACATCTCTGTTTTAAATGGACACTCCTCTATCCTGAGGCTGTGCCCTCTTGTCCTAGACTCCCCGACTATAGGAAATATCCTCTCCACATGCACTCTAACTAGGCCTTTCAACATTCAGTAGGTTTGAATGAGATCACCCCCCCCCATTCTTCTAAATTTCAGTGAGTACAGACCCAGAGCTATCAAACACTCTCGTGAGCCCTACATTCTCGTGAACCTCCTCTAAACCCTTTGCAATGACAGCACATACTTCCTTAGATAAAGGGACCCAAAATTGCTCACAATGCTAAAAGTGAGTCCTCACCAGTTCCTTATAAAGCCCCAGCATTACATCCTTGCTTTTATATTCTAGTCCTCTCGAAATGAATGCTAACATTGCATTTGCCTTCCACACTACTGACTCAGTCTGCAAATTAATGTAACACCTGTGTAGCACTCATCTTATCTCATGTGACTGGTCACTGCACTCTTTATGAGAAAATCAAATTACTTAGTACTACACTAGGTACTGGTAGGCCATTAGAGATCTAGGTATCGAAAGGAGGCAGTGAATAGAAAACACATTCTTCTGGAAGTAAGATTTGTTCATAAAAATAGTTACATGAGTAAGAACAATTCTAGATTCCAATGTTCCGTTATGGTTCCAAATCTCAGATAGCAAACAAAAACCAAATTCCTTGTTAGCTAGAATCAATAAGATTCATTAGAATAACCTTTATTACTCCAAAATCTCTAACTAATTAGATCTAGTGTTATTCCCTATTTAAAAATTTACAGAAGAACATTCGCCTTTCTATTTATCCCTAGTTAGTTAGGAAACTAATTTTGAATTCCTCTTCTCAAGTATTATGGTTAACTTCAGTTTCAGTTCAAGTCAGTATGTCTACAAATTCAAATTCAATACCAGAAAAAAATATATACAAACGTATATACTATATATAGTTTAACTCCTTTCGTGACAATTCTTCTATGTCACAACTTTTAAACAAAGTAAATCTCATTCAGTAACTTATCAAAGTCCTTGCAAAATAATCAGTTCTTGCAGAAAATTAAATTCAGATCCTTCGAATGAACAATAAACTTAGACATCCAACAGTATTAAATCCTCTACATTGTTAAGCATTTTGGCCCACACTGGTTCTTCAATCTTGGATGGTTCGCCATCTTGATTCTTGGTTCATTGGATAAAGCAGTGGGTCATCCATGGAAGTTTGATTCACAAAACTTATTTAAAAAAAACCTGACCAGTATACAACAGGATTACAAACCATAAGTTCTTACACACATGAAATAGAAATATTTTCTATTTCAAAATAACTCAATGTCCTATTGCTATTTCCAAACATTTTTTAGGCACAACACTACTAAACACATGTCACACACAAATTATACACTCGGAGCAGTAAAGTATTTTAACTCACTAAATCCATTGGGGTGATTTGACAGAACTAATTCCTGGTTACACGGTAAAGATCTTGGACACTCACCTCTGCGATATTGCCTCATTACAGCTGTAGCTTCAATAAACATTTTAACGCTACTGTCTCTCCTCCAGGGGTTTCACCCTGAGGTTTTCAAGTTAGTAAAGTAGAGATACTCACTACTAATTCCACTCTTAACAGTTTATACCTTTAGTTTCAAATAGTTTGCTTTGTTTCTCTCATTTGTCCATGCCTACATCAGCCATGCCTCATTCTCACATCATTTTTTTTATTCTTCCCCCACCCCCCAAGTTCTCTTTTTTTAAATTCAGTAAACCTCATTTTCATCCCTGTACAGGCAGAGCTTTCTAATGCTACATCTTTAGGTTCAATTAACCTGGGTTACATTAACCTTTAGGGAATCCATCATGAGAACCCAAGATGCCCTTTGCATCTCAGATTTTTGATTTTAATCCCTGATTAGAAAATGCTCTACACTTTTGTTCCTTAAGTGCCATAAACCTCCTGACACTGTATTCCATCTGCCATTTCTTTGGCCATCCTCCTAATCAGATCAAGTCCTTCTGCTGCCTCCTTGCTTCTTCAACACTACTTGGTCTTCCACCCATCTTTGTATTGTCTGCAAGCTTGGCCACAAAGCCATCATCCATATCACTGACATATAGCGGGAAAAGAAGCGGTCCCAATACCGACCCTTGTGGAACGTCACTATTTACTGGTAGCCAACCAGAAAGACTATCTTTATTCCCAGTCTTTGCCTCCTGCCAATCAGCTAATCCTGTATCCATTCTAGAATCTTTCCTGTAATACCATGGGCTCGTAGTTTGTTAAGCAGCCTCATGTGTAGCACCAAGTCAAAGGCCATCTGAAAATCCAAGCACACAACATCCATTGATTCCACTTTGTCTATCCTGCTCATTATTTGCTCAAAGAATTCCAACAGGTTTGTCAGGCAACCATGAGAAAACCATGCTGACTTTTGCCTATTTTATCATGTACCTCTAAATACCCTGAGACTTCATCCTTAGCATTCAACTCTAGCATCTTGCCAACCACTAGGATTAAGCTAATTGGCTTATAATTTTCTTTCTCCTGCCTCCACCCTCCTTATAGAGTGGAGTGACATTTGCAATTTTCCAATCCTCTGTAACCATGCCAGTATCTAGTGATTCATGAAAGATCATTACCAGTGCCTCCACAATCTCACCAGTCCCCTCATTCAGAACCCTGGGATGTTGTCCATCTGGTCCAATTGACTTTTAAACCTTTCAGCTTTCCAATAATCTTCTCCCTGGTAATAGCAATTGCACTCACTTCTGCACTCTGATGCTCTTGAACTTCCAACATCTTGCTAGTGTCTTCCACAATGAAGACTGATGCAGAGTACCTAATCGTCTTCCATTTCTTCATCCTCCATTACTACCTCTCCAATGTCATTTTCCAGTGGTTCAATATCTACGCTTGCCTCTCTTTTACTCTTAATATATTAAAAAAAACTCCTGATATACTCTTTGATATTATCCTTCATCTTTCTTCTTTTCTTTCCTTATAGTTTTTTTTAGCTGTTTTCTTTTGGCTTTTAAAAGTTTCTCAATCCTCTAATATTCTGCTGTTTTTTGTTCTATTATATGACCTCTCTATTGTTTTTATGTTGTTTTGACTTCCCTTGTCAACCATGATTCCCTGTGCACCCACGAATGTGTTGCCGCGCTGCTGATCCAATCTGCTGATCAATTTGCAGATGACACAACACTGATAGGCCTTATTTCCAACAATGATGAGACAGCCTACAGAGGAGAAGTCAACCGCCTGACACAGTGGTGCCAAGAAAATAACCTCTCCATCAATGTCAAAAAAACAAAGGAGTTGATCAAGAATTACAGGAAGGACGGAGACAGGCTATTGACATCAATGGGACTGTAGTTGAGACGGTGAGTAGTTTCAAGCCCCTCAGTGTACACATCACTGAGGATCTCACGTAGATTGTGTGGTGAAAAAAACACAACAGCACCATTTTCACTTCAGAGAGTTGCAAAAGTTTGGCATGAGTCCCCAAATCCTCAGGACTTTCTACAGGGGCATCATCCTGACTGGCCATATCATCACCTGGTATGGGAACTGTACTACCCTCAATTGCAGGGCACTGCAGAGAGTGGTGCAGGCAGCCCAGCACATCTATAGATGTAAACCTTCTCTATTCAGGACATTTACAGTGACAGGTGTGTAAAAAGGGGCTGGAGTATCATCAGGGACTCCAGGCACCCTATCTAAAAACTGTCTGAAAAATGGTACTGCAGCATTAAAGCCAGGACCAATAGGCTCATGGACAGCTTCTTTCACCAGGCCATCAGCTTTATCAATACACATTGATCCGATTGTATATATGACAATATTGATCAGATTGTATATTAAACAATTAGCTATACAATCTTAGTGTTTGGACAATATCCTCCTACATTTCTCCTCTTTATTACCTGCAAATTGTGACAGAGATGCAACATAAAGATTTTTACTCCCTAGGACTTAAAAAAATAAAATAGATACAAATACAAATACGATTGCATCATTCAACCTTTAGAATACTTTTTTGGGTTGTATTTATCTTGCACTTTCTGAATTACTCCTAGAAACTCCAGTCATCGCTGTTCTGCTGTCATACTTGCTAACGTCCCCTTCCAATTAACTTCAACTAGTTCCTCTCTCATGCCTCTAGAACTCCCTTTACTCCACTGTAACACTGATACATCTGATTTCAGCTTCTCCATCTCAAGTTGCTGACTGAATACTATCATATTATGATCACTGCTTCCTCAGGGCTCCTTTACCTTATGCTGCCTAATCAAATCTGGTTCATTACACAGCACCCAATCCTGAATACCTGATCTCCTAGTGGGCTCAATCACAAGCTGTTCTAAAAAGCCATCTTGCAGGTGTTCTAAAAATTCTCTCTCTTGGGATCCAACACCACCTTAACTTTCCCAATATAACTGCATATTGAAACCCTCAATGACTGTCATAACATTGCCCTTTTGACAAGCCTTTTCTATCTCCCATTATAATTTTTCTTCCACATCCTGGCTACTGTTTGGAGGTCTGTTTATATACTGTAACTTCTATCAGGGACTTTTTACCCTTGCAGTTTCTTAACTTGACCCACAAGGATTCTACATCTTCTGATCCTATGCCACCTCTTTCTATGAATTGATTTAATTTTTTACTAACAGAGACACCCCATCCCCTCTGCCTACCTGCCTGTTCTTTCGATGCAATGGGTATCCTTGCTCCTAAGCTCCTAATAATAATTGTTTTCAGCTGTGACTCAATGGTGCCTAAAAAATCATACAGGCCAATCAGTAACTGTACTACAAGATCATCTACCTTAGTTCATATACTGTGTGCATTCAGATATAACATCTAGAGTCCTGTATTCATCACCTTTTCCAATTTTGTCTACCATGTTACACTGCAGCTCATCTCACTGACTGTTATTTTGCTCTGTCATCTGTCTATCCTTCCTGACAGTCCCAATGAACACTGCATCTAGTTGTACACCAACAGCCCCACCCTCATTCCTGTTCCCATTCCCTTGACAAATTAACTTAAACCCTCCCCACTCGTTCTAGTAAACCTGCCAGCAAGGATATTGGTCTCCCTTGGGTTCAGGAGGAACCCAGCCCTTTCGTCCAGGTCTTACTCAGAAGAGATCCCAATGATCCAAAAATCTGAAGACCAGTCCGGATCCTGAGCCACACTTTCACTGCTGTATGGTACAGGCAGCAATCCAAAGATTACTACCCCGGGTGGTCCTACTTTTCAGCTTTCTACCTAACTCCCCTAGTTCTCTCTTCAGGACACCATTGCTTTTCCTACCTGTGTCATTGGTGCCAATTTGTATTTCTTTCTAGCTGCTCTCCCTCCTCATTCAGAATGCTGTCACCACCCCCCTCCCCCCCCATTTAGAATCCAAGAATTCTCTATCCCTGGCACTTGGGAGGCAACATATCATCTGGATGTCTCTTTCACATCCACAGTATCTCATGTCTACTCCTCCAACGATGAATCCCCTATCACTATTGCACTCCTCTTCTCCCGCCTTCCCTTCTGAGCCACAGCACCAAATTTAGTGCCAGAAACCCTCTCACTGCGGCTCCCCTCCAATAGGCCATTCCCTCAACAGTATCCAAAGTGGGATTCTTATTATTGAGTTTCAAACAGCCACGGGGTATTCCACACTGGCTGCCCATTTATATCCTTTGCTTTTTTCTTCTTGACTGAATTCATCACTTCTCTCAACATCCAAGGTTCGAAAGTGGACTTGCCCAACAATAGCTGTTTCCAAATAACCTCTCCTCTTGTTGGGCTATCTACATTATGATTCAAGAAACCCTCCTGGATGCACCTATAGACTATGGACTCGGTTGAAGACTCTTCAATAGACTTGAAGAAGATGGAGATAACATAACACACACATAATGCTGGAGTCAAGTCAGGCAGCATCAATGGAGAGAAACAGTCAACATTTCTGGCCAAAGAATCTCCAGAGACAGGCTTAAGCACAAAATCTGACAAAGAAGATAATATGATAAGGTTTGCCCATGTTAGATCATTCCATACTTCCAATTATCTATACCAAATGACTCTCAAAGGGTGAAAAATTCAAAGGTGCATAGGCACATTTATTATCAGAGCAGGTATCCATATACAGTGCTGAAACATACTTGAAGGGAGATTAGAAAAGGGTATGATTTAGTTCCTTTGACAAGGAGAGATGGTTGGGAATTAAATATCCAAGGGAAGGAGAGGCAAGAAATTAAGAGGAGGTAAGTTTGCACTCTTAATTTAGGATGAGACCAGGGTGATAGTGTGAACTATATAAAATTCAAAGTTGATTTATTATCATGAGATGAAGAATCCTTGAAAGTGAGTCCACACAGTGTAGGAACAGAGCAGAGTTGCATTGAGTGCAAGTGTGTGAATTTATCCCCTCTCATTCAAGAACTTGATGGTTGAGGAGCAATAACTTTTCTTGAACCTGGTGGTGTGAGACCTGAAGCTCCTGTACCTTCTTCCCAATGGCAGTAGCAAGAAGAGAGCAAGGTCTGGATGGTGGAGGTCCTTGATGATGAATGCTGCTTTCCTGTGACAGCACTGCATTGGTTGGGAGGACTTTACATGTGATGGTATCCATTACTTTTTGTAGGCTTTTCCATTCAAGGGTATTGGTGTTTCCATACCAGATCTAAGGAGCAGATGTTAGATCTATCTAGGTGGACAACAGGAAGAGGAAAGGGAAAATGTTACCGGTGGGAGTTGTCTATAGATCTCTGATTAGTAACATTACAGTAGGACGGGTGATAAACCAAGAAATATCTGATGCATGTACAAATGGAATGGGACTTGTCATGGAGGACTTTACTTGCACATTGATTGGGTGAATCAAGAGTTGATTGAGGCAGATTTGAGGAGGACTTCAGAGAATGCATCTGTGATAGCTTTCTTACACAGCATGTGAGTGAACTTACAAGGGGAATTGCTACCATAAATCTGTCCCTGTACAATGAAACAGGTAAAATTAGCAACCTTGTAGGGATCCATTTGGAAAGCATTATCACAGTATGACTCCCATCCACTCCATAATGTACTGGTTAGGCACAGGAGTACATTCAGTGAGAGACTCATTCCACCGAGATATAACACTGAGGGTCATAGGAAGTCATTCCGACCTGTGGCCATCAAACTTTACAACTCCTCCCTCAGAGTGTCAAACACCCTGAGCCAATAGGCTGGTCCTGGACTTATTTCCACTTGGCATGATTACCTTATTATTATTTAATCATTTATGGTTTTATATTGCTATATCTCTTCACTATTCTTGGTTGGTGCGGCTGTAACGAAACCCAATTACCCTCGGGATCAATAAAATATGTCTGTCTGTCTGTTCACTTTTTCATACATATGGAGGGTGCCAACTGTTTGACATAAAACCAGTGTATTGTGCCTAAACAAAGGAGACGACAATGGAAAGAGTGGGGAGATAGCTAACATAGACTGGGAACACAGGCAATAGGGTGTAACAACTGAGGAGCTATGGAAGACTTTCAAAGACATTAGGTACTCAACAGAAGTATATTCCAGTTAAAAGCAAGGGCATCAAGGGTGAGGAAAGTTAGGATTGGATAAGTAATGAAATTAAAGGCATCAACTAAAAGTTTATGCATACAAAGTCACCAAGAGAAATGAAAAAGCAGATGATTGAGAAATCTTTAAAAAGCATCAAAAACATCTAACCAAACCTTAAGGAAATGGAAGATAGATAATGATAGTAAACTAGCATAATATATCAACATTTTATAAGCATTTAAGGTTAAAAGATTAAAGATTAGCTTTATTTGTTACATCAAGACTTGCAGTGAAATGTGTTGTTTGCATCAAATCAAATCAGTGAGGATTATGCTGGTCAGCCACAAGTGTTGCCATGCTTCTGGTGCCAGCATAACGTACTCACAAGTTACTAACCCTAACAGTACGTTTTTGGAATTAGGAGAAAACGGAAGCACCTGGAGGTTACGGGGGAAAAAGTACAGAATGATGGTTGACATGGATGTGCTTGTGCATGAATCACAAAAGTTTGGTTTGCAGATGCAACGGATTATTGAGAAGGTAAATGGAACATTGGCCTTCATTGCTAGAGGGATAGAATTTAAGAGTAGTGAGATTATTTTACAAATCTATAGGGTTCTGGTGAAGGCATGCCTGGAGTACTGCTTGTAGTTATGGTCTCCTTACTTGAGGAATGAGATACCGGTGTTGGAGGTGGTGCAGAGGAAGTTCACCAGATTGATTCTGGAGATGAGGCGAATACCCTCTGAGAAGAGATAGTGTCACCTGGGACTATACTCACTGGAATACAGAAGAATGACAGGGGATCTTATAGAAAGATATAAAATTATGACAGATAGATAAGATAGAGGCAGGAAAGCTGCTTCCACTGATAGGTGAGAATAGAACAAGAGGACATAGTCTCAAGGTTCAAGCAATAGATTATTAGGCAGATGGAGAGAAACTTCTTTTCCCAGAGTTAAGAATCTCTGGAATTCTCTCCCCAGGAAGCAGCAAGTATTACCTCTTTAAAACACAGTTAGATAGAATTTTGCATAAGCAGAAGAAATAAGGGTTAAGGGGAAAGGGAGATAGGTGGAGCTGAGACAACAGCCAGATCAGCCCTGGTCTTTTTGAATGGCAGAATAGGTTCAACAGACTCCTGCTCCTATTTTTTATGTTCTTGTGGCTGGTTAAAGACTGGATGAAAGTTGAGTTTATTGCAACATACACATGTGCATATTTACACAGATGAAATCAAACGCTTACTTAGGCTATAAGACCATAAGACATAGGAATAGAACGAGACCATTCAGCTCATTGGGTCTGATTCGCCATTACATCATGACTGATATATTATCCCTCCCAACACCATTCTCCTGTCTAACTCATGTGGTCTTCGGTGTCCAGACTAATGAAGAACTTATCAACAGCTTCACAGGCACACAGCATCTGATAGACAACATTCATAAGAAACAACAAATTTGAACAAAAACAGAATTATGTTGATAGGCTCCAAACAGTGGTGTGAAGAAGAGCTTCCCTGACAGCACAACACATCAAACCTTGAAGCGGAAGGGCTACAGCAGCAGAAGACCACCAACATACGCTCAGTGGCCACTTCATTAGGTACAGGAGGTAACTAATAAAATGACCACTGAGTACTTAATAGAGAAGCAATGCCTCAAAAAGGCAGCGTCTGTCATGAAGGACCCCATTATCCAAGACATGCCCTCTTCCTATTGCTACCATCAGGGAGGAGGTACAGGAGCCAGAAGACACACATTCAACATTTCAGGAACAGTTTCTTTCCCCCCCGTCATCAGATTTCTGAATGAACAATGAACCTATAAACATTTCCTCAGTACTTTTCTTCTTTTTTTCCACTACTTATTTAATTTATTTTCAATATATCTATATACAGGATAGTTCTTATTGCGACTTATAGCTTGTATTATTACGTATTGCAATGTATTGCTACCACAAAATAACACATTTCACAACTTGTGCCAGTGATATAAAACCTGATTCTGATTCTCCTTGGAAATGCTGAGCCTGTGTTATTTTTTTTTTGACTCAGAAGGTGTGGGAATCCGGCCAGCAGATGAAGCTTGTTATTTTATTGCCTGGTACAAGTCTTCTGTTGGTCTCAGGTCTACAGAGTGGAGGACTGCCACATTATATCTGGAGCTTCTATAATGCATGCTAACGTATCCCACTGAATCCCATTTCAATCTCGAGGATCTAACAGTCTTGCAGACAAAAGAGGACGGAGGTAATTTTGTTGGGATATCCAGCGTCAACTGGGAATATTTAGGTATTTCAGAAGAGACTAGGCAGAATAAAGATAGATGTTTAATCTTTGGAAGGAATATCTGAATGTATTTTAAAAAAGTTTTAATTTGATTCTGTACTTTTACAGTGTTAAAGTAGGGTAATATGGCTGTGCAAATAGATCCTCAAACCCTCTTATAGAGATGGAGATATACTCTATGTGCTAATTCTTTGCTTAATTGCTTTTATTGCCAGGGAATAACAAGATATTTAGCTGCACTCTACAGGAAAGCCTTCATCTCCCATCGGACCACAGCAAAGCTCTTCAATGAGCCGGGCCATCTTCACGTTATCAGTAGTCATGCAGAGTTTTATTTGTTCCCTGAATTCAGAGGAGACAAGTGAATTATTCCATTTAATGGCAATGCATTAAACACTGCTGTCTTCATGTCTTTAATGTTTTTTTCTCTCTCCCTCTCCGTGCAATGGATAAGACAGTCTTGAAGAGGCCTGGAGTTGGAAACACCGTGTACGATACCTCAGTAAATAAGAGCACAAATCTCAGCTCAGCCCAGTGGCAACTCTTCACTGTGAGACAACTACTTTGCCTTCAGGTTAAACTATTCCCAGGTTTTCAACAGCAGAATGATGGAAAACTCGCGACAAGAAGCAGCATTCTATTTAAATCTCCATTTAAGTTTCCCTCTGCTGCACCTTTAGCTCTGTTACCATCGTTAGAATTTAATGAAAAGTTGGTTTATCAATTTAAATATTCATCTGGCACAGCACAAACCTGAAAAGGGCTGTGGAATAAAATTACCCTTTCATGCCAGGGTTCTGAAGCAGCCTATTAATAGGACATTAATATCAATGCAAGGATTGAAAGTCAAGTCCAGCTTTGTGCAATATTGGAAGATTAATTCTGCAATGGTAAATGGTGATTAAGATGTACATACTGTAGGGTTTTTTTTCTGTGTGGTAAAGCGGATGAGGGGTGAATAGTTGGCTCTCTTTCGGAGGTTGATTCATAATATTTAAAATGTACATTCTTATTATCTGGTCTCTCAGTATTCAGAGTGGCTGGTTTAAGTCAGAGAATTTAAGCGATGCCTTTTGACAGACCCTGGGCTCTGAGCCAAGCAGGAAGTCCGGGTAGTTGAGGCCCACTGGCCGGAGCCCTGAGTCTGAGAAACTCTGCGAGCCCACGAGGAAAGTCAAAGGCCAATATCTGTGAGCCCATGGCCGCTGGAAGCCTGGGGCTGAAGAAGACCCTGTACTGGGAATGGAGGACTGTGCAAGAGTGTGGGTGTGAGGGAGGGATGTGGCTTATTCATAAGCACTAGTGATTCCACAGACGTTTCAATGCACATGTGATAAATAAACTTGAATCTTAAATTGAGCTAATAGTACTTTATAATAAAAAACACAAAAAATCTTGCTGATGCTGGAAATCTAGAGTAACACACAAAAAACGCTGGAGGAACTCAGCAGCATTTCACGATGCGGGGTAGCAGTATTGGAACCCGAGTGTGGAGGAATGACAGACTTCATTCTGAGACAGCGCTGAGAGTTTATTCACTATGATCCCAAATGAACTTTGGTGGCTTGGCTGAGCAACACCTCAAGAAGTTAGACTAGGACCCCACAATTAGTGCTAATCAGGCATCCACTTAAATAATACATCCACTTAAATAATAATGCGGAATCCCTGAGATAATCAAAATAAATTTAACAAGTTTAAGCAGAAGGCACCAGGAGACTGCATTACAAACAGCAAGCTGTTTGAAAAAAACACAAAGAACTCAAAACAATTGACAACTGTCGTGCAACAACAATTAACCAATTCAGGTGCTCTAAAATCCTCAGAGCCCAACACTCTCCAGTGGCCCGCACAGGCCAAGAGAGCTCATTACATAGCATCAATGCACAGGAATAAACAGTCAACATTTCAGGCCAAGACCCTTCATCAGGACTGCCATTTTACTTCTGTTGTTTGTCGTGTCGTGTTGTGTTCTTTCGAGCATTGTGTGCATGCTGTGTCAGCGCCAGAATGTGCGCCGACTCTTGCGGCCAGCAGCCAGCATATCTGTCGGTTCTTGGTTCTTGGCCCTCCAAAATATTCTACATGGAATTTAAACTGGAGGTGGAGGGGGGTGGACCTAAGAAGGGGATTTTTGAAGAAGAAGAAGAGCTGTCTTAAATTTAATTGGGTTTGATTGTGTGACTATGAAAATTAATCCATGCTTTAATTGTGCAGGGAAAAATGAATTGCTGTACACATCTGACTTAGTAGTTAGTATTTCAAATTGAAATGAGTGCCCTTGACTGTTCCTAATAGGTTTGGGTTTGGTGTAGGATTGGTAGTTTATGTCCAGCATTTTGTAAAAACAGGTCAGATGGTGGGCTTCAAGTCTTTCTTGGAAAGAGTTCCACTTTAATGAATTCAAAAATTCGCTTCTCTCTCATAGGTATTTTTGACAAATCGGGCTGCCTGTCTTTGGACTCGCTCAATGGAAGTAGTGTTTTTGTTTGTGTATGGGTCCCATGCAGCAGCTGTATATTCCAGATGTGGCCTAACAAGGGAGAGGTACAACTTCTCCTTGACAGAAGTTGAACAATGATGAAAATTGTGTCTCTGAAAATTTAGGACTCCTGTTGCATTCACTGTTGCATGATGCGTCTGACCATTCCAATGCAGATCATTCAGGATTTGGATACCAAGATACTTGATCTGTTTGGTTTCTTCAAAGGAGACATGCAGGATTTGGGTCTCGGCCTGAAACGTCGACAGCGCTTCTCCCTATAGATGCAGCCTAGCCTGCTGTGTTCCACCAGCATTTGGTGTGTGTTGTTGTTTGAATTTTCAGCATCTGCAGATTTCCTCATGTTTGCAGGATTTTATACGATGTTTTACCTGGTTTTCTCTTCCTGGTGACACGCATGGTTTCACATTTGGAAGGACTGAACTGCATGCCCCATTGTGACCACTCAACCAGTCGATCAAGATCTTTTTGGAGAGCATCTTCATCATCAGCTGACTTAATTGGACGGTATATCAAACGGTCATCAGCAAAAAGTCTGGTGGTGCTTGTGACTTTTATGTGGATGTCATTAACGTAAAGTAAGAACAAATGTGGGCCCAGCACTGTGCCCTGGGGTGTTACCACTTAATACTGGACGCCATTCAGAGCTTTCTCCATTCACGCACACATGCTGAAGATGTTTTGTCAAGAAAATCTATCTTTTAGTATTAAAGCGAACACCGTATGCTGTTAATGCAAATGACACATTTCACTGTATGCTTTGATAAACGTGTGACAAACAAACTTAGGAGTTCCTTGGACCAATTGTGCACGTGTTCAGTGATGAGAACAGCAGGACGCTGAAACCAGGGAAATCAGACGAAGGAGCACTGATGGCTCTGGGCCTGTACTGGCTTGAGTTTTGAAGAATGTGTGTGGGGTGTGGGGGGGGGGGGGTTGCAAATCTCACTGAAAGTTGTTGAATGTTAAAAAGCCTAGATAGGGTGGGATGGAGAGGATGTTGCCCTCAGGCAGTGGCACTAATGAATGCCCCGCCATCACTGAAGTCTCATCACTGGGACGGCGAGGTGTTTACTGTTTACCTGTGCTGCACTTTACTATGTGCATCTTGAATTATACTTTATTAACTTATTTATAGTATAATATTTCAGTTTATGTGCTGTGTGTGATATACGTTGTGTCAGTGCAATGTGGTCTGGAGGAATGGTGCTTCATTTGGTTGTATATATGTACAGTCAAATCACAATAAACATGAAGTTGAACTTCCTTCAGTGGGGAAATCTAAGCCTGAGAGTACAAGGATGTTCCTCTGGAACAGAGATAAGGAGGAATTTCTTTAGCTGGGGGAGGGCTGGGAGATACAATTTATCTTGTTTTGCACATTGGTTGTTTCTCAGTATCTAGTATAAAGCTTTTTGTAACTTCTGATTTTTGTAATGGGGTACCTGGCAGAATACTGAAGACTTGTGCTGATTAACTGGCTGGAGAGTTCACCAACATCTTTAACTTCTTGTTTTGACAGTCTGAGGTATCCGCCTGTTTCAAGCAGGTTTCACTTACACCGGTGCTGGAGAAGAACATGGCAACCCCGCCTCAATAACTATCGTCCAGTAGCACTTACATCCACTGTGATGAAGTGCATTGAGAAATTGTTCATTAAAGATATCAACTCCTGCTTTAGAAGCAACTTAGATCCACTACAATTTGCTGACCATCACAGATGCCAGGAATATATCAGGATGCTCTTTATTGACTTATTGATTAGTTTTGATGGATGATAGCATTGGCATTCGATACTATCATCCATCAAAACTAATCAATAAGTTCAAGACCTTGGCCTCAATACTTCCTTGTGCAACTGAATTCTTGATTTCCTCACCTGCAGAACCCAGCCAGTTTGGAATGGCTACAACTCCTCCACAATCTCCATCAGCGCAGATTTACCACAAGGCTTCGTACTTAGCCCCCTCCTCTGTTCACTTTACACTTATGACTGTGTGGCTAAGCACAGCTCCATGCCATGTTTAAGTTTGCTGATGACACCACCTGCATAGGCCAAATCAAAGGTGGTGACCAGAGGTTCCCAACATGCCGACTTTGGTTCTTTGCAGGAATGGGACCCGGTCTTGGAGGATCGCATTCGATATGGCAAGGATGCAGCCTAAGAGATTATCTCGCCTGGGATCTGGGATCTCATGGCCCTGGAGACGGGCAGACCGAAGGTTATTGTCTCTGCAGGGATCCGGGGTGTCGTAGGAGACAGAAGATCGAAAGCAGCGAGCTGGCTGTGTGCCCAGAGACCCGAGTTCTTTGGGCACAGAGCTCAGAAAAAGCGATGCAACAGGCTTTTAACACCATAAGTCAGCAAGCTGTTTGTTACGTCTTCTCTCTTGCTGTGAAATGGAGAAACCTCTTTCAGAGCCTGTGGTATGTCGAATTACTGGGTGAACAAGTAGTCTTTGGGGTACTGCAAGTCTGTGTCTTTGCTCATGCATTGCTTTGCTGCACGCTTGATTGCTCGGTTGTTGGTTCCAATGTTTTTTTTTCTAGTGGGGGAGGGACGATTTTGCTTTGCTGCTGCTTACGCGTGGGGGGGAGCTGTGGGGTTCTAAAATTTAACTGTCATTCACTTTTTGGGGGCACTCCTGTTTTCATGGATGATTGCGAAGAAAAAGTATTTCAGGATGTATATTGTATATATTTCTCTGACATTAAATGTGCCTTTGAAACCGACCTTTTATATGCCACGGACAAGCACCATTGAACAAAGGGTCCATGGACCCCTGACAAATCAGCACCGTATAGGACGGGTTAAAGACGTGATTGGTAGTTGGATCCCGGTGAGAATGGTGGGAGTTGTGGAGAATGATGTGTTGGATATGGAGGCTAATGAGATGGTAGGTGAGGACAAGACAAACTCTCAAGGACTCTGCAGCTCATGTTCTCAGTACTGTTATTTTTTTTCCACTTGCACATTTCAACTTCCTTTGTGCGTTGGTTATTTGTCAGTCTTAGTTAATGTATAGAATTTTTCATAATATTTCTTTATTTTCCTGTAAATGGTTGCAAGAAAATGAATCTCAAGGTAGCATATGGTGACATATTCATTTTATGATAATAAATTTACTTTGAACTTAGTGGCACGGAAGCCTCGTGTAAGCATAATGCCCTACTGCACCGGCAACCCAGCTTGATTTCCTACCGCTGTCTGTAGGGTGTTTGTATATTCTCCCCTGAGACCATGAGTGTTTTTTCTGGGTGTCCTGGTTTTCTCCCACATTCTGAAGATGTATGGCTTTGTAGTTTAATTGGGCACATGGGTGTAATAAGGCGGCATGGGCTTGTTGGACTGGAAGGCCCTGTTAGTGGGATGTATCACAAAATAAAATAAACTTTGAACTTTGATGTTCTATGTTCAATCCGTTCAGAACATCCAAGATCGACCAGTGATTACCTGATCCATAGAGACTGCTCAGAAAACAAGCTCTGAACACAGGGATAGAAAACAGCAAGCAGCAAGGTTTGCACTTTGAAGTGCCGTTGTCTTCACAAAGCTCATTCCAAATTTGATCAATTTATGGAAAACTGCTATTGCAGTCTGCACAGCCTGATGTCCCAGAGTATCAGGCTTGTGGCTCATTACATTTCGAGCTGTGTCACAGCCGTCTTCACTGTTGTTCCTTCCTACTGAAGTGTAAAGCATTTCTTGCTGTGCATTCATTGATAGTTTCTGGTTAGCAGACCAAGGTGTGGCTGCTAAGAGACAGGACTTTAGTAATGAAAACACAAAATGCTGGAAATGCTCAGCAGGCCAAGCTACAGATGTGCCAGACTCTGCTTGACCCTGCTGACTATTTTCAGCATCTTTCCTTTTAATTTTAGATTTCCAGCATCTGCAGCTTTTCTTTTGATCTTCACAGGAACTTGGAAGCTAAGTTACCAGAATCATGTTCAAAGACCTGTTTGACTGATCTGGAAATAATGAGTTTAAAATTCATGATGGCAGCTGGGGTTCTCAAATTCACCACCAAACTAAAATAAATTTGGAAGTAAGTAAGTAGAAGCACATACATTTGGAGCATTTACATAGGCATATACACTCAGTGGCCACTTTATTAGGTACCGTCTGTATTAGTAAAATGGCCACTGAGAGCATCTTTGTAGACTTCTGCTGCTTTAGCCCATTCACTTCAGAGTTTCACATGTTGTGCTTTCACAACTGCTCTTCTGTGCATCACTGTCGTAATGCATGATTATCTTGAGTTACTGTCCCCTTCCTGTCAGCTTGAACCAGACTGACCACTCTCCTCTGACCACTCTCACTAACAAGGTATTTTCACCCACAGAAATCTGCTCACTGGATGTTTCACACCATTCTCTGTAATCTCTACAGACTTTTGCATGAAAATCCCAGAAGGTCAGCAGTTTCAGAGATACTTAAACCACACTGGTGCACCACTGTGGAAAATAACTTCTGACACCTCCCTCATTCTTTCCTCCAATCTTTTAAAATGATACCCTTTATATGAATTATATGAAATTAACTGCACTTCAAAGTGAACTGTCCTGCCTACTGTTTTTTCCTAACACTGGGAACTTGCTTTTCCAAGCCATCTTTATGGATAAGATTACTGGTAAAACTCACTGGACCAACCATTGTTCCATGGCCAAAGTCACTCAGATTACATTTCTTCTGCATTCTGATGTTTGGTTTGAGCATCAACCGAACCCCTTGACCATGTCTGCAAGCTTTTATGCATGGAATTGCTGCCACATGATTGGCTGATTTGATATTTGCATTAACAAGCAGGTGTTCGAGTGTATTGAATGAAGTAGCCACTGACTGTATGTTCTATCAATGATAATGATCACCTTATTTTCATTACTGAATGGCATCTGGATGATGTTGTTCGAAAAGAGTCCTTCAATATCCAGCTTGCATTAAAAAGGTGAAATTTTTTTCCTGCACTCAACCCATGCAGCTTATCAAACCACTTGTCTGTAACAACAGACTAAAGGTTTAAGGAACTCTGTGGATCAGGCCATAGATCCTGGAGTAAGTGGTGACACGATACACTCAGTGGCCACTTTATTAGGTGCACCTGTACACCAACTCATCAATACAAATATCTAATCAGACAATCATGTGACTGCAACTCAGTGCATAAAAGCACGCATACATGGTCAAGACATTCGGTTTTGGGAGGCAAGATTTGATCTGCATTCATTAGGAGACAGTAATGCAACTTCCTTAGCCACCATTAGCACAAAAGAAGAGATGGTGCATTTGATGTTCAAACCAAACATCACAATGGGGGAAGAAATGTGATCTAAGTGACTTTGACTGCAGAATATTTGTTGGTGCATCAAAACAGCAGGGTAGAAGCTTACCTTGTTCCTGCTAGCACGTACTTTTGGATTTTTGTAGCTTCTCCTGGATGGGAAGGGAGGAAAATGTCCAGGGTGGCTGTTGCCTGCTTTACCAAGACAGAGAAGAGTTGGTGGAGTCCTTGAAGGGGAGGCTGGTTTCCAGTTATGCTGAGGTATATCCATAATTCTGTGGTTTCTTGCAGTCACAGATAAAGCAGTTGCTATAACAAGCTTTGATAAATCAGATAGGATGCTTTCTGTGGTGCATTGATAAAGATTGGTGAGAGTCAGAGAGAACTTACCAAATGTATTTATCTCTGAGGAAAGTGATAATCTCTGAGCCTTCTTGTCTATGGCACGTACACAGGTACACCAGGACAGGCAACTGCTGATGTTCACTCTCGGGAACCTGAAGCTCTCAACCTCAGCCTCATTGATGTAAACAGAATTGTGTACACTGCCTCACCTTCCTGTAGTCAGTATCCTGCTCTTTTAGTTTTAACGTTGTAAGTTGGATTGGTTAAGGTGCCCAGGAACATTGAGCTGCCAGCCCTGAATATCTTACATCAAAGTCTCTGTAATGGCCACAACATCAGAGTAACATGCAATTCCATATCTGCTACACCTAATCAGGATACAAGTAGTGATTTCTTCTCCAAAGGATCCAAACACACTTTTAGGACAATCCAATGGTTTTGATTCTGAATGACATAAGATTGAGAGGCATGGACAGCCAAACATTTTTTCCCCAGGGCAGCAAGGACCAACATCAGAGGATATCTAATTAAGGAGAATGAAGGAAAGTTTAGGGGAGATTTCAGTGTCCCAGCTGACCAGATAACTAGTTCAGTTTCACCTTTCTTCATGCTGAATGTTGGTGAACACCAACTGAGGAGACAAATCAGGCAACACTAGAACAGGCAACATCCAACGAGACTTTACTGGATTGCTTAACAGGTGAGGTAGAGAGTCCAAAATAAAACTCCCAAGCAATGTCAAAATCCAAAATACATTAACTAGCATCCCAGATACTAGCAAATCCTACAAATAAAAGCAATGTTTCACTTACAAAAGATTATTCCAAGACTGGGAAAAGAGGCAAGGGACTTGTATGGGGATATAAACAAAGCACAGATGATAACTATGAATTAATAATTAACCTAATTGATAGGTGAACAGGAAGGTTTGACCTCGTCACCTCTACCCCCCCCCACCCCCTCCGGTGGCCAGTTTGAGTTGTAACATTTAGAGGTAGTTTTCTTGTACAGAGAGTGGTGTGTGCCTGGAACACACAGCTGGGAATGGCTTTTGAGGCTGATAAGTGAGTGAAGCCTCCATCGGTCAGGGTAAACCATGGATTGTTGCATCCTAGCTGGCTAGATACACAAGCCTGAGCAGTATGATATGGAGAGCAAGCCGTTCCCCATGTAATACACTCACTCACTCCACGCATCTGATGAACCCAAAGGAATGGCAGTACCGATACAGTTTGGTACCAGCAGAGTAGCAGGAGTTCCCAGTCAGTGTTGAACTCAACATAGGACTGTCTTTGGGATTTCAGCACATTTCAATTCCACGTCCCATTCCTACTCTGATATGTCTATCCATGGCCTCCTCTATTGTCAAAATGAATCCAAACTCAGGTTTGAGGAACAACACCTTATATACCGGCTGGGTAGCCTCCAACCTGATGGCATGAACATTGACCTCTAACTTCTGTTAATACCCCTCCTCCCCTTCTTACCCCATCCCTGACATATTTAGTTGTTTGCCTGTTCTCCATCTCCCTCTGGTGCTTCTCCTCCCCCACCTTTCTCCCGAGGCTTCCCGTCCCATGATCCTTTCCCTTCTCCAGCTCTGTATCACTTTCGCCAATCACCTTTCCAGCTCTTAGCTTCATCCCACCCCCTCCAGTCTTCTCCTGTCATTTCGCATTTCCCCCTTCCCCCACTACTTTCAAATCTCTTACTATCTTTCCTTTCAGTTAGTCCTGACGAAGAGTCTCAGCCCGAAACGCCGACAGTGCTTCTCCTTATAGATGCTGCCTGGCCTGCTGTGTTCCACCAGCATTTTGTGTGAGTTGTTTGAATTTCCAGCATCTGCGGATTTCCCCGTGTTTGCCAGATTTTTCCTCAGGGTTTACTCCCGAAGCCTTCTCTGTGAATGGGTAGAGCCTCAGGGCAGCAGAAGTTTGAGATCAGAGTTGTCTTTTTCACTAGATGAGCCGCTAACCCTGGCTGACAAGCAATATCTCCGAGGTGACTAGCTTTAACCAGCCTTTGACCCTTTTCCTGTTGGTGGCTTAGTAGCTACACAACCCTTGAAGGCCGGGAGTTGGCTGTCAGACATTCGCTGAGATGCACGCCATTGGGAGCATATAACAGGTAGTGGGAGATAATCCCCATTATCACCCCCTGCCATATCAACTTTAAGGAACCAGAGTCTGTTGCATTGTGAACATATAGGAGACTCTTAAATAGGCACATAGATGTAAGAATAATGGAGGGTTATCTGCTGTGGAGGAGGAAAGGGTTATTTTGACAGTGGAGTAAGTTTATGTACTGTATGTTGGCACACTATCATGGACTGAAGGGCCTGTAGTGTTCACCGTTCCATGTTTTAACTGAACTTAAGTTTTCCTTATTGCAGTTATGGAAATCCATGTCCTGATTATAAAGAGGAGTCCTTAAGCCTGCTTGAAATGATAGATCATCTGCTGCTTGAAATCTGATTGTAAACTCATTGTTCCTGCATTAACTGTCCTAGCTACTGGATGATTCTCTGCTTATTTAATCACCATGCCACTAATTAAAGGTATTTCCTATTCTCTAATTCGTGGCCCACAAGAGACTGTAGATGCAGGAAGCTGTAGCATAGGAGAATGAGGCGAGATTTAATAAAGGTACACAAAATGATGAGTGTAGATAGGGTAAATGCAAGCAGGCCTTTTCCACTGAGGTTGGGTCAGGCTAGAACCAGAGATTATAGGTTAAGATTGAAAGTGGAATATTTAAGGGGAACATGAGAGGGAACTTCTCCACTCAGAGTGGAGATCGAGCTGCCAGTGGAAGTAGTGGATGTGGGTTTGATTTCAACATTTCATGGAAGTTTGGATGGGAAGGGTATAGAGGGCTATGGATCAGGTGTGGATCGATGGGACTAGGCAAAATAACAGTTCTGCACATGCTAGATGGGCTGAAGGGCCCGTGTCTGGGCTGTAGTGTCCCATAGACATCTAAAACCTGGGAAAACATTGTACTCTATAGATACACCTGGAGGAAATCTGTTCTAGAGGAAGCTGTGCTACTTGAGAACAACCTCTGTTGTAACGCAGAGAACAAGGGGCAACTGTGAAAGGAAAGACTGAACAACCACAAGCCCCAACCACAAACAACAACCAGCACTTACTCGTGTCCACACTGCACCAGAATATATGGATCCTGCCTCAGTCTCTACAGCCACCAGAGGCCCCACCAATAAACAAACACTGCAGAGAACATCATACTCAACTTGAGCGATTGCATTAACACTACTAGTACCCTATCACTATGACTAAGCAATCCATATTCCTTCCTTACCACCCTGTTAACCCGTGCAGCCAGTACTTCTTGACAGTGCTCCAAGTGGGGCACCATGGTGGTGTAGGGAATAGTGTGACACGACTACAGCTCACAGTGTTGGAGTTCGGAGTTCAATTCTGGAATCATCTGCAAGATGTCTCTGTACGTCCACTTCGTGGAATGTGTGGGTTTCCTCTCGGTCCTCAAGTTTCTTCCCAGAGTCCAAGGATGTGCTGGGTAGGTTAATTGGTCGCTGTAAATTATCCTTTGATTAGGTTAGGGTTAAATCATGGCTGTCAGGGTTTGTTGGATGGTGCGGCTCGAAGATTTGAAAGGGCCGATTCTGTGTCGTATCCCTAAATCAGGGGTGCCCAGCCTTCTTTTATGCCATGGACCCTTACCATTAACCAAGGAGTCAGTGCTGGGTTGCAAACTCCTATCTAAAATCGATAAATAATAGGCCAAAAGATTACATGCTGCAAGACTTCAGAGACAAATTTCAACAGGAGGGAATAAACTATTTTTGGGAAACTCTAGCCTTTGGGTAAGAATAAAGTTACAAACGTAGATATTGTTCCAACAGAGAATCAAACCTCACGACCATGAGACGCCCTCTGTTGGTCAAGGTCGACCGTGGACATGTCTACGTGATACGCCGGCCCAGCCAGTACGATATGGAGAGCAAGCTCTTGCTCCCCCTCTTCACGCAGCTGATGAATCCGAATGAGTTGTAGAGACCGATACAGTGGTGTCACAGGAGTTGCCAGTCAGGTTTGAATTCAATACAGGGCTGCCTTAGGGACTCCGGCTCCAATTTTTCCTCTCCGCTTCTGAAGCCTTCTTCATGAGTGGGTACAGCTGCCAGGCAGCAGAAGTCTGAGGTCAGATGATTCTGCCAACCACAGTTGATGGGCCCCAGTTGCCTGAATCAACTGGTTTTAAGGTGCCAGGAACCCACCTTTGCCCCTTCTCCTGTCACTAGAAACTGTTCCGCCAGGCTTAGTAGCTAATCCCCATGTGAAGGCCTTGGTAAGCACATATAAACCACGCGGGCTAAACTTGGTTGTTAGAGGCTATTTGAGACACGCCACTGGGAGCATTTAATAGGTAGTGGGAGCTCATCCCCACCACCTCCCCCGGCTATAGAAAAACCTAAAGGAGCCACACATCAAAACCTCCCAACCACCACACTTCAAAACTGTCAAGCTCCCCCCTGAGATGTAAGTAATCTCTCAGTAGGTGTCCGTGTTTTTTCTGATTCATTAATTTTACCTGCCTCTCCTGGATCGGATTCCCTTGTAAGTAAAGTTAGACACCCACTGAGCTGTTACTGTATCCATCCAATACTGTCTGTTGCTGGAATGTAATTCTACATTGGATTTGCTGCTGTTTACAGACAGAGTGTTCACTGAGTGACATGTTCAACAAAAAAAGCATTTCATCAAAATTCCTGCGAGACAGTTCGGCAATTGACTTGAATGATACAAAGCTCTTTAAACTCACTTAAAACACTCGATGCAATGGAACTATTTGTAAGTATCAGAGCCCCTGTGATTTATTGGCTTCACCGTTCTTTTGACTTGTAAGTAGAGTGAATCACAATCACAGCGACACCCTTTAAGGGGAAGTTGGATCGATTGGGATTTTTTTCCCTCAGGAGCATGCATCGACGTTATACACTTCCTGAGCCTAATGAAGTGGCCACTTTGTGTACATTTGTGGTCTTCTGCTGTTGAGGCCCATCCACTGCAAGGTTTGAGGTTTTGAGCATTCGCAGATGATCTTCTGCACACCACTGTTGCAACACATGGTTGCTTGAGTTACTGCCACCTTCAAGTCAGTTTGACCCAGACCGGCCATTCTGCTCTGCCCTTTCTCATTAACAAGTTGTTCTCACCCACGGAATTGCTGTTCACTGGATGTTTCATGTTTTTGCACCATTCTCTGTAAACTCTAGAGACTGTTGTGCATGAAAACTCCAGTAGGTCAGTAGTTTCTGAGATACTCAAACCAACAATCAGCTGCCATCATTCCACGGTCAAAATCGCTTGTATCACATTCCTTCCCCTTCCTGATGCTTGGCCTGAACAACCTCTCGACTATGTCTGCATGCTTGCGTTCACAGAATTGCTGACACATGATTGGCTGATCAGATATTTGTGTTAACGAACATGTGTACAGATGTTTCTAATAAAGTGGCCACTCAGTGTATAGACACACAAAATAACGAGGGGAAGAGAGGGTGAATGGCCTCTGTCTTTTTACCAGTGAAGGGTTGTCTAGAACTAAAGGGCATAGGGGTGGAGATACATCTCTAACAAAGAATGTGTAAGGCACTCATTCCTTCCGCTAGCCTGTGGGTCACCCTTGGGCAGGGTGTGGCACCTGCTTAGCCCCCCTGCCAATCAAGGTCATGGGAGCAGGTGGTGGGTGGTTGTTTGAGTACCACAAGTCCTGATGCCAGGCAGCCAATCTCTGATGAGTATTGATAATGGCTAGAGTCAACAGTCTTGTAAAGACACTGCTCAGAAGATGACAATGGTAAAGCACTTCTATAGAAAAATTTGCCAAGAACAATCATGGTCATGGAAAGACCACATGGCACATAATGATGATAGGTTTAAGGTCAGAGGGGAAAGATTTAAAAGAGACTCAAGAGGCAGTGTTTCACACAGAGGGTGATAATGTGTGGAACTTTGAAAATTTTGTGTAAGAAGGTGAAAGTTTAAAATAAAAGGTGAATGGAGTCAAGTTAGGAAAAGGGAAAGTACAATGAGATCAAGGTGTTCTTGTACATCAGTCAATGAAAGCAAGCATGCAGGTACCGCAGGCAGTGAAGAAAGCTAATGGCATGCTGGCCTTTATAACTAGAGGAATTGAGTATAGGAGTAAAGAGGTCCTTCTGCAGCTGTACAGGGCCCTGGTGAGACCACACCTGAAGTACTGTGTGCAGTTTTGGTCTCCAAATTTGAGGAAGGACATTCTTGCTATTGAGGGAGTGCAGCGTAGGTTCACAAGGTTAATTCCCAGAATGGCAGGACTGTCATATGTTGAAAGATTGGAGCGTCTGGGCTTGTATACACTGGAATTTAGAAGAATGAGAGGGGATCTGATTGAAACATACAAGATTAAGGGATTGGACACACTGGAGGCAGGAAGCATGTTCCCACTGATGGGCGAGTCCAGAACTAGAGGCCACAGTTTAAGAATAAGGGGTAGGCCATTTAGAACAGATGCAGAAAAACTTTTTCCACCCAGAGAGTGGTGGATATGTGGAATGCTCTGCCCCAGAAGGCAGTGGAGGACAAGTCTCTGGATGCTTTCAAGAGAGAGTTAGATAGAGCTCTTATAGATAGCGGGGTCAAGGGATATGGGGGGGGGGGGGGGGAAGGGCAGGAACAGGGTACTGATTGTGTATGATCAGCCATGATCACAGTGAATGGCAGTGCTGGCTAGAAGGGCCAAATGGCCTACTCCTGCACCTACTGCCTATTGTGAAAAGTTTAAGATGAACATGAGGGGGATCAGAAAGTTGTGAGAATGTGGGATCACATGCCAGCACAAATGGTACATACAAGCTCAATTTCAACCTTTAAGTGAAGTTTGGAGAAGTACACAGATGGCAAGGGTAGGAAGGGCCATGGTTCCAGTGCAGGCCAATGGGAGTAGACAGCTCAAGTCATTTTAGCATGGACTAGGATGGCCAGAGTACATTTCTCTGCTGTACTTTGTGGAAAGAGCTGAGAGGGGAAATGATGAGTGGAAAATTATGTTATTTAAAAGACAGACAGCAACACAGATGGAAAAATTTTAAGAGGGATATGGCTAAATGCAGGGAAATTTGACTAACTCAAGTAGATATCTTGGTGTCAGGATACTGAAGCAGAGAACCAATTGCAGACCAAGTACTGTGCACACTGTGATATTTACTGAGCAGCGAATCCAGAGGGACAATGAAGTCACTGTTAAAGTTCAAGTGGAGATCAAAAATTCCAGACAGATCCAAAAACCAGAATCAGGAAACAGGCAGAGGTCAGATACAAATGCTGGAAAGGCCCAGGAAAACTTAGTGATCTAATCTGGCATCAATCAGGTGAAAACACAGGACTAAAATACACTGAGCAATAAACAGAGGCAGATGATAGGTGGAGCACAATGAGATGCAGGTGGCAGCAATACAGGTAATAGTGAGAAACTGGAGAGAGGCAAGTACTCAGTATTACAGGGGCCAGAGTAGAGAAGTGGGGACAGGAGCACATGGGGCATGAAAACAAACAAGCGCATGGCAATACATAGAGACAAACTGACAGCTAGGGGGAAAACACACAAAAAGACAAAGTTCAACTGGAGGTACTGATACCTGGCCAGTGTAGAGAATTTGGGCTGAGGTATGACATATTCCAGTGATATTAAACCAGATTCTAATTCTATTGCCTGTTGTGACTGTGACCGAAGCCCCCCAGAGAATCACAACTGGTAGATATTAGTCTTAATTTGAGACACACAAGCTGACAGCCTTGAGTACTGAAGAGAGGTCCCCCAATCCAGCATTACAGTTTATTTTTATGTTACAGAACAAAGGTAACAGGATAATTTCTAGTTTCAATGCTTCTTTTGAGTTACTTGAAATATTTCAAATTCCCAAGTTTTCCCACTAAAATGATGGTTTCCAAGTCATATTCATGCAATTGGGTGTTGACTGCATTTATGAATATGCAGACATATCACTCAATTGGGTGTTTCCTAGTCTACAATTTACTGAAATGCAGCTGCAGAAAGACCAATATTCAGACCTGAAGTCTGGTTCCTGTTGAAATTATAATTTGCTACATCACATCTCCAAAATACAACAACATTTCTGATTCTTTTCCCATACCACTGTCTCTCTAAAACTAGTGTCTGTGTGTTGTTCTGTCACATTCAACATCACCATCAACAGTCAATGACTCAACCCAGTGAAGAGGTTCATGTATTTTGGCAGTACACTGTCCCAGAACATTGTTATTGATGAGGTAAACACCAGATCTCCAAAGCTTTCAGCAGACTTTATAGAAACATCTGGAACAGAAGAGGCATAAGTCTACAGACAAAACTGTCATAAGTCAGGTGTTGAATCAGGACCCAACTGTAGGACACAGACATTGGAGTCCCAGAAGCAGGACAAGACAGAACCCAAAGACAGAGCAGGATGCAGACTAGGCAGGGGAAGTAGGACTAGGACAAGGACAAGGACCTGGGAACAAGGAGCCTGGGGTGGGCTCCAAGCCCAAGACTGGACAAGGACCCAGAACCTAGGTCTTTCCACAGGCTCAGACCCCCAAACCCAGGTGAGGATATGACAAGGCTTGGCTAGGGACTTGGGGTCTTGAGGCTGCAGGCTGGGTGAACTCAGAGGCCAGAGCTAGGGGCAGAATAGGAACTATACATTAACATGGAGCTGGGACTCCTCCTCTAACAAGCCAGGACTCATTTTTAATAAGGCACTGACATGAGACAGGACAGTACACAGACAGAGCCAGGACTTATCCACCAACAAGCCAGGACCCATCTATAACTCCACACCAAGGCAGGGCAGGATCATCCAACAGGTAACAGATGAACAGCCTGACCTACCCAACAGAGGCAAAGACAAGAAAAAACAGATCCCCCTGCAGGGCAACAGCAGAACAGCCAGACTTACACCACAGGGGCAAGGACAGGAACAGACAAACACCAAGGAACAACAGACAGTTCCACCTCTACATCAGGGTAGCTCCAAGTAGCCATTACAGCCAGCAGCCTTGGCTGGCTACAGGAGCAACCAGATCCCTACCTGGCTCAGAGTGGTTGACAGCCACCCAGCTGGCCCAGGAAACAGCTGAATCCATACCACAATGGCCACTCTGACTACAACCAGCAAGACCCCCCAGAGGCCATGGTTCTCCAACACAGCCCCAAGGATAGCCATGAACATCTCAACAAAACAATCCCCAACCACACACAATACCAGGGCCACTTATATTCCCAGTTCCAATATGAGCCTCAGGTGTTTCTGGTTAAGTCCAACCGCAGCAAGGGACCGCCGGAAAACCCGGAGTCTGGAGTAGCCGGACTGGACCACGGACTTCGGACTGAACCACCACAGAAGCTAAACGTGTGTAGGGCCGTAGTTCTTTCCACACTGCTTTGTGTTTGTGAAATATTGACAATGTACCCACGGCATGCCAAGAAACTGAATCATTTCCACATAGTCTGCCTCAGGAAGTTCTTCAGCATTAAGTAGTGAGAGAGATTCACTAACTTTGAGAACTTACCAAGGCAGGCCTGCCCAATATCTACACCATATAGTTACACTGGACAGGCCATGTAGCTCCTACACCAGACCATCATCTGCCTAAGAGACTGCTTTATGGTGAACTACTGAAAGGAAAGCGTTCTCATGGAGACTCAAGGAAATGCTGTAAGGTCACCCTGAAAACTTCACAAAAAGCCTTTGGCATCAATCCAGAATCATGGAAGCATGTGGCCCAGGATCAGGTTGAGTTGTGCTCCTCCTTCCATAAGGGTGCAGTGACACGTGAAGTAGAAAGGACAATTGTAGCAGAGAGACATTAACCTGCCTGGAAAGCCTGAGCCAGTGACCCCCAACCCAACGTGGTTGCCATCTTTTGTCCACATTATCAAGGAACTTTTCAAGTGTGAATTGGCCTCTTCAGCCAACTCTTTACCTACAGACCAGTCCAGCCCCTACAAATCGTGGATGACCAGAGTGGTTCTCATCATTACCTGATGCATGAATGAATGAATGAATGAATGAGTGTGTCTGTGGGTCAATTTTTCTTCCATGGTTGATGATATCACCATCCAGGACAGTAACATATAGGAGTAGGGCTGTTTTTAAATAATTAAACTAATAATGGAAGGCCTAACCAAACTAATATTTTCTATGTACAAAATGCCCATATCCCTCCATTCTCTGCACATTCATGAGCCTCTCTTAAGAGCCTCTTAAATGCCTCTATCATATCTGCTTCCATCAGCCCAGGCAGTGAATTCCAAGTGCTCATGAGTCCCTGTGTGAAAAACTTGCGCCTTAAATCTCCTTTGAACTTACCTCCTCCTGTAGCGATGTGCTACACACAGAGCTAGAAATACCGACACGCAGTCTGTAAGTTGCACTCCAGAGTAGTCTATTCAAACTTTGCGGCACTGGCTTTTACGCAGTTCCATTCCCGCCCTCTCCAGGCGGAACTGACGCCAGAGGTGCATTACAAAAGTCTCTTCCTGCGCGCGGGGTCTCTCACTTTTCTGGTGAAGAAGAAAGCCCAGCGCCATTTTGGGGCTGGCCTCTCTGCCAACGTGTGCACCATTTTGTGAGCCGGTTTGCCTGCGTAGAAAGTGGGTCGCCACATAACCCCCCCCTCAGAACACCGGCGGTACACCACCCTCACCCCGCCCCCCAATGTCCACAGTCTGGATCAGTCTCTGTTTGGGCAGTCTGCCTCTGCGCCGTGGTGCCTGAACCTCGACTGGCTGCGCCAAATCCATATGGGCCAGTTTGAGTCGGTCCACCGTGAAAACCTCCTCTTTCCCCCCAATGTCCAGAACGTACGTGGAGCTGTTGTTCCTGATCACCTTGAACAGCCCCTCGTACAGCTGCTGTAGCAGTCCCGGTGTGCGCCCCTTCATATAAATACAAACTTACAGTTCTGCAGGTATTTGGGTACGCAGGTCAGGATCAGTCTGTGCTGTGAAGTCGGTACGGGGGCCAGGTTGCCAAGCCTTTCGCGTAGTCTGTCCAGGACTGCTGCGGGTTCTTCCTCTTGCCCCCTTGGGGCTGGTATGAACTCTCCTGGGATGTCCAGGGGTGCGCCGTACACCAGCTCGGCCGACGAGGTGTGCAGATCCTCTTTGGGCGCCGTGCGGATTCTGAGCAGGACCCAGGGAAGCTTGTCCACCCAGTTAGGTCCTTTCAAGCGGGCCATGAGAGCTGACTTCAAGTGGAGGCGTTCCACTAGTCCATTCGACTGTGGGAGGTAGGCAGTTGTGTGGTGTAGCTGCATTCCCATAAGGCTGGCCACAGCTGACCACAGGCTGGAGGTGAACTGGGCGCCTCTGTCGGAGGTAATGTGGGCCGGTACACCGAAGCGTGCTACCCAGGTTGCAATCAGTGCTCAGGCGCAGGAATCGGCAGATGTGTCGGTGAGCGGGACCACCTCTGGCCACCTCGTGAACCTGTCTACCATAGTTAGGAGATACCGTGCTCCTCGCGACACTGGCAGGGGGCCCACGATATCCACGTGAATGTGGTCGAACCTCTGGTGGGTGGGTTCGAACTGATGCGGCGGGGTTTTAATGTGCCACTGCACCTTGGCTGTTTGGCACTGCGCACACGTTCTGGCCCATTCACTGACCTGCTTGCGAAGTCCGTGCCACACGAACTTGCTGTAGACCATCCAGGTGGTTGTCCTGATAGACAGGTGCGCCAGGGCGATGGGGCAAGGTTGGCCAGTAGCCACGTCGCACAGGAGGGTCCTCTCACCTGGGTCTACGAGAAAGTCCTGCAGCTGCAAACCCGAGACTGTGGTCCTGTAGCTGGGTATCTCGTCGTCTGCCTGCTACACCTCCGCCAGTGCTGCATAGTCCACCCCCAGGGACAGGGCCTGGATAGCTGGTCTGGAGAATGCATCCGCCACGACGTTGTCCTTTCCCAAGACACGCTAGATGTCCATTGTGCATTTGGAGATGTAGGACAGATGTCGCTGCTGGCGAGCCGACCAGGGATCGGATACCTTCGTGAACGTGAACGTCAACGATTTGTGGTCCGTGAACGTGGTGAACGGCCTGCCTTTCTAAGAAGTACCTGAAATGCCGGATTGCCAGATTTAGTGCCAACAGCTCCCAGTCGAAGGCACTGTACTTGAGTTTGGGTGGCCGTAGGTGCCTGCTGAAGAATGCCAGGGGTTTCCAGCGCCCCTCCATGAGTTGCTCCAGCACCCCACTGACTGCTGTGTTGGATGCGTCCACCGTGAGGGCGGTTGGAACGTCCGTTCTGGGGTGCACCAGCTTGCAACTTATGCCAAGGCTTCCTTGGCTTTAACGAAAGTGGTCGCGGCCCCCTCGTCCCAAGTAATGTCCTTGCCTTTACCCGACTTCAGGGTGTACAAAGGGCACATGATACAGGCTGCTGAGGGGAGGAAACGGTGGTAGAAGTTCACCATACCAACGAACTCCTGCAGGCCTTTGACCGTGTTGGGCCGGGCAAAGTGGTGGATCACGTCTACCTTGGCGGGCAGAGGTGTTGCCCCATTTTTGGTAATCCTGCGGCCCAGGAAGTCGATGGTATCGAGACCGAACTGGCATTTGGCTGGGTTGATCGTGAGGCCGAAATCACTCAGGTGTGAGTAGAGCTGATGGAGGTGGGACAGATGCTCTTGACGACTACTGCTGGCTATGAGGATGTCGTCTAAATAGATGAACGCAAAGTCCGGGTCGCGTCCCACTGCATCCATTAGCCGCTGGAACGTCTGTGTGGCATTCTTCAAGCTGAACGGCATTTGGAGGAATTCGAACAGGCCAAACAGGGTAATGAGTGTTTTTTTGGGGATGTCTTCAGGGTGTACCAGGATTTAATGGTATCCTGGGATGAGGTCTACTTTGGAAAAGATTCTTGCCCCGTGCAGGTTTGCTGCAAAGTCCTGTATGTGCGGCACGGGGTAGCGGTCTGGAGTTGTAGCCTCGTTCAGTCTGCAGTAGTCGCCGCATGATCTCCTGCCCCCGGCTGCTTTGGGCACCATGTGCAGGGGGGAGGCCCATGGGCTGTCGGACCCCCGTATGATCCCCAATTCCTCCATCCTCTTGAATTCCTCCTTCGCCAGGCGGAGCTTTTCCTGGGGGAGCCTTCATGCGCAGGCATGGAGGGGTGGTCCCTGGGTCGGGATGTGGTGCTGTACGCCGTGTCTGGGCATGGCTGCCGTGAACTGCGGTGCCAGAATCGATGGAAAGTCCACCAATTCATTGTCAGACAGCGTGATGGAGTCCAGATGTGGGCCGGCATCTTGGCTTCACCCAGGGAGAACGTCTGGAAAGTCTTGGCATGGACCAGTCTTTTCCCTTGCAAGTCGAACAGCAAGCTGAGAGCTCGCAAGAAGTCTGCCCCCAGGAGTGGTTGGGCCACTGCGGCCAGTGTGAAGTCCCATGTGAACCAGCTGGTGCCAAACTGCAGTTGCACTGTGCGGGTGCCGTAGGTCCGTATCATGCTGCCATTTGCGGCCCTCAGGGTGGGTCCTGGCTTCCTGTTGTGGGTGTTGTACCCCGTCGGGGGCAAGACATTGATTTCTGCTCCAGTGTTGACCAAGAAGCGGCGTCCCGACTGTTTGTCCCAGACGTACAAGAGGCTGTCCTGGTGGCCCTGGCGTTTCCCAGGAACTTGCAGGGCGGGTGACAGCGGCGTGCCTCTGTGCACCACCACTGGTGGTAGAAACACCACTCCTCACTCCTGCCTCTGTGTTGTGTGCGCCCCCCCCGCTGGGCCTGGTCTGGTTCGCTGTCGGGTGCATGGTCTGGTAATCTGTCCGATGGACGCCCCGATCTTCCTCTTGGCTTTCCACAGCACGTCTGCCCGGGCCGCCACCTTCCAGGGGTCGCTGAAATCTGCGTCAGCCAGTAACAGATGTACGTCCTCGGGCAGTTGCTCTAGGAACGCCTGCTCAAACATGAGGCAGGGCTTGTGTCCATCAGCCAGGGCCAGCATCTCGTTCATCAATGCTGACGGCAGCCTGTCTCTCAAACCGTCCAGGTGAAGCAGGAGGGCAGACTGCTCACGCCGTGAGAGGCCAAAGGTCCCAATGAGCAGCACTTTGAATGCTTCATATTTGCCTTCTTCTGGGGGTGACTGTATGAAATCCACAACCTGGGTGACCGTCTCCTGGTCAAGGATGCTCACCACTTGGTAGTAACACGTGGAATCAGAGGATATCTGCCGAATCTGGAACTGGGCTTCTGCTTGGTCACGTGTGGTCACAGTGCCCAGAATGTTGACAGTTTTAGCAAAACTGCGTGAACAGATGAAGAGTCGATCATCTTTGATCCAAATCCCATTTGAACTGTCGGGGTCACCAATGTAGCGATGTGCTACACACAGAGCTAGAAATACTGACACGCAGTCTGTAAGTTGCACTCCAGACTAGTTTATTCAAACTTCGTGGCTCTGGCTTTTACGCAGTTCCATTCCCGCCCTCTCCGGGCAGAAATTATGTCAGAGTTGCATTACAGAAGTCTCTTCCCACATGCAGGCTCTCTCCCCTTTCTGGTGAAGAAGAAGGCCCAGCGCCATTTTGGGGCAGGCCTCTCTGCCAAAGCGCGCGCCATTTTGTGAGCCGGATCGCCTACGTAGAAAGTGGGTCGCCACACTCTCACTTTATATGTATGCCCTCTGGCATTATACAATTCAACCCTAGGAGACAAATTATCAACTGTTATCAGCAAGAACAAGAAAATTAGTTCTGCTGAGGGAATTTAACCACCTGGGAAGTGAATTAAAAATGCAGAAACAAAAAATATAATAATCTCTGAATTGTTAGAATGCAGAATTGAGAGGGCACAGTTATAAGGTGCTTCGAAATAGGTACAGAGGAGATGTCAGGGGTAAGTTTTTTACACAGAGAGTGGTGAGTGTGTGGAATGGGCTGCCGGTGGCGACTGAGGCAGATACAATAGGGTCTTTTAAGAGACTCCTGGGTAGGTACATGGAGTTTAGAAAAATAGAGGGCTATGGGTAACCCTAGGTAATTTCTAAAGTAAGTACTTGTTCAGCACAGCATTGTGGGCCAAAGGGCCTGTATTGTGCTGTCGGTTTTCTATGTTTTTTATGTTTCTTTGATACCTCAGCTATGTGCAGTTGGCACAGGGTTGATAAAAGAGAGGCCTCTGTTGGTCGGGGTCAGCCGTGGATGTTGTATCCTCACTGTCATACACAACCCAGTGCCCAAGCCAGGGCAGTCCAATATGGAGAGCAAGCTGTTGCCCACGCAACAGGCTCAGGAGTCCTCAGGAAGGACCTCGGCCTGAAACATCAACTGTCTATTCATTTCCATAGATGCTGCCTGACTTGTTGAGTTCCTGTGTGTGGATATCCAACATCTGCAAAATCTTTTGTTTTCATGAATCCATACTGCACCTGCCTTTTGGCACCATTTCTGTCCAGATGCCTTGCAATTTCTTCCTTATTGATAGCTTCAACAATTTCATGACAATTAACTTTAAGCTAGCTGGCCGAAAGTTACCCACCTTTTGCCTAACCCTTTTTAATCAGTGGCATGAAGGTCACTGTCTTCCAATCTGCCAGGGGCTTCCCAAAGTCCAGAGAATTCTGCTAAATTATCACAAAACTGTCTGCTTCAACCTCCACCATTTCTTTCAGATACATATGGACATATCCAAATGGGAAAGTGAAGCAGAGTTGAAGTGGGTTGCAACCAGGTGATCCTGTCTTTTGTGACGGACAGAGTGGAGGTGCTCGATGAAGCGGTCCCCCAATCTCCCAGTTGCCACCCACTTCAACTCTGCATCTCATTCCCATTCGGATATGTCCATACATGGCCTCCTCTACTGCCATGATGAGGCCAAACTCAGGTTGGAGGAGCAACACCTCATATACCGTCTGGGTAGTCTTCAGACCCTTGGCATGAACATTGAATTCTCCAACTTCCAGTAATTCCCTCCCCCTCCCTTCCCCTATCCCACTTTCACTCTGCCTCCTCCTCCAGCTGCCTATCACCTCTCTCATGATTCTGCCTTCTTCTACTACACAGTGCTTTCCCCTTACATTCCTTCTTCACCTTTCCTGCATATCCCCTCCCTGCTTCCCCTCCCCCACCCCTTGATCTTTCCTCTGATTGGTTTTTCACCTGGCACCTACCAGCCTTCTCCTTCCCACACTCCCCTCACCTTCTTTATAGGGCTCCTGCCGTCTCCCTCTTCAGTCCTGATGAAGGCTCTCGGCCCAAAACGTTGACTGTTCATTTCCATGGAAGCTGCCTGACCTGCTGAGTGTCTCCAGCGTGTTGTATGCAAGACACTGAGCCAAGAGTGCACGTGGGCCTTCTAAGTGTGGAGCATACCTTCCCAATGGTTCTTCAGCACTGGTCGCAACCTCAGTGTGAAGCGTGCCTGGAAACAAAAGGAAAGAGAGCAGCCTATCACACGTGTTATTCTTATACCCCTGAGATGCCTCAAACCAGACACCAGTGCACGGCACACAAGGCAACCAATGAGAAAGAGTTGCTGCTACCTTCAAAAGAGCCAATCGATGACTGGCACGATGGAGGCAGCTCTCGACTGACAAGTAAACTCACCCTGACCTCCCCCCCCCAATCTCCCCATAACGTCACCACCTCTCATGCGATAACAATTGTATCAAGATCCTCACCTATTGCAGCATCTCTCTTTGGCACATTAGCCACGAGCTCAGTGTGGCCAGAGCTTAATGTGATCATTTGAAAAGGAATGGGTTATATTCTCCGTATCTAAGCAACCTTGCCACCTGTCACACCAGAGTAATCATCCTCTTATTGTGTTTCTGATAACTCATGTGCAAGATGCCCTTCACATTTACCTGCATGCCGATTCATTGAGTGTTATGAGATTATGAATGTTTTTGCTGAAATACACAATGGAGATCCATGTACAGTAAATACAGGTCTGACATGGTTAATAATGAGGGGAATGAAGTTATGAAGCACATCCAGTGGTGCTCTTCACTTTATGCCCCTCAGTGAGATAGTCAGTAAATAAGATAACTGTTAACATATCATGTGAATGTCTGAATAACTTCAGAAAATAGGATTCATCCTCTCTGCCAAAATCCTTCAGGCTGAAATCATAATTTAATGATCCATTTAACCTATGATGTAAATCTTATTGTGATCAGAGATTCAGAGATTTTACTACATTTGAATCCTTCAATGCTGTTAAATTCTTTCAGAAAGCCATCACCTTTAAAGACGCTTTGCAAGGAAATTTTATTTGGAAATAACAAATAAGTAAGTATTCCAATCAAATGAATGCCTAGTTCCTGATTTAACACAATTATGGGCGGGTATTCAACAGATTATAGAAGAAAGATGTGCTCAAATAGGACATACATGGTAAATGGTAGGGCATTGAGGAATGCAGTAGAACAGAGTGATCTAGGAATAATGGTGCATAGTTCCCTGAAGGTGGAATCTCATGTGAATGGGGTGGTGAAGAAAGGTTTTGGTATGTTGGCCTTTATAAATCAGAGCATTGAGTATAGGAGTTGGGATGTAATGTTGAAATTGTACAAGGCATTGGTAAGGCCGAATTTGGAGTATTGTGTGCAGTTCTGGTCACTGAATTATAGGAAAGATGTCAACAAAATAGGAGATTTACTAGAATGTTATCTGAGTTTCAGCATCTAAGTTACAGGGGAAGGTTGAACAAGTTAGGTCTTTATTCTTTGGAGTGTAGAAGGTTGGGGGGGACTTGATAGAGGTATTTAAAATTATGAGGGGGATAGATAGAGTTGACGTGGATAGGCTTTTTCTATTGCGAGTAGGGGAGATTCAAACAAGAGGACATGAGTTGAGAGTTAGGGGGTAAAAGTTTAAGGGTAACACGAGGGGAACTTCTTTACTCAGAGAGCGGTAGCTGTGTAGAACGAGCTTCCAGTAGATGTTGTAGAGGCAGGTTCGGTATTGTCATTTAAAGTAAAATTGGATAGTTATATGGAAAGGAAAGGAATGGAGGGTTATGGACTGAGTGCGGGTCAGTGGGACTAGGTGAGAGTAAGCGTTCGGCACGAGGTGGCCTGTTTCTGTGCTGTAATTGTAACATCACTGAGGGGCTGTTCTGGCTGCTGCTACTTTGGCTGTTAGGGACTTGGCGTACACACAAGTGCACACAAAAGATGGACTGAAAAATAAAGATGTAGCCTGCCATCCAAGGAGATACTGTCATGAGCCCTGTGGGTCACCATGGCTTGCACTGTGCTTCTGGGTCATTAGCTTTCTGCTTAGCCTTGTCAAGTTGATTGTGATTGGCATAGGTTTTCTACATTCTATGATTATTTAAAGTGGACTCTTGTTTAGTGCTCATCATGGAGCCCTTGTGTTGATTTGTCTCGCGGTGTCGCTCGGTCGTGCCATCGATGTTCTGTTGGAGCTCTGATGTATAACCTCTTGTTTCCAGCTCTACATGGGAGTCTGCCATTCCTCCATGCCTAGGTTCTGTCATTGCCAGTGCTCACCATGACAGATACACAGGGGGAACTTAATGTGAGGCGCCAGGCATCAAAGTAACAGAGCGGTGGGGGTAATCGATTTAGAGCCAGCGATCACCAATCAGGATTCAATTCCTGCCTCTGTCTGTAATGAGTTATTACATTCTCCCTGTGACTGGGTTTCCTCCAAGTGCTCTGGTTTCCACCCACAGTTCAAAGATGTACTATATGGGACAGGGTTGGTAAGTTGTGGGCATTATGTTGGACACCGGATGCATGGCGATGCTTGTGGGTTACCCCCAGCACAATCCATGGACTGTGTTGATCAACACCA
This sequence comes from Hypanus sabinus, assembly GCF_030144855.1. Lineage (NCBI taxonomy): Eukaryota > Metazoa > Chordata > Chondrichthyes > Myliobatiformes > Dasyatidae > Hypanus > Hypanus sabinus. The sequence goes on from NC_082716.1 coordinate 11,520,182, forward strand.
ATGAAAAGGATGCTTTTCATTGTTTTAATGCGACAAATAAAGCTAATTGTTAACTTTTGATTTTTAATCATTAATTTGGGCCATTGGGGCTTGTCAGCTGTGGTTGGCAGCTCACCTGGGAGAAGGGAAACTCTGATCTCAAACCTCCACTGCCTCGCAGCTATACCCACTCATGGGGAAGGCTGTGGGAGTGAACCCCGTGGGAAAATCTGGAGCTGTCCCTAAGACAGTCCTACGCTGAGTTCAACACTGACTGAAAACACCTGAGACTCTGCTGGTGCCAAACTGTATTGGTCCCTGCTCTTTCCTTGAATTCATCAGCTGTGTGGAGAGAGGGAGCCTGCCATATGGGCAACAGCCACAATGTGGCAACAGGCCACACTGCACTGCCCTGGCTTGTGTGTCACATAGACAACTAGGATGCAACATCCATGGTCAAACAAATCCAACGGAGGGCCTCAGACTTTAATGATGGAGTAGAGACAGCCTATCTACCGATGTCTACTACAAACCTACTAACTCCCAGAGCTACCTAGACTATTCCTCCTCCCACCCTGTCTCCTGCAAAAATGCTATCCCTTTCTCTCAATTCCTCCACCTCTGCCGCATCTGCTCTCAGGATGAGGCCTTTCATTCTAGGACAAAGGAGATGTCTTCCTTTTTGAAAGAAAGGGGTTTCCCTTCATCCACTATCAACTCTGCCCTCCATCGCGTCTCCCGTATTTCACGCACCTCTGCCCTCACCCCATCCCCTCGCCAGCCCACCAGGGACAGAGTCCCCCGGTCCTCACCTATCACCCTACCAGCCTACAGATCCAACGTATAATCCTCCGTAACTTCCGCCACCTCCTATGTGATCCCACCACCAGACACATCTTCCCCTCCCCCCCACTCTCGGCTTTCCACAGGAATCACTCCCTACACGACTCCCTTGTCCATTCATCCCCCCCATCCCTCCCCACGGATCTCCCTCCAGGCACTTATCCCTGCAAGCGGAAGAAGTGCTACACCTGCCCCCACACTTCTTCCCTCACCACCATCCCAGGCCCCAGATGGTCCTTTCAGGTGAGGTACCACTTCACCTGCGAGTCAACTGGGGTGATATACTGTATCTGGATCTCCCGATGTGGCCATTTATACATTGGGGAGACCCGCAGCAGACTGGGAGACCGTTTCGCCGAACACCGGCGCTCAGTCCTCCAGCAGTGGCGGGATCTCCCTGTGGTCACACACTTCAATTCCACATACCACTCCCACTCTGCTATGTCTGTCCATGGCTTCCTCTACCATCAAGATGAGGCCACATGCAGGTCGATGGAGCAATACCTTATCCCCTGCCTAGGTCGCCTCCTTCCTGCCGGCATGAACATTCAACTCACAGACCTCCGTTGATACCCCTGCCCCCCACCCTTACCCCCATCCCTATCTATTATTTTAGTCTGGTTCTCTTTCTCTCTCTTTTCCCCCCTCACTATAATCTCTCCCCCCAGCCCTACCATTCTTTCTTTTTTATTTCCCATAATTCTCCACCTTCTCCCTAGCCCATTTCCCTTCAGCCTATCACTTCCCAGCTCTCTACTTTATCCCTCCCCCCACTTCTAATCCCCCCTCGACCATCCCATGTTACTTCACTCCTGATGAAGGGTTTCAGCCCGAAACGTCGTTATTACCTCCTCCCATAGATGCTGTCTGGCCTTCTGAGTTCTGCCAGCATTTTGTGTTTTTTAGTTTCAGATTCATCTTAGTTTATTGACCACCAGTACACAATGAAATTCTTTACCCAAATGAAGCTCACAGTGTAAGCTGTATACATGATAATAACTCATACAATACATTTAGCAGTGAGTGCAAAGCAAAGGGATGGTGCAAAGTTTAACTTAAAAGGAATGTGAGGATAACTTTTTCACTCAGAGGGTGGTCAATACATGGGACAAGATGCCAGAGGAAATGGTTAAGGCAAGTACAATAAAAATATTTAAATAACATTTGGACAGATGCCTGGATATTCCATAACAGACCGAAGAAGCCTCCTCACTATTTGGACACCTTCAAAAGGCAGTGCCTCAAGAAGGCAGTATCAATCGTGAAGGACCCTCACCATTCAGGAAATGACCTCTTCTCATTACTATCATGAGGGAGGAGGTACAACAGCCTGAAGACACACACTCAAAGTTTTAGAAACAGCTCCTTCCCTCGGCCATCAGATTTCTGAACCCATGAACACTATCCTTCTTTTGTACGGTTTATTTATTTATTTGTTATTGTAACTCTGATTTTTTTGTCTTGTACTGTACTGCTGCTACAAAGCAAGGCAGTCTCTCTTCTCCTGCCTCCCATTGGGCAGAAGATAGAAATGCCTGTAAACACATACAGAACCACCAGGCTCAAGGACAGCTTCCATCCTGCACTAATAAGATTATTAAATGGATTCTTAACCTCACAATCTATCTTATCATGATCCTTGGACCTTATTGTCTACCTAAACTTCACTTTCTCTGTAGCCCTTTGTGGTGAACTATATATACCTGTCTGGACATGCCCCTCTGCTGACTGCTCCTGTGGGTCCTCCCACAGACCCCGGTATAAAGGCACTGCTCCTCCCTCAGTCTCCAGGATGTTGTGTGGTGGGCTCTTGCTGCTAATCGTGGTCTCTTGCAGCTAATAAAAGCCTATCGTTCGCCTCCCATCTCCGAGAGTTATTGATGATGCATCACCCTTATTACAGCTGTGTTCCAACATGAAGTGTCGGCCATGTCTGGCGAGAGCATGACTGTAACAGTCACAGAGAAAGTGCAATGTAGGTAGACAGCTGCTGCTTCACCCACTGAGTTCCACCCACAGATTGCTTGTCACCCCTCCAAAATTGTGAGGTGATGCCCTAGATGTTGAGGTCCTCCATGACGGATGCTTTCTTGAGGCCCCGCCTTTGGAAGATGTTTACATGGTTTGGAGGCTTGTGCCCGTGATGGACTGGCTGAGTCTATCCAAGCACCCGTCGAAATTCTATTTAAATATTGTTACTGTACCTCAGAAATTCAGGCCTCCTCACTGCAGTGAAAAGCAACTCAAAGACAGCTAATGATCTGTGTGCTGAGAGCAGGGATGAATTTCCAGCCAAACTCATTTTTTTTTTCCGATAAACTGAATCTCCATCTGTTCTCTCAGGTGGATGATGTTATTTTAATATTCCCTGAATCCTGGCCAATATTTATTCCATCAGAATCACTTAAATAATGATTATCTGGTTGTTACCATGTTGATGTTTATAAGTACATGCTGTGTGCAAATTGACTGCCATGTTTCACTCATTACAAAAGCAAGCACACTTCAAAAAGGACTTCATTCAGGGAAAAACTCCTTTCAGGTACATGCAATTAAAAAGAAATTGCATAAATAGAAGTCTCTTTTAGCCTAATGCGTGCTTGGTGATGTTGTAAATACATATAGTTGGTGCAGCTAATAGAACATCCCACTCAGGTCAATCTGTCTTCACAACCACGCGCACCACCCCCTCCATCAGACAGAAGATACACAGCTTGAAACATCGGCAATTCCTTTCAGAGTTCAAAGTCAATTTATTATCAATCAGAATCAGGTTTAGTATCTCCGGCATATGTCGTGACATTTGTTGACTTTGCAGCAGCAGTTCAATGCAATGCATAATAATAGAAAAATTAACTGTGAATTACGTTAACTATATATACACATATATATTTTCTCCTTGGAGCAATGGAGGATGAGGGGTGACCTGATAGATGTATATAAGATGATCAGAGGCATTTAGATAGTCAGAGGTTTCTTTCCCAGGGCTGAAATGGCTGACATAAGAGGGCACAGTTTTAAGGTGTTTGGAAGTAGGTACAGAGGAGATGTCAGGGGTAAGCTTTTTACACAGAGAGTGGTGAGTGCGTGGAATGAGCTGCTGGCAACAGTCATGGAGGTAGATATGATAGGGTCTTTTAAGAGACTCCAGGACTGATATATGGAGCTCAGAAAAATAGAGGGCTATGGGTAATCGAGGTAACTTCTAAAGTAAGTATATGTTCGTTGCAGCATTGTGGGCCAAAGGGCCTGTATTATACTGTATGGTTTCTATGTTTCTATGTCTATATGTACATATATGTAGTATATAGTTAAATTAAGTAGTGCAAAAATAGAAATTAAAAAGTAGTGAGGTGGCATTCATGAGTCCATTGTCCATTCAGAAAACAGATGTCAGAGAGAAAGAAGCTGTTCCTGAAATGTTGAGTGTGTGTCTTTAGGCTTCTGTACCTCCTTCCTGATGGTAGCAATGAGAACAAGGCAGGTGATGGGTGTTGGGAGTCCTTAGTGATGGATGCAGCATTTTTGAAGCATCACTCCTTGAAGATGTCCTGGATACCAGTGCCCATGACAGAGCTGACTGAGCTCACAACTCGCTACAACATATTTTGTTCCTGATCAGCAGACACCGCCAACACCCCCCTCCCCACACGCAGCCAGTTAGAATGCTCTCCACAGTACATCTGGAGAAATTTACACAACACATACAAAATGCTGCAGGAGCTCAGCAGGCCAGGCAGCAGCTACAGAAAAAGTACTGTCAATGTTTCAGGCCAAAACACCAGGAATGAGAGGATTTGTGTGTGTGGCGTGGAATGGGCGAGGAATTGGTGTGTGGGGGTGGAATGGGGATTGGTGTGTGGGGGTGGAATGGGGATTGGTGTGTGAAGATCTGGAATGGGGAGGAATTGGTGTGTGGGGGTAGAATGCAGTGTAATTGGTATGTGGTGGTGTGGAACAGGGGATTGATGTATGAGTGGTGGAATTGGGGGATTGGTGTGTGAGGGATGGAATGGGGGTGATTGGTTTGTGGGGGGGGTAGAATGATGTGGGGAATGGAATGGGGTCATTGGTACGTGGGGTTGGAATGAGAGGATTTCTGTGTGAGGTGGAATGGGGGATTGGTGTGTGTGTGTGGAATGGGGGATTGGTGTGTGGGGGTGGAATGGGGGATTGGTGTGTGGGTGTGGAATGGGGGATTGGTGTGTGTGTGTGTGGAATGGGGGATTGGTGTGTGGAGGTGGAATGGGAGATTGGTGTGTGGGTGTGGAATGGGGGATTGGTGTATGGGGGTGGAATGGGGGATTGGTGTGTGGGGTGTGGAATGGAGGACTGGTGTGTGGGGTGTGGAATGGGGGATTGGTGTGTGGGGGTGGAATGGGGGATTGGTGTGTGGGTGTGGAATGAGGAATTGGTGTGTGGAGGTGGAATGGGGGATTGGTGTGTGGGTGTGGAATGAGGAATTGGTGTGTGGGTGTGGAATGAGGAATTGGTGTATGGGGGTGGAATGGGGGATTGGTGTGTGGGGGTGGAATGGGGGATTGGTGTGTGGGTGTGGAATGAGGAATTGGTGTATGGGGGTGGAATGGGGGATTGGTGTGTGGGGGTGGAATGGGGGATTGGTGTGTGTGTGTGGAATGGGGGATTGGTGTGTGGAGATGTGGAAGGGATTGGTGTGTGGGGGTGGAATGGGGGATTGGTGTGTGGAGATGTGGAAGGGATTGGTGTGTGGGGGTAGAATGGGGGATTGGTGTGTGGGGGTGGAATGGAGGATTGGTGTGTGTGTGTGGAATGGGGGATTGGTGTGTGGGGGAGGAATGAAGGATTGGTGTGTGTGTGTGGAATGGGGGATTGGTGTGTGGGGGTGGAATGGGGGATTGGTGTGTGTGTGTGGAATGGGGGATTGGTGTGTGTGTGTGGAATGGGGGATTGGTGTGTGTGTGTGTGGAATGGGGGATTGGTGTGTGGGGGTGGAATGGAGGATTGGTGTGTGTGTGTGGAATGGGGGATTGGTGTGTGGAGGTGGAATGGGGGATTGGTGTGTGGGGGTGGAATGGAGGATTGGTGTGTGGGTGTGGAATGAGGAATTGGTGTGTGGAGGTGGAATGGGGGATTGGTGTGTGTGTGTGGAATGGGGGATTGGTGTGTGGAGATGTGGAAGGGATTGGTGTGTGGGGGTAGAATGGGGGATTGGTGTGTGGGGGTGGAATGGGGGATTGGTGTGTGGAGATGTGGAAGGGATTGGTGTGTGGGGGTAGAATGGGGGATTGGTGTGTGGGGGTGGAATGGAGGATTGGTGTGTGGAGGTGGAATGGGGATTGGTGTTTGTGTGTGGATTGGGGATTAGTGTATGGGGGTGGAATGGGGGATTGATGTGTGGAGATGTGGAAGGGATTGGTGTGTGGGGGTGGAATGGGGGATTGGCGTATGTGGGGTGTGGAATGTGGGATTGGTATGTGAAGATGTGGAATGGGAGATTGGTGTGAGGGGGTGGAATGGGGGATTGGAGTGTGTGGAGATGTGGAAGTGATTACTGTGTGGTGGTGGAATGAGGGATTGGTGTGTGTGTGTGTGTGTGGAATGGGGGGTTTGTGTGTGTGTGTGTGTGGAATGAGGGATTGGTGTGTGGGGTGTGGAATGGGGTGGTGTGTGTGTGTGTGTGTGTGGAATGGGGGATTTGTGTGTGTGTGGAATGGGGGATTTGTGTGTGTGTGTGTGTGTGTATGTGTGTGTGTGGAATGAGGGATTGGTGTGTGGGGTTTGGTGTGTGTGTGCGTGGAATGGGGGATTTGTGTGTGTGTGTCTGTGAGTGCAATGGGGGATTTGTGTGTGTGTGTGTGTGGAATGAGGGATTGGTGTGTGGGGTTTGGTGTGTGTGTGTGGAATGGGGGATTTGTGTGTGTGTGTGTGTGTGTGTGTGTGTGGAATGAGGGATTGGTGTGTGGGGTTTGGTGTGTGTGTGTGTGGAATGGGGGATTTGTGTGTGTGTGTCTGTGAGTGGAATGGGGGATTGGTGTTTGTGTGTGGATTGGGGATTGGTGTATGGGGTTGTAATGGGGGATTGGTGTGTGGGGGTGGAATGGGGTTTGGTGTGTGGGGGTGGAATGGGGGATTAGTGTTTGGGGATAGAATGGGGGTATTGTCGATGAACTGGGCTTTGAAGGTGATCCGGGGGATGAATGGAACATGTGGGGAGAGCAATCAAAACCAGGGATTAACGTATGATTGGAGTAAATGGCCTGCTGATGATCGGTGCTTATGCAAGCACTCTTTCCAAGCCTTATCAGTCATTATTATGTTTTTATCTACTTACTTGGAGTGTATGGGATATCCTGTTGAAGGGGGCTTGTCATGTCCAGTCCAGGGGAGCTCGCTCAACTTTGGGCCCCACTGGTCACTCATCCCTCCCCTGTGGCCCCAAGCAGCTGTGTTCCTGCAACAGCCTCCACGGCCAGGTGCATTGCTTCAACAGGCAGGCCTGACCCAGGTGAGGGCCGCCGATGGCATCGTACCCCAGTGAAATCGGGACGTACCTGTCCTAGCATTTGAAGTCAGCTCCAGTGGACAGAGCGGATCAGATCCACTGGCAACGAAAGTGGTACTGCAACAATTTGTGGAGAGCGAAGGGCGTGGCAAGGCATTATGGCCATCCACTGCAACCAAGGAACACCCCAGTTTGTGATACTTGTTTGTACCACTGAAGCTGAATTTCTGTGGTCATGAAAGTAGAACTGCCTCAGTGCAATGACTTTTCCACTTTAAAGACACATCTTCTTGGTGGATGGACACGATGGACAACTGCCAACCATTTACCTATTGATCTATTATCTATTTCTGTTACTGTTTGTTCATACTTGTATTTGTATAATTTGTCTTCTTTTGAACATTAGTTGTTTGTCAGCCTTTGTGTGTAGTTTTCCATTGATTCCATTATAATTCTTTGTTCTGCTCTGAATGTCGGCATGAAAATGAATCTCATATATGGTGACATATATGTACTTTGATAATAACCTTACTTTGATATTTGAGCTTTGTTTCACTCAGTCTTTTACATTGTAGTTGATTTTTAATGGCAGCCCCAATTCTGTCCTATCGATTAGAAGTTTAATGTGGATATCTCCATTAAGATATTGTTTCTGTGTTCTAGCTCTCTATAAACTCCATTTATCCATCCACCAGTTTGCACGTTACACCATCTCTCCGACTACTTTACAGCAGGGTATCCCAACCTTTCTCGTATCTTGGACTCCTACCATTAATCAAGGGGTCCCTGGACCCATAGAACCATAGAACATTACAGCACAGAAACAGGCCTTTTGGCCCTTCTTGGCTGTGCTGAACCATTTTTAAGCCTAGTCCCACTGACCTGCACCCAGCCCATCTCCCTCCATACACCTCTCATCCATTTACCTGTCCAAGTTTTTCTTAAAAGTGAGCCTGCATTTACCACTTCATCTGGTAGCTCATTCCACACTCCCACCACTCTCTGTGTGAAGAAACCCCCCCCCCCCATCTTCCCTTTAAACTAAACTTTTCCCCCTTCACCCTTAACCCATGTCCTCTGTTTTTTTTTCTCCCCTAGCCTCAGTGGAAAAAGCCTGCTTGCATTCATTCTATCTATACCCATCATAATTTTATACACCTCTGTCATGTATCCCCTCGTTCTTCTATGCTCCAGGGAATAAAGTCACAACCTATTCAACCTTTCTTTGTAACTCAGTTTCTCAAGTCCCGCCAACCTCCATGTAAACCTTCTGTGCACTCTTTCAACCTTATTAATATCCTTCCTGTAATTCAGCGACCAAATTACAGGGGTTGGGAACCCCTGCTATACAGTTTATTCAGTCACTCTTTCTTTTCATGACAGGTTCCTAAAATTTCCAATTAGCAGATCTTAAATGTTCTCAACACAATTATCTGTTTTACTCTTTAATGTAGTACTTTCCAATCAAAAGAAACTATTTTGAAATGAGAAGAACATTATTTAAACATATTTCAATTATTTAAACTTTCAAAGAACAGTACAGCACAGTACATGCCCTTCAACCCACAATATTGTGCGGTACAGGCAGTTTAACTTTTTTCTAAGATCTAACTAACCCTTCCCTCTTACATTGTCCCCCATTTTCTTTCATCCATGTGCCTATCTAAGTCTCTTAAATGTCCCTAATGTATCGGTCCCTAAGACCACCCATGTGCTGACTCTTGATGTTTTTAATCCAAGGTTCTTTCGGAAGTTAGGAAAAAAATGCAGAAAACTTGAAGCTTCTTGAACATTTTACTAAGCATTAATAGAGCAAGTGAGATTGAAATCAGACAGTGGTAAATGTCTATTAAGGTCTTTCTATGAGAGGGAGAGGCAAAAAGATGGTGCCACCTTGTGGTCAACTCGTTGTATACACATAGATAAAGAAACATTCCATTCAGATTTGTAAACAGGAGTCAGTCAATTAGAGAACTCCTATTCAAATACTGCAATATCAGAGTCTTCCAGAATCAGATAAATGTAACCACAAGGGACACACTGAACAATTGGATATACATAATGTGACTACTAGGAAGCATACCAAACAGTTATTTATATAAAACTAGTAATACAAGCAGACAATTAGTCATCAAACTATGACAAAAATAACCGTTAAAAAGTCTAAAAGAACAATCTACTCCAATACATGGCACATACCTACATCTGTGTAATAAAAACCCTTTGTCATCCAGCCTATACGGTCTTCCTCTGTGTAAAATCCTACCTTTGATATACCCCATATACTTTCCACCAATCTCCTTAAAATTATACCTCATTTTAAGGTGGAGGTACATCTCTACCAAAGGAAGCAGTAGGCATTTCTTTCCTCTGCTAGCCTGCTCCCTTGGGCAAAGTGTAGAACCTGCTTGGCTCCTCCTTCCCCCACGCCCCATGATCAGGATCACGTGAAGGATTGGGGGCAGGTGGCGATGGTCATATGAGCAGCTGGTGCGTATCACAAGTCCTGGTTATGCAACCACTGACACCAGACAGACAATCTCTGAAGAGTATTGATAATGGCTGGGGTCACCCATCTTGTAAAGACACTGCCCAGAAGAAGGCAATGGCAAACCACCTCTGCAGAAAAATTTGACAAGAGCAATCATGGTCATGAGACCATTATCACCCATGTCATATGACTTGGTACATAACGATGATGATCATGCTATTAACCAATTCCACCCTTTTAGAACATGGACCCCTTGCTTAATGTTATTTGTCCATGGCATAAAAAAGGTTGGGAACCCCTGCTTTAGAAGTTCATAGTTACAGTATCTGGAATGTTCAATTACATTTCCTTTGCTTCAATGAATGCTTTTAGAGACCCTTTGTACATCATCGATGTGATATTGTCCTGTTGCTGTTGTTTAATCTCTACCCTTGATACAATGTTCGTGTTCTTGGGGCGTCTGGCAAACTGCTTGTAAATGCTGACGGAAAAGAATCACCCAGTTTCTCAGACACATCTCTCTGTTCATCATTAACATCAAAGAGCCACGTTATTTTCAACTTTTTCTCAATATAATTGTAAAAAAAATACTGGTTTTATTATTTATTTCCAGATTCCTGGTTTATAATTCATAGCACCTGTTCAGTCCTCTTTTGTTCTTTTGGCATCTCTCTCAGTCGCCAGGCTCCACGCTCGATGTTTCCTTTTCACTTTTAGTTGTAAGTTTTCCCGTATCTGTTTAATTATTCAGGATGTGTTCTTTCCACAAATAAAATAGATTCTGTATCTTATTAAATTACTTTTGAACACCTTCCACTGATCTGCTGTTGTTCTGCGGACTATTATGTTTGCTGCAATGACTGTGAACACTGTGTCCTTACAGTGAAGTTAGTCACTCCCAAAAAATTAATACTATAGATTTTTTGCTTTCCCCCTTCCTTTCCAGATCTGATGAAGGGTCTCGGCCCAAAACATAGACTGTTTATTCCCCTCCGTACATGCTATCTGACCTGCTGAGTTCCTCCATCATTCTGTATCTGTGTCCAACATCTATAGAATTTCTTGAGTTTATAAAGTATTAATAGCTATTACTCATTTCAAGTTTCAAGTTTATTTATCACGTGTACAAGCATGCAGTGAAATGCGTTGTTTGCGTTAACAACAAACACACGCAAAGGTGCGCTGTGAGTTACCTGCAAGTGTCACCACACATTCCAGCGCCAGCATAGCATGCCCACAGTGCTCAGCAGAACAACACATACAGCAACCAGCTACAAAACAAGCCCCATTCCTCCCTCCCTCCCACAGAAAGGGCCAGTAACATCATGAAGCATCCCACCCACCCTGCTCATGGACTCTTTGTCCCCCTCCCATCAGGGAGGAGGCTATGTAGCATCCAAACCAGGTATACCAGACTCAAAAACAGTTTATTTCCCCAGGCAGTAAGGCTAATCAACACCTCCACTCACTAACCCATCCCTCCACACCTCCCAACCACCACTACTTTAACATTTCCTGTCAGTCACCTTAGTACCCACACTCCTGTGCCTAGCACCACTTTATGGATATATAATCAATCTGCAAATATAAGCTTATCTTGTGTATTTATATTTATTGTGTTTTTTGTTATTATTGTGTTACTTATTGCATGGTTTTTGTGCTACGTTGATTCTGGAGCAACAACTCTTTTACACTTTACACTTGTGTACTGGAAGTAGCATTAAAACAATCCTGAATACATACACAGTTCTCTGCCCCAAGACAGTCCATATTCTTTGACCTTCAACCTCCAACAGACCTGGGCTCAGGCTTGGAATCAGATGTGGGCACACAGAAACTGGGCCTTCAACTACCCCAGCGGACTCGCGAAGATTTGCAGACATGGAGCTCCAGTCAGCAGTCCTCGAAATCCGGTCTTCCATTTTGAACATCGGCCAATTCAAGTACTGAAGAAGTTAGCACCTCTCCATAGATGCTGATTGAACTACTGAATTCCTCCAGCATTGTGTGTGTGTTACACTGAAGAATTTAAATATATTATAATTGTGATTGCATAAATACACTTAGTGACCTCTTCATTAGGTACCTCCTGTACCAAATAAAGTAGCCATTGTGTGTATGTTTGTGGTTTCCTACTACTGTAGTCCATCCACTTCAAGGTTCGACACGTTGTGCATTCAGAGATGCTCTTCTGCACACCACTGTTGTATCACAAATTTATTTGAGTTACTGTCACCTTCCTGTCAGCTTGAACCAGTCTGGCCATTCACCTCTGACCTCTCTCATTAACAAGGCATTTTCACCCACAGAACTACTGCTCACTGGAGGTTGTTTTTGTTTCCCACATCAGTCTCTGAAGACTGTCGTGCATGAACATCCCAGGAGATCAGCAGTTTCTGAGATACTCAAACCACCATGTCTGGCTCCAATAGTTGTTCCACAGTCAGAGTTACTTAAATCACATTTCTTCCCCATTCTGACATTTGGTCTGAAAAACTGAACCACCTAACCATGTCTGCATGCTTTTATGCATTGAGTTGCTGCCAAATGATTGTCTGATTAGATAAGTTATGTTAACGAGCAGTTGTACGGGTGTGCCTAATAAAGTGGCCACTGAGTGTACTTTTACACTCAAAATGCTGGTGGAACACAGCAGGCCAGGCAGCATCTATAGGAAGAAGTACAGTCGACGTTGTGAGCCGAGACCCTTCGTCCTGACGACGGACGAAAGGTCTCGGCCCGAAACATCGACTGTAGTTCTTCCTATAGATGCTGCCTGGCCTGCTGCGTTCCACCAACATTTTGTGTGTGTTGTTTGAATTTCCAGCTTCTGCAGATTTCCTCGTGTTTGGACTTTTACACTGCTAGATTTCTGATTGTACCTTCACTTGTGCCTTGAATCCAGTCTTTTGGTAAAAGGAGTTCAGATCCTACTCCTAATGTTCTAAAGTGCTATGAATTTTGTTCCTTTGTGCTCTTGCTCGAACAAAGAAATTAATTCACTGCCTCTGAAATGTTTTAGGATGTTCTGAGAATGCATACGGCGTTATGCAAATAGAACCTTTCACCCCCTACCACTACTGTCTCTGGAAGGGCAGTGAATTGTTTCACACTTGACTCTTCCCCGAATGCTGAAAGGAAAGTCCTGGTCTAACAGCGGGTCTCTTGGCAGATAATGTGGGAAATCGCAGCTTGAAGCAACTGCGTGCAGCCCGCCTTGTTCAAAAGCTTCTGCTGCATTGTTTGAGTTCTTTGCTCATTCACAGTCAATGCTTAAACAAATTCACAGTTTAAAAATTGATCCCACAAGGAACTTTTAAAATACATGGATGTTTGCTGCCCAGATGGAGGCCATTTGCCTTACTATGTGTGTGGTAGATTGAAACAAATATTAAAGATTAAAGATCAGCTGTATTTGGCACACATACAAAGTAAACGATGGGAAATTTGATAGAAGCATACAAAATCATGAGACATATCGATCGGGGAAATTTAAGCAGGCTTTTTCCACTGAGGTTGGGTGGGTCTTGGTCATGGGTTAAGGGTAAAAGGTGAAATATTTAAGGGGAACACGAGAGGGAACTTATTCACTTAGGCTAGTGAGAATGTGGAACGAGCAGCCAGCGAAAGTGATGATTTCAACATGTAAGAGAAGTTTGGATAGGTACATGGAGGGGAGGGATGATGGAAGGCCATGATCTGGGTGAGGTCGATGGGTCTAGATCAGCATGGATAGATGGGCTGAAGGTCCTGCTTCAGTGTTGTCCTGTTCTATGACTCTACAACTCTATACAGCCAAGTAGTTTGCCAGAAATCAAATTATGTCGGGGGTAGCCTGCAAGTGCAGCCAACATTTTGTGCCCGCAACTCACCAAACCTAACCCGAAATGTTAAGTTTTTTAACTTCAAAACAATAAACTAATTCAAAGGAAGACATGGGTGTCCGAAATGTGAGTCTAACTTTGTATTTACTTTAAGTGAGACATGCACCTATCATGCAGTACTATGCTGACACATGCAATTCATGTATTAATACATAAAAATTGTAATGAATAGTTTAAACAAAGAAGAATGCTTAATCAAACAATATATGTATATACAAGATTACTCAAATATTACTTAAATATTAAATACATAACATTAACCATACATTTGGAATGCGAGAGGAAACCTACGTGGTCACAGGGAGAATGTACAAATTCCTTACAACCAGTGGTAGGAATTGAACCCTGATTAGTGATCGCTGGCATTGTAAAGTGCTTGTGCTAGCTGCTATTCATACCATGCCATCCTAATGCAATACCGAGCTGCAAATGAGAATAGGTCACACAACACTGTTGGCTCATAGTGCTGTAACTGGTAGGCCGCAGCCTTGCAGCACCAGAGTCCCTGGTTCAGTCCTGACATCAGACAATGTCTGTGTGGAGTTTGCAAGTTCTTCCTGTGATCCAATGATCTTCTAGGTGCTTTGGTATCTTTTGACATCCCAAATGCATAAAAGGTTGGTAAATTACTCTATGTGTAGTATCTCAGGACTTATGAGATCTTGGATTGGACCATATGTCCATAAGACATAGGAGTAGAATTAGGCCACTCAGCAGGTCAAATTTTCTCAGCCATTCCATCTTGGTTGATTTATTTTCCCTCTCATCCACATTCTCCTGCCTTCTGTCCATACTCTTTAACACTCTTACAGATCAAGAACCTATCAATACCAGATGATATTGCTCCACAGCCATCTGCAGCAAATTCATCAACCTCTGGCTAAAGGTATTGCTCTTAATCTCTGTTCTAAACAGACACGCTTCATCACTGAGGCTGTGCCCTCTGGTCCTAGCCTCTCCCACTGTAGAAAACATCCTCTCCATATCCACTCTATCTAAGCTTTTCAATATTTGATAGGTTTCAATGAGTTCTCCCTCATTCTTCATACTCCAGCGAGTATAGACCCAGAGCCATCAAAAGCTCCTGAAAAGGCTAACCCTTCCGTTCACAGGATCATTCGGCTGGTGGCACAGTGAGATCAGCGCGGGGCTCGAGAATGGAGGTTCCCAAGTTTGATCCAGCAACAGACCTCTCTCGAGCATGCTCTCCATCTGTGCCGGGTTGATGTCGAGCTCGCAACTCGACCTCGTAAATAGAAACACGGCCACCTCCAGTTTAAATTCCCATGTGGAATAATGTGAAGGATCAAATACCCAAACCTCTTCTGGACCCTCTCCTTTTGGGGACAACATTTTGGGATGAGACCCTTCATCAGGACTGGACTTCAAGAGCCTCAGCCGAAATATCGGCTCTTTATTCCTCTTCATAGATGCTGCTTGACCTACAGAGTTCCTTCAGTTTTTTGTGCGTGTTACTCTGGATTTTCAGTATTTGCAGAATCTCTAGTGTTTATGGTTCCCTAGAGGAATTTTCTATCTGCCATTCTCACTTATCATTATCCTAAATATCCCCTAGCTCCAGACAGCTCGCTAATTTCCTCTGAACAGATAAAACAGCCACTGTCCCAACTATTCTCTCTGTCATTGCTTGTAACTTGTGCTATTAAATGTTCACAGTGCAGTGACAGAGGTAATAGAAGGGGTGGTGGGAGGGGGGATAACTAGAATAGTTGATCAGTTAGTGTGGAGGAAGGCAGGGAGAAGGGATAAAATTATATTTCATTGAATTGAGAACAGATACACTCAGTAGCCACTTTATTAAGTACCTCTTGCACCTAATAAAGTAGTCAATAAGTGTACGTTTGTGGTCTTCTGCTGTAGCCAGTCCACTTCAAGGTTCAATGTGTTGTGCATTCAGAGATGTTCTCTACACACCACTGTTGTAACACATGGTTATTTGAATTGCTTTCACTTTTCTGTTCTGTCTGGCCATTCTCCTCTGACCTCTCACATTAACAAGGCATTTTCACCCACTGAACTGCCACTCACTGGAGTATTTTTTTGTTTTTCACATCATTGTCTATAAGCTCCAGAGACTGCTGTGTGTGAAAATCCCAGGAGATCAGCAGTTTCTGAGATACGCAAACCTCCTTGTCTAGCAGCAACAACCATTCCACAGTCAAATTCCACTTAGATCATATTTCTACCCCATTCTGATGTTTGGTCTGGACAACTGAACCTCTTGACCACGTCTGCATGTTTTTATGCATTGAGTTGCTGCCACATGATTGGCCGATTAGATACTTACAGTAAAGGGCAAGTGTACCTATTAATGCGGACGCTGAATGTAGTTTTCAGTTGTTAAAATTAAAGACACAACTAAGGACTGCATGCAACTGCCAATATGTTTGCACATTTTTGTGAACAGGAGTTTGCAACAATAGCTTAAAGTGATTACGAAAGTGTATCAAAGTCATCATTTTCTGAAACTCGAGCACTCAATCCCTTATTAGCAGTAATGGTAATGTTTCTGTCTTTTGGAGCCATTTATACAAAGATAATCAGAAAAGTAGTTACAGCAAGCCTGGTGCCATCTGCTTTGTCTCTGAAATTCCTTCTGTCTTAGTTTGGCAATTAAGCAAATGCAAATCTGCAAGCTGTCATCATTCACTTTAGAAAGCAAAATGGAAAATGCTTTCAGAGTGAGCTTCCGCAGACCCGTGTTCAATGCCCAGAACAGTTGGTGCAGAGACTTTCTCTCCACGCTGTCTGCCCGCTCTGTCGGCTTTGACCAATAGAGCCTTGCCGTTTACTCTCTTTGAACCTCAGTGCTAACAGCCTGTCCACTGTCCCTGTTTCTGTGTGGAAAATTGCTGTCAACCCAATTGTGTTCAAAGAGGTGTCAATGTTCGTACTGTTCTGAGTTTTTCTTGATGTGTGAAGAACAGAAACAAATTGTTCTTTTTGTGGACAACTTAAACACCTGTGATGATATCAAGGCTGTTTCAGAATCAGAATCAGGTTCAATATCATTGGCATATGTTGTGAACTATCTTTTTTGTGCAGCAGTACATGGCAATAAATAATAAAAAAAACACAATTTACAATATTTTATATATATATATTTTCATATATTATATATACAATTAGTAGTGCAAAAAAAGAAATACATTATATAGTGAGATAGTGCACATGGGTTCATCGTCCATTCAGAAATCTGAAGGCGATGGGGAAGAAGCTGTTCCTAAAGCGTAGAGCGTGTGCTTATGTAAGTACAATTTGTGCGCGCGTTTCATAGAAAGCTCAAAGGATTTGGCACCATTTCCAGCAAAATTCAAACGAGAAGTAAACATGAATAGTGTATTTTGGGAAGTTGAGGCACTGAGATGTGTGGAAGGATGCAGTGATCTTGGAATACAGGTCCATAATTCCTTGAAAGTGTCATCACAGGTAGATAGGATTGTTAAGAGAGCTTTTGGCACATTGGCTTTCATAATTCTGAGCACTGAATACAGAAGTTGGGATGTTATGTTTAATTTGTGTAATATGTGGATGAGGCCAAGTTTGGAGTATTGTGAGCAGTTCTGCTCCCTAACCTGCAGGAAAGAAATTAACAAGATTGAAAGAGTGCAGAGAAAAGTTACAAGGATTTTGCAGGGACTTGAGAACCTGAGATTTTGACTTCCAAGGAACTTGAAGCTGCTGATCACACAGTGAGGACTGTTGTGTGTGTTGTGTTTTGTAACTTCAAAACATTAAACTAATTCAAAGAAAGACACAGGAATCCAAGAATGGGGGCATAGCTTTGTTTTTACTTTAACCAAGATGCTCATGTATCCCATATGCAATTCATGTATTTATGCATATAATTATTTAAATGAACAGGAAAGATTAATGAACCTATATATAAATACAAGATTATTCAAATATTACATACATTAAAAGCACAATACTGTGTTCTCTTGATGATCCCACCCACTATCATTTCCACAACTATGGTATTGTCCCCTCCCTTTATCTGAACAAGCTGTGTCTGACCAATTTTGGGAGGACTTTTACTTTTCACTTTTCAGGCATCTGCAGTATTTGGTGTTGGTTTTGTTTAATTGATCTTAGAGCAGTTTCAAAGGTCAGAACAACACCTGACCTTTGTCAGGAGCTGAATGGCCTGTGCTGTGCTGGAATGTTCTGTGGTCTATGATTGGTTAGATTGGAACTCAGGTGAGATGCTTTTGAGGTGACACAGAATGATGGAGCTCGCAGGTGTGAAGCAGTATCACACATGGACAAAAGGTGCATGTTACCCAGGATGACCCCAGGGTTGGACAGACAGAGCCAGGAGTGGTTTGTCATCAGAAGGAAGGCAGGTGACTGGGGCCAACAACAGAGAGAACATCTGAGTGAGTTTGTATGTATTGTGCATGCATGTATTCATGTACTTCCTCTTCAATGGTAATAATAAGACCATAAGACATAGGAACAGAAGCAGACCATCTGGCCCATTGAATCTGCTCCATCATTCAATCATGGCTGATCTTTTTTCCTTCTCGTCTTCAACCCCGGTTCCTGGCCTTCTCCCCGTAACCTTTGATGCCATGCCCAATCAAGAACCCATCAACCTCTGCCTTATATACACCCAACGACCAGGCCTTCACAGCTGCATGTGGCAACAAATTCCACAACTTCACCACTCTCTGGTTAAAGAAATTTCTCCGCATAACTGTTTTGAAAGGGTGCCCCTCTATCCTGAGGCTGTGCCCTCTTGTCCTAGACTCTCCCACCATCTTTTCCACATCTACTCTGTCTAGGCCTTTCAATATTCAAAAGGTTTCAATGAGAATTCCCCTCATCCTTCTGAATTCCAGCGAGTACACACCCAAAGCCATCAAACGTTGCTGGTATGATAACCCTTTCATTCCTGGAATCATCCTTGTAAACCTCCTCCTGACCCTCTCCAATGCCAGTAAATCTTTTCTAAGATGAGGGGCCCAAAACTGTTCACAATACTTAAGGTGAGGCCATACCAGTGCCTTATAAAGCCTTAGAATCACATCCTCACTCTTGCATTCTAGACCTCTTGAAATGAATGATAACATGGCATTAGCCTTCCTCACCACTAACTCAACCTGCACATTAACCTTTAGGGTGTTCTACATAAGGACTCCCAAGTCCCTTTGCATCTCAGATTCCTGGATTTTCTCCCCATTTAGAGAATAGTCTGCACATTTATTTCTACTACCAAAGTGCATGGTCATGCATTTTCCAACATTGTATTTCATTTGCTACTTTCTTATCCATTCTCCTAATCCGGCTAAGTTCTTCTGTTTCCTACCTGTTTCCTCAACACTACCTGTCCCTCCACCAATCTTTGTATCATCTGAAAACTTGGCAACAATGGAATCTATTCCATCATCTAAATCATTGATATGCAGCATAAAAAGTAGCAGTCCCAAAACCGACCCCTGCAGAACACCACTAGCCACTGGCAGCCAACCGGAAAAGGATCCTTTTATTCCCAATCACTGCCTCCTACCAATCAGCCAATACTCTAACCACGTTAGTAACCTTCTTATAATGCCATGGCTCTTAACTTGGTAAGCAGACTCACGTGTGGCACCTTGACAAAGGCCTTCTGAAATTCCAAATATACAACATCCACTACATCCCCTTTATCTATCCTACTTGTAAACTCTTCAAAGAATTGCAACAGGTTTGTTAGGCAGAATTTTCCCAGAAGGAAACCATGTTAACTTTGTACTATTTTGTCCTGTGTCACCAAGTACTCCATCACCTCATCCTTAACAATTGACTCCAACATCTTCCCAGCCACTGAGGTCAGGCTAACTGGTCTATAACTTTCTTTCTGCTGCCTTCCTCCTTCCTTGAAAAGTGGAGTGACAGTTACAATTTTCCAGAAGAAGGCATATCCTGGGTGATGGGGACCCTTAATGATAGATGCTGCTTTTTTGAGACACTGCCTTTTGAGGATGTCCTCGATGCAGAGGGGGCTAGTGTCCATGATGGAGCGGGCTGTGAGCTTCTGCAGCTTTTTCTGATCCTGTGCAGTGGCCCCTCCAAACTAGACAGTGATGCAACCAGTTAGAATGCTCACCACAGTACACCTGGAGAGATTTGCTTGGCTTAATACCTAACACCTCTTCTAAATTAAATATGGGAGTATCAATGCCAGACAGACAAGCATTTAAAGGTAAACACAAGGGGTTCTGCAGATGCTGGAAATCCAGAGAAACGCTGACAAAATGCTGGAGGAGCTCAGAAGGTCTGACGGCATCTATGGAAGTGAGTAAACTGTTGATGTTTCAGGCCAAGACCCCTCATCAGGAAAGCAGTTAAAGGTCACAAGTCTGCAATGCTGGAAATTCAAGCAACACACACGAAATGCTGGAGGAACTCCGCAGGCCAGGCAGCATCAATGGAAAAGAGAACAATCGATGTTTCAGGCCCAGACCTTTCAGCAGGACTGGAGGAGAAAAGGATGAGGAGTTAGAGTAAGGAGGTGGGGGGAAGGGAGGAAATATCACAAGGTGATCAGTGAAACTGGGAGGGGCAGGGGTGAGGTAAAGAGCTGGGAAGTTGTTTTGGTGAATGGGATACAAAGCTGGAGAAGAAAGGGACTTCACTTCCTCCACCATCAACGCTGCCCTTAACCTCCATTTCGCTCAACTGTCCTCACCCCAGCCTCTCGCCTCCCCACCAGGGATAGGGTTCCTCTTGTCCTCACCTACCACCCTACAACTTCTGCGTCCAGCACAAAATTCTCCATAACTTCCGCCATCTCCAGTGGGATCCTACCATTGAGCACAACTTTCCTTCCCCCTCCCCCCCTCCACTGATATCCCTCCTGGCACTTATCCTTGCAAGTGGAACAAGTGTTACACCTGCCTCTGCACCACCTCCCTCATTACTATTCAGGGCCCCAAACAGTCCTTCCAGGTGAGTCTGTCTGTTGGAGGTCATCTACTGTAACTGGTGCTCCCTGTGTAGCCTCTTGTATATCGGTGAGGTGAGTTTCGATGTAGACTGGGAGACCGCATCGCTGAAAACCTACGCTCTGTCCACCAGAAAAAGCTCTTCACTTCACCCTCCCCTCTCCCAGTTTCACCCATCACTTTGTGTTTCTTCATCCCCTCCCCCACCCATATCTAACTCTGACTCCTCATCTTTTTTCACCAGTCTTGCTGAAAGGTCTGGGCCCAAAACATCATCTTTTTACTCTTTTCCATAGATGCTGCCTAACCTGCTGAGTTCCTCCAGCACTTTGAGTGTGTTGCCAGCATTTAAAGGTGTTAGCTTCAACCTGGCAGATTATTTATTGCTGTATCCCCGCACATGATGGCCTTTGTTTCCTATAAATGCCCCAAAACTTCCTTACTGCGTCAGCTCACCTATCATAGAAAATTGTAGAGTTGTGGACACAGCCCTGTCCATATTTAGCAAAAATATTTAACTTCTTTTTAACAAAAATACATGTTGAAGTTGTATAAAGTGTTGGTGGGGCCTAATTCCACATGCTGTGTGCAGTTTTCGTCACCTACTGACGGCAAGGATGTAAACGAGTTTGAAAAAGTACAGAGAAAATTTACAAGGGTGTTGCTGGGTCTGGAGGACCTGAGTTAGAAGGAAAGGTTGAATAGGTTAGGACTTTATTCTTTGGAACGTAGAAGACTAAGAGGAGATTTGATTGAGCTATTCAAAATTATGAGTGGTATAGATAGAGTAAATGCAAGCAGGCTTTTCTAGAGGTTGGGTGGGACTATAATCAGAGGTCATGGGTTAAGGGTGAAAGGTGAAAGGCTTAAGGGGAGCAAGAGAGGAAACTGCTTCACTCAGAGGATCACGAGAGTGTGGAAGGTGCTACCAGCACATGGCACATGCAAACTCAATTTCAATGTCTAAGAGAAGTTTGAATAGGCACAGGAATCGTAGGGATGTGGAGGGCTATGGTCTCAATGCAGGTTGATGGGAATAGGCAGTTTAAATGGCTCAACATGGACTAGATGGGCTGAAGGGTGTGTTTCTGTGCTGTACTTTTCTATGACTCTATGTGACAGTAATAAACCAATTACCAGTTACCAGGTAACCATCATCTCTATTTCACTTAAAGGAATCAGCACTTTTCAGTATTATCCAAAGTGTGCCATGGTAGTGTAACAGCACAATGCTTTTACAGATCATAGCGTCAGAGTTCAGAGTTCAATTCTGACATCATCTGTAAGGAATCTGTACGTACTCCCCATAGAATGAGTGAGTTTCCTCTCCAAAGGTGTACTGATTAGTAGCTTAATTGGTCATTGTGTATTGTCCTGTGATTAAGCTCGGGTTCAATCAGGGTTGTCAGGGGCTTCTGGGTGGTGCAGTTCAAAGGGCTGGAAGGGCCCTAATCTGCGCTGTATCTTTAGATAAATAGTTAAAGTTGTTCTGACATGTTGCTACAGAACAAAAAACTACATCTACTCCACAGTTACCTGGCAAAAGACAGCTCCAGGTAATCTGCCCCTGTAATGTTGACTCTCCGAGGAATCGGTATGGAGAGGACCAGGATGAACTCCTCTACTTTCCTTTAAAGTTAAACTATCGCCTTGGGATCTTCATCTGAAAGGTAACACCTCTCAGAAGCATAATTAGATGTAATATCACTGACAAATGTCATGAAATTTGTCAGTTTGTGGCAGCAGTTACAGCACAATAAATAAACTATAAATTACATATATATGAATACATATATATAAGACAGCAAAGATAATCAGTTAGCGTTCATGCCCATTCAGAACTCTGGTGATGGAGGGGAGGAAGCTGTTCCTGAATCGCTGAGTGTGTGCCTCCTCCCTGATGGTGGCCATGAGAAGAAGGCATGCCCGGGGTTGCAGGGATGCTTAATGATGGATGCTGCCTTTCTGAGGCATCACCTTTGGAAGATGCCCTCCATGCTGGGGAGGTTAGTGCCCATGATGGAGCTGGCTGGGTTTGCAACCTTCTGTGGCGTTTTTCAATCCCGTGCACCAGCCAGCGATACGACCATTCAGATTGCTCTACACGGTTCATCCACGGAAACTCGCTCAGGTTAACCCCTCATGTGCAAGGCAGTACCACTCACCGAGCCACTCTCCCCTCTGGGTTGTACCAAAGCTTCTGACAGGATTATTGGTCTCAGCAGGTGGGACGTGAGCCCAGCACTTGCCAACTAGTAAATGTGGGTGTTACCAACTAAGCACTCCTGGCACGCTTCAATTCATTCAGCTGTTTCCTCGAACATTCATGGTATAGGTGTGATGGTGTAAAATTAAACACCATCCCACACCTGGCCACTAGGTGTACTCTGTACTCAATGCGACATCTGGACTCACCGAGCTCTTGACTTTAACCTTTGTCTTTAGTGACCTCTAGGTGTCCATGTCATTAAGCTGGGGTGTATGAAGTGTCCAGGGAAGAGTTACATTTCTGATGAAGGGGCAGCTCACTCACCTCTCGTCCTCACCACTCAACTCTCACCTGTGGCTCCAAGTAGCTGTTCACATGCGACAGCGGCCACATGGCACCAGAGGTGGGCTAAACCAGGTGAGGGTAGTTGGTGGGCCTCATTTTCTGTGAGAAAGGGACATGCCTAACCTAGCATATGAAGTCAGCTCTGGCAGACTGGGCAGATGAGATCAATAATAAGAAACAACAGCTAGGAAGGTGGTACTGCAATGTTTCGTGGAGAGTGAAGTCATGACAAGGCACAGAAGAAGTAATGGTTGTCTACTGCCACCAAGGAAGACCCCAGTTTGTGATGATTTTACTTGTAACACTCTACCCTGATTTCTACGGTCAAAAGAATGGAGCTCCCCCAATGCAAGGGCTTTTCCACCTTAAGAACCCTCCTGCACAGGTCTCCTGTCATTATTGGATACAATGCGTAACCAACAGAGGCAAGTTAACCAACCAGCCAGCAAGCCTCAGGAATGTGGGAGGAAACTGGGGTGCCTGGGGAAACCCACATGTTGTCAAGGGGAATGTGTAAACTCCACATGTCTTGGATAATACTGGTGAACAACTCTTTTAGTCCGGATGTCAGAAGACAAGTTGGAGGGAGTCATGGCAAGCAAGTCCATTTTTTCAAATTTCATTTTTATTTATTTTATTAAGAGATACAGCATGGTAACAGGCCATCCTGGGCCAATAAACCCACACTGTCTCATTACACCTATGGAGTGCACCATCCCGTTAACCCAATTGGAGGTGCTCAGTAGTCTTGTGGTGAACATATCACTACGACAACATTTAGGTTCAATTCCCACCACTGCCAGAAAAGAGCTTGCGCGTCCTCCCTTTGACCACGTTTCCTCCAGGTGCTCTCTTTTCTTTCAACATTACAAAGATTTCTCACGTCTGGGTACCTCAAGGGTGATCTCATTCAGCACAGATCAATGGATGCGATTAAATATTCCTACTTCTGTCTGGTACAGCTGAGAATCACAACTGCTTCCAAGGTCTGTACAGTTAATAAAGACGTGTTAATGCAATTGAACAACCTATCGCTGCTTAAGACTGACGGAAACAAAGCTGATTGTGGCCGCACTTCTCACCAGATTCCTCGTAGGAAACGTGGCTGCAGGTCAAGGATACAAATATGTTTAAGGAAATGGGATTTTAGAATCCCAATGCTGATCAACTTGCAGGTGAGCGTACAGTCTCCAGTAAATGAGACTGAAAATCTCAAGTTAGGGTGCTATATCAGAGGGACATTAGGATCGCTTGCATCCTTTGTTTCATGGGATCCTGCTTAACTCCTTCCATACCAGACACAGTGATTCAGATTGACGGGTTCACTATACACTATCAGGATAGGACTGTTGAGTCTCTCTAAAGCAGGGGTGGAGGTGTATTCCTCATGATCAACTCCTCTAGGTGCACAAACGTATCAGTAATGTTCCAATTCTGCTCACAAGACCTTGAATATCTCGCAATTAAATGCCATCCATTTTACCTGTCCCGGGAGATTTCAGTAATCTTTTTGGTAGCGGTATACTTTTCACCTCAGGCCAATGTCAAACAGGTTCTAGATGATCTGAGCAATGAGGTCAACATGTATAAAACTCTGACGATTTCACCATCATTTTGGAGGATTTGAACCAGGCCAGGCAGAAAAAGTCACTAAATAATCACCATCAACAAATCACTTGTAGCACCAGAGGAAACAACACACTGGACCACTGTTACACCACCATCAAGAATGCCCACCATGCTATTCCACGCCCTCACTTTGGAAACTCTGATCACCTGGCTATACTTCTACTCCCTGAGTATAAGCAGACACTGAAAACAGTGAGGACCAAGAAGGTATGGACAAGGGAAGCACAGGAGCACCTACAGGACTGCTTTGAATTGGTGGACTGGACTGTATTCAGGGATTCATCTTTCAATCTGGATGAGTATGCTGCAGTTGTTACCGACTTCATTAAAACCTGTGTGGATGAGTGTGTGCCTACAAAACCTTGCTGTACATTCCAAACCAAAAGCTGTTAATGAACCAGGAGGTACGTTGTCTTCTGAGGGCTAGATATGTGGCAGTTAAGTCTGGTAATCCAGGTCTGTACCGAAAAAAAACTGGTATGAATTGTAGAGGCCTATTTCAAGAGCATAAAATCAATTCCAAGCAAGGTTGGGTGACAACTCTGTCAGGGTTAGCAAGACATTACCTCCTGCAAGGCAAAACCCAATAGCATGAATGGCAATGATGCTTCACTACCAGATGAGCTCAACGCCTTCTATGCCCACTTTGAAAGGGAGAATATAACTACAGTTGTGAAGATCCCTATGCCCCCTAGCGACCCAATGACTTCTGTCTTGGAGGCTGATGTCAGGCTATCTTTAATGAGGGTGAACCCTTGCAACGGAGTACCTGGTAAGGCTCTGAAAACATGCCAGTCAACTAGCAGGAATATTCAAGGACATTTTCAACCTCTCACAGCTACGGGTAGAAGTTCCCACTTGCTTCAAAAAGGCAACTATCATACCAGTGCCTAAGAAGAGTAGTGTGAGCCGCCTTAACCACTATTGTCCAGTTGCACTTACATCATTATTGGTGAAATGCTTTGAGAGGTTGGTCATGGTTAGAATGACCTCCTTCCTCACCAAGGAACTGGACCACTGCAATCTTCCTATTATCACAATAGGTCTATGGTGGATGCAATCCCAATGGATCTTCACAAAGCCTTAGACCACCTGGACAATACAAGCACCCATGCCAGGATACTGTTCATCGACTATAGCTCAACCTTTAACACCATCATTCATATAACTCTGATCGATAAGCTACAGAACCTTGACCTCTGTACCTCTCTCCATCTTTAGATCCTTGACTTCCTAACCAGAAGACCACAATCTGTGTGTATTGGTGAGAATATATCCTTCTCGCTGACAATCAACACTGGCGTGTTGTGCTTAGCTCACTTCTCTACTCCCCCTGTATCCATGACTGTGTGGCTAGGTATAGCTCAAATGCCATCTATCAATTTGCTGATCATGCAACCATTGCTGGTGGAATCTCAGATGGAGATAAGAGGGCATACAGGAGTAAGATATACCAGCTAGTTGAGTGGTATTGCAGCAAAAACCTTGCACTCCTTGTCAGTAAGATGAAAGAGCTGATTGTACACTTCAGGAAGGATAGGTGAAGGAACACATACCAATCCACATAGAGGGATCAGAAGTGGTGAGAGTGAGCAATTTCAAGTTCCTGTGTGTCAAGATCTCTGAGGATCTAACCTGGTCCTACATATCATTACAGCTATAAAGAAGACAAGACAGTGGCTATATTTCATTAGGAATTTGAAGAGATTTGGTTTGTCACCTAAAACATTTGTAAACTTTGATAACTATACTATGGAGAGCATTTTAACAGGCTGCTGAACTGTCTGGTATGCAATGTGGGGGGGGGGGGGCTACTGCACAAGATCAAATTAATGTACAGGAAATTGTATAATTAATCAGCTCCTTCTTGGGTACAAGCCTCCGTACTATCCAAGACGTCTTCAAGGAGCGGTGCATCAGAAAGGGGACATCCATTATTAAGAACCCCCTTCATCCAGGACATGTCTTCTTCTCACTTTTACTGTCAGGAAGCCTGAAGGCACAGACTCAGTGATTCAGAAACAGCTTCTTCCCCTCTGCCATCTGATTCCTAAATGGATATTGAACCCATGAACATTACTTCATTTTTTAATGCATTATTTCTGTTTTGCACTTTTTTTATATATTTGCACAATTTTAACTATCAGGGTAATTGATTTGCTTTTTTTTCCCTTTCAATATTATTATGTATTACATTGAACTGCTGCTGCTAAGTTAACAAATCTCATGACGCATGCCAATGATAATAAACCTGATTCTGATTCTGACTCCGAGATGTACAGGTCAGGGTTAATGAGTTGAGGGTATGGTATGTTGACACTAGAAGCATAGCGACACTTGCAGAATGCCCCATCACAATCTTTGTTGATTTGATTTGAACCAAATGACACATTTAACATACATGTGTAAAGCTGATCTTAACTTTAAACTATTAACTTATAAGTCTTTGGAACGTAAGATGAAACCAGAGAACCTGGAGGAAACCTACATAGTCATGGGGGAAATGTACAAACTCTACAGACAGTGACAGAATCGAACTGGCACTGGAGCTGCATTATGCTGTTACACTAACAACTTTGCAGATCTCCTCAGAAGTTTGTGAAGATTTGGCATAACTAAAACTGTGATGAACTTCTATAGATACGTGGTGGAGAGTATACTGACTGGTTACATCACAGCCTTGTATGCAAACACCAATTCCTTTAGATGGAACTTCCTACAAAAGTAGTGGCTGTGGCACAGTCCAACATGGCTAAAGCCCTCCCCACCACTGAGCGCATCTACACAAAGCATTGTTGCAGGAAAGCAACATCCATCATTAAGGACTCACACCAGCCAGGCCATGGTCTCTTCTTGCTGCTGCCATCAGGAAGAAGGTGCAGAACCTCACGATCCACACCATCAGGTTCAGGAATGGTTATTACGCCCTAACCTTCGGGCTCTTGAACCAGAGATGATAACTTCACTCACCCAATCACTGAACTGTTCCCACAAACAATGGACACACTTTCAAGGACTCTTTTTCTCATGTTCTCAACATTAATTGATTATTGATTTATTATTATTAATTTTTATCTTTTGTATTTGCACATTTGTCTTTTGCACACTGGTTGTTTGTCCGTATTTTTGGGCGCCATCTTTCATTGATTCTATTGTACTTCCTGTTTACGTGCAAGAACAGGAATTTCAGGGTTATATATATACTTTGATAATAAATTTACTTTTAAGTGTGGGATAACTCTCACATTTTTGTTCTATATTACAAGCAAGAAGTGGTGGGAATAATTGCTGAGTCAGGCATTACACATTGGGAGAGCAAAGAGTCAGTTACAGAGAGTCACAGCAAAGAAACAGCTCTCTTGGCCCAACTTGGCCTTTCCAACCATGGTTCCCAACTAATCTAATTCCATCTGCTCATACTTGGCCCATATCCCTCTAAACCAGGGTTCCCAAACATGCTCATGCCCTGAACCTCTACCATTAGCTGAGGGGATCATGCACCCCAAGCTGGGAACCCCTGCTCTAATCTTTCCCTATTCACATACCCATCCAAGTGTCTTTTGAATGTTGTTATTAACCTGTCTCAGCCACTTCCTCTGGCAGCTCATTCCAAATACTGACCACCTTCTAGGTGAAAAGCTTTCCCCTCAGATTCCTATTAAATCTCTCCCCTCTCACCTTAAATTCATGTTCTCTGGTTCCCAGCAACCCTGAATAAAGACAAGACCCTGTCTGTGCTCCTCATATGTCAGACCGTAAGGACTCTGCAATATCTGTACTCTGCATATCTCAGATCATTGTTTTATTCAGAGGTACAAAACAATAATGGGACCTTCCTACCCAATGAGCCCGCACCACCCAGTTACACCCATATGACCAATTATCCTACTATCCTATACGTCTTTGGGATGTGGGAGGAAACTACACAGGCAAGGCAAGGATGTACAAACTCCTTACAGACAGCGGTGGGAATTGAACCTGGGTCTCTGGTTCTGTAAAGCACTATGCTATTGTGTCACTCACAACAGTTTTTTTTCTTTTTCTAGATATATAATGCAGAACAGGGCCCAACAAACCACAGCTCCCAGCAACCCCTGGTTTAACCCTAGGTTAATCACAGGGTAATTTACCATCACTAATGAACCCAATTAACCTACTAGCAGCATTTGGACTGTGTGAGGAACCAGAACACCCAGAGAAAGACTGCACACTCACGAGAAGGATATATAAACTTCTTAAAGACAGCACTGGAATTGAACTCTGAATTCCGATGCCCTGACATGTAATAGTGTTTCCTAAATGCCATACTGCCATGGCACCCCAAGGCCTTTGTAGCATAACAAATAGCAAAGTTCAGGCATTCAAACTCATGACATAGCAATAAAAGATTATTGTCTCCAGGTGACTAGTTGTATTCAGCTCCATTGTCCACACCATCTTTCACATTGTATGTGCCTTCACTTTCAAGCTTTTGCTTCAAACTATCAACAGATTGTACTTCCAAAAGCTAATTCAGGCTGAGCATTCTAAATCTTGTCAAATCTTTGGGTCCATCTCAGACACAGCCTTCTCCACCAGTGACAGCAACAACTGATGCCATCTCAAGAAGGTAGCATCTACTTTCAATGATCTGCTCTATCTGGGACATGCACCATCCTCACCATTACCATTGGGTAGAAGCTACAGGAGCCTGAAGTCCCAAATCAGCAGGTTCAGGAGCAGCTGCACAAGACAAATCCTACCTCAGCAATGGAGCACAATAGACCACTGTGGACTCATCTCTGATTGCACTACGGTCTTTACCACATAAAGATCTAACTGGTACGTATTTGGGCTTACAACATGAGGCCATAAGATTTAGGAGCAGAAGTACGCCATTTGGCCCATTGAGATTGTTCTGCTATTCCATCATGGCTATTTTCTTATCCCCCTTCAACCACGTTCCCCTGCCTTCTCCCCATAACCTTGGACAGCCTAACCAATCAAGAACCTATCAACTTCCACTTTAAATATACCTAATGATTTAGCCTCTTCAGCAGCCTGAGACAGATTCACCATCCCCGGCTAAAGAAATTCCTTCTTATCTGTGTTCTAAATGTATGTCCCTCTATTCTGAAGCTGTGCCCTCCGGTCTTAGTCTCTCCCACTATAGAGATCATCCTGTCCACATCCATTCTATCTAGGCTTTTCAATATTTGATAGGTTTCAATGAGATTCCACTCCCTTCATCATTCTTTTAAATTCCCCCCCCCCCTCATTTTTGAACAATTTTCTTTCTCTCTCTCTCTTCACTGTCTTTTACAATTTATGTTCTGTGTTGTGTCTACATGCCTCTGTCATTGCTGTAAGCAAGTTTTTCATTGTACCTGTTCCTCACTGGACTTGTGCACAAGACAATAAACTCGATGAGTTGATTTGAACAAATTCTCTACCATTTGCCTCAATGTCTCTCATCAATAACTTGAAGTCTCTGCAGTCTGGTTACTCACCCGTTTATTAATGTGAAGAGTCATTGGGAGGATAATGCTGAGGAGTTTTTTTTGTGGGAATGCAGAGCCAAGTAGAGAGGCAGGGGTCAGGGTAAAGTGATTAAAGTACTTTGGGGATAACTGTTCAAGTGATGATGAGCTTGACATGAAACAAAAGATAGATTTGGAGGAGCTGCAGTTGGTTACAGAGAATGCCCAGAGGATCTGTATGATTTAGAATCTGATGTTATTAAACTTAATGTTGATGCCAGAGGCTTCTGAAGTTCACATTACCAAACCTCGAGCGAAATGCTCCAGCAGCAGAATCTACAACCAACATTTCCCTGGATTGATGAGGCTGCCTCAAGGATAAGGGAGCTGGATTTAGCAGTGTAAATGCTGGTTGAGCTCAGGGGACCAGTATCTGGAATCTGAGTTATAACAAGGACAACACAGATTACTAACTCAGCGGTTTTGGTGGTTGCTGAGTCGTGCATGTTTGAAACATCAGTGATCACTGTCAGCTCGTTCAACTACAGCACCCTTGCCTTGAGCCAGACTGTTCTGGATTTGTCCCATTCAGACACCCAAATACAACATTAAGCCTCGTGGAGGAGATGCTTTTCAATGAGACCCTCTCTGTCCTCTTGGATATGTCCCATGGCGCTATACTAAGGACAAGTAAAAGAGTGAGTAGTGGTGCTAATAAATCTAGTACAGCTAATAGAGGTGGCTGATCAAGAATCAAGGATCAACTTGATTTGCCATATACCTTTACATGTGTTATGAATTTGCTGTGGTGTGATGGTTAGGGTATGACTTGCAACAAAAGTACAACATTCAACAATTATAAAGAATAAATGATGATATAGAAAAACAAGTTAGAGGTTGAAGTATGGATATGGAGTAAAAAGTGCATAAGCATTATATAAAAATAAATTTTGAATTACAGATGTGAGATAAAGGTCCATAAAATTCAAAAATACCAGCATGTATGTATTTACAGTGTAAACAACATTATAAAAAGTGGTTTGAAGTGTTTATGGTGTAATGCAGTGACTGGGGTAGTAGATAGACGGGGTTTGGGCTGTGTAAATAGAGTGGTGGATTAGTTCAAAGTAAATCTTACTATCAGAGTTCATGTGCTGTATGTCACCACATACAGCTCTGAAATTCATTTTCCTCTGGGCATACTCAGCACGTCTACAGAACAGTAGCTATAACACAATCAGCTGCCTGGGAGAAGAAACTTCTAAGGCATGAAACTCTGGTTTAATAACCCTATAGTGCTGTCCGGGATGGAGCTTTTGGAAGAGGCATTGGCAGGGCGGGTAGTATCCGTAGTTTTTCCTGCCCACCTCTTTGTCCTGGATGCATGCAAGTCCAGCAGTAATGGTAGACTGCAGCCTGTGACCTTCACCGCTTACGTGACAGTGATATATTGTGTGAGGATGCTGTACCAAAGCCAGACAGAAATGGCTGATGTGAGGATGCTCTTAATGATGACAGTGTAGGACTGCACAGAGCATGCTCTGGGGAAGCTGGAATTTTACCAGCTGCCACCAGACGTACATCTTCAGCCAAACCTTTTTATTAATGAAGGGGATATGGTTCACCAGATGAGGTCTTAAGAAATAATGACGGCCAGGAAAATGAACATTGAAGTGGTGCTACCTGTAGAGTCGTATGTTGAGCTGCTAGAGTTGCTGCCTCACAGCTGCAACTACCTTGACCAGTCTCCTAGTACAATAAGATGGACTCTTGATCTCCTCTGAGCTCATGGACCACTTGTTTCCTCCTCCTGAAGTCAATAATCAGCTTCTTGGTCCTGCTGACAGTAAGTAAGAGGTTGTTGTTGTGGCACCACTCAGGCAGATTTCCCTCTCCCTCCTGTATGCGGATTCATCACTACCTTTGATTCAGCCTTTGACTATAGTATTGTCAGCAGCCTTGAATATGAGCTTGGAGCTACATTTAGCCACACATTCATAATTATAAAGCGAGTAGAACAGAGAGCTAAGCACACAGCCTTGTGGTGCACCAGGGCTGACGGATATCATTGAGAAAATGATGTTGCCAATCCAAACTGACAGGGTTCTGCAGGTGTGGAAATCGAGAATCTAATTGCACAAGTAGGAATTGAGGCCAAAGTCTTGAAGTTTATTGATTAGTTTTGATGGTATGGTATTATTGAACGCTGAGCTGTGGTCAATAAAAAGCCTCCTGATGCATACATCTTTGCTGTCCAGGTGTTCCAGGGTTGAGTGAAGAACCAATGAGATGGCATCAGTTATGGACCTGTTGTACCGGAAGGCAGATTGGAGAGGATCCAAGTCGCTTCTCAGGCAGGAGCTGATATTTTCAATCACCAACCTCTCAAAACACTTCATCACAGTGGATGTGAGTGCTACTGGATGATAGTCATTGAGGCAGATGACCACGTTCTTCTTCGGCACTGACTTAATTGAAGCCTTCCTCAAGCAGGTGGTTACCTCAGACTGCTGAAGCAAGAGGCTAAAGTTTTCAGTGAACACTCCAGCCAGCTAATCAGCATAGGTCTTTAGTACCTGGCCAGGTACACTGACTGGGCCAAATGCTTTTCATGGGTTCACCCTCTGAAGGCTGCTTGTACATCAGCCTCAGAGACTGAAATCACAGGATCATTGAGGGCTGTGCAAGTTTGTGATGGTCCCTCCGTGTTTTGAGCACAGAAAGCATTGAGCTCATCTAGAGGCATAGCTCTATTGTTGCCTATATTGCTTGAGGTAATGGTATTCAAGCCCTGCCACAACTGTTGAGCATCCTTTGTTGATTCAAGTTTAGTCCAGAATTGACACTTTGCAGTGAGCTGGCTTTCCGGAGATCGCACTGCATCTCCTGCAACTCCCTTGGTTGCCAGGCTTGAGGGCTTTGATCCGGCTCTCAGCAGAGTACAGATCTCATGGTTCATCCAGGGCTTCTTGTTGGGGAAGACTTTGAATGACTTTATGGAGAGACACTCATCTACATCTGTTGTTATAAACCCGTGACAACAATGGTGTATTCCTTCACAGATGAGACCTTGAACATGGATAACTCCGCCGACTCGAAGCAGTGCCGAAGCTGCTCCTCTGCTTCCCATGACCACCCCTTTATTGTCCCTGTCTCTGGAGCCTTGCTCTTCATCTTCTGCTTTATGCAGGAAGGAGAAGGACAGCTAAGTCACAAACTAGAGAAAATCTGCAGATGCTGGAGATCTGAGCAAGACACACAAAATGATGGAGGAACTCAGCAGGTCAGGCAGCATCTATGGAAAAAAGTACAATTGATGTTTCAGGCTGAAACCCTTTGGCAGGGCAGCCTAGTGATCAGGGTTGTATATAGTGACATGTATGTACTTAGATAATAAAATTTACTTTGAATTATGCTGTGTTACTTCCACTGCTTAGTCATACCCTAATCACTGGAGTTTAACAACATGATAGTCACTTCCATCACTTTGCACTAAGATAGACTCTATTTGTACTAATTCAACGCTCGAATTTCAAAAATGAAAAAAAATAGAAAATGGAGAGCTATGTAGGAGGGAAGGATTAGATTGATGTTAGAGTAGGTTGAAAGGTCAACATACTATAGTGGGCCAAAGGGCCTGTACTGTGCAGTAACATTCTATGCTCTAAAGTAAATTTATTATCCAAGCATATATATGTCATGTTATTCTACTACCTTGATATTCATTTTCTTGCAGGCATTTACAGGAAAATATACAATAGAAATTACAAAAACTTCTCTTGTCAGCAAAGGTAGTGTTCTTCTGACTTTAGAATTATCTCTTCCTCTTTGGAATTTACATTGCAACTTATCCTGCTGACTGGAATTTTGTCCTATCATCAGCCTTTCCTTGCTAGCAGCAAGGCTTTGCATCACTAAAGACCGATAAACAAGCAATGTGCAAGAGAAGACAAATTGTGCAAATGAATAATAAGAACCCGAGTTGCAAAGGGTCTTTGGAAGTGAGTATGGAGGTAGAATCAGTTCAGTATTGAGGTAAGTGATGTTATCTATGCTGGCTCAGGAGCCCGAATGGTGTAGGGTAATAACCGTAATAACCAAGAGAAAATCTGTAGGTGCAGGAAATCTGAGCAACAGACACAAAATGCTGGAGGAACTCAGCAGGCCAGGCAGCACCAATGGGAAAAAAGTACAGTTGATGTTTTGGGTCAAATCCCCTTCAGCAGGACTAGAGTAAAAATGTTGAGGAGTAGATTTGAAAGGTGGGGGGAGGGGAGAGAGAAACACCATGTGATAGTGAAACTTGGAGGGGGAGGGATAACAATGATTTCTCAAACTTCCAGTAATGCCTCCCCTCCTCCACCATTTCCCATCCCCTTGTCCCTCTCTCATGTTATCTCCTTGCCTACCCATTGCCTCCCTCTGGTGCTCCTCCCTCTCCTCTCTTTTCTTTCTTCCATGGACTTCTGTCTCTTTCACCAATCAACTTCCTAGCTCTTTGCTTCATACATCCCCCTCCAAGTTTCACCTGTTGCCTGGCATTTCTCTCTCCCTTCACCCCACCTTTCAATTCTACTTCTCAGGTTTTGGCCCAAAAGTCGACTGTTCTTTTTTCCTGGCCTAGATGCTTCCTGGCCTGCTGAGTTTCTCCAGCTTTTTGAGGGTAATAACTGTTTCTGAGCCTGGTTGTGTGGGACCTGATCTCCGGTACTTCCTGCCCAATGGTTGTAGCCCTCCATGAAAATGTACTCAATGATGGAGAGGGCTTTGTCTGCGATGTACTAGCCTTTATCCACCACTTTCTGTAGCTGTATGCATGTTCCTGAACCTGGCAGTATGAGACCTAAGGCTTCAGTACTTTCTGTCCGATAGTAGTAATGAGAAGAGGGCACAGCCTGGATGTGGTAACTGGTTCTACAAACAATTGGCTGCTAACCCTATCAGCAGCGTAGCCCCATTGCATCCCTCTCCCAATCCAAATTCAGGCACTTCAGCTTTAAGAAATACAGGGAAGATGTAAGTAAATTTTACAAGGGTGTTGCCGGGTCTGAAGGACCTGAGTTCTAAGAAAAGATTGAATAGGTTAGGACTTTATTCCTTAGAATGTAGAAGACTGAGAGGAGGTTTGATTGAGGAATACAGAATTATGAGGGGTACAGATAGGATTAATGCAAGCAGGCCTTTTCCACTGAGGTTGGGTGGGACTACAACTAGAGGTCATGGATTAAGGGTAAAAGGTGAAAAGTTTGAGGAGAACGTAAAGGGAAACTTCTTACCTCAGAGGGTCATGGGAGCGTGGAATGTGTTTGCACCACAGATGGTGCATGTGAGCTTGATTTCAATGGTTAAGAGAAGTTTGGATAGGTATGTGGATGGTAGGGGTATAGAGGGCTACAGTCCCAGTGCAGGTCGACAGGGTAAGCAACTTAAATAGTTCAGCAGAGACTAGATGGGTCAAAGGGCCTTATTCTGTGCTATACTTTGCCATGATTCTCTAATTCTTTTGAAAATATGTATAGTTTTTTTCCGTCACTGATGGACAACTCAAATTTTGAAAACCAATTTAGTGTTTTAGAAATATGTTATGTTTATAATTCCATCACTTCAAGTTTAGTTTCATAAGATTTGAACAAAATTAGAAAATAGGCATTGCATTTTACCAACCCTGAATCTATTAGGTAAATGCACTGGCGCACATCATGTAATCACACGCTAGGGCAGCATCCCCTAATGCATTTTAAACTCCTTCCACAATAGTCAGAGAGAAGACTGATATAACAATTAATGAAAAGAAGACACAGCCTGCTGGAGGAACTCAGCTGCCTTAGCCATATCTGTTGAGTGGGTCGGAGGAAGAATTGTCAACGTTTCCTTTGCCCCCCCACAGATCAGGAAATGTCAACAATTCTTTTCCTCCCACAGACGCTCTCGATCCATTAAGTTCCACAGCAGATTGTTTGCTGCTCTAAATTCCAGCATCTGCAGTCTTCTGTGAAAAAAAAACTCTTAAATTGGGTTATTTATTTCTATGTTATTACTGGAGGGATATATTCCTGTGCAGGTACCCTGAAGAAGCCTTTTTCCCTTCTTTAAACTTGCACCAAGGCTTCTTAAGAGACAGGACAAACACAGTCCATCACAAACAAAGACCTTCCCACCACTGAGCACATTTACATGGAGCACTGCCACAAGAAGGCAGCATCTGTCATTAAAGACCAGCACTATCCAGCCCACGCTCACTTCTTCACACTACTGTCATCGAGTGGAAGAGCTACAGCAGCCTCAGGTGTCCAACCACCAGGTTCAGGAACAGTTACACACACACACAATGCTGGAGGAACTCAGCAGGCCAGGCAGCATCTATGGAAAAAAAGTTCAGCCGACATTTCGGGTCGAAACCCTTCGGCAGGACATCTTGTTCAGGAACAGTTATTACCCTACAACCATCAGGTTCCTGAACCAGTGAGGATAGCTACAGTCACCTCAACACTGAACTAATTCCATAACTTACAGATTTATTGTCAAGGACTCTTCTACTCGTGCTTTCAGATTTGTTTTTCATTTACACAACTTGTCTTCTTTTTGTACATTGTTTGTCAGGATTTGCTTATAAGACGCATAAGATCATAAGACATAGGAGCAGGAGTACGCCATTTGGCCCAGCAAGTCTGCTCTGCTGATCCATTTTCTCTCTCATCTCAAAACTTCCTGCTTTCTCTCTGTATCCCTTCATACCCTGACTAATCAGGAATATATCAGCCTTTGCCTTAAATATTCCCAATGATGGCTTCCACAGCCCCCTGTGGCAATGCATTCCACAGAGTCATCACTCTCTGGTGAAATAACTACAACACTTCTGCATTCTAAATGGTTGTCCCTCTATTTTGAGACTGTGTCCTCTGATCTTGGACTCCCCCACCATAGGAAACATCCTCTCCACATCCACTCTGTTGAGGCCCTTCAACATTCAATAGGTTTCAATGAGATTTCCCCCCCCCCCCACCCCCACCTCATTCTTCTGAATTCCAGTGAGTACAGGCCCAGAGCCATCAGACACTTTCATTCCTGGATTCATTCTCGTGAACCTCCTTTGAACCCTTTCCAAGGTCAGCACATCCAGCACAGCCCACAACTGCTCACATTACACGAAGTGAGGCCTCACCAGCAACATTACATCCTTGCTTTTTTATCCTAGGACTGTTGAAATGAATGCTACATATTTAACATTCATGTACATCTTTTTTCATTGATTCTCTCGTATCTCTTTATTTACCCTATAAATGCCTGCAAGATAATGATTCTCAGTGTAGGACGTGGTAACCTATATGTACCATGATAATACATTTACTTTGAGCTTTGGAGTTTACACGCACACAGATGGTGTGCATTGCAAAGTGACCTACGTGATAGCCTCTTTATTCATACCACCCAGTCTGTTCTGTTTCTCCTCACACTTCCAACTGTAGCCAGATTGCAGGAGACTGGGTGTGAACACATTGTTTATTCAAGATGGCATGCTAGCACTTACTCCATTGTGATCGATGCACAGTCCCTCACTGCGCCTGAGGGATAGCAGCCAAGGAGCTGGATAACTTCATAATCATTCCACTTAATCTAGGGCATGCAATCACACAACGTACACTCACTTGCTTGAGTCAACATCAGATTTATTGTCCTATGTACAAGATGTACAAAATGTTCATTAGCTCATGTTGCCACGGCCAGTGGCCGTTCAGAGTTGAACAAACTTACTAAAGTAAGCAGGCCTCTCGATAGACCTTGGATTTGTACCTTTGGACAGTTTCCAGGGCGCAAGCCTGGGCAAGGTTTTTTTTTAATGGGAGACTGGCAGTTGCCGATGCTGCAAGTCTCCCCTCTCCACGTCACCGATGTTGTCCAAGGGAAGGGCATTAGGATCCATACAGCTTGGCACCGGTGTTGTCACAGAGCAATGTGTGGTTAAGTGCCTTGCTCAAGGACTCACACACAGCCTCAGCCAAGGCTTGAACTAGCGACCTTCGGATCTCTAGACAAATGCTTTAACCACTTGGCCACGTGCCAACACACAAACTTACTGGAGAGACACTGAAGCTATGGATACAGAAGTGTCTTATTCAACAAAATGAGACACTCTTGGAGGAAGAGGCTGGATCGACCCAATATTATACAGTACGGTATGACATTTTATATGCTAAAGATCAAAGGTAACAACAGCATATTTCCATAGTTACAATGTCTCCTTAGTGTTACATATCGTATTTTTCACACACCTCCTTCTTCGCACCCACACACCAGTGACACAAAATGAATGTTAATCAGCATTGTCTGGTTTTCAACCAACTTGTGGGGAAAGCTTAAACCGTGAGAAGGACTGGGCCATATTCATTACTTTTTGTAGGCTTTTCCATTCAAGCACATTGGTGTTTCCATAAGAGAGCATGATGCAAAGAATCAGTATACTGTCCACCCCACAACTATAGAAGTTTGTCAAAGTTTTATATAACATGCTAAATCAACACAAACATCTAAAAAAGCAGGGGCACTATCTTGCCTTCTTTGCAAAGGCACTTACATGCTGGACCCAGGACAGATCCTCTGAAATAATAATGTTAAGGAATTTAAAGTCACTGACCCTCTCCACCTCTGGTCCTCAGATGAGGACAGGCTCAAGAATCTTCACTTTCCTCCTCCTGTGGTCAGTCATCAGCTCCACAGCCCCAGGCAAAGAGGCATGGGATCCAAGGGGACATTGCTTTGTGGATCCAGAACTGGCTTGCCCACAGAAGGCAAAGAGTGGTTGTAGACAGGTCATATTCTGCGTGGAGGTTGGTCACCAGTGAAGTGCCTCAGGGATCTGTTCTGGGACCCTTACTCTTCGTGATTTTTATAAATGACCTGGATGAGGAAGTGGAGGGATGGATTAGTAAGTTTGCTGATGACAAAGGTTGTAGGTGTTGCGGATAGCGTGGAGGGCTGTCAAAGGTTACAGTGGGACACTGATAGGATGCAAAACTGGGCTGAGAAGTGGCAGATGGAGTTCAACCCAGAAGTGGTTCATTTTGGTAGGTCAAATATGAGAGCAGAATATTCAGATTCAGATTCAGTTTATTGTCATTTAGAAACCACAAATGCAATGCAGTTAAAAAATGAGACAACATTCCTCCAGAATTATATCACAAAAGCACATGACAAAACAGTCTACACCAGAAAATCCACATAACGTTTGGCAATCCCCAATCCAGAGTCCGGAGAGGCTGCTGCGTATTAATATCGCGCTACCATCTAGCACATTACCCGGAAAGGAGCTCCACATCTACCAAACAAAAACAAGACCAAAAACTGAAGCTACAAGACCTGCACAAAACCACATAATTACAACATATAGTTACAACAGTGCAAACAATAGCATAATTGTTAAAAAACAGACCATGGGCATAGTAAAAATAGTTCAAAGATGTTAAAAGACTAGAAGTTCAAAAGAAACCACCACACAGTTTCCACAAGTCCTCAGAATCCCCGACAGACTCGTCATCCCACACAAGCGGCAGAAGGGAATACCCCCGCTATGGACTTCCACGGAGCCGCCCGACTCAACCTCGCAGATGCAGCACACAGTGAAGGTGACCTGACTGCAGCGGACTCTGAGTCTGTCGAACCTCCGAGCCTCCGACCATCCCCTCTGGCACAGCTTCTACGAGCACCATCCTCTGCCGAGCTTATTAAGACGCCCCCGCCGACGGCCATTGGCAACGCGACCCCGAGGACTGGGGGCCTGTTCTTCCCAGCAGAGTCCCGGATCTCACAGCAGCAGCAGCAACGAAGAAGGTCTTCCTGGAGATTTCCAGATGTTCCTCTGTGCTCCCACATCCGGTTTTCATCCGATTATGACTGCGCACGGCACCCCGCTTCACAAATAACAGATAATCAGCTCTGGAGTGGCCGCTGCAAGCTGCATCGCATCGCCATCTTGGATAGTATTAATGGTAAGACTCTTGGCAGTGTGGAGGATCAGAGGGATCTTGGAGTCTGAGTCTGTAGGATGCTCAAAACAGCTGCACAGGTTGACACTGTGGTTAAGAAGACGTATGGTGTGTTGGCCTTCAACAATCATGGAATTGAATTTAGGAGCGGAGAGGTAATGTTGCAGCTATATAGGACCCCGGTCAGACCCACTTGGAGTACTGTGCTCAGTTCTGGTCGTCTCACTATAGGAAGGATGTGGAAGCCATAGAAAGGGTGCAGAGGAGATTTACAAAGATGTTGCCTGGATTGGGGAGCATGCCTTATGAGAATAGGTTGAATGAACTCAGCCTTTTCTCCTTGGAGCGACAGAGGATGAGAGGTGACCTGGTAGAGGTGTACAAGATGATGAGAGGCATTGATCGTGTGGATAGTTAGAGGCTATTTCCCAGGGCTGAAATGGTTGACACAAGAGGACACAGGTTTAAGGTGGGGAGTAGTTACAGAGGAGATGTCAGTGGTGAGTGCGTGGAATGAGCTGCCGGCAACAGTGGTGGAGGCGGATATGATAGGGTCTTTTAAGAGATTTTTAGATAGGTACATGGAGCTTAGCAAAATAGAGGGCTATAGGTAAGCCTAGTAATTTCTGAGGTAGGGACATGTCCAGCACAACTTTGTGGGCCGAAAGGTCTGTATTGTGCTGTAGATTTTCTATGTTTCTATGAAAACTATTGTTCAGGGTTCCATTTTAATCTACAATCCATGTTCATGTCTGAAGAATGGACTGCTGTTGAACTTATATTTGTTATATACCCTAACTCCAGTATATGCCCTAACATCAGCAAAACCAAGGAGCTGATTATTAACTGCAGGAGGAGGAAACTGATGGTTCATGAGGTTTCTCATGGTTAAATCCCTCCCCACTATTGAGCACACCTGAAGGACCACTGTCACTGGAAAGCAGCATCCATCATCAAAGACCCCCTCCATACAGACCATGCTATTCTCATACTCCTGCCATCAGAAAGGAGGCACAGAAGCCTCAGGACTCACAGCATCAGGTTCAGGAACAATTATTACCCCTCAACTATCAGGCTCTTCAACCACAGGGAATAACTTCACTCAACCTCACTTGCCAATCACTGAATTGTTCCCAGAACATGTGGACTCACTTTCACTGACTTTTCATTTCGTGTTCTCAATATTTATTGCTTACTCAGTTATTATTATCATTTTATAGAAACATAGGAACATAGAAAACCTACAGCACAATACAGGCCCTTTGGCCCACAAAGCTGTGTGGAAAATGTCCTTACCTTAGAACTACCTAAGCTTACCCATAGCCCTCTATATTTCTAAGCTCCATGTATCCACCCAGGGGTCTCTTAAAAGACCCTATCATTTCACCTCCACCACCGCCACCGGCAGCCCATTCGATGCACTCACCACTTTCTGTGTAAAAGACTTACCCCTGACATCTCCTCTGTACCTACTTCCAAGCACCTTAAAACTATGCCCTCTCATGCTAGCCATTTCAGCCCTTGGATAAAGCCTCTATCCACATGATCAATGCCTCTCATTATCTTGTACACCTCTATCAGGTCACCTTTCACCCTTCGTCTCTCCAAAGAGAAAAGGCTGAGTTCACTCAACCTATTCTCATAAGGCATGATCCCCAATCCAGGCAACATCCTTGTAAATCTCCTCTGCACCCTTTCTATAGTTTCCACATCCTTCCTGTAGTGAGGCAACCAGAACTTGTTTTTTTTTCCTTTCATTTGCACGGTTTTTCATTAATTGTATTGTGTTTCTTTAAATTGATTGTGAATTCCAACAAGAAAATACATTTCAGGGTAGTATATGGTAACAGGTGTGTACTTTGAAATTTAGTAGGGGGATTGAGTCCAAGAGCACGAGGTAATGTTCCAACTTTATAAAAATCTTGTTAGGTCACAGGGAGTATTGTGTGGATGAAGGGTCTCGGCCCGAAGCATTCAGTATTATGTGTCTGTGTTGCACTATATTCAGAGTTATTTTTACTGCTTCAATATACTTATGTATACAATGACCTGTCTGGGTAGCAGATAAACAAAGTCTTTCATTATATCTCAGTATACAGGGAAATAATAAACCAATCCAATTTCTACTTAAACACCAACGAAGT
Source organism: Hypanus sabinus (assembly GCF_030144855.1). Taxonomy (NCBI): domain Eukaryota; kingdom Metazoa; phylum Chordata; class Chondrichthyes; order Myliobatiformes; family Dasyatidae; genus Hypanus; species Hypanus sabinus. The sequence continues at coordinate 11,562,579 of NC_082716.1, forward strand.
AGAACACCTACGGACAACGTTGTGCCAGCCACTGGTTTGACGGTGGAACAAGTCATGTGACTCACATCCAAAGGAAATCTATCCTCTGAACCATCTGTCTATCACCCCTCCTTAACTGGATCCACATATCACTTGTTAGCTCTTGCCTCACCCTTCCCCTCAACTCTCCATATTGGCTGCCTCCCCTCTTTTCTTTCAAACCAAGTAAAGGACCTGTTGACTGTCCTTTTCCCTCCAAATTGCTGCCTGACCCATTGAGTTCCTCCAACACCTCATTTACTGCACCAGATGTTAATTTGTTCAGAAAATCGAGTCCGAGGAAACTAAACCCATCCTCATTGATAATTTCCCTAGATAGTTGACTTTAAATTATGTTTTAAGACACAGTTTTACTCATTAAAAGTGTGGGGAGCATGCGTGATTAGCGGTAGATTGATCCAATCATCTCTTTACAAGCCAGTTTCACATTGCCACCATAAAAACCATTTGAAAATGACTTTCCCAGCAAAGTTAAGTCAGCTGTGGGTCAAATGGCAGGCAGCTTGTTGATTAAATTGGAAGATTATACATCCTTTCTCCTCTCCTAACTCCATAACTTAGGTTGGTGGAGAAAAATGCAAGGGCCTGTGTTGTGGTTCACCCTGAACAGTAGTGTGAGAGAGGACTCTCTGATCCACGGGTCGTTCCCAGCGACACACATCAAGTGCTGTTGGCATATCAGCAGCTTGGTGAAAGACGACCTTTGGTCCGCCCAAAACTTGTTGGTCTGCCAGTACATCCGGATGTCCTTAGAGGAATGCTGCCAACTAGCACATTCCAGGCTGCAGGAGTCCATGCTGAGGGATGCACTGAAGCTTGGTGCAGCCACCACAAGGGTTTGGGGGTGGGAGGGGGGAAGGACGGAAGGACCACAAGGTAGGGTTCTTCCATTACCGGAGAGGTAATGGCCGGGTTGAGTGAGGAAGCCCCTCATTCATTGCAGTAGTGCAGGGAGCCACATGAGTGATGACACTGCTATTGACGTGTTGGAATATAATAGAACAGTCAGGAAAGCGTTAACTGTGGATGTAAAGAATATAAAGGAATTTCATAGTTTATTCTTGTAAATAATCTTATTTTGAAACAAATTTATTTTGATTTAAATAAAAAGGGTTGGTGGTTGAGGATGACTTTTGAATCCCTCTGATTTTGCTGAATGAAATTCACCCCAGAATTTTCTCGCCATTTGCTTCCCAGTCACAAGGAGAGCAAGACCTTCCATGACATAAGCATTTCCACTCCAGGCTGAACCAGGAAACAGGAAAAATACATCAATCAGCAAAGTAGAGAAAAAAATTCCTCCAGGAAAAACAGTCGCCAAAGAATCAAAGATAAAATATTACCTGAAAAGTTAAGATAAAATTTTTAATTATTTTTTTGCCAAGTAAAATTTTTAAGTGGTGAGGTTTCAGTATTAGCAGATTAAAGCGGCAGAACTAACTTGGATTGTATGTGTTCATTCACAACTTCAGGATATCCCAAAGCACCTTTGTGCCAACGAGTTGTTTTTGATGTGTCCTCTCAGTTCCAATTTGAGGAAACTTGGTGGGTAATCTCCAAGGAATAAAGAAATGAGTAAGCATCCATAAAATATTTTGTTTTTGGCTGTGGCTGCCAAAATGTAATTGTTAGAATCAAAGAGCAATACATCATGAATACAGACCCAATGCACACAAAATGGTGGAGGAATGCAGCAAGCCAGGCAGCCGCTGTGGAGGGAAATGAATAGTCCTGGTGAAGGGTTGGCAGCTGTGGAGGCTATGTCATTGGGTATATCGAAAGTGGAGGTTAATAAGCTCATGATTAGTAAGGATGTCAAAGGGTATGGGGGTATGGGTTTACAAGTGATAACATATCAGCTGTGATTGAATGGTGGAGCAGACTCAAAGTGTCAAGTGGCCTAATTCTGCTACTATATCTTATGGTCTGATAGGTTTTGGCCCCATATGTTTATTTCTTTCCATAGAGCATGACTTGCTGAGTTACTCTAGCATTTAGTGTGTGTGTTACTCAAGATTTCTAGCACCTACAGAATCTCTGTAAGCCTGAATACAGGCGGAGGAACTTACTAAGTATTTTGCATGGGTCTTCGCTGTGAAAATGCTAGCAACATGCCAGAAATTTGAGTGTGTCAGGTGGCAGAAGGGAATGTAGTTACTATTATTAATGAAAAGCAGCTTGGGAATCTGGAAGATCTGAAGGTAAATATGTCACCTAGACCAGATGGACTGCACCCCAGGTTTCTGAATGAGGTAGGTGAAGAGATTTTGGAGGCATTAGTAATGATCTTTTAAGAATCATTACGTTTGGGAATGATTCTGGAGGACTAGAAAATTGCAAATGTCACTTCACTCTTTAATGCTCACCTGCCAACACACCAGCCTCTGTGTCCAGCACATAATTCTCCATAACTTCCGTCACCTCCTATGGGATCCCACCACCAAACACATCTGCAGGGATCACTCCCTATGCGACTCCCTTGTCCATTCGTCCCTCCACACTAATCTCCCTCTTGACATCCTTGTAAGTGGAGCAAGTCCTACACCTGCTCCTCTACCTCCTCCTTTACTACCATTCAGGGCCCCAAACTGTTCTTCCAGGTGAGGCGACACTTCACCTGTGATTCTGTTGTGACCATATACTGTGTCTGGTGCTCCTGCTGTGGCCTCCTGTATATTGGTGAGAACAAAGTAGTTTTGCCAAGCACCAATGCCCCATCTGCCAGAAGAAATGGCATCTCCCAGTGGCCACCCATTTTAATTACACTTCTGATTCCCATTCTGAAATGTCTGTCGATGGCCTCCTCTACTGTTGTGATGAGGCCACACTCAGGTTGGAGGAACAACACTTATATTCCATCTGGGTAGCCTCCAACCTGATGGCATGAGCATTGACTTCTCAATCGTCTGTTAATGCCCCAACCCCCACATTTACTTTATCATTCTCCATCCGCTTTTCCCTCTCCCACCTTGCTGCACATCACCTCTCTCTGGTGCTCCCCCCGCTTTTTTGCTTTCATTCATGGCCTTCTGTTCTCTTCTATCAGACTCCCCCTTGTCCAGTCCTATATCTCTTTCACCAAACAACTTCCCAGCTCTTTATATCATCCAACCCCTCCCAGTTTTACCTATCACCTTGTGTTTCTCTCTTCTTTCCCCCACCTTTTAAATCTACTCCTCATCTTTTTCTCTCCAGTCCTGCCAAAGGGTCTCAGCCCAAAACTGGAGTGCTGAGTTCCTCCATCATTTTGTTTGTGTTGCTGGAGTTCTTCTGTTGGATTTCTTTGAGGGAATAATAGCCAGGATTGACAAAGGGGAGTCAGTGATTTTGTTTACTTGGTTTTTCAGAAGCACTTTGACAAGGTGTCATACATAAGTCTGCTGAACAAGACCCCATGGTTTTACAGGAAACCATGGATAGACAATTGGCTGACTAGCAAAGGGAATCTTTTCTGGTCGGCTGTCGGTGACTACGGGTGTGCCACAGGGGTCTGTGTTGGGATGGCTTCTTTTCTCCTAATATGTCAGTTATTTAGATGACAGAATTGATGGCTTGCAGGCCAAGCTTCTGGACAATGCAAAGATAGTTTGAGGGTTATGTGGTGTTGAGGAAGCAGGGAGTCTGCAGAAGCACTTAGACGGATTGGAGGAATGGACAAAGAAGTGGCACATGGATTTAGTGTTGGGAAGTGTATGGTCATGCACTTTGGTAGAAGAAATAAAGCATGTACTATTTTCTAAATGGGGAGAAAATTCAGAAATCAGATTTGAAAATGGTCTTGGGAGTCCTCATGCAAGATTCCCTAAAGGTTAACCTGCAGGTTGAGTAGATAGTAAGGAAGGCAAGTATAATGTTAGCATTCATTTCAAGAGGACTAGAATATAAAAGCGAGGATGTACAGTAATGATAAGGCATTAGCCAGGCCACAGTTGGAGTATTGATAGCAACAGAGTCCCTTATCGAAGAAAGGATGTGCTGACATTGGGGAGGGTGCAGGTGAGGTTCACGAGAATGACCCTGGGAATATAAGAATTATGAGGAACATTTGATGGCTCTCGACCTGTACTTACTGGAGTTTAGAAGAATAAGAGGGAGATCTCATTGAAATCTATCAAATATTAAAAGGCCTAGAGTTGACATGGAAAGGATGTTTCCTGCAGTGAGAGAGTCTAAGACCAGAGGGCATAGGCTCAGAAAAGAGGGATATGTCCATTTGGAAAAGAGATGAGGAGAAATTTCTTTAGCCTGATGGTATCAAATCTGTAGAATTTATTTACCACAGATGGCCAAGTCATTGGGTATATTTAAGGTAAGGCAGAGGCTGATAAGTTCTTGATTACTTGGAGCATCAAAGGTTGCAGGGAGAAGGCAACAGAATGGTGCTTTTGATATTTATTTCAGCATATGATATTAATGTTTCTTCCTTAAGGCAGCTTTTTAAAAAGCATTAATGAGTCCTTGAACAAAACAAGAGTTGTTTTTCCTACAAATTCATCAAGGGGCTTGCCTTTTTCTGACTTCCTTGCAGGGTCTACAAATTATACATAAAACATCCGGTATGACTGAAGCATCCATCCGGCAGAAAACAGAAGAAGGTAGATCAAAAACCAAAGTGTTCTCCACAACTCACGTACTCAGTATTTATTTATTTATTTATTGTTATTCTGTTTTTATTCCTAATTGCACAATTTGCTGCCTTTTGTGCAATGTTTGTTTGTCTGTCTTCATTATTTATTGAGATACAGCGTGGAACAGGCCTTTCCGGCCCAACGAGCTGCACCGCCCAGCGGCCCACTGATTTAACCCCAGCCTAATCATGGGAAAATTTACAATAACCTAGTAAATGTGGGAGGAAACCGGAGCACCTGGATGAAACCCATGCGATCCCAGGGAGAATGTACAAATATTCTTACAGAGAACGCCAGAAACGAACTCCAAACTCCAACGTCCCAACCTGTAACATCATCGTGCTGCTGTGTGTGCAGTCCTTCATTGATACTATCGTGTCAAAAGATAATAAACTGTGTAAATGCAAACCGAAAGAGAGAGAAAAAGAAACAATAATAATAATGGTAATAATAAGTGCAAAACATTAAACATAAAGAGAGGTGCAATAGAGCTAATAGAATACAAAACAGATCAGCAGGATACAATACAACCGATGGATGAACATGAAACATATGAGTATCTGGGATATCAACAAGCAAAGAAAATAGATCATGGTGTGATAAAGGGAAAACTTTTGACAGAATTTACTTCAAGGCTTAAGAAAATCTGCCAAACAGAGCTCAAAAGTAAACATATAACAAAGGCAATAAACAATTTCACTATACCCATATTAACATATTCTTTTGGCATAATATCTTAGTCCAAAACCGATCTGGAAAATGTACAAAGAAAAATAAGAACTGAAATGACAAGCTTTAGAAAACATTGTGTACATTCTTAGATTAACACTACCTAGGACAGAAGGGGGAAGAGAAATAACAGACATTAAAAATCAACACAACAGTCAGAGGAAGCTTCTTAGGCTATACCTTAATTAAAGAACACGAGGAAATCTGCAGATGCTGGAAATTCAAGCAACACACACAAAATGCTGGTGGAACGCAGCAGGCCAGGCAGCATCTATAGGGAGAAGCACTGTCGATGTTTCGGGCCGAGACCCTTCGTCAGGACTCTTCGTGACTCTTCCTGACTCATCGTCAGGACATTTTGTGTATGTTGCCTTAATTAAAGAAAACAGGTTTCTGCTCTCACACCTTGATTGGATGAGAACTAACCAATCTGGAGGGTTGGCCTACGGGAGTATAAATGCTACTGGACTAAACATGCCCAGGTATCATCCCTGATGAAGATGGCGGAGTTTGTCATTGAAATGTCAGTTATAATCGATACCTGTACCTGGCTGGAGGCCCAGGAAGAGTTTATTCATCAGATACACCAGGGAAGTACTATATACTTATGCTAGTGGTGTTTAGTATTGTGGCCTTCTGAAAAATTACATAAATATTGCGGTGTAGTTGTAATTGTTTAATGCTATGGTGTACTGCCTTTGGGATGAGACCATTTGTAAATATTACTATCAGGACCATGAATGCCTTGTTCAAGTTCTAAAGTCTTTCAGATGTTAGACCAAAAGTTCATCATCTCCATGTTTATTAGTAATTCTATGCTGGGATAGGACCATTTTAGTGTGTTGAATTTAGTTTTATTGCCCTATATACACCTTTTTAATTGTTTCTGAACTAATAATTCTTCTTTCTTCATCTGGTGGATTTCATGTATCTATTTAATCTGGCTTTGTATGCACCAAGCTTTTGCTTTAGTCTATCTATAAACTCTACAGTGCTTTTGTTAGCCTGACCATTTACATGTATGGATATTATATTTCCTTAATATTTTCTTAGCTTTTCTCTTTCTTGCTTGGGTGATCCATTTTATACTGCATTCAGCATATTATTTATGCCCTTAATGTTTCAATTTTATGTTTTAATATCTTCTGCCATTTTGGTGTTTTCATTACTCAGATTTGAGTTTCTATTAATGAGTGCTTCTATTTTGGAGACATTGCACTGCACTGCACTGCAGCTAATGCTGCACTGTAGGTTATTGTGTGTAGTTCTTCAAATGTTTCAAGTTTTCCTAAATGTGATAATATAAAATTGTTGAGAGTATTAACAATTTTTGCAAATTTTGATAATGTATTTTGTTTAGGTATGTAGGGTTTTTTTGGGTCAATGCCCATATATTCTGTCAGTGTGGTGTTAAATATTAGGATAATTTTGTCTGAAGCTCAGCTTCATCATCTGCATTCTGTGGAGGCTCTAGATCTGTGTTGTTGCTGTCAAGGTCTGATTGTGATGCAGCTGAAATAATTGTATTTTCCTCAGTGATTCAGTGAGTTGCATCTTCATTATTTTCTTGTGTGGTATTGGCATGGTCTTTAGGCTGGCTTCCTTCCAGTTCTTGTGCAATTATTATTATTTATTTTTTCTCAGTTCCAGCTGATAAAACCTGAGGTATGAGCATAGCCAAGCACAGTCATTCGTCAATTGCTTGGAACTTTTGGACTATTGTAGCGGTGTTCAATACTGTGGTTTTCTGAAGATTTACATAGACATTAAGGTGTAACCCTAATTGTTTAATGTTATTGTGCAATGCCTTTGGGATGGCACCAGCTGTAGATATTACTATCAGGATAATGTATACCTTGTTCATGTTCCAAAGGCTTTCAATTTCCTCTTTTAATTCAGCATAATTCTGGTGTTTTTCACTTACTGATTTCTGAAAGTTGTGTGTGTTTGGAATGGCTATTTCTATTAGATAAGTTGTTCCTGCTTGTTTATGACTCATCCGTTATTACTGAAAATTGCAAATGTTACTCTGCTATTTAAGAAGGGTGGGAGGCAGCAGAAAGGAAACTATAGACCTGTTGGCCTGACATCAGTGGTTGGGAAGTTGTTGGAATCGATTGTTAGGGATGAGATTATGGAATACCTGGAGACACATGACAAGGTAGGCCAAAGCCAGCATGGTTTCATGAAAGGAAAATCCTGCCTGACTAACCTACTGCAATTCTTTGAGGAAATTACAAGCAGGATAGACAAAGGAGATGCAGTAGGCGTGGTGTACTTGGATTTTCAGAAAGCCTTTGACAAAGTGCCACACATGAGGCTGCTTAGCAAGATAAAAGCCCATGGAATAACAGGGGAGTTACTAGCATGGGTGGAGCATTGGCTGATCTGCAGAAACCAGAGAGTGGGAGTAAAGGGATCCTATTTTGGCTGGCTGCTGGTTACCAGTAGTATTCCACAGGGGTCGGTGTTGGGACTGCTGCTTTTTACGATGTACGTCAATGATTTGGACCATGAGATTAATGGATTTGTGTATGGGCAAAAAAGTGACAAATGAAATACAATGTTGGAAAGTGTATGGTCATGCACTTCGGTGGAAGAAATAAATGGCAGACTGTTATTTAGATGGGGAGAGAATTCAAAATGCAGAGATTCATAGGGATTTGGAAGTCTTTATGCAAGATACCTAAAGGTTAACCTTCAGGTTGAGTCAGTGATGAAGAAGGCAAATGCAATGTTGGTATGGAATATAAGAGCAGGGGTGTGAGGTTGAGGCTCTATAAAGCACTCATGAGACCACACTTGGAGTATTGTGTGCAGTTTTGGGCTCCTTATTTTAGAAAGAATATACTAACATTGGAGAGGGTTCAGAAACATTCACAAGAATGATTCCAGGAATGAGAGGGTTACCGTATGAGGAACGTCTGGCAGCTCTTAGGCTGTATTCCCTGGAGTTCAGTAGAACGAGGGGGGATCTCATAGAAACATTCCAAATGTTAAAAGGCCTGAACAGATTGGATATGGCAAAGTTATTTCCCATGGTAGGGGAATCTAGGACAAGAGGGCACAACTTCAGGATTGAAGGACGTCCCTTTAGGACAAAGATGCGGAGGAATCACCTTAGTCAGAGGGTGGTAAATCTGTGGAATTTGTTGCCACCAGCAGCTATGGAGGCCAAGACATTGAGTGCATTTAAGGCGAAGATAGATAGGCTCTTGATTAGCTAGGGCATCAAAGGGTATGGGGAGAAGGCAGGGGAGTGGGGATGACTAGAAGAATTAGATCAGCCCATGACTGAATGACAGAGCAGACTCAATGGGCCAAATAGTCTACTTCTGCTCCTAAATCTTCTGGTCTTATAATTGGTGGTATTCTGACTCTAGAACTGGAGCAGGTTTATATTTACAGTAAAGTGTGATTTCTTTAATGAACTTGCATTTTAAAAACAAGATCTTGATGAACGATGTTTGCCGATTGATTGTATACAATCAGATAAAGTTAAACTGCTACAGGATCCTGTGAAGTGGATTGTTTCTGTTTTTTTCTCTGCTTTTTCTACATTGATCATCTTGAATTTTCTGGTCCTTTATTAATTATTTTTGATGTTTTTCTGTTAATCATCTGGTCCTTTATTACCACAAGGAACCCTTCTGTTTCTGGGAAGAACCCTCCAACTCTGAGCCAGGTGTTCGATGCTTACTTGTCAACATCTAGTCTGCGCATATCATGGGGATGTCTTCCATGGAGTGTCATTTTCTTCCATTGGTTAACATTTTCTTCAATAGTGATAATCTCTTCATTTTTCTGGGTTATGCTCTCATTTAAGTTTAGTGATGTTTACTTCTTATCAGAATTACATACGCTTGCGTGGAGTGTTGAATCCTGTTTTCATTGATGGCAGTATATCCTTAGAAGTTTTATCTGACTGTTGTGTAGATTTTTAATGTCTGTTATTCCTCTTTCCCCTTCTGTCCTAGGTAGTGTTAATCTAAGAGCATTGGAACATAATGTTTTCTGAAATATGTCATTTCATTTTTTATTTTTCTTTGTACATTTTCCAGATAATTTTTTCCAAGATATTATTATGCCAAAAGAATACGTTAATGTAGGTACAGTGAAAGTGTTTATTACCTTTGTTATCTTTTTACTGTTCAGCTCTGGCAGATTTTCTTTAGCCTTGAAGTAAGTTCTCTCAAAAGTTTTTCCCTTATTGCACTATGATTGATTTTCTTTCCTTGTTGATATCCCAGATACTGATATGTTTCATAAGACCATAAGACATTGGAGCAGAATTAGTCTATCCAGTCCATCGAGTCTGCTCCGCCATTCCATCATGGCTGATCTGGATCCCACTCACACCCGCCTTTTCACCATATCCTTTGATGCCCTGACTGATCAGGAAATGATCAACTTCCACCTTAAATATACCCATGGATTGGACTCCTGCGCAGTCTGTGGCAGAGCATTCCACTGATTCATTACTCTCTGGGTGAATAAAATCCCTCCTTATCTCTGTTTTAAAACGTCACCCCTCAATTTTCAGGCCATACACTCTAGTTATGGATACCCCAGCATAGGAAACATCCTCTCCACATCCACCTTACCGAGTCCTTTTACAATTCAGTAGGTTTCAATAAGATCCCACTGCATTCTTCTAAATTCCAGTGAGTAGGGACCATAGCTGCCAAATGCTCCTTATCTGTTAATCCCTTCATTCCCGGAATCATCCTCGTGAACCTCCTCTGGACTCTCTCCAATGACAACACATCCTTTCCGAGATACGAAACCCAAAATTGTTGACAATACTCCAAGTGTGGGCTAACTATTGTCTTATAAAGCCTCAGCACTATCTCTTTGCTTTTATATTCTATTCCTTTGAAATAAATGCCAACATTGCATTTGCCTTCTTCACCACAGATTCACCTGTAAATTAACCTTCTGGGAGTTTTGCACGAAGACTCCTAAGTCTTTCTGCACCTCTGATGTTTCAATCTTCTCCCCTTTCAGATAATAGTTCCTTTTATCATTATCATACATTTCTATTTACCAATTTTTTTACCCATTGTTCCAATTTGTCTAAGTTCTGCTGCAATCGGATTGCTTCCTCAGCGCTACCTTCCCCTCCACCTATCTTCGTATCATCCGCAAACTTCACAAGGAAGCCATTAATTTCATTATCCAAATCATTTGACAAACAATGTGAAATGTAGCAGTCCTAATACTGACCCCTAAGGAGCACCACCAGTCACCGGCAGACAACCTTAAAAGACTCTTTTTATTCCCACTTGCTGTCTCTTGCCAGTCAGCCATTCCGCTATCCATGCCAGAATCTTACCTGTAACATCAAAGGATTCTATCCTCTTAGCAGCCTCATGTGAGGCACCTTATAAAGCACTTTCTGAAAATACATGCCATTTACTGCCTGTACTTTGTCTACACTGCTTGTTACTTCCTCAAAGAACATAGAACATAGAAATCTACAGCATATTCCAGGCCCTTCGGCCTACAATATTGTGCTGACCATATAACCTACTTGAGAAACCATCTAGAATTTCCCTACCACATAGCCCTCTATTTTTCTAAGCTCCATGTTCCTATCTAAGAGTCTCTTAAAATACTCTATTGTATCCACCTCTACCACATTCACTGACAGAGTATTCCACAAACTCACCAATCTCTGTGAAAAAATTACCTCTGACATTCTCCTTGTACCTACTTCCAAGTACTGTAAAACTATATGCCCTCATGTTAGTCATTTCAGCCCTGGGGAAAAGTCTCTGGCTATCCACACCATCAATGCCTCTCATCATCTTATACACCTCTATCAAGTCACCTCCCTTACTCTGTTGCTCCAAGGAGAAAAGGCCAAGTTCATTCTCATAAGGCAACCTCTCCAATCCAAGCAACATCTTTGTGAATCTCTTCTGCACTCTCTCTATAGAATCCACATCCTTCCTGTAGTGAAGAAACCAGAAATGAACACAGTACACCAAGTGGGGTCTAACTAAGGTCTATATAGCTGTAACATTACCTCACGGCTCTTGACCTCAATCCCACAGTTGATGAACATCATCACACTATACGCTTTATACACCTGCTCAGCATTTGAGTGTCCTATGGACATGGACCCCATGATCTTGCTGATCTACCACACTGCCAAGAGTCTTACCATTAATACTATATTCTGTCTTCAAGTTGACCTACCAAAATGAACCACTTCACAATTATTTGGGTTGAACTCCATTTGGCACTTCTCAGCCCAGTTCTGCATCCTATCAATGTCTCACTGTAACCTCTGACAACCCTCCAGAGTATCCACAACACCCCCAACTTTTGTGCCATCAGCAAACTTACTAACCCACCCTTCTACTTCCTCATCCAGGTCATTCATAAAAATCATGAAGAAGCAGGGTCCCAGTCAGATCCCTGCGCCACACCACTAGTCACTGTCCTCCATTCAGAATATGAACCCTCTACAACCACCCTTTGCCTTCAGTGGGCTAGCCACTTCTGGATCCACAACACAAGGTCTCCTTGGATCCCATGCCTCAATACTTTCTGAATGAGCCTTGCATGGGGAACATTATCAAATGCCTTACTGAAATACATATACACTACATCCACTGGTCTACTTTCGACAATGAGTTTTGTTACATCCTCAAAGAATTCATTCAGGTTCATAAGGCATGACCTGCCCTTGACAAAGCCGTGCCGACTATCCCTAATCACATTATGTCTCTCCAAATGTTCATAATCCTGCCTCCCAGGATCTTCTCCAACAACTTGTCCACCACTGAAGTCAGACTCACTGGTCTATAATTTCCTGTGTTATATCTACTCCCTTTCTTGAACAAGGGAACAACATTTGCAACCATCCAGTTCTCTGGTACTTTCCCGTGTCCCTATTGTGGTGTAAAAATCATCACCAGAGGCTCAGTAATCTCCTCCCTGTCTTCCAACAGAAGCCTGGGGTATATCTCATCCATTCTTGGTGACTTATCTAACTTAATACCTTACAAAAGCTCCAGCACATCTTCTTACTTAATGTCTATACATTCAAGCATTTCCGTCCACCGTAAGTCATCCCCACAATTGCCAGTACCTAGTTTCTTGAGCCTTTCATAAACTTTTCTTTTCTTCGTAACTAGATTTTCCACATCCTTTGTACACCACAGTTCTTTTATTCTACCATGCTTCTTTTATCCCACCATGATTTCAATGGAACATACCTATGCAGAATGCCATGTAAATGTTCCCTGAACATATGCCATATTTCTGCCATGCATTTTCCTCAGCATACCTGCTCCCAATTTATGTTCCCAAGTTCTTGCCTAATTGTCTGCTCTTATCCCTCTCCAGCACTATGGTAAAGGAGATAGAATTGTGATCACCATCTCCAAAATGCCCTCCCACTGAGAGACCAGACACCTGACCAGGTTCATTTCCCAATACCAGATCAAGTACAGCTTCTCCTCTAGTGGGCTTACCAGGAAACCACCCTGAATATACCTAACAAATTCCACTCCATCTAAACCCCTTGTTCTCAGGAGATGCCAGTCAATATTAGGAAAGTTAAAATCACCCATCACAACAGCCCTATTATTACAGCACCTTTCCAGAATCTGCCTCCCTATCTGCTCTTCGATGTCTCTGTTACCACTGGGGAGTCTATAAAAAACACCCAGTTGAGTTTTTGCCCCCTTCCTGTTTCTGACTTCCACCCACCATGACTCAATAGACAATCCCTCCATGACTTCCTCCTTTTCTGTAGCCGTGATACTATCCCTGATTAACAATGCCACTCTCCCACTTATTTTGCCTTCCCCCCTGTTCTTTTTGAAACATCTAAATCCCAGCACACTCAGCAGCCATTCCTGCCCCTGAGACATCCTCTGCAATGTCCACAACATCATAATTCCACATATTAATCCATGCTGTAAGTCACCCACCTTGCTTATGACACTGCTTGCATTAAAATAGACACATCTCAAATCATTTGGCTGAGTGCATCTTTGCTCTAACATCTGCCTATCTTTCCTCACAAATTCCCTACAAGCTGTCTCTACTTGTGCGCCCACTGTCCCATCTTCTATTCTTCTATAAGCCATGTGTGTGGAACAGAGCCAAATGTCTTTTAGTAGTCCAGGGGTGGGCAATAAATGCTGGCATAGCCGGTGAAGCCCACGTTCCTTAAATGAATAAATTTTAACAAAGTCAATATAGCATCATGAAAGATTTCTGCTTTTCTGCTGGGCTTTGTTTATAATTATGGAAATATTATTATTGTTATTCATTTTTTCTCAGCTCAAGCTTGTAAAATCTGAGGTATGGGCATAGCGAAGCAAGCTCATTTGTCAATTGCTAAGAACTTTTGGACTATTGGTGTTTAGTACTGCGACTTTTGGAAGACTTACATACATATTGCTGTGTAGCCCTAATTGCTTAATGCTGTTGCGTAGTGCCTTTGGGGTGGCACCAGTTGTAGGTATTAATATCGGGACAGTGTATACCTTGTTCAAGTTCCATAGTCTTTCAATTTTCTCTTTTCATTCAGCATATTTCTGGTGTTTTTCATTTATTGATTTCTGTAAGTTATTTGTGTTTGGGATGACTATATCTATTAAATAAGTTGTTCATGCTTGTTTATTCTGTGTTATTATATCTAGACAGTTCTTACAGATTGTTCTATCTGTAATAACTCATCAGTCATAATATAATTTGGGGTATTCTGACTCTAAAACTGGATCAGACTTTCATTTATATTAAGGTGTGACTTCATTCATGAGTTTGTATTTTCAAGTAAGATTTTGATGAAAGGTGCTTGCCTCTTGATAGTGACTGTGTAAGCAATCAGATTGAGTTAAACTGCTATGGGATCCTGTAAATATTGGATTGTTTCTGGGTTTCTTTGGCATTTTCTATATTTATCATCTTGAATTTGTTGGTCTTTTGTTAATTATCTTTGATTTTTTTTTGTGCTAACCACCTGGCCCTGCATTGCCTTAAGAACCCTTTTTGTTTCTGGAAATTCAACATTTCCTTGTTGACATCTAGTCTTCTCAGGTCATAGGGATGTCTTCCATGGAGGGTCATGTTCTTTCATTGGTTAACTTTTTCTTCAATAGTAATAATATTGAAGGTAGCCTACAGAGAAGAAGCCATCACCCTGACACAGTGGTGACAGGAAAACAACCTCTTCCTCAATGTCGCAAAAACAAAGGAGCTGGTTGTGGATTACAGGAAGAATGGAGATGGGTCCACCTCTATTGACATCAATAGGTCTGGAGTTCAGTGTGTCAGCAGCTTCAAATTCCTCGGAATACAAATCACCAAGGATCTCACTTAGTCTGTACATACCGGTTGTGGGGTGAGAAAAGCACAACAGCACCTCTTTCACCTCAAATGGTTGAAAAAGTTCAGCATAAGTCCTCAAAACCCAAAGGACTTTCTACAGGGGCACAATTGAAACATCCTGACCTCTGTATTACTGCCTGGCATGGGAAAAGTACTTCCCTCAATTGTAGGGCTCTGCAGAGAGTGGTGTGGACAGCCCAGCGCACCTGTAGATGTGAACTTCCCACTATTCAGGACATTTACAGAGACAGGTGCATAAAAAAGGACCTGGAAGATCATTGGGGATCTGAATTACCCCCAACAACTAATTGTTCCATCTGCTACCATCCGGGAAATGGTACCACAGCATTAAAGCCAGGACCAACAGGCTCTGGGACAGCTTCTTCCACCAGGCCATCAGTCTGATTAATTCATGCTGATACAATTCCATTTCTAAGCTATATTGTCTGCCCTGTTGTACATACTATTTATTACAAATTACTATAATTTGCACATTGCACATTGAGACAGAGACATAACGTAAAGAATTTTTCTCCTCATGTATGTGAAGGATGTAAGAAATAAAGTCAATTCAATATCTTCATTTTCCTGAGTTGTGCTCTCATTTAAGTTTACTGGTGTAAATTACTTATTGGAATTGCATATGATTGCATGGAGTGCTGATGCCTGTTTGATAAAAGTATATCTTTAGAAGTTTTATCTAACTGTTGTGTAGATTTTTAATGTCTGTTATTCCTCTTTTCCCTTCTGTTCTTGGTAGTGTTAATGTAAGTGCATTTGAATATACATAAAGTTCTCTGAAATATGTCATAATATGTTCTTAGTTTTCTTTGTAGATTTTCCAGATCAGTTTCAGGCCCAGATATTATGCCAAAAAATGTTAATATAGATACAGCAAAAGTGTTTATTCTCTTTGTTATATTTTTATTCCTGAGCTCTGTTTGGCAGAATTTCTTAAGCCTTGAGGTAAATTCTGTTAAAAGTTTTTCTTATAATTGCACTATGTTCTATTTTGTTTGATTTTTGATATCCCAGATATGTATATGTTTCACATTCATCCATCGGTTGTATCCTTCTGCTCTGCTTTGTATTCGATTAGCCCTATTGCACCTTTCTTTGTGTTTAAAGTTCTGCATTTATCCAGTCTAAAGTTCATTCTTATATCTTTCAAAACTAGTTCTACTATTTGAATTAATTGCTTTAGCTTAAATGATGAAAGAGCATACAATTTCAAATACTTCAAATACAATTTCAGGTATAAAATGTGTGTTAAGATATAGGTCATTTCATTGTTTCTGATTTGATACCCAATTTAAGTCCAATTCAGTAAATTAGAGAGTGGATTTGAAGCTAGACAGAACCATTGTGGACAGAATCGCCTTGGAAAATTCTTCAGTTTATTTTGATATTTATTTTGATGAAGATGTTGATTATTATTACTATAAATAAATATGCAATAAATATCGAGAACATGAGATGAAGAGTCATTGAAAGTGAGTCCATTGGTTGTGGGAACAGTTCAGTGAAGTTGAATGAGATGTTTCTTTGCAGCCTATATCACACCACTGAACCTGTTTCATAGCTCTCCTCTTATCACTGGACTGTCCTTTAACCGTCCAGTCTGAACTCATTTTTAGTATTAAACAACCACAACCTCTTTGTTCTTCTTCTTTCCTTGTTCATTCTTTGTTCTTGTAACACTTGGAAAACAATGCAGTAACCACCAGCTTTTATGCCTCATTCTTGACTTCTGAAGAACCCGTGCATCAATATCAACAAATCTGACAATTCCGAGGAATTGCACAACTATACCATTCTTAAATTTGCATGTAAATTTAGGGCACAGTCCCAGTTGGGCAGCCCATCTGTAAAGCTGAGTAAATCTTTAGGGGATTGGTAGTAATGATTCAGACTGCACAAATACAAAACGTCGGTTCCTATAACCAACAGCTGTGGATTAAAGAGAGAAAATACATTTTCTACTGGACGGCATCTTCCTTCTCTGCAGAGGATGCCGTTCAGCAGGGATTTCAAGTTAATTATTAATTGTGGCTTGTTGGAATTTAGTTTGTCCCTCAATACTTCTTGAGTATTTATATTTGCATCAGGTTCGGAATTGTGCTGCCTTATGCCCATGTTTACAACTTCAAATGGGGCAAGATCTCTATTTTTATTTCCGTGAAGGATGCTTTTTCAAATCTACGCACAAGAGATTCTGTGGAGATTCTGTAGCTGCTAGAGTAACACATACTAAATATTGGAGGAACTCAGCAGGTCAGGCAGCATTTATGGAGCTCCTACGTGGAGTGTAAGCCATCGATGACTTCCTGTCTCTGTCATACTCTGAAGTTGATGGTATGCTTGGAGTTCATCAATGCTTCTGAAATCCATTGCATCCACTGTACAAGGGGTTGGCCTGTGCAGCTTCACCAGAGCCCTGTTGGCCAGCCTTACCCATTTCAACCTCTCACAATAAGGATGCAGGGTTGAACTTTGAGAGGCAGCGTTTTGCATGTAGTGTACTCACTATTTTATCTGAAGGTAAAGATGAAATCTGGGTACATATTGTCATTAAAAGACACAGTGCATTGCTCTGGGGAGGCTGACAGTATCATCAAGGATGACTGCCATCCTGGCCTCTCCCTCTTCACTATGCACACAAGAGATTGTACAGATGGTGGAAATCAAGAGCAATACCCACAAAATGGTGGGGGAACTCAGCAGGTCAGGCAGATTCTATGGAAATGAATGAACAGTCGACGTTTCGAGCCAAGACCCTTCATCAGGACACCTTATTTGCTCTTCTATCTGTTGGGAGAAGAGACAGTAAGTTGAAAGTCCAAACAGCCCAACTCAAGAACAGCTTCTTCCTCACGGCAATCAGACTCATGAGCGAATTACCTGTCTCACCTACCCTACCCAGTGGTGCTGCGACATTCTTGAACCCTTAACGTAACTGCTCTCATTTATTCTGTTACTGATACTGCGATATTTCTTTGTGTACTACTTCAGACTGCACCACAGTCTTCGGGCTATTCTGTTCTTTTGCACTCGGTGCGGTATTTTTTTCCCGTTGCTTCAAAAAGAAGCTTCTCTTTTTTTGCACGTTGGTTGTTTGTTAATCTTTTTTATGTGCAGTTTTTCACTGATTCTATTGTATTTCTTTGTTCTACTGTAAACGCCTGCAAGAAGATGAATCTCAGGGTGGTATATGGTGACATATTTGTATTTGGATAATATATTGACTGAATCTTTGAATAGTTTGAGTATTTATTATTGTATTTATCATTGCCACATGCATTGTTTATTTTATAAGCTTCATGTCAAGAAGGAATTTCATTGCTCCTTGGTGTATATAAACATCTAATCTAATGTAGGGAAAGAGGAAAGGAAACTGGAATGAATGACTACAATGTGGGAGATTTTCTACTTACTATCCTCACAGGTCTAGACTTCAGCCTGACCTCTAACTCCCCCACATGTCGGCCTCTAAATCCTATATTATAAGACCATAAGGTCTACGAGCAGATTAGGCCATTTTCCCCATCAAGTCTACTCTGCTATTTCATCATGGCTGATTTATTACCCCTCTCAACCCCATTCTCCTGCCTTCTCCCTGTAACCTTTGACACACCGTCTAATCAATAAGCCATTGATCTCTGCTTTGAATATACCCAGTGGCTTGACCTCTCTGACTGTCTGTGGCAATGAATTCCACAGATTTACCACCCTCTGGCTCCAGAAATTACTCCTCATCTTGTTTCTAGAGGGATGTCCTTTTATTTTGAGGCTCTGCCCCCTGGTCCAAGACTCCGCCACCGTAGGAACTTCCTAGACTTTTCAAACTACAGGACATAAGGTTGAACAAGTTAGGTCTCTATTCATTGGAGCGTAGAAGGTTGAGGGGGGATTTGATCGAGGTATTTAAAATTTTGAGAGGGATAGATAGAGTTGATGTGAATAGGCTGTTTCCATTGAGAATAGGGGAGATTCAAACGAGAGGACATGATTTGAGAGTTTGGGGGCAGAAGTTTAAGGGAAACACGAGGGGGTATTTCTTTACTCAGAGAGTGATAGCTGTGTGGAATGAGCTTCCTGTAGAAGTAGTAGAGGCCAGTTCAGTTGTGTTATTTAAGGTAAAATTGGATAGGTATATGGACAGGAAAGGAGTGGAGGGTTATGGGCTGAGTGCGGGTAGGTGGGACTAGGTGAGATTAAGAGTTCGGCACGGACTAGGAGGGCCGAGATGGCCTGTTTCCGTGCTGTGATTGTTATATGGTTATCTGGTTATATCCTCTCTATGTCTACTCTATCTAGGCCATTCAATATCCTATAGGTTTCAATGAGATCCCCCCTCATTCTTCTAAACTCCAGGTGTTTAGTCCCAGAGCCATCAAACACTCCTCATACACTAACCCTCTCATTCCTGGGATCATTCTCATGTACCTCTTCTGGATCCTCTCCAAAGTCAGCACTTCCTTTCTTAGATATGGGGCCCAAAACTGCTCACAATACTCCAAATGCGATCTGACCAAGGCTCTATAAAGACCCAGCATGACATGCTCCTCGTGTTTGCATTACATGCTTGCTTTTGTACTCAAGACCCTGCAAAATTAATCCTAACACGAGGAAATCTGCAGATGCTGGAAATTCAAACAACACACACAAAATGCTGGTGGAACACAGCAGGCCAGGCAGCATCTACAGGGAGAAGCACTGTCGACGTTTCGGTCCTGACGAAGGGTCTCGGCCCAAAACGTTAACAGTGCTTCTCCTTATAGATGCTGCCTGGCCTGCTGTGTTCCACCAGCATTTTGTGAAAATTAACCCTAACCTGACTCCTAACTTATTTTCTAATGCAGCAGCTGATGCAGAATTTTGAGCCAAAGCATTGATAATTCCTTTCCCTAAAAGATGCCTCCTGACCCATTGAGTTCCTCCTGTAGATTGTTTGTTGCTTCAACTATTACTTTCCGTTTTTCAGTGACTAAGCCTAATTGCCGTCCATGATTTTACAGACCTTTCTGAAAGGTCATTATCCTTCGTCACATAGATATTACAGAACACATCATCGAACTGTTGTGTATTTAATATTTTAGTAGTATTTGAGTAATCTCATAAATATGTTTTTGAGCAAGCATTCTTTATTTAAATAATTAATCACAATTGTTATATATATGTGACATCACGCTACCTCATAATAATGCACGTACACGCCTCACAAAAAGAAAACACAAAGTTAGACATGTTTTGGACTCCTATCCCTTCCATTGAATTAGTTTAATGTTTTGAAGTTATAGAACATAACATAACCACCATCTGAAGGTCCATATAAGCAATATTTTCCTCAGTGGTCCTTTCTGTTACCTCATCTGAAATCTCCAGCAAGGTATCACTACATACATCACCACTATGTACACATGTACACATCATCAGTGTCACTTTATGTACATACAGTCACTCTGTATATAACAGTT
Organism: Hypanus sabinus; assembly: GCF_030144855.1. Classification (NCBI taxonomy): domain Eukaryota; kingdom Metazoa; phylum Chordata; class Chondrichthyes; order Myliobatiformes; family Dasyatidae; genus Hypanus; species Hypanus sabinus. The sequence continues at coordinate 11,582,806 of NC_082716.1, forward strand.
ACTTGTACAGTATGTTTTATAGGATTGCTTTTATATTTCTATTTATTGTGTTTTTTAAATGTGTTCCTTATTGTGTTTTTTTTATTTTACATCAGATCAGAACAATCATTTTGTTCTCCTTTACACGCATGGATCCTGGACCCTGTCAGATGGCCGGAAAATGTTAAGAACGGGCTCCCTCACCTCTGCCCCTCTGACCCTCAACACAGGTGCCCCTCAGAGCTGTGTCCTAAGTCCCATCCTATCCTCTCTGTATACCTATGACTGTGTCACCACTCACAGCTCCAATCTGCTAATTAAATTTGCTGATGACACTACACTGATTGGACTATTATCAAATAATAATGAGGCAGCCTACAGAGAAGAACCCTGACACAGTGGTGTCAAGGAAACAACCTCTAACTCAACGTCGCAAAAACAAAGGAGCTGGTTCTGGGCTACAGGAGGAATGGAGACAGGTTAACCCCTATCGACATCAATGGATCTGAGGTTGAAAGGGCAAACAGCTTTAAATTCCTCGGCATACACATCACAGAAGATCTCATGTGGTCCGTACGTACCAGCTGTGCGGTGAAAAAGGCACAACAACATCTCTTTCACCTCAGATTTTTGAAGAAGTTTGGTGTGGGCCCACAAATCCTAACAACTTTGTACAGGGGCACAATTGAGAACATCCTGACTGGCTGCATTACTGCCTGGTATGGGAACTGCATGTCCCTCAATCGCAGGACTCTGCAGACAGGTGAGTAAAAAGAGCCTGAAGGATCACTGGGGACCTGAGTCATCTCAACCACAAACTGGTCCAGCTGTGACCATCCAGGAAACACTACCACAGCATAAAAGCCAAGACCAACAGGCTCTGGGACAGCTTCATCCACCAGGCCATCAGACTGATTAACTCATGCTGACACAACTGTATTTCTATGTTATATTGACTGTCCTGTTCTACATACTATTTATTATAAATTACCAAAAATTGCACATTGCAGATTTAGATGGAGATGTAACATAAAAATTTTTACTCTTTATGAAGGATGAGAGTAATAAAGTCAATTTAATTCAATCCAATCGTACTGAAGAATGAAAATAAACTATCTTGAATCTTGAACTCGAAACCTAGCTTATATCAATGTAACACTCTGGAAAAGGTTTCACCGCAAATGTATTGGTCTTTCTGTAGAAGTAGTGTTTGGATGATAGTTAGAGAGAACAGGTGCTTTGGAATGTGAGCCATCTAATGACGGGAGGGTGTTTTCATGCCTGACACCAGGGTGATCTGGGTCTTTTGTTTGGCGGGAGATGAAGAGAGAAGATGGTGGAGCAGGGCCATGGCCTGATGAAGGCCGAGGAGATCGAAGGAGGATTGGTGAAGTGGAAACTGTGAACTCCAATTTGTGCAACTTGTCTGACTATTTCATTAAAATGGTCCCTTTCCTTTTTTTGCTTTTTCTTCACGAACCCTGTAGTCAAATTAAGAATTTTAAAGCTAAATTATCTCATTGTATGCAGTGTATTGTCAGGGTAACAAATCACGCAGCATTCACTCAAACAGGGGGTTGTCGGGGTGGGCTCACATCACAATCTCACCCGTCTGGCAGGGCCAGAGATTGTCTTCCCTAGACTTACTCAGCCGACAGAAGTTACATCAATAATTCCAGACTAGATTTTTCAAAACCAGCTTGTGGTGTAGTGGCATCCACACTGGACTTTGAGGTGAATCTGGCAGCTCCTTACACACTTTCTATCTGTGCTGGGTAGAGCTTCAAGCTAGCAACTTGGCCTCATTTTAATAACGTCAAATGCTAAAGAAGTGGCAAGGTTCCTTCCTGACGTGCCACAAGGCACAAAAAGTAAATAACTAAGATTTTTCTAACAAAGCCAAATTTGGTTGTGATTACAAATTCCATCCCAGTTATTGTTTCTTGAACTTGACCCTCCATGTTAAGGTAACTGGTTTATAATTACTAAGTTTACCTTGACAGTGAAAGGTTTTTACATTTGCAATTTTTCAATGTTCAGACTTGTACCTTGTACCTGCCGGTGACTGGAAGAAACTGCGAAGATTTGTGGATGCACCTGAGCACATCACAGGAAGCAACCTCCTCTCCATGTCTCTGTCGACACTTCTCACTGCCTAAGAAAAGAAGCCAGCATAATTATAGATCCCAGGAATTCTATATTCATCCTTTCCCACTAGAAGTCTGCGAGCAAGTACCACCCCACCCCCAGTTCAAGGACAGCTTCTACCCCACCGTTATAAGACTATCAAGCAGTTCCCTTGTACAAAGGATGCACCTGACCTCCCAGCTACCTTGTTATGGCCTTGCACCTTCTTCTCTGCTTACAACGCACAACTTAGCTGTTCTATTTTATTCTGCATTCTGTTATTGTTTTCCCTTGTCCTTCCTCAGTACCCTGTGCAATAAATTGATTTGTACGGATCGGTATGCAAGACAAGTTTATCAATCCACCTTGGTACGTGCAACAACAATAATGCAACTTATCAACTTAAATATTCATAAGCTGTGGGTGGAAACTCTGTAAGATGCCTCACAAACTAAGATGCACCACATCTGCACTAGAATATTTGTCTAATCAGAGTGGAACCTCCTCTCTATCAATATTGAACCCATTAAGAGTGGTGTATTAGGAATAATTGTGAGTGAACGAGGCTTCCATGAGTCAGTGGACACTGCATCCTAGCTGTCCTGATATGCAAGGCAGGGTGGTACAATATGGAGAGCATGTTGTTGCAGGATCACGCCTCCAGCAGCTAACAAATCTAAAGGAATGGCAGAGACTGATACAGTTTGGCACCAGCAGCATTGCAGGAATTGTCAGTCAGCATTGAACTCAACGAAGGACTGCCTTAGGAACGCCAGCTCCAGATCAGGGTTCACACACAGAGCCTTCCCCATGAGTGGGTATGTCCTCAAGGCAGCAGAGGTTTGAGCTCTGAGATTTCCTGACAAGACCCATCCGCCCGAAGTGCCTGGATTTAAGTAACACACCTTTGCCCTTCTCTGTGGGTCCGCCAGGCTTAGTGGCTAAGCCAAACGTGAAGGTTATTATGGCCAAGGAAGGTAATGGGGACAAGCTCCCACTGCCTATTAAATTCTCCCAATGGCAAACACCTCAGATAGCCCCTGACAACCAAGTCCAGGAATAACTGCATAATATCATCAATGGGTAAAGTGCGCTGCTTGGTTCTTTCCAGTAGTGTGGCGGTCTGTCATTCTAAGGAAATGTTACAGATAAACTATTACCCAATAGGTAAGGATGAATAAGTTCACACTTGACTCCTTGGAACATAGGAGAATGAGGGGAAATTTGGTAGAGCTGTACAAAATTAAGAGGAGTATAGATAGGGTAGGGTGGTGGGCTGAGGTAAGTCTGCACCAGAGGAGGTGTAAGATGCTCCTTCTCTCCGCTAGTCTGCAGATCATCCTCGGGCAAGAAGTAGCACCCACTTAGACACCCATGCCATCCCCCTCCCCCCATCAGGGTCATATGAAGCCACTGGATCAGGTGGTGGACGGTCGTATGAGCTGCTGGTGCATATCATACACCATGGTTATGTGTCCACTGACGCCAGGCAGACGATCTCTGAAGAGTATTGGTGATGGCTGGGGTCACCCATTTTGTAAAGACACTGCCCAGCAGAAGGCAATGACAAACCATTTCTATAAAAATAGTTATTAAGAACAACCAGGGTTATGGAAAGATCATGAATGTCTATGTCATACGACACAGCACATAACGATTAAATGAATAGTCTGGTTAAGTGCAAGCAGGCATTTTCGACAAAGGTTAGGAGGGAATAGAACTGGAGATCATAGACTAAGGGTGAAAGGTGAAATGCTAAAGGGGAATATTGGGGGAGACATCTTCATGCAGGGTGTTGTGAAATTGTGGAAAGAGCTGCCAGCAGAAGTGGTGAATGTGGTTTCAATTTCAACACTTAAGAGAAGGTTGTATGAGTTCATGAATGTGAGGGGTATGGAGGGCTATGGTCCAGGTGCATATCGATGGACTAGGCAGAACAAGAGTTGAGAATTGACTAGATAGACCAAAGGGCCTGTCTCTGTACTGTAGATAACCAGAATTGACTAAAGGGGCTGAACAGACTTCTCTGCTACAACATACTCTGTTAATTCCCTTGTAATAATTTGTTTTGGAACAATTTGAAACTTAACCCTATATTTCTTGAACTATGACAGGCTATTAAATTGTTATGTTGCTCATATTAAAAATAATGAGCCGAAGTCTGTTACAGCAGCTTCCGTAGTAGATAGTCATCATTTCCACACCTGGGTCACCTCCCGTTGGAAATACAGCCAATGCATATTCATTAGCCTCCTCTTTGTTCTCGCTCTCTTCCTCCTTCAGCCTCTTGCCTCTGCTTACTTAATTAGAATAAATTAGCATAGCAGAGGCGGGCAAATGACAAGAGCGGAGCCACAAGCGGGCAAGTTTGTTAATAACATAGCACTGTGGTGTGTTCCTTCTGAAAACTAGCTCCAAGTCAGTCTTTTTCAGTCCTTATTCTCTGAGGCTGAGAACTTTAGGCTGTGGCCCACTGTGGTTCAAAGTTCAAAGTAAGCTCTTTATCAAAGTACATACAGTATATGTCACTATATGCAACCCTGATATTCATTGTCTTGTGGCATACTAAATAAATCCATAGAATAATAACCATAACAGAATTAATGAAAGACCACACCAACCTTGACATACAAACAGTGTGCCAAAGATGACAAACTATGCAAATGCAAAATAATAACAATAAATAAGTAAGCAATAAATATTGAGAACATGAGCTGAAGAATTCTTGAAAGGGAGTCCATAGTTTGTGGGAACATTTCAATGACGGGGCAAGTGAAGTTGAGTGAAGTCATTCCCTTTGGTTCAAGAGCCTAATTGCTGAGCCTTAGTAATTGTTCTTGAGACTGGAGATGTGAGTTCTGAGGCTCCTGTACCTTCTTCCTGACGGCAGCAGCATGTCCTGGGCGCTGGGGTCCCTGATGATGGATACTGCTTTTCTGAGACAACAATTCATGTAAATGTGCTCCGTTGTAGTGAGGTCTTTACCTGTGCTGGACTGAGACATATCCACTACTTGTTGTAGGATTTTCTGTTCAACTGCTTTGGTGTTTCCATACCAGGCTGTGACACAGCCAGTCAATATACTCTTCACCACTCATCTATAGAAGCTTGTCAAAGTCTTAAATGTCATGCCAAATATCACTAATGCCATGCTATGACATCACTGTGTTAGTTTTTGCATAACAGGGGAACTAAGGGTTATGGGGAAAAGGCAGATAGACGGAGATGAGTCGATGGCCTGATCAACCTCCATCTTATTGAATGGTGGAGCAGACTCGACAGGCCAGATGGCCTACTCCTGCTCCTATTTCTTATGTGCTTATATCATTTGAATTCTCACAGATACGCAATGAAGGTATTTCGATTAGTTGCATCTCAGTGCAGTTCTACATCTTCTCTGCTCTTGACTGATGGAACCTGAAGACAGCAGTAAACACTCCCCAGTCTGTCAGACTCATCACTTCCTTCCATTCAGTCCATCTTCAATGGTGCATTGTTTCAGAAAGTTTAACTGTATCAAGAAATCTTGTCAACCTGGACATTCCCCCTTCTTTCGGGAGGAGGTGTCAGGATCTTTGTGACCCAAAAGGTTCTTGAGAAGTCAGGAATGAAACATAAAACTTATTGCTTACATTTTTATTAAGTGTCACAAAAGTGGAAAATGAACAAATTACAAGGAGCTGAAAAAGACAAAGGAAAAACAGTAGTGATCAGTATTCAGACAGGAGATAGTCCAAATTCCAGTGATAACAATTTACCTATAAAAACTAAGAAATTTCCAGATGTAACTGTACCATAATTATTAGAAAGCTTGCTAAACAATTAAACGTACATAGGAGGTCATCTAAAAATACAAACAAGCATAATAAGGTTATGGGGCAAGAAAAATGGTTATTTTCTAGTACAGTCTAATAAGAGAATCTCAGATACAGGAGCTTAAAATCCCAGAAATAAACACAGAAACACAATTCTTCCCCATGGCTGCCAGACTCCTGAACCTGTACCTTTCTTCCCCATGGTCCTGCAAGTTTCTCACGTGCTTACCACTACAGTACTTCACAAAAGCCTTTGGTTTATAAGTATAGCTAGGGTGCCCTGGACATTTGCACAGTACTGTGTTTGTCATCATGGAGCAGAGAGCGAGTTTCTAAATCAGGTGGGGACAAAGGATGTTGGGAGTGGCAAGGGTGGATGCCACAGGGGTGTGGGAGAAGTGGCAGAGAAGGAGAGTCAGGCACGGTGGGGGGGGGGGGGGGGGTGGATGCAGACACACTGAGCCCTGAGACACTAGGCAAGGTCATTTGATTCTAAACAATTGGTTCATTGTTCATAACAGAATGTCTCTCTGGTGCTTTCTGCTCCCTTCCCTCTCCCTTCCCCTTTTCCCAACCACACATACATAGAAACATAGAAATCTACAGCACATTCCAGGCCCTTCGGCCCACAATGTTGTGCTGACCATGTAACCTACTCTAGAAACTGCCTAGAATTTCCCCAGCACATAGCCCTCCATTTTTTGAAGTTCCATTTACCGATCTAAGAGTCTCTTAACAGACCCTATTGTATCCACCTCTACCACCTCCACTGGCAGTGCATTCCATGCACCTACCACTCTGTGTGGGAAATGTACCTCTCACATTCTCCTTGAACCTACTTCCAAGCACCATAAAACTATATCCCCTTGTGTTAGCCAGTCTTCTATTTTTATTTTTATTCTGTTTTTTTCTTTAATTGGGTTCTTTTGGGTTTCCTGCTTTGTGGCTACCTGTGAACAAGCAAGTCTCAAGGCTGTATAATGTACACATTATTTGATAATAAATGTACTTGAATCACATATAGTTACAATGGCAAATACAGACAGAAAGTAATCTTAGGACAAGTCCCTGTGCAGCATGGCCTGAAGATTAACAGTACCAGGGAAGCACACAGCAGTTCCTCAATCCGCATTGAGTCAGTCCCAGATGGAGACAATCCAGATTGTCTCATGCTAGGTCAACCACAGACAGTTTGTCTCTCACTGGGTGAGCTGCAGATGAAGACAGTTCAGTTTATCTTCCATGGAGCAAATACTGGAGAGCAGCATTGATGAGAGAGCTGGCCTGGATTCCAATACATCAGTCATGCCTCACTTCTCTCCCAAACTGCCTCTGGTGCTTCCTCGGCTGGGTGTCTGTAACAGGCAATGCCATGGCATTAGGGCTTGCTCCGTACAACAACAGAGGCCACGCAGCTCCCCCGCCATCGGTCTCACCAGTGATCCAGTGAACCAGACATGCAATATTTTGTATTATCAATGTCCAACAGGGTCTTGCGATCACAAGGAAAACATTTAAGACGAACAGTTGCACCACTTTTATTGGCCCCAGAGAGTTGCTGCAAACAAGTGCATTGTCATCTTTCCAGAACTTACATTTGGGAGAATAATTGAATAATTTAGTAAAGCTTAGGCAGCACAGTAACCTAGCAGTTAGCACAATGCTCCTACAGCTCTATCTATATCTCCATTCAATTCCCGTTGCTGTCTGTAAGGATTTTATGCATTCTCCTTGTGACCACCTGGGGTTCTCTGGGCACCCTGGCTCCTCCCACATTCCAAAGAAAGCATAGGGGGATATCAGAAGTAAGTCTTTTTACACAGAGTGGAATGCCCTGCCAGAGGGTGGTGGTAGAGGCAGATACATTCAGGACATTTAAGAAGCTCTTGGATCGGTACATGGATGATAAAAAAATGGAGGCCTCTATGAGAGGGAAGGATTAGATTGCTTTGAGAGTAGGCAATAAGGTCAGCACAACATTGTGGGTTTATGAGCTTGTACTACACGGTAGTGTTCTGTGTCCTGTGTCCTGTGTTCGTATCTTATGTATTGTGTTCTATGTTCTATTTCACTCAGTTGCAAAAGGAAAGCATCATCCAGTTCCAATTCCTCGTTGTTATTCAGCACACACAATGGTGTTAATTACTAAAGGATAATTAAGGACTCTGACTTTGAAACCTTGTATGGTGCAGAGGTCAGATCACCTGGAATCATTGAATTTATCAAACAGCGATGAGTTCAACGGAATCTTGTTCAACCGTGTTAGAACAAGGTTGTTGTGATCATTTGCTTTGTATTTCTAACATCAACTCCATGAATGAAAACTTAATTACGACTGGCATACAGGGTTAGAAACAAAGCCAGGCACCGGACTTTCATACAGAATGGAATGAGACTATTGTACAAATCCCAAGTACTATTGCAACTACAGGGACTTAAATCCTTGGAGAATGAGGAACAATATTAGAGAAGAGTGTAATAGAGACATAGAGTCATGGTACGCTACTGAACAGAAACAGGTCATTTGGCCCATCTAGTCTATGCAGAGCTATTACTCTGCCTTGTCCCGTCGACCTGCAGCTTGACCATAGCACTCCATAACTGTCCCATTCATGGACCCATCCAAACTTCTCTTAAGTGTTGAAATCAGACCTACATTTGTCACTTTTGTTGACAACTCGTTCCACACTCTCACCACCCTCTGAGTGAAGAAATTTCCCCTCATGTTCCCCTTAAACATTTCACCTTTCACCTTTAACCCATGACTGCTGCTTCTCGCCTCACTCAACTTCAGTGTAGTTTTCTCCCCTTATCCTCCTACACTCCATGAAATAAAATTCTAACCTGGTCAGCCCTTCCCTTTAACTCAGATACTCAATTCCGAGCGACATCCTTGTAAATTGTCCCATTACTTTTTCAACCTTATGAATAAATAGGTTTATTATTGTCGCATGTATGAAATCTCAGCAATCTCTGAAAACGCAGAGAGATGGAGCGCAGCTCAGCACATCACGGAAAGTAGCCTCCGCACCATCGACTCTGTGTACCCAGAGATGGGACGTTATGTTGAAGTGCAAGACATTGGTGAGCTCTAATTTGGAGTATTGTATCCAGTTCTGGTCAACTACCTACAGGAAAGATATTAGTAAGATTGTAAAAGTGGAAGTGGTAGATGTGGAAACTGCCACTGTTTATTCAATAGCTAGAGTGTTTCCTACATCCTCTTAAATAATCAACTACACTTGGTGACCACTTTGTTGGGGTACACCAGCACACCTGCTTGTTAATGCAAATATCTAACCAGCCAATCATGTAGCAGCAAATCACTGCACAAAAGCACACAGACATGGTCAAGAGGTTCAGTTGTTCAGACCACACATCAGAATAGGGAGGAAATATGATCGAAGTGACTTTGACCATGGATTGATTGTTGGTGCCAGACGGGTGATTTGAGTATTTCAGAAACTGCTGATCTGGCATTTTCACACACAATTGTCTCTACAGTTTACAGAGAATGATGCAAAAACAAACAAAAAAATCCAGTGAGCAGCAAGTCTGTTGTCAAAAATGCCTTGTTAATGAGAGAGGTCAGAGGACGATGGCCAAACTGAGGAGGAGGAGGTGACAGTAACTCAAATACTCATGCACTACAACAGTGGTGTGCAGAAAAGCTTCTCTGAATGCACAAGATGTAGAACCTTGAAGTCGATGGGCTACAGCAGCAGAAGACCATGAACACTAATTGCCTGAATCGCACTATAAATTTACAGTTTCAGCCTCCAAACCCAAGTTGTATTTATCACCATAGTTACAGTGTGTTTACATTTCCTGCTGGGTTTTGCAAAATGTTTTCTCACTGCCATGGTAAACAAAGGACTTTTATTGGGTTCAGTGAAGAATGCAGTGATGCATGGTGTCCATAATGCGTTGTTCCCCTTCACTGGCAAACCTACGGGAGACAGGAATGTATCCAGTCAACTAAAAGGATGCAAATCACTCTGTCCTGAGCAATTGTTCTTCTTTGCACCAATATAAATATTGTTCATTCATAATCTGTGTCATGGATCAACCCTTCTTCACTCAATGATGGCCTTTCTAGTTTTTCTCAATCTGTGGCAAGTGATTCCTGTTGGGAATGTCCTAGGATTAATGATGCAAGGAAATTTTGTTCCACACAAGAACACATGAAACTCAGAGTAGACCAACAGGCCCCTCATGTCAGGCCTAGGCTGCATCTCCTCTTCAGTGTCAGTTCCCCACAGCCCTAATCCTCAGATTCTTCAAAAACGTATTTATTTATCCGCAACACGCACAAAATGCTGGATGAACTTGCAGGCCAGGCAGCATCTATGGAAAAGAGTAAACAGTCAATGTTTCAGGCCTGAACCATGAACAGTTTAGTCTCTTCCACAGATGCTGCCTGGCCTGCTGAGTTTCTTTAGCATTTTGTGTGTGTTGCTTTGCATCTCCAGCACTTGCAGATTTTCTCCTGTTTGTCCTGTTTCTTAATTTGTTTGTTTAATTATTTAGAGATACAGCGTGGAACAGGCCATTCTGACCCATCGAGGCACACCGCCTAGCAACGCACCTATTTTGCCTTAGCCTAATAACAGGAAGATTTACAAAGTTCAGAGTTCAAATTTCAAAGTAAATATATTATTGAAATAAGCATATTTCACCAGATACAGAGTAAAAAGAATAGAACTAATGAAAAATCACAGACAATAAGGACAAATATGCAAAAGACAAGTTGTGCAAATACAAAAATTTAAAGATAAATAAATAAATAAACAATGACCAATTAACCTGCTAACCAGTACACACACCTTTGGACTGTGGGAGGAAACTGGAGCACCCAAAGGAAACCCATATAGGTAGAAGGTACAAACTTTCTTACAGAGGATACCAGTTTCTGTTCACACCGTACACCTCAGAATTTCAGTACCACTCTGAGTTTCCTCACGAGAAGAACTTCAACAGTGTGTGAAGAAAGCCCACCATGACATCTGAAGAACAGATAACAAGGGGCAATAAGACAATAAGGTATTAGACCACTTGGAGATCCTTCAATATGTGCAGTAGATTGCTGGAGATATTTTACCAGTCTGTTGTAACGAGTGCAGTCTTCTTTCCTGCTCTGTTTTGGGGGCGTAGCATCGATGCCATTGATGCAAAAAGACTAAATAAACTCATCAAAAAGACTGGACCTGCCCTTGGCTATAAACAGGACTCTTTTGAGTTAGTGGTAGAGAGGAGGTCACTAATCAAACTGTTATCCATTAGGGACATTCTGGCACATCCTCTCCATGAGCTACTAAATAGGCAGTGGAGCACTCTTTCGAACAGACTCATTCAGTTCCGCTGTCACAAGGATCATTGCAGAAAATTTTTTCTACCAAATGCAATAAGTACATACAACAGTTCATCTCTGTGTTACAGGAGAACATACGTCAGATACAACAGACTCTCTCTTATTATTTGTGCATTATATTAGTTAAGTCTGCACACTGCCAAGTGTGTTTTTAAATGTTGCTGCTGTAACAAAAGAATTTCCCACTCAGGATCAATAAAGTGATTAATGTTTCATCATCATCATCATCATCATCATTATTATTATTATTATTATTATTATTATTATTATTATTATTATTATTATTATTATTATTATTATTATTATTATCCACTTTAAATATTAAAGTATATAGAATATATACTTTATATTCTTTATATACTTTATATGAAGTACATATAATAAATATTAAATATAGAAAGTATTTAGATGCAGTGTTGGCATTAGCATTCACTTTGTGAGTTTTAATTAAAGGCCCTGTTGGCCTTATCCTAGTGAGGATTGCGTTGGGGGCAGCCCACGAGTATCACCAGGCTTCCAGGGGCAACATGGTATCGCATGCTAACATAGCATACACTAGCGCTTACCATACGTCTTTGGAATGTGGGAGGAAACCGGAGCACCCAGAGGAAGCCCACATAGTAATAGGGAGAACATACAAACTCCTTACAAACAGCGGTGGCAACCAAACACTGATCAGTGATCACTGGCTTTATAAAGCAATTGCACTAACCACTATATTACCTTGTATTAGCCATTTCTGGGAAAATGCTCTGGCTAGCCACTCTATCTATGACACTTATCAACTTGTACTTCTCTATCAAGTCATCACTCATTGGCCTTCACTCCAAAGAGAGAAGCCTTAGCTTGCTCAAACTTTTCTCATAAGACATGCTCTCCAGTCAAGGTAGGATCCTGGTAAATTGCACCTGCACCCTCTCTAAAGCTTCCACACCCTTCCAAAATTAAGGTGACCAGAATTAAACAGGCAGGACAGGCAGCATCTGTGGAAAAAAGTACAGTTGATGTTTTGGGCTGAAATCCTTCATCAGGACTGCAGTACACAGTACTTGAACACAGTACTTCAAGCGTGGTGTAAACAGAGTATTACAGAGCTACAAGTTATCATCTTTGGTTCAAAAGTCTGCTGGCTCAACCATCAGACTCTTGAACCAAAGGGGATAGCTTCACTCACCCTCAGTAGCCCCGTCATTAAAATGTTCCCACGCCCGATGGACTCAATTTCAAGGAATCTTTATCTAATGTTCTTGATATTTATTGCTTATTTCTTTATTCTTCTTATTATTTATTTCTTTTTTTTAATTTTGCATGGTTTGTGTCTTTTGCTCACTGGTTGAATGCCCAAATTGATTCGTTGATTCTGTCGTGTTATTATTCCATTCTGGATTTATCGAGTACTCCTGCAAGAAAATGAACCTCAGGGCTATATATGTATATATACTTTGATCTTTGAACCTGTGTGCCTTATATATATATGTATATATATATATATATATATAGAGAGAGAGAGAGAGAGAGAGAGAGAGAGAGAGAGAGAGAGGGAGGGAGGGAGGGAGGGAGAGATGTAGAGATGTAAGGTCTTCCAGATGTCAACAAAATAGTTCACATTTAATTAGCAAACAACAAAGGTTAGCAAATATTAGTTCATTCTATCTGGACTTTGTGAAAGTTTGCATATAACTAATGGGGACTCATATGGCAAATACTCAGTGACCAATTTATTAGGTATACCTGTACACCCATTCACTATTGTAAATATCTAATCTGACAACCACGGGGCAGCAACTCAATGTATAAAAGCATGCAGACGTGGCAAACAGACAGACAGACAGACAGACATACTTTATTGATCCCGAGGGAAATTGGGTTTTGTTACAGCCGCACCAACCAAGAATAGTGAAGAAATATAGCAATATAAAACCATAAATAATTAAATAATAATAAGTTAATCATGTCAAGTGGAAAAATAAGTCCAGGACCAGCCTATTGGCTCAGGGTGTCTGACACTCTGGGGGAGGAGTTGTAAAGTTTGATGGCCACAGGTAGGAATGACTTCCTATGATGCTCAGTGTTACAGCTCGGTGGAATGGGTCTCTGGCTGAATGTACTCCTGTGCCTAACCAGTACATTATGGAGTGGATGGGAGTCATTGTCCAAGATGGCATGCAACTTGGACAGCATCCTCTTTTCAGACACCACCGTCAGAGAGTCCAGTTCCACCCCCACAACATCACTGGCCTTACAAATGAGTTTGTTGATTCTGTTGGTGTCTGCTACCCTCAGCCTGTTGCCCGAGCTCACAACAGCAAACATGATAGCTCTGGCCACCGCAGACTCGTCGAACATCCTCAGCATCGTCCAGCAGATGTTAAAAGACCTCAGTCTCCTCAGGAAATAGAGACGGCTCTGACCCTTAGGAGGTTCAGAGTAAACATAGGAGTAGGGAAGAAATGTGATCTAAGTGACTTTGACCGTGGAATGATTGTTGGTGCCAGACGGGGTGGTCTGAGTATCTCAGAAACTGCTGATCTGCTGGGATTTTCATTCACAACGGCCTCTAGAGTTTACAGAGAATGGTGTGATAAACAAAAAAAACCCAATGAGCAGAAATGTGGATGGAAATACCTTGTTAATGAGAGGGGTCAGAGGAGAATGGCTAGACAGGTTCAAGCTGACAGAAAGGTGACAGTAACTCAAATAACTACGAGTTATAACAGTGGTGTGCAGAAGAACATGTCTGAACCTCGAAGTGGATGGGCTACAGCAGCGTAAACCATGAACATACACCCAGTGGCCACTCTATTAGGTACAGGAGGTTCCTATTAAAGTGGCTGCCGGGTGTATTTCTCTGTGCTCATTTGTTGCTTGAGTTGCTGAAGATTTTGATCTCTTTCTACTTCGGTAATCGTTCTCTCCAATGTAGGACAGCGGCAGGCGGGAAACTGAATGCAAATCAGCCCTCAGTCATCCTCTGAACACCGTCTCTGCACGATGTCCTGCTCTTAGCATTTTGCACCCATTTTCTTTCCTGGAGAAATCTGATTTAATCAGCATATATTTGCATAAAGCAATATAACTCAATTCCAGCCCAACAAACTTATTACAGCAGCAGAACTATTAAAACAGCAGAATTTGCATATCTCATGGTGTGAAAGCTTCGAAACCCATTGCCTATCAATCCCTCAGTTGTTAATGTTTGTTTGTAACAATTAAGGATGATTGCAGAATTTCAAATATTAGGAACTTTACGGAATCTAGAAATTAGTGTAACTTGTAACGGATGTCATTTTAATAGATATACGGCAAGAAATTCAAAACTTAATTACCCCTGGGATTTGGGTCTTTAAAGAAGCTTCATAAAAATAAGTTCAAGTGGTGAACCTCTGGCGCATCATCCTCATAATGCAACGTGTGTTAAATCCCGAAGGCTTTCCTAATGGAAGAACAGTATAACTGGAGGGCCTGGTACGGAAAGGATTCACTTCATGTTTATATAATGACATCTCCAAGTTCTCCCAAAGTTGCTCGCTCACAGTGAGACACTTCCTGAATTTAGTAGCGGTGGGCTAAGTATGGAAATGAAGCAGCCATTTTGTGGAAAGCAGGATGTTACAAGCAGCCTAATGGTGAGGGTCTTCCCCCAGTGAATCTCTACCTTGGACACATCCCAGCAAGTGTAACAAGTGCTCCACCTGCCCCTACACCTCCTCCTTCACCATTTCAGGGCCCCAAACAATCCTTTCAGGTGAGGTGACACATCACTTGTGAGTCTAATGGGTCAGCTATTGTTGGCGTGTGGCTAAGTGATTAAAGCTTTGGGCTGGCAACCTGAAGATTGTTAGTTCGAGTCTCAGCTGAGGCAGTGTGTGTGTCCTTGAGCAAGGCACTTAACCACACACAGCTCCTGCATGTTTATAGCCCCGTAGCGGTGGTTGTTGTGGTATGGACAAGGCAAGACAGTGCTCCTAATGTGACATTCTCTATATCGGTGAGACCCAATGCAGACTGGGGGGAGCTTTGACGAGCTCTTTCACTCTGCCTGCTGCAAAGGCAGGATTTCCCAGGGGCCACCAATTTTAATTCTAGCTCCTGTTCCTATTTTGACATGTCATTCCATTGCTTCCTCTACTGCTACAACGAGGCCTCTCTCAGTTTGAAGGAGCAACACCTTGTATTCCATCTGGGGAGTCTCTAACCTGACAGCATGAACATCTATTTATCAAACTTGCAGTAGTTTCTACTCCCTCCCCTTCTCTCTTTTTTCCATGCCCCACTCTGGCTGCCATCTTACCCCTTCTCTTCTCCTCATCTGCCTGTCATCCACCGTTAGTGTGCCTCCTCCTTACCTTTCTCACAGGGTCCACTCTCCTCTCCTATCAGATCCCTTCTGCTTCAGCCCTTTAACTTGTCTACCTATCAGCTCCCAGCTTCTCACTTCACTCCGCCCCCTCTGGTATCGCCATCCAGATTGAACTCCTTCCCTTCTCCCAATCTTCTTATTCAAGTTTCTTCCAGACCTGATGAAGGCTCTCAGTCCAGAATATCAACTGTCCTTTCCCCTCCAGAGATGCTGCCTGACCTGCTGAATTCCTCCAGCAGTTTGTGTGTGTTGCTGTGGATTTCCAACATCTGCAGAGTTTCATGAGGGTGTGGACTGAAGGAGCTTGATTCATGTCATGGGTTCATTGGTTCCAGACGAGCAGCAAAGAAGCACTCAGTTTATGGAGTCACAGAATTGTTATGACACTACGAGGCCATTCAGCCCACTGAATTTATGCCAGTTCCTAGCACAGCAGTCACCCAGACCCTTGCAGAACTGCACAGAGATGAGATTCTGCAGATGTTGGAAATCTTGAACAACACACAAGCATGGTGAGGTATGGGTTCAATTATAAACATGTTTGCAGCAGCATCACAGCATCATATTCAAACAAAAATTGTTATACATAAATTATACAATATAGCAAACAAAAAGATCATGCAAATCTACAGATGAATGCAATTAGAAACAAGTACCCGATAACCCTATATTTAAGAGAAATTTGGATAGGGACATGGTTGTGAGGGGTATGGAGGGCTATGGTCCAGCTGTGGATCGATAGGACCAGGTAGAGTAATAGTTCCACATAGACGAGTTGGGATGAAGGGCTTGTTTCTGTGCTGTAGTACTCTATGACCCCAAGTCAGTGGTTCCTAACCTTTTTTATGTCATGAACCCCTACCATTGGCTGAGGGGTCCATGAATCTCAGGTTGGGACACTTGCTCGGTCCAGGGTAATGTCCTATTGTTGAGAATATATTAGGATTTTGCAGGTCAGTTCAAACATAAAGTATTGATAATAGAACATAGATCATAGAACAT
The DNA here is from genome assembly GCF_030144855.1 of Hypanus sabinus. NCBI lineage: Eukaryota > Metazoa > Chordata > Chondrichthyes > Myliobatiformes > Dasyatidae > Hypanus > Hypanus sabinus. The sequence goes on from NC_082716.1 coordinate 11,599,460, forward strand.
AGAACACAGTACATAGGACATACATCAGTATGGCACAATACAGACCAATATGGGTCCTTCGGGCCATCATTTTGTGCCAACCTATATAAACCTACTCCGTAATAAATCAACTGTAACTCTGCTCTCCTTCACAGCCCATAACTAAGAGTCCCTTAAGAGCTTCTTAAAAGTCCCAAATATATCAGCCACTAGCACCATCCCTGGCAGGGCATTCTAAACACCCACCACTCCTTGTGTAAAAAAAAAACCCTTCTTCTGATATCTCCCCTAAACCTTACTCAATTAACCTTAAAATGATGCCTTCTGATGTTAACATTGTCTCCATGGCAAGAAAAAAAAGGCAGCCAGTGGTGCAGTGGTATTTGCACCAGGTTTCAACGTGAGTGGTCCCAAGTTTGAATCTCGCCAGTCCTTTGTGCACTTTCCACCCGTGCTGGCAACTCGGCCTCATAAAAACAGACAAAAATACTACTGAAACGGCAAAGTTGCTGCCCAATGCATCACAAGACGTGGAAAGGAAAAACCACAGGAAAAAGGCACTGGCTGTCTATTCAATCTGTGCCTCTTTTCATCTAATAGACTTCTCTATCAAGTCTCCTTTCATCCTCCTTCATTGCAAAGAGAAAGGTCCTAGCTCGCCCAGCCTATCCTCATGAGACATGTTCTCTAATTCACATCCTGGTAAATCCCCTCTCAGTCATCTGTACAGCTATCACATCCCTCCTAAAATGATGCAACCAGAACAGAAGACAATATTTCAAGTGTGGTCTAACCAGAGTTTGATAGAGCTGCAGCATTACCTCGGGGCTCTTAAACTCAAGAACCTGATGGTCGCAGTACAGACGTTCCTGAACCTGGTGGTGTGAGACTTCAGGCTTCTGTACCTCCTGCCGAATTGTAGCAATGAGAAGATGGCATGGTCTGCTTAGCGATGTGCAAGAGAATAGTAGTCAAAAAATACAGCGATTCTCAAGTGGTCGTGAAGCTGAAGTAAGGTTGCAGAGATATCTAGAAGCAAAACATGGAGGAAATTGGAAACAAAAATGAAAACTTAAAAAAAAAGCATTGGCAAAAAAGATGCCAAAGTTGGCCAATGCACCAAGTCTGATGCATGAATGGTCTATCGTGTATATTAACTCCTCAAGTTCAAAGTAAATTTATATCCATGTGGGCATTCAGAGTAGAAACAAAAATACACAAAAGAATCAACAAAAAGCAGCACACAAACAAATAAAGGACAAACAACAATGTTCCTGGGTGTTAACATCTTTAAAGATCTTTCCTGGGCCCAACATCTTGAGGCCTTGAGGCCCTCGGTTGGTTGGGGTGAAACATGGATGTTGCATCCCAGATGTCTTCATGATATGCAAGGCAGAGCAGGATGATATGGATATCAAACTTTTGGGACCAATAAATTGAGCGAATTACAAAGAAGACTATATTTCATCAGGAATTTGACTATGTTATCAAAGACTTTAGCAAATTTCTACAGAAGATTTCTACTGTGGAGAAGATTCTGTCACGTTACATCACTGTCTGGTAATAAGAGGCCACTGTGCAGGATCAGAAACAAACTGCAGAAAGTTTCAAAATCAATCAGCTCCCCATAGGCACTAACCTCCACAGAATCGAAGATATCTTCAAAAGGTGATACCTCAAGAAAGCGACATCAATCATTAAGTACTTTCATCACCCAGGGCATGCCCACTTCTCATTGCTATCATCAAAAAGGAGCCTAAAGACACACACTCAACATTTTAGGAACAGTTTCTTCCCTTCTACCATCAGATTTCTGAATGGATAATGAACACAACCTCATTATTTCTTTCTTTCTCATTGTTAATTATAAAGATAGATCGATATAGATATACTGTAGGTATAAATATATATTTCTTACTGTAATTTATAGTTTAAAAAAATATTGTACTATACAACTGCTACAAAGCAGCTCATTTCACAACATATCCAAGATGGCGGTGTGACGCAGCTTGCAGCGGCCACTCCGGAGCTGATTACCTGTTATTTGTGAAGTGGGGTGCCGTGCGCAGTCATAATCGATTGAAAACAGACGTGGGAGCACAGAGGAACATCGGGAAATTCCAGGAAGACCTTCTTCATTGCTGCTGCTGCTGTGAGGTCCGGGACTCTGCTGGGAAGAACAGGCCCCCAGTCCTCGGGATCGCATTGCCAATGGCATTGACGGGACCATCTTAATACACTTAGCAGAGGATGGTGCTCAGAGAAGCTGTGCCGGAGGGGATGGTCGTTGGTTCGGAGGTTCGATGGACTCGCAGTCCACTGAGGTCAGGTCGCAATCAGTGTGTGCTACATCTGCGAGGCTGGGTTCGACGGAGCTTTCGTTGTCTGCTGCGTCTGCGAGGCTGAGTCGGGCGGCGCCCTGGAAGTCCATAGCGGGGGTATTCCCTTCTGCTGCCGGCGTGGGATGGCGAGTCTGTCCGGACCCTGGGAACTTGTGGAAACTGTGTGGTGATTTCTTTTGAACTTATAGTCCTTTAACATCTTTGGACTATTTTTACTGTGCCCATGGTCTGTTTTTTTTAGTCAATTATGCTATTGTTTGCACTGCTGTAACTATATGTTGCAATTATGTGGTTTTGTGCAGGTCTTGTAGCTTTAGTTTTTGGTCTTGTTTTTGTCTGGTGGTTTTGGAGCTCCTTTCCGGGTAATGTGCTAGATGATAGCGCGATATTAATACGCAGCAGCCTCTCTGGACTCTGGATTGGGGATTGCCAAACATTATGTGGATTTTCTGGTGTAGTTTATTTTGTCATATGCTTTTGTGATATAATTCTGGGAGAACGTTGTCTCATTTTTTAACTGCATTGCATTTGTGGTTTCTAAATGACAATAAACTGAATCTGAATCTGATATGACTATGATGTTAAACCTGATTCTGAAGGTGTGTAAGACAATCTGTGTAATTACAAAAAGCTGGAAGTTCAAAGTAGATTTATGAACAAAGTACATATATGTCACCATATACAAACCTGAGATGATTAATTTTCTTGCAGGCATACTCAAAAAATTCCAATAAGCATAATAGAATCAATGAAGACCACACCAACAGGGTGGATAACCCATGTGTGAAAGACTACAAACCGCAAATAAAAAAGAAAGGAAAAATAATTTATAATAATAATAAAAATAATAAATAAGTAAGCAATCAATATTGAGAACATGAGATGAAGAGTCCTTGAAAGTGAAAAAAATACAAATAAGATAATAATAATAATTCTAAACACACATAAAACACAGAAATAAGTGAAAACACCAGAAATATGCTGAATTAAAAGGAGAATTTGAAAGATTATGGAACATGAACAGTGTATACATTGTCCCAATAGTAATATCTACAACTGGCATCATCCCAAAGGCACTACACAATAGCATTAAACAATTAGGCCTATACAGCAATATTTATTTAAATCTCCAAAAAGCTACAACAATAAACACCACTAGAACAGTCCGAAAGTTCCTAGCAATTGAGAATGAGTGCACTTGGCTATGCCCAAAAACTCGGGTTTTACCAGCTTGAGCTGAGGAATAAAAAAGGATACAACAATAATAATAACAAATAAATAATATTGAGATCATGTGTTGTATAGTAATTGGAAGGGAATTCATGGGAGCCTGATGGCTGAGGGTAGTAACTATTCCCGAACCTGGCAGTGTGGGACCGGAGGTTCCTGTACCCTCTTCCCAATAGCAATATTACCAAAGTGGGCTAGAGCAGAATTATGTACCGTAGACAAACTCACACCTGACAGCAGAAAGGATGTTTGGTTTGCCTGCAATTTATTTTTACATTATAATTTATGCCCATTTTGATTATGTTGCCAAAACTAATGATTAAAAGTTCTACACAAATGGGGTGAGAGATAATCTATTAAATTATCCGTCAGCTAATATGCCTTGGGTATCACAGAAGTGCTTGCAATTATTTTTTTTACAATAATAATGAATGCATTGTTTATGGCACTGTCTAAAATCTGTTCAAAACAAATAAAATTGGAATTCATAATCTGCAAGAAGCAAGTGATTTTTTTTAGCAGTGCCCTCAAATGAGCCTTGCATTTCAACAAAAATGTTTCTACTGAGCATCCTGGGCATTTGGGGATTTATCTACACATTTCAATGGTTCTAGAGTCTAAAGCAGATTATTTGATGGTAGAATGTTATTGATGTTTATTACTTTGCAATCTGCATATGATGAGAAAGTTCAAATAAAAGTATACATTCCTGTTCATGCTTTCAGTGCACTAAGTAATCAGATAAACCATCTATCCCTTACAGGATATAAATGTTCACTGGAGTTTTAAAAAAGAAAGTTTTATTGGGAAAGCTAATAAATCTCGAGAGCAGTGAAATTACTCAGGATATACACTCAGTGGCCACTTTATTAGGTACACCTTTACACCTGCTGAATAATGCAAATGGAAAACAGCATGCAGAAATGGTCAAGAGGTTCAATTGTTGTTCAGACCAAACATCAGAATAGGGAAGAAATGTGGTCTAAGTGACTTTGACTGCAGGATATACATTGCTGCCAAACAGATTCTCTGAGATCTCAGAAACTGCTGATCATTTGGGATTTTCATACCTAACACTCTCTAGAATATACAAAGGATGCTGCAAAAGTAAAAATCCAGTGAGCAGCAGGTCAGCAGGCAAAAATGCCTTGTTAATGAGAGAGATTAAAAGAGCATGGCCAGACCAGTTCAAACTGACAGGCAGGCGACTGTAACTCAACAGTGTGTTTCAACAGTGCTGTGCAAAAGAGCATCTCTGAACAGAAAACATGTGGAACCTTGAAGTGGATGAGGTACAGCAACAGAAGATCACTAAGAAACACTCACTGGCCACTTTATTAGGGACAGTTTGCACCTGAACTGGAAGGGCACTAATTTCCTGGCAGGATGGTTTGATAATACTGCACGGTGGGGTTTAAACTAGAGTTGCAGGGGGGTGGGAACCAGAGTGCCAGGACAGTTCGTGGAGAGGTTGTGGAGGCAGATGTTGGTAAGACCTCAGACAAAGTTAGAAATCAAAAGGTTGAGCATGATGCCATAGTGTCCTAAGCTGTATATATTTTAATGCAAGAAGCATCGTAGGAAAGGCAGATAATAGTTCTGAAGATGAGGTAGCTGCTTAGCAAACAGAGGCAATGAGTAGTGAAGAGAGACTGTTGATAGGGCAAAACTACAGTCAACAGGATGATTTGTAATGTAAAAGGGGGACAAAATCGAAAAGGGTGAACACAGTACTGAAGGTGGTGTATTTAAATGTGTGCGGTATACAGAATAAGGTAGATGAACTTGCAGCACAGTTGCAGATTGGCAAGTGTGACGTATAAAGCACTGGTGAGGCATCACAGAGTATTGCGAGCAGGTTTGGACCCCTTGGACAGGGTTCAAAGGAGGATCAGAAAAATGATTTCAGGGTTGAATGGTTGGTCATATGAAGTGCGTTTGATGGCTCTGGGCCTGTGTTCACTGGAATTTAGAAGAATTTGAGGTGACCTCATTGAAACCTATCAAATGGTGAAAGGCCTTGATAGAGTGGATGTGGAGAGGATATTTCCTGGGCTGCGAGTGTCTAAGAGCAGCGGACTCAGCCTTAAAATAGAGGGCCATCTTTTTTGAACAGAGATGAGGAGGAATTTTTTTAGCCAGAAAGTGGTAAATCTGTAGAATTTTTTGCCACAGACAGCTTTGGAAGGTGTCTTTATACATATTTAAGACAGAGGTTGATAGATTCTTGATTGGTCAGGGCATGAAGGGATATAGGGAGAAGGAAGAAGACTGGGGCTGAGAGGAAAATTGGATCAGCCATAATGAAATGGTGGAGCAGACTCAATGGGCCAAATGGCTTAATGCTGATCCTATATCTTATGGTCTAAAGGTCTTATAATAGGAGGTACTTAATAAGGTGGCCACTGACTGTACGTGCAGCAGAGCTAAAGAGACAAGAAACTCCAATGCACAAGAACACAAGAGAGTGGAGGACTCGGAAAGTTCCAGCAGGGTTACAGATCTTCCATCTATTAAAGGACATCTTGAACATGTAGTGTCTCAGGATGGCAGCATCCATACCATCCAGGGATCGATGCTGCCATCAGGCAAGAGTACAGGACCCTGAAGATCCACACCTTAGGATTCCAAAAGCTCCAATATCTTGGACTATTCTCTCCTTCTCTTTCAATCTTGCATTAATGTTGTTATGATTATTTTGTTGTTAATTCTGCACACATCAGTTATTTTAAATTTTTGTTAATATAAGTTGATGTTTAACCTTGTACTTGGCTGTTGTTGCATGAAGCTAGCTTTCATGGCTTTCATTTCCTGTGTTTGCACATCTGTGACAATAATAAACATGACCACTTAAAACGGATGATATATTTAAATAATGAGTAATCTTAAGCACATACTTAAGTGCTTTGCAGACAATAGATTACTTTTCAGTGTAGTGAAGCAACACACAGAAAATGGCAGAGAATCTCAGCGGGTCAGGCAGCTTCTCAGCGGATCCTGAAAGGGTCTTGGCCCAACACGTCAATTGTTTATTCTCCTCCACAGATGCTGCTTGACATTCCGAATTCCTCCAGTATTTTGTGAAGATTTCCAGCATCTGCGGAATCACTTGTGACAATGTGATGAATGGTGTTGTGTTGGTGAGTTCTTGGTAAGATACCACAAACAGACTTCTATAAACTTTTGATTAGTCTGCACTTAGAGGATTGCATGTCTGTTTTTTGTTACACAGATTCTGGAAGCCCTGCCAGGTTGGTGGTAGAGGCAGATTCATTAGGGGCATTTTAGAAACTTTTAGATGGATATATGGATGAGTAAGAACGGAGGGTGATGTATGTGGGAAAGGATGAGTTGATCTAGGAGTCGGTAAGAAGGTCATCATGGGCTGAAGGACCTGAACTGTGCTGTGATGTCCTATGTTCTATATTCTGGTTGCCCCATTACAGGAAGGATATGCAAGCTTTGGAAAAGATACAGAAGAGGACCATTAAATTACCTTGGATTGGGAGTATGACCTATAAAGAGAGTTTGGAAGAACTTGAGTTGTTTCTGGGATTGTTGGAGGTTGTGGGGGACCTGAGGTTTATGTTAGTTAGAATAAGGATAAAGTTAGACATTCATGAATTGAAGAGAACCATTGATAGGGGAGACAATCAGATAGTTTTCCCCAGGGTAGACAGTGTCACAGTAGTGTAGTGGTTAGCATAATGCTTTATAGTGCCAGTGACTGGGGTTCAACTGCACCACAGTCTGAACTATCAACCATCAGGCTCTTGAATGACAGGGGATAACTTCACTCAACTTCACTTGCCCCATCATTGAAATGTTCCAACAACCTATGAACTCTCTTTCAGGGACTCTTCATCTCATGTTTTCAAAATATATTCAAGCAACACACACAAAATGCTGGTGGAACGCAACAAACCAGGCAGCATCTATAGGAAGAAGTACAGTTGACATTTCGGGCCGAGACCCTTCGTCAGGACTAACTGAAAGAAAAGATAGCAAGAGATTTTAAAGTAGGAGGGGAAGGGGGGAAATCCAAAATGATAGGAGAAGACCGGAGGGGGAGGGGTGAAGCTGAGAGCTAGAAAAGTGATTGGCAAAAGGGTAACAGAGCTGGAGAAGGGAAAGCATCATGGGACGGGAAGCCAAGGGAGAAAGAAAGGGGGAGGAGAGCACAGATTTCCTCATGCTTGCATCTCAAAATATATCGCTTATTTATTTATTATTATCATTTAATTTTGTTTAGTATTTGCACAGTTTGCACTCCGGTTGGCACGGAGATGATCTGGGAGGGGAATAAGTTGGAGAAGATCAGGACGTCCAGTCAAGTTAATTATCTAAAACTCAAGTACAGAGATGTACAGGTACATTGGAAACCTTGCTTCCAGCAGTATTTCAGGCACATAGATTCACGCAACCCACAGAACATAAGTTAGAATTCAGTTACACAAGAGAATGAAGAAAAACATTGTGCACAATGAGACTTTTTGCAAAAGCGCCGAGTCAAGTCCATGGTAGTACAAGAGGTGGAATGTAGTGTACCATTGCTGAAGTACAGTTAGAATTGAGCAGGTCAATTTGAGAAATTGGTGGTTGTATAAAAGTATCAGTCCCTGAACCTGGGAACCAGTAGGACTTCTGGTTTCTGTACCTCCTGCTCAATGGTAGCAGTGAGAAGAGGGCATGACCCGAATGGTGGGGATGCTTAATGATAGATTCCTCTTCTCCTTAAGCCCATCACCCCTACTGGGCCATAGGTTTCTGACAGCAGCTCAACGAAGTTCACAATCCTGTTTCATTGGCCTTGTGACTTCCACTTTCACCACACACCTTCATATGTCATTGACATGAAGATCCTTCCTCTTCCAGGGATGAGGTCTTTGGAGCTACTGATGGCCTTTCTATAGATCTGGGTTTTTCTTTGGGGGAGATGGGGATACTAGCCCCATGTCCAACCCTCTTCCTTTCTCAGCTGGCTTGCAAACATCCATGGCGGAGTTTCAATGATAGCTTCTGTCTTCTTAATACAGGGCACTGTCGATACTATCAACGGTATGGAGGGATTAGTCTGTGATGGGAAATGCGATACCCACTGCTCTCTACAGCATGTTGCATTGAAATTAGCATACCAGGCAATGGGGAGCATCATGGCCTGGCACAGAAGCACGAGATTGAAAGACGTTGCAGGTGCTTGTAAACTCAGTCAGCTGTATCATGAGAACTTGCCTCCTCACCATTGAGAACATCTTCAAAAAACACAGCATCAGGAAGGCATCACCCAGGACATGCCCTCTTTGCATTACTACCATCAGGGAGGAGGTACAAGAGTCTGAAGACACACACTCAATGTTTCAGGACCATCTTCTTCCCCTCCACCATCAGATTTCTGAATCATCCATGTACACTACCTCACTATTTTGCTCCTTTTTTGCACTACTTATTTGATTTTTAATGTATTTCTTATTGTGACTTATAGCAAATTTTTATGTATTGTTTTGCTGAAAAACAACACATTTGATGACATATTCTGTAATTATAAACCTGATTTTAGGGATACTTTTAACATAAGACCACAAGATCTGGCCCATCAAGTCTGCTCCATCATTTCATCATGACTGAATAATCGGTGAGATGCCAAATCACCTTCAACTATTAGGAAAGTAGAGGTTTTTGCATGCCTTGTTCATCAATACATCTACGTGCTCTGCCCAGGGCAGGCCATCTGAGATGTTATAATAATGGCAGGACATTACCCTTTTTGCACAAGCATTGGCAGTTCACTTTGTTTTGAGGAAACTACCATCAGTCTTCATTCTGAAGATTAGAAGGAGCATCCAGTTAGCAAGATGAGGGAGATCCATTTTCATTGAGGGATCAGTGGTGGAAAGGGTAAGCAGTTTCAATTCCCTAGTAGTCAACATCTCAGAGGATCTGTCCTGGGTCCAGCACATTGATGCAATCATGAAGAAACCAGCAGCTGTGCTTTGTTAGGAGTTTGAAGAGCTTTGGTCTGTCACAAAGGCTCCAGCAAGTTTCTTTAGATGTACAGTGGAGAGCAGACTGATTGTAGCACAGCCTTGTATGGAGAGAGATGAAAGATTAGCTTTATTTGTCACATGCACATTGAAGAATACAGTGAAATACATTGTTTGCAATAACCAAATCCCTGAGGTTGTGTAGAACAATCCACAGGTGTCACCACACTTCCAGCATCAACTGAAGGTCAACTGAAGGGATAACAAGTGAACAAGGGCCTGTATGAACACAAGCACTCCCAGAGAGAAACACTGCAACATGAAAGGTGCAAACACTTTTACTGTACTCGCAAGACCCTGCTGAACATTGGTAAGACAAAATACTGATGCTTTGATTCTCCTTCCCTAGGATGTACAGACCAGGGCCTCATGCCACAGCGTCACCTGTAACAGGAGGCACTGGAGGCGATGTGGGAGAGAGCAGTCATGCCATGGGTGTGCTGGAATCCGGGTGGAGTTGGGGGCAGACCCCGAAAACCAATTCTCCCAATGGTGCTGGTCTCCGGTGTTCACTCCCTGGAAAAGAAGCTGGATTGCCTCCATCTTCAGCTGACCCAGCACAAGGCAACCTGATCTGAAATTGAACCCGGGTTTCTGGTACTGTGAAGCGTTGTGCTAACCTCTATACTAACATGCTATGTTCTTATGCTGCCACAAGACAACAAAATTCACATTGTTTAAGACGCTGATAATAAACCCGATTCTGATTTTGAGGTTACCCCTCCCTTTTCGCAAGACTGTACAGAGAGGAAATTAACGCCAGCTCTTTCTCTCCCCATCTCCAGCCTCTGCCTCTGGGTAAACTGACTTAGTTTTTGCAACACAGCATCAAGTCTAATGCAGGAGCCCAATCGCCCGTGAAGCAATGATTGTGCTGTGTGTCTGTGCAGTGTGGCAGGCAATCAAAGACCAGCGGCCATGGGGCATTTTAGCAGGAGATGAGGCTGTCAGCTCTTTTAAAGTGCTGAAGTGGTTGGCAGAACAGAACAAATTTGGCAATTCGGTGCAGCAATGAATCAGTGATTAGTGCCTAGTAGCACCAACTGATTTTGAATAGAGTTTAAATGGCGTCGCTTCCAATAGCTGAATAAGCATTTGATTAGCTCTGAATGGCTATTCCCAACAGCCTCTTCAGTGTGATTGTCCATTTGACTGCAAATACACTCAAAAACCCGGCAAAAATAACTGTATCCCACATAGTGTGATGCAGGGTTCTACGAGTTGTGAATTGGCTCTTAAACACAGGGAAGGTTTACAACCATCAGGTGTAGCTCCATCAAAAGAAAGGAAATGATAGGCCAGTTAGTCTGACTTCAGCAGATGGGAAGATGCTGGATTTGATTGTTAAGGATATGTGTTTTGGTGTACTTGGAGCCACATGGTAAAATAGGCCTAATTCAGCATGGTTTCCTTCAAGGGAAATTTTACCTGACAAATCTGCTAGAATTCTTTGAGGCAATAACACGCAGGATAGACAAAGGAGAAGCGGTGGATGTTGTGTACTTGGATTTTTAGAAGACCTTCAACAAGGTGCCATACCGGAGGTTGCTTAACAAGAGTCCATGGTATTACAGGAAAGATACTAGCATGGATAGAGCATTGGCTGATTGGCAGGAGGCAAAGACTGGTATAAAGAGAGCCTTTTCTGGTTGGCAGTCAAGGACTAGTAGTGTTCCGCAGGGGTCGGTGCAGGGACATTGTATGTTGATGATTTGGGTGATGGAATTGATGGCTCTCTGGCGAAATTTGCAGCCAATATGAAGATAGGTGGAGTTGCAGGTTGTGTGAAGGAAGGAAGAAGGCTGCAGAAGGACTTGGACAGATGAAAGGAATAGGCAAAGTAATGTGGGCTGAAGGGCCCATTCTTGTCCTGTACCATTGTATATTCGATGGAGGAGATAAAGTACAGCTTCACAATGTGGTGGAAATAGCCCAGTCCATCACAGGAAAGGCCGTCCCCACCACTGAGCCCATTCTACAAGGAGCACTACCACAAGAAAGCAGCATCTGTCTCCAAGGATCCCCACCATCCAGCCTATGCTCTCCTTTTGCTGCTGCCATCAGGAAGGAAGTAGAGGAGCCTTGGGATCCACAGCACCAGGTTCAGGAACAATTTTTTCCCTTCAACCATCAGACACCTGAATCAGTGTGGATAACTTCGGTCACCTCAACTCTGAACTGACTCCACAACCTATGCACTCATTTTCAAGGACTCTACAACTCAGTATTATTTACTTATCGATTGATTGGTTGGTCTTCTTTTGCACAGATGTTTGTCAGTCTTCGTGTGTACTTTTTAAATGAGTCTTTTGTATTTTTCTGTTCTACTGTGAATGCCCACAAGAATATAAATCTCAGGGTGCTATATGATGACATATCTGTACTTTGATCATAAACTTACTTCAAACTTTTTAACTTTGACCTTAATCTTGTTCTAATAATTGCTTTATTTAAGCAGCAAAAAGAACTAAGTTAATTCTGGATTTAAAATTGGAAGTAAATTGGTAAATCGGTTTACTATTCTCACACAGATCAGATAAAGCTGCAGAAAATTGCAAGCTGCCAGCTCCAGCATGGGCAGTAGCCTCCCCAGCATCGAGGACATCCTTAAAAGGCAATGCTCCAGAAAGCCAGTGTAAGTCATTGAGGACCCCATCACCAGTAACATGCCATCTTTTTATTGTTACCATCAAAGAGGAGGTACAGGATCCTGAAGACACACACTCAACACGTCAGAAACTTACACACACATGCACACACACACAATTATATATGCAAAAAAAATATGTGTGCGTACACACATACCCATTCACACACATATTTCCAATTGTAATTTATAGTCTTCTTAAATGATTATGTATTACACACCACTGCTGCCACAATACAGCAAATTTCATGGTATATGCCAGTGATATTAAACCTGATTCTGACGTATCAAGGTTCAGTGAAACAGCATGCCATCCATACAGATGATTTCAGCACATTAGTGCACAGGGGAAAAATAGTAATGGAATGCAGAATTCTTTGAGTCAAAGAATTTTGATCTAAAAGTTTAGAATGATTATATCAAAAATAGTGAGTAGAACAGCAGAGAGAGAAAGTTAGGTACTGTAAGTTTAACTTAACCAGAATTTAGTTTCAGATTTCTTATTTAGAGATACAGGCCTTTGCAGCCCAATAAGTCCATTCTGTTCATTTACACCCAAGTGATCAATTAACCTCCTCATCCATTTGTCTGAGTGCTCTGGGAGTAAACCAGAGCACTCAGAGGAAACCCACATAGTTATGGGGAGAATGTACATACTCCTTAAAGGCAGTGGTGACAATTGAGCCCTAGGGCCACTGGCATTGTAATAACGTTATGCTAACTGCTACACTATGGTGCCATTCTGAACTTCCAGCTGATACAGCGTGGAATAGGCCTTTCTGGCTCTTCGAGCCATGTAGCCAAGCAATCCCTTGATTTAACTCGAACCTAGTCACGAGTCAATTTTCAATGACCAATTAACCTACTAACCACTATGTCTTTGGACTGTGGGAGTAAGCCCACACTGTCACAGGGAGAACATACAAAATCCTTACAGGCAGTGATGGGAACTGAACCTGGGTCACTGGTACTGTAAAGGGTTCTGCTAACCACAATGCTAGTATGCCACCCTGAGCCTCTGCAGCTTTTCTTTGATTTGTTAGCTAGAGCTTCTCATGTAACTTTTCTGACTTTATCATTTAATCTCCCTTGCCTTCTCTCAGTGAAGTGCTTTGAGAGATAAGGGCAGCTGGATGTCGATCAGTTATTCTTTATGAATTCACGGCTGGCAGCCGGCAGAGAGTTCCTGCCTTCATTTAGACCATGTCATTGGTAGAAGGGTTTATGATATTAGCTGCCTTCGGTGAAAGTGCAGTGTTTAGAAGTTACACATTAAGATTGAACATCTGAACAAGGTGAGATCCATCTGTGAATCCTCACAGGAAATCTACAAGAAAGGAGCAAGTTTCTGGTTTAATATTTTAGAAGCTCGATAAATTCAGAGGCCGGGCCTGTGGCATGGAATATAGATTATAAAGTCTCAAAAGTAATTACAGACCTGTTAGTGTAAGTGGCATCCACAGTGTGGAATAAGAAAGCTCTGGAGGATTCACTCAGGATGTGTTCAGAGAGGAAAAGCTATAAGGAGAGCTTGACGAGTTCAGAGACAATCAGTTGTGACTTGGGAATTGATGCAATTCTTTGAGCAGATAACTCAATTGGTAGGTGAAATTTACTCAGAAGGCAGAAGATGTCAAGTTCCAATTGTATTGAGCCATGTTCACAGTGCACCTTGAGTACTGAGTCCAGTCGAGGTTACCTAAACACGAGGGAGGTCTGCAGATTTATTTTTCCTGGAGCGTGAATAGCGATGGCAGTGAGCTCCTAAAAGAAGCAAAGCTTTGTGTTTCTCCTACTCCTTCCCTGCCTTTTTCAGCACGAACACAAGTTCCAATGTGCTGTGGTAGAGGGAGATACTTTAGGGGCATTTAAAAGACTCTTAAATGCCCATCACCTCCCTCTGGTTCCCCTCCTCTTTCCTCTTTCCTCACCCTCTCAAAATGTCCATCACCCAGACACTCCTCCCACCTCTTCCTCTTCCCACTTCATTTCCTTTCTTCCATGGTCCACTGTCCTCTTCAAACAGATACCTTTTTCTTCCACTTGTCACCTCCCAGTTTCTTCCTTCATCCCCCCCCATTGCTTCCGCCCAACCACCTCCCCCCCCCCCACCTGGTATCACCTGTCACCTGTGCTCCTCCACTACCCACCTTATTATTGTAGCTGCTTCCACCTTTCCTTTCCAGTCCTGATGAAGATTTTGGCTCAAAAGCTCAACTTATTCCCCTCCATAATTGAAGCCTGACCTTTTGAGTTCCACCAGCATTTTGTGAGAGTTTCTCAGAACACAGAGAGATGAGTTTTTACTCTCTGCTGATAAATGGCTGGATGAAGAGCAGCTAGAAAATTCGGTGTGGGGAGGTTGTCAGGTGGAAGGGAGTGGTAGGACTTAAGTGGAGTACATCGCACAAAATGAGGGGTCAGCGCCGTCTTGAATTTCCATCCACTTAAATGTGAGGTTACTGAGGTAGTTGAGTTTTTCACACAGAGTGGTGGGTGTGTAGAATGCCCTGTCGGGGTGGTGGTAGAGGCAGCTGTATTAGAGGAATTTAAGAGACTCTTAGGCATATGGATGATAGAAAAATGTAGGGCTATGTGGGAGGGTTAGAGTAGGTTAAAGGTCAACACAACATTGTGGTAGTAAAGTATTTGAAGTTATTTGAATTAAATCAAATCAGTCAAGATGTCATCATGCTATGGCCTCTGTCAAGGTCATAGCTCAGACATAATTGTTTATTTTAATTCGTAGAGATGGTTTTGGAGACCATGGTTTTGGAGACATGGAGACATTGGTTTTGGAGTGGAGAATTAAAGATCAAGTGATGGGTAATGGTTTAAGGACAGGGACTGTGTGTGTGTTTGTGTGCATGGCTGGTGGATGGGAGGATGGAATTCTGCTTGTTTTGGTGTTATTGGTGTGTTCTGTCTCAAATGTCAAGTTTCAAGTTTAATTATCACTATGCATGGCTATAGCCAAATCAAACTGTTTTCCTCCAGGACCAACTGTAAAACATTCCCAGCAGCACTCATCACATTGTAAGTAGGATGTAGCACATATAGCATATATGGTTACGATTTCAGGGAAAAAATACAGTTACAAAGAGAGAAAAAAATAACGTAGCCCTGAGTTGTCCTGATCCAGCTTGCTGTTCCAGCAAACAAATGCTGGGGGCAGCACTGAGCAAACACCAGAGAGCAGCACCAAGCGAACACTGGAGAGCAGCACCAAGCAAACACAGAGGGGAGCACCAAGCGAATACTAGAGGGCAGCACAGAGCAAACACTAGAGGGCAGCACTGAGCAAACACTGGAGAGCAGCACTGAATGAACACTGAGGGGAGCATCTACAGGAGGGGCTATCCCCCAACACTGTACAAAATCCAGTTGCACACAGAGCCAGCTCCAACGACTCCTTCACTGGCAACCATCAGCAGGCAACTCAGAGGCATGTGGGCCTTGTCTATGCAACAGCTGAGGCAACACAGCTCTCTCACCATCGGTCTAAAAATGAGCCAGTGAACCGGGCTTGCAGCATTCTACATTACCAATGTCTGAGAGGGTCTTGTGAACACAATAAAAATGTCCAAGGCAATCACTCATTCAGCAACGTCCAGGCGACAACACACCAATGGTATGCAATAAGACCAGCTCCATCACTATTGAGTGACTCACTGATGGCGTAGTCCTGCAGTACTTGATGTTCTCAGTATCCAGCAGTGATTGTCAAACACAAGAGGAATATACAAGATGAACAAATACACCTTTGATTGGACCCGGAGTGCCCACTGCGTCCAAGCACACTGCCATGTTAACGGAAGTTCTATGTTGTTCTGCCAAGCATTGTGTCCATGCTGTATTGGCACCGGGAAGTGTGGCAACAATTGTGAATTTACCCCAGCACATCTTTAGGTTTTTGTTGGTTGCATGTTTCAACGTATTTGTAATAAATAAACGAGCCTGAATCTAAATAAAATGAGCCTGCCCTTGAATTTGCTGATGTTTATTTTGAAAACTTGATTCCCACTTGTTGAAAACTACTACACGTTGTTTTCATTCAGTGATTGATGATCAGGCCCTGCCCTTTTCCTTTTCCCACCCTTGCTAATGGACAGATTCATTGTCAACACATTTCCTCTTAGTCATAAAAGGGCCAGAACAGAACAATAAAAGATGCCTGTTGCCATTCATTAAAGGGAGAGCAAGCCAGAGAGTTGGAATTTGTTTAGAATCAGAATCAGGCTTATTATCACTGAGATATTTTATGAAGTTTTACTGCTATGCTGCAGCAGTACAGTGCAATAAATTAAAATAAAGAATATATACAGTGCCTATAAAAGATATTCATCCCTCATAAAAACATAGAAACAAAGAAAACCTACAGCACAATACAGGCCTTTCGGCCCACAAAGCTGTACCGAACATGTCCTTACCTGAGAAATGACCTAGGGTTACCCATAGCCCTCTATTTTTCTGAGCTCTATATACCTGTCCAGGAGTCTCTTAAAAGACCCTATCATATCCGCCTCCACCACTGTCACTGGCAGCCCATTCCATGCACTCACCACTCTCCGTGTAAAAAACTTACCCCTGACATCTCCTCTGTACCTACTTCCAAGTGCCTTAAAACTATGCCCTCTCATGCTCGCCATTTCAGCCCTTGGAAAAAGCCTCTGACTATCCACACAATCAATGCCTCTCATCATCTTATACACCTCTACATGTCACCTCTTATCCTCCATCGCTCTTTGGAAGTTTTCATGTTTTATTGTTTTACAACATTGAATCACAGTGGACTTAGTTTGGCTTTTTTTGACACTGATCAACAGATAAAGACTCATTTGTTTCAATGGGGTCTAATATTTTTTGTGGGCAGGTTTACTGGAGCTGTTGGGAGTTGTTAAACTAATATGGCAGGGGATGGGAACCAGCATGATAGAGCTGAGGATGACCCAGCAGGTTTATGAGTAGATGATCAATGTAATGTGAATATAAGGAAGGACAAGGCAATGATTGGGCTCAAATGCAGACAGAGCAAAGGGATACATTGTACCACAGAGGCAAAATTCAAAAGGGTGAAAAATGCAGGACTGAAGTTACTGTATTTAAATGCACGTAGCATTCAGAATAAGGTGGATGAACATCACTGAGTCATGGCTGAAAGAAGGTCATAGTTGGGAGCATAATATCAAAGGACATATTTTGTATCAAAAGGATAGGCAGGAAGGCATGGCCAGTGGTGTGGCTCTGTTGGTAAGAGATGGAATTACATCTTTAGAAAGAGATGACTAAGGATCAGCGAATATTGAATCTTTATGGGTGTATTTGATAAGGTATTCCATGCAAGGCTTATTGAGAAAGTAAGGAGGCATGGGATCCAAGGGGACATTGCTTTGTGGGTCCAGATTTGGCCCCTTGCCCACAGAAGGCAAAGAGTGGTTGTAGATGGGTCATAATCTGCATGGAGGTTGGTGACCAGTGGTGTGCCTCAGGGATCTGTTCTGGGACCCTTACTCTTCGTGATTTTTATAAAGTACCTGGATGAGGAAGAGGAGGGATGTGTTAGTAAGTTTGCTGATGACACAAAGGTTGGGGGTGCTGTGGATAGTGTGGAGGCCTGTCAGAGGTTATAGCGGGACATTGATAGGATGCAAAACTGGGCTGAGAAGTGGCAGATGAAGTTCAACCCAGATAAGTGTGAGGTGGTTCATTCTGGTAGGTCAAGTATGATGGCAGAATATAGTATTAATGGTAAGACTCTTGGCAGTGTAAAGTATCAGAGGAATCTTGGGGTCTGAGTCCATAGAACACTCAAAGCTGCTGCACAGGTTGACTCTGTGATTAAGAAGGCACATGCTGTTTTAGCCATCAATCATGGGATTGAGTATAGGAGCCCAGAGGTAATGTTGCAGCTATATAGGACCCTGGTCAGACCCCACTTGGAGTACTGTGCTCAGTTCTGGTCATCTCACTGCAGGAAGGCTGTGGAAACCATAGAAAGGGTGCAAAGGAGATTAACAAGGATGTTGCCTGGAGTAGGAGTATGCCTTATGAGAATAGGTTGAGTGAACTTGACCTTTTCTCTTTGGAGTGATGGAGGATGAGAGTGACCTGATGGAGGTGTATAAGATGATGAGAGACATTGATCGTGTGGATAGTCAGAGGCTTTATCCCAGGGCTGAAATGGCTAACATGAGAGGGCACAGTTTTAAGGTGCTTGGAAGAAGGTACAGAGGAGATGTCAGGGGTAGGCTTTTTACTCAGAGAGTGGTGAGTGCATAGATTGGGCTGCCAGCAATGGTGGTGGAGGCAGATACAATAGGGTCTTTTAAGAGACTTCTGGATAGGTACATGAAGCTGAGAAAAATAAAGGGTTTTGGGTAACCCTAGGTAATTTCTCAAGTAAGTTGATGCTTGCCACAGCACTGTGGGCCAAAGGGCCTGTTTTGTGCAGTAGGTTTTCTATGTTTCTGTGTATTTAAGAATCTCCGAAGGTGAAATAAACATTATGAGAATCATATATAGGACTCAAATAGTACCCAAGATGTGGGGTTGAGATTGCAAAGTGAGCTGGAAAAAGCATTAATAAAGGTAATGTCACAACTGTAATGGGGAACTTCAATATGCAAGGGAATTGTGAAAATCAGGTTGGTGTCAAATCACAAGAGAGGGAATTTGTTCAATGCCTTTGAGATGGCTTTTTAGAGCAGCTTGTCCCTGAGCCTACTCGGGGAAAGGCTATCTTAGATTGAGTGTTGTGTAATAACCCAGATCTTATTAGGAAGATTACTGTAGAGGAACCCTTAGGAGACAGTGATCATAATATGATTGAATTTATACTGCAACTTGAAAGGGAGAAGCATCAGTACCGCAATGGAATAAAGGGAATTACAGAGGCGTGAGCGCTTGCCCAGGCGGATCGGAGGAAGAAATGGTGAAGGTGATGGCAAAGCAGAGATAGCTGAAGTTTCTGGGAATAGTTCACAAGGCGCAGGACGGGTATGTCCCACAGAGGAAGAAGGTCTCAACCAGCAGATCTAGACAACCATGGCTGACAAGGGAAGTTAAGGACAGCGTAAAAGCCAAGGAAAGGGCATACAAGGTTGCAAAAGTGAGTGGGAAGGTGAATGATTGGGAAGCTTTTAAAATCCAACAAAAGGCAACTAAAAAAGCTATAAGAGGGGAAAAGTTGAAATATGGGGGCAAACTAGCCAAAAATATAAAGCAGGATACCACAAGTTTTTTTCAGTTATATAGGGAGTAAAAGGGAGGTGAGAGTTGATATTGGACCACCGGAAAATGATGCTGGTGTGGTAGTAATGGGGGACAAGGTAATGGCAGATGAACGTAATGAGAATTTTGCATCAATTTTCACTGTAAGACACTAACAGTGAAGTTATGAATGAATTTATTTAAATCTTACATCCATCCCACAACATGAGGGAGTAAAAATCTTTGCATTATGACTGCATAGCAATGGACAGACATGTGAATTTATAGGTCTAATGGCTTGTAGAAAGAAGCTGTCCCGTAGCCTATTGGTCCTAGCTTTAATGCTGCAGTACCATTTGTCAGACAGAAGCAGCTGAAACAGTTTATGGTTGGGGTGACCAGTGTCCCCAATGATCTTCCAGGCCTTCTTTATGCACCTGCTGCTGTAAATATCCTCAGTAGCGGGAAGCTCACATCCACGGATGTGTTGGGCTGTCCATACCACACTCTGTAGTGATACGGCCAGTCAGGTGCCCCTCAATGGCGCCCCTGTAGAGGGTCTTGAGGATTTCGGGCCCCATGCCGAACTTCCTCAGTCACCTGAGGTGGAAGAGATGCTGCTGTGTTTTTCTTTTGCCACGCAGCCAGTGTGTACAGCCCAGGTGAGATCTTCAGTGATATGTATACCGAGGAACTTGAAACTACTCACCCTCTCAACTGCAGTCCCATTAATGTTGATCAGGACGAGCCTGTCTCCATTTCTCTGTAATTCACAATCATCTCCTTTGTTTTTTGGACACTGAAGGAAAGGTTTTTCTCTTGGCACCACTGTGTCAGGGTGTTAACTTCTGCTCTGCCAGCTGTCTCATCGCCACTAGAAATTAGGCCGATCAACCTCGTGTCTTCTGCGAATTTGATCAACAGATTAGAGCTGCGTGTGGCAGCACAGTTGTTGGTGTAAAGGGAGTTGTGGGGGGGAGGACTCAGGATACAACCCTGGTGGGCACCTGTATTGAGAGTCGGAGGGGCAGCAGTGAGGGAGCCCATCCTTACCACCTGTCAGCACTCCGATAGGAAGTCTAGGAATCAGCTGCTCCGCTGGGTGCAGGCCCAGGTTTCTGAGTTTCCTGGCAAGTCTGGAGGGAAATATGGCGTTGGATGCCGAACTGTACTCCAGGAACAGCATTGTAATCTATGCACCCTCTTCCCCAGGTGAATGAGCAGGGTACGAGGTGCTGCAGCTATGGCATGCCAGTGTTCTGGCACAGTGAGCCACAGGGCTGCGAGTGTCAGGGAGCAGGAGTGAGTGCCATTGCTATTAAAAATGAAAAAATCCTAGGCAAACTCAAAGATCTTAAGGCAGATAAGTCACCTGGACCAGATGGACTACATCCCAGTGTCCTGAGAGAGGTTGCTGAAGAGATAACAAATGCATTGTTCATGATCTTTCAAGAATGGTCCCAGTGGCCTGGAAAATTGCAAATGTCACTCCACCCTTTAAAAAGGGAGGAAGACAAAACAAAGGAAATGATAGACCAACACACTCAAAATGCTGCAGGAACTCAGTAGGCCAGGCAACATCTATGGAAAAAAAGTACAGTCAACGTTTCAGGCCGAAACCCTTCAGCAGGACTGGAGAAAAAATGCTAAGGAGTAGATTTGAAAGGTGGGGGGAGGAGAGAGAGAGAGACACCAGGCAATAGGTGAAACCTAAAGGGAGGGATGAAGCAAAGAGCTGGTGAAAGAGACTGAAGGCTATGGAAGAAAGAAGAAAGGGGTGGGGGGGGAGCACCAGAGGGAGGTGGTGGGCAGGTAGGAGATAACATGAGAGAGGGACAAGGGGATGGAAAATGGGAAATGTTGAAGGGGGAGGGAGTTTGGAGGCATTACTGGATGTTCCTGCCATCAGGTTGGAGACTATCCAAACGGAATACAAGGAGTTGTTCCTCCAATCTAAGTGTAGCCTTATCACGACAGTGGAAGAGGCCATGGATGAACATATCAGAATGGGAATGGGAAGCGAAATTATAATGGGTGATCACTGGGAGATTCCACTTGTTCTGGCGGACTGTGTGTAGATGCTCAGTGATGCAGTCTCCCAATCAACGTTGGGTCTCACCGATTTACAAGGAGCCACACTGGGAGCACCGAACACAGTAAATGACCCCAACAGACTAACAGATGAAGTGTTGCCTCAGCTGGAAGCACTGTTTGGGGCTTTCACCTGTGAGTCTGATGGGGCCCTATACTGTTGCACAAATTTCCAGCATCTGCAGACATTCTCTTGGTTGTAAAATGGTAGATTAGCCAGCCTAAACTCACACTTCATTTTTATTTTGCTATTCATACAGAGGATGTCATTTAAAGAATTGTCCTTGAGTAGATGGTGGTGAACGGTCTTCCTTGAATCAGCGTGCTTGGAAAAGGCAAACCCAGAATTCTGCTAGATCAGTAGTTCAAGTATTTCTATTCAGTGATGATGAGGGAAAGAAAGATTAGCTTTGCTTATACATGAATGCTGGAACATCGAAACGCACAGTGAAATTTGTTATTTGCATCAATGACCAACACAGTCTGAGAATGTGTGTTGTTCTCCTTGTACCTTAGTCTGTATAACAATATAAACCAATTTACAAACCATTTCGATAATAATCGTATTTCTGAATCGACCCAGAACACAATGTTTTTTATTTACACTATTTATTTTTTAAATTGTAGATTTTTATGTCTTTGCACTGTTCTACTACACTTAAACAACAAAATTAACATCATGTATCAGTGATAATAAATCTGATTCTGATTCTGCATGGGTTCATGATTGTTCGTCACCAAATGGAGATGCATTAATGGAAATTCTCAAAGATTAAAGATGAGTTTTATTTGTCACATTATATTGAAGCATACAGTGAAATACGTTGTTTGCGTCAACGACCAACACAGTCCAAGCATGTGCTGGGGGCACCCCACGAGTATTGCTATGCTTCAAGATTCAAGATGGTTTAATATAATTTCCAGCACATAAATAGAACCATAGAATATTACAGCACAGAAACAGGCCTTGTCTGTGCCGGACCAATGTAAAGATGAATGAAATAATTGTTACTCTGGAACACAGCAATAAAAAGTAACATAATAAATATAAATATTAACATAGCATGCCCACAACCTACCAACGCTAACCCATATACCTTTGTAATGTGGGAGGAAACTGGAGTATCTGAAGGTTGTAGAGAAACTGTTGTAAACTGGTCACAGACAGCAGCACTGTTTTAAAGATGGCGCTACAAAGCAATTACACTAACTACAGTGCTACTGTGCTGTCCTTTTGCACAATTTTGCTGTTTTCAAAGTTCAAAGTAAATGTATTACTGAAGTGTCTATATGTCTCTGTATTCTACACTCAGGTTCATTTTTTCGCAGGCATTCACAGTAGAACAAAGATTTACAACAGCAAAATGAAAAACTAAACATTACACGTCATTGTATTTATTGGTGCAACGCAGCAGGCCAGGCAGCATCCACAGGAAGAAGATCAGTCGACGTTTCGGGCTGAGACCCTTCGTCAGGACTAACTGAAAGAAAAGATAGTAAGAGATTTGAAAGTAGGAGGGGGAGGTTCTGCTGACCATGTAACCTACTCTAGAAGCTGCCTAGAATTTCCCAACCGCATAGCCCTCTATTTTTCTAAGCGTCATGTACCCTTCTAAGAGTCTTTTAAAACACCCTTTTGCATCCGACTCTACCACCTTCGCTGACAGTGCATTCCACACACCTGCCACTCTCTGTGTGAAAAATTTACCCCTGATATCCCCCTTGTACCTACTTCCAAGCACCTTAAAACTATGCCCCTGCATGTTCATCATTTCAGCCCTGGCAAAAAGCCTCTGACTATCCACATGATCAATGCCTCTCATCACCTTATACACCTCTATTAGGTCACGTAATCTGTCGCTCCAGAAAGGTCAAATTCACTCAATCTACTCTCATAAGGCATGCTCTCCAAACCAGGCAACATCTTTGTAGAGCAAACACGAGAAAATCTGCAGATGCTGGAAATTCAAACAACAACACACACCAAATGCTGGTGGAACACAGCAGGCCAGGCAGCATCTATAGGGAGAAGCGCTGTCGACGTTTCGGGCCGAGACCCTTCGTCAGGACTAACCAAAAGGAAAGATAGTAAGAGGTTTGAAAGTAGTAGGGGGCGGGGGAAATAGGAAATGATAGGAGAAGACCGGAGGGGGTGGGATGAAGCTAAGAGCTGGAAAGGTGATTGGCGAAAGTGATACAGAGCTGGAGAAGGGAAAGGATCATGGGACAGGAGGCCTCGGGAGAAAGAAAGTGGGGGGGGGAACACCAGAGGGAGATGGAGAACAGGCAAACAACTAAATATGTCAGCGATGGGGTAAGAAGGGGAGGAGGGGTATTAACAGAAGTTAGAGAAGTCAATGTTCATGCCATCAGGTTGGAGGCTACCCAGCCGGTATATAAGGTGTTGTTCCTCCAACCTGAGTTTGGTTTCATTTTTACAATAGAGGAGGCCATGGATAGACATATCAGAATGGGAATGGGACATGGAATTAAAATGTGTGGCCACTGAGAGATCCTGCTTTCTCTGGCGGACTGAGCATAGGTGTTCCACGAAACAGTCTCCCAGTCTACGTCGGGTCTCACCAATATATAAAAGGCCACACCAGGAGCACCGGACGCAGTATACCACACCAGCCGACTCACAGGTGAAGTGTCACCTCACCTGGAAGGACTGTCTGGGGCCCTGAATGGTGGTGAGGGAGGAAGTGTAAGGGCAGGTGTAGCACTTGTTCCATTTATAAGGATAGGTGCCAGGAGGGAGATCGGTGGGAAGGGATGGGGGGTACGAGTGGACAAGGGAGTCGTGTAGGGAGCAATCCCTGCGAAAAGTAGAAAGAGGAGGGGAGGGAAAATTGTGTTTGGTAGTGGGATCCCATTGGAGATGGCGGAAGTTACGGAGAATTATATGTTGGACCTGGAGGCTGGTGGGGTGGTAGGTAAGGACAAGGGGAACCCTATCCCGAGTGGGGTGGCGGGTGGATGGGGTGAGGGCAGATGTGTGGGAAATGGGAGAGATGCGCTTGAGAGCAGAGTTGATGGTGGACGAAGGGAAGCCCCTTTGTTTAAAAAAGGAAGACATCTCCTTCGTCCTGGAAAGAAAAGCCTCATCCTGAGAGCAGATGTGGCGGAGACATTGTGAGAAGGGGATAGCCTTTTTGCAACATCCTTGTGGACCTCCTCTGCACTCTCTCTATAGTATCTCTCCCTATCAAGTGATTCCTGAAAGATCATTATTAATGCCTCCACAATCTCTTCAACCATCTCTTTCAGAACTCTGGGGTGTACACCATCCAGTCCAGGTGACCTCTCTAACTTTAGACCTTCCAGTTTCCCAAGAATCTTCACTCTTATCATGGCATCAGAAGGTCAAGAGGTTCAGTTGTTGATCAGACCAAACATTAGAATGGGGAATTAATTTGATGTAAGTGACTTTGACAGTGGAATGAATGCTGTTGCCGGACAGGGTGGTTTGAGTTTTTCGGAAACTGCTGATCTCCTGGGGATTTCTTGCACAGCAGAGTTCACAGTGGAATGGTACAAAAAGGAAAAAGAAAAATCTAGGATAGCAGTTCTGCGGGCAAAGAAACCTCATTAATGAGAGAGATTGGAGGAGAATGGCCAGACTGGT
The DNA here is from genome assembly GCF_030144855.1 of Hypanus sabinus. Classification (NCBI taxonomy): domain Eukaryota; kingdom Metazoa; phylum Chordata; class Chondrichthyes; order Myliobatiformes; family Dasyatidae; genus Hypanus; species Hypanus sabinus. Next base: position 11,624,627 of record NC_082716.1, read on the forward strand.
TCAAGCTGACAGGAAGGCGACAGAAACTCAAATAACCACACGTTACCCCAGTGGTGTGCAGAAGAGCATCTCTGAATGCACAACACACTGAACCTTGAAGTGGACGGGCTAAAGCAGCAGACGACCACGAAAGTACACTCAGTGTCCACTTTATTAGGTGCAGGAGGTAGCTAATGATGTGGCCACTGAGTGTATATGACCACGTGCACCGGCTACTCTGTGAGCTTCATGCTTACAAGGAATTCCATTGTACACCAGTGCATATGACAATAAACTAATCTGAATCTGCATAAAATCTATCCCAAAAGACTGAAGGGCATTTACCCAACTGAAAAAGAAAACTTCCCTCTGCATCAGTCTAGAAAGCCATAACATTCCTGCATTGCCTCATAATTCCTTTAAACAAGGCGCCGGGAGATTTCACACCAAAGGGAATACCACATCTATTACATCATGGCAACGGAAGGCAATTCATATGTAGAATGACCAAGCATTGCTCTGGGCGCATGTAAAGACCTTGTTAAATTACTGTATTACCTTTGTGAAAGAAAGGATGCAACTTGAAATAAATCATCTCTGCATAATTTATTCCCAGATTGACTGATCAAGGTGCAAGTGAAGACAATAAAGTGTGTTTCATTCTTTTTGCATCTGTTTAAAGTCAGTTTTCTAAACAACATAAAACATAGACAGCACAGCACAGGCTCTTCAGTCCACAAAGTTGTGCTGTCATCTTAACCATCCGTACAATCAATCTAACCCCACTCTCCTACGTAACCCTCCATTTTTCTATCATTCATATGGAGTTAGAACATGGAACACTACAGCACAGTACAGACCCTTTGGCCCATGATGTTACACAAAACTTTTAACCCACTCTATGATCACTCTCACCCTTCCCTCCTATATAGGGGTATGTGACTTGAGAGGGATAATAAATCAGCCAGGATGGAATGGGGAAGCAGACTCAATGGGCCAAATGGCCTAATTCTGCTCCGATGCCTTATGGTCACAGAGTCATTGAGTCAAAGAACATTGAGTCAAGAGAAACAGATGCTTCGGCCCATCTAGTCTGTGCTGAACCATTAATTTGCTCAGTCCCATCGATCTGCCTTTGACCATAGCCCTCCATACCCCTCCCATCCAGGTACTTATCCAACTTTTAAATGTTGAAATTGAACTCACATCCACTACTTCCACTGATAACTCACTCCAGACTCACACCACCGTATGAGTGAAGAAGATCCCCCTCATGTACGCCTTAAGCAGTTCACCTTTCACCCTTAACTCATGAACTCTGGCTCTAGTCCCTCCCAACTTCAGTGTTAGCAGCCTGCTTGCATATACATTATCTATACCCCTCATAATTTTGTATGCTTCAATCAAGTCTCATCTCAATCTTTTACATTCTAGGGAATAAAGTCCTAACCCATTCAATCTTTCCCTATAACTCAGGTCCTCAAGTCCAGGCAACATCCTTGTAATTTTTCTCTGCACTCTTTTAATCCTATTTACATATTTCTTGTAGACAAGTGACCAAAACTGCACACAATACTTCAAGTTAGGCCTTAACAATGTCTTATACAACTTCAACATACCATCCCAACTCCTGTACTCAATGCATTGATTCATGAAGGCCAATGTGCCAGAAGCTTTCCTTATGATCCAATCTACCTGTGACACCACTTTCAAGAAATGATTGATCTGTACTCCCAGATCCCTCTCTTCTACCACATAAAATCTACCCTGGTTGATCCTCCAAAGCGCAATACCTCTTGCCTGTATTAAATTACATCTGCCATTTTAAGCCCAGTTTACCAGCTGGTCCAGATCCTGCTGAAAATTTTAATAGTCTTTCTCACTGTCCATTATACTCCATCTTGGTGTCACCCACAAATTTGCTGATCCAGTTTACCACATTATCATTAAGGTTGTTGACATAGATGACAAACAACAACAAACCCAGCACCAGTCCCTGCGGCAGTCACAGGCCTCCGGTCAGAGAAGCCAGTCTCTGGCTTCTTCCGTGACACCAATGTATAACCCGGGGGTCGGCAACCTGCGGCTCCCGAGCCATTTGTGGCTCTTTCACCTCTGTGCTGCGGCTCCCTGTGGCTTTGGGAAATAATTGGTCAGTATTTAATTAAAATGTATTTTATGTTAGTTTGTTAGCTTTTGAAATGTAATTCTAAATTTGAAGATTATGGTGATCTTGTACAATCTAAGTGTGGCGACACATTTCTTGGCACATCCGAAACGGCTCACAATTAGCCAGCATTCCGGCTAAGGGAGATAGCCTACGGGGGTTTGTGAGTACGCGTCTTTTGCAGCATCTGCGTCCATGGGGGCTGGGTTGAGGGAGGCTTAAAAGCAAGGCTGTTTAGTTCGAATAAAGCTATCTTTGACTGCAGTTTACTGACACCGCTACAACGTGTTTTTATCGCTGGCTGTCCAGACGGAAGGTGCTGAAACGCTTTGTCGCGTGTCTGGAAGAAGTGAAAACTTTCCTGGGCAGCAAAGGGCTCACCTTTCCTGAGCTGGAACAGCCAGAGTGGCTGGAAAAGCTACACTTCATGGTAGACATGACAGTGCACCTGAACACGCTGAACACAGCTCTTCAGGGGAAAGGACGCACAGCCCTGCACATGTTGGAGGATGTTTTGGCATTCGAGCGCAAGTTGACAGTGCTTGCCAGAGATTTACAGAAAGGCACTTTGTCTCACTTCCCCAATTTGAGAGAGTTCAAACAAGGTCACGACATGATAATTTCGGAGTATTTACATTCTGCAATCATCGCAATGCAAACATCGTTTGGGAAACACTTCTGTGAGTTCAGAGAGGAAAAAAACACATTATCCTTCCCGGTCACTCCCTTAAGCATCGATCCTTCCCTACTGAATACGACTGCATTGGCAGGTGTGAGTCAACCTGATCTTGAGATGGAACTGGCCGACATAGCCGACAAAGACATATGGGTGTCCAAGTTTAGACGCTTGACAGCAGACCTTGAAGATGTTGCCCGTCAGAAGGCCGTTCTTGCTCAGAAACACAAATGGAGTGATATTGAAAACCTTCCAAAACCGGACAAACTTGTGTTCGAAACATGGAATGCTATGCCCGACATTTATGTAAACATTAAAAAGTATGCGCTTTGAGTCCTGTCGATCTTTGGATCCACATATGTATGTGAGCAGGTGTTCTCCAACATGAACTTTATTAAAAACAAACATCGCGCACGCCTCACAGATGACAGCTTGCGATCCTGTGTAAAGATGAAGGTGACGTCATACAGCCCTGATGTGCAGACGCTGTGCGCTGAGGTCCAGGAGCAGAAATCCCATTAACCAAGTATGATAAATATTTTAATTGCCTATTATTTTATGTATATTCATATTTTTTCATTGTTCAGTGAAATAGTCCTTTTATTTTTCAGGCTGACAGCTGGCTGATGATATTTTTGGTTTGCTGCTGGCGGAAAATTTAAGTTCGGCATTTTTCATAAATACAAGAAGGACTCAAATAGACATTGAGTATTTTACTTAAAAGTAACTTTCAACCCAACGTCTTTTTTTCGGAGTTCAAAATGTTTTTGTTGCATGCAGAAATGTAATTTCGTTTTCTCTGCAGGAGTTCATCAATTTCATAAATGCAACACATTATAGTTTGTTTATACATAGCATAAAGGCAAAAAAAACGTTGTATGCAGTGTTATTTCATTTTAAATGTCAAACGGGTTTTGCGGCTCCCAGTGTTTTCTTTTCTGTGGGAAACGGGTCCAAGTGGCTCTTTCAGTGGTAAAGGTTGCTGACCCCTGGTATAACCCAATGTACTACCTCATATTGAGTGCAATGTAACTGAACCTTCTTCACCAACCTTCCAAGCAGGAACTTGTCAAAGGCCATGCTAAACACCATGTAGACAACATCCACTGCCTTGCTTTCATCATCATTCTTGATAACGTCCTTGAAAAACCCTACAAGTTTGGTTAGACATGTTATCATGCATAAACCATGTTGACGATCCCTAATCAGTCCATGTCTATCCAAATACTTATACATCCAGTCCCTTAGAATAACTTCCATTAACTTTCCCACTACTGATGTCAGGCTCACTGGCTGACATTTCCAGGGTTTATTCTTAGAGTCTTTCTTAAACATTGTAACAGCATTAGCTATCTTCTATTCCTCTGTCACCTATGCCATGATGTTGTTTGTTGACTATAGCTCAGTGTTTAATATCATCATTCGCACAATCCTGCTCAATAAACTACAGAACCTGGGGCACTGTACCTCATTCTGCAATTGGATCCTCGACTTCCTAACCAGAAAACCACAATCTGTGTAGATTGGTGATAATCTCTCCTCCTTGCTGATGATCAACACTGGTGCACCTCAGGGGTGTGTCCTCAGCCCTTTACTCCCTCTATCCCATGACTGTGTGGCTAGGTATTCCTCAAGTACCATCTATAAATTTGCTGATGATACAACCATTGTTGGTAGAATCTTAGATGGAGTTGAGAGGGTGTACGGGAGCAAGATATGCCAGCTAGCTGAGTGGTGTCACAGCAACTACCTCGCACTCAGTGTCAGTAAGATGAAAGAGCTGATTGTGAACTTCAGGGAGGGTAAGACAAGAGAACATGAACCAATCCTCATGGAGGGATCAGAACTGGAGAGGGTGAGCAATATCAAGTTCCTGGGTATCAAGAGCATCCATCTTGGCTCCAGCATATCGATGCAGTTACAAAGAAGGGAAGACAGCTGCTATATTTCATTAGGAATTTGAAGAGATATGGCTTGTCAACTAAAACACTCAAAAACTTCTATCAACGTACCATGGAGAACATTCTGACAGGCCGCATCACTGTCTGGTACAGGGGTAGCGTGGTGTGGGAACTACTGCGCTGGACTGAAAGAAATTATAGAAAGTTGTAAAATTAGTCAGCTCCTATATCTTGTGGTCTTATAGTCTTGTGGACATCTTCAAGGAGTGGTGCCTCAGAAAGTTGACATCCATCATTAAGGACCCCCACCAACTAAGGCATACCTTTTTCTCATTGTTACTGTCAGGCAGGAGGTACAGAAGTCTGAAGGCACACACTCAGCATTCAGGAACAGCTTCTTCCCCTCTGCCATCCCATTCCTAAATGGTCATCGAACCCGTGAATACGACTTCACTTTTCTTTAATATATATTATTTCTGTTTCTTACACTATTTTTAATCTTTACTATATATATATATATATATACTGTAATTGAATTACTTTTTTTCTTCTTTCTATATTGTCATGTATTTCATTGTATTGCTGCTGCTAAGTTAACAAATTTCAAGATGGATGTCAGTGATAATAAAAAACCTGATTCTCTGTCACCTCACTTGTGGCTAAGAGTGTTTTAATAGTTATCCGGAATAATAGCCATCCATTTTTTTCTATCGTCCATGTGCCTGTCTAAGAATCTGTTAAATGTCCCTAATGTATCTGTCTGTCCCACCACCCCCGGCAATGCATTCCCTTCACTCACCACTCCCTGTGTAAACATGTTGCCTTTGACATCCCACCCCATACTTTCCTCTCATCACCTTAAAATGATGGCCCCCCTCACATTTGACATTCAATGTCCTCACAGTTCACTGGTTTTAATAGAAAAACAGACCGGTGAAGTTTAGGGCAGAACTCAAGTCTGCATCCGGGCAGTGAAAATTAAAATGAAATTGCAGTCTGGAAATCAGAATGCGAAACAGAAGATGCGGGAAACGATCAGCAAGTTAAACCACCTGTGGAAGGTGAAACAGAGATAATGTTTCAAGTTGAAGAAGATACGTTCTGAAGTCGGCTACCTTAATTAGACACAGTGGTCATAGGTTTAGGATAAAAGGTAAAATATTCAAGGGGAACCTGAGGGGAAATTTCTTCACTCAGAGGGGTGTGTGAGTGCAGAGCCTGCTGCCAGCAGCTGTGATAGATGCCAGAATTAGAATTAATATAGGTCATAACACTTATTTGTTATGCAGCAGCAGAACAATGTAGTACATAATATTAAAAACTATAAATTACAATAAGAATTATACATAAAGATAAATTAAATAAATGGTCAAAAAGAAAAAAAAAACAGCAGTGAGGTGGTTGGTGTTCATGGGTTCAATGTTCATTCAGAAATCTGATGGCAGAGGGGAAGAACCTGTATCTGAATCGCTGAGTTTATGCCTTCAAGCTCCTGTATTTCCTCTTGATGGTAGCAATGAGAACAAGGCATGACCTGTGCAATGGTTGTGTCCTTAATGATGGATTCCACCTTCCTGAGGCATCGCTCCTTGAAGATGTCTGAGATGCTGTGGAGGCCAGTGCTCATGATGGAGCTGACTGAGTCCACAACTTTCTACAGCTTATTCCAATCCTGTGCAGTAGCCCCCCTTCCCCATAGCAGATGCTGGTGCAGCCAGTTAGAATGCTCTTCACAGTACATCTGTAGAAATTTGCGAGTGGCTTTGGCAACGTACAAAATCTTCTCTAACACCTGATGAAATATTGTGGGTTCAATTGTAACGTTTAAGAGAAGTTTAGGTAAGTAAATGGATGAAAGGGGTTTGGAGGGATATGGTCCAGGTACAGGTAGATGGGACTAGGCAGAAGACTGGGTCAGGATGGACCAGATGGGCTGACAAGCCTGTTCCTGTGCTGTGTTATTCTGCAACTCTATGACCTGCTGAGCGTCTTGAGAATTGTCGGTTCTCTTTCCTCTCTGGAGAAGCCAGCTCAAAAAATTAGCCAGTTCATTGCTACAAGAGTTATGGTAAACAAGAAACTAATTAAGGCTTTAACTCAGGTGCATATGAAAGATTCCATGGCACTTTTTGTGAGCTATTCAGAGGTGTGAATGCACATACCACCAGCTGTAGAATTTAAATTTTGTTCACTAATTAATAGAGTCATAGAGTAATACAACACAGAAACAGGCCCTTTAGCCCAAATCATCCATGCTGACCTAATGTCAAAATAAGTCAGAGTAAATTTATTTAGTACGTATGTGTCATCATTGCTACCCAGAGATTCATTTTCTTGTGGTCATTTACAAGAAAATAATGAAATACAATAGAATTTACGAAAAACTATACACAAACAAAAACTGAAACACAACCTACGTGCAAAAGAAGACAAATTGTGCAAATAAAATATAAATAAATAATAGAGTTCAGAAGTACGCTTCTTAAAGGGAAATTACAGGCTGCAGGTTGCAGTGATAACAGTTCAGACAATGTATTTCTAGTAGTTTTATATGCTGCCCACAAAACATTGCCATATGGCCCACATTTGGCCCAAATCCATCTACACTTTACTTCTCTATGCATTTAACAGAGTGTCTTTTAAATGTCGTTATTTTTGTACCTGCCTGAACTACTTCCTCTGGTACTCATTCAAAAAATACCCCATTTTCTGTGTTGCCCCCATAGATCCATCTTACTATTTTCCCTTTCACCTTTAACCTCTGACCTCTAGTTTTTGGTTACCTTTCCCTTAGAAACAAGATTGTGTGCATTTACTGTATCTGTGTACCTCAGTCTTCTGGCAAGCCCTGGCAACATCTTATAAACTTTCTCTGCATTTTTTCAGCTTAATGAAGCCTTTCCTTCAGCTGGTTATTGCCCTTGGTATTGGTGCATTATTGTCACAGGCACTAAGATTAAGTGAAACTTGTTTTATGTATTTTTCATACAGATCAAATCATTACACAGGGCATTGAGCTAAGTGTAAAAGCTACCAAAAAGTGCAGTACCGTTAAGTGCTAAAGTGAAAGGTCATAACAAGGTAGATTGTGAGGTCAAGAGTCTATCTTATCATACAAGACTCCATCTGTTCAAGATCTCATAACTACAGGATAGAAACTGTCATTGAGACTGGTGGTACATACTTTCAGGCTTTTGTATGTTCTGCCCAGTGGAATGGGGGAGAAAAGAGAATGCCAGGGTGTCTTTGATTGTGTTGGCTCCTTTACCAAGCCCATGAGTAGTGTAGACAGAGCCCACAAAGGAGAGGCTGATTCCTGTGATGTGTTGACCTATGCCCATGATTCTTCAGTTTCTAATGGTTACACGTAGACCTGTTGAAATATTAAGCTGTTATGCATCCAGACAGAGGGCTCTCAATGGTGCATCAACAATAAGCAAATGATGAACTGATCTAATCTGATACACCTTAGCCAGCATCTTGAATGCTCTCCAAGTGGGACAACAATTCCTTCAGTTTCATCCTATCAAATATACTCAAAAAGAACAACATCTTTCACTAGAAGAATTTCAACAGTGCATGAAGAAAGCCCACCATGACATCTGAAGAGCAGATAACAAGGGACAAAAAGACAATAAGACAATAAGATATAGGAGCAGAATTAGGCCATTTGGCCGATCGAATCTAAAATGCCATTTCATCATGGCTGATCCATTTCCCCTCTCAGCCCTAGTCTCCCATCTTCTTCTGGTATCCCTTTATAGTTTGAGCAATCAAGAATCTATCAAATTCTGCCTAAAATATAGGAGTTTCTGTTTCTGCTCACACTGTACATCTCAGAATTTCAGTACAAAGTCTGAGTCTCATCACTTGCAGAAATTCTCTGATGGCCCTGCGTTTGTTGGTTGTGTCAGAGGAGTTGGAGTAGAGAGGACTGATGGACGAGTTTGTGGAGTGGTGTGGGAGGAATCACCAGCTCCGGAATGAGGCCGAACCCAGGGAGATGGTGACTGATTTTAGGAAGAAGAGGATGGTGATGAGTCCTGTATACATTCTGGGAGAAGAAGTTGTGATGGTGGAGGAGTACAAATACTTGGGTGTTCACCTTGACAATAGACTTGATTGGAAAACCAACACCAAGGTGGTTTACAAGAAGGGGATGAGCAGACTCTAGTTTCTAAGGAAGCTGAAATCCTTCAATGTGTGCAGCAGGATGTCGGAGATCTTTAGCCAGTCTGTTGTAACGGGTGCAGTCTTCTTTGCTGCTCTGTTTTGGGGGAGTAGCATCGGTGCTGGTGATGCAAAAAAAACTAAATAAACTCATCAGAAAGACTGGATTTGTCTTTGATTACAACCTGGACTCTTCTGAGTTAGAGATGGAGAGGAGGTCACTGAACAAATTGTTATCCATTATGGACAATCTGGCACATCCTCTCCATGACCTATTGAATAAGCAGCTGAGCACTCTTTTGAATAGACACATTCAGCTCTGCTGTCACAAGGACCATTACAGAAAATCTTTCCTACTAAATGCAATAAGTACATACAACAGGAGAACACACATCATAGTACAACAGTCTCTGTTTTATTATTTCCTACATTATCACACATTGGAAAATTATTATTGTGTATATTATTATTCTGTACTTTATTATTAGTTAATGTTATTATTATTTATTATCATTGCTAAGTGTGATTTTTAATGTTGCTGCTGTAATGATATAATTTCCCTATTATTATTATTATTATTATTATTATTAGTAGTAGTAGTAGTATTATTATTATTATATACCCACTGACTTGGCCTCCATAGCTGCCTATGGCAATGAATTGCACAGATTCACCACTCTCTCTCTAAAGAAATACCTCCTCATCTCCATTCTAAAAGAATGCCCTATATTCTAAGGCTGTGTCCTCTGTTCTTATACTCCCCCACCATAGAAAACATCCTCACCACATCCACTCTTTTGAGGCCTTTCAACATTCCACAAGTTTCAGTGAGGTCACCCGTCATCCTTCTGAATTCCAGTGAGAACAGGCCCAGAGCCATCAAACACTCTTCATACGACAAGCCTTTCAAACCTGGAATAAATGCCAATGCTGTCAATGCTGCCCACAGGCTGAAAAATGAACAAGTAAATGAATAATTCACTTAAACAGAAGACCTAAATAACAATGATGTTTCTGATTGCCAAACACAAGATTAAGATAAGATTTGCTCCAGCACCATGACTACAGCATTTCCTGTCAGTCACTTTATGTACAGACAGTCTGTGCCCAGCATCACTTTATGTGTATACAATCAGTCTAGGTACTGTACAAAAGCTAATCTTACATGTTTATATTCATTGTGTTCTTTGTGCTTATTGTTTACTTCTTTCTTTATTGAGATACAGTATGGAATAGGCCCGTCCAGCCCTTAGAGCTGTGCTCCCCAACAATTCCCTGATTTAACCCTGGCCTAATCACAGGACAATTTACAATGATCAATAAACAGCTTCTTATACTGTTTCTTTTCTTTCTTTTTCAATCTTTCTATTATTATTAATATCAGCATAATAAGATTAATACATAGATAATGGGATTACAAACAAATTTAAACTGAATATGAAAGGATACATAAGCAATAGTTACGATATAATTGAGTCTTCCCGAATTATGATTGATACAAGTAACATATAAACAAAGCAAAACTAGGTATATCCTAATATATATTAAAAAAAACAGAAAAGAGAAAAAGAAAAAAAAGTTATGCTAGAAAAACTAATCTATCAACCTAATAACTAATATAGAGAAAAAAAGAAAGAAAAAAAAGAAAAAAAATGAAAAAAATGGGCTGTTTATAATATCTAACAAAAATACAAAATCATCAGTGTCGCCAACTCAGATCCTCTCAACATATGTAAAATCAAAACTGGAAAAACGAATAGGCTTGGAACAGGGTCGCATTACATCATATGAAAATATTGAATAAATGGTCTCCATATCATTCAAATTTAATAGAAGGGTCAAATACAACACTTATAATTTTCTCCAAATTTAGACATAACATAGTTTGAGATAACCAATGAAATACGGTAGGAGGATTAATTTCTTTTCAATTCAACAAAATAGATCTTCTAGCCATTAATGTAAGAAATGCAATCATTCGACAAGCAGAAGAGGATAAATGGAGTGAGTCCATCATTGGTAAACCAAAAATTGCAGTAATAGGATGAGGTTGTAAATCAATGTTCAATACTGTGGAAATAATATCAAAAATGTCTTTCCAATATTTTTTCAAAAGCGGACATGACCAAAACATATGAGTTAAAGATGCTATCTTAGAATGACATCTGTCACAAATAGGATTTATATAGGAATAAAAACGAGCCAATTTATCCTTGGACATATGAGCCCAGTGCACAAATTTAAACTGTATTAATGAATGTTTAGCACATATAGATGACAAATTGACTAATTGAAGAATTTTATCCCAATTCTCAATAGGGATAATAAGGTTAAGTTCTCTTTCCCAATCATTTTTAATCATATAGAAGGGTTCTGAACATATTTTCATAATTATATTGTAGAGTTTTGATATTACCCCTTTCTGAAAAGGATTTAGTTCTAGCAAATTCTCCAAAATACCTGGAGACTCAAGATTTGGAAAGGTAGGAAGTACAGTATTTAAGAAATTCCTAATCTGTAAATATCTAAAAAAATGAAATCTAGGCAAATTATATTTATTAGATAATTGTTCAAAAGACATAAAACAATTATCCAAAAATAAATCGGAAAATCATAGTACTCCTTTAGTCTTCCAAGCTGAATAAGCTTGGTCCATAATAGAAGGATAAAAAAAGTAATTGGATACAATAGGAATAGTTAAAACAAACTGATTCAGCCCAAAAAATTTCCAAAATTGAAACCATATACATAAAGTATGTTTAACTATTGGATTGTCAATTCGTTTCTGCAATTTAGAAAGAGCAAAGGGAAGAGAAGACCCTAAAATAGAACCCAATGAAAATCTCTGTACAGATTTAGTTTCCAGGTTCACCCAATGAGGGCTAAAAGATAAATCCCAGTCCTTTAACCAACATATCAAATATCGGATATTAACTGCCCAATAATAAAATCTAAAATTAGGCAATGCCAAATATACGTATGCTGTTATACTGTTTCTATGGCTCTCTTTTTGCCATTGTAGGATTGTGAAAGGTGCTGTGCATATACTCAGTGGCCACTTTATTAGGTGCAGCTGTAGAACTGCTCGTTAATGCAAATTATCTAATCAGCCAAACATGAGGTAGCAACCCAATGCATTCAGTTCAGGTGATGTTCAGACCAAGCATCAGAATGAGGAAGAAATGTGATCTAAGTGACTTTGACTGTGGAATGACTCTTGGTGCTCAATGGAGTGGTTTGCATATCCCAGAAAGTGCTGATCTCCTGAGACTTTCTCGCACAACAGTCTCTACAGATTTTACAGAGAACGTGCAAACGATATCCAGTCAGTGACAGTTCTGTGGGCGAAAATGCCTTATTAATGTAAGGGGTCAGAGGAGAATGGCCAGACTGGTTCAAGCTGACAGGAAGGTGACAGTAACTCAAATAACTACACATTGCAACAGTGGTGTGCAGAGGAGCATCTCTGAATGCACAACATGTCGCCTTTGAAGTGAACGGGCACAACAGCAAAAGACCACAGACATACGCTCACTGTCCACTTCAATAGGTATCTGGGGTACCAATTTGTATATGTTGCTATGCATTTCCAGCACCTGCAGAATGTCCTGTTTGTGATTTGCTAATGAGAGAGGTCAGAGGAGAATGGCTAGCCTGGGTCAAGATGACACTAACTCAAGTAACTAATATTACAACAGTGATGTGCGGAAGAGCATCCCTAAATGTACAACACATCAAACCTTGAACTGGATGGGCTACAACAGCAGAAGACCATGAACCTACATTCAGGTACTAATAAAGTGGCCTCTGAGTGTATATCTTGAAGGCAAATCATTTCTTTGTAATATCCCCACTATACTTCATATTATTAATCATGCCAATCATAATGGTCATGTAAAGAAAGCAGGGTTTCTCTGCTTACACAAGGAAGGGAGTTAGTTTTGCATTCTTTGTCCATTATACTTATCTGTACTCGACTTGGTGCCAGCTAAATTGGCAGACAATATGAAAGCAATAGATCACCTGACAGGCAATCCCACACAAAGAAAGGGCCCAGTTTCTCCTCAAAAACATAGAGCCAATCAAACCTGATACTATATTTACAAAAGCCTATGTTATTTCATGCCTTATCTTCAAAGGCACATGTTTCCAAGCCTCTTATCACTAAGCACAAACTTGGAAAAGAATTGAAATTCATTTTCATCCAGCCCATTGAAATTTGCATTCACTTCTGACTGCTGACACTGATATCAGAACCTTTCTCTGGCTACAAATTTCAATCTTTCCACTCTCCTGCATTTCTGCTTGTTAATACATGAAACCATCACTTCATATTAAAGGGGACAGGGAGTTCTCCTGCTCTCGTAGTAAAGCACTGAATCTGGTCAAATGGACAACTATCTTAACTCAGATGTATTCTGGCAGTAAACTGATAATCTGATCAAAGAGTTAGGCCAAGGGAAGTGAGTTATAGGCAGGAATGACTTTAGAAAAGGGAAGTTGTGATGAGGTGCCAGTCATTAAGGATCGAAGATCAATTTTATTTGCCATGTACATTTGATCATGTCCATAAGATAAGGGAGCACAATTAGGCCATTTGACCCATCGAGTCTGCTCCACCATTCCGTCGTGATTTATTATCCCTCTCATCCACATTCTCCTGCCTTCTCCCCATAACTACTGAAGCCCTTACTAATCAACCTCCACTTTATACCCAGTGGCATGGCCTCCACAGATGTCTGCATGTGCTAATGTATTTGCATATATCAGGAATTCAAATAAGACAGTATACAACCTGAAATTCTTATTCTTCACAAACATCCATGAAAAACAGAAGAGAATCCCAAAAGAATGAACAACAGAAAAACATGACAACCTCAAAGCCCTGTCTCCCCCTCCTCCACACAAGCAGCAGTAGAGCATCAACCTCCACTCCCAAACCATTTTAGCAAAAAGCATCAGTGCCCACCACTCGCCACGCAACAGCAAAGCACCCAGGGAGAGACCATGATCTGCAGTCAACAAGAACTATTGTTTACCCGATCATTCTCTCTCTCTCACTAACTAGGGACAGAGGGATGTCAGCCATTTCACAGCGAAAGGGGAGACCAACAAACAGTTGCTGGTAGGATGTTACAATCTGTTGCGTCACTTTTTATTCTGAGGTTCTCCAGTTCGAGAATCAGTATCAAAGTCTCCCTGCCATCAAGAGAGAGAGAGAGAGAGAGAGAATGATTGTTCCACTACAGACACCTCCGTCCATAGTATCCGCCGCTGCAAAATTCTGATGTTCCTTCTCCTGCCGTGTTCTGTCGGCGTCACTAGCCTGGAATCGGTTGTCCGCTGGAGGTCTGTGTCTTCCAGGCTGTTCCTGGAGAATGTCGCAGAAACAACGACAATGATCTCCAGGAGCGGGAAATCATCCACTGTAAAAAACCGCAGTTTGAGTGCTGGTGCAGATCACAGACTTCAACAGAGCTCCTGCCACCTTGAAAAGAAAAAATAAGTGACATTAAAGAGATGAATTTAAGCTGTTTCCACAGATGGGCGTGAAGAAGCAGCCATTTGACATCATCTTATTTGCACTGTGTTGTGTTGGCACAACACGCTACAAAATACAGCAACATTCAACAATTGTAAAGAATAAATAATTGTATAAAAATAAAGTTAGAAGTTAAAGTATGGATATGGAAAAATGTGCATAAACACATAAATACCAGCAAGTATTTACAATGCAAACAAACATTGTAAAAAGTGGTTTAAAGTGTTTACAGCGCAAGGTAGTTACTGAGGTAACAGACAAAGGGGATGAGGGTGCTAAATAGAATGGTTGATCAGATTAAATGGCTCAAGGAAGAAAATATGATAAAAAAATTTACTTTCACCTGTCAATCTCTGTTAAATATGCCCAACAATTTGTCCTACGTGGCTGAATGAATTAAATATGAATTAAATTCATCACCTTTTTGTTTTTTTTAATGCTGCTGCTGTTAGGCAGGACATGCAGAAGCCTGGCCTCTCAAAACACCAAAGTTCAAAGTAAATTTGTGATCAAAGTACAACATATACGTCACCATAAACAACCCTGTGATTCATTTTCTTGCGGCATACCTAAAAAATCTGAAGAATAATAACTAACAGAATCAATGAAAAACTGTGCAATGAGATCACTCAACCGGAGTACTGAAGACAACAAACTGGGCCAAAGCAAAAAAGAAGAAACAATAATAATAAATAAATAAGCAATAAGTACTGAGAACATGAGATGAAGAGTCCTTGAAAGTCCATTAGTTGTGTGAAAATTTCAATGACGTGGCAAGTGAAATTAAGTGTAGCTATCTCGTTTTGTTCAAGAGCCTGATGGTTGAGGGGTAATAACTGTTCCTGAACCTGGTGATGTGAGTCCTGAGGCTCTTGTACCTTCAGCAATGAGAAGTGAACATGTCCTGCATGGTCAGGATCCCTAATGATGAATGCTGCTTTCCTGCAACAGCATTTCATGTAGCTATGCTCAAAGGTGTGGAGGGCTTTCCCCGTGAGGGACTTAGCCATAACCACTACTTTTTTGTGGGATTTTCCATTCAAGTGCGTTAATATTTCCACACAAGGCTCAGGAACAGTCATTTCCCTAAAACCATCTGGTTTGTACACCAACCTGCTCAATCCTAACCTTCCCTCAACAAGAAACTCTATGGACCACCTCATCCACTACAATGTTTTCAACATGTAGACCCACATTACCAGCGGTCAATATAGTGGTGCTGCTGTTGAAGTGCTGTCTTACAGTTCCAGCCACTTGGGTTTAAAAGATAGAAGCCCCTGGTCTTCATGACTGGTAGTTAGAGGCTTGATGTCTGCTTCTTAAATGGTACAGTTCTACTTGCTTCTAGCCACCTGTCTGGCAGCTCGATCCATACGCTCACCAGGCTCCTTGTGAAAAATTATCCTTTAGATCCCTTTTAGATCTTTCCCTTCTAATCCTAAATCTCTGCCCCCTAGTTTTGGACTTCCCCGCCCTGTGGAAAAGCCTGTTACCATCCACCATATCTCATTCGTCATGTGACATGGGCGACCAAGGTCTTTCCATCACCATGATTGTTCTTGGCAAATTTTTCTACAGAATTGGTTTACCATTGCCTTCTTCTGGGCAGTGCCTTTACAAGACGGGCAGCCCCAGCCATTATCGATACTCTTCAGAGATTGTCTACCTGACGTCAGTGGTCATATAACCAGGACTTGTGATATGTACCAGTTGCTCATACGACCATCCACCACCTGCACCCATGACTTCATATGACTCTGATTGAGGAGGGAGGTGACTAAGCAGGTCCTACACCTTGCCCGAGGGTGACCTACAGGCTAGCGGAGAGAAGGAGCGTCTTACACCTCCTTTGGTAAAGATGTATATCCACCATACACCTATATCTATATCTCTCACTATTAGAAATACTCAGTGCAGATAAGTGTGAAGTGTTGCATTTTGGGAAGACAAACCAGCGATCAATGCTGCAACTATTGTTGTTTGTCATCTGGATCAATGATCTGGATGTGGATCACCAAATTTGCAGATGACACCAAGATTGGGGGTATAGTAGACAGTGAGGAAGACTATCAGAACTTGCAGTGAGATCTAGACCAGCTGGAAAAATGACAAATGAAATTTAATGCAGACAAGTGTGAGGATTTGCATTTCAGTAGATCGAAACCAAGGTCTTATAGGGCATTGAGGAGTGCAGCAGAATGAGAGATTTGGGAATATGGATCTGTCATTCCTTGAAAGTGGAATCTCAGGTGAATAGTTCATAAAGAGAACTTTTGACACATTGGCCTTCAAAAATCAACTTATTGAGTATAGCAGATGGGATGTTATGTTGAAGTTGTATAAGACATTGAGATCTAATTTGAAGTATTATGTGTGGTTCTGGTCACCTACCTACAGGAAAGACATCAATAAGATTGAAAGAGTACAGAGAAGGTTTACAACAAAATTGCCAGGACTTGAGGACTTAAGTTAGTGGGAAAGATAGCATCGGCCAGGACTTTATGCTCTGGAGCACTGGCGAATGAGAGGAGATTTGGTAGAGGTATGCAAAATTATGAGGGGTTTAGATATGGTTAATGCACGTAGGCATTTTCCACTGAGATTGGGTGAGATTAGAACCAGAGGCCATTCAGTGTGAAAGTTTGACCTGAGGGGGATCTTCTTCAATCAGAGGGAGAAATGAGCTGCCAACAAAAGTGGAGGATTGCAACGTTTTTAGAGAGGCTCGGTTAAGTATGTGGATGGGATGTGAATGGTGGGCTGTGGTCCTGGTCCAGATCAAGGGGACTAGATAGAATAACAGTTCAGTATGGATTATTTGTTTATTTCTTTATTGAGATACAATGCGGAACAGAGCCTTCCAGCCCTTTGAGCTACGTCACCCTGATTTAACCCTGACCTAATCACAGGACAATTTACAATGGCCAATTAACCTGCTAACTGGCTTGTCTTTGGACTGTGGGAGGAAACCAGAGCACCCGAAGGAAACCCATGTCAAGGGGACAGCGAACAAACTCCTTACAGCCAGCAAATGATGGGCCGATGGGCCTTTTTCTGTGCTGTAGTGTTCTATGACTTTGATAAGGTCGCCTAGGAGTCTTGAGAGGGATAGGTTGCTAAAATCAGAATTCTGTACTTACAAAGAATGGGACATGGAAAGTCATGTCTGCAGGTTACAAAAGCATAGTTAATGTTCAAAGTATTCGCCATGGACTTTAAAACTTATTCTCAATACTTCATTTTAGCTTACGGCTGTGTCGACACACTTGACTGGAAAAACTGCAAAGTTTATCTCTCAATTGCATAACTTAACGTCTAGACTTATCTTGCGAGTCATTCATCAGCTCCCCGCGTAGTTTTGAGTTATTTGCATAGTCCGAGAAGAATTCTTTGAGATTATTCACAATATTAGATCAACTGTCGATGACTGGGAGACATAACATCGCCACAGTCCCCAGAGTCTGAATCTTTTCGGTGCCAGAAAGGCTATATATGAAGTTAAGGTCAGAAGAGTAAAGAATTTTAATTGCAGGAGAGTGGGAATAAGGCTTTTGGCTGAATGTTTATTCGTCCGAAACTCTAATATACATCTGCTGGATATTGGCAAAGCTCATTGAAATGGAGGTGGGCACACACAGGATTTGTACAACACAAAACTGAGTCATTTTGAGCTCTTCCTAGAATCATCCTCCCATTATTGCTTTCTTTTTTGGTCCAATGATTAAATATAAAGAGGAATGATTAATGATTCGGGACCCAGTTTTGATCATCGCGGACTCACATTTTCTATTACTTTTGTAAACATGTCAAAATACATTTGACAAATAAGCAGGAGAGAATATCACAAATATGGTCCCTGTATTAAAAAATCAGGGGTTAGAGGCAATGAAGATGGTAAAGCTCAGGATTCACAATGATGAGACCAACAAAAAGTTTAAACCTAAAAGAACTGACTAACTGGAGTCTGCCTTTTATTCTGGACAATAGAAGACTGAAATGCATTTGGAGCAAGCTCTTTAACATTAGGGAAGGCTTTTAGAGTGACAGAGAGATCACTGCAACTGAAAGGGTTTAACACTATTCCAAAAATACAAAAAAAAAGCCATTGATAAGCCTTTGAAAGCCATTCTCATTATTACCATCAGGGAAGAGGTACAGACACCTAAAGACCCTCAACAATTCATGAACAGCTTCTTCTGCTCCACTGTCAGATTTCTAAACTGTCCATGAAACAAAGAATATGACTTTGCTATTCCTCTTCTCAGAATCAGGTTTAATAATCACTGTCATATAGCATTAAATTTGTTCATTTGAGGCTGCAGTACAGTGTAATACAGTTTTAAAAAATATAAATTACAATGTATATACAAAAGGTAGTGGATTCAGTCTAGTATATAATGGGTAAAACCCTCCCAATTATTGAGCACATCTGCTTGAAACGTTGCCGTAGAAAGGCAGCATCCATCGTCAAAGATCCTCACCACTCAGACCAGGCTCTTTTCTCCCTGCTGCTATCAGTTAGAAGGTACAGGTGTCTCTGGACTCACACCATCAGGTTCAAGAACGGTTTCTACCCCTCAACCATCAGGCTCTTGAACAAAACAGGAATAGCCACACTCACTTAAGAACTCTTTCATCTTGTTATGTCATGCTCGTTATTTATTGCTATTTATTTATCATCTGCATTAGCACAGTTTGCTTACAGTTTACAGTCCCTGATATTTACGGTTTATAGATCCTGTTTAAAGTTCCTGTTCGAGAGATTTGCTAAGTATGCCTGCAGAAAGAAAAAGAATCTCAGGGTTGTATGTGGTGACAGGTATGTACTCTGATTATAAATATTACTTCGAAATTTGAACTTTGATATATAGGCTCCTTAAAGTTGTCATAGCGCTTTAAAACCAGTCACTTTGTGCAGATGCGCTCGTCAGCTGTGGTTGACAGCTCATCAAGGGGAAGGAAATCTCTGATCTCAAACCTCAGCTGCCTAGCTGCTAAACCCACACACGGGGAAGGCTTTGGAAATAAACTCTGGACCTGGAGTCCCTAAGGCAATCCTACTTTGATCCAAACATGATTCAACTCTTCCTGCCCCCTTCCCACTCTCAGTCCACAATAGAGACCCATATCAGAATCAGCACTCACATATGTCTTAAAATTTGTTTTATTTTGGAGTGGGAACAGTACAGTGCAATACATAAAATTACAACAGTACTGTGCAAAACTCTTAGGAACCCTAGACGCCCTAGCTATATACATTCATGTGCCTAAGACTTTTGCACAGTATTGTAGATAAATGTGGTGACGTATGTACTCTGATGATAAATTTCTGATATATGTGTGTGTATGTATATCAATCAGAAACTCCTGATCTCCTGGGATTTTCATATACAACAACCTCCAGACTTTACAGAGAATGGTACCAAAAAAAAAGCATCCAGTGAGTGGCAATTCCGTAGGTGAAAATGCCTTGTTAATGAGAGAGGTCAGAGGAGAATGGCCACACTGGTTCAAGCTGATAGGAAGGCAACAGCAACTCAAATAACCACACGTTACAACAATGGTGTGCAAAAGAGCGTCTCTGAATACTTAAAACATCAAACTGTGAAGTGGATGGGCCTCGGCAGCAGAAGGCCACAAATGTACACTGAGTGTATAGTAATATTTTATGCCACAAAACAACAAATTTCATATCGTATCTCAGGGAGAATAAAGCAGATTCTGATTTTGTTTGCAGAGGGAATTCTTCAACGCTGGGGTAGTGAGAATGGGAACCTGTTATGTAAGGGAATGAGTTTTATTTTCATTAATTTGCTGGATACAAGCTCATACCTAGTTACCCTTGACAAGGCAGGGATGAGCAGCCTTCAGTATGGTAGCTCAAGGAGTTCTCAGACTATTATCGGGGAGACAGTCCTACCTTGTTCCGATCTTGCACTTTATTGTTTTCCTGCACTGCAGTTTCTCAGTAATTGTTACACTTTATTCTGCATTCTATTTTTTTTTTGCTTTTGTCTTTCTTCTGTCTCAATGAAATGTTTAAGAGAAGTTTGGATAGGTCCATGGATAGTAGGGATATGGAGGCTATGCTTCAGGTGCAGCTCAAAGTTCAAAATAAATTGTATTTTAAAATACATATATGTCACCATACACACCCTGACATTCAACTTCCTGTGTGTATATTCAACAAATGTGTAGAAAAATAACCACAACAGGATCAATGAAAGACTGTCCAACTAGGATGTTCAACCGGAGTGCAGAAAGCAGCAAACTGTGTAAAAATAAATAGAAGAAACAATAATAATAACTAAATAAGCAAAAAATATCGAGAACATGAGATGAAGAGTGCTTGAAAGTGAGTCCATTGGTTGTGGGGATATCTCAATGATGGGAGTAGGCAGTTTAAATGGTTTGGCACAGACTAATAGACCAAAGAGCCTGTTTTTATGTTGTACTTTTCTATGACTCTATGACTATGAAAGATATACCTATTTCAGAGTTAGGAAGGTGTTTGTCTTGGAAGAGGACTTTTCTATGACTCTATGACTATGAAAGATATACCTATTTCAGAGTTAGGAAGGTGTTTGTCTTGGAAGAGACAGTGATGTTCCAATCAGCTAGCTGTCTCCATTCCATTTGGTGGTTTGGGATCTGCTGAGAAAGGTGCTTTGATAATTCAGTGCTATGCATTATGCTGCAGATGTGACAGAGCAGGAGACTGTAACACTGAAGTCACACATGTTGAGGAAAGTAACAGAGATGGACTTAGGAATTAGCTGGAAAACACAGAAACGAGTAAGGAATAGATGGTTAGTTAAATTACTGAATGAAATAGAATGAAGAATTCCACATGTACCACCAGTCTTCATGGTGATTATTATTGATGATGTTCTTTTATTTCATATATTTATTTCATATAGTCATTTATCTGTTATATATCCATACACAGTACTGTGCAAAAAACTTAGGTACATATATACAGCTAGGGTGCCTAACACTTTTGCACAGTACTGCAGTGATTTTATGTATTGCACTGTACTGTTGCTGCTCCAAAAAAAAACAAATTTCATGACATATACGAGTGATGATAAAAACACAAAATGCTGGCAGAACTCAGCAGGCCAGACAGCATCTATGGGAGGAGGTAGTGACGACGTTTCGGGCCGACACCCTTCATCAGGAGTGAAGTAACATGGGATGGTCGAGGAGGGATAAGAAGTAGAGAGCTGGGAAGTGATAGGCTGAAGGAAAGTAGGCTAGGGGGAAGGTGGAGAATTATGGGAAATAAAAGAGAAAGAAAGGTAGGGCTGGTGGGAGATTATAGTGACGGGGGGAAAAGAGAGAAAGAGAACCAGACTAAAATTATAGATAGGGATGGGGTAAGGGGGGGCAGGGGTATCAACGGAGGACTGTGAGATGGATGTTCATGCCTGCAGGTAGGAGGCTACCTAGGCGGGAGATAAGGTATTGCTCCATTGACCTGCGTGTGGCCTCATCTTGACGGTAGAGTCGCATGTCGGAGTGGGAGAGTTCTGCCACTGAACCGGTGTTCAGTGAAACGGTCTCCCAGTCTGCGGCGGGTCTCCCCAATGTATAAAAGGCCACATCGGGAGCACCGGACACAGTACATCACCCCAGTTGACTCGCAGGTGAAGTGATGCCTCACCTGAAAGGACTGTCTGGGGCCTGGGATGGTGGTGAGGGAAGAAGTGTGGGGGCAGATGTAGCACTTCTTCCATTTGCAGGGTTAAGTGCCTGGAGGGAGGTCGGTGGGGATGGATGGGGGAGATGAATGGACAAGGGAGTCGCATAGGGAGCGATCCCGGTGGAAAGCTGAGAGTAGGAGGGAGGGGAAGATGTGGCTGGTGGTGGGATCCCGTAGGAGGTGGCGGAAGTGATAAGTGATGATAAACCTGATTCTGATATATGTCTTGTTGTAATGTAAGTATTATTAAAAGTAAGTTAATACTAGTCGGGGAATTGTTGGTAGCAAAAGGCAGGATCCGGGGTTGGCAGGGTCTTTACTTCCGCTCTTTTTACTCCCGGTATACATTGTATATAGTTCCTCCACCCAGGCCGCACGAGGTACCTGGAAGCCTCTGTATTGTAAATATCATTTGCCGTCCCAGATAAAGATGCTCTTTTGGCCATCAAGTTGTCAAGTGCTATGGAACTGGACTCTCTGACGATGGTGTCTGAAAAGAGGATGCTGTCCAAGTTGCATGCCATCTTGGACAATGACTCCCATCCACTCCATAATGTACTGGTTAGGCACAGGAGTACATTCAGCCAGAAACTCATTCTACCAAGATGTAACACTGAGCGTCATAGGAAGTCATTCCTGCCTGTGGCCATCAAACTTTAAAACCCCTCCCTCGGAGTGTCAGACACCCTGAGCCAATAGGCTGGTCCTCGACTTATTTCCACTTGGCATGATTAACTTAGTATTATTTAATTATTTATGGTTTTATATTGCTATATTTCTACTCTATTCTTGGTTGGTGCAGCTGTAATGAAACCCAGTTTCCCTCGGGATCAATAAAGTATGTCTGTCTGTCTGTCTGTGTGAGTGGTCTTTTTGTAAAGTAGAAGTTACCACATATTTTTGGTGACGAGGTATACTGGTTTTGTGGACGGGTCAGCCCCATTTTCGATCAGGAGCTGTGTGTGGGCGAGGCTACATTCGGAACTGTCGGTGTGTTTGACGAGCAAATCGAGGAGTGGCAGGAGTACGAGGAAAGGTTGGGCCACTGTTTCTATGCTAATGGAACTACTGAGGAGGCTAAAAAGCGTTCTATTCTCCTGAGTGTATGTGAGGCAAGGACCTACAAGCTGATAAGGATCTTAGCTACGCCGCGGAAACTGGGAGAAATTCCATATGACGAACTGGTCAAGCTCGTGGGGAACCACCACAGTCTGAAACCTTCGGTGATAGTTCAACGGTTCAAGTTTCACAGCCATGTCCGGAAGCCAGGTCAGTCTGTGGGCAATTTTGTGGCTGAGCTTCGGCAGCTATCGGAGCATTGTGATTGCGGAGCTGTGTTGGATGACATCCTCCATGATAGATTAGTATGTGGCATTAATAATTATGCCATACAACGCCACTTGTTGGGGGAAACCCCACCATTGACTTTCAAAACAGCCCTAGAGATTGCTTAGGGCATGGAGTTGGCTGCTAATAATGCCAAGGATATACAGAAAGGACATGGAGGGGTTGCAGTCGGTGGCAGTGCACCAAGTCAGGAGGGAGACTGGTGGACAGGAAAAGCGGGTGGAATGTTTTCAGTGTGGAGGAACACACTATGCAAGTGTTTGTAAATTCAAAGATACTGTCTGCCATGCTTGTAGCAAGAAGGGACATTTCGTTAAAAAGTGCAGGAGCATAAAGGGTGAGGTTAAGCCTGGGCAGGGGAAAGCTCAGCAGACTCAGGCAGCCACACACCACCGAGGAGAAGCAGACGAGGAGACAGCGTGTGCCTACAACATGTTTGGGGTGGAAACAGATGTGGGACCACCTGAACCATATTATGCCACAGTCACTGTCAGGGGAAAGGACATTAAGTTCGAGATTGATTCAGGGGCTACTGGATCAACTGGATCCAGTAGCTACTGGATTAGTGAAGTGACCTACAGGAGAACATGAGGATCCAACCTGCCTCCCATCAGACCATCTAAGCTCCAAATCAGGACCTATATGGGGCAGCGCATACCTCATTTAGGGGTGTTATATGTGGATATTTCGGCCGGCAGCCAGAAGGCTGAAGCCAGGCTGGTGATAACTAAGGGCAGTGGGCCCAGTCTTCTGGGCCGCGATTGGCTTCGCAATATCCGGCTCATCTGGCGTGAATTTAAATATGCACACATGACGGAAGAGCGTGAGGTGCAGCGTGCAGATGAAGTTGCCGATGGCAATGTGAGTGACAGACATATTCCGGACTCGTTTGAGAGTGAGCTCACAGCACAGCTGGTGGCTCTTCAGCCTATTACAGGAGCAATTGAAGTTACCCCCTCAGCACTGAAAGCCAGCACGCCACTTCTAGTACGGCAAAGCAGTGACCCAGCACTTGTACCACCTGCCTAATTACAGCAAGGTGCTTCTCAGCCTGATGATCCCGCTAACAGGAACCTACATGTGAAGCCAATCGTAACAGTAGCAAACGGGGCACCTGCAGACAATGTAAGAACAGAGCCTCCAGGACCAGCAGACAAGCATTCAGAAAGCACTCTAAGTGATTTGACAAAGAAAGTATAATTTTCTGGAGGCGGTGGCCCCCTGGGAATCCATGTGGTGCCTTTTAACTCTATGCTGAGTGGAAGATTCCTTGGCGTGAGTATTCGTGGTATTGAAGAGAACAGCCGTTCAAGAAAAGAGGAACTGCTCCAGGAGAATGAATGAATCATCAAAATCAATGACTGTGATTTAACAGACAAGACCTTTGTTCAAGCACAAGAGGTTTTCCAAAATGCATTGCAATTTCCTGCTGTTGAACTCCAGATAGTTCCAAGTTATAACAAGGAACTCAATGAAAAAATTGTAATTGGGTCTATTCTGAGCCACGGTCGTGAAGGTGGTTCAAAAACCAAAGTTCCTTCTTCAGTGTGTTCCAAGCCAGGCGGCAAACCTGCAGATGCTGTTTATCCCAATAATGCTGAGAATAGCTTGCCACCGATTTCAAAGAAGCTCAGTAGTCCAAAACAGTTAAGGAGCAATGACTGCTTAATGCAAACCAGGAAAGTATGTCCACCAGTGACTTTGCCAGAGGGAGAGACACTGGCAGAGGGGGCAGAGTCCCCTGAAGAGGATAGACATTCTCACGCGGACACACAGACCCCTTTTGGGTCCCCAACACTAGATCCACCCAAAACATCCTCACCAACGGTGCCTGCTGGGTCACCGGGGGTAGTGCGTAGATCACAGCGCCCTCGCAAACCTCCTGACAGATTGAATCTTTGATTGGATAGTTCCTTTTGTTGTTACATTGAACGTTGAATTTGCCATGTTTTTTAGGTGTTTTTGTATTGGTAACCTGGTGCTAATGATACCACTGTTTTTATTTCCCATTTCTTCTATATTTGTGGAATGTTGGATTTTAAAGGGGGAATAAGTGTTGTAATGTGAGTATTATTAAAAGTAAGTTAATACTAATCAGGGAGCTGTTGGTAGCAAGAGGCGGGATCCGGGGTTGGCGGGGTCTTTACTTCCGCTCTTTTTACTCCCAGTATGCATTGTATATAGTTCCTCCACCCAGGCCGCACGAGGTACCTGGAAGCCTCTGTATTGTGAATATCATTTGCCGTCCCAGATAAAGATGCTCTTTTGGCCATCAGGTTGTCGAGTGGTCTTTTTGTAAAATAGAAGTTACCACATGTCTCTATTGTGGACTGAGAGTGGGAGGGGCAGGGAGAAGTGAATCATGGTTGGGGAGGGAGCAGGAAGCACCAAAGTGACACTCTGCAATACAACAATTGTCTGCAATCAAATGACTTTGCCTGGTGTCTCAGGATTGGGTGGGTGTGTCTGTACCCATGCCAACCTCCCATTCCCGGC
The DNA here is from genome assembly GCF_030144855.1 of Hypanus sabinus. Lineage (NCBI taxonomy): Eukaryota > Metazoa > Chordata > Chondrichthyes > Myliobatiformes > Dasyatidae > Hypanus > Hypanus sabinus. Next base: position 11,650,610 of record NC_082716.1, read on the forward strand.
ACTCCTTCTCTGCCACTTGTCCCATATCCCTACCATGGCACTGCCCCCTCACCATTCCCAATATCCTTTGCTCTGTACAGATTTACAAACTCGCTCTCTGCTCCATGTCGACAATACAGAACTGTGCAAAGCTCTTACTGGCTATATATGTGCGTCTAGGACTTTTGCAAGTACTGCATATATTCTGAAGAAATTCAGCATTATATCTAAAAACTGGGAAGGTATGGCAGTCAACAGATATATCTGGAGGAAATCTGTTCAAGAGGGAGCTGCGCTACATAAGAGTGACCTCCGCTGTGCTTCAGAGAACAAGCGTCAGCTGCAAAAGGAGAGACTGAACAACCAAACAACCCCTAACCACTAACAATAGCCTCAACTTACTCTTGCCCACACTGTACCAGAATATGTGGGTCCTGGACTGGCCTCCAAAAGTCAACCCCTTAAGAGAACTGCACACTCAGCTCAAGTGATCACACTAATATACTATATCCAAATAATTTAGACCATAAGACATGGCAGCAGAATTAGGCCATTTGGCCCATTGAGTCTACTCTGCCTTTTCGTCACGGGTGATCCAGTTTTCCCTCTCAGCCCTATTCTCCTGTCTTCCCTTGATATCCCTACATGTCCTGTCCAATTAAGAAATCTATCAACCTCTGCCTTAAATATACAAAGGTTTGGCCTCCACAGCTGCCTATGGCAACAGATTCCACAGATAAACTAGTCTCTGGCTAAAGTTCTCTGTTCTAAATTTTCCTCTTAATCTTTCAAAAACTGAACTGGAGATAGATCATGGAAGCTGTGACACATCTGGCATATAACCTCCAGCCATGGTAAAAATAAATTGCATTTATACACTCAGCGGCCACTTTTTTAGGTACCTCCTGTACTCAGTAAAGTGGCCGCTGAGTGTATGTTCACTGTCTTCTGCTGCCGTGGTCCATCCACTGAGTGTGTCGCTCCTCACCTTCGAAAAGTGGCTTGAAGTACCTCAAGGAAAAATACACTTCAGAGAAATTTACAGGCCATTAAAAGTTGCTGCCTTGTGCTGGTTCAAAGAGTGGGCTTAGAAGGATATGTGAAGTTACAGAGGTGAACAAGTTCAGAAGCAAATGATAGAATTAGTCAGCATTGTTTAGGTGGTAGCTAGCAGCCTGTTAATATGTGACTTTCTCTTTTCGCCCTCTGAATGTCCCTGGGGAGTGCTTTGCTCTTTTCTATTCTAGTGCCCACAGATACAGGCATACTTTGTACCATCTCACAACTGGCGATCCAAAATTGCAAAAACAATTTCAGTTTTATATTCAAATCTCCTCAAATCTTCCTTAACCAAACTCACCAGAATGATAATTTTTCATTAAACAGGGCACACTGAAATGCGCAAAATTACCCATCTGAACCCCCTGCCAAAGAGTATTTATTTATTTAGAGATACAGTGAAGAACAGGCCCTTCCAGTTCACCAAGCCACACTGCCCTGCAATTCACCTATTTAGCCCCAGCCTAATCGCGGGACAATTTACAATGACCAATTAACCTACCAACCTGTATGGCTTTGCGATGTGGGAGGAAACCAGAGCACTAGGAGGAAACCCACGTGTTCACAGGGAGACCACACAAGCGTCACACAGCCCGCATGAGAACTGAACTGCGAACTCCGACGCCCCTAGCTGTAATACATGTATAACTGGAAGGGAGAAAATAAAATGATGGAGAATCCAGATATTGCAAGTCCTGGGTGAGACAACGGAATTAAATTATATTTAAGCAAGTGACCTGCGCTGCTGTTGAGTCAGTCTGGCATTGATTTTTTTCCCTTCATAGTCTTTATTATTGATTGAATCAAACTTGGTTTCTGTGATATGAATTTCATATCAGGCACATACTCCCATCCATCATAAGACAATAAGACCATAAAACAAAACAAAATTAGGCTATTTGGCCAATCTAGTCTACTCCATTCTGGCTGATTTTTTTTCCCTCTCAACCCCATTCTCTTGCCTTCTCCCCATAACCTTTGACACCCTGACTAACCAATCTCCACCTTAAAAATACCCAACGACTTGACCACCACAACTGTCTGTGGCAAAGAGCTCAAAAGATTCACCACCCTCATGTCCCCTTCCTTCTCTCAATCCCATTCTGCTGCCTTCTCCTTGTATCCGGTCCCTTTGATCAACTCCACCATCTGAATGTGTAGAATATGGATAGGATCCACTATGTATTCAGCAAAAACACTTCATAAAAATATATCCCATTCATGCAATACATTGAGATGCAAACACAAGGCTGGAAAATTCCTAGACTAATGATTTATTTCCAGATAAGCAAATGGTAACCCACAGCCATTAGGTTTAATACTGAATTCCGCTCTGAATCTCAGTCCCTTCAGCTGGTATCTTTATTTGTCATAACAAGATTTAAAGCTTGAGTTGATGAATAATTGACACCCACACACTGTTCAATGTCTTCACATTATCCCCAGGCAACCAATATCAAAAGGTTAAGTTAGTTCCTCAAAGAAGCCCACCAATTGATTATCCATAATCTAATACTACAAAACTTATGTGAACTACTTCTGGTAGTAACAAACACAGAAATTCTGGAAAGAAGCAATCTGTATAATGAGTTCTTTCTTCAGAGGCTGCTTGACTGCTTGAGCTCTTCCAGCATTTCAGTTGTTGTTGCTGCAGCTTTTTTTTTCCACTTTTGATTAGATACATTCTATTATCTTCTCATTTCTCTGACATGTCTTTGGATTTATTTTGTCCACTTTGTTTCCTTTAGGTCAACTGACACGTCAGTCTCTGTCAGCAACATATAAAGAGCCGGAGGAACTCCGAAGATCAGGCTGCACCTGTGCGAGGAATTGGACAGTCATGTTTGGGGTCACGATCCTTCATCAGGATTGAGATTGTAGATGAGGGGAGATCATCATCATCATTATGCGTCATATGATGTAAGTGATCATGGTCATTCCATGGCCATGATTGTTCTCGGCAATTTTTTCTACTGAAGTGGTTTGCCATTGCCTTCTTCTGGGAAATGTCTTTACAAAACGGGTGACCCCAGCCATTATTAATACCCTTCAGAGACTGTCTGCCTGGTGCCAGTGGTCACATAACCAGGACTCGTGATCTGCACCAGCTGCTCATATGACCATCCACCACCTGCTCCCATGGCTTCACATGACCCTGATCAGGGAAGCTAAGCAGGTGCTACACCTTGCCCAAGGGTGATCTGCAGGCTAGCGGGAGGAAAGAACCACTATACACCTCCTTTGCTAGAGACGTCTCCATCCTCCACCCAGACATATAGGTACTTTGATTATAAATTTACTTTGAACTTTGAACAATGCAGTTCTAGCCAGAGTGAGTGGGGATTTGTACATCACATCTTTCGGGTGTTACTTACTGAAGCCAACAAAACATTTCTGGTAAAATACTGATTACAAGCAGCAGAGGAAGTTCACTGTGATTTTCTTATCATTCACTTCAATAGAAGCTAAAAATATCACAGTTATACCTTTGTTGTGTTGCTGCAAGCGTATCGAATGAAAAAGAGAGTCAGGGACTTAATGGATGCTCGCTGCAAAGCTGAAATGTGTTACAAGAACGTGATGTGGGCACGTCTGTCACAATAGAAAGATAACACAGTTTGTGCAGAGCAGCACACACAGCATGGTGAAGGAGCCCTGCAACACACACAGTGCTGGAGGAACTCAGCTGGGCAGGCAGCATCTCTGGAAAAGAGTAGTCGGTGCTTTGGGCTGACACCCTTCAGCAGGACTGGAGAGAAAGGGGGCAGAAGCCAGGTGCAGGGGAGGGAGCATGAATTAGAAAGTGATAGGTAAAGCCACGGGGTGGATAGAAGGAATCTGATAGGAGAGGAGAGTGGTCCACAGGAGAATGGGAAGGCAGAGGGAGGTGAAAGGCATGTCAGGAGAAGAGAAGAGGTGGGGGGGGGGGCAGAGTGGTGAAGGGAAGAAGTAAGAGGGAGAAAGGGAGAAGGGGGGAAATGGCTGATAAACCAGATTAAGAAGGTGGGAAGGGGAAGGGGAAAGAGTACAAGCTGGCAGGTGATAGGTGAAGCCTGTTGAGGGGGAAAGTGGGTGAGTGGGGAAGGGAGAATGAAGTGAGAAGCTGGAAGATGATAGGGTCAAGAGGTAAAGGGCTAAAGAAGAGGGAATCTGATTGGTGAGGAGAGAGGGCCATAGGAGAAAGGGAATGATGAGGGGCACCAGAGGTGATGGGAAGAGAAGAAGTAAACGAGGAGCTAAAATGGGGAATGGATGAAGAGTCGGGGAGGAGGTTTGGGGAAAGGTTACTGGAAGTTTGATGTATCAACCTTCACGCCATCAGGCTGGAAGCTACCCAGACAGAATGTGAGGTGTTGCTCCTGCAATTTGAGACCATGAGTATAAATTCAGAACTCCCTGCACTGAACTCCACCTGTCATTGTTTTCACATTTCAATAGGTCCTGCCACTGTTTCTCTTCTGAAGCCAGTCCCAGTAACAATTACGTGGCTGCATTAACGTTACACAAAGGCTCAATTCCTTAATTTATCACGGAGATTACTTTTATCGATATATTTATCTAGCGATGCAGTGTGATACAGACCCTTCTGACTCAACAAGCTGCACTGATATTTTTATATGAAAATAAACTTTATTCATAATATAAATGTGTTTACAAGAATAAACCACGCAATGCCTTTTTATTCTTGTATTCATAGTCAATGTTCTATTGCATTCCTTAAAACTACTGGTTCTGTTGCCACTCACATGCCCCCAAACCCCCTGGATGATTCACTACTACAGGAAATGAGGGTCTTGCCCATCCAACCCAGCTCCATTGATTTATCTGGTAGAACTATGAATCCAGACTGCTCTGGGACAGGAAACCAATACTCATGGAGAAGTCAGTGAGCAGTGAGCTGGAAAGGATGGGGGTGAAGGAGGTGGGGGAGGACAACGAGAGCTGGAAAGGTGTGTGGTTTGAGAAGTGATGAAAACCCTGGCAAATTAAATTATAATAATCCATTGCAGGCAAGTAAAGTTACACAGGCTACAGTTATTAGGCTGGTCTCTAATGAGCTGGCCCAGTGGTCTAGAGATTTATAAACTCAAGGGATTCTACAGATTACGGAAATGCAGGGTAACACACACAAAATGCTGGAAAAACTCAGCAGGCCAGGCAGCATCTATGGAGTGTAATAAGTAGTTGATGTTTTGGGCCGAGACCCTTCAGCGGCACAATGTGTAAGCAGCAGCGTCACAGGCACATGTTACAACATGTTATACTGTAAAGGTAGTCATAAAACTACCAGGTTTCCAATAAGATTCCATCAGGGAGAACATCTTCTATTCTCACTCAGCCAGACATATAACATAGACTGTACAATGAAGAACACACTGTGCAAGAACAGACCCTTTGGCCCACTATTTTCATGATAACCTCGGTGCTACTCCAAACCAGCCCCATCTACCTGCATAGACACTGAAACAAAGGTCTTTGTTTCAACTCGTCCATGCCAACCTATCTGATCTCATCCCATTTCCCTGTATTTGTTTCTCTTTGCTCTAATCGTGTTTTTCATGTAATAATTGTGTGTGGTTTATGCTTAAATGATGTTTAAATGTCGTGTGTCAAGTTGCTGCAAAAATAATGTTTTGTTGTACCTATGCACACATTGAATTCAATTAAATTGAATTCACTTTAATCTTACATCCGTCCCACAATGTGAGGGAGTAAAAATCTTTGCATTATGACTCCATCGCAAAGTACAGACATGTGAATTTCAAAGTCTAATGGCTTGTAAAAAGCAGCTGTCTGTAGTCTGTTGGTCCCGGCCGTAATGCTGCGGTACGTATGCCAGATGGAAGCAGCTGAAACAGTTTATGATTGGGGTGAGTAGTGTCCCCGATGACATGCACTTGATCATGTGACAATAACCCCAGCTTCGGCTTAAAAATTAAACAAAAACCTAGCACCATAGACCATAAGACACAGGAGAAGAATTCGTCCATTCAGCCCATCAAGTCTGCTCTGCTATTTCATCATGGCTGATCATTATCTGTCCCAACCCTATTTCCTGCCTTCTCCCAGTAACCATTGATACCCTGACTAATCAAGAACTTAGCAAACTCTATTTTAAACATACACAATGACCTGGCCTCCACAGCTGTCTGTGGCAATGAATTCCAAAGGTTCACCACCTTCCAGCTGAAGAAATTCCTCCTTATCTTTGTTCTGAAGGGATGCTCTTGATTTCTGAGGCTGTGCCCTCTGGTCCTGGACTCCCTCACTATAGGAAACATCTTCTCCATGTCCACTCTTTCAATATTCAATAGGTTTCAATAAGGTCCACACTCAGTCTTCTAAAACTTAATGAGCATGGGCCCAGTGTCATCAAATGCTCCTAATATGTTAACTCTTTCATTCCTGGTATCATTCTTGTGAACGTCCTCTGGACCTTCTCCAATACCAGCACATCCTTTCATCCACTTAAAGAAAATATACTGCTTATTCACATTTCTAGAGAGCAGTATGCTGCATGTGCAATCATTAAAATATTTAGAAATGGAAACTGAGTGCTTCAGGAAAAGCAAAGGGAGTGCTGGTTACGGAAATTAGAAATTAAGAACAGGAAGCACGGGAGACTGTCAACAGGTCAGCTTCAGTGGAAAGAGCCACAGCTGACATTACATGCTGGTGATCTTTCACCCACTTCATCAACTTCACAAACAAACTATTCCTTACTCCACACGTCTACCTGAGGTAGGACTTGAGGAGATTCGGTAGGTTACCACAGACTTACTAATTTCTACAGAACTACAGCGGAGACCATTGTGACCGGAGTACTTCACAGACTGCAATGCAGAGGATTGCAAAAGGCAAAAGGAGAACCAGCTCCAACATGGGCAGAACATTCCACAACACTGAGGATATCTTCTCGCCTGCTCCATCATGGGCTGAATCTTCCGCAGCATCAAAGACATCTTCAAGAAGGCAGAATCAATCATTGCTAGACTATCACTATCTGAGACACGCCCTCTTCTCATTTCCACCATCGGGGAAAAGATACAGGAGCCTTTTCCCTTTCACGAGCAGATCTCTGAAAGGTCCGTGAACCATAAACGCTACCCCACTATTCCTTTTTTCCCACTATTTATTTATTGTTGTATTTTTCTAATGATTTTATGTCTTTGCACTGTACAGCTGCTGCAAAAAGCAAATGCAAAAATGCACTTTAAATTATATTTTGTTAACTTATTAGTGTTGATGATTTGTTTTCCGTGCTGTAAATAATTTTTGAGCATGCACTGTGGTCCAGAGGAATATTGTTTCGTTTGGTTATAGACATGTTCATTCAGATGATAATAAACTTGAAGGTGAATTTGAATGTCACTTCAACTGAGTCAGTGATTATTTATCTCTGGCTATCCATTTGAACTACACCTCTTAAGGTCACTCAAATCTTTGGAGAGAAATAAACAGTCAAAGTTTTGAGCAAAGACTCTTTAACAGCACCTTCAAATTCAGTCCTGATAATGAGTCTTGACCTAAAACATTGACTCTTCATTCACTTCCATAGATGTTGCCTAATCTGCTGAGTTATTCCAGCATTTTGTGTGAGTTAACCTGGATTTCCAGCATCTGCAGAATCCCTTGTGCTTACTGTTACCGAAAGGGTCTGGGTTGATCACTATCTCCTCTCACTAACCCATCCCTCTACACTCCTCCACCACCACTACTACATTGTCACAATCGTCAAGTCAAGTCAAGTTACTTTTATTGTCATTTCGACCATAACTGCTGGTACAGTGCATAGTAAAAATGAGACAATGTTTTTCAGGACCATGGTGTTACATAACACAGTACAAAAACTAGATTGAACTACGTAAAAAAACAACAACACAGAGAAAGCTACACTAGACCACAGACCTACACAGGACTACATAAAGTGCACAAAAACATTGCAGGCATTACAATAAATAATAAACAGGACAATAGGGCAAGGTGTCGGTCCAGGCTTTGGGTATTGAGGAGTCTGATAGCTTGGGGGAAGAAACTGTTACATAGTCTGGTTGTGATAGCCCAAATGCTTTGGAGCCTTTTCCCAGACAGCAGGAGGGAGAAGAGATTGTATGAGGGGTGCGTGGGGTCCTTCATAATGAGTTCCTTTGGTATTTTGTATGTGTTCCTCTGGATTTCCAATGTCTGCAGAATCTCTTGTCAATCCTTTAAATACACTTGCCTTCTTTATCAAGGTATATGGTGTATATTGATGTAGGATTTACCATTTCTAACAATATATCTTTGACACTAATTTGCTTCAGTTAGTCTATGGTTATGGATATAAACTTCAGTAAAACACACACTAAGTGCTGGAGGTACTCAGCCAGTCCGCTAGAACCTATGAAGGAGAATAGACTGTCGATGTTTTGAGCCGAGATCCTTCATCAGAACTGGAAAGGAAGGGAGAAGGAACCAGAATTAGAAAGTGGGGGAGGGGAAGGAGAACAGGCTGGCAGATGATAGGTGGATCAGCTGAGGTAGAAAATGGGAGGTGAAGGAGGGGGTGATTAAGTGAGAAGCTTAAGTGATAAGTGGAAAAGGTAAAGGCTGAAGAAGAAGAAATCTGATAGGAAAGGAAAGTAGACCATGGGAGAAAGGGAGGAAGGAGGGGTAGCAAACGGAGGTGATGGGCAGGTGAAGAGGAGAGAAGGGGTCAGATGGGAACCTGAATGGGGAGTAGAAAAAGAGCAGTGGGAGGCAGGTGGAATAGAAATGACCCGAAGTTAGAGAAATCAATGTTCACATCACCAAGTTGGAGGCTACCCAAGCAGAATATGAGGTGTTGCTCCTCCAATATGGCAGTAGAGGAGGCCATGGATCGACATGTCGCGATGAGAATGGGAAGTAAAATTAAAATGGGTGGCCATTGGGAAAATCTGCCTGTTGTGGCGGACAGAGCAAATTTGCTTGATGAACCGGTTCCCCAATCTATGTCAGGTCTCATCAACGTAGAAGGGACTACACGGGGTGCAGTACCACCCATGGAAAATTCAATTTATTTCATTTTTAACCTTATCTTTAAATATTTGTTTGATTTCTTTCTTCCTTTAATGGGTCGTTTTGTTTTTGTTCATACATTATAACTATTATTGAAAATTTCTGGGAAGAGAAACGAAGGCCTTTGATTGTTGGGATTCCTGACTCCGTGCAGGATGTGATGATCTCAGATCCTTAGTTCAGAGGCAGGAAAGAAGTTTGTCAGGAAGCTGGTGCCGCCTCAAAGCAGGAGAACTGTGGCTGCACATCCCAACTCAGATCACAGGGCTGGTCACTGGCTGCGGGCTCCATGAAATTCGTCCTACTGTGCGGTAAGTGGGGCAACAGAAACCTGAACCTCATGCAGTAGTTGCGCTTGCTACCTTTAATAAATGAGCAGAGTTCAGGCAAGAATCATTTGGAAGAGAAGTATTCTTCACTTATGGCATGCTGTTGTACGGAAGTTCTATATATTTTGCATTTCTCCATTGACTCTTTATTGTCCACATCCATAATGCCTTAATTTCAAAAGTTTATTCTCTGAAGCTCCTCACCTGTCTCCTTTAACGTGCATCTTATAACCAGCATTTTTATCCAAGCATTTGCCCACTCTATCCTCTGATGTATCATGGAGTCAAGTTTTACTTGGCAGTACACTTTATGAAGAAGTGCCTTTGACTCTTTATTCTGTGGCAAGGTCTATGCAAGTTCAAGTTCTGTTCTTAAGCTTCTTAAAACCATTGCCTGCTTCTATTAACAAGGGATATTTCCTTTTCCTTTACTTATCAGAGTCCAGAAAGTGTCCACAAAAGACTCTGCTGGGCAGTACCTACGTTTTATTTGCAATGTGTGCTGTTGTGGATTTAATGCCTAAAACCTTTGCCTGCTTCTATTAATGATGGTTATTTTCTTTTGCTTTACTTATCAGAGTCCAGAAAGTATCCACAAAAGACTTGGCTGGGCAGTAGCTACGTTTTATTTGCAATGTATGCTATTGTGGCGTTAATGCTTAAAACCATTGCCTGCTTCTATTAGTGAGGGATATTTCCTTTTGCTTTACTTATCAGAGTCCAGAAAATGTCCACAAAAGACTCTGCTGGGCAGTAGCTACTTTTTAGCAATGTGTGCAGCTGTGGACTTAATATGGCTCTTAGCTGCTTGTTGTTAGTTCAAAAGGAAAGGAAGGCAGAGATTCATTGAGGTGTCGATGCAGTTTGACCTGCTGAGTACTTCCAGCACCTGCTACCTTTATTTCAGATATACTTAGCCCCTTTTAAGTTCTTTCTTGAAAACCTCTGAGCAACTTACTTCCATTGAACGAACTTTGTCGTGTAACCCCTGCTGCAGTGTAAAATTCCACGCTTCCCCTGAAACAATGCAGAAGAGAGTTCCAAAGGGAATCAGAGCTAGAACCACGATCAGCTTTAGTATCACTGACATACAGTATGTTGTGAAATTTGTTGTTTTATGTCAACATTACAGTACAATACAATACATAAAATATTCTATAAATTATAATAAGAAATATATAATATACACTCAGTAGCCACTTTATTAGGTACCTCCTGTACCCAATAAAGTGGCCATTGAGAGTACGTTTGGGTCTTCTGCTGCAGTAGCCCATTCACTTCGAGGTTTCTCAGCCTGAAACTGTGACTCGCAGCTCTTTTCCATAGATGCTACCTGGCATGCTGAGTTCCTCTAGCATCTTGTGTGTGTATTACTTTCATTTCCAGCATCTTCAGATTTTATCTCCTTTGTGATTCAATGTGTTGTGCGCTCAGTGATGCTCTTCCGCACGCCACTTTTGTAATATGTGGTTATTTGAGTTACGGTCGCCTTCCCGTCAGCTTGGACCAGTCCGGCTATTTCCTCTGACCTCTCTCATTAATAAGGCATTTTCACGCACAGAACTGACACCCCCTAGATGCTTTTTGTTTTACACACAATCCTCTGTAAACCCTACAAACCGTTGAGCGTGAAAATCCCAGGAGATCAGCAGTTTCTAAGATATTCAAACCACCTTGTCTGGCAACAATAATCATTCCACAGTCAAAGTCACTTAGATCACATATCCTCAGCATTCTGATGATTGGTCTCAACAACAACTGAACCTCTTGACCACATATGCATGTTTTTATGCACAGAATTGCTGTCACATGATTGGCTGATTAGATATTTGCATTTACAAGCAAGTGCACAGGTGTACCTAATAAATACCTGAAATAATAAGTGTCCAAAGAGAAGACAAAAGGAGTGAGGTAGTTTCACGAATTCATTGTCCATTCAGAACTCTGATGGCGGAGTTGAAAAAAACTTCTGGAAGAGGGCATTTCTTCGGTGATGTAGCTCTTAATGATGGACCCCCCAGCACCCAAATGATATTCTTCAATCGCTGCTTTAATAAGCTGAGGTCATTCTCTGCAGGAAACAAAATTAAAACATAGTTTTTAATGATGTTGTAAGTTGGTAGGATTTTTAATAATTCAAGAAAGAAGGCTGCTGGGGTGTCAGCAATTAGGCAGAGCAGATTTAAGATAATTGGGTCAATGTTCAGAGGGAAAATGAGGAGAAAATTATTCTGTTTCTCACAGTGAAATGTGATCTTGAAGGTAGCGACTGTGGGATCAGACACAACAGTCACCTTCAGAATGGATCTGAAAGTACAGTTGAAAACGCTAATCACAATGCTGTGTAGAAAGAGCCTGATTAATTGGTTCACCACTTGAGACATAGCTATAGTGACTTAAATTCTGCCCCCTATCCACACTATTTGATTTTATGATTTTATTCTGGTCACCAGGACAATTTGGAATGGGGCTTACCAGCTTTGGAGGGAAACAGGGTGGCAGGAAATCCTGCTGTCATGTTTACAATGTTATAGTGATTAGAACAACCATCACTTCCTGGTGTCAGAGAGGCCCATGGGGAGCAGCTGGGACTAAATATCAAATGATAAAGTAATTTACCAGTACTCTTATCATCTGAGTGGTTAAATTACTTTGGCTATATCTCGGCAAAAACACTTCATTGTGTCGTGGGAGCCGTTAAGGAGTCAATGTCACGGTAGTGTAGCAGTTAGCATGATGTTATGGCAGCTCAGCGTTCAATCTCAGTGCCCTCTGCAAGGAGTTTGTATGTACTCCCTGTGAAAGCATGGGTTTCCTCTGGGTGCTCTAGTTTCCTCCCACACACCAAAGATGTACCGGCTAATAGGTTAATAGGTCACTGTAAATTGTCCTGTGGTTAGGCTAGGGTTAAATAGGTGAGTTGCTGGGTGCCACAGCTCGTTGGGCCAGAAGGACTTGTTCAGTGCTATATCTCTAAATAGATAAATTACATATATGTGTAATTGTCGATTTTTTGGCATGTTTGATTTTCTAAAATTTTATTAACCAAAAGGCAACATCTATCATTAAGGACCCCATCACCCAGCACATGTTCTTTCACTACTACCATCAGGGAGAAGGTACAGGAGCCTGAAGACCCACACTCAACGTTTCAGGAATAGCGTCTTCTCCTCAGCCAATAGAGTTCTGAATGGTCCATGAATTAAATTATGAATACTACTCACTATTTTTGTTCTCTCTTTGCACCACATATTCAATTAGATTTTTCTAGAACTATTTCTTATTATGGTTTATCGTGCGTTTATGCATTGCGTTGTCCTACTGCTGCAAAAGAGCAAACCTTACGACGTACTGTATGTCATGTCATTAAACCTGATTCTGGTTATGTTCCGTGGTCAGGGCAGTGCTAAGGTGGGGGGGGAGGTGCAGGCAGCACTGTCAGAGTGACTGTTTATCAGATCGGATGCCCCCCCCCCCCCCACCGATCAACATCTATCCTATAACCATGGCTATGCGTGTCACAGTAGCGTTACTCTAGTATAATACTTTACAATTTGAGCTGCTGTCTATGAGGGGATAGTACATTCTCCCAGTCACCACGTGGGTTTCCTCCAGGTGCTCCGGTCTCCTCCCACATTCCAAAGACATACAGGCTAGAGTTAGTGAGCTGCGGACACGCCATGTTGGCGCCAGAAGCATAGCAACATTTGTAGGCTGTTCCCAGCAACCTCCTCGGATTGCGCAGTTTATTGACACAAGCGATGGTTTAATATTTCAATGTATAGCTGACAAATAAAGCTAATCTTTTCATCTTTAATCAATGTTATTGCAAAACTCTAACTGGCGAAAAACAGAAATGAGAAATGGACAATCTACCTGTTCTCTTGTAATTCTGGTGGAACTATCTGATACAAAGACTCCTCCATATGCTCAGACAACGTACTCACTTACTGCCCACTATTCTGCTGCTGTTCAGAGCAGCAATGAAGATCCTCCGTCTCTGGCTGCATTAAGAGCTTCCTTCACCATGTCAGTAGCTGCTTTGCTGCTTTCACTACTGTCAGTCATGCAGATTTCTGGTGGAGACTCAGGAATACCGACACGCTCAGACGTAGACAGATTCTTCATCGCTCTTTCCATGACAATTTTGTTTGACCCGTTAGGGTTATTAGCTCTGAGCCGAACCTCCGAACCTGGAGGACCAGGGGATACTCTTAGTCTGGCCCTACCCTTTGACCTGTTTGGCATGGGTGACCCAATGACAGCCAGAGCAAATGGGTTTGACTCAGTCAGCGTGGCTTCCCAGGCCATTGAGGTATGCAAGCTTCCAAACTCTCTGGGAGGTCTAACAGGGTCAAAGAGTACAGAAGTAGGCTCTTCTACTCAACCGGTCTGCCTGATCATGAAGCCCCATCCAAGCTGATCCCAGTTCATAGTATTTGAAGGTCCATAACCTTCAGAATGATTCCAATCCATGCATCTGCCAACGGGCCCATGTGGAAGGTTGGATCACTCTGGATGACGAGTTGATATGAAGAGCATGGCAACACAGTAAGATAAAGAACACAATATAATGTTGAAAAACACAATACATATAAGTACATAGAATAGTTTACATACTGTGCAAAGACTGATATCCATAGAGGTGATGCTAGGCATGAGAGTGTCTGTACATAAGGTGATTGACAGAAAGTAACTAGTACTAGTAATGGTGTTTGGGGGTGTGGGGGTATTGATCAGTCTTACTGATTAGGGAAAGGAACTGCTTTTGAGTCTGGTGATCCTGGTGTGGATGCTACGTAGCCTCCTCCCTGATGGGAGAGGGACAGACAGTCCGTGAGCAGGGTGGGTGGGATGTCCCTGATGACAGGTAGGCTGATGCCAGTGATGCATTGGGCACTTTTGACTACCTGATTTCGAGCCTTCCTCTCTGCCACAGTGCAGTTTCTGTTCTACAACCTCTATTGTGCATCTGCAGAACAATGTGAGAATAGAAGTGCATAGTCCTGCTCTCTTCAGAAAGCAGAGGTGTGGGTGATTGTGTGGAATGTGTTCTGGGTCTGTGTGAAGTGTGCACTCCCAGGAGTTTGAACTGTTTGCAGTTTCCACTGCTGTGCCGCTGATGTAAAGAGGAATGTGAGTTCTCCTGAAGTCAATAACCATCTCCTTTGTCTTGTTGACATTAGGGAAAAGGCTATTTGCCAGGCACCAGGCCTTGAGCTTTTCCAACTCCTCTCTGCAGGCTATCACATCATTGTTAGAGATGAGCCCCACCACTGTTGTGTCATTGGTGAACTTGACAACGTGATTTCTCGGGTGTTTGGCCGTGCAGTCATGTGTGAGCAAAGTGTACAGCAGTGGGCTCAGCAGGCAGCCCTGGGCGACACCTTGTTGAAGTTTACGGGGAGGAAGGAGCGGTTCTGCATCCTGATTATCTGAAATCTGTGGGTTAGGAAGTCCAACACCCTGTTCCACAGTGGTGTATTTAGACCATAGGAGTTTGTTCACCAAAGTCTGTGGGACAATAGCGTTGAATGCCAAGCTGAAATGCAGAAGCAGCATTCTGACATAATGTCAGGGCCAAGTGTATGACAGATGCCATGGCATCTATCATAGAGGTTCTGTCGGTAAGCATATTGGTGAGTGCTCAATGTGGCAGGAATGGAGTTTCTGATATGTGCCATTACCAACCATTCAAGGCACCTCATGATGATTGGTGTCAGTGCATCATGCAGTAGTCGTTTCATTCTGAAGGTGTAGGGTTCTCTGCTAACCTGAGAGAGGAGTAGTTTTCATGACCAGAATTGTTTTGCAAGCCACAAAACAGTTGTTTAGGGCATCAGGGAGGGAGGCGTCACTGGTCCAATTAATGTTTTTCCTTGAGTAGTCAGAGATGCCCTGGATGCCCTGCCACGTACGCCGGGTATTGTTATTGAAAAGTTAAAAGTAAATTTATTATCAATGTGCCATATATAACCATGTGGCTCATTTTCTTGCAGGCATTCACAGTAAATACAAGAAACACAATAGCATCACTAAAAGGCCACACACAACAAGGCTGACAACAAACAATGTGTAAAACAAAACAACAAACTGTGCAGATGCAAAAGGACTAAATAATAATAATAATAAACAAATGAGCATTAAATATCAAGAACATGCACCGAAGAGTCCTTAAAAGTGAGTCTATGTGTTGTGGCAATAGCACAGTGATGGGGTGATTTTAGTTGAGTGAATTGGACAGGTATCCCAGAATTTTTTAAGCAAAGGCAGTCTTCGCCCTCTTGAGGCCTAAGGTGATGTTTCTCCTGGCCACTTTGAGAGTTGTTCTATCAGCCAGCTTGAAGGCAGCATCCGAGCTTTGAGTGGGAAGCACACCTCTGTGTTTATCCTTGGCTTCTGGTTGGGCTATGAAATGACCATTCTTGAGGTACCAACATCATCTACACACTTACAGATGAAGCCAGTGACAGATGACGCATATTCCTCATGGTCTGGGTTTTCTCTATTTCTCTAAGTATGAGTTTCCTTCTGTGCCAGAGACACGGGCTAGTCCCAATCTCTGGTATTCCACCAGCATTTTGTGTGTGTTGTTGTTTGAATTTCCAGCATCTGCAGATTTCCTCCTGTTTTCCCCAATCTCTGGTGTTGTCTGTGTGGAGTTTGCACATTGTTAGTGTGGCCGTGTGTATTTCCACTGGGTGCTCCAGTAGGTTGCTGGTAGTAGATCCTTGTGTGTAGGCGAGTGGTAGAATCGGGGGGTGGGTGGTGTGCGATGAGAATGTGGGAGTGGTAAAAGAAAGGGGAATAGTGTAGAATTTGTGTAGGGTTGTGTGGTCTCAAGGGGCAACTTCTCCTTGGAATGATCTGCTAGAGGAAGTGGTTGAGGCAGTGTCAATAGTAATGATTACAAGATCTCTTGCAAGAACAACCTCTTAATCAATGTCAGCAAGACCAAAGACAAAAGGATTGATTATTGACTTCAGGAGGAGGAAAGCAGAAATCTATGAGCTGGTCCTCAGTGAAGGATCAAAGGTGGAGAGGGTCAGCAGCTTTAAATTCCTCGGTGTTATCACTTCAAAGGATCTGTCCTGGGCTCAGCCTGTAAATGCAATGACAAGGAAAGAACAACAGCACTTCTGCTTTGTTAGGAGTTTGTGAAGATTCAGCATGACATTGAAAACTTTGACAAACTTCTATAGGTGTGTGGTGGAGAATATAGTGACTGGCTGCATGACAGCCTGGTATTGAAACACCAATGCCCTCACCCTTGAACAAAAATTAATGTATACGGCTCACAGGTTAAACCCTCCCCACCACTGAGCACATCTACATGAAGCATAGCTGCAGGAAAACAGCGTCCATCATCAGGGACCCCCACCACCCAGGCCATGCTCTCCTCTACCTGCTGCCATCAGGAAGAAGGTGCAGGAGCTGCAGGGCTCACACAACCAGGTTCAAGAACAGTTACTACCCCTCAACCATCAGGCTCTAGAACCAAAGGGGATACCTTCACTCAACCCATCATTGAACTGTTCCCACAACCTATGGAATCACTTTCAAGGACTCTTCATCTCATGTTCTCAATTTTCATTGCTTAGTTATTTATTATGATTATTTTTTCTTTTAGCATTTGCGCAGTTTGCTGCCTTTTGCACACTGGTTGAATGCTCAAGTTGGTGCAGACTTTCATTGATTCTATTATGTTTATTATTCTATTATAGATTTATTGAGTATGCCCACAAGAAATTGAATCTAGGGGGTTGTATATGATGATAATTTGATAAATTTATTTTGAACTTTGAAAATAACATATGAATAGAAGGGGTCTAGAGACGGATTGGAATTGGAACGTGTTTATTATCATTATGCGTCAGACATAGAATGGTGTAATCAGGGGTACAGATAGGATAAATGCAAGCAGACGTTTTCCACTGAGGTTGTGAGAAACTAGAACTAGAGGTCATGGGTTAAGAGTGAAAAGTGACATTTTTAAGGGGAAGATGAGGGGGGAAATCTTCACTTGGAGGGTGGTAAGAGTGTGGAAAAAGCTGCCAGTGGAAGAGGTAGATGTGCGTTTGATTTCATTATTTAAGAGAAGTTTGGACTATTACATATATTGGAGGAATATGGAGGACTATGGTCCGGGTTTCCGTCGATGGGATTGGCAGTGTAATAGTTCAGCATGGTCTGGTCTATGCCAGACCGACTGATGAGCCTGTTTCCCTGCTGTAGTTTTTTATGACGCTATGACTCTACTGAAAGGAATTCAAATCCATCATCTGGAAACAGGGCTGTGTTTTGAAATCACAATGAAAACACAGGAATGAGCACATTGCAGAAAACAGGAAGAAGGTTCTAAATGACCCTCAAACTCCAGAATTGGGCCCACTTCCATCACCACCTCCCCGGTGGCACACACTCCATGCACTGACTACTGTCTGTGTTAAAACCAACCACTCGCAACTTAAAAACTTTTTGTTAGTACCTCCAGTTGAACTGTCTTTTTTGTGTGTTTCCCCCTAACTGTCAGGCTATGGTTTTGTACTGCCATCTGTCCCTCTCCCGCTCCCGCTCTACTCCGGCCCCTGTATTACTAAGTACTCCATCTCTTGTCTGTTTCTCATTATTACCTGTGTTGCTGCCACCTGTGTCTCATTGTGCTCCACCTATCATCTGCCTCTCTGTTTATTGCTCAGTGTATTTCAATCCTGTGTTTTCACCCATTTGTGACCAGATTGTGCCAGTGAATTTTCCTGAGCCTTTCCAGCATTTGTATCTGTACTCTGTCAGTCTGAATATTAACTCTGCCTGTTTCCTGATTTTGGATTTCTCTGGATGTTTTGATCTCTGCCTGAACTTTGATGCCAACTTTTATTACCCACCTGGATTTGCGACTCAGTAAACATCACAATGATCACAGTACTCAGTCTGCAATTGGGTCCTTGCTTCAGAGTCCTGACACTTTTCCTCTCTCACCTTAAAGCTATGACCTTTAGCATTTGACATTCCTAACCTGGGGAAAGAATCTACTGTCTCTTGACAGACAGACAGGCATACTTTATTGATCCCAAGGGAAACTGGGTTTCATGACAGTTACACCAACCAAGAATAGTGTAGAAATATAGCAATATAAAACCATAGATAATTAAATAATAATAAGTATATTATACCAAGTGGAAGTAGGTCCAGGACCAGCCTATTGGCTCAGAGTGTCTGACCCTCCGAGGGAGGAGTTGTAAAGTTTGATGGCCACAGGTAGGAATGACTTCCTATGAAGTTCAGTGTTGCATCTCGGTGGAATGAGTCTCTGGCTAAATGAACTCCTGTGCCTAACCAGTACATTATGGAGTGGATGGGAGACATTGTCCAAGATGGCATGCAACTTGGACAGCATCCTCTTTTCAGACACCACCGTCAGAGAGTCCAGTTCCACCCCCACAACATCACTGGCCTTACGAATGAGTTGGTTGAATCTGTTGGTGTCTGCTACCCTCAGCCTGCTGCCCCAGCACACAACAGTAAACATGATAGCACTGGCCACCACAGACTCGTAGAACATCCTCAGTATCATCTCGCAGATGTTAAAGGACCTCAGTCTCCTCTGGAAATAGAGATGGCTCTGACCCTTCTTGTAGACAGCCTCAGTGTTCTTTGACCAGTCCAGTTTATTGTCCATTCGTATCCCCAGGTATTTGTAATCCTCCACTATGTCCACACTGACCCCTTGGATGGAAACAGGGGTCACCGGTGCCTTAGCCCTCCTCAGGTCCACCACCAGCTCCTTAGTCTTTTTCACATTAAGCTGCAGACGATTCTGCTCGCACCATGTGACAAAGTTTCCCACCGTAGCCCTGTACTCAGCTTCATCTCCCTTGCTGATGCATCCAACTATGGCAGACTCATCAGAAAACTTCTGAAGATGGCAAGACTCTGTGCAGTAGTTGAAGTCCGAGGTGTAGATGGTGAAGAGAAAGGGAGACAGGACAGTCCCCTGTGGAGCCCCAGTGCTCCTGACCACTCTGTCTGACACAGTGTTGCAAACGCACGTACTGTGGTCTGCCAGTCAGGTAATCAATAATCCATGACACCAGGGAAGCATCCACCTGCATCACTGTCAGCTTCTCACCGAGCAGAGCAGGGCGGATGGTGTTGGACGCACTGGAGAAGTCAAAAAACATGACCCTCACAGTGCTCGCTGGCTTGTCCAGGTGGGCGTAGACACGGTTCAGCAGGTAAACGATGGCATCCTCAACTCCTAGTTGGGGCTGGTAGACGAACTGGAGGGGGTCTAAGTGTGGCCTAACCATAGGCCAGAGCTTCTCCAGAACAAGTCTCTCCAAGGTCTTCATGATGTGGGAGGTCAGCGCCACCGGTCTGTAGTCATTGGAGCCACTCTTGTAATTTTCCTTATTTCGATGAGGTCTCCCCTCAGCCCCTGACACTCCAGAGTTTTCCCAACCTCTCCCTGTAACTAATACGGTCTAAAACAAGCAACATCCTGCAGAACCTCTTCAAATTTCCCACCTCATTCTTGTAACAGGGTGACAAGAACTGCTTAAAGAACTACACTCTGTGGCCACTTTATTAGATGCAGCTGCTCATTAATGCAAATATTAAATCATGTGGCAGCAACTCAATGCAAAAAAAGCATACAGACGTGGTCAAAAGGTTCATTTGCTGTTCGGACCAAACATCAGTATGGGCAAGAAATGTGATCTTCGTTACTTTGACCATGGAATGATTGTTGGCGCCAGACGTGGTGTTTTGAGTATCTCAGAAACTGCTGATCTCCTACAATTTTCATGAACAACAGTCTCTCAAGTCCACAGAGAGAATGGTGCAAAAAAACAACAAAAAGCATCCAGTGAGCAGCAGTTTTGCATGTGAAAATGCTTTGTTAATGACAGAGGTCAGAGCAGAATAGTCAGACTGGCTCAAGGTGACAGAGACTCAAATAACAATTAAACAGCAGTGCGCAGAAGAGCATCTCTAAATGCACCACACATCCAACCTTGAACTGGATGGGCTACACCACAAAACTCCACGAGTATGCACTCTGCAGCCACATTATTAGGTTCAGGAGGCACTTAATAAAGTGTCCACTGAGTGTATTTACTTGGAAGTTATCCAGACCAGACAGTTTATGTTCAGAAATGAGATGTACTTTAGCTACCTGGAGTATTGTGGTCACTTCAGGTCACCCTATTATAGAAAGGATGTAGAAGCTTTAGAGAAGGTGCAAATGAGATTTACCAGGATCAGAACAGGTTCAGTGAGCTGGGGCTTTTCTCTTCAGAGTGAAGGACAAGAGATGACTTGATAGATGTGTACAAGATGATAAAAGACATAGATCAAGTGCATAGCCAGAGACATTTTCTCAGGATGGAATTGGCTAATACAAGGGGGCATAATTTTAAGATGATTGGAATAAGGGGCTGTCAAAGGTAGGTTTTTTTCACACAGAGTGATGGGTATGTGCCTAATCACAGGACAATTTTATGAGGGGTACAGATACAGTATGCAGAGGGGCATAGACAGGGTAAATGCTAGCAGGGTTTTTTCCGCTGAGATTGGATGGGACTACAGTTAGAGGTCATGGCTTAAGGGGTCTAAGGGGAACATGAAGGAAGACTTCTTCACTCAGAGGGCTGTGAGAGTGTGAAACAAGTTGCCAGCACAAGTGTTCCATGTGAGCTCAATTTCAAAGTTTAAGAGAAGTTTGAATAGATACATGGGAATAGTATGGTCCAGGTACAGATTGTAGGGAGTAGGCGGTTGGAATGGACTAGATAGGGCAAAGGGCCAGTTTCTGTTATGCACTTCTCTATGATTCTAATTTACAATGATCAATCAGCCTACCAACCAGTACATCCTTGGACTGTGGGAAGAAACCCTCGCGGTCAAAGGGGTGAACACACAAACTCCTTACAGGCAGTGGCGGGAATTGAACATGGGTCATTTAAACTGTAAAGCGTTGTGCCAACCACTACGCTAGAATGCCACTCTAATGATGATAAAGATGTTAATTTGGCCTGAGACATCAAAGACCATCACAAGATACTGAAAGTTGCTATCTAAAAGCAAGCTTTCCCTTTCTAACAAACTTTGTTACTCGCATTGGCAGTGAGTTTCCTTCCAACTAAAATCAGACTCCTGGTTCATTTATACTATGTTTATAAGCTTAAGAGAAGAAATACATTAAAATTACTCCATATATGTTGCTGTGTGTCAAAAAGAGTTCAAAAAGGTAACATCCATCAGTAAGGATCACTCACGACACACTCTCTTCTTGTTACTAACATCAGAGCCTGAAGATCCACACTCAGTGTTTTAGGAACAGCTTCCTCCCCTCCACCACCAGATTTTTGAACAGACATTGAACCTACTCATGAACACTACCTCGCTAATTTTGTTCCATTTTTGCTCCATAATTTATTTTTTAAATATCAAAATCAGCTTTAATATCACTCCCATGTTGTAAAATTTGTTGTTTTGCAGCCTCAGTACACGGCAAAATATAATAATAAAAACTATAACTTACAATAAGAAATTTACATATATAATAATTAAATAAGTAGTGCACAAAGAGATCAACAAATTTTTGAAAAGTGAGCTAGTATGCATGGGTTTATTGCCCATTCAGAAATCTGATGGCAGTGGGAAAGGAGCTGTTTCCAATACATTGAGTGTCTGTCTTCCAGCTCCTATACCACCTCCTTGATCTTCGCAATGACAGGAGGGCATGTCCTGGATGATGGAGTCCTTAATGACGGATGCCACCTTTTTGAGGCATTGCATTTTGAGGATGTCCTTGATGGTGGAGAGGCTACTGCACATAATGGAGCAGGCTGAGTTTACAACTGTGTGGTTCATTTCCAGTCCCGTGCAATGTCCTCTGTATATGGTACACCTGTAGAAGTTTGCAAGAATCTTTAGTGTGTGTGTATATATATATATACATACACACACACACTAAAGATTCTCTCTCTATATATATATAGTAGCTATAAAAAGTATTCATCCTACCCCCCCCCCCCCTTGGAAGTTTAAAAGTTTTATTGTTTTATTGTTTTACAACAATGAATCACAAGTTTAAAAGTTTCATGTTTTATTGTTTTACAACAATGAATCACAGTGGATTTAATTTACCTTTTTTGACATTGATAAACAGAAAAGACTCTTTAGTGTCAAAGTGAAAACTAACTTCGACAATTTGGCCTAAATGTACTATTTAGTAAATACAAAGTAATTAATTGCATAATTACTCACCCCCTTTAAGTCAGTATTTAGTAGATGCATCTTTGGCAGCAATTACAGACTTGAATCTGTGTGGATAAGTCTCTATCAGCTTTACACATCTGGACACTGCCATTTTTCCCCATTCTTCTTTACAAAATTGCTCAAACTCTATCAAATTGCATAGGGATAGTGAGTGAACAGTCCTTTTCAAGTCCAGGCACAAATTGGATTGAGGTCTGGAATTTGACTTGGCCATTCCAGGACATAAACTTTCTTGCTTTTAAGCCATTCCTATGTAAACTTAGCTTTAAGTCTGGGGTCATTGTCCTGCTGGAAAACAAATCTTCTCCCAAGTCACAGTTTTATAGTCTGCATCAGGTTTTCCTCAATGATTTCCCTATATTTTGCTGCAGTCATTTTATCCTCTACTTTCACAAGCCTTCTAGGGCAAGCTGCAGTGAAGCTTCCCCACAGCATGATGCTTCACATTAGGGATGGTGTGCTTTCAATGATGTGTGGTGTTTGGCTTATACCAAACATAGAAGTTAGTCTAATGGCCAAAAAGCTCAAATTTGGTTTCATCTGACCATAGAACCTTCTTCCAGCTGATTTCAGAGTCTCCCACATGCCTTCTGGAAAACTCGAGATGAGATTTCATGTGAGTTTTTTTCAAGTGTCTTTCTTTTTGCCACTCTCCCATAAAGCTGTGACTGGTGAAGCACCCGGGCAACAGTTGTTGCATGTGCAGTCTCTCCCATCTCAGCCACTGAAGCTGTGACTCCTCTAGAGCCGTCATCGGCTTGGTGGCCTCCCTTAATGGTTCTCTTCCTGCACGATCATTCTGTGCCATATTCTTTCCATTTCTTGATGATTGTCTTAACTGAACTCCAAGGGATATTCAGTGACTTGGAAATTTTCTTTTATCCATCTCCTGACATGCTTTTCAATAACCTTTTCATGGAGATGCTTGGAGTGTTCGTTTGCCTTGTTTTTGCCAGGGTACTGACTCACCAGCAATTGGATCTTCCAGATATGGATGCATTTTTTACTACAATCAATTGAAATACCTTGACTGCACACAGTGACCTCCATTTAACTAGTCATGTGATGTCTAAACCAATTGGAGGTGGCAGTGATGATTTGATGTCATATTAAAGGGGGTGAATACTTATGCCATCAATTATTTTGTGTTTTATATTTGTAATTACTTTAGATCACTTTGTAGAGATCTGTTTTCACTTTGACACGAAAGAGTCCTTTTCTGTTGATCAGTGTCAAAAAACAGCCAAATTAAAGCCACGGTGATTCAATTTTGTAAAATGATAAAACATGAAAGGCGGGTGAATACTTTTTATAGGCACTTTATATATGATCTTGCTGTGTTCACCGAGCTTGGCAGGCATTTCATCACCAGTCGAAGTGACATCCTCAATGCGCAGTTGTTGGTGTTTCTCTCTGGGAGTGCTCCTCGTTTCCTCCTCGTATAACTCCTCATTTGCTTGCCTTGGTCCTGATTGGCTACCCCTTCAGTTGACCTTTGAATCCTATTGGCTCAAGTTCTATTAGCCTTGGCTCTTAGGGGTTCATAGGTGGTATCTATTTCAATATGTTTCTTTATGAAGTCATCAGAAGAGAAGCATGCATCTGAAACATCTGGAAATCTCATGTAAAATACTTTTACATGAGTATAACTCCCATTTAAAGTGGTGGCTTTTTCTGTCTTCACGTACCAAGATCAGCAACTGAGGATCATGCCTACGTACTGCCAGTTTGAGTTCCTGTATATATATAGACACAGACAGTACATATTTCTTATTGGAGTTTATATTATGTTTTATGTATTACACTGCTGTCAAACAACAAATTTCACAACATATATCAGTGACAATAAACCGGATTCTGATTCTGATTCTGAATCCCTGATGGGGACAAGCTAAAAGCGAAAGAACAATGAGTAAGGAAGAAAGACAAGCAGAACAAAGTTCCTGAAAGGTTAATAGAATGATGGAATGTGTTAGCTGGGAAGGACATCAAAACTAGGACTAGTCTGAGCAAACAATTGAAATTATTTCTGGAAAGAGTAGACATTAAAGGATGTCACAATGAAACATTGCTGATGCATGGAGAAGGAATTGGCTAGACCAAACCTTCTTCCTGTTTCCTGTAATGTGCATGTTCCTGCTCACAGGGTTTTCCTCATGGTATGAAAACACATCTGTCTTCCTACATGATGGATTTCAATTCCCCTCGGTAGTTTTGATCCACTCCCTTGTGTAAACGTAGACCAACAGAGCGCTCGTGGACAGCTTCAGTTCATGGCAAACATAAAAAATTCCATAAATTTCATAATCAAGGTTGTTGGGACAAATTAAATGCTTTGACAATGCCTTGGAAACTCAGGAGCTTATTAAAATGAGAAGTTCTGCAGATGCTGGAAATCCAAAGCAACACACAGGAGATGCTGAATAAACACAGCAGGCCAGGCAGCATCTATGGAAATGAATAAGCAATCAATGCCTCAGGCCAAGACCATTCATCAGGATTGGAAATGATGGGGGAAGACACCAGAATTAAAAGTGGACAGAGGGGAAAGGGAATATCTAAAAGATCTTAGGTGAACCCAGATGGATAGGAAAGACAAAGGGCTGGAGAAGATAGTGGACCATAGGAGAAAGGGAGGAAGGAGTGATAGGCAGGTGATAAGAGGTAAGAGTGAGGAATAGAAGAAGAGGAGAGGGGAACTTTTTTTTACCGGAAGGAGAAATCAATATTCATGCCATCAGATTGGAGGCTACCTAAATGGAATATAAGGTGTTGTTCCTCCACCCTGAGGGTCGCCTCATAGAACAAGTGGAGAATGGGAATGGGAAGAGGAGAATGGAAAATGTCAAAGCATGACTGGGGGTCAGAATGAAAATGTTTGCCCACCAAGAAGTTCCACTTTTGATGGATGGAGTGGAGGTGGTTGATGAAGCAGTCCCCCCAGTTTATGACGGCTCTCACCAGTGTAGAAGAGGCTGCTTTGGTAGCACCAGACTCAAAAGCTGAACACAGCAAATTGACGAGTGAAGAGCTGCCTCACCTGGAAGGTCTAGTTGAGGTCCTGAATGGAGGTGAGGAGGCAGGTGTAGCACTTCAGCCACTTGCAGAGATAAGTGCCAGGAGGGAGATTAGTGAATCAGGAATTTATTGCTATCAGTTGGTATTTGGTTATTGTTATCAAGTGTGATAATAAAATGCAATCTTGTAGAAATTTGAGCGCTCTATTCAGATTCATTTATTTATCAGACGTACATCAAGATGTACAGTGAAATGTGTCATTTGCATTACATACCAAGGAATGAACCAACACAACCTAAGGATTTGTCAGGGGAGCTTATCACGCTGGATGTATACACTCAGTCCTTTTCCCAGAACTGGGGAATCAAGAATTAGAGGGCATAGTTGTTACGTACCCGTGACACGTGACAGTGGTACCCTTGTCACGTAACTGAGATTGAAGCTATACTGGACTTGAGGTAATGGTCTTGCGATGGTGGAGTGACATCATTTTCCCGCCAGTAGAGGTCATGTAACAGGTTTTTTTGACGGGGTATAAAAGGAGGACCCCTCCCTGTGAGGAGGGGCAGTTCGTGGCTGGATTTGCCATGTTGACTTCATGCCACTGCGTGATTTAATGTTATGTCGCAGTTTAGTTGAAAGATGAAGTTTTATCTAATGCCTAAAGTTTAAAAGGTCATTGCCAGCAGTTTCTTTATAATACTGCTAGTTGAGAATCAGTGGAGAGTGAAGATTGGAGTTCGGGAGATAAAAGATCGAGGAGAATCGATTTCGATGGTGAAACAGGTTCGACCTTGTTTGATCCTTATTCGGAAGGAATTCATTGACTGTTCTCATGTTAATCCCTGTGAAATAGCAGAAAGGATTGAGTACAGTGTTGTAAAGGAAAGGTCAGTGCCTTTAAGCCGTTACGTTATGTAATTTCTTAGTGGGAAAAGTTTGATTTGGGAACCGAAGCAACACGACGTGAAAGAGAATTTAAATCATCTTAAGAAGTCTCTCTCTTAAATGGACTGTGAGCATTTTGAACTTTTGCAAAATTACTTTGAAGAACTGTTTAAGCTTCATTGCTTTAAGAACTGTTTAAGCTGCCGCACTGCAGCTGATTTCCGGTTACGTTAGTGATTTGTTTACTTTTGGGGGGTTTGTTTTCAGTGTTTAATAAACATGTTGTTTGTTATAATAACCCTTGCCTAACTCATATATTTATTGTTGCTTGAATCCGTAACAATAGTTTTAAAGCAACAAAGGAGAGCTTTAATAGGAACATCTCTTTTTAACGTTTTATGTAACGTATGTGATCTGACCAATGCTTTAACATTACAACCTTGCTTTTTTCATTCTAGAACTCGTAAAATGAATGCTAATATTGCATTTCAGAATCAGACTTAATATCACCAATATATGTTGTTAAATTTGTTAACCTAGCATTAGTACAAAGCAATACATGATACATATGTGAAAATGGGTGAATTAGAGTATGTATGTATATATATATGTGTGTATATTAAGCAGTTAAATTAGAAATAGTAATGCAATAACAGAAATAATTTAAAAAGTGGTGAAGTAGTGTTCATGGGTTCAATGTCCATTCAGAAACCGTATGGCAGAGGGGAAGAAGCTGTTCCTGAATCACTGTGTGTGCCTTCAGACTTCTGTCCTCCTTCCTGATAGTAATAATGAGAAGAGAGCATGTCCATAAGATATAGGAGAAGAAGTAGGCCATTCGGCCTATTGAGTCTGCTCCACCAATCAATCATGGGCTGATCCAACACACACATCTGCACCTGCAGATTTCCTCGTGTATGGGCTGATCCAATTCTTCCAGTCATCCCCACTCCTCTGTCTTCACCCCATAACCTTTGATGCCCTGGCTAATCAAGAACTTATTTATTTCTGCTTTAAATACACCCATTGTCTTAGCCTCCACAGCCACTCACGACAATAAATTCCACAGATTTACCACCCTCTGACTAAAGTAATTTCTCCACATCCCAGTTCTAAATGGACGTCCTTCAATCCTGAAGGCGTGCCCTCTTGTCCTAGAATCCCCTACCATGGGAAATAACTTTGCTATATCTAATCAGTTCAGGCCTCTTAACATTCAGAATATGTCTATGAGATCCCCCCTCATTCTCCTGAACTCCGGGAAATACAGCCCAAGAGCTGCCTGACATTCCTCATATGGTAACCCTTTCATTCCTGGAATCATCCTCGTGAGCCTTCTCTGAACCCTCTCCAATGTCAGTGTATCCTTTCTAAAATAAGGAGCCCAAAACTGCACACGATACTCCAAGTGTGGTCTCATGAGTGCCTTTTAAAGCCTCAACATCACATCCCTGCTCTTATATTCTATACCTCTAGAAATGAATGCCAACAGTTCATTTGCCTTCTTCACAGCTTCTCAACATGGAGGTTAACCTTCAGGATATCCTGCACAAGTCCCTTTGTATTTCTGCATTTTGAATTCTCTCCCCACCTAAATAATAGTCTGCCCGTTCACATCTTCCACCAAAGTGCATGACCATACACTTTCTAACATTGTATTTCATTTGCCACTCCTTTGCCTATTCTCCTAAACTCCTATTCTCTAAGTCTCTCTGCAGGCTGTCTGTGCCTGCTGCTCCTCCACCTATCTTTGTATCATCGGCAAATTTAGCCACAAATTCATTAATCCCATAGTCCAAATCATTGACATATATCGTAAAAAGCAGCGGTCCCAAAACCGACCCCTATGGAACTCCACTGGTAACAGGCAGCCAGCCAGAATAGGATCGCTTTATTCCCACTCTCTGTTTCCTGCCAACCAGCCAGTGCTCCACCCATGATAGTAACTTCCCTGTAATTCCACGGGCTCTTATCTTGCAAAGCAGCCTCACGTGAGGCACCTTGTCAAAGGCTTTCTGAAAATCCAAGTACACCACGACTACTACATCTCCTTTGTCTACCCTGCTTGTAATTTCCTCAAAGAATTGCAGTAGGTTTGTCAGGCGGGATTTTCCTTTTATGAAACCATGCTGGCTTTGGCCTATCTTGTCATGAGCTTCCAGGTATTCTGTAATCTCATCCCTAACAATCAATTCCAACAACTTCCCAACCACTGACGTCAGGCTAACAGGTCTATAGTTTCCTTTCTATTGCCTCCCACCCTTCTTAAATGTCCTGGGTGAGAGGGACATTTACCATTGACTTAACCTACAAGTTAACCTTTAGGACAGAGGTTCCCAAACTTTTTATGCAATAGACCCATACCATTAATCAAGGGTTATGTGGACACCAGGTTGGGAACCCTTACTTCAGGAAATCCTGCACAAGGACTCCGAAGATCACTTGCAGCTCTGATTTCCATTGTAGTCCCTGTTTAGAAATTAGCTTTTGTCTTGATTCCTTCTCCCAAAGTGTATGACCGTGCACTTCCCAACACTGTATTCTATCCACCCCTTCTTTGCCAAAGACCTTCTGCACACTCCCTGATTCCTCAGCACCCTGCCTATTTTTGATCATCCACAAACTTAGCGACAAGGTGCATGACCATTCATTTTCCTGGACTATATTCCATCTGTCACTTCTTTGCCCATTCTCCTAATCCATGCAGACTCACTGCCTCTTCAACACTACCTTCCCCTCCACCTGTCTTTGAATCACCCTTTGTAACATCTGGAATGTGCACGAGAGAGAAATGTATTTTCTGTCTGGACTTCTGAAAGGGAATCGGGTCAGTACCTAAAAGGAAGAGAAATGCCAGAGCAACACACACACAGTGCTACAGGAGTTCAGCAGGCCTCCTTATGTGTACTGCTTGGATTGCCAGCATCTATAGATTTTCTCTTGTTTGAGAAATGTCAGAGCTTGAACGAAAGGGTTCAAGCTTCCACAGAGACACCCCTGGACTTGATTGGTCAAATAGCATTCCTTGACCTTTCGACAATTTGGTCACTCTTTCAAAGGGGCAGCACAGACAAGATGGGCTGACTGGTCTTTAGCTCCCATTCTGACCTGCATTCAGAACCCCAAGCTGAGGATCATGCTTGGAAAATGGCTATTAATGCAGCTTCTACATTGGTCACGTCTAAGGAATGCGCCAAGTCACCCTGTCACTCTTGGAGCATTAAGAATGGGCAGATGGCATACAATGTAAGGAAGTATATGGTCGTGCAGTTTGGCAGACGGAATAAAGGTGTAGACTATTTTCTAAATGGCTGAAAAGTTAAAAATTTGAAGTGCAAGGGGACTTGGGAGTCCTTGTGTAGAATTCCTTAAAAGTCACCTTCTGTAATAAGAAAGGCAAATGCAATATTGGCATTTCTTTAGAGAGGGTAACAACATAAAAGCATGGACGCAATGCTAAGACTTTCATGGTATTGCCCAGACCATATTTTGAGTACTGTGAGCAGTTTTGGGCACCATGCCTAAGAAAGGATGAGCTGGCATTGGAAAGAATCTGAAGGTTTATGACAAATGGTCCTGGGAATTAAAGGGTTAATGTGTGAAGATTGTTGATTGCTCTGGGCCTGTATTCGCTGAATCTGGAAGAATGAGGGGGAATCTCATTGAAACCTATGATGTAATGAAAGTTCTAGGTAGAGTAGAGGTGAAGACGATTTTTCAAACAATCTCAGACCAGAGGCACAGCTTCAGAATACAAGGATGTCCCTTTCAAATTCAGAGCCATATCAATGGGCCAAATGGTCTATTTCTACTCTTATGTCTTATGTCTTATAGTGACATAAGGGATTGAGAGACAGGACAGAGGTTTTCAAAATTACAAAGGATCTTGATGGCATAGTTCTGTTTAATCAATGCTCTGTGCTGTGTTTTTTAACCAAATTGCCTTCCTGCCTTTTTGAATTGTAGTGTGGCTGTCCAGTCTACTGGACCTGTGCTCCCTGTCACCAAGATCTGGTGCTCAAACCAACACAGACTGTGGTGGCAACACATGCCACAAGAATGCGAACTGCACCGTGATGGCTGGGAAGTTCGGGTGCTACTGCAACATAGGCTTCACGGGCGACGGAATACGGTTCTGCGAAGGTAGGAGATTCTGCTCATCAATGTCTGTTCTTGAATGAACAAGGCACTAACATTCACAGTACAAAAGGAAGCCATTCAGTATATTAGTGCTACAGCGTTGGTAATTGGTACTATATAAGTTATTGTCAATTGGAAATTGTAATTGATTGTCACATGTACCAAGCCACAGTGAAAAATTTGTCTTGCATACAATCCATAGAGCTCTATTCATTTCTACAGTGTATTGAGATAGTAAAAGCTAACACGATAACACAATACAGAATGAAGTGTTACAGAGAAAGTGCAGTGCAGCAGACAATATGGTGCAAGGTTGATGTGAGATCACCTTTATCGTGCAAGCTGTCCATTCTAAGAGCCAAAAGGAACCTAAGCCCATTTGCTGGGTATGAACAGACCACAGGCAATAAGCTGTAAGATCAGAATGCGGGCAGTTGGCCCATTGTGTCTGCTCCACCATTCTATCATGGCTAATTTATTATCCCTCTTAACCACATCTTCCTACCTTCTCACTGTAATCCTTGATGCCCTTACTAATCAAGAACCTATCAACTATCACTTTAAATATACCCAATGACTTGTCTTCCACAGTCGTCCATGGTAATGAATACCACAGATTCACCACCCTCTGGTTAAAGAATTTCCTCCTCATCTTTATTTTAATGCAGGCGTTCCCAACATCTTTTATATGCCATAGATCACAACCATTTACCAAGGGATCCATGGACACCATGTTGGAAATCCCTCTTCTAAAGGGACATCCTTCTATTCTGCGGCAGTTCCTATTATTGTAAACGTCCTCCCCATGTCTACTCTAGCTAGGCCTTTCAATAATTGATAGGTTTCTATAAGATCCCCTCTCATTCTTCTAAACTCCGGTGAGTACAGGCCCAGAGTCCTCAAATTCTCCTCATACTTCACAGGTGTGCAGTCATTGGTTGCTGAGACCTGCATTCAATCCTGACATTATGTGCTTTTGCAGATGCAACAGGTTGTCAAGAAGGACTGTTGGCCTCCATTGCTGGAGGGTTTGTACTTAAAAGCAGGGTGGTAATGATGCAACTGTGCAGGGTCCCGTTGAGGCTGCACCTGGAGTACTGAATTCAGTTTTGGTCTCCTCACTCGAGGAAAGATACACTGCCTTTCAGTGTAGAAAAGGTTCACCAGATTGATTCTGGAGAAGAGCAGGTGAGCCTGTGAGGAGAGATTGAGTCATCTGGGTCTGTAATAGTTGGAATTCAAAAGAATGAGATGAGATCTTCCAGAAACACATAAAATTACAGTGCCTAGAAAAGTATTCAACCCCTTGGAAGTTTTCATGTTTTATTGTTTTACAGCATTGACTCACAGAGGATTTAATTTGGCTTTTTTGTCTCTGATCAGCAGAAAGACTCCTTTAAGACAAAGTGAAAACAGATTTCTACAAATTGGTCTAAATTTTTTACAATTATTGAACAGAAAATAATTAATTGTATAATAACTCACCCCCTTCAAGTCAGTATTTAGTAGATGCACTTTTGGCAGCAATCACTGTCTTGATTTGTGTGGATAGGTCTCTATCAGCTTTCTACATCTGGAAACTGTAAATTTTCCCAATTCTTCCTTACAAAAGATCTTAAGACATAGGAGCCCAAAGCAGCAGTAGAGACTACCTCATTCAAAAGACTTAAGGTGAATTTAGATAGAATTTTCCATATCAGGGGACTTAAAGTTATGGAGTAAAGGTCACTGGTACTGAGTCCACATCCAGGTTAGCTATGATCTTAGGTTTGATGGGCCAGATGGCCAACTCCTGCTCCTATTTCTTATGTACGCATGATGGTTCCTTTTCATCTACCAAAGTAGATTGGCAACTACAAATCGCACATTAGTGGGCATAATTGGTAATTGATGAATTTTTGGCTGATGTACCAAGACACAGCGAAAAATTTGTCTTGCATACTATTCATACAGATCAATTCATTACATGGTGCACTGAGCTAGGACAAGGTAAAACTATAACAGAATGAAGAATAAAGGGTTACAGTTACAGAGAAAGTGCAGTGCAAGCTGACAATATGGTGCAAGGTCATAATGGGATACTTCCAAAATCTTGTTGTAGGGTTTGGAGGCTTGTGTGCCTCAATGACCTGGAGATCCATGCTGACTGGAGTCAGGGTTTTATGCTTTGGCTCTTGGTAGGGTCTCCCATGCCAAACAGATAAAAAAGTTGGAGGTAAGCCCAAGAGTGATCCACTGGTCCTCCAGGTCCAGGGCTTCAGCTCAGGGCTAACAACACTGATTAGTCAAAAAATAATTGTTAAAGAAAAAACAATGAAAAATCCTTCTATATAGACAGAGATAGAGAACCTTTACTGCTGCCCTAAACACCAGTAGTGTAACAAGCAGTAAGTTAGCATAATGAAGTAGATTATGAGGTCAAGAGTTCAGCTTTAATGAGTAAGAAGACCATTCTAAGCCCATTTGATAGGTGTGTAGATAAATTGCCAGGAAACAAGGTGAAGGGCAATGGAACTAATTGGATTTCAGCTGATCAAAATCCCCTGTAATGTAAGATTTAGAGGGTGGGGAACCTCTGCAGTTCTTCACTTCTGAGAGTTGTGGAAGCTGGATAAATTGGTTAATTGTTTTATTACTGCAACATGTACCAAGGTACAGTGAAAAGCTTGACTCGTATACCATCAGGCTCTTGAACCAAAAGGGAATAACTTCACTCACCTCAATGCACAACCTATAGACTCACTTTCAAGGACTCTTCATCTCATGCCCTTGATATTTATTGCTAATTCATTTATTATTATTGTTGTTTTTTTCTTTTTTGTATTTGGGCAATGCAAATTTCCTTTTGCACATTGGTTGTTTGTCTGTATTGTTGGGTGTGGTCTTTAATTAATTCAGACAAAGAGACAGACATACTTTATTGATCCCGAGAGAAATTGGGTTTTGTTACACAGCCGCACCAACTAAGAATAGTGAAGAAATATAGCAATATAAAACTGTGAATAATTAAATAATAATAAGTAAATTATGCCTAGTGGACATAAGTCCAGGACCAGTCTATTGGCTCAGGGTGTCTGACACTCCGAGGGAGGAGTTGTAAAGTTTGATGGCCACAGGTAGGAATGACTTCCTATGACGTTCAGTATTGCATCTCAATGGAATGAGTCTCTGGCTGAATGTATTCCTGTGCCTAACCAGTACATTATGGAGTGGATGGAAGTCATTGTCCAAAATGGCATGCAACTTGGACAGCATCCTCTTTTCAGACACCACCGTCAGAGAGTCCAGTTCCACCCCCACGACATCACTGGCCTTAAGAATAA
Source organism: Hypanus sabinus (assembly GCF_030144855.1). Classification (NCBI taxonomy): domain Eukaryota; kingdom Metazoa; phylum Chordata; class Chondrichthyes; order Myliobatiformes; family Dasyatidae; genus Hypanus; species Hypanus sabinus. Next base: position 11,684,670 of record NC_082716.1, read on the forward strand.
GTTTGTTGATTCTGTTGGTGTCTGCTACCCTCAGCCTGCTGCCTCAGCACACAACAGCAAACATGATAGCACTGGCCACCGCAGACTCGTAGAACATCCTCAGCATCATCCGGCAGATGTTAAAGAACCTCAGTCTCCTCAGGAAATAGAGACGGCTCTGACCCTTCTTGTAGACAGCCTCAGTGTTCTTTGACCAGTCCAGTTTATTGTCCATTCGTATCCCCAGGTGTTTGTAATCCTCCACCATGTCCACACTGACCCCTTGGATGGAAACAGGGATCACCGGTGCCTTAGCCCTCCTCAGGTCCACCACCAGCTCCTTAGTCTTTTTCACATTAAGCTGCAGATGATTATGCTCGCACCATGTGACAAAGTTTCCCACTGTAGCCCTGTACTCAGTCTCATCTCCCTTGCTGATGCATCCAACTGTGGCAGAGTCATCAGAAAACTTCTGAAGATGGCAAGACTCTGTGCAGTAGTTGGAGTTAATTCTATGGTGTTTCTTTGTATTTACTGCGAACGTACACAAGAAAATGAATCTCAGGGTTGTACGTATATGTACTTTGATCATAAATTTACTTTGAACTTTGATTCATACGGATCAATTCATTACAACAGTATGTTTAAATAGTACAAGGCAAAACAATAACAGAGTGCAGAATAAAGTGTTACAGTGAAAGTGCAGAGCTGATGGACAATAAGGTGCAAGGTCATTAGGGTTAGATTAATCTTAGAGTAGGTTAAAAGTTTAGCACAACATTATGGGCCAAAGGGCCTGTTCTGTTGTAAGTTCCATGATTTGTGTGCTGAACCTGTAACTGTGAAGCCCACGTTGGCTAAATCAGGAGTCACAGCAGGGCTTGGCAAGTTGAAGCCACATTGTTTTCCCTGGGAAGCTGCCAGTTCCCAACACAATGTCCCGTTGTGTCAAAAACAAAAGTGTCTACATGCGAGAAAGCCAAGTATGGGGAGTCTGTCTAATCCAATCAGATATAGCAAAGATATTCTTTCAGATATATAAACAGACATGGACACGGCCTACAAACGAGGTGTGAGCATGAGTAGCCACTCCCGTCTTCCTTGCTGGCACGTAACCATAGTATTAGCGCAATCACTTTTGTTTTATTTACTTATTGAGATACAGCACAGAGCAGCCTTTCCAGCTGTTCATGCCACACCATCCAGCAATCCCCGATTTAACCCTAGCCTAATCACATGACAATTTACAATAATTAATTAACCTAACAACCACTATGTCTTTGAACTGTGGGAGGAAACCAGAGCACCTGGAGGAAATCTGCACAGTCACAGGGAGAATGTACAAATTCCTTACAGGCAGTGGCAAGAATTGAACCGAGGACGCTGGTACAAACCACTATGCTACCGTCCAACAATTACTGTTCAGGGATTGATTCCTGCCACTGTCTGTCAGGAGCTAGACTGCATGGTTTTCATCTGGGTGTTCTGGTACCTTCCCACGTTCAAAAAAACATCTCAATTAGCATTAGGAAGTTGTGGGCATGCTTTGTTGGTGTTGGAAGCTTGGTGACACTTGCAGGTTGCCTCCAAGCACTTGCAAGTGAAAAAAAAATGGCACGTTTATCTTTTTAAATCTTCTGAACCAGAGTCCAGCCTACCAGGTGAAAGTTAAATGGAAAGCTAGGTGGGAGGGAAGGGTTAGATTGCTAATGAAGTAGATTAAAGGGTCAGCACAGCATCATGGGCCAAAAGGCCTGCACGGCGTTCTATGCTTACAGCATCATTTGCGATGTGCTGTGGTAAGTGGGCAGCCAGTAAATGTAGCCCTGATTCTGGCACCAACATTGCAAGCCCTGATGCACCATCAATAACTCTCTCTGAGGCGTAAAGGCGAGATATCGGCTTTTATTGACTGGAAGAAGGAACAAGCAGTAGTTGACCACCATACTACATCCTGGAGACTGAGAGGCCAGGCTCAGACCTCAATCGCCTTTATATCGGGGTCTGTGGGAGGATCCACAGGAGCAGTCAGCACGGGGCGTGTCCAGACAGGTATATGTAGTTCACCACAAGCCCACAACTCACTAAGCCTAACCCACACGTCTTTGGAACGTAGGAAGAGACTGGAGCATCTGGAGAAAACTCCTTACAAACAGCGGCAGGAATTGAACCCCGATAAGTGAGGGCTGAAGCTGAAAGCGATTGCGCAGACTGCTACGCTACCCTGCCGCCAAGGAAGCCAGTAGTGGCAACGCAGAGCGGAAGTATTCTCCACACAACCCCAATATACTCCCCGGCAGTTTAATAAACAACTCACTGCAGCTACACAAAAGCCTTGATCGGCAGACAATGCCAAAAGATAATTTGAATTCCATATTCCAAGGCAAATCGGCTGCTTCCTTCCTCCCAGGTGACTCAGGACCTTGATTAGCTGCGGGAGATGGGGTGAGGGGTTCAAGGAGAAAGTCTCAGAACATGCAGAAATACGATTAACCTCACAGAGTACAGACCATGTTCCGAAAGGGAGGCATGCTGAGGAGTAAATAAAGGCTGAATCGCTCAAGCTGTAAATAGTGTAGTTCACACTCTTAGAATGGGGAGAGGGTCTAGCCTCCTCATCATAGAGGACATCTTAAGCAGGTGGTGCCTTAAGAAGTCGACATCAATTATCAAAGACCCTCATGTACATGTATATATGTATATATGTATACCGTCAAACAAGGCTATATTTTTCCAGACCAGGGTGTAAAACACAGTAATAAGCATAACACAATAACTTAGGAAAGTGAGAATTAAATCAATCATACATAAATATACAAAGTAAAATGCATAAATTAAATATTTACAGTACAGAACAAATTAACCAGTGACACCTCGCTTGCCATGTGATAGGGAGTTCAGAAGCCTAATGGACTGAGGGAAGAGACCGTTTCTCATCTTGCCCATTATTGTCTTTATGCATCGGCGTCTCCTGCTTGATGGTAGAAAGTCAAAGATGTTGCTGGATGGATGGATGGGGTTCTGCGTATGCAGCGGTGCTGATAAATGTGCCCGATGGATGGTAGGGAGATGCCCGCGATCCTCTCAGCTGGTCTCACAGTCCTTCGTAGGAACTTGCGGTCTGACGCTCGACTGCTCCTATGCTGGATGGAGATACAGCTTCTCAGGACACACTTAACGGTGCTCACGTAAAATTCAGTTCCGATGCTTGGGAGGTGGAGGAGCCTTGCTTGCCTCAATCTTCTTTGGAAGTGGAGGTGCTGCTGTGCATTCTTATTCAGGGAGGTGATATTGAGGCACCGGGTGATGTGAACTCCCAGGAACTCGGTTCACTTAACTCTCTCTACAGAGAAGCCATGTATTTGCAGAGGGGGATGGTTCACCTGCACCTTTCTAAGGAGCACGTTAATTTCCCTGGTCTTCTCCACGTTCAGACTTTAGGTTGTTGTTGTCACTCCTGTCCACCAGCTGCTCCACTTCTCTGTATTCTGACTCATTATCGTTGTTCACATTACTACCATCAAGGAGGAGTTACAGGAGACTGAAAATGTACTTAATGTTTTAGGAACATTATCCTTCCCCCTCCACCATCAGATTTCTAATTGGTCCATGAACCCATAAGCATGTGGCTCGGCCCTGCTCAGTGCTTGCTAGCGCTGTAAAGCGTCTGCGCTAACTGCTTTACGCTACCGTGCAAGATCACCAGGCTGGACCCTGTAGAGGAACGGTAGGCTCTCTCTGTCACAACTGTCACAACAGTTGCTGGCAATGACTCAACCTGGGTGTGGCAGAAGGCAGCCTCAGTCACGGAGAGCGCTGACAACAACGCAACCCAGGAAAAGGACAGCAGATTTCTCACAAAGAGATGGAAGCAAGAGATTAGACATGGAATACAAGAGCCTCGAAGGAATGAATGAGACAAATCATTCTGTCCAACACAATGACTATAACTATATACATGTATACGCTAAGGGACGAAACAAGAGTCCTCTTTAGATAATCATAGAATGCGGGAAACCTGTGCCTGCCACAATGAGCCTGATAAGATTAAACCAAAATCTCAAGGGCTTAACAACTCTCGTTCAGACAACAATTAGTAAATGAAGGTCTTGTGAAACCCAGAAGCCCAACGCTCTTTGCCAAGTACAGAAGCTCATAGGCTCAATACAGCAATACATTAAAAATTACCATAGGTTATAATAACAAATATATACAAAATAAACAATACCCTTAACTGTGTGAAGAACTAATATTCCTCCCCCCCCCACCATACTTCCCCCGGTCACCTTAAAATTATGTCCCTGTGAATTAGCCATTTTTTTTCCAGGGAACAATTCTCTGGCTGTCCACTTGATCTATGCGTCTTATCATCTTGTGCACCCCTTTAAGGGCTAATTCCAACTGCCTCCCCAACAACACAGCACTCCTTCCGTACTGCAGCACAATGAATCCCACAAAGGAAGGCAGCTGAAGTTTGAAGAGCGCCTACGCTCCATTCATTCACCAGCACAATTTCGCACCCAACCCCCCTCCCCACCCCTGGGGCTGTGGACATTCTCACTGGTGGCAAGAAGCCAAATCTCAAAATTGGAAGAAAAAAGCCATCCTGTTGTGGATTCCAGGAAATCCTATGGAAATTGTTATCAAATCCCTTGGCTAATCAGGCATGTTGCAGAAGATTATTATTTTCATTGGCATCCCAGTAGATGTGCGGAAACAGCCCGCATATGCTGACTGCCCCTACACTTTCAGGCATTTCTTAATGCTCTCAGGAACACAGTGTTATCCTGGAGTTGAAGGGAACCATGAGCATATGTTTGGGTAGTCCCAGAGACGATTGTTTCATGGCCTCCCTCTTACCGGGATGATCACTGTTCTTCTTGATTCATATTAAGTGTTACTCGTATCAAACACCATCCTCCTCCATCACCAGGCATTTGAAATAATCAACATCTTCTGTCCAATGAATCCATATTCCATTTTGCCAAGTCTTTTTCCCCAGTGTTGGGTAATCAGGAGCTGGAGGGCATAGGTTTAGGGTGTAGCTCCTGGCTTCTTACCAGAATCAGTTCAAATATCACCGGCATATGTGGTGAAATTTGTTGTCTTTGTGGCAGCAGTACAATGCAATACATAAAATGACTACAGTACTGTGCAAGTGTCTTAGAATATATATATATATGTTTTTATATAGGTGCCTGGGATTTTGGCACAGTACTGTAAATGAAATTTACTGCCCCTCCTGTGGGCAAAGCCTGTTTTATAGTAATCAAATGTGATCACTCAATACTGAAACAGATCTAGCCATAACCATATTGCTGTTGGATCTTGCTCTGAGGAAGATGACTGAGAGGTTGGCACAAACCAGTCACAAGATGGCACAGTGGTGCATCATTATTTGTGCCAAAATCCAACACAGTCCGAAGGATGCACCTGAGGCAGCCCACCATTGTCACCATGCTTCCAGCGCCAACATAGCATGCCCACACCACACTAACCCTAACCAGTATGTCTTTGAAATGTGGGAGAAAACCAGAGCACCCAGAGGAAACCCACTTGGTCACAGGGAGAACATACAATCTCCTTACAGGCAGAGGTGGGAATTGAACCCTGGTTGCTGGTACTGCAAAGTATTGTACTAACCGCTATGCTACTCTACTGCCCAGCCAAATACTGAGGCAGAAATAAGACTGAAAGAGTACAGAAAAAAATTTACAAGGATGTTGCTGGAACTTGAGGACCTGAGTTACAGGGAAAGGTTGGATAGGTTAGGACGGTATTTCCTGGAGTCTAGGAGAATGAGGAGAGATTTGATAGAACATCGAAGAGTACAGCACAGGAACAGGGCATCTGGCCCACAGTGTTGTGCCAAAGCAGCTAAAAGTCAAATCAAAACCATCCAGACAGCAATCCCTCCAACCTACATCATGTCTTCCTTACGTCCATGTGCCTATCTAAATTACTTGCAAAATTAGGTGGACTATCGATAGGGTAAATGCAAGCAAGTTTTTTTTTCCCACTCAGGTTGGGTGAGTCTAGAACCAGAGGTTACAGGTTAAAGATGAAAGGTGAAATATTTAAGGGGAAACATAAAGTGTGGTGAGGGTGTGGAATGAGCTGCCATCAGAAGTAGCGCATGTGGGTTCAATTTCAAGACTTAAGAGCAATTACGATACGTTCATGGTGAGAATCAAACCCTGGCCGATTTTAAAGCTGGTGCTGTAAAACATTGCACTAACTGCTCTTCTCTACTGAGTAGCCCTAAAAATATGGAACATTTAGAAACATAGAAGACAGGTGCAGGAGTAGGCCATTCAGCCCTTTGAGCCTGCTCCGCCATTCAATATGATCATGGCTGATCATCCAACTCAGAACTTTGTACCTGCTTTCTCTCCATACCCCCTGATCCCTTTAGCCACAGGGGGCATATCTAACTCCCTCTTAATTATAGCCAATGAACCGGCCTCAACTGTTTCCTGTGGCAGAGATTTCCACAGATTCACCACTCTCTGTGTGAAGAAGTTTTTCCTCATCTAATAGGGCCTAAAAGGCTTCCCCTTTATCCTTAAACTGTGACTCCTCGTTCTGGACTTCCCCAACATCGGGAACAATCTTCCTGCATCTAGCCTGTCCAATCCCTTTAGAATTTTATACGTTTCAATAAGGTCCCCCCCTCAATCTTCTAAATTCCAGCAAGTATAAGCCTAGTCAATTCAGTCTTTCTTCATATGAAAGTCCTGCCATCCCAGGAATCAATCTGGTGAACCTTCTTTGTACTCCCTCTAAGGCAAGAATGTCTTTCCTCAGATTAGGGGACCAAAACTGCACACAGTATTCTAGGCGTGGTCTCACCAAGGCCTTGTACAACTGCAGTAGAACCTCCCTGCCCTTGTATTCAAATTGTCTTGCTATGAATGCCAACATACCATTCACCTTTTTCACCGCCTGCTGTACCTGCATGCCCACCTTCAATGACTGGTATACAATGACACCCAGGTCTCGTTGCACCTCCCCTTTTCCTAATCGGCCACCATTCAGATAATAATCTGTTTTCCTGTTCGTGCCGCCAAAGTGGATAACCTCACATTTATCCACATTAAATTGCATCTGCCATGAATTTGCCCACTCACCTAACCTATCCAAGTCACCCTGCATCCTCTTAGCATCCTCCTCACAGCTAACACCGCCGCCCAGCTTCGTGTCATCCGCAAACTTGGAGATGCTGCATTTAATTCCCTCGTCTAAATCATTAATATATATTGTAAACAACTGGGGTCCCAGCACTGAGCCTTGCGGTACCCCACTAGGCCCTGCCTGCCATTCTGAAAAGGTCCTGTTTATTCCCATTCTTTGCTTCCTGTCTGCCAACCAATTCTCTATCCACATCAATACCATACCCCCAATACCGTGTGCTTTAAGCTTGCACACTAATCTCCTGTGTGGGACCTTGTCAAAAGCCTTTTGAAAATCCAAATATACCACATCCAATGGTTCTCCCCTATCCATTTCACAAATGTGTTATCCTTGTGCAAGGTCTACACTAATATTCTCTATATTATTCCAAATTTAGTATATGTACTACCAAAGCATATCTTGATGAGTAGCTAAGGGTCTGAATTGCTAATCAAGAATCTATCAATCTCTGCCTTCAATACACATGATGTCTTGGCCAAAGATTTCCAAAGATTCACCACCCTCTGGCTAAAGAAATTCTTCCTTATCTTGATTCTAAAAGGACACCCCTCTATTCTGTGGCTGTGTCCTCTGGTCTTAGACTCTCCCACCATAGGAAACATCATCTCCACATCCACTCTATAAAAGCCTTTCAGTATTTGATAGGTTTTGATTAGGTCATGCCTCTTTCTTCCAAATTCTTGTGAATACGGGCCCAGAGCCGTCATACGGTCTTTATATGACAAGCCATTAAACCCTGGAATCATTTTTGTGAGCCTCCTTTGAACCCTTTCCAGTTTCAGCACATCCTTTCTAAAATAAGGGACCCAAACCTGCTCTGAATACTTGAAGTGAGGCCTCACCAGTGCTTAATAAAGTTTCAACATTTATAAAGTCCTCTTGATATGAATGCTAATATTACATTTGCCTTCCTCACCACAGACTCAACCTGCAAGTTAACTTTTAGGGAATCCTGCAAGTCCCTTTGCATCACAGTGTTTTGTATTTTCTCTCCATTTAGAAAATAATCAACCCTTTCATTTCTTCTACCAAAGTGCACTTCCCAACACTGTTCCATCTGCCATTCATCAGTCCATTCTTCTAATTTAAGTCCTTCAGCAGCCTTTCTGCTTCCTCAAAACTACCTGTCCCTCTACCTATCTTTATACCATTACAAACTTTGCACCAAAACCATCAATTCCATCATCCAAATCATTGACATATGATACAAAAAGTGTAAAATAAACAAATAAAAGGGTGCATTAATAAGTTAAAAGGTAAACAGCATAATGGTACTGGGACTTCATATGTGACGAGATGTGGGTGGTGGCAGAGAGTTCAGTAGTCTCGTGGCCTGGGGAAAGAAGTCGTTTTCCATCCTAACAGTCCTTGTCCTATTGCTGCGGTACCTCCTGCCTGATGGTTGGCTTGGGGTGGGGGGTGGGGGTGGGCGGTAGTCAAAGAGGTTGTTGGACGGTGGGATCTTGTTGTTCTTACTGGGGTCTGGCCTCTGCGTCATTCCATCCCCATCAAGCTGTTGTCCCTCCTCAGGTTCAGAGGTCATTGGACATGGACAACGATTTGCAGGCGGTGATGTCCACATCCAGTGATGAAGTTAACTTTAGGGACATCACAGTGGCATTGCGTCTAGTGCAACACTATTTCAGCTCAGGGTGTTCCAGAGTTTGAACGATTCTGGTGCTATCTGTAAAGAGTTTGTACGTTCTCCTTGTGAACTGCATGGGGTTCCTGCAGATGATTCGGTTTCTTCCCACAAAAGATGTCCCAGTTAGTAGGTTAACTTGTCCTGTGATTAGGTTAGGGTTAAATAGCTGGGTTGCTTGCCAGTGCAGCTAGTTGGACCGGAAGATACTGTTCTGCTCTGTATCTCTAAATAAAATAAATAAATAAAGGATTTACTTTAAAACACTTAATCTTCTTGGAAGGAAGTTCTTTTCAGTGCAGTTTTAAAAACAAGCACTTTATCAAAAGTACGGAACTCAACAAAGCCAGTAGAAATTTATAAAATAGTGAGAGGCGTAGGAGGGTGGACGGTCATAAAACTTTCCCCAGGGAATATTAAAGAACATGCTTTTAAGATGAGGGGGGAAAGTTTTAAAAATACTTGTAGGGAGAGTTTGGGATAGGCTAGGAGCTTTTGCCTTGGAGCGTAGGAGAGTAGAAGGTGATTTTCCAGCCTCCCGTGAATTATCTATCTATTTATTTTATTTATTTTAAGATACAGCACAGAATAGCCCTTCTAGCCCTTTGAGATGTACCACCCAGCAACCCCTAACAACCCTGATTTAATCCCAACCTAATCATGGGGCAATTCACATTCACTGACTAACCTATCTGATATGGCTTTGGACTGTGGGAGTAAACTAGTGTATCCGGAGAAAACCCATGTATTCCACAGGGAGAGCATACAGAGACCCCTTACAGAGACCACCAGGATTGAACTCCTAACTCTCATGCCCTGAGCTGTAATGGCATCTATCTATCTAACTACCTATCTGTCTATATATCTATATGTCTAATTGGCTGGCCATCTATCTATTTATCTACCTACCTACCTATCTATCTATCCATCTACTATATATTTATCTATCTAGCTAGCTAGCTAGATAGCTGGCCAGCCAGCAATCTATATATCTATCAATCAATCTATCTATCTATGCGCCTGCTTTTCGATCTGTCTATTCATCTGTTTATCTAACTAGTTGGTGAACAAGCAATGGAGGTATCTATCTATCTATCGGTCTAACTAGATGATCAGCTATCGATCTATCTATCGTTCTATCTATCTGCCTATCTAATTTGTGATGTGTCATCAGCTTCAGCAATCTACCACCAAGGTCTTGGTTAAATAGCTGTTTGTCTGGAACCTTCCCCTGAACCTTACTGCCATGGGAGACCCTATCAGGAGCTAAGCTCTAGAAGGCACGATGCCTGCTGGATAACTCCATGACTCTGTACGGGACAAGGTTTTTTTTCTTATACAGAGAATGCAGTGCCTGCAACGGGCTGCCAGGTATAGTGGAGGAAGCGTTCAGCTCAGAGTCTCCTCCGCTATTCAATCATGGTGGATATTTTTCCCCCCGATCACATTCTCCCACATTCTCCCAGTATCCCTTAACTCACTTAGTAATCAAGAACCTATCAATCTTTGCTTTTGTTTAAGCGAGCTGTGAAGGACAGGTATTTTATTTACACAGAGAGTGATAGGTGCCTGGAGCGGGCTGCCAAAGATCATGGTGGAAACAGATATGACCATGGTATTTAAGAGACTGTTAGACTTGTGGACATGCAGGGTGGAGGGTTGTAGATCATGTACAGGCAGAAATGTTAGTTTAATTTGGCACAGACATCATGGACTGTAGGGACTGCTTCTGTGCTGTATTGTTCTATTTTAATCAGAATCATAAAATACTTATGAAGATGTTCTATTTCAGAACATGATGTGGACTATTTATCAATGAACCATTCACTTCCGAATGACAGGAGCATCTCTCTCTAGACTACAAAGGGCTACAGATCCCGGAATCTGATGACAAAGGGAAGTGATAAGTGGAACCAGAAAAGGGAGAGATGAAGGGCTGATGGAAGTATTTTGAGGGAGGACAGGAGACCCAGTGTGTTAATTTTGTAGATGAGTGGCTAATTCAATCAGATGTGAAAGGGGAAAGAAGATGATGTGAGAGAATATGGTGGAATCAGAAGGAGAAAGGAAGGAAGATAGAGGGTGTTTGGTTCATACAATCTGCATCATTAAACATTCTTCATGATGGCCTCAACATGCTGGACAGATCATCTGAGACCTCAATGCCCCAGAAACTTGAAGCTGCTCAGCCTTTCCACCACTGGCCCTTTGATGGGGACTGGTCCACGTTCTCCTGACTTCCCCTTCCTGAAGCCCGCCATCAATTCCTTGGTCTTGCTGACACTGAGTACAAGGTTATCGGTGCACCACCAGTCAGCTAGCTGATCTATCTCACTCCTGTACACCTCCTCGTTGCCATCTGAGGTTCTGCCAACATCAGCAAAATTATAGCTGGTAATTGAGCTGTGCCAAGCCACACAGTCATCAGTGTAGAGAGTATCTCTAAAACTGCTGATCCCCTGGAATTTTCATGTACAACAGTCTCAAGAGTTTACAGAAAATGGTGTGAAGAACAAAAAAAAACCCAGTGAGTGGCAGTTCTTGGATGGAAAAGCCTTGTTAATGAGGGAGGTCAGAAGAGAATGTCTAGGCTGGTTCAAACTGATAGGGAGGCGACAGTAACTCAAATAACCACGCGTTACAACAGTGGTGTGCAGAATGGAATCTCTGAATGCATCTCTGAACCTTGAAGTGGATAGGGTACAGCAGCAGAGGACCACAAACCTACAGTCAGTGGCTCCTTTATTAGATACAGGAGGTACCTTTATTCAGTCCAGATCACCTAGTAAGGTGATCACTCATCGAGGTGTATATTGAAAATATACAGGGTACTATTGTGAGATGAATGGGAAGAACAATTTTCCTATTGGCTTCATCTCTTCAAGGAGGTCTTCACGGAGGTTTAGCACACAGAAGAGCTTTGCCAACAGTAAATTCACATATTTTCATATATGTCTAAGTATTTATTATACGGTGCTGTCTAATAACTGAGCTACTCTCTAGTTGTAGAGAAGAGAACAGCTATGAGCCATCTCTATAAAATAATCAGGAATAAATCCAATAAACCCAACAGGGGGATTCAGGAGTAGATTATCCACCCAGTAACTGGTGAGATTGCAATGCAATGGGAAACCATAATATTTACCAATGTGTCTGCAATAGGTCACAAGAAAGGTCAATGTCAATAAAGATACAAACTTATTTAACAAACCTGAAATATTTGTTGAAAGTGGAGTCACGCGTATATAGGGTCATAAAGAAAGCTTTCAATACGTTGGTCTTCATAAATCAAAGTATTGAGATAAGGAGTTGGGATGTAATGTTGAGTTGTATAAGACATTAGTGAGGCCTGGTTAGGAGTATTGTGTGTAGTTTTGGTCACCTACCTAAAGGGAAAAATGTAAATAAGTTTGAAAGAGTACATAGAAAATTTACAACAATGTTGCCGGGTGTGGAGGACCTCAATATTAAGGAAAGATTGACTAGGTTAGGACTTCATTCCTTGGAATGTAGAAGATTGAGAGGAAAGATGATAGAGGTTTTCAATATTATTTGTGCAAGACACACAAAATGCTAGAGGAATTCAGCAGGCCAGGTAGCATCTATGGAAAAGAGTGCAGTCGACAATTCGAGCTGAACCCTTCATTAGAACTGGAGAAAAAAAGATGAGGAGTCAAAGTAAGAAGGTACGGGGAGTGGATAAAGAAACACAAGATGATAGATGAAACTGGGGGTGAGGGGTGAGTGGAGAAGGAGTGAAGTAAAGAACTGGGAAGTTGGTTGGTAGAAAGATACAAGGCTGGTGAAAGAGAGAATTGGACAGAAGTGGACAGAAGGTCGTGGAAGAAAGAGAAGGGGGGGAGCACCAGAGACAAGGTGAGAGAGGGAAATGGGAATGGGGAATGGTGAAGGGGAGGGGGGCGGCATTAACAGAAGTTCAAGAAATTGATGTTCATGCCATCAGGTTGGAGGCGACCCAAATAAAATATAAGGTGTTGCTCCTCCAACCTGAGTGTGGCCTCATGGTGTTATAGATGCGGTAAATATAAGCAGGCTTTTTCCACTGAGATTGTGTGGGACTACAACCAGAGGTCAAGGGTTAAGTTGAGAGAGGAGAAGTTTAAGAGGAGAAAATTCTTCACTCAGAGCGTTGTGCAAGTGTGGAACGAGCTGCTAGCACAAGTTGTGCATCCAAGCTTGATTTTGACGTTTCAGGGAAGTTTTGATAGGTATATAGATGGTAGAGGTATGGAGGGCTGTGGTTTTGGTGCAGGTCGATGGGAGTAGGCAGCTTAAATTGTTCCGGCAAGGGCCGGATTCTGTGCTGCATATTTCTGTGACTCGATTCCTCTATCAACACAAGATATTCTGCAGATACTGGAAATCCAGAGCAACACACACAAATGGTGTAGGAATTCAGCATTCAGGTAACATCTATGGAGTCGATGGTTCAGGCTGAGATCCTTCATCATTCTGGTTTCTGTTCCCTTGCTTTCCAGTGCTGGTGAAAGGTCTCAGCCCAAAACATTGACTGTGCAGTATAACTTGATGGCCTTCTGTGGTTTAGCTACCTCACTGCAAATATATATGGATTCAGATGTTGTCCTCCATGGGTTATGCAAACTCCTCAACACCAACTTTGGATTCAAAGCTTTAAAATACTAGAAGCCTTAATTGTGAACTATTCTATCGACTCCAATCTACTTTTGTAGATTGGTGTTTGATGTAAGTCCAAATTTGTAGCTTTGGTAAATAGTTTTTGTAAGGAATAGAATGGAGGATATCCAACAGAGAGGGACATCAGAAATAGCCTTTTATCCTGAGGTTCATCAGTCCAAAGTTGTGTCCACAAGCACGTAACAGAGGAGTTTATTCCAGGGGTATTTGACTTGGATCAAAGTCTTTAAAGTCTTGTTTACATGATGGTTGGCTGATGATAACACTTGTGCCCGTGAAGTTTCTCACAGTCAGAGCAACGAAAACAAAATGTGCAGGAGGTCTTCAGCTCTATGCTGACGTCAGTATGCGAACAAATGGAAGAAAAGCATGAGTCTTCAGGAAAGATTTCACAGCCTCTGCGCCTCACAGCCAGTGACATGGTCTGAACGTGTGCTCACTATTGCCACATGACTGTAAATTGTAAACAGGAAATTTCAACCAAACTGTTTTCAATCCAGAGGAAATGGCCAAGACAACACTGCTATTATACAGTTTATAGAACTTCACAAGGACAAGTCAGTTTGTTCAAAATGTCTGCGGCACCCATACTGCTTTTAACTAATTGTATTGCCTAAACATACTCCATTCCTGCCTGTTCATAAACCATAGAACAATCCAGAACAGCACAGGCTCTTTGGCCCACTACATTGTGCCAAACACTCAGCCTGCTCTTATGTCAATCTAACCTTTCCCTTCCACATAATCTTCCATTTTTCTTTCATCCATATGCCTATCTAGGAGTCTCTTAAATGCCCCTCAGGTATCTGTCTCTACCACCACCCCTGGTAGATTGTTCCACAAACCTACCACCCTCTATGTAAAAAAACCTACCTCTGATATTGCCCCTATTCTTTCTTCCAATCACCTTAAAATTATACTCCCTCATATTAGTCATTTCTACTCCGGGGAATAAAATCTCTGGCTGTACACTTTATCAATGCCTCTTAGGTTAATGTGCCTTTTGAAATGCTTGTTAAACTTTCACCAGAAGGACACAAAGCAGAGGAGCAGAACTAGGCCACCTGCCTCCTCGAGTCTGCTCCACCATTCCACCATGGCTGATTTATTTTCCTTCTCAACCTCATTCTCCTGCCTTCTCCTAGTAACCTTTGACACCCTGACTAACCAAGAACCTATCAACCTCTGCTTTAAATACACCCAATGACTTGGCCTCCATAGTCATCTGTGGCAATGAATTCCAAATATTTTTCACCATCTGACTAAATAATTTCCTTCTAATCTCTGTTTTAAATGAACTCCCTCTATTCTGAGGCTGTGCCTTCTAGGAAACTTCTACTCCACACCCACTCTGTCTAGGCTTTTCATTATTCGATAGGTTAAAATGAGATACCCCCTCATTCTTCTAAAATCCAGCAAGTACAGGCCCAGAACCATCAACCGATCCTCACAGGTTAACCTTTTCATTCCTGGAACAATTCTCAGTAACATTCTCTGGACCCTCTCCAATGCCAGAACACATTTTCTCAGATAAGGAGCCCAAAGCTGCTTACAATATTCTTACAATATTCTGAACTTTGCCTTATAAAGCCTCAGCATCACATCTTTGCTCTTACAGAATTCAAAGGTTCATTTTATTGTCAAAAGTATGCATGTACAATGCAACTCTGATAGTCATCTTTTTCAGGTAGCCAGGAAATACAGAAAACCACAGGATTCATAGAACATAGAAAACTACACCACAAGACAAGCCCTTTGGCCCACATAGCTGTGCCAAACACATCCCTACCTTAGAAATTACTAGGCTTAGCCACAGCCCTCTATTTTTCTAAGCTCCATGTATCTGTCCAAAAGTCTCTTAAAAGACCCTATCGTATCCGCCTCCAACATCATTGCCAGCGCCCATTCCACGCACTCACCACTCTCTGAGTAAAAAACTTACCCCTGACATCTTCTCTGTACCTACTCCCCAGCACCTTAAACCTGTGTCCTCTTGTAGCAACCATTTCAGCCCTGGGAAAAAGCCTCTGACTAACCACATGATCAATGCCTCTCAATATCTTATACACCTCTATCAGGTCACCTCTCATCCTCTGTCAACTCCAAGGAGAAAAGATTGAGTTCACTCAACCTATTCTCATAAGGCATGTTCCCCAATCCAGGCAACATCCTTGTAAATCTCCTCTGCACCCTTTCTGTGGCTTCCGCGTCCTTCCTGTAGTGAGGCGACTAGAACTGAACACAGTACTCAAAGTGGGGTCTGACCAGGGTCCTATATAGCTGCAAATTTACCTCTCGTCTCCTAAATTCAATTCCATGATTGATGAAGGCCAATACACTGTACGCTTTCTTAACCACACAGTCAACCTGCGCATCCTATTCTAGTCATCTCAAAATCAATGCAAACATTGCATTTACTTTCCATACCATTGACTTAATGTGCAAGTTAACATTTAGGAAATCCTACACAAGGATTTCCAGTTCACTTTGCACCTCTGATTTTTTTTAAATTTTCTCCCCATTTGGAAAATAGGTCTATCCTTTTATTCCTTCTACCGAAGTGCATGTTGATACACTTCCCTACACTACATTCCATCTGCCAATTGTTTGCCCATTCTTCCTGCAGCCTCCCTGCTTACTCAACACTACCTGCCCTTCCATCTCTCATTACATCATCTGCAAACCTGGCCACAAAGTCATCAATTCCATCATCCAAGTCGTTGACACATAACGTGAAAGTAAGTGGTCCCAACTCCAAACACTAAGGAATACCACCAGTCACCAGTAGCCAACCAGAAGAGGCCTCTTTATTCTCACTCTCTACTTCTTGCCAGTCAGCCAATACTGTATCCATGCCAACATCTTTTGTGTAACATCATGGGCTCTTATCTTGTTAAACAATCACATCTGCTTTCAAGATCTTCCCAGCAGCGATTTCCTGCAACCTATCACATTCTGTATAAAAAAAAGCTTTCCCTGCATATCCCTTTAAAATATTTCCTCTCTCACCTTAAAACTATGCCGTCTACTATTTGACATTTCACCACAGAGGAAGAGGGAATCCGTCTACCCTACCTGTGCCTCTCATAATTTTATATTTACTTATATCATTGGGTGGCGGGGTGGAGATACATCTCTACCAAAGGAGTGGTAACGCTCTGCAGTTCCCACTTGGGCAAGCACTGCCCCCCCTTCCCCACCCAATCAGGGTTACGTGAAGCCATGGGAGCAGGTAGTGGATGGTCAAATGAGCAGCCAATACATATCACACGTCCTGCTTATGCAACCCCTGATGCCAGGCAAACAATCTCTAGAGAGTATTGATAATGGGCTGGGGTGACCCGTCTTGTAAATCACTGTCCAGAAGAAGGCAACAGCAAACCACTTCTGTAGAAACATTTGCCAAGAGCCATCACGGTCATGACTATGATTGCATGTCATACGACACAGCACGTAAGGAATGAACATATATCATGTGGGGATCACTCAAAGGCATACACTGCATCCTGTTACCCAAGACGTTTCTGTGGAGCCAATTATGTTACCAGGACTCTCAGGACCACACAGTGTTACAGCTCCCGAATGAGGTGATGCTCTTTCTTTGCCACTTGGCTGTTCTCAACAATTGAAACAGAAGAAGATATCATTCTCCTCTCTGTCTTAACTCTCATTTCTAGAGAATTTTATTTTTGTGGTACACCAGGGTCCATGTTGGTTTATTACTGTTACATATTTGTGAGGATCTTGCCAGAAATAAGAGAGGATGGATATATTTAGGGGCATTTTTCTGTCCTGCCGCACAGGAGGCTGAAGAGCAACTTTCAGAATCAGTGTATCACCAGCATACGTTGTGAAATTTGCTGTCTTTGTGGCAGCATTACAATGCAATGCATAATAATAGAAAAAAACTCTGAATTATAGTAAGTACATGTACAGTTAAATTAAGTAAGAGGTGAAAAAATAGAAAAAAAAGTAATGAGGTAGTGTTCATGAGCTCATTGTCAATTCAGAAATCTGATGGTGGAGGGGAAGAAGCCCTTCCTGAATCATTGAGTCTATGCTTTCAGGCTTCTGTACCTTCTTCCTGATTGTAGCAATGAGTGGAGGGATGATGGGGGTCCTTAATAACGGATGCCAGCTTTGTGAGGCATAACTCCTAGAAGATGTCTTGGATACGACAGAAGCTGGTTCCCATGATGGAGATAACAAAGTTTACAACTCCTAGAAGCTTATTCTGATCCTGTGCATTAGCCCCACTCCCATACCAGACAGCGATGCTGCCAGTTAGGATGCTCTCCCCCGGTACATCTGTGGAAACTTGCGAATGTTTTTGGTGACATCCAAATCTCTTCAAGCTCTGAGTGACATATAGCCACAGTCATACGCTACTTGTAGCTGTATCAATATGTTGGGTCCCAGTTGGACCCTCAGAGATATTGACAGTTGGGAACCTGACATTGCTCACTCTTCCCACATGGACCTTACTGAGTGTATATAAAATCATGAGTGGCATAAATAAGGTTTCTCCCCCATGATGGCAGTAACTATTGCAATAGTACTTAAACAATATTGTAAATATATTGTATAATTATGCAGTCCTGTTCATTTAAGTAATTCATTGTGACTTACACAGTGCGTAAAGCTACATGAATGGCATACGTTGTCATATTTCAGATGTGCACACCTGGTTTAAAAACAAAACTACCATACACACATTCCAGACTCTCATCTTTTTCTTTCAATGAGTTTGAACATTTGGAGCTACAAAACTGGTGACAAGGTAGTTTTAAAATAAATCTGAGATGCCTGCCTACCTGTTGAAGTGCAAAGAGGCATTCAATTTTTAAAAATAGCAGAGCAGCACTTGTCTTCATGGAAAGGAGAGAGAGAAAAACACAGCAAACAGACAAATTCATGGGTTCACAAACTGTGAGTACTGTATGTTAATATTCATAAATTTAAAAAAAACAGAAATGGCTGGCTACATCAGAAAGCTAGATGTGTTTGACTGCACAGAAGAAAAGTTGATATTATATTCTGAGTGAACTGAACTGCATTTTGAAACAACTGAAATAGCCAATGAGAAGGGAGTTCCAGTGTATTAGGTTTAAAGGCATATTGTTTGCTTGGCAGTTGGACTGCTCCAACCAGACCAGATGAAATGGTTCATGTCTCTGTGTGTTCCCGTAAATGAGCTGAGCATTTTCTTCCTAACTGCCCGATCTGTGGCTAGGCATAGCTCAAATACCATCTATAAATTTGCTGACGATACAAACATTGTTGGTAGAATCTCAGATGGTGACAAGAGGGCGCACAAGAGTGAGATAAGACAACTAGTGGAGTGGTGCCACAGCAACAACCTGTTACTCAAGGTCAGTAAGACGAAAGAGCTGATTGTGGACTTCAGGAAGGGTAAGATGAAGGAACATATACCAATCCTCATAGAGGGATCAGAAGTGGAGAGAGTGAGCAGTTTCAAAAGTTCCTGGGTGTCAAGATCTCTGAGGATCTAACCTAGTCCCAGCATATTGATGTAGTTATAAAGAAGGCAAGACAGCAGCTATACTATATTAGGAGTTTGAAGAGATTTGACACATCAACAAATACATTCAAAAACTTCCATAATTGTACTGTGGAGAGCATTCTGACAGGCTGCATCACTGTCTGGTATGGAAGAGACACTGCACAGGACAGAAAGAAGCTGCAGAAGGTTGTAAATCTAGTCAGCTTCATCTTGGGCACTGGCCTACAAAGTACCCTGGACATCTTTAGGGAGCGGTGTCTCAGAAAGGCTGAGTCCATTATCAAGGACCTCCAGCACCCAGGGCATGCCCTTTTCTCACTGTTACCATCAGGGAGGAGGTACAGGAGCCTGAAGGCACACACTCAGTGATTCAGGAACAGCTTCTTCCCTTCTGCCATCTGATTCCTAAAGAGACATTGAATCTTTGGACACTACCTCACATTTTTTAATATACAGTATTTCTGTTTTTGTACATTTAAAAAAATCTATTCAATATACATAATTGATCTACTTGTTTATTTATTATTATGTTTTATTTAATTTATTTTTCTCTCTCTCTGCTAGATTAAGTATTGCATTGAACTGCTGCTGCTAAGTTAACACATTTTACGTCACATGCCGGTGATAATAAACCTGATTCTGATAGATCTTGTTCAATCTCCACAGGTGATCCTGAACATCACTCTGCTTTCATCGATTGTCTTTACTAGTACGTTGGCTCTTGAGACATGCTTCCTTAAGATCACTGTTGGATCGTGATGACTTTTCGTATTTTGTGGCAGCAGTACAGTGCAAGACATTAAAAACTACTTTGAGTTACAAGAATAAACATTCAAATAATAGTGCAGAAGAGGAGTAGTGTGGTGGTGTCCATGGGTTCTCAGACCATCCAATAATCATCAGCCTTCTGTATTGCCTCCTAGATACCAGTAGCAAGTAGAATGCATCTTACGGATGGTGAGGATCCTTAATGATGGATGTCACCTTCTCGGGGACAATCGAGGTCCTCAATTGTGGGGAGGTTTGACCCTGTGACGGAGCTGACTGAGGCTACAACTCTCTGCAGTCTCTAACAATCCTGCACATTTGAGCCCCCATACCAGACAGTCATGCAACCACTCAGAATGTTCCCCGCCTCATATCTGGAAAAAATTTTAAGAGTATTAGATGGCATACCAAATCTCCTCAAGCTGCTAATGAAGTATTACCACTGGTGATTACACCAGAGTGTTGGGCAGAGGATAGATCCTCTGAAATGCTGACATGAAGGAACTTGAAGCTGCTCACCATGAATGAGCCCTCAGTGGGGACTTGTATCCTCTCAGCAAATAGTTTTAGTACGACTGTGGAACACCAAGTGTTTAGTTACGATGATCACCTTATTGGATCATCTGGCAAGAATTACCTGCACGTTACTGCCATCACAGACAAGGCATAACAGCACCTTTACTTCGTTAAAAGTTTGCACTGATTCGGCATGTCACCTAAAACTTTGACGGACTTCTATAGGTTCAGCGTGGAGAATGATCTGACTGGTTGCATCACGGTATGAATGAAGACACCAGTGCCCAAGAACAGAAAAGCATACGAAATGTGCTAGATATCACCCAGTCCATCACAGGTGAAGCCATCCCCACCACTGAGCACATTTACAAGTATCGCTGCCACAACAAAGCAGCATCTATTATCGAAGACCCCACAATCCAGCTCATGCTCTCTTCTTGCTACTGCCTTCGGGAAGGATGTACAGAAGCCTAAAGTCCCTCACCACCAGGTTCAGGAACAGTTATTACCCTTCAACCATCGGGATCCTGAACTGGTGTGGATAACTTCATCCACCTCAGCACTGAACTGATTCAACGATCTACAGATTCACTTTCAAGGACTCTATGGGTTATCTTCTCGGTATCATTTATTCATTTATTTGCACAGTTTATCTTCTTTTGCACTTTGGTTGCATGTCAGTCTTTGTGTGTAGCTTTTCATTTTGTATATATTTATCTGTTCTACCATGAATGCCCACAAGGTAGTATATGGTGACAAGTACATACCTTGATAATAAGTTTACTTTGAACCTTAACTTACTTGGCAGACATCTGTCCCGGACAACAGAGGCAAAACCTTGGGGATGGGGAGCTGCCAAAGTAGGGAAAACTGCCAGAGAAAACAGTCAGCTGCTTGCAGGGAGAGGACACAGGACATGCCTGTGATATGCACTTTTAATACCTGACATCTCCTGATTACATTTGTCTTATGTGTACTTTGGCGCTGACTACTTTTTGAACATCACTCTGCCTTTTATATTTCAGTTCATTTCCTCAAGCCTTTCTACAAAACACCATCTGTTCCACGTGTTTAATTACACTGATGACTTTATTTATTTTAGAGGTACAGTACAGGAGAGGCCCCTCCCATCCAATGAGCCACATCGCCCAACAACCCACCTATTTAACCCTAGCCTAATCACAGGACAATTTACAATGACCACTTGTCCTACGAACTGGTTCATCTTTCGACTGTGGGAGGAAAGCAGAGCACCCAGAGGAAACCCACGCACACATGGGAAGGACATACAATCTTTCTTTCAGGGGGTGTCAGAATTGAACTTGGAACTCTGACACCTCAAGCTGTGAAAATATCACGGTAACTGCTATGCTACCATTGTGTCCTATTATGAACGTGGCCAGTCTGTTTATACAGATGAAGAGTGTTGTAGGGTTGAACTATTGTTTCACTGTCACACAGATTGTAATGGGATGGAGTGTTAGGCCAGGGCCCACCTTGCCTGCTGACTTTTGCCAGTTCCTGTGGGTCCTGCATGCCGATGCACCAGGAAGGAAGAGGTGGTGCAGAAGCAACCTAACCGCTCCCAGCATCCCCCAGAGTCCCATACCTGGTAGACAGCCATTCATTCTCATCTCCTCCTCTGGCTGAGAGCCCACCTGACGTCCAGCACCAGCTCCTTCCCTGACACTGGGTGGAGATGTTTCTTTGAGGCAACATCACCTTGGCCTGTCTCTTCCTCATGCTTTTGGAACAGGAATTGGCTTGTTATTTTCATCTGTACCAAGGTACAGCGTAAAGCCTGTCTTGCATACCGGGTAACGTAGCGGTTAGCATGACACTATTATAGTTCAAGTTATCAGAGTTCGGAGTTTAATTTTAGCCCTACCTGTAAGGAGTTTATACACTCTCCCCGTTACCAGATGCTCAAGTACCTTCACTTCATCCGCACACAGCGAGCAGGATTTCTCAGTGGCCATCCATTTTAATTCCTCTTCCCATTACCATTCTGACATGGCAGTCCATGGCCCCCTCTACTGCCACAATGAGGCCTCTCTCAGGGTATAAGTGCATCACCTCATTTTCCATCTGGCCAGACTCCAACCCAATGGCATGAACATCAATTTCTCTGATTTGAAATGATTTCTATGCCCTTCCCCTACTCTCTTTTTCAATTCCACATTCAGAATCCCCTTTTACCTCTTCTCTTCTCCTCACAAGACAATTGCCTCCCTTTGGAGTTCCGTCCTTTTTCCTTTTCTCCCATGGTCCACTCTCCTCACCTATGAGATTCCTTCTTCTTCAAACCTTAACCTCTTCCACCAATCACTTCCCAGCTTCTTATATCATCTGTCCTCCCTTACCCACCTATCTTCCTCCTCATCTGGTCTCACCTATCACCTTCTAGCTTGTACACCTTTACCTCCCCCTACCTTCTCCCCACTTCTTTTGCCACCCTGATGAAGGGTATCAGTCTGAAACATTGCTATTTATTGCCCTCCATGGATTCTGCCTTACCTGCTGCATTCATCCAGCATTTTAAGTGCTTCTTAGCAAAAGTACTATCTGTTTGCAATATGAGTTGTTAGGGAAAGTTTCCTTTATGACTACATTTACCCTGTGCATTCAATAAATATAATAACCACAATTACAATGTTCTGATATATTATTCTTTGAATTTTTTTCACTTACAATAAGTTCTCCGTAAAATTGAAATCACATTGCAATCTGCCTTGAAGTTATTTAGCTTTGCTCCTGAGAGTTAATATTGGGAAAACTGAACCAACATCAAGATATTTGGAATTAACCTATTACATGTAGATATACACTCAGTGGCCACTTTATTAGGTATGCCTCTATATCTGCTTCTTAATACAAGTATCTACTTGGCCAATCATGTGGCAGCAACTCAATGCCTAAGAGCATGTAGGCATGGTCAAGAGGTTCAGTTGACTTTCGAACCAAAATCAGAATGGGGAAGAAATCGAAGTGACTTTGACCGTGGAAGAATTGTTGGTGCCAGACGTGGTGCACAACAGTCTCAGGGGTCCCCAACCTGGGGTCCATGGACACTTTGGTTAATGGTGCAAACAGCAAAAAACCATTCAGTTAGCAGCCGTTCTGTAGGTAAAAATGTCTTGTTAATAAGAGAGGTCAGAGGAGAACGACCAGATTGATTCAAACTGACAGGAAGCCAATAGGGACTCAAATAACCACACATTACAACAGTAACATGTAGAACAGTATCTCTGTATGCAGCACACATTGAACCTTGAAGTGGATGGACTACAGCAGCAGAAGTCCATGAACATACACTCAATGGCCACTTTATTAGGTACAGGATGTACATAAGTGTATTTTTCAATGCAGTCAGAAGGAAAAAGGAATCGCAGGGCTTTGGGGAAAGAGCAGTGGAGTGGAACTAATCAGGTAGATCTTCCAAAGGGCCAGCACAGGATTGATGGGCTAAATAGTCATTCCTTGTACTGTTTCATATTCTGATTCTGTGGTAATTCTATTTGAGGTAGATGAGGAAAGGAATATACTAGCTGGAAATATTAAGTAGTATCTGAAATGTTGCAAATGAATAAAAGTTCAAGGTTTCATTTCCAACTTAGTACTTTGGAACCTGTCTTTCAACCAACCAGTATAAGATGTAGCTCAATAAGGTAATGTATTCTCAAGGAAGTTTCATGGACAAGTTCATCATACCCACAATAGCTCTCTATGGCTGAGTTCACACACTGAACACAATGATCCCTTTTCAATAGAGTGTAATGTGGTTGAAGGTAAAACAGCTCAAGAACACTTTAACCGTGGAGGAGGTGCAAGCTAATTCATGTCGAGTTTATTGTCATTTGCACAAGTGCATATGTGCACAGCTGTGAAGAAAAACTTACTTGTACCAAAATTACCAGCACATAGAATTAAAGGCAATAAGACCATAAAACATAAGAGCAGAATGAAGTCATTCAGCCCATTAGGGCTGCTCTGCTATTTGATCATGGCTGATTTATTTTCCCTCTCAAGCTCCTGCCTTCTCCCATAATCTTTCATGCAATCATTAATCAAAAACCTTTTATTTATGACTATATTGATTTACACTTACAATCTATGTAAAACACCTTGAGATTGCATTTTAATATATGAAAGGGGCTAAATAAATAGTTATTATTATTACTGATTACTATTATTATCAACCTCCACTTTAAATATACTCAATGACTTGATCTCCACAGCTGTCTGTGGCAATGAATTCCATAGATTCACCATTCTTTGGCTAAATAAATTCTTCTCATCTCTGTTCTAAAGGGGCATCCTTCTTTTTTGAGGCTGTACCCTCAGCTCCTAGACTCTCTAATTATTGAAATCATTCTCTAGATGTCAATTTCCAATATTTAGTAGATTTCAAAAACATCTTCCCTCGTTCTTCTAAGCTCCAGCAAGTACTGGCCCAGAACACAAAATGCTCCACATATGTGAACCTTTTCATTCCCAGGATCATTATAGCAAACTTCCTCTGGACCCTCTCCAACTTCCGGCAGCTCGGACCAAATACATGCCACCCTTTGCATAAAGAAGTTTCCTCTGACGTCCCTTGTAAATCTCTCACCTCTCATATTAAATCAATGCCTTCTGGTTTGTGGAAAACTCCCTCCCTGGGAACAATGTGTTTTCATCCTGTCTGTGCCTTTCATTCTGTATATACCTCTATCAGGCGGTCCCTTAATGTCCTATGCTCCAGGAATAAAGTCCTCGTCAATGCAGCCTCTCCTTGTAGCTCAGTATCCCAAGTCCAGGCAACATTCTGCTAGATCCTCTCATTTTGTGATGCCAGGCAGACAATTTCTGAGGAGTATAGATAATGGGGTCACCCATCTTGTAAAAACACTCCTAGAAGAAGGCAGTGGCAAACCACTTCCGTAGACAAATTTGCGAAGAATAATCATGGTCAAAGACCATAATGGCCCGCATCATATGACAAGGAACATAAAGATGATGGTGATGATGATGCCCCTCATGATTTTTTACCTCTATCAGGTCACCCCATAATGCCCTATGTTCCAGGGAATAAAGTACTAGTCTACACAGCCTCTCTTTGTAACTCAGGACCCCATGTCCAGGCATGTTCTGGTAAAGCCTGCTAGTTTTGTGATGCATATTTGCTTCCTAGACCTCTTTTCATGTTTTGTATAGCATGCATTCTAAACACAGCAGCGTTTCACAAACAATTGTAAGAAAACTTCTCACTATCACAATGTGCTGTAGGAGATCAGCATCTATGAATGGGAATAAATAGTCAATATTTTGGACCAAAACCCTCCATCAGGACTTGATAAAGGGTCACGGCTTGAAATGCCAACTGTTTATTCTGAAAAAAGCTGCAGAGAGTCATAAATTTAGCCAGCTCCATCTTGGGTACTAGCCTACAAAGTACCCAGGACATCTTCATGGAGTGGTATCTCAGAAAGGCAGCGCCATTATTAAGGATCTCCAGTACCCAGGACATGCCCTTTTCTCACTGTTACCATTAGGTAGGAGGTACAGAAGCTTGAAGGCACACACTCAGTGATCCAGGAACAGCTTCTTCCCCTCTGCCATCCAATTACTAAATATATTATTTCTGTTTTTCATGATATTTAATTTATTCAATATATTTATACCGTAATTGATTTACTTACTTATTCGTTTTTACTTTTTTTCTTCTACATTATGTATTGCATTGAACTGCTGCTGCTAAGTTAACAAATTTCATGACACATGCTGGTGATAATAAACCTGATACTGATTCATAGCTGCTGCCTGACCTGTTGAGTTCCTCCAGCACTTTGTGTGCATTGCTGTCAAAACAGCAACTTTGCAAACAAGTTCTGCACATAGCAGATGCTCTGTCTGTAAAAACTAAGATTTAGCTCACTGCGCCTGGTTGATTGCTGAATGAGTGTTCAGTACAAGACTATGGGTTGCTTAATTTGGCCTGTTTCGAACAGACAAGCTGACTCTGAGTTGCTTAGTTCAAGGAAGCGTGCAGACCAAATGGATAGTAACATTTAACATATTAAATAACCGATGTGTTTGTAGTTGGAAGCGTTTATGTGCTTAAGGAAGTTAGCTTTACAGCATTAGTTGTGAACTGTGAATATTGAGCTGAAATCTATTTTTCCAACATGCTTTTAGACCATTTGTTTAAAAAGGGTATCTGAGAAAATATTAGACGTGTGAAGTCACTGGAGTGGTAAAAATAAGGTATAAATGTAGAGGGCAGGTCAGGCTTATAAAGAGAGGTTGAAGAACATCAAATGCTGACTAAGGTCCATTCCTTTTGTTTCGATTTCTATGATGGACAATTCATTCATCTGCATGATTGCTATTTCATTAGTTTATAAGAATTGTACCTGTTTCAGAAATCCTTTGTGTTCTAGAAATAGTTTGTAATTTGGAATCATCTTATACATTAGAAATCCTCTGTGAGTTTTAAATGTGTTTCAAGAAAGTTGTTTGGATTTAAATGTTTATTACTGAAAATAAATGAACTGTGTTTAAACTGCTTTGTTAGATGAAAGCATCTTCTCCTTGGTAGCGAGCGGGACCCACCATTCAGATAGAAGGGTACTGGCAGCTGAAACTTACCATGGAGGGTAAACAGTGAAGTAAAGTAGTCTTTGAAGATTGGGTAGTTAGAGTATAATAGTGAAAATACTTATGACTATTTATATCCAATAGTTCAGCAAACCCAATGCCATCATAGTTTAATAAGATTTTTCCTATAACAGAGTGACCAAAACTACACACAATGTTCCAAATGCAGCCTCACCACCATCTCGTTTAGTTGCAACATATGCTGATGCACCTTTCAGTCAGGCTCACAGTTCAAAGTTCAAAGTCAATTTATTCTCAAAGTACGCATACGTCACCATATACTACCTTGAGATTAAATTTCTTACAGGCATTCACAAGGAAACAAATAAAATTACACCAGAATCAATATTAAAGATATCAATAAATTAGAGAGAGTGCAGATTCGATTTACTAGGATGTTACCTGGGTTTCAGCACTTAAGTTACAGAGAAAGGTTGAACAAATTAGGTCTCTATTCATTGGAGTATAGAAGGTTGAGGGGGGATTTGATCGAGGTATTTAAAATTTTGAGAGGGATAGATAGAGTTGACGTGAATAGGCTGTTTCCATTGAGAGTAGGGGAGATTCAAACGAGAGGACATGATTTGAGAGTTAGGGGGCAGAAGTTTAAGGGAAACACAAGGGGGTATTTCTTTACTCAGAGAGTGATAGCTGTGTGGAATGAGCTTCCTGTAGAAGTAGTAGAGGCCAGTTCAGTTGTGTCATTTAAGGTAAAATTGGATAGGTATATGGACAGGAAAGGAGTGGAGGGTTATGGGCTGAGTGCGGGTAGGTGGGACTAGGTGAGATTAAGAGTTCGGCACGGACTAGGAGGGCTGAGATGGCCTGTTTCCGTGCTGTGATTGTTATATGGTTATATGGTTGTATCAATGAATAACTACATACAAACATAGACTAGCAAACAACCAATGTGCAAAATAAGACAAACTGTGCAATTTTTTAAAAAATAACTAAATCAGTAAATAAATAATACTGAAGAAAGAGTTGTAGAGTTGAGTCCACAGGTTGTGGATTCTGCTCAGTGCTTTGGTGAGGGAGTTTATCCACAGTGGTTCAGGAACCTGATAGTGAGAGGATAATAACTGTTCTTCAATCTGGTGGTGTGAGACTTAAAGCTCCTGTATCTCCTTCCCAAACACTGCATCGCCTGGATGGTGGGGGTCCTTGATAATTGATGCTGCTTTCCTGTGGCAGTGCTCCCTGTAAATGTGCTTAATGTTGGGAAGTGCTTTGAGTGAGATGGACTGGGCTATATCCACCACGTTTTTTAAGCTTTTCTGTATCCAGGCATTGCCATGTTAAGCCATGATGCCAGCAGGTAGGGTACTCTCCATTGGGCAATTATAGAAGTTTGTCAGAGCTTTAGATTACATGCTGAATCTAAGGAAGTAGAAGTGCTGTTGTGCCTCCTTTGTAATTTTTGTAATAGGACTTGCAGTATGTGCTCCTTCCAGGACATGGATCCAGTCCAATTTGCCTTCTGCCACATGTTGACAACAGATTATAGCAATCGTGGACGTGTAACCAGGAAGAATATCATTGCCTAAAACACTGAATAGTGTAGCACCTCTTAGCCCCCAGAATCAGGGTCACGTGAAGCCATGGAAGCAGATGGTGGATGGTCATATGATCACCTGGTGCGTATCACAAGTCCTGGCTATGCAACCACTGACACCGGGCAGACAATCTCTGAAGGGTATTGATAATGGCTGGGGTCAGCCGTCTTGTAAAGACTCTGCCCAGAAGAAGGCAATGGCAAACCACTTCAGTAGAACATTTGCCAAGAACAATCATGGGTCATGGATAAAGAAGATGGAAGACCATGATCTGCCACATCAAATGATACGGCACGTAATGATGATGATTAAAGATCGGTGCTTAAGGGTCAGGATGGGTACAGTGGACCAAAGGGCCTGTTCCTTTGCTGTATGAGCCTATGACTCTCTGTTTCCAATTCTCAGTCAGTGAGATAAAAAAACAGAGGTAAAGAATAACTTATTTACAGAGAAAGAAATAAAGATTGGAACATCACATTGCATTAAAGTAAAAATTGAAATACCATGTTTTATCTTGTAAAGCGATGAAATTTTATCACAGAATGATAATACACATATCAAAAATTACTTGTTGCTCATCCAAAATAAGTCAGCTTTTTTGGCAGGAAATATAATTTTTGATATCTTCAACAATTCAGTTACACTTCACTAATCAATGCTTAGCACTTTCAGTGACTTCTGCAAGAATGTTAAGCTTAAAAAAGTTGAAATAAAAACACAAAAAAAAATCGATACGAAATCAGCTTGGTATTAGGACTCGGAGGGTAGTAGATCAGTCCAGACAAAGGGGCTCAGCCTGAAATGTCAACTGCTTAATCTTCTCCATTGATGCTGCCTTGCCCGCTGAGTTCCTCCAGCATTTTGTGTGTGTGTTACTCTGGATTCCAGCATCTGCATTATCTCTAGTGTTATGGTAGTGGAGGGTTGTCTTTCAGAATAGAGGCCTGTGGCCAGTGGTTGGCCAACAGGATTGTTGTCAAACCACTGTTGCCTCTTATCTCTGTTAATGATATGAATGACAATGTAGTTTGCATGGCTAGTATCACATAGAGGGGATCACAGACAAAGCCCTCCCCACTATTGAGTACATCTACAAAGAGGGTTGCCATGAGAGAGCAGCGTCCATCATCAAGGACCCCCACAATTCAGACGCTATTCTCTTTTCACTACTACCAAGATCCCACACCACCAGGTTCAGAAACAGGTACTCCCCTCAACCATCAGGCTCCTGAACCAGCATGGATAACTTCACTCACATCAATACTGAACTAACTCCACAACCCACAGACTCACTTTCAAGGACTGTACTGTATTATTTATTTATCTTTCTTTTTCAGAATGTCGTGAAATTTGTTAACTTAGCAGCAGCAGTACGATGCAATACATGATAATATAGAAAAGTAAATTAAGTAAATCAATTACATTAAGTATATATATGTAGATTAAATAGATTAAAAATAGTGCAAAAACAGAAATAATGAAAGGGAGGTAACGTTCATGGGTTCAAAGTCCATTTAGGAATCAGATGGCAGAGGGGAAGAAGCTGTTCCCAAATCGCTGAGTGTGCAGCTTCAGGCTTCTGTACTGCCTTCCTGATGGTAACAATGAGAAGAGGACATGTCCTGGGTGACAGGGTTCCTTAATAATGGATGCCGCCTTTCTGAGGCACCTTTCCTTGAAGATGTCTTGGGTGCTACAGAGGCTAGTACCCAAGATGGAGCCGACTAATTTTACAACTTTCTGTAGCTTCTTTCGGTCCTGTGCAATCGCCCCCACCCCCACCATACCAGACAGCGATGAAGTCTGTCAAAATGCTCTATAGAGGTTTTCGCAGGTTTTAGTTGACAAACCAAAACTCTTCAAACGTCCAATGAAATACAGAATAGCCACTGTCCTGCCTTCTTTATAGCTGCATTGATATGTTGAGACCAGGTTAAATCCTCAGCAATCTTGACAATCAAGAACTTGAAATTGCTCACTCTCTCCACTTCTGATCCCTGTATGAGGATTGGTTTGTTTTCCCTCATCTTACCCTTCCTGAAGACCACTATCAGCTCTTTCATCTTACTACCAATGTTGTGCTGCTACATCACTCAACTAGCTGGCAGATCTCAATCCTGTAGGCCTCCTCGTCTTCATTTAAGATTTTGCCAACAATCATTTATTTATCAATCTATTTATTTATTCATTTGTTTATTTTTTATTGCACAATTTGTCTTATATTGTACATTGTTTTTTGTCAGTCTTTGTTTATGTGTAGTATTTCACTACTTTCCTGTATAATCCTGTGAATCTCATGGGAGTGCATGGTGACATATATGTACATTGGTAATAAATTTGTTTAGGCTTTGACTTTGATGGGTATATGTAACAAGCTACCAGGGAAATGGTAAAGGTAGGCACAATTACAACATTCAAAATACACTTGGATATGTAATTGTTCAGGAAAGGTGTAGAGAAGGAGTTCTCAACCTGCAGTCCACAGACGCCTAGGTTAATGGTAGGAGTCCATGGCGTAAGAAAGGTTGGGAACCCCTGACGTACAGGAATATGGGCAAAACGAGCTGGCTGGCATCAGCGAGTTGGGACGTTTTTCCATATTGTACAGTGTGCCTGCATGACTATGAACAGAACAATGAGCATAGTGCAGAGCAGTACAGGAACAGGCTGATGCACCATCAATAACTCTCTCTGAGACGTGAAGGCGAGATATCGGCTTTTATTGACTGGAAGAAAGAACAAGCAGTAGTTGACCACCATACTACATCCTGGAGACTGAGGGCTGGGCTCAGGCCTCAATCGCCTTTATACCAGGGTCTGTGGGAGGAGCCACGGTCAGTGGGAGGGGCCACAGGAGCAGTCAGCAGGGGGCGTGTCCAGACAGGTATATGGTATATGTAGTTCACCACACAGGCCTTCTGCCAAACAATTAAATTAAATCTCTTCTGCCTGCAAATGATCCATGTTTCTCCATTTCATGCATATTCGTGTTTCTGGCAAAAGCCTGTTAAACACCACCATCATACCTGCTTTAACCAAAAACCCTGGCAGCCTGTTAAACACCACCATACCTGTTTTCACCAACACCCCTGGTAATCTGTTTCAAACACCCACTACTCTGTGTAAAAGAGATCTTGCCTAACAGATTTCCTTTCAACTTTCTCACCTCATGTTAAAAGTATTCTTGTCCTCTGGAATTTGATTCTAAGACATATGTCAGTGATAATAAACCTGATTCTGCGCTCTCAGACTTTTTTATCTTCCCCTTGACAAGAGAGGGAGGAAGAGAGAATGGCCAGGGTGGCTGGGGTCCGATTGATTTGGCTGCTTTCCTGAGGTGTTTTGAAGTGCAGACAGTCTGGTCTGTGTGATGGATGTTTATACAGAACTGCAAGTTCTTCCTTCTCATTTTTGGCCTTGCTGTGAGGTATTTGTTTTTGTTTTACTTCAGATGATGACGAGTGCCTGAATTCGACGTTAACCTGTGGACAAAATGCAACCTGCAACAACACCTACGGGAGTTTCTACTGTACCTGCGTCAAGGGTTACCAGTCCTCAAATCAGAAGAAGGAATTCATCCCAAATGATGGTACTACGTGCCAGGGTAGGCACAGTTGCAGACACGAGCACACAGCATCTGCTCATGTTCAGATGTGTTGTCTTAAACATTTATGTCTTTACATCTTTGGGCAAACATGGTGGTGTAGCGATTAGTGTAACGTTTTACATCAACAGTGACCCCCAGGTTCGATTTCACCACAGTGTGTAAGAAGTTGCTATATTCTCCCTGTGGCCATAAGGGTTTCGTCCAGGTGCTCCAGTTTCCTCACATGTTCTAAAGACATACGGGTTAGTAGGTTAATAGGTCACATGGGTGTAATTGGGTGGCATGGGTTCATTGGGCTGGAAGGGCCTGTTACTGCGCTGTATCTCAAAATATTCTTTTCTGAGGATCATTACCTCATAGTGGTGTAGAAGCTGGGGAGTGTCGGAGATCCTGAGAGTGACGCCGTCTGGAACTAAGCTTCTGGTAGTGTCACCCATGGAGGTAAGGTCAATGCGGAGTTTTCAGACAATGAGCAATCCAAACAAGACCCCAACAGTGGAGTTGGCGGAAGATGAAGACAGATAGGATAGAATAGAACTTTATTGTCATTGCTCAAGACAACAAAATTGTGGTGCTACTCCAGTTCGTGCAAAGCAGATACTTACAGTGCATGCAATACAGCTTAATTTAAACAAAAGTTCCCATATTTACATGCAACAAGTGATTTTGATGGTCCATAAAACTCGAAGACCATTGGCAAGCCAGGATGTAGCATGATTCAGCTGCACAACAGGCCTCAGGTAGAAGCTGTTTTTCAATCTCACTCTCCTGGCCAAGATGTTTCTGTATCTCCTATCAGATAGCAGGAGATTGAACAGTGTCTGGGATGGTCTTTAATGATGTTACGAGCATACTGTAAGCATTGAGAGATGTAGATTGTCTCCGGGTCCGATAGTTGAATCCCAGTGATGTTGTGAGCCATTCTAATCAGCAGATGGAGTGCTTTGTGATATGTCTTGCTGCAGCTAGAGTACCACACACTCATTCCCTATGTCAGTATGCTCTCAGTCACACATCAATAAAAGATGGTCAGCGATTTTTGGAGCAGGTTAGCCCTCCTTAAGCACCTCAGGTAGGATTGTCACGGAGGAAGGCTGCAGACGTGAAGGGTCCCCAGTCATCTTGCATTCCGTACCATTGGACCCTGACCCCAATCTGTCAAGGATCGTGTGGCGGCTGCCTGTGCATCAGCCTCCCCATGTTAAACAAAGTCACACGCAAGCATTCTCCATTGAGGAAAACTATCAGAGTTTGTGGATCCCACATCAGCCTCCACAGCCATCTGAGTACCTGCCAAAAGACAACACCTCAGGAGAATATTTTACATGTCTTGAGTGATCGCACCACTGCGACTACCTTAAAAAAATAAAGAAGTGATCATTTCTGGAAATTTTAAATGCTGGATTTAAGATTCCTCATCTTAAACAAGATGAGTGCAAATGCACAAAAGTGGAAACCCTGCTGTTTATTCTCCTCCTGAGGTCTCCATCACATTTCACACCATCTGTGGACCATTCCATTCCTTGAAAAATCAAGGAAAAATAACTGCAGATGCAAGAAAGCTGAAACAAAAACAGCAAATATGATGGAAACACACAACAGGTCAGGCAGCATTTTTTTGGGAAGAGAATGAGGGTTGACATCTCAGGTCAATGAACTTCATCCAAATTGAAACATTACCATTCAAGTTCAAGTTTATTGTCGTTCAACAGTACGTGTGTATACCACCAAACAAAACAACATGCCTCCTGACCAAGGTGCACAACATAGTACATATAACTCACACGCAACTCATAAAATAATATTACCACAAAACAAATTAACAAATAATAAGGTGTATACATGATACAAGTTAAAAAGTGAACAGTATAACGCTACTGGCACTTTGTACGTGGTGATTCCGGAATAGTGGCAGAAAGTTCAGTAATTGTACTGTCTGAAGGAAGAAGCTGTTTTCCACTGGAACTGTTCATGTCCTAGTGCTGTGGTACCTCCTGCCTGATGGTAGCGGTCAAAGAGATTGTTGCATAGATGGGGGGGATTCTTGACTGGCCAGGACATGAAGGGATACGGGGAGAAGGTAGGAGACTGGGGCTGAGAGGAAAATTGGATCAGCCATGATGAAATGGTGGAGCAAACTCAACGGCCCAAATAGCCTAATAACGCTCCTTTTTTCTTATAATATACCGTAATTTAATTATAATATAATATATATAATTTAATATATTTAATACTTAATATATATTAAATTAAATAAGTAGAGCAAAAAGGGAGCAAAAGTAAAATAAAAAGAAGTGGTGTAGTGTCCATGGGTTCCTTATGCAGGGACAGTGGGTACATGGGTACAGGCAGAAGAAATATTGTTTCATTTGGCATTGTGCTTGGCACAGAGATTATGGTCTGAAGTGTTCATTCAGATGCTGAACAGGTGTTCGTTCCAAGTTCTACCATAGGTGCGTAGATTCTGTGCCAGTGTCTGAGATTCAAGTATCTAATCTAGGCTGAGGGTGAAGTGAGGGATCACCGCACTGCTGCCTAGTTGAGACGCTAAGATAAGGTCCAGTGCCTTCATTTCAAAGCAGACTAAGGCAGCTCTAGTTGGAGCCTGGATTGTCTCATACCCAGCAATGTTAAAATGCCATTTGCTCTGTTATCGTGATTGGAGGAGAATTGCTTTGGCACGAAGGGAATTCGGCCATGCTCCCTGGGCCTCCTCCCACGCCGCCACTTTTCCTTTCTCCTCTGGTCTCCCCACCCCTTTCCCCCACAACCTTGAGGATGAATCAAACGGTCAAATTTCCTCCTTTGAACAGTTTGATCAAAGAGGGTGCAGGTGACAGATTTCTTTGAAGTCTAGAAATTATTATTTCTTTTTTCATCAGATGTAATAACAGACCTTAAAGATGATGTGGTTGGAATTGCATTCCATTTGGAAAGTCGAAATCCCCGATGATGTTTGAAATCCACTAGATGCAGAAGTAATAAAAGCCTTAGCAATGAGCATGGACACCGTCACCTTGAGCAGAACCCCACTACATTTATCATTGTCTTTTTAATTCACACACAAACACCTTTCTTTTCTTTAAAGCATGTTTTAAGTTTTCATATTATCCAGCTTGCCTTTTAGCCCCTTTGAAATAGTGCAAATCATTTATTCGCCGCACACTTCATATGATACAACATTGTTACAAAGATTGGAAATGCCAGGATTTATTAGGGTAATTGATGTTACAGAATTCAATGCTGTGAAATCTCAAATCCCTACTATCCAGCAAAATGGGGAGACTCTCCGTCTCTTGCATTAGCTTTTCCACCTCTCAGCAGCTTCTCCTTCCCTCACCAGCTCTTCAGTTTTCTCCCGTGTTCTCTCAATCGCATCCCTTCCCTTTTCTTATTTCCCCCTCACCCACTTGGTCCTCTCCTTCCCTCCTATACTTGCTCTCTCTTTCTCACTGTTCCATCTTTTCTTTAATATTTCAAAGCAGACGATCAAATCTTTCAAGGGCTCTACAATTTGTGCTCTCAGTATTATTTACTTAGAGTCATAGAGCACTCCAGCTCAAAAACAGGCCCTTTGGCCCACCCAATCCATGCCAAACTATTGTTATGCCTCATCCCATCGACCTGCACCTGGACCATAGCCTTCCATCCCCGTTTCATCCATGTACTTAATTAAATTTCTCTTGAATGTTGAGATTGAACCCATATACACTATTTGTGCTGACAGCTCATTCCACATTCTGAGTGAAGAAGTTTCCCTCATGTTCCCTTAAATGTTTCACCTTTCACACTTAATCCATGATCGCCAGTTCTAGTTTTAACATTCATTTCGAGAGGACTAGAATATAAAAGCAAAAATGTAATGTTCAGGCATTATAAGACACCTGACTTGGAAAATTGTGAGCAGTTTTGGGCCCCTTATCGAAGAAAGGATGTGTTGACATTGGAGAGGGTTCAAAGGAGGTTCACGAGAATGATTCCAGGATTGAAAGGTTTCTCATAAAAGGAGCATTTGATGGCTCTGAACCTGTACTCATTAGAGTTTAGAAGAATGAGGATTACCTCATTGAGAGTTATCGAATGTTGAAAAGCCTTGATAGAGTGGACGTGGAGAGGTTGTTTCCTACAGTGGGGAGTATAAGACCAGAGGACGCAGCCTCAGAATAGAGTGATGTGCTTTCAGAACATCGATGAAGAGAAAAATCTGTGAAATTTGTTGCCGCCGGCAGCCGTGGAGTCCACCAATGGGTATACTTAAGGCAGAGGTTGACTGGTTCTTGATTAATCAGGGCATTAAAGGACACAGGGAGCAGGCAGGAGTTTGGGGCTGAGAGGGAAATGGATCAGCCATGATGAAATGATGGCGCAGATTCGATGGGCCAAATGGCCTAATTCTGCTCCTGTATTTTAATGTCTAATCTCACTGTAAAAAACCTGCTGCATTTACTCTAATTATACCCTTCATGGTTTTGTATACCTCTATCAAATCTCCCCTCATTCTCAAACATTGCAAGGATTATTCCTTACCTTCTCCTTCACTCTCCACCTCTTCCTCCCTTCTTGTGTGTTCTCTCATTCCCCTGTCTTTCCTCTCCTCCTTTCTCCATTGCCCACTTGGTCTACTTTGCCCATCCTGTATCTGACTCCTTCATTCTCACTGTTCCATCTGTTCTTTAATGTTTCAAAACTGACAGCCAAACCTATTAACTCTCACGTGTGTGAACACGTATCATAAATGCAAGAGGCGCTGTAGATGCTGGAAATTCAGAGTAATGCACATAAATTCTGGAGGAACTCTTCAGTTCAGGCAGCAACCATGGAGAGGAATAAACAGTTGGTGTTTTGGGCCAAGATGCTTCAGCAGGGCAGGGAAGAAGCCAAATAAAAAGTTGTGGGGAGGAGAAAGCGTACAAGCTGGAAGGTGATAGGTGAAGCCAGGTAAAATATGGAGATGGAGGAGGAGATATGAAGTGAGAGGATGGGAGGTGATAATTGGAAAAGGACTGAAGAAGGAGTCTGAAAGGAGAGGAGTGGGGACCATAGGAGAAAGAGAAAGAGGAAGGACACCACAGGGAGCTGATGGGCAGGTGAGGAGAAGAGAAGGGATGAGAGAACAAACAGAATGGGGAATGGAAAAAGTGAGAAGGTGGAATGGGGAGAAATTACTGTAAGTTAGAGAAATCGACGTTCATTTCATCAATACGCATGGTGTCCTTTATCCACTCAGGTTGGATGAGACTAGAAGATCAAGGGTGAAAGGTGAACTATTTAAGAGAAACCTGAGAGGAAACATCTGTTGCAGTTACTTGATTATAATACAAACTAGTAGAAGAATTCAATGGATTAGTTAACATCTGTGAAGGGGAATGGGCAGTCAATATTTTGGATCAAGACTGCATTCGAGATACTGTGAGTAGTTTTTGACCCTGCGTCTCAGGAGGGATATGCTGGCCCAGGAGAGGGCCCATAGTTGGTTCACAAGGATGACCCTGGGATGTAAAGATGGATGATTGTATACACGTTCCCTCTCCTCTATTCAGAACCTTCAAATAGTCCTTCCAGGTGAGGCAACACTTCATCTGTAGATCTGCTCAGGTCTTCTATTGTGTCCGATGCTCCCAATGCAGCCTGCTCTGCATTGGAGAGACCAATTGTAAATTGGGGGATTGCTTCTCTGCACCATCACCACAAGTGGGAATTCCTCATGGCCAAACTTTAATTCCAATTCCGTGGCCTCCTCCAGTGCAATGATGAGGCCACCCTCAGGGCAGAGGAGCAACACTTTAAATTCCATCTTGGAATACCCTCCAACCTGATGGCATGAATATAGATTTCTCCTTCTGGTAACCAGATCCTAACACCCTCCCCCTTCCTTTATTCCTTTATTCCCCATTCCGACATTTTACTTCTTCTCACCCACCTATTACTTCTGGGTCCCCTCTTCCTTCCCTTTCTCCTATGATCCACTCTCCTCTCCTATCAGATTCATTTTTCTCCGGCCCTTGACTTTCCCACCCACCTAGCTTCATCTATCACCTTTCAGCTAGCCTCTTTCCCCTCCCATCCTTTTTTATTCCAGCATCTTCCCCCTTCCTTTCCAGTCCTGAGGAAGGTTCTTGGCCCGAAACACCAACAGGTTAATCATTTCTATAGATGCTGCCTGACCTGCTGAGTTCCTCCTCCATTTTGTGTGTTTTGTTTTGGATGTGTAATGGATATTTTTTATCTCTAGGCCTGTACTTGATGGAGTTCAGAAGGATGAGGAGAATCTCAATGAAGCTGAGTTTTCAGATATTAAAGGAAACTGGATATGGAGAGGATGTTTCTATTATTTATATTATTTATTTATTTAGCAATACAGTGTGGAACAAGCCTTCCCAGTCCAATGAGCCACACCACTCAGCAACCCACCTATCTACCCCTAGCCTAAACACAGGACAATTTACAATGACCAATTAACCTACTAACCAGTACGTCTTTGGACTGTGGGAGGAAATCGGAGCATCTGGACGGAACCCACATGCTCACAGGACAAACATACAAACTTTCTTATAGAGGAGACTGGAATTGACTGTAATGATGTTGTGTTAACCGCTAGACTACCATGGCTCCCAGGTTGTAATTCAGGAATACTGTGAGAAGGGAGGTGGGTAGATAACTGAATGTTAATCCTTTCCATATTTCCATGGCAACCTGAGGATTCAGATTCAGATTTACTTATTTATTTATTACATGTACATTGAAAGATACAATAAAATGTGTCATTTGCATTAATATTAGTAGAGGAGTCTATGATCTGATGGCACAGCCTCAGAATAAAAGGATGTCACTTTAGAATAAAGATGGGGATCTATTTCTTCAGTCGCTGGATGTGTTTTATGATCTTATACTCCAAACCTTTCCTATCCATGTACC
Source organism: Hypanus sabinus (assembly GCF_030144855.1). Taxonomy (NCBI): domain Eukaryota; kingdom Metazoa; phylum Chordata; class Chondrichthyes; order Myliobatiformes; family Dasyatidae; genus Hypanus; species Hypanus sabinus. The sequence goes on from NC_082716.1 coordinate 11,723,687, forward strand.
TTTTCAGGTAGATTTTAAATGTTGTAATTACCTGCTTCAAACACTTCCTCTGACAGTCATTCCATATACTGACACCCTCTGGGTGAAAAAGTGCCCTTCAGGTTATTTCCAAATCTCTTCCCACTCAATTTAAACCCATGCCTCTAGCTCTTGAATCCTTAACCCTGGGAAAAACACAGTGCACATTCATCCTATCTTTGACCCCCAAAATGTTATCCACCTCTATAAGACCCATCATTCTCCTACCAATATCCCCACCTGCCCCATCATGGGCACTAGCATGGAAGACACCTTCAAAAGGCAATGCCTCAAAAGGTAGCATCCATCAATAAGGACCTCCATCACCCAAATTTCATCCGTCATTAGAGGCCCCCCATCACCCAGGACATGCCCTCTTCTTATTTCTACCATCAAGGAGGAGGTACAGGAGCCTGAAGACATAGACTCGACGTTTCAGGATCAGCTTCTTCCCTTCTGCCATCGGATATCTGAATGGGCAATGAACCAATGAACACTTGTTTTACCCCCTTCTTGCATAAATTTATTTTTTTATATGTAATAGTGTGCAAAAGTCTTAGGCACATACTGTATATATAGCAGAGTTGCCTAAGCCTTTTGCACAGTACTGTACTAACTTTATCTATTACATTGTTGTGCTGCTGCAAAAAAAAACAAATTTCATGACATATGTGACTGATGGTAAACCTGATTCTGATATGGGTCTCCATTGTGGATTGACAGTGGGAAAGGGACAGGGAGAGCAGAATCAAGGTTGGGAAAGGGGGAAGGGAGAGGGGAGGGAGTGGGAAACACCAGAGAGACATTCTGTAATGATTAATAAACCAATTGTTTGAAATCAAATGACATCGCCACAGCTTAATTATAAAATTAAACTCTACAGTGCTCTGCAATGACATTGAGTGAAATTAATTTTATTTTCTGTTCCCTTTTTAGAGGTTTTCTGTGCCACCACCCATCTCAATACTGCTTCTCTGCCAGCTGTCCCACACCCCTCCCACAGTGCTCCACCCTCACCATTCACAACCTCCTTTGCTCCCACCAGATTTACAAACTCACTCTCCACTCCATGATGATATATACAGTACTGTGCAAAAGTCTTAGGCACCCTGGCTAGCTATATATATATAGATATATAGATAGGACTTTTGCACAATATTGTATATTTCTTATTGTAATTTATAGTGTTTTTTATTATTATGTATAACAATGTACTACTGCCACAAAACAACAAATTTCATGACATCTGCCAGTGATATTAAACCTGATTCAGATTCTAACTCTACCTCTCTCCTCAACTCAGTTCTTCAAGTCCCAGTGACAGCCTCATAGATCTTCTCCGTACTCTTTAACCTAAATACTGACCAGCTCCTGACGCCTCTCGTTCTGTCACTCTAATAGGTGGGGTTTCCATATAAATGGTTGCACTTGTAGGGCTAAATTGATAAGCAAGTATTGCTCCAATACATTAATTAACCACCGTAAAAATGACAAATTAGTAATAAAAAAAATCCTGGAGAATCATATGGCAAGTAACTGATTTGTTATGGTAATCATTTTCTTACTAAGAAAAGACAGTAAGCCAGCATAATGCTGCTGATGTAGAAGATATGAGTTGATAAATTATAAAATTAAACTCTACAGTGACACTGAGCGAAGTTAATAATTTTATCTTGTGCTCCCTTTCTAGAGATTCCAGAGATTCCCTGCTACTTAACTAAGAAGTGTCTCTCCAGAAGCATTAATAATGCCTTACAGCAGGTAATAATGTGTATTGGGATGCTATGTTGAAGTTGTCTAAGATGCGGGTGAGGTCTAGTTTGGAGCACTGTGTGTCGTTCTTCTCAGCTACTGACAAGAAGGATGCCAATAAGATTGAAAGAGTGCAGAGAAAGTTTACAAGGATGTCGCTAAGACTTGGGGAAGGGTGAATAGTTTAGGACTTTATTCCCTGGAGCACAGCAGAATAAGGAGAGATTTGATACATGTAAACAAAATTCTGAGGTATAGATAAGGTACAGGCAAACAGGCTTTTTCCACTGAGGTTAGGTGAGACCAGAACAAGAAGTTAAGGGTGAAAGGTGATCTATTGATGGGAAACATCTTCACTCAGACAGTGGTGAGAGTGTGGAATGACCTGCAACAGGAAGTGGTAGATGCAGGTTTGACTGCAACATTTAAGAGAAATTTGGATGATATATGAATGGAAGACAATGGAAGCCTATGGTCCAGATGCAGGTCAGTGGGACCAGGCAGAATAATAATTCAGCGTAGACTAGATGGGCCAATGGGGACTGAACTGTATTGAAATATGCTTTTTGATATTGTGTTATTATATATTCTGTATTTTTGCTTGTTTTTTTTTGTTGCTACTTACATGATGTTTTTGTGTGGGTTGGAGAGGGGTTTGACGTTTGATGTTTTCTAAGGGCAGGTTACTTCCAATGTTCTTGTTTCGTGACTGTCGGTGGGGAAGACGAATTTCAGGGAGGGTTGTACACTGCACATATATTTTGACAAATATATGTACTTTGAACTTTGAAAGGGATTCTAGTGCTCCATGACTCTATGACTCGATATGCAACTGGACAAGAAGCTGAGACAAAGAAACAAAAGAGGTTAAACATTATTGGCCCAAACGCCGGGAGGAAGGGCAAAGGTGAACAATAACAGAACACAAAATAAAGTGTTCCAGTTGCTGAGAAAGTACAGTGCAGGACAACAATAATGTACAAAGTCAGAAGTGAACTCTGAGGTTAGGAGTCGATCATATTCAATAGTTTTATAACAACAGTACAGAAGTTGTCCTTGAATCCAATGCACATGCTTTCAAGCCTTTCCTATTCAATAGGTTTCAATTAGGTCACCTCTTATTCTTCTGAATTCTAGTGAAAGCAAACCCAGAGCCATCAAACATTCTTCATATGACAAACCATTCAATCCTGGAATCATTTTCGTGAGCCTCCTTTGAACCCTCTCCAGTATCGGCACATCCTTTCTACGATAAGCAGCCCAAACCTGCTCACGGTAATCCAAGTGAGGCGTCACCAGTGAGTTTATACAGTCTCTATGTTATATCCTTGCTTTTATATTCTAGTCCACTTGACATGAAAGCTAACATTGCACTTGCCTTCCTTACCACAGACTCAACCTACAAATTAACCTTTAGGGAATCCTGCACAAGGACTCCCAAGCCACTTTGTGCATCAGTTTTTTTGTATTTCCTCTCTATTTAGAAAGTAGTCAACCCTTTCATTTCTTCTACTGAAGTGCATGACCATACACTTCCCGTCACTGTACTCCATCTGCCAATTCTTTGCCCATTTTCCTGATCTGTCTAACTTCTTCTGTAGCCTCTCTACTTCTTTGAAACTTCCTGTGCCTCCTCTTGACTTCATATCATATGCAAATTTTGCAATAAAGCCATCAATTCCATCATCCATATCATTGGCATATAACGTAAAAAGAATTGGACCCAACATAGACCCTTGTGGAACACCACTAGTCACTGGCAGCCAACCAGAAAAGACTCCTTTTGTTCCCACTCTTTGCCTCTTGCCGATCAACCACTGCTTAAGCCAAGCTAGAGTCTTTTCTGTAATACTATAGGCTCTTGCTTGTTAAGCAGCCTCATGTGTGGTATCTTGTCAAAGTCTTTCTGAAAATCTCCTTTGCCTATCCGGCTTGTTATTTCTTCAAGGAATTCCAACAGATTTTTCAGGTAAGGTTTCCTTTGAAGAAAGCCTGCTGACTACGGCCTATTTTATGATGTGCCTCCAAGTACCCTGAGCCCTCATCCTCAGCAATTGACTCCAAAATCTTCCCAGCCACTGAGGTCAGACTAACTAGACTATAGTTTCCTTTCTCATGCCTCTCTCCCTTCTTGAAGAGTTGAGTGACATTTGCAATTTTCCGGTCTTCCGCAACCATTTCATAATCTATTGATTCTTGAAAGATCATTACTAACACCTCCACAATCTCTTCGAACACCTCTTTTAGAACCCTGAGGTGTACATCATCAGGTCCAGGTGATTCATTTAAACGGAACCGTGCAGCATTAACAAACCTTCCCACTAGAGTATTAGTCCCCCTGCAGTTCAGGTACAAACCACTTTCACTGAAAGAGAGCCCAATGATCCAAAAATCTTATGCCCTCCCTCCTACACCAGCTCCTTGGCCACGTATTAAGGTGTTTAATCTTCCTAGTTCTGGCCTCACTAGTACGTGGCATGGATAGCAATTCTGAGCTCTCAATCCTGGAGGTCCTGCACTTGAACATAGCACCCAACTCCCTGAACTCCCTACGCAGGACCTTGTCACTCGTCCTACCCATGTCATTGGTACCTACATGGACAATGTATCTGGGTGTACACCCCTCCACTTGAGGACTTGGTCTGAGATGCCCTAGACCCTGGAAGCTGGGAGGCAACATACCATCCAGGAAACTTGTTCTCACCCACAGAACCTCCTGTCCATTCCCCTAACTAACAAATCTCCTATCACCACAGTATGCCTCTTCTTCCCCACTTCCCTTCTGAGTCACAGAGGCAGACTCAGTGCCAGAGACCCAATCACTGACTTTTCTCTGTTGGATCATCCCACTTCCCCACATCCAAAGTGATATACCTATTGTAGAGGGGGATGGCCAGAGGGGTACACTGCATTGGCTCCTTAACCCTTTTGCACTTCCTGACTGTCACCCTGTTTCCTGTGCCCTGAACCTTGGGTGCAACCATCTCTTTATCACCCTGTTGATCTCCCAGATGATCCGGAGTTCATCCAGTTCCAGCTCCAACTCCTTAGTCCAGACTGGTAGAAGCTGCAGCTGGATGCACTTTGTGCAGTTCTAGTCATCAGATTCTTCCCACAGCCCACAAGAGGAGCATTCAACTATCCTGCCTGGCACCCATACTATCCTAACTGAGCAGATATAAAGAAGGGAAAAAGAAAAAAACCTTAACCTTGAGCTTTTCCTTCCTTTGCTTTCTCTGACAGAAGCCTCAAAGAGCTAAAGCCTCACAATCACCACTCTGGCTGTCCACTCAGACAGCAGCCACTGCTCCTTCCCCTGCCTTCCTTTAATCTGCTCTTGCTAGACAATCCCGAAAAGCTGATTGGTCTCAGGTCAAAGCTCTTTCTTGCTGTAGCGACCTGCTGCTGCCTTTTCTACTTGGGCAGTGGACCTGATTGAAATTCACTTCTCCCTTGTGGGCATCGTATCTATGAAAGGATGTGCTGGCACTGGAGAGAGTCTAGAGGGGGTTCATGAGAATGATCCCAGGAGTGAAAGGGTTAATTTTAGAGGAGCATTTGATGGTTCTGAGCCTGTACTCACCGGAATTTAGAAGAAAGAGTGAGCATCTCATTGAAAACTATGAAAGGCCTAGATAGAGTAGATGTGGAGAGGGAAGAGGCTGAAGATAGGTGATGGGAGGAAAGGACGCAGGTCAGCACAAGAGAGAGGGGAACATAGGACATAAAGGTTACTTGATATTGCAAATTTCTATGTTATATCACTGGATGTAAATGACCTAGGCAGAATATGAGATGTTATTCTTTTAGTTTGCATTGGGCCATACCCTAGCAGTGGACAGATCCAAGGATTACAGTTTAGAGAGGGATGTGTAACACACACAACATGGTGGAGGGACTCAGTAGGTCAGGCAGCATCTATGGAGAGTGTTTCAGGCTAAGACCCTTCATCAGGATTGGAAAGGAAGGAGGAAGAAGACAGAAAGGGGGTTGAAGGAAGAGAAGTACATGCTCGCAGGTGATAGGTGAAGCCAGATGAGGGGAAAAGTGTGTGAGGTGGGAAAGAGAACAGTGAGAAGCTGGGAGATGATATGAGGAACAGGTTTAGTACTGAGAGGAGGGTTAACCATGGGATAGAGTGAAGGAGGAGAGACACCAGAGGGAGCATCGATTTCCTCTTCCAGTATATTTTCCTTTTCTCCTCTTCCTTCTTTTTTCTTCTATTTCCCACACTGGTCTCTTCTTCTCATCTGCCTATCAGCTCCCCATTGTGCCACTCATTCTTCCTTTTCTCCATGATCCACTCTCCTCTTCTATCAGATTTCTTCTTCAGCCCTTTACATCTCTTCCTACCACCTTCTAGCTTGTCCTCCTTCCTCTCCCCCATCTTTATATTCTGGCATCTTCCCACTTCCTTTCCAGTCTTAATGAAGGGTCTCAGTCCAAAAGCCGACTGTTTACTCATTTCCATAGATGCTGCCTGACCTGCTGAGTTTCTCCAGCGTTTTGTGTGTGTGTGTCGCAACAGAGAGGGGTGAAGGCAGGTGAGGAAAAGAAAAGGGAGTGGTGGGGTGAGGAAGGAAAAGTTGGACCAGGGACTCATAGAGAGAGTGGTCCCTATGGAAGGTGGAAAGGGGTGAGAAAGGACAAGCAGACCAGGGAGTGATGGAGCAGGTGGTCCCTGTAAAAGGTGGAAAGGGCTAGGGAGGGGAAGATCCCATTGCAACTGATGGAATGATGAAAGATAAAAGGGTGGATGCAGAGGCTACTGGATGGAAGGTGAGGACCAGGGGATCTCTATCTTGGTTCTGTTTCATTTTTATGTTATTTTGTAATCTGCCAGCTTTGATGTGTTTTAACAGCTGAGCAGATTCAGAGAATCACAGACCGCACTGGAAGAAATAGCCAAGAACACCACGAGAGGCCTGACGACAACCGACGTTCTTTTATACACAGAAGTCCTCTTACAATCAACACCATCTCTGAGTATGATCAACGAGACTCTACCCAATACAGCAGCCATTGCCAACATAACCATCAACGTAGGTCATTCCAATGGACAAACATTTTTGGGTGGGGTAGAAATTCCTATTTGAGTACTGGTGCTGTAAAGGCAGTTAATTTTCATACAACAAAATTGAAAATAAGAGAGAAGCACTGTACAGATATTGTTCATGCAAGTCTCTTTTTTTAACTGTGTGTAATGTTGAAACTCTATAAAACCCAGGTTAGATCACACCTAGAGTATTGTGTTCAGTTCTGGTCACCTCATTATAGAAAGGATGTGAAAGCTTTAGAGAGGATACTGAGGAGATTTACCAGGATGCTGCTTGGATTTGAGAGCATTTCTTATGGAGAAAGGTTGAGTAAGCCAGGGCTTTGATCCTGTATTTGAATTTATTTTATTTCTTACATCCAAAGGGAGTAAAAATCTTTATGTTGTGTCTCCATCACAATGTACAAGCAATAAAGAGGGGAAATGTGGGGAGGATATTGTCCAAACATTGAAAATGTATACATTATTGTTTTGTATACATCTATGTACATCAGATACAATGTACAGTCAGATACACAATCAGATCACTGTACAGTCAGATGCACAATCAGATCAATGTACAGTCAGATATGCAATCAGATCAATGTACAGTCTGATATTCAATCAGATCAATGTACAGTCATATATACAATCAGATCAATGTACAGTCAGATATGCAATCAGATCAATGTACGGTCTGATACACAATCAGATCAATGTACGGTCTGATATTCAATCAGATCAATGTACAGTCTGATAGTCAATCAGATCAATGTGTATTGATAAATCTGATGGCCTGGTGAAAGAAGCTGCCCCAGAACCTGTTGGTCCTGGCCTTAATGCTGCAGTACTGTCTGTCAGAGGGTAGCAGCTGACAGGTGCTGATATTTTGTGATAGGGGTGGCTGGAGACCCTGATGTTCCTCTGGGTCCTTTTTCACACACCTGCTGCTGTAAATGTCCCGAATAGAGGAAAGTTCACATTTGCAGATGCGTTGGAGTGAAGGAGGACGAGAAGCAACTTAATAGAGGTGTATAAAATAATAAGGCACAGATAGACTGGATAGCCAGCATCTTTTTTTTCAGGGTGGAAATGACTAATAGGGGAGGGCATAATTTTAAGGCAAGTAGAGAATAGATTGGCGGAGGGTGATGTCAGAGGTTTTTTTGCACACACAGAGAGCGGTGAGTGTGTAGTACAAACAGGGGTGGTGGTAAGGGCAAATTCCTCAGGGACGTTTAAAAATCTCTTAGGTAGGTACATGGATGGATGTTTATGTAGGAGAGAAGGTTTAGATTGATCTTGGAATAAATTAAAAGGTTGGCACAACTTCGTGGCCCTGTACAGTGCTGTACTGTTCTGTGTATTATGTAATGTGCCTTAGATACTTGCAGGGACTTGAATTCATACTGTTGGGTGTCCCATTTCCTTCCCCAGAAATAAGCCTACTGCATGAGATATCCCCAGGTGGCCCCTGACCAAAGCATAAACCAAGCTTGTGCTTAACTGGGTATTTATAGAAAACACACCTGATCCATTTCTCCTGTGTGGTACAAGTGACCTAGCATGACTTTCTAATATTTGGATTCAAATTCAATTAAATTTATCATTATGCTGATGATAATCAATTTTTTCCATGCCTGAAGTTAAATTACAACCATGCCAATGAGAAAATTCAAACAGGTGTGTTCCACATCTGGGACTCTTGAAATGGTGTTACTTTCTCTCTGTCAATCTCCTTTTAGTACATGGAGAGGATATTTCTTATAGTGGGGGAGTCTAGGGTCAGAGGGCACCATGTTAAAATAGAAGGACATCCCTTTAAAACAGAGATGAGGAGAGATCTCTTTAGCTAGGGGGTGGTGAATCTGTGGAATTCATCGCTATGGATGTCTATGGAGGCCAAGTCATTGGGAATATTTAAAGTAGAGGTTGGTATGTGGAAGAATACAGGAGAATGGCTTAAGAAGGATAATGAATCAGCCGTGATGGAATGATGGAGCAGACTTGATGGGCCGAGTGGTCTATTTCCACTCCAATGGTTTATGGTCTTATGGAATTAGAGTGACGCTGATCTGAGCTCATTCATCACTGGGACAATGTGGACATAAGACATAGAGTTCCATAAGGGATGTAAAGTAACCTAAATCCTCATCCTGCACCTCCCGAACATTAAATTAACACCCCCACCAATTTCCAGTAGGCCTTATAGCTCCTTGATTTGCTCTCCTTTTGACCTCATAATTTTCTCTTCCAGAGCCTCTAACCCACTCATCCCAATCCATCCCCTCCTCTGTCTCCCACAGCCTAAAGAAAGCAGTGTAACGGTCTCAGCAGGTCAGTCAGCATCTGTGGAGGAAAGTGGACAGTTAACATTTCAGCTTGAGACCCCACATCTGTGGAGGAAAGTGGACAGTTAACATTTCAGCTTGATCTAAATTGCAGCGTGTGCCACCTCACGTCTCCAAAAGAATACAAAATGTCTCTGAAAAATACCGACAAACTGCCAGATTGATCTCCTTCCACCTGTGGCCGCAGTCTCCATAGGTACAGCTCCCAACCTCCAGTACCCTACCACACTGAGGGGCCCGAATTTCAATGCAGATTGACACCAAACCTAAAAAGTGTTTCATTGTCCCTTTGTTGCCCCATTGTTGTTACTACAGAGTTCTTAATCAAAGTCAAGTGCATACATGCACAGGCACAATGAAAAACTTACTTGCCAAAGTATCACAGCCACAGAATCAGAATCACGTTTAATATCATCGGCATATGTCATGAAATTGTTAACTTTGCAACAGTAGGTCGATGCAATACATAGTAAAAGAGAGGAAAAACTGCAAATTACAGTAAGTAATTTAAATACATGAATAAGTAGAGGAGAAAAAAGAAGCAAAAATGTAGTCATCTAGCATCCATGGGTTCATTGTCCTTTCAGAAATCAGACAGCAAAGGGAAAGAAGTTGTTCCTGAATTACTGACTGTGTGTCTTCAGACTTCTGTACCTCCTTCCTGATGATAACAATAAGAAGCATTTCCTGGGTGATGGGGGTCCTTAATGATGGGCGCTGCTTTTTTGAGGCATCCTCCTTAAAGATATCTTGGATACTTCTGAGGCTAGTATCATGATGGAGCGATCTAATTTGACAATTCTCTGCAGCCTACTTCGATCCTGTGCGGTAGCCCCTGCAACACCGCCCCCATACCAGACAGTGACGCAGCCAGTTAGAACGCTCTCCACAGTACAGGTGCACAATACTCTCAGGAAAAAAAAGAGCATGCACAAAATACTGGAGGAACTCGGCAGGTCAGGCAGCAGCTAAGGAGAGGAATAGACAGTTGACATTTTAGGCTGAGACCCTTATCAAGCCCGTCTCACTTCATCCACCCTCCTTCACCTACACACCTTCTCCCTCACCCAACTTCACCTGTCACATGCCAGCTTATACTCCTCCCCCCACCCCACCTTCTTATTCTGGATTCTTCCCCCCTCCTTACCAGTGCTGACGCTCAATGCAGGAAGTCGAGAGAGTGACTGTTTTTGAGTCTGGTGGACCTGGTGTGGATGCTATGTAGCCGCCTCCTTGAAGGGAGTGGGACAGACAGCAGGGTGGGTGGGATTCTTCATGGTGTTACTGGTCATTTCCAACACCTTTCTGTATATATGTCCTTGATGGCAGGTAGGCTGGTGCCAGTGATGCTTTGGGAAGTTTTGACTGCCTGTTATATGACCGGTGATGCAAAATGTTAGGGTGCCTCTAGTGCTCATCTACAGAAGGACATGAGTATTGACAGTCGGTGTACTTTCAACAGATTGTCAGCGGAGGTTTGCCCAAGTATTCAGTGAAATGACGCCTTATGTTAAAATCCTAACCAACTTTTGCCCGCACATGCACTCTAGGCCATTGTGAAAACCGTGAACAATCTTGTAAAACCAAGTGAGATGATGGCGTGGAACAAGATCCTTGTAGAGGACAGGAGAAAAAGTGCCACCAAGTTGATGCATACCGTGGAAATGTCGGCAGTCAGTGTCTCACAGCACCTGAGGGGCACAGCAGAGATGGAGATTAAGGAAAGTGACATCAGTAAGTAACGTGTCCCATACTGTTGATGTTTAGTCTGTGAGATTGTATTATAAACCTGTCACTGCAGCTCTGTTCAAGTTTGAGTAGAGTAGTACTGCTGCCTTTGCAGTAGTTAACCTTCAAAGATGCTTCAAGTTGGCTGCTGAATACTGTATTTTGCGGACAATATTTTTCATGCTGACAGACTCAGCATCTTGAAGCGATGGTGGGCTTTGATCCGACACAGCAATTTCTTTTTGTAACAAGCACGAAAAGAATTCATTTATTCAGCATGTTTTAGCATTTTAAGATGTTCCTGAACCATTTATTGACAGTGAGGTACTGTTACAGGGAAGGACGTGAGAGAAATGACAGCCTGTTGATGAGTTGTATTGACCTAATAACCTGGAGTGGTACATTGGTGTAGCAGCTAGTGCTATCACTTCACAACACCAACAATCACAGATCAGGGTACGATTCACACTGCTGTCTGGAAGGAGTTTGTGTGTTCTCCCCAAGACCGTGCGAGTTTCCTCTGAGTGCTGTGGTTTCCTCCCACATTCTATAGACATACGAGTTAGGGTTAGTGAGTTGTGGGCATGCTATGTTGGCACTGGAAGCACTGAGCTGCCACGACCGCAATTCTCGGACACAAAACAACGTATTTCACTCTATGTCTCGTATGTTCGACTCGTAATGCCAATCTTTAATCTTTTCAATTTAGAATAAGTTTGATTTTTACTCTGACATCGGTTGAGGAATAGATGGTACAGATTCATTTATTTACCACACGGACATCCAAACATCTTGCTTTATGGCTACCTGTGAGCAAACAAATTCAAGGTGTATAATTTATACATTTCTTGATAATAAACATACTTGAATCTCGAATCTTGAAACACACAGTGAAATGCATTGTTTGCATTGGCAACCAACATAACCCAAGGGTGCACTGGGGCACCTCCCAGCAAGCAATTACATCTGAGCTACCACCTCAACAAGACCGCAGTTCAGTGCCGCCTTGACTGGAGCAGAACCTTTACTTTAAACAGAGGGTATTAGTCATTGCTGCCCTAGGAAAAATGCATTGTCTGTCCACTCTGTTAATCCCTAAGCGTTGCCACACATTCTGGCACCAACATAGCAAGCCCCCCATGTTCACAGAACAACAGCAATAAAATCCCAACAGCAAAACAAGCCCCATTCCTCCCTCCCACCCATATACACACAGAATCCTCCAACCCCAGGACAGGCTGTCTCTGGGCCACTAGCCTCTCATGAGTCTGTGGACTCGCAGATATTGGGCCTTTGACTTCTGATGCACCATCAATAACTCACTCTGAGACGTAAGGCGAGATATCGGCTTTTATTGACTGGAAGAAGGAACCAGGAGTGAGTGACCATCATACTACGTCCTGGAGACTGAGAGGCCGAGCATAGGCCTCAGATCGCCTTTATACCGGGGTCTGTGGGAGGAGCCACAGGAGCAGTCCGCAGGGGGCGTGTCCAGACAGGCGCACGTAGTTCACCACAACTTCCCTCGTGGACTTGTAGAAGGAACCCAGAACACCCACAGGAAACACACGTGGAGAACATGGAAACTCCTCAAATGCAGCAGTAGGGGTTGAATCCTGGTCAGTGATCCCTGGTGCTCTAAAGCAAGTCTAGCCAGTCCAGTCTTTCCTCATAAATACCATACTCATTCCATGTTCCAGTCTAATTACCAGGTCTCCATTCCCCCCCTTCAACTGTCTGAACCCAAGCTCTGAAACTTGGACTAAATCATTGAAGTACGTATATGTCATCATATACTACCTCGAGATTTTTTTTTGCCAGCATCTTCAGGAAAATAAAAGATATAGAAGAGAATTTATTAAAACTGTAAATAATAAAGACTAACAGACAACCATTGCGCAAAAGAAGACGAATAGTGCAAATAATAAAAATATAAATAAATAAATACAGTAAACAAATAATAAAATAACAAAAACATAAATAAATAAATGCAGTAAACAAATGATAAAATAATAAAAATAATTAAAATTAAATAAATAAATAAGTACCGTCAAAGAGTCCTTGAAATTGAACCCATAGGTTGTGTGGTTGGTTCAGTGTTGAGGTGAGTGAAATTATCCACGCTGGTTCATGGATCTGATGTTTAAAGGGTTATTCCTGAATCTGGTGTTGTGGGATCTGAGGCTTCTTTACCTCCTGCCTGATGGTATTAGCATGAATTGAGAAGGGCCTGAGTGGTGGTCCTTGATGATGGATGCTGCTTTCTTGTGGCAGTGCTTCTTGGAGATGTGTTCAGTTCTGTGGAGGGCTTAGCTTGTAAGGGGCTGGTCTGTACCCACCACTCTATTGAATTTTCGATTCCTGGACATAGATGTCCTGTGTCAATAGACTCGATTTTCCTAAACCCCTCGCTTTCACCAAACTCTGCACTTGTGTAGTTCCCACCAAATTTTGACTGATAATGATTACTGCAAAGCACCTCAGGACATTTTAGTTTATAAAATGATTTTAATAGGAGTATTTTCAAGGGAGATTCCAAGGGGAATAAAGTGTTATTTATACACAGTCAAATGGAAATGCTTTTGTGTAGTTGGAGGCTTAGATACATTAAGAAGCAAATACTTGGCTCATGGTTTGAATCAATTAATGAAATGGATCATGTAATCGCCAAGCACTGCAAACTAGCTCTAAGCAAAGAGCTAATAACTGAAGTCAGATGCCAAAGCAAACAGTCAGAGGAAACAGAGTATAAGTCAAGCAACACCCTGGACCTAGAAATACAAGAGATGATGGAAATCCAGATCAGCGCACACAAAATGCTGGAGCAACTCAGCAGGTCAGGCAGCATCTACGGAGTTAAACAGTTAACATTTTGCGATGAGCCCCTTCTTCAGAGCTGGAAAGGAAGGGAAAAGAAACAAATTCCTTTTTTCTTCAGCTTTTTACCTCTTCCACATATCCTCTTCTAGCTTTTTATTTCATTTCCCCCTCCGCTTCCCACCCACCCACTTTCACCCATACCTGGTCTCATTTGTCATCTTCTACCAATCTCTCACTACTTCCCCTCCCCCCCTTCTTCTGACTTTTCCCCTTTCCTCTCCAGTCCCGATGAAGGGACTCCTCCTCTGAACCCTCTCCAATGCCAGCATTCCTTTCTTAATGATGTTATCCACATGAAGGGTCTTGACCCAACAAGCCAATTGTCCGTTTCCTTCCACAGATGCTTCTATAGATAGAGATTAGTTTATTGTCACATATGTATTGAAATATCGAAAACACTCAGTGAAAAGCATCATTTGTGAGAATTGTGCTGGGGGCAGTCCACGTGCTCCTCGGTGCTAACATGGCATGCCCACAACTTACTAACCCTAACTTGTATGTCTTTGGAATGTGGGAGGAAACCAGAGAAGTTGGAGGAAACCACGTGGTCATGGGGATAATGTACAAAGTCCTTATAGACAGCAGTGGAAATCAAACCCCAATCGATGATTGATGTTAAAGGTTTGTGCTAACTGCTACACTACCATGCCACTCAAAGCTGACATGCTCCTTGATGCTGATGCATTTTGACCCACTGCAGTCCTCAGCATTTTCTGTGTTGGATTGGTTGAAATTAAATTCTCACTTTCCCTACCTTGGCAACATTTTCTCCTCAACAACAGACACCTACTCAGACATGAACCACTGCCTGAGTCGTGCTAGCGGAGCCTATTCAACGTTAAGGAAAAGAGTTTTTGAAGGCCAGAAGACCATATGGTGCAGAATTAGGCCATTTGACCCATTGAGTTTGCTCTGCCATTCTACTAGCTTAACTTCATACTTAATCTTTTCTTTCTCAACCCCATTCTTTTGCTTTTCACCATGATTTTTGGCACCCTCACTAATCAAGAATCGATCGACCTCCTCTTTAAATATACCCAATCACTCGGCCACCACAGCTATCTGCAGCTATGAATTCCACAGGCTCACCACTGTGACTGTGACCCACAGGTCCAAAAACAACTTTCGGTTTATAATGCAGATGGCATTCCTACATTACTGAATTTACCCTGAAGTTTGCGAGGGAGAAGATAACATCAGATGTATTAATTTTACAGTGGAGTAAAGTGAATTATAGAGGCATGAGAGAGGAGCTGGAGATGATTGGAAGGGTTCACTAACAGGGATGTCAGCAAACTAACATTGGCTGGAGTTTCTGAAGGCAATTCAAAGGCACAGGATAGATACATCCCAAAGTTGAATAACTATTCTAAAGGGAAGATGAGGCAACTGTTGGTGACAAGGGCAAGGGAAGTAAAAGAAAGCATTAAAGCAAAACAGAGGGCATATAATTCAGCAAAAATTAGTGGAAAGTTAGAGGACTGGGAAGCTCTTTAAACCCACCCGGAGGCATCTGAAAAAAAAAGCCTAAGGAGAGAAAAGATTAAATATGAAGCTAGCCAAAAATATCAAAACAAATAACAGAAGTCTTTTCAAAGAAATAAAGATCAAAAGACAAGCAACAGTGGATGTTGGACTTCTAGAAAATGATTCTGGAGTGGTAGGAATGAGGATTATAAAATGCCAGACAAACTTAATAAGTATTTTATGTCAGTCTCCACTGTGGATGACACCAGCAGACTATCCAAAATCCAGAAAGGGCAAAGGTGAATGTAATTGCTATTCCTAAGGAGAAGATGCTTGGGAAGCTGAAAGGTCTGGAGGTAGATAAATTACCTGGACTAGATTAACTAGACCCCAGGATTTTGAAAGGGGTAGCTGAAGAGATTGTAGAGGCATTAGTAATGATCGTTCAAGAATCAATAGATTCCGTAATAGCTCCGGTGAACTAGAACATTGAAAAAGGCCCTCAACTCTTTAAGAAGAGAGAGAGGCAGAAGAAAGGAAATCAGAGACCACTTAACCTGACTTCTGTGGTTGGGGAGATGTTGGAATCTTTTATTAAGGATGAGATTTCGGGGTTCTTGGAAGCACATGATAAAGTAGGCCAAAGTCAGCATGGTTTCCTTAAGAGGAACTCTTGCCTAACAAATCTCTTGGAATTCTTTGAGGAAATAGTGGGCAGGATAGACAAAGGAGAGTCAGTGGACGTTATTTACTTGAATTTTCAGAAGGCCTCTGAAAGGTGCCAAAATAAGAGCTCATGGTATTACACGAAAGATACAAACATGGAAAGATGATTTTCTGATTAGCAGGAGACAGAGTCAGAATCAGTGGGTCCATTCTGGTTGGCTGCCAGTGACAATAGTGCCAATACTAGGATGGGTTCTTTTCACGTTATATGTCGACTAATTGGAGAATTGATGGCTTTGTAGCCATGTTTGCAGAGGATACAAAGATGGGTGGACGGGCAGGGAGTCTGAAGAAGGACCTGGATAGATTAGGAGAATGGGCAAAGAAGTGGAACAGATGGAGTATAGTGATGTGCATGATCAAGCACTTTGGTAGAAGGAATAAAGACATAGATTCGTTTCTAAACAGGGAGATAGTTCAAATATCAGAAGTGCAAAGGGACTTGGGAGTACTCATACATGATTCTCTAAAGATTGAATTGCAGGTTGACTTGGTGGTACAGAAGACAAATACAATGTTTGCATTCATTTTGAAAGGACTTAAATATAAGAGCAAGGATATGATGATGCGGAGGCTTTATAAGGCATTGGTCAGACTCCATTTTGAGCAGTTTTGGGCCCCTTATCAATGAAAAGATATTCTGGCATTGGAGACAGTCCAGAGGAGGTTCATGAGAATGATTCTCGGAATGAAAGGGTTACCATTTGAGTAGCGTTTGATGGCTCTGGGCCTGTACTCACTGGAGGTTAGAAGAATGAGGGGTATCTCATTGAATCATATTGAATATCGAAAAGCCTAGACAAAGTGGATATGGAGAGGATGTTTCCTTTAGTAGGTGAGTCTAGGACCAGAGGGCACAGCCTCAGAATAAAGTCATGTCCATTTAGAAGAGAGATGAGAAAGAATTTATTTAGCCAGAGGACTGGGAATTGTGGAATTCATTGCCACAGATGACTATGGAGGCCAAGTCATTGGGTGTACTTAAAGCCGATGTCACTAGGTTCTTGGTTAGTCAGGGTGTCAAATGTTATGGGGGGGGGGAGGCAGGACAGTGAGGTTGAGTGGGACAATAAGTCAGTTATGAAGGAATGGTGGAACAGGATCGATGGGCTGAGTGGCCTTATTCTGCTCCTATGCTTTATGGTCTATGAATGGAGTTAAATCATGAACCACCTACAATAGGCACCTGAAAGCCCTGGAACAATACCACCGAAGTTCCTTACAAAAGATTTTGAGAAACGGCTGGAAGCTCAGATGCACTAACACCAGCGTACTGGAGGAGAACAGCATGATAAAGCAACAGCAACTCCGATGGATAGATCATGTCATCTGGATGTTTCTCCAAACAAATCCTTTACTCCTAGGTGAAGGAAGGTCAGTGAGCCCCTGGTGGGCAAAAGAAATGCTTCAAAGATAACATCAAAATCAGCCTGAAGAAATTGAACACTACACCTAAAAACTGGGCAGACATGGCGCTCAATAAAATCACCTGCAGGAAATCTGTTCAAGAGGGAACTAGGCTACATGATAGTGACCTCCAATGTGCCACAGAGAACAAACGACAACTGTGAACGGAGAGACAGAACAACCAAAAGACCCAACCGCTAACAACAACCACCACTTACTTTTGCCCACACTGCAGCTGAATATATGGATCCCACATCGGCTGAGGACCCACCAACAGCCAGTCTTTTAGGAGAACATCATACTTGACTCAGCTTTGATATCATTAGAGCATAAATGGAGGCTCCAGCAGTAGGAATTTTAGGATGAGAGATCATGGGTTAAAGGTGAAAGATGAAATGTTTAAGGGGCACATGAGTGGGAACTTCTTCAGAGGGTCATGAGATTGTGGAATGAGCTGCCTGTGGAAGGGGTAGATACAAGCTTGATTTCACCATTAAGAGAAATATGGATAAGTACATGTTTGGGAGGGGGGTATGGAGGGTGATGGTCTGGGTGCAGGTTAATGGGAATAGGCAGAATAATAGTTTAGGATGGACTTAATGGACCAAAGGACCTGTTTCTGTATTGTATTATTCTATGGCTCAATGATGAGGGAGAGACATTATTCCACAGACCACCTTGAGATGTTAAATGCTGAACTGTCAGGAAATGCAGAAACATGCACAACTTCCATCAGCTTCTGCTAGAGTTGGCTAAAAAATATATTTTTCTTTAAATTCAGCATTGTTTCCTTCATGCAGCCTGTGAATATTTACCGGTGCTGTTATATTTTTGCTGATGGGTGTACGATATATGTTTATATTTAGAAGAGTCTGAGCAGGCAGAGTTACTGATTCATGACTTATTAATAACATGTTTCCCTGTTTCCACAGCTCTCAAAATGTACACTTTTGATCTAAATCAAGATGAGCAACCTCCAACTCAAGCAAATTTGGAAGATAATCATATAAGTATTTCTGGACGAAAGGATGACGGGGCCAGCTCTAACGGTAAGCAAACTCCAGGCGATGGATCAAGTATGATTCCATGTCTTGTTTGTCAGTAATACTCACGGAAGATGTTTCTGTGTGTCTTTAGGGACTGTGGCAGTCATTTTCCTGCAGTTTAATAGTATTGGCTTGCTGCTGGAAGCCGCTAATAGCTCCCAGGAGTCGGAAGTCAATGGGACGGTGCCACAGAAGGAATATACCATGAACTCACCCATCATTGCAGCAGCTGTCAAAGCCAATCCTCCGACACTGTACCTTATGAACCATATAACATTTACACTGAAGCATTTGAAGGTCAGTATCTGTATCTCTAATGGGGACAAAGAGAACTGCTCTATCCAGAGTTGAAAGGTTGCAAGCAGGGATTTACTAAGACAGATCTGGAAAGACCATAGGACCATAAAACATAAGACTATTATAACCATCAGGTTCATCCAGCTTCAGTAATTTATGGGGAGACAGCCTCCAGCCCAGTCAAACTGGAGAAATCTCATTTGGGTGGATGCTACACGGTGTTCCCCCATTACAAATCAGTACCCCAAAATAACAAACAGTACACAATATGCAAACAACTGAGCTTTATAATTCTTAATCTGACTATAGGGTTAGTAAAGAAAACAAAAAGAAAAAGGGCCCATTTTAATGAAATAGCCTAATGCGCATGTTGGAGCTCACGTTTTTCTCTTCCGTTCGTTCTCCATCGATTTCCCTCAGCCATCATCTCCCAACCTCATTCCAAGACCATTCAGTCGTGCAGTCGACGACTTCCCCCTTCTGGCATCTTCCGTCTCCATCATCTCTCGAACCAAAAGCCCGTGAATCCCTTCTCTCCAACACACAAGAAAGAAACAACACACCTCTCATTGGATGGCGCACATTCCAAAGCCCCCTTTATCACTGGTCATAACTCAGACACTGCTGCTACAGATACACCATTACACTAGCAGTGAAACCTTACAGAGCGTTACACCATAATACAACAAGACTTAAGACCATCAAACATAGGACCATCAAACAGGGATGGGCCATTCAGCCCATCGAGTCTACTCTGCCATTCCATCATCGTTCATTTATTATCCCTCTCGACCCCATTCTCCTTCTTCTCCCTGGAATCTTTTGACGCCATTACTAATCAATAATCTATCAACCTCCATTTTATATATACCCAATGACTTGGCCTCCACAGCCATCTCTGACAATGAATTCCATAGATTCACCACCCTTGAGTTAAATAAATTCCTCCTCATCTCTGTTTTAAATAGGCGTCCATCCAGTATGAGTCTGGGTCCTCTGGTCCAAGACTCTCCCATGATAGGAAATATCTGCTCCATGTCCATTGTGTCTAAGCCTTTCGATGTTCAATAGATTTCAATGAGATCCCCTCTCATTTTTTCAATGACTGCAGGCCCAGAGCCATCAAAGTCTCCTCATACTCCCCAGAGTTGAAAGGTTGGAAATGAGGCTTTACTAAGAGTAATCTAGCAATACCATAAAACCATGAAACTTTGGAGTAGAATTAGATTATTTGACCCATGGAGTCTACTCCACCATTCGACCATGACTGATTTACACTCAGAGGCCACTTTATTAGGTAACTCCTGTATCTAATGAACTAGCAACTGAGTGTACATTCAAGGTCTTCTGCTACTGTAGCCCATCCATTCAAGGTTCAACATTCAGAGATACTCTTCTGCACGCCACTGTTGTAACGTGGCTTTATTTGAGCTCCTGACCCCTTCACATCAGCTTGAGCCAATCTGCCCAGTCTCCTCTGATCTCACTCATTAACACAGGACTGCTGTTCACAGGATTTTTTTTTCCACACCATTCTCTGTAAACTCTAGAGACTGTTGTGTGTGAAAGTCTCTGATCAGCAGTTTCTGAGATACTCAAACCACCCTGCTGGGCACCAACAATCATTCCATGGTCAAAGTCGCTTAGATCACATTTCTTCCCCATTCTGATGTTTAGTCTGAACGTTGCTTTGGTCTGTTTGGTCTGTGTGCTTTTATGCATTGAGTTGCTGCCACATGATTGGCTGATTTGCATTAACAAGCGGGTGTAGAGGTGTATCTAATAATGTGGTCACTGAGTGTACATGCAAATAAAGCCAACCTTTGATCCAGGGTGGACCAGATAAGTTTAGTCATTCTGAGATAGAAAGGAGATGAGCCAGCCCGTTCTGATCACCACAAGAACATATTTACATCCCACCTCTTTATCCCAGCACCCAGTTTCACCACCCTCCTTAATCATTACTTTACATGAGTTATTGAACACAAAGTAAATGAATAATTTAACTAATAAATATTTGATAGACAAGGAAACCGACTTGATAAATGTGCTTGCTTTGGTTTGATTATGGAATTTTTAATCACTAAAAGTAATTTATTTGTTAAGTGACAGACAGGAATCAAGGCTTTTAATCAGGTGGTAATTTTCATGTCAGTGATTAATAGATTTGACCATCTTGTACTGCTGGAGCTGTGGCTGGGGAGGGGGACCAGGCCTGCTTCGTAGACTTGCCATTGGTGATGCCCGCCACGGAATTGCCTTCCAGGTTGTGGAGACCCAAATGAATTGACCCTCCCCAGCTGAGAGATGTCCTGCAAGGTGGACTGGCTTCTGAGCAGATGTATCTTGAGCCTCTGCAACACCCTGTTGGCCATTCACACCTTGCCATCTGTCAAGACAATTTTTTCCAACGTCTCTTATAGAAACGTGTATCAACTCCTCAAATATATCTAATAATTAAAATAAAATTGAACTTAACAAATTAAATTAAAGCAAATAATTAAAAGCATTAAAAATAAAATACTTGTGCTCACTGACTCCCTTGGAGATGGCCAACACCTTAGGACGAGTGGGCAATGTAGATGGAAAGAATTCACACTGAGTCTAAGTCCAACCCTTTGTCTTTATTATAAATTGATTTCAACAGGTTTGGGAATTGCTTTGTTGAGCACCTTTGCTCTGTCTGCTGCAAAATGCAGGATCTTCCAATGGCTAGCCATTTCAATTTGACTTCCCATTCCCATTCTGACATATCGGCCCATGGCCTTCTCTGCTGCCACGAAGAGGCCGCACTCAGTTTGGAGGAGCAACGCGTCATATTCATACTATTGGGTTGGAGGAAGCTGATGGCATGAACATTGACTTCTCTGCAGAGACAATTTACAAGATTCTGCCAGGATACGTGGTCCTGAGATATAGGGAGAGGTTATGCAGGTTAGGACTTCATTACCTGGAACACAGACAATTGAGGAGTGATTTTATATAGGTATGTGAGTGGCACAGATAGGATGAATGTGCACAGTCTTTCTCACAGGAAAGAGAAACTAAAACTGAGAAAGCAGAAGTTTAAGGTGAGAGGAAAAAGATTTATAAGGGACTGGAGAGGAAACTTCTTTGCTCAGAGGGTAGTGCATGTGAGGACTAAGCCGTCTGTGGCAAGTGCTTGAGGCAGGTACAATAATAATATTTAAAAGATATTTGGTTAAGTAAATAGATAAGAAGGGTTTGGAGCAGGGGTTCCCAACCTTTTTTATGTTGTTGATCCCTACCATTAAACAAGGTGTCTGTGGACCTCAGATGGGATCCCTTGGGGCAAGTGGGCAAAATGGGATGAGCTTGGTAGTACCATATTGGGTAGAAAAGACTGTTTGTGTGCTGCATTAGTCTATGACTTTATTACACAGAGTTCAGGTTAAAGCAATATAGTGTCTTGTTCACAGAAGATGGGACACTTACCAGCGTTCTTACAAAGAGCTAAGTAACTTGGTGCCTTTTCATTCTGTCTCAACCTTAGCCTGTGAAGGGGCACAAATCTGTCTGTGTGTTTTGGAATTACTCCACTTCCAGTATGGAGGGGGAGTGGGACACCGGAGGGTGCAACAGCCTCCATTTCAATGCCACACATACCACCTGCCGATGTAATCACCTGACCAGCTTTGCAGTCCTGATGTCATCTTCACCCATTGTGGTAAGTTGAGGCTTACGTTGGTCTTAGAAGCTCTACGAGTATTAATGATTAAAGCACACATGTTGCTGTTCTAGGGGAAGGAATCTCTGAGTTTCTTACCTATTCCCCAGTTCTTTCCCCACATTGCTGTAATTTAGACCTTCTCACACGTGCATGCAAGCACTAGCTTACTAGGGCTCAGCCTCCTCAGGAGTGTAGTGGTCAGCGCAATCACATTACAGTGCCAGCGATCACTGATCAGAGTTCAATTCTTGCCGCTGTTTCCTCCCACAGTCCAAAGACGCACAGCTAGGGTTGGCGAGCTGTGGGCATGCTATGCTGATGCCAGAAACATGGTGACACTTGTGGGCTGCCTCCACTAGCAAATCCTTGCTGATTTGATTAGATGTAAATAATGCATTTCCTTGTGTTTCAATGTGACAAATAAAGCTAATCTTTAATCTTTAATAAATTCTTCAATTCATCTCTAGACCTTATGTATTTATGACCAACAATCACGAACCCGTGTAGAATCAGAATCAGGTTTATTATCACTGAAATATGCCATGAAATTTGTTGTGTTGCAGTAGCAGTACAGCAGCAAGACATAAAAATTGATCATTTTCAAAAATAAATTGTGCAAAAGATGGAGTGTTCAGAGACCATTCAGAAATATGATGATTATGGAATAAATTGCTGAATTGTTTCATTATTGTTACATAGAAACATAGAAAATAGGTGCAGGAGTCGGCCATTCGGCCCTTCAAGCCTGCACTGCCATTCAGTATGATCATGACTGATCATCCAGCTCAGAACCCTGTACCTGCTTTCTCTCCATACCCCCTGATCCCTTTAGCCACAAGGGCCATATCTAACTTCCTCCTAAGTATAGCCAATGAACTGGCCACAACTGTTTCCTGTGGCAGAGAATTCCACAGATTCACCACTTTCTGTGTGAAGAAGTTTTTCCTCATCTCAGTCCTAAAAGGCTTCCCCTTAATCCTTAAACTGTGACCCCTCATTCTGGACTTCCCCAACATCGGAAGCAATCTTCCTGCATCTAGCCTGTCCAATCCCTTTAGAATTGTATACGTTTCAATAAGATCCCCCCTCAATCTTCTAAATTCCATGAGTATAAGCCTAGTCGATCCGGTCTTTCTTCATATGAAAGTCCTGCCATCTCAGGAATCAATCTGGTGAACCTTCTCTGTACTCCCTCTATGGCAAGAATGTCTTTCCTCAGATTAGGGGTCCAAAACTGCACACAATATTCTAGGTGTGGTCTCTCCAAGTCCTTGTATAACTGCAGTAGAACCTCCCTGCTCCTGTTCTCAAATCCTTTTGCTATGAATGCCAACATACCATTTCCCTTTTTCATCGCCTGCTGTACCTGCATGCCCACCTTCAATGACTGGTATACAATGACACCCAGGTCTCGTTGCATCTCCCCTTTTCCTAATCGGCCACCATTCAGATAATAATCTGTTTTCCTGTTCTTGCAACCAAAATGGATAACCTCACATTTATCCACATTAAATTGCATCTGCCATGTATTTGCCCACTCACCTAACCTATCCAAGTCACCCTGCATCCTCTTAGCATCCTCCTCACAGCTAACACCGCCGCCCAGCTTCATGTCATCTGCAGACTTGGAGATGCTGCATTCAATTCCCTTGTCTAAATCATTAATATATATTGTAAACAACTGGGGTCCCAGCACTGAGCCTTGCGGTACCCCACTAGTCACTGCCTGCCATTCTGAAAAGGTCCCATTTACTCCCACTCTTTGCTTCCTGTCTGCCAACCAATTCTCTATCCACATCAATACCATACCCCCAATACACGTACCTAGGTTAAGTGAAAAACTTTGTTTTGCATGCCGCCATCACATTAGTGCACTGAGACAGTATATGGGAAAAATAATAACAGTAAAGCTGCGCTTTATCAAGCAACTTTCTGTATATACGTATCTTTGATAGTGGGTAAGCCGCTGCTGGTGATGCGTTGGGCAGTTTTAACCACCCATTGTAGAGTGCTCCTCTCCACTGCAGTTATTGTTAATAACACAAAATACATCTACACACCTCCATCTCATGGTTTCTTTTGTACTCAAAAGCATGTTTTGTTTCATAAACTTACTCTTAAACAATACATGATAAAACACCATACCAAACATATCATTGTACTCACTTACAAAATGTTAACATATCACTAACATGACACCCACAAGCACCCTGCCAGGGAAGTATTTGTAAGGTTGTGACACCGACACAGGCCTCCTCCATCCCACTGAAACTCCCTGCCCAAACCACTCTGTTTTCACTTTATTCTCTGTGAAGGGACTTCACAGTATGGGACACTGGAAAAATGTTGAACTTCCCCTTGGGGATGAATAAAGTATCTATCTATCTATCTATCATCTATCTATCTTAAACCCTAACCCACTGCCAATCCTTTGGCCAATTCGTATTATTTTTGAATTGGTGTCACATTCTAGTAGTGATTGCTTCTGTGAAGGCACCCCTTGCCAAATCCTGCTTCACTGGAGGCCTCGTACAAGCATGAGCTGTTACTGTTTGTCTCATCTGCATTTTACGCACAGAAGCCGAACCTCAAGGCTCTTGACACTTACTCCCTTGCAGGATGTTCTACATAACAATATCCTGACTCGGATCACCCAGCTGGGAATTATCGTGTCCTTGATCTGCCTGTCAATGTGCATCTTTACCTTCTGTTTCTTCAGTGAGATTCAGAGCACCAGAACAACCATTCACAAGAATCTCTGCTTCAGTCTCTTTATTGCAGAACTTTTGTTCCTCACTGGGATTAACATGAACAGCAATAAGGTAAGCAATGAACATTAACATTAACTCCACGGCCCCCCTAAACCTTCTCCCATGGGGTGAGCCCAAACCATTAAACGTACTATGAGAGGTAGAATAGGTTAGGACTTTATTCCCAAGAGTGTAGAAGAGCGAGGGGAGATTTGATAGGTGTATTCAGAGGGATCAAGGAATACAAATACATAATTTCTTGAAAGAAAGTTTTTGGCACATTGGCAAAGTATTGAGTACAGAAGTTGAGATGTTATTTTGAAGTTGCATAAGATGATGGTGAAGCCTAATTTGGAGTATTGTGTGCCATTCTGATCACCTACCTACAGGAGAGTTATCAATAAGATTGAAAGAATGTGGAGAAACTTTACAAGGATGTTGCCAGGATTTGAGTACCTCAGTTTTGGGGAAAAGGTTAGGACTTTATTCTCTGGGGCTGAGGAGAATGAGAGGAGA
Organism: Hypanus sabinus; assembly: GCF_030144855.1. Lineage (NCBI taxonomy): Eukaryota > Metazoa > Chordata > Chondrichthyes > Myliobatiformes > Dasyatidae > Hypanus > Hypanus sabinus. Next base: position 11,749,351 of record NC_082716.1, read on the forward strand.
TTGAAGTGCAAAATTTCGAGGGGAATAGATAGTCTAAAGGCAAGCAGGCTTTATCTACTAGGTTGGGTGAGATAAGAACTAGAGGTTATGGGTTAAGGATGAAAGCTGAAATGTTTCAGAGGAACTTGAGGGGTATCTTCTTCACTCAGAGGGTGGTGAGAGTGTGGAACAAACTGTTAGGGGAAGGGGTGGATGGGGGTTCAATTTCAAAATATAAGAGAAGTTTGGATATGTGCATGAATGAGGGGTGTTTAGAGGGCAATGGTCCACACACGAGGCAGTTCGGTTTGGACTTGCTGTACCAAAAGGCTTGCTTCTGTGCTCTAGTGATCTATGACTCTATAATTGCTATCAAGATGCAATATCCAGTCTTTGCTCTGCAAGGTGCCTTAGATTTCCAGTATCTCCTGGAATTTTTTGTTTGTTTTTAAGAAGTTTGGTATTCCTTATCGAGATGCAATGTTTACTCTCTGCACCATCACACCACCCCCCCCCCCCCACCCCCTCAGCTACTCTGTTCCATCGTAGCCGGACTGCTCCATTACTTCTTCCTGGCTGCCTTCGCCTGGATGTGTGTCGAGGGTATTCATCTCTACCTCATTGTGGTTGGGGTCATCTACAACAAAGGTTTCCTGCACAGAAATTTCTACATCTTTGGCTACGGCAGCCCTTCGGTTGTCGTGGGGATTTCGGCACTGCTGGGCTACAAGTACTACGGCACTGATAAGATGTAAGTGTGAGCTGCCTCTAGCACTGTGACCTTGGTAAAAAAATACTGCATGGCAGCACTGTTTCTGTTCATATTTTTGCTAAAATACAGGTTTTTAATTGACTAGATGCAGAAAAGATTTACAGGAATGTTGCCAGGACTGAGTTATGGGGTGAAATTAGGATCTTAATCCTTGGAGCATAGGAGACCGAGAGGTGATCTTCTCAAGATCTTGAGGGACATAGAAAGGGTGAATGCACAAAGTCTTTTTTCCCAGGGTGGGGGAATTAATAACCAGAGGGCATAGATTTAATGTGAGAGGGAAGCTTATTAATAAGAACTTCAGTTATGGAGCAATACAGCATAAATACAGGCCCCTCAGCCTAATGTGTTGTCCACCCATCTAGTCCTAATTTTATGCCTTCAACCCATATCCTTCTAAGCCTGTCCATCCACCTACCCATCTAAATTCTCTTAATTAAATGATGTTATTCTACCACTTGAGGATCGTCTTTTGAACACAAAGCGTGGTAAGTATGTGGAATGAGCTGCAGGGCAAGAGGCTGAGACACATACAATAACAACTTTTAAAAACCAGTCGGACAGGTACTTGGAATGGAAATGTTCAGCAGCTGGCAAATGAGACCAGCTTGGATGGAGCAACTTGATAAGCATGAACACATCAGGTGGAAGGGCCTGTTTCTGTTCTGTGTAACTATCAGAGGAGGTGACTCAGGTGAGATAGACTTTCAGAAGGGTCTTCATAGAGAAAAGAACGAATGGAGAGGTCTCGGGAAGGTAAAACAGAGTTTGGAACCCAGTCAATTATTGGTGGAAAATAGGAAGTTAAGGATGAACTCTTGGAGTTCTAGATCTAGAGGAGATAGCAGGGATAATGCAACTATAGCGAGGGATGAAATAAATGAATATGAATTTTAAAATCAATAGTATGGTGAGGTAGGATCCCAATGTACATTGTAAGCCATTTAAAATCTGCTAGGGTGCTATTGTAGGTCATTTAATATTTGCTACTTATCTTCCTTATCTGCATGGATTGGAAAGGACTCCAGGATAATCTCATGAAGGAGCCAGCTCCTGTTTTTAAGCGTAGGGAAAATGGTAGGAGGCAAGAACAAAGCAGCAGGTTTTCTACCACTTCTCGGTGATGTTTGCCCGGCTGAATTTCAACTCCAAAAGGCAATGTGGATGAGGAGTAGCAGATCAATGCTGATGAACCCATTTTTGAAAGCTTGTTTTATGGAAGGACTGAGCAGAACCAAGGAGAGTCAGAGATAGAAGACCTAAATCTCTTGGGATCATTTGCAAAGAGTTAAAAAGTGGGAACCCCTCTGGGAACTCCTTCGGTCAGAGGGTGGTATGAGAGTGGAACGAGCTGCTGGCAGAAATGGCAGATGCGGGCGATTGCAACATTTAAGTACATAGACAAGAGTAGCATGGAAGAATGCAGTCCAGATGGAATGGGGCTAAGCAGAATAACAGTTTGGCATGGACTAGATGGTCTGAAGGGCCTGTTTCTGAGCTATAGCGCTCATTGCTTTATGATTCTCAAGGTTAGAACTAAGATGCATCAAATAGTCTTCTATGTGTGACTGGACATGTGCATATGTGGATTATAGCACTGAGCTTGATTTAGATAATCACCTTAAGCATTTGTCTTCTGAAATCATGTGTGTCGACGTGAAGAAGATAAAGGATTGCTCCCGTCTTTACCATTATAGATGGGTGTCTGATCAGTCCATGCCCGGAAATCTCACATCGCTAGTAAAAGCTGGAGGTAGTTCTCCTTAGAGATGTGATCTAGGTGAATCAGATCATAAGAAATGCAGAGGGAGAAATTAAAACATAGAATAGAGAACAGTACAGCACAGTACAGGCCATTTGGCCTACGTTGTTCTGCCAATCTTTTAACCTACTCGAAGATCAATTTAAACCTTTCCTTCCACATTGCCCTCCGTTTTTCTGCCATCAAGAGAAAATATTCCCATTACCACTTGGATCACAGATCAGGAGAATTAGGTCAAAGTTATGGGCTAAAGAGTTAGGGGAAGATGCTGGGAAGTTAATATTCAAACTCATTGTAATGGTGGTCTGCTAGGGTACTGGAGACACTCAGAACTGTTGAAAGGGAGGGACAATCACGTGAGGGAAAATAACTCACAAGGCACTGGCAAAAGAGCAGTAGCAAGCATCAGAATGGATAAATCAATAAAGAGTTGGCACAGTGTCAAATGGCTGAATGGTCACATTCTATAATTCTGTCAACATAATGAGGTTAAAGCAGCACGTGACGTGAAAACTGGTGGAATGATCTCCTTTGCTTTCAGGAGAGCCAGTGAGGGTGGGTGGTGGGTGATGAGGGGTTCAGGAGAAAGCTTTACATGAAGATGGAAATACTTTGAGTTATTTTCTCACAAGCCACCTTGTCTCAATCTTTCTCCCCTACAGCTGCTGGCTCAGTACAGAAAGCAACTTTATATGGAGCTTCATTGGTCCGGCCTGTTTAATCATTTTAGTAAGTTTGAACTTTTCAAAACATATACTGAAGTTTTATAAAATCTGAATCGGAACCTAATCCCTTAGGACAGTTGCAGGAGACAAAAGATTTAGAGGGTGTAGGTATAAAGAGAGACCATCCCAGAATGTATAAGAACGTGTCAGAATGTGGTGTCTTGATGCAAACTGCTAAAATGTGAGTGGTGCATCTGTGGAATTCATTGCTACGGACAGCTGTGGAAGCCAAATCATCGGTATATCTAAAGTGGAAGAGGATAGGTTCCTAATTAGTAAAAGTGTTAAAGGATATGGGGAGAACACAGGAGAATGGGGTTGAGAGAGATAATAAATCAGCCATGACTGAGTGGTGAAGCAGACTCAATGGGCTTAATTTTTACTCCTACTCATATTACCATTCTACCGTTTCACATTTTGGTGTCGGGGTGGAGATACGTCTCTACCAAAGGAGGTGCAAGGTGCTCCTTCCCTTCACTAGCCTAGGAAAGGGATAGCACCAGTTTAGCCCCTCGATCAGGGTCACGTGAGCAGATGGTGGATAGTCGTATGAGCAGTATATCACAATGTCCTGCTTATGTGACCACTGATGCCAGGCAGACAATCTCTGAGAGTATTGATAATGGCTGGGGTCACCCGTCTGTAAAGGCACTACCCAGAAGAAGATCACTTCTGTAGAAAAAGTTGCCAAGAACAAGCACTGTCATGAGACAATGATCACCTATGTCATATGACATGGCATGTAATGATAATAATGACTCTTTTGGATGTAAATTTAAATGACCTAATAAATGTATTCAGAAATTCATAAACATGAGAAAGTCTGCAGATGCTGGTAATCCAGAATAACTCAAACAAATGCTGGAGGAACTCAACAGGTCAGGCAGCATCTTTGGGAAAGAATAAACAGTCAACATTTTGGGACGAGATCTTTCTTCAGGATTGAGAAGAAAGGAGGATGATGTCAGAATAAAAAGGTGGGGGTGGGGAGGGGAAGGAATTCACATGGGTGGAAAAGTCAAGGGCTGGTGAGGACAGAATCTAAAGGAAGAAAGTGGACCATGGGAGAAAGGGAAGGAGTAGGGGACCTAGGGAGAAGTAATAGGCGGGTGAGAAATGAGTATTACTTTAGTACATGTGACAACAATAAACCAATTGACTAGTGTTGCTAGGTATGGATGAGTTGGGCCAAAGGGGCTGTTTCCACACTGTATTACTCACTGACCCCACTACTGATAACATAAGTCTACAATTCCTGACCTCGAGTTGTTTTATAGAGTCTGTTACAGGCAGCCTGTATGCACTCAACTAACAAGCAATTATCAATGTAAATTTATTATTCAAATACATACTGCATCTGTCACTGTATACAATCCTGAGATCCATTTGCTTGGGGGGTTTACTCAATTAATCCATAATAGAGTAATAACCATAATAGAATCAATGAAAGACCACACCAGCTGGGCGTTCAACCAGTGTGCAAAAAACAACGAAATGTGCAACTGCGAAGTAATAAACATCAAGAGCATGAGACGAAAAGTCTTTGAAAGTGAGTCCATAAGTTGTAGGAACCATTCAATGATGGGGCAAGTGAAGTTGAGTAAAGTTATCTCCTTTAGTTCAAGAGCCTGATGGCTGGGCAGTAGTAACTGTACCTGAACCTGGTGGTATGAATTCTGAGTCTCCTGTACCTTCTTCCTGATGGCAGCAGTGAGAAGAGAGCATGTCCTGGGTGATGGGTATCCTTCATGATGGATGCTCCTTTCCTGCAACATCATTTCATGTACATGTGGTCAATGGAGTGGAGGGGTTTATCCGTGATGGACTGGCTCATATCCACTACCTTTTGTAGGCTTTTCCGTTCAAGGACAATGGAGTTTCCATACCAGACTGTGATGCAAAGTGATGCTCTCCACTACACATCTATAGAAGGCTGTCAAAGTTTTAGATGTCAAGCTGAATCTTTGCAAACTCGTAAGGAAGTAGAGGCACTGCCATGCTTTCTTCATAATTGCACTAATGTGCTTGGCCTAGGACAGGTCCTCTGAAATAATAACACCAAGGAATTTAAAATTACCAACCCTCTCCACCTCTGATCGTCCAATGAGAACTGGCTCTTGAACCTCTGGTGTCATCACCAACCTCTCAAAACACTTAAATGGATGTAAGTGCTACTGGACGACAGTCACTGAGGCAGGTTACGCATTCTTCTTAGGCACCTGTATATTTGTAGCCTGCTTGAAGCAGGTGAGTACCTCAGACTGCTGAAGCGAGAGGTTAACGATCTCAAAGAATACTCCAGTCAGCTGACCAGCATAGGCCTTTAATATTGTCCAGGTACCCTGTCTAGGCTGGATGCTTTCATCAGTTCACACTCCTGAAGGCTGCCATAGGCCTCAGTAACAGGATCATCGGGGACTGGGGGATTTAGTAATGGTCCCTCCATGTTTGACGATCAAAGCGAACAGAGAACAGATTGATTTCCTCTGGAAGTGAAGCTCTGTTGTCACCAATGTCACTTGATTTAAACTTATCAGAGATGATGGTATCCAAGCCCTGCCACAACTCTTCAGCATCCTTCGTTGAATCAAGTTTAGTCTGGGATTGCCACTTTGCTCTTACATTAGCTTTCTGGACATCGCACCTGGACCTCCATAATAGGTAACTTTTCTGGTTGCCAGACTAGACTGTCTCTGACCTGGCCCTCATTAGATAATTCAGAACATTCAGTGTCCTGATGAAAAGTCTCAGCCCAAAACGTTGACTGTTTCCCCACTGCACAGATGCTGTCTGACCTACTGAATTCCTCCAGAATTTAGTGTGTGTTATTCATATCATCTAGATCGGTTGCTAGATAAGTATCAGCCAAGACAAGAGGGAGAACTTCCCTTTCTTAAAGATTAGAAAAAGATTAGCTTTTTGTACATCGAAATATTGAAACCAGCAGTGAAATGCTCACTTGTGTCAAATCAGGTCAGCAAGGATTGTGCTGGGAGCAGTCCACAAGTGTTGCCGTGCTTTCAGCGCCAATATAATGTTCCCACAACTCCCTAACCATAAATGTACATCTTTGGAATGTGGGAGGAAAGGAGCACCTAGAGGAAACCCACGTAGTAACAGGGAGGACATGCAAACTCCTTACAGACAGTGGTGGGAATTGAACCGGGATTGCTGGTACCGCAAAAATCCTACGCTAACTATTGCCACCTATATTTCTTCCTTGAAATACAAACAAATGAATAAGGGGATGCTGGAGTAGGTCTCTTGGATTCAATATGATAAAAAATAGCATTATGATGCCTTTTATTTCCAAGCTGTGAGGTTGAAAGAGTCACAGTTTTATCCTAAACATTGAACCTCTCTGATGAAAACACACAAAATGTTGGAGGAGCTCAGCAGGTCAGGCAGCATCTATGGAGAGGAGGGAGCAGTCAATGTTTCGGGCCAAGACCCTGCATCAGGATTGGAAAGGAAGAAGGAAGAATAAGAAGGTGGGAGGAAGGGGAATGAGTACAATTTGTCAGGTGATAGATGGGATAAGATAAAGAGGAAGGTAGGTGAATAGGGGAAGGGCAGGATGAAGTAAGAAGCTGGGAGGTGATAGGTGAAAAAGGTAAAGGGCTGAAGAAGAAGAAGAATTCTGATAGCGAGGACAGTAGACCATGTGAGAAAGGGAACAAAGAGGGGCACGAGAAGGAGGTGATAAGTTAGTGAAGAGAAGACAAAGGGTAAGAGGGGAGCCAGAATGGGAATGGAAAAAGAGAAAAGGGGGGGGGGAATTACTGGAAGTTAGAGAAATCGATGGTCACGTTGTCGGGTCGGAGGCTACCCAGACAGAAACTGGTCTGAAGATGCAGTTTTCTCAGCACTGTATTGATTCTGTGATTATCTTATTACCACAATGCCAGCTGAGCCTTTGCAATATAGTTTCTTCAAAGACTGAAGCAGATTCAGGATGGATTTTGCACTCGTTTCCTTGAAGGAGAAATTCAACCCCTAGGCTTGGACCCCAAAGGAAGTCAGTTCACTGTTGAGGCAGCAGAACAGTCCCTGTTCATAAAGTCACAACAAGCTCCTTGTCGGCTGTCAAAAAACACAAGTGGTTCTGCAGTTGCTGGAAATCCAGAGTAACACACATAAAATGCTGGCGAAACTCAGCAGATCAGGCAGCATCTATGGAGGAGAATAAACAGTTGACATTTCAGGTTGAGAAACTTCACCAGCTGGCTCTCTGCAAGGCTGCAATCACAAAACATGGCCTGTTTATGTTGAAATAACAACCTTTCCAGAGGATTCCGACACCTCCTTGTTCCCACGCCCACCCTTCTCTGTGTACCTTACTGATTCATCTTCAGGTGTTCATCTTAAGGAGAAAAAGAGTATATACACACTCAGTGGCCATTTTATCAGATACATCTGTACTCCTGCTCATTAATGCAAAAATCCAATCAGCCAATCATGCAGCAACATCTCAATGAATAAAAGCAGGCAGACATGGTCAAGAGGTTCAGTTGGTGTTCAGACCAAACATCAGAATTGGGAAGAAATGTGATTTATGTGACTTTGACTATGGAAGGATCATTGGTGCCACACACGGTGGTTTGAGTATCTCAGAAGCAGATGATCTCCTGGGATTTCCATGCACTTCATTCTCCAGAGTTTACAGAGAATGGTGCAAAATTTAAAAAAAAATCCAGTGAACAGCAGTTCTGTGGGTCAAAATGCCGTTTTAATGAGGGAGGTCAGAGGAGAATGGCCAGACTGGTTCAAGCTGACAGTAACTCAAATTTCGTGTTACAACACTTGTGTGCAGAAGAGCATCTCTGAACACACAACATGTCGAACCTTGAAGTGAGTGGGCTACAGCAGCAGAAAACCACGAACATACACTTTATTAGGTACACAAGGTGCCTAATAAAGTGGCCAATCAGTGTGTTACTGCTTATGAAATCTTTGCTAGTGCTGGTTTCAAAGACCCTGTTCTTGTTTACTGAAAATTTATGGAAAATCTAATCCCCTGAGCAAAACTATAATTAAATCAGAGCTGGTCTAGATGAACCATCATTCTGGACAAAACATCTGCTATTGAATGATCATCTCAATGCCTGTCTAAATAATATGTGAAAGTGAGAAATAACTCATGCAGAATGTGTTTATGTCAAGCAATAAACCAATATGTTGCATTCCACCAAAAATACTACAGACCTACCAACTGATATTAATTTACTGCTTAAAATATCAGCTTCACTTATAAGTCAATAAAACTTTTCCCATTTAAGTGTCATAATAGAATCTACAACATAGAATATGACAGCACAGGATAGGCCCTTTGGCGCACAATGTTTAACCTACTCCAAGATCAATCTAACCCTTCCCTCCTACATAGCCCCCTCGTTTTCTCTCATCCACATGTCTGTAATTACCCCTAATGTATCTGCCTCTGCCACCACCCCTGGAAACACATTCCATGCACCCACCACTTTCTGTGTAAAGAACTTACCTTTGACATCCTCCCGATACTTTTTGCCAATCACCTTAAAGATATGCTCCCTCGTACTCGCCACTTCCGCCCTGGGAAAGTGTCTTTGACACTATAATCTATCTATACCTCTTTATTATCTGGTGCAGCTCTATCAAGTCACATCTCATCCTCCTTCCCTCCAAAGAGAAAAGCCCTAGCTTGCTCAATTTGTCTTCAATAAATGTGCACCTCTCGTCTGGATAGGTGTGATAAGTGTAAACCCTTCCTGATTTCATGTAAAGTTATTGAGGAGGCTCCATCTCCATGGTTTACCGGTTCAACAACCATCGTAGTGTTCTGCTCCCATCATTCCAGGAAAGATGTTGAAGCTTGAGAGTTGAAGATGTTGAGAGTGCAGAGGACACTTACCATGAGGCTGCCTAAATTAGAGAGCATGTCAGGAGGATAGTTTGAGTGAGATAGGGCATTTCTCTTTGGAGCAAAGGAGGATGAGAGGTGACTTGATAATGGTGTACAAGATGCATAGATAGAGTGGACAGCCAGAGACTTTTTCCCAGGGAGGAAATGGTTAATACCAGGGCCATAACGTTATGGCATTTGAAGGAATGGAAAAGGGGATGTCAGAGATAGATACCTTGCACAGAGAGTGGAACACCCTGCTGGGTACGGTGTCGAGGCAAGATATATTTGGAGCATTGAAGAGACTAGTAGACAGACACATGGGTGAAGTAAAAGTTGCAAACTGTGTGGGAGGGAAGTGGTTGATTAATCCTAAAGTAGGTTAAAGGTTTGGGACAATATCATATGCTGAAGAGCCTGTAATATGTTATACTCTCCTGTGTCCTATGTTCTATGTTCTATCATTCTCCCTTCTACAACACTTTATCTCTTTCACCAATCAATTTCCCAACTCTTTACTTCATCCTCTCCTCCTCTCCAGATTTCATCTGTCATGTGCCACCTTTACTTCTTCCTCTCCTCTGGTCATGTTCTTATTCTGACCTCTTCCCCCTACCTTTCCAGTCCTGATAAAGGGTCTCAGCCCGAAGCATCAGCAGTTTACTCTTTTCCACAGATGCTGCCCAGGGATACATTAGTTAAGGGAATGGATGGAAGTTTCTGTGTGCAAGAGCAAGATTCCCAGGTGGTATGTTGCCTCCCAGGTGCCAGGGTCCTTGAATTGAGTCCTCAACATTCTTAAGTGGGAGGGTGAAAGCCAGAAGTCACGGGACATGAGTGGGATGAGTGATGAGCTTCTGCAAAGGAAGTTCAGGGAGTTAGGTGCAAAGTTAAAGGGCAGGATCTCCTGGTATGTGACCTCAGGATTACTACCTGTGCCGCATGCTAGTGAGGCTAGAACCAGGAAGATTAAACAGTTTAAGACATGGTTAAGGAGTTGGTGTAGAAGGGAGAGCATAAGGTTTTTGAATCACTGGGAAGATTTTTGGATCCAGGGAATATGGGACCTGTACGGAAGGAATGTTTTGCACCTGAAATTGAGAAGTACTAATATCCAAGTGGGAAGATTTGTTAACATGGCACGGTGGGGTTTAAACTAGAGTTTCAGGTGGATGGGAACCAGAGTGCCGGAACAGTTAGTGGAGAGGTTGTGGAGACTGTTGTTGGTAAAACCTCAGACAAAGTTAGGAATCAAAAAGGTGAGCATGGTGTGACTAGTGACCAGAGTTGTGTATATTTCATTGCAATAAATATTGTAGTAAAGGTGGATGAGTGTGCTGAAGACCATATAACCAGTTTACAAACAGAGGCAATGTGTAGTGTAGATGCTCAGTGGCTGGGAAGATGATGGAGTTGATTGTGAAGGATGAGGTCTCAGGGTACTTGGAGGCACATGATAAAATAGGCCACAGTCAGCATGGTTTCCTCAAGGGAAAATCTTGCCTGATAAATCTGTTGGAATGCTTTGAAGAAATAACAAGCAGGATAGCCAAAGCAGAATTAGTTGATGTTGTATAACTAAATTTTCAGAAGGCCTTTGACAAGGTGATATACACGAGGATGCTTATGTTAAGAGTCTATGCTTTGACAGGGAAGATTCTAGCATGTATAAAGCAGTGGGTGATTAGCAAGAGGCAAAGAGTAGGAATAAAGAGAGCATTTTTTGGCCGGCTGCCGGTGACTAGTACTGGTCCACAGGGGTTTGTGCTGAGACCAATCGTTTTATGTTATATGTCAATGATTTGGATGATGGAATTGATGGCTATGTTGAAAGTTTTGCATAAGGTATGAAGATACATGGAGGAGCCAGTAGTTTTGAGGAAGTAGAGGGACTACAGACAGACTTAGACAGATCAGGAGAAGGGGCAAATAAATGACAAATGGAATACAGTGTTGGAAAGCATACAGTCATGTACTTTGGTAGAAGAAATGGAAGGGTTAACTATTTTTTAAAAGAAAGAAAATTCAGGTGCAAAGGGACTTGGGAGTTCTTGGACAAGATTTCTTAAAGGTTAATTTGCAAGTTGAATCTGTGGTGAGGACAGCCAATACAATGTTAGTTAGTATTCATTTTAAGAGGACTGGAATATAAAAGCATGGATGTAATGTTGAAACTTCATAAAGCACTGGTGAGGCCTCACTTGGAGTATTGTGAGCAGGTTTGGGCCCCTTATCTTAGTAAGGCTGTGCTTAAAGTGGAGAAGGTTCACAAAAATGATTCCAGAATCGAATGGCTTGTCATATGAAGAGCATTTGATGGCTCTCGGCCTGCATTCATTAGAATCCAGAAGAGTGAGGGGTGACCTCATTGTAACCCATTGAATGGTGAAAAGTCTTGATAGAAAGGATGTGGAGAGGATGTTTCCTATGGTGGGAGAGCCTAAGACCAGAAGACACAGCCTCAGGATAGAGGGGGGTGCTTTAAGGACAGAGATGAGGAAAAATTTCTTTAGTGAGAGAATGGTGAATCTGTGGAATTCTTCACTGCAGGCACCCGTGGAAGCCTAGTCTTTAAGGTAGAGGTTGATAGATTCTTTATTGTTCAGGGCATGCAGGGATATGGGGAAGAGGCAGGAGATTAGAACTGACAGGAAAATTGAATCAGCCATGATGAAATGGTGGAGCAGACTTGATGGGCCATGGCCTAATTCTGTTCCTATATCTTATGATCTTATGGTCTTATGGAGCTGCTAAGTTCCTCCAGCATTCTCTGTGTGTTGCCAGGGGTATGGAGAGCTATGGTCCTGGTACACGTTGATGGGAATAGGCAGTTTAAATGGTTAGCCATGGACTAGATGGGCCAAGGGCCTGTCTCTGTTCTGTACTGTTCTTTGACTCTATGAGTCTAATTTGGTGATACAAATACTTAGGAAATAGATTAGAGCACAGACTTCACCCCACAATGTTGTGCTAGTCAAATTAAAATAGTAATTAAAACCCAACTAAATTAACCTATATAATGTCCATATCCCTCCATTTTCTGAATTCTCATGTCCCTAAGGTCCTCTGAAATGCAGTATATCTACCTCCTCTATCACCCCTGGCAGTGCACTCCAAGCACCCACCAATCTGCTCAAATCTGCCCCTCACATCTCTTTTCAACTTACCCCCTCTCACCTTAAATGCATGTCCTCTCGTACACTATTTGATGTTTCAACCCTCAGAGAAAGATACCAGCTGTCTACTCTGTCAGTGCCTCTCATAACCTTATGAACTTCTATCGTGTCTCCTCTCAGCCTCTGCTACTCTAGAGAAAACAACCCAAGTGTGTCCAAACTCTCCTCGTGCAGGCTGATTACTGGTAAACCTCTTCTGCACCCTCTCTGAAGCCTCAACATCCTTCCCATAATGGGGCAACCAGAAATGAACACAATACTCCAGAACTGGAGTTTTTTTAACTTCCCGATTCTTGAACTTAATTCCTCGAAAAATTAAGACAAGCATGCCTTATGCTGTTAGGGTACTGAAGAGAATTCCAAATCTTGTGGCTCAAGCAGAGCCTGAGAGGCCTTGAGAGGGTTAATGTGAAGAAGCTGTTTCCATTGTGGATCACTCTAAAAAAACATAAAAAGTTACCTATGCTAGATACAACCTGAGACAAATTTCTTTCTCTTTGAGTGTTGTGAATCTTAGGAACTCTTTCCCTTAAAGAAATCTGGAAGGAGAGTCTTTGATATTTATGACAGAGCATAAAAATACTGCTCAGTAACCAAACACAATACTTTACAGTACCAGAGACCCAGGTTCATTTCTTGCCACTGTCTATAAGGAGCTGTATGTTCTCCCCATGACCCCTTGGGTTCTCCCTGGATGTCCAGATTCCTCCCACATTCTAGTGGTAGGTTAATTGGTCATTTAAATTGTCCCGTGATTAAAGTATGATTAAACTGAGGGATTGCTTGGTGGCAAGGCTTGAAGGCCCGGAAAGGCCTGTTCCTTGTTATATGTCAAAAAAATGCTTAAAAAATAAATAATTGATGAGCTAGATAAATAATTGATAGGAAGGGAATAAAATATTACTGGAGTTGAGCAAGAATGCAGGGTTCAGCTATGGTGTTATTTAATGTCAGATCAGATCGAGGGGATGGATGGTCTAGAACATAGAACAGGACCATCAGCCCATGATGTTGTGTTGGCCTTTTTTTACTCTTTCCAAGAACAATCTAACCTTCCCACCCACATAGCCACCCACTCTTCTTTCATCCATGAACCTATCTAAGAGTCTCTTAAATGCTCCTAATCTATTTACCTCTAGCAGCATATCCCACATACTCATCACTCCCTGTGTAAAAGAGCTTACCTCTGACATCTGCCCTATACTTTCCTCCAAACCCATTAAAATTAGGCCTCATCAATTAGCCATATCCACACAGGGAGAGGATCTCTGACTGTCCAGTCTATATATGCTTCTTGTCCAACTCTATCAGGTCACTTATTATCCTCCTTTGCTCCAAAGAGAACAGCCTTAGTTCTCTCAACCTATCCTGATAAGACATGCTCTCTAACCTCGGCAACATACTAGTAAATCTCCTCTGCACCCTCTCTAAAGCTTTCACATCCTTCCTGCGATGGGAGCAACGAGAATCGAACACAATACTGCAATACTCCTCCACTTTCCCCTTCACCTGGCTTCATAAATCACCTTCCAGTTTGAACTCCTTTTCCTCCAGCTTTTTATTTTGGCTTCCCCCTTCCTTTCCAGACCAGATGAAGGGTCTCGGCCCAAAACATTGACTGTTTATTCCTCTCCAAAGCTGCTGCCTCAGCTGCTATGTTTATCCAGCATTTTGTGTGTGTTACTCTGGATTTCCAACATCTGCAGATTATCTTGTGTTTAATAGTCCGAATGTGACCTAATCAAAGTTTTATAGAGCTCCAAAATTACCTTATGGCTCTTGAACTCAACCCTCCTACTAATGAAGGCCAGCACACTGGTGAATGTCCAACGACGACAGGAAACCTGCGCAGGAGAGTTTTTTAAATGGAAAAACCATTGCATTGGGACAGTTCCACTCTCCATGCTCTCAAGTCCTGACCCAGTGGTACAAGAAGTCATCAGAAATTTGGGTCTTCCTTAGCTGCAGTGGACCATGACCATGAGCTCCTCTGTGCCTTGTCATGCCTTTCGTTCTCCACGGAGCGTTTCAGAACCACCTTCCTTGCCGTTGGATCTCACTGTTGATGTCACCCGCCCAGTCTGCCAGAGCTAACTTTGCATGCTTGGACAGGCGTGCCCCTGTCTCACGGGGGTATGAGGCTCACCCGCTGCCCTTACCTGGTTTAGGCTGCCTGCTGAGGCGGAGTACTGGGGTGTGGCCGCTGTCAGATGCAAACAACTACTTGGAGCCATAGGTAGGAGCTGAGCATCTGGTGGGGAACAGAGGTGAGTGAGCCGCCCCGGAATGGACACAACAAGCCCCTTCACCAGAAGTGCTGCCCCTCACTGAACACCCCATACAACCAACACACTATTCACCTTCTTAACCACTCTAACTTGCATGGGAACTTTGAGGGATCTATGGATGTAGACTCCTACATGGTGAAGACACAGGATGTCTACTCCTGCTCTGAACATATGAAGATATGTTCAATATTGTTGGGCTAGGAATATATTGGAGCTGGGCAGAGATACTGGAAGTTCATCAATCTAAAGATGTCTGAGCGGCCAATGAGAGAATGAGGCCACAGCAAGATTATAAAACACTTTACCTTAAAGTTTCGCTCAGAGAAATGAGAACAATGATGGATCCAGGTAAATGATGCATGTGGGGATACTCCAACCAGGAGCAACCTGTGGTATAGCTTAACAGCAAGGAAGTGGGAGAGTGGGGCAAGTTTTAATGGTTTGATACCACATTTTAACAGCACTTAAAAAGAAACTGAAGTATTTTTAGCATAATCTCGCTGTGATAATTAGCTCTCTCCAACAAAGATAAGTGACATCTTCCCATGGTACACCCAGCAAAAAAAAAGCCTTGGCACTTGTGTCTCTGTCATGTGGAGCCACAATTAGTGTGAGCTTCTGACATGTTTCAGCTGCAGCCATCCATATTAATGTTGGAGAACGTATGCCTCTCGTATTTCTGGGTTGATGTTGCAGACAGTGCTGCTTTTCCAGCTCATAAATATTATAGCCGCAGCTAAATTAATCCCTCAACAGATGGGAGAATGGCATTCTCAAAGTTAGTTCGTTCGCATTTTAGCAATGCAGGAGATCAGTATTTAGTACATAATATACAAATGGATGGCCCATAATACACAAGGAAGCATTGTATATCAGACCATAAGACCACAAAGCATAGAAGCAGAATTAGGCCATTCAGCCCATCAAGTCTGCTCTGCCATTCCTTCATGGCTAACTGATTTTCCCATTTACTTATTATTCATGTTCAATGTTCCAAGCCTTCATTGGTAACACTCCCAACTGTTTCAGCGCTGCATTGATGACCGTATTGGTGCTGCTTCATACATCCATGCTGAGTGCATCAATTTCAGCAACTTTGCCTCCAACTTCCACCCTGCCCTTAAACTTGTTTGATCGTTCATTATGTGCTGTGTCGTATGACATGCGTAGTCATGGTCTTTCCAAGGTCATGATGTTCTTGGCAAAGTTTTCTACAGAAATACTTTGCCCTTGCCTTCCTCTGGGCAGTGTCTTTACAAGACAGGTGACCCAAGCAATTATCAACACTCTCCAGAGATTGCCTGCTTGGCGTCAGTGATTGAATAGCCAGGACTTGCAATATGCATCAGCTGCTCCTATGACCATCCACGACCTGCTGCTGTGGCTTCATGCGACCCTAATCTGGTGGGGAGGGGGTAAGCAGGTGCTATACCTTGTCACCACCCCTGGTGCCCCATCCTCTTTCCCTTTCTCCCCATGGTCCATTCTTCTCTCATATCAGATACCCTCTTCTTCAACCCTTTACCTTTTCTACCCATGACCTCCCAGCTTCTCACTTCATCCCCCCTCCCCACCTAACTTCCCCTTCACCTGGTCTCACCTATCACCTTCTAACTTGTACTGCTTTACCTGCCCCACCTTCTAATTCCAGCTTCTTTCCCCATCATTTCCAGTCCTGATGAAGGATCTTGGCCCAGAATGTCAACTGTTTACTCTTTTTCATAGATGTTACATGACCTGCTGCATTCTTCCAGAATTGTGTGTGTTCCTCTCAATTTCCAGCACCTGCAGAATCTCTTGCATTTATTATTTCCTTCCCCTCTATATTGATCCTGTAACCTTTGACACCCTTATTAATCAAGAACTTTTCAATATCAACTATAAATGACTTGACCAAGCATCAGAAATAACTTCATCCCATGCAAGCATCAAGCAAGACTAAAGATCAAATGATTTGCCTGTTACCAACGTGTGCTCCTTGGCACAGTAGTGTTACGGTTAGTGTAATGCTTCACAGCCCCAGTCTGTAAGGAATTTTTACATCCACCCCATGACTGTGTGGGTTTTCTCCCACATTACCAAAACGTAGAGCTTAAGATTAATGTGTTGCGGGCTTGCTAGGTTGCCACTCAAAGTTTGGCGATACATACGAACTGCCCCAGCACATATTAGGACAGCATCGATCATTGATGCAAAACGACACAATGCATATCTGACAAATAAGGCTAATCTTTAATGCCCCTCCTTCCACCATTTTATTCTGACCTGCCTTCTTTCTTTCCAGTCCTGATGAAGGGTCTTGACCCAAAATGTCAACTGTTCATTTCCTTTCGTAGATGCAATCTAATCCACCGAATTCTTCCGGCATTTTGTATGTGTTGTTCAAGATTGGGTTTTCTCCAAAGAGAGCTATGAACTGTTAAGTCTCCATGCCAAGACTGGTTCAAATGTTCTACCAAGAAGCATAAAACTTACTGGGGACACATTCTGTAAAAGATGCTGCGATCTGAAGCAAAACAAAATGAACTCAGTGGATCAGACAGCATCTGTGGAAGGAAATAGACAGTCAACATTTTGAGCTGAGACCCTTCATTTGGAATGAAAGTGACAAGGGCAGAAAGCCAATGTACACAGATGAAAGAAAGAGATAGGAGTGGGGCAAGAACTGGAAAGTCAAAGGGGGTTCTAGGTCAGGACATGTGAAGAAAGAAGGGAGGTAGAACCCTAAGGATTAAAAATCCTGTTTTCACTTTTGAAGGGAGGTAGAGTTCTGAAGGTTGAAGACCCTGTGTCATCTGTGGAAATCTACAGAGCAGTTTTGTCTTATCTAAACAGTTGCTGCTTCTGACTGAGCCCCTTCATCAGGAGAATCCCCCTTTTCATTTGCAACACTTCTATCAAATTTTCAACTCTCCATTCTGAGGCTGTGCCGTCTGGTCCTAGACTCACCCATCATAGGAAACGTCCTCTCCACATCCACTCTATCTAGTCCTTTCAATATTCAATAGGTTTCAATGAGATCCTTCCCTCATTCTTCCAAACTACAGTGAGTACGGGCCCAGAGCCATCAAACACTCCTCATATGTTAACCCTTGTCTTATTAAATGGAAGTAAAGATGGGCAGAATCCTTTGCAGAACATACAAAATGCTGGAGGAAATCAGCAGGTCAGGCAGCATCTATGCAAGTGAATGAACAGTCAACATTTTATGCTAAGACCCTTCATCAGGACTGGAAAAAAGGCGAGGTCAGAGCAAGCTGATGGGGGCAAGAGGCCTTTTCCCACTTAATCCAGGGTGCAAATGTCAAGTACTAAAGGATGTGCATTTAAGATGAGACGGGGATGTCATACAGTATTAGAAAAGTACAGTACAGAAACAGGCCCTTTGGCCCATCTAGTCTGTGCTGAACCATTTAAATTGCCTACACCCATCGATCTGCACCAGAACCATAGCCGTCCGTATCCCTTCCACCCACGTACCTACCCAAACTTCTCTTAAATGCTGAAATTGAGCTTGCATGCATTCCACACTCCACACTCTCACAACCCTCTGAGTGAAGAAGTTTCCACTTCTGCTCCACTTAACCTTTTCACCTTTCAGTGTGGGACAGGTTTTATATACACAAAAGGAGTGGTGGAAGGAGTGGTGAGCATGCTGGTGTTGGAGAAGGAGCGGGTACGATAGTGGCTCTTAGCGGCACAAGGCATTTAGCTAGACATACGGTGACATGGTAGCCTAGCACTTAGCACACTGTTCAACAGTGCCAGCAATCAGGGTTCATTCCCCACCCTGTCTGTCAGAGGTTTGTACATTCTCCCCATGACCACATGTATTTCCTTTGGGTGCTCTGGTTTCTGCCCATATTCCATAAACATGAAGTTGTAGGCTCGCTTTGATGATGCTGCTAGCATGGCAACTCTTGCAAGCTGTCCCCAGTATGTCCTCGGACAGTGTTGGTCCTTGATACAAGCGCGTTTCGATGTTTTGATATCCATTTGACAAATAAAGCTAATTTTTCCACCTTTTGAATGTGCAGGGAATGGAGGGATATAGACGATATGCAAGTAGAAGGGAATTAGTTTAATTAGGTACCGAGTTCAGTGAAAACATTGTGATGTCAAGGGGTCAAAGGTCATGTTCCTGGGCTCTTCTGTGTTCTTGTTTAAAGTGGTGCACCATGCGGCGCCATAGTAATGCAGCAGTTAGCGTGGTGCGGTTACAACTTGGAGCGCCGGAGATCAGAGTTCAATTCCAGCACCATCTGTGAGGGGTTTGTACTTTCTCCCCATTACTGTGTGGGTTTTCTCCCACAATTCAAAGATGTCAAAGACATACATGTTGGTAGGTTAATTGGCTGTTGTAAATTTTCCTGTGATTCAAAGTTCAACGTTCGAAGTAAGTTCCGTAGCCTGCAGAATGATGCCTTGGTTCACTGGAGACCTCTTGGTCATCTAGGCTAATAGGTGGGTTGCTGGGTAGTGTGACTCATTGGGCCAGAAGGGCCTGGTCTGTGCTGTATCTCTAAATAAAATTAAAAATAGTGGAACATTAAAGCCAGAATTATCTGCCACATAAAGATTTAAATCTACGGTGATGAAGTACTTTGAGAAGTTGGTCATGATTAGACTGAACTCCTGACTCAGCAAGGACCTGGACCCACAGCAATTTGTCTATCGCCACAGTAAGTCAACAGCAGATGCAATCTCAATGGCTCTTCACCTGGACAATACAAACACCTATGTCAGTATGCTGTTTGTTGACTATATCTCAGCATTTAACACCATCATTCTCACAGTCCTGATTGATAAGCTACAGAACTTGGGCCTCTGTAGTACCTCCCTCTGCAAATGGATCCTCGACTTCCTAACCAGAAGACCACAATCTGTGTGGATTGGTGATAATATCTCCTCCTTGCTGATGATCAGCACTGGTGCACCTCAGGAATGTGTGCTTAGCCCACTGCTCTACTCTTTCTATACCCATGTCTGTGTGGCTAAGTATTGCTCAAGCACCATCTATAAATTTGCTGATGATACAACCATTGTTGGTAGAATCTCAGATGGAGATGAGAGAGCGTGCAGGAGCAAGATATACCAGCTAGCTGATTGGTGTCGCAGCAACAAACTATTTCATTAGCAGTTTGAAGAGATTTGGTTTGTCAACTAAAACACTTGAAAACTTCTGAAGATGTACTGTGAGCAGCATTCTGACAGGCTGCATCACTATCTGGTATGGGGAGGGGGGGTGGTGTTGCTACTACACAGGACCAAAAAAAGCTACCGAAAGTTGTAAAAGTAGTCAACTCCCTCTTGGATACTAGCCTTCATAGTACCCAAGACATCTTCAAGGAGCGGTGACTCAGAGAGGCAATATCCATTATTAAGGACCTCCATTACCCAGAACATGCTCTCTGCTTATTGTTACCATCAGGTAGGAGGTACAGAAGCCTGAAGGCACACACTCAGTGATTCAGGAACAGCTTCTTCCCCTCTGTCATATGATTCCTAAATGGACATTGAACCCATAAACACTAACTCACTTTTTTAAAAATATGTATAATTTCTGTGTTTGCACTATTTTAAATCTTTCTATATTATAATCCTTTCTATAATATAATACATTGCATCGTACTGCTGTTGGTAGGTTAACAAACTTCATGACACATGCTGGTGATAATAAACCTGATTCTGATTAATGTTTCAGATGGTTGTATTTAGAGTCAAAAGGCACTAAAGATACGTCAGCTCCTCAGAAGGATGTTGATTATTCCTCTGTCACTCATTTTGTGACAAATCATTAGATTTTTGTTTTAAAGATCCTTCAATGATTAGAAGCAAGCTTTGGCTGTTTTAACCATGAAAGATCTTTAATCACTATCAAAAGTACTTTGCATTCTATGAAGAGCTATAATCACTGTAACACTCTCAATTTTTTAATTACGCTAAGCTGAAGCTGTATCCTGTACATCTCTGTTAAAATAATTGCCCATGAATGTGTTGAACATTTGCACTGTGCTGGCAGAGGACCCAGGTGGCCACAAACAATTGTCCATCATCTGATTCTGCTGCAGTTTGTTCAAACAACTAATGAATATCTGATATTATTCCCCGTATTCTTTAATAGATTCTGAATTCAAGGTGGAATCTCTGTGTGATAGGAGACATATTACTCTGAATAATGGCTTTATAAGGAGGATTGTGGAACAGTTTATTTGATTTGAGTCTTGCAGCCACTGCTCAGTTGGACAATTAACCCATTAGTTTTGGCCTGTTCCATCAGATGAAGCCTGCCTTGTTGTTCCTATGTTTTGTAACGTTTATTATTTTCTTTAAATGATTTTTAGAGGCATAGAGTCATGCACAGAAACAGGCCCTTTGGCCCATTTAGTCTATGCCGAACTATTATTCTGCCTAGATCCATCGCTCCACACCTGGACCATAGCCCTCCATATCCCACCCATCCATGTACTTATCCAAACTGCTCTTAAATTTTGAAATTGACCCCACATCCACCAATTCCACTGGCAGCTCATTTCACATTCTGAGCGAAGTTCCCGCTCATGTTTCCCTTAAATATTTCACCTTTCACTCTTAACCTATAATCTATTGTTCTAAGCTCACCCAACCAGAGTGAAAAAGCCTGCTTGCATTTATCATGTCTATACCCCTCATAATTTTGTATACATCTCCCCTCCTTCTTCTATGCTCCAGGGAATAAAGTCCTAACCTATTCAACCTTTCCCTGTAACTCAGTTCCTTAAGTTCTGATAGCACCCTGTAAATTTTCTCTGTACTCTTTCAGACTTATTTCTGCCACTAAAACAGTATTTGTTTAGATGACACAACACTTTGCAGTGCCAGTGACTCAGGTTCAATTCCTGCCTCTGTCTGTAAAGTGCTTGAACGTTCTCCTGGTGATCACGTGAGTTTCCTCTGGGTGCTCTGGTTTCCTGCCACAGTCCAAAGATGTTCTGGTTGCTGGGTTAGTTGGTCATGGTAAATTGTCCTGTGATTAAGCTCGGGTTAAATCAGAGGGTCGGAAGAGTCTATTCTGCATTGTATTTCAGTAGATTAAAAAAAATATAGAAATAGAAATTAAAGCAGAAAATGCTGGGAGCTTTCACCAGGTCAGGCAACATTGGGAGTTGCTGGGCGGTACAGCACTAAGGGCCAGAAGAGCCCATTCTGCACTGTATCTCAATAAATAAATCAGCCCCTTGAAATGTACTCATAATGTTGTCAGCTAAAAGCCATAGATGTTGGCTTGCACAAAAGTGTATAAAACTGGACAAGAGCAAAACCTCAGGACGAGCTGGTTCGAAGTGCTTGATTCCACACCATTTGCCTCTGTGGCTCTATGACTTGGAATGACCGGAAGTATGAGGCACAGAAAAAGCCTCTTCAGCCCACCACATCCATGCCGAACTTTGTGCCCAGTTACACTAATCCCATTTGCCGGTACCAATTTCATAGCCTTTCCTATTTACATGCCAGTCTAAATGACACTTAAATGTGGTGAATGCATCGGATTCTACCATCTCTTCTGGCAGAGAGTTCCCAATATCAGCCACTACCTGTGTTAAAAAATAGTGCACTTACCTCTTCAATCACCTTTAAAACTCCTTTTTCACCTTAAACATATTGAATGCACTCTTTTGCTATCTCTACCCAAGAGGTTTATTCTATCTATTCTATCTAAGCCTCTTATTTATTTTATATATCATTATCTGGTCATCCCTCAGACATCATTAGTCCAGGGAAAAAACCAGCCTATCTAATCTTTCCTTGATTGAACATTAGACAAGACCTTAAGGTAAAAGAACTCTGAGGGGAAAGTGATCATAATATGATCAAATTCACCCTGAAATTTGAGAAGGAGAAGCGAAAATCAGATGTTTTAAGTATTACAGTAGAGTAAAGGGAATTCCAGAGCCATAAGACAGGAGTTGGGCAGAATTGATTGGAAAAGAACTCTGGCAGGGATGATGGCAGAGCAATAATGGCTGGAATTTCTAGAAGCAATTTCGAAGGCACAGGATATACATATCTCACAGAAGAAGAAGAAGAAGAAGAAGAAGTATTCTAAAGGCAACTTGACACAACCACGGTTAACAAGGGAGTCAAAACCAACATAAAAGCCAAAGAGAGGGCATATAATAGAGTAGGGGTACACATCCACAGATCCTTGAAAGTTGCCTCACAGATAAATAGGGTAGTTAAGAAAGCTTATGGGGTGTTAGCTTTCATAAGTCGTGGGATAGAGTTTAAGAGGCACAATGTAATGATGCAGCTCTATAAAACTCTAGTTAGGCCACGCTTGGAGTACTGTGTCCAGTTCTGGTCACCTCACTATAGGAAGGATGTGGAAGCATTGGAAAGGGTGCAGAGGAGATTTACCAGGATGCTGCCTGGTTTAGAGAGTATGCATTATGATCAGAGATTAAGGGAGCTAGGGCTTTACTCTTTGGAGAGAAGGAGGATGAGAGGAGACATGATAGAGGTGTACAAGATAATAAGTGGAATAGACAGAGTGGACAGCCAGTGCCTCTTCCCCAGGGCACCACTGCTCAGTACAAGAGGACATGGCTTTAAGGTAAGGGGTGGGAAGTTCAAGGGGGATATTAGAGGAAGGTTTTTCACTCAGAGAGTGGTTGGTGCGTGGAATGCACTGCCTGAGTCAGTGGTGGAGGCAGATACACTGTGAAGTTTAAGAGACTACTAGACAGGTATATGGAGGAATTTAAGGTGGGGGGTTATATGGGAGGCAGGGTTTGAGGGTTGGCACAACATTGAGGACTGAAGGGCCTGTAATGTGCTGCACTATTCTATGTTCTATGTTCTACACCAAAAAATTAGTGGGAAATTTGAAGCTTGGGAAGCGTTTAAAAACCAACAGAAGGCAACTAAAAAATCTATTAAGGAGATAAAGATGGAATAAAAATGTAAGCTAGCCAATAATATTAAAGAGGATACCAAAAATTTCTTCAAATATTTAAAGTGTAATAGAGAGGCGAGAGTGCCTATCAGACCACTGGAAAATTATGCTGGAGGGTTAGTAATGAGGGACAACAAAACAGCGGATGAAAACGAGCAGTATGGTGGAAGTTCCCGGTGTCAGGGGACATGAAGTGTTTGAAATTACCATAACTGGACAGAAGGCTATTTGGGAACTGAAAGGTCAGAAGGTAAGTAAAGGACCTAGACCAGATGATATACACTCTAGAGTTCTGAAAGAAATTGTAGAGTCATTAGTAATGATCTTTCAAGAATCACTAGATTCTGGAATGGTTCCAGAAGACTGGAAAATTGCAAATGTCACTCCACTCTTCAAGAAGGGAGAGAGGCAGTAGAAAGGAAATATAGGCCAGTTCATCTGACCTCAGTGGTTGGGAAGATGTTAGATTCAATTGTTAAGGATATCCTTTCAGGGTACTTGGAGGCATTTGATACAATTTCATGGATTCCTTAAGGGAAAATCATACCTGAAAAATCCGTTGGAATTGTTTAAAGAAATAACAAGTAAGATAGACAAAGGAGAATAGGTGGATGTTGTGTACTTGGATTTTCAGAAGGCCTTTGACAAGGTGCCACACAGGAGGCTGCTTAACAAGCTACAAGCCCATGGCATGGATAAATCAGTAGCTGATTGGCAGGAGGAAAAGAATGGGAATAAAGGGAGTCTTTTCTGGCTAGTTGCCAGTCACTAGTGGTTTCCCTTAGGGGTCCATGTCGGGACAGATTCTATTATGTTGTATGTCAATGATTTGGATAACAGGATTGATGACTTTGTTGCAAAGTTTGCAGATGATATGAAGAAAGTTGGAGGGGCAGGTAGTTTTGAAGAAGTAGAGAGGCTACAGAAAGACTTAGACAGATCAGAGAATGGGCAAAGAAATGGCAGATGGAATACAGTGTCTGGAAATGTACTGTCATGCACTTTGGTAGAAGAAATGAAAGAGATGAAATGCTTATAAATGGAGAGAAAATACAAAAAACTATTATGGAAAGAGATTTTGGAGTCCTTGTACAGGATTCCTGAAGGTTAATTTGTAGATTAAGTTTGTGGTGAGAAGGCAAATGCAATGTTAGCATTCATTTCAAGAGGACTAGAATATATGCAAGGTTGTAATGCTGAAACTTTATAAAGCACTGGTGAGGTCTCATGGAGTATTTTGAGCAGTTTTGGGCCCTTTATCTTAGAAAAGATGTGCTGAAACAGGAGAGGATTTTAAAGGAAGTTCACGAAAATGTCTCCAGGATTGGATGGTTTGTTATATGAAAAGCGTTTGACGGCTCTGGGCCTGTATTCATTAGAATTCAAAAGAATGAGGGTGACCTCATTGTAACCTATCAAATAGTGAAAGGCATTGATAGAGTGATGTGGAGAAGATGTTTCCTATGGTGGGAGAATCTAAGACCAGAGGACACAGCCTCAGAATAGAGGGGCATCCTTTGAGAATGGAGATGAGGAGGAATTTCTTTAGCCATAGGGTGGTGAAACTGTGGAATTCTTTGCCACAGGCAGCTGTGAAGCCAAGTCATTATGTATATTTAAGGCAGAGGTTGATAGATTCTTGATTGGTCGGGGCATGAAGAGATATGGGGAGAAGACAGGAGACTGGGGCTGAGAGGAAAATTGGATCAGCCATGATGAAATGGCAGAACAGATTCAATGGAACAAATGGCCTATTTCTGCTCCTATATGTTATGCCCTTATGATCTTATGAATCTCCTCTGAAGTTTCTCCAGCACGACAATGATTGTTGATCAACAATGGTTATCGTGCTGTGAATGCAACAGTACACAATACTCAAGTGTGGTCTAAGAAATGTTTTGCTCAGATGCAATATAATTTAAGATTTCAGATTATCTCTATTTGTCACGTACATTGAAACATACAGTGAAATGAGTCATTTGCATCAATGACCAACACTGTCTGAGGATGCAGTATGGCAGCCCAGCTAGTGTCGCCATGGAAACCAGAGCACTCGATGGAAACCTATGTGCCAACAGAGATAATGAACAAACTCCTTGCAGACAGTGGGGGGGAATGGAACCCTAATTATTTGCCCTGTGAAGCACTAAACGCTACCCACCCTAATGTCTCAACCTTTGTATCAGATTGGCGTGGCATGGTGGCATAGTGCTTAGCACAATGCTTTACGGTACAGGCGACTGGGGTTCATTTCCTGCTGCTGCCAGTAAGGAGATTGTACATGCTCCCCATGACCACAGAAGTTTCCTGAGTGCTCTGGTTTCCTCTCACTGTCCAAAGATGTACTGGTTAGTAGGTCTTGTAGATTGTTCTCTGATCAGGCTAGGATCAAATTGGGGGGTTAGCTGGGCAGTAAGAGCCTATTCCATGCAGCATCTCAATAAATAAATAAATGGAAATAAAAACAGAAAATGTTGGGAATTTCCAGCAAATCAGGCAGCATTTGTAGAGAGATAAACACAGTTAATGATTTACTGTTGTTGCTTTTTTGATTGGTTTCCTCTGTTTTGTTGTGTCCTGTGTTATTCTGCTGAACACCGTGGGCACTCTCAGTCAGAATGCATCATGACGCTTACAGACTGGCCCAAGCACATTCTTGAATGTGTTGGTTGTTAATGTAAATGATGCATTTCACCATATGTATCAATGTATGTGTGATAAATAAGTCTGAAGCTGAAAACGAATCTCAATCTAATATTCACAAAATGCTGGTGGAACACAGCAGACTAGGCAGCATCTATAAGGAGAAGCACTATCGACGTTTCGGGTCGAGACCCTTCGTCAGGACTAACTGAGAGGAAAGATAGTAAGAAATATGAAAGTAAAAGGGGGACGTTTTCCCCTCCCCCTCCTACTTTCAAATCTCTTACTATCTTTCCTTTCAGTTAGCCCTTTCAAAAGGTCTGGCCCTAAACGTCGACAATGCTTCTCCCTTTAGATGCTGCCTGGCCTGCTGTGTTCCACCAGCATTTTGTGTGTGTTGCTTGAATTTCCAGCATCTGCAGATTTCCTCATGTTTGCTCAATCTAATATTTCAGGTTGATGACAGTTCAAGTTCAAGTTTATTGTCATCTGATTCTACATATATACAACCAAATGAAACAGCATTCTTCTGACCACAGTGCTCCTGCAAAACGTATATCACACACAACAGACAGAACAAAATATTACCACAAATAAGTTAATAAAATATAATTCAAAATCCATGTAGTCTGTAGCATAGATAAACAGTTAACAGATAGTAAACAGTTAACAACTCACTGCCCTAGCGACGAGACCTCAGTGGTGGCAGGGTATTCATTCGTCTCGCAGCTGTTACCCAGCCTGGTAGTCCTAGTTTTGATGCTCTTGTACCTCCTTCCTGCAGGTGGTGGGTCAAAGAGATTGTGGGAGGGGTGGTAGGGTTTCTCAACAATGCTTCAGACTCTGTACAATGATGATGATGATGTTGGCATCCGTTAGTCTCACAAGACCATGGATCTACGCCTGGAAAGTCTTGCTTCGGTCTGGAGTGTCCTCTCCAGGGCGTAGGCCTGAGCGAGGTTGTATGGGAGACCAGCAGTTGCCCAAGCAGCAAGTCTTCCCTCTCCACGCCACCAATGTTGTCGAAGGGGAGGGCAAGGGCCGATACGGCTTGGCATCGATGACGTCACAGGAGTTGCTAGAGTGAGATTGAAGGCAACATTGGACTGCCTTAGGGACTCCAGCTCCGGATTTGTCCTCAGGGTTTACTCCCAAAGCCTTTCCCATGAGTGAGTATGGCCACAAGGCAGCGGAGGTTTGAAATCAGAGTTTTCCCTCTCTTAGATGGACTGCCTTCCCAGGCTGACAAGCTCCATCTGTATAAAATCTATTTATTACAGCTGTTCCTAAATATTGACTGAACTTTTATAGTATGTACAATCTGTAGTTCTGATTTTTGAATAAGATTGTTTAATATTATTTCCAGAGCACAAGTGTAAAGGAGAACAAAATAATTGTTACTCCGGATCTGATGGAACACAAAATAAAAACACAGTAAGATAAAGAGCACAAAAATAAAAAAACACAATAAATATAAAAACATAAGATAGTTTATATACATAGATTGATTGTACATCCATAAAGTGACGCTATGTCTGTACATAAAGTGACTGACAGGAAATGATAAGGTAGTGGTGGTAGGGGATGTGCAGGGATTGATTGGTGAGTGGAGATGTTGATCAGCCTTACGGCTTGGGGAAAGTAATTGCTTTTGAATCTGGTGGTCCTGGCGTAAATGCTGCGTAGCCTCCTCCCTGATAGGAGTGGGACGAACAGACAGTGAACAGCGAGCAGGGTGTGTATGATCCTTTATGATGTTTTTTCTGTATAACACTGGGATTTAACATTGTGGACCTATTGATGTTTATACCTTATCACCAACCGTTCTCTAGGCTGCAAATGTGTGCAGAGAGTTTCTGAAGTAATTTGTGAGGAACCTTTAGAGATGTGGTCTGACAATCATCATGCGCCATGTTGTCCGACATGGGCAATCATGGTCCTGACCATACCAGTTCTTAGCAAACTTTTCTGCAGAAGTGGTTTGCCATTTCCTTCTTCTGGGCAGTGCCTTTACAAGATGGGTGGCCCCAGCCTTTATCAATACTCTTACTTTATCAATACTGTCTGCCTTGTGTCACTGGTGGCATAACTAGGACTTGTGATATGCACCAGCTGCTCAAACAACCATCCACCACCTGGTTTCATGGCTTCACATGACCCTGATCAGGGGGCTAAGAAGGTGCTACACCTGTGACCCACAGGCTGTCATAAAGAAGGAGCCCCTTACGCCTCCTTTGGTAGAGACATATCTCTACCCCACCATCCTACTATTATATTATTTCATTAATAAAATATAATTATTGATATTTTGAAATGGCATCAATTTTCCAGAATCTTGAAGAAAAATCAAGAGAAATTCAGAGGCAGGCCTAAAACTCTTCCACTCTTTGTCTGAATTTTAAACATCTTGCTTCATTCTGAGTCAAGACCTTAGCCCCTATCTTCTTCCAGCACTTGTGAAACTTCCTCTATCTCTTTTCCTCTTCATCCCCACTACTTTGCTTCCTCTGTAGACATTTCTCAGATTTTCTTATTCCATTCCTTTTCTGTGTCTCTTTCTCATTTCAAGTATGCCACTCTGCACTGTTTCCAGAACTGATATCCATCACAATATCTCTGGTTCAATACCACCGAGCCCTCACTTCCCACCCTGTGCTGCCCTCCTGTTTTTCCTTCTCCTCTTCTTCATGTCTTTGAAGTTCAAAGTAAACTTTATTATCAAAGTACATATATATTACCATATACTACCCTGAGATTCATTTTCTTGTGGGCAATCTTTGGAGTAGTAACTATAGCAGGATCAATGAAAGATCAACCAGAGAGCAGAAGATAACAAAATGTGCAAATGCAAATATAAATAAATAGCAATAAATAACAAGAACATGACATAACAAGATAAAGAGTCCTTAAAGTGAGATCATTGTGGGAACATCTCAATGTATGGACAAGTGAGTATAGTTATCCCCTTTGTTTAAGAGCCTGATGGTTGTTGGGCAGTAACTGTTCTTGAACCTGGTGGTGTGGGTCCTGATGCTCCTGGTGATGGATGCTACCTTCCTTTCCTGACATGTAGATACACTCTTTACCAGTGATGTACAGGGCTGAATCCAATACCTTTTGTACATTTGCCGTTCAAAGGCATTAGTGTTTCCAGACCAGCCTATGATGCAGCCAGCCAATACACTCTTTATTACATATCTATAGAAGTCTGCCAAAGTTTAGATGTCATGCTGAATCTCTGCAGGCTCCTCAAGAAGTAGATGAGCTGCTGCGCTTTCTTCACAAGGGGATCTGAACTAGAACAGCCTAGGAATGTAAAGCTGCTAACCTTCTCCACCTCTGATTCTCCGATGAGGACTGCATCAGCAAAAATGATAAAACAATGTACAAGGAGGAGGTTAAACACCTAGAGAGCTGGTGCAGTGACAACAGCTTGAAGCTTAATGTCACCAAAACCAAGGAGATAATCGTTGATTTCAGGTGGTTTCAGCCTGAGCACACATCCCTCAGCATCAGCGGCTCCACAGTGGAGAGAGTGGAAAACATCAAGTTCCTTGGGGTGCAGATCTCAGACAATCTCACCTGGTCCAGGAACACCACTGGGATTGTGAAACGAGCCCAGCAGAGATTGCACTTTTTGAGGAAGCTTAAACAAGCATCACTCCCCACTAACATCTTAACTACATTCTACAGAGGAGTGGTTGAGAGTGTGCTGACCTTTTGCATCACAACCTGGTACTCCAGCTGCAGTGCTGCCGACAGAAAAGCCTTGCAGAGGGTGGTTAGGGGAGCAGAGAAGGATATTGGGGTCTCCCTACCTTCTGTCCAAGACCTCTTTCAGAGTCAATGCCTCCAGAAGATACGGTACATCTTTAAAGACCCCTCACACCCTCTCCATGAACTGTTTGTTCTTCTGCCATCAGGTAAACGTTACAGGAGCATCAAAACTAAAACCACAAGGCTACTAAACAGCTTCCTCCCACAGGCAGTCAGACTGCTAAATAGCTGCTCTACCTGACTCTGCATTTGGACACTTTTAACTTGCACTGGACACTTATAACTTGTTTTTAACTGACATGTGGCTGTTTATTGTTATGTTTATTATTTAGTGTTGCATTTGTTATGTTATGATTGCACTGCTCCTGGGAAACGCTGTCTCATTCTGCCCTGCAGAGCTGATGTACGGTTAGAGTGACAATAAAGTTTTTGATTCTTGAATCATGGACCTCTGGTTTCCTTCTCCTGAAGTCTACAATCAGTTCCTTTGTCTTGCTGACACTGAGTGAGAAGTTGGTGTTATGACACCACTCAGCCTAATTCTCAATCTCTCTCCTGTATGCTGATTCATCACCACCATTGACTCGGCCCACAACAGTACTGTTATCAGCAACTTGAAAATGCTATTGGAGCTGTGCTTAGCCACACAATCATAGATGTAAAGATTTTCCTCTGCCATTCACAACCTTGCTTCCTATGTACCTGTGCTGCTCCAAACACCAGCCCCCCTTTCCTTGTCTAAGCCTTTGTCTCTCACACCTTTAGCCCACTCTCGGTCATTTGCCTTACTATGTCCACCCTTGTTTATTTTCCAGGTCAATCTCCTGGCATTCGGAGTCATTATTTACAAGGTGTTCCGGCACACTTCCATGTTAAAACCAGAAGTGAGCTGCTATGAAAATATTAGGTAAGTTTAAAGTCACCACATTCAGTTTTCAATTATTCTATTTTATATGGGGTTTTTTTTTTGCGGATTCTATTTTATTTCTTTGTTTTCCTGTGGATGCCTGCAAGAAAATGAACCTTAAGATTGTAGATGGTATACATACTTTGATGATAAGCTTACTTTGAACATAAGAAGTAGGTGCAGAACTAGACCATTTGGCCCATTGAGTCTTCTCTGCCATTCCACAATGGCTGATATAACTTCCCACTCAACCCCAATCTCCCCATAACTTTTGATGCCCTGACTAATTACGAACCTATCAGCCTCCACTTTAAATATACCTAATGAATTGGCCTCCACAGCCATCTATGGCAATGAATTCCACAGATTCACTACCCTCTGGCTAAATAAATTCCTCCACAACTCTGTTCTATTTATGTATAAGATGTCAACAAAATAGAGAGAGTACAGAGAAGATTTACTAGAATGTTACCTGGGTTTCAGCACCTAAGTTACAGAGAAAGGTTGAACAAGTTAGGTCTCTATTCATTGGAGCGTAGAAGGTTGAGGGGGGACTTGATAGACTTGATTTAAAATTATGAGGGGGATAGATAGAGTTGATGTGGATAGACTTTTTCCATTGAGAGTAGAGGAGATTCAAACAAGAGGACATGAGTTGAGAGTTAAGGGGCAAAAGTTTAGGGGTAACACGAGGGGGAACTTCTTTACTCAGAGAGTGGTAGCTGTGTGGAATGAGCTTCCAGTAAAAGTGGTAGAGGCAGGTTCGATTTTGTTATTTAAAAAAAAATGGATAGGTATATGGACAGGAAAGGAATGGAGGGTTATAGGCTGAGTGCAGATAGGTGGGATTAGGTGAGAGTAAGCGTTCGGCACAGACTAGAAGGGATGAGATGGCCTGTTTCCATGCTGTAATTGTTATATGGTTATATGGTTAAAGGGATGTCCTTGTATTCTGAGGCTGTGCCCTCTAGTTCTTGACTCACCCACTACTGGAAACATCCTCTCCACGAACACTCTATCTACAGCTCTTAAGATTTGGTAGGTGAAAATTAGTTTTGATTTAGACCTATTTATTATTTATCATATGTGCATCGAAACATACAGTGAAATGCATCGTTGGCATTAGCGACTGAGAGTGAGCTGGGGGCAGCCCACAAGTATCAGTTCACATTTCAGGACCAACATAGCAAGCCCATAATGTTCAGCAGAATAACAAGCACCCAACTTCAGAGTATATCTTAACATTAGAAAAAGCATCTGGCTTCTTCTTTTTCCTGTTTTGTACTTAGATCATAGATCATAGACCAGGACAACCCTTCAACCCACAACGTTGTACCAAACC
This sequence comes from Hypanus sabinus, assembly GCF_030144855.1. Classification (NCBI taxonomy): domain Eukaryota; kingdom Metazoa; phylum Chordata; class Chondrichthyes; order Myliobatiformes; family Dasyatidae; genus Hypanus; species Hypanus sabinus. Next base: position 11,781,538 of record NC_082716.1, read on the forward strand.
AATTAAATTAGTAATCAAATGGACAACTAAATTAATCCCTTCTGCCTACACAGTGTCCATATCCTTCCATGTTCCTCACATTTGTGTGCCTATCTAAATACCTCTTAAAAGTCCCTAATGTATCTGTCAGAGTCACTAGTGAACTTGAGAGCATGTATCTCAGATACTTCAGCAGTTCAAACAAAACCACAGATTTATTACAGAAATTAACCAGCAAAACTAAAATGAACTCGGGCATGCTATACAGAATCTTGGAGAACAGAAATCATAAGACCATAAGATTTAAGAGCAGAAGTAGGCCATTCTGCTGCTCCACCATTCAATCATGGGTTGATCCATTTCATCCAGTCATCCCCACTCCCCTCCCTTTTCCTCATGCCCTTTGATGCACTGGCTAATCAAGAACCTATCTATCTCTGCCTTAAATACACCCAATGACTCCATAGCTGAGCATGGCAACAAATCCCATAGATTTACCACCCTCTGACTGAAGTAAATTCTCCACATCTCAATTATAAAAGGACGTCCTTCATTCCTGAAGTCGTACCCTCTTGTCCTAGAATCCTCTACCATGGGAAATAACTTTGCCCTATCTAATCTGTTCAGGCCTTTTAACATTTGGAATGTTTCTATGAGATCCCTCTCATTCTCCTGAACTCCAGGGAATACAGCCCAAGAGCATAGGACAATTTGAGTGGCCAATTAACCTTCTAACCAGCATATCTTTGGGGAGGAAACTGGTGCATCTGGAGACAACCCATGCAGTCACAGGGAGAACATACAAACTCCTTGTAGATGGCACTGGAATTGAACTCAAACTCTGGAATGCCCTGTAATAGGGCTGTGCTAACTGCTACGCTACTGTGGCTCCTAGCTACCATCCACAGTTTTCCAGTTTGCCCAACCCTGTCATATTGCACAAACAGTTTCTAAATCTCACTAAAGGCATATCCTCCGACTTCAGGATCAGGAAGGGATTGTCCCTCCAAAACGCAAAGTCAACAATCAGCCTTTTCCCCTCACTCCTAGTAATAAGCATTGGCTTCCAAAGGGAACAATGACACAGCTCTGCTAACACTGAAAACTAAATATTTCCCAGTGATGAATTGCCTCTATGCTCCAAGTGACACTGTGTAATTCAACTAAACCTACCTTACAAGAATGCAGGATTGAACGTACAATCAGTGCCATTGTATTAGGTACCTTCAGCAACTAATAAAGTGGCCACTGAGTGTATGTTTGGGGATTTCTGCTGCTGTAGCTCATCCACTTCGAGGTTTGATCTGTTGTGTATTCAGAGATGCTCTTCTGCACACCACTGTTGTAACGATTAGTTATTTGAATTACTGTCATTTTCCTGTCAGTTTGAACCAGTATGGCCATTCTCCTCTGACCTCTCTCATTGACAAGACATTTTCAGCAACAAAACTGCAGCTGACTGAATGATTTTTTTTTTGCTTTTTGCTCTATTCTCTGTAAAATCAAGAGACTGTTGAGTGTGAAAATCCCAGGAAATCAGCAGCTTCTCAAACCACCCTGTCTGACACCAGAAATTATTCCACAGTTAAAGTGACTTAGATCACGTTTCTTCCACATTCTGATGTTTGGTCTGAACGACTGAACCACTCGACCACGTCTGCATACTTATCAAAGTGCAAAGTAAATTTATTATCAAAGTACATGTATGTCACCAGATACAACCCTGAGATTCATTTTCTTGCAGGCATACTGAATAAATCCATAGAATAATAGTCATGACAGAATCAATGAAAGACTGCACCAACTTGCATGTTCAATCTGTGTGCAAAAGGCAAATGCAAATGCAGATATGAAACACACACAAAATGCTGGAGGAATTTATCAGGCCCGGCAGCATCTATGGAAAAGAGTAAATAGTCGATGTTCCAGCCTGCGACCCTTCGTCAGAGCTGGAAAGGTAGTGGAGAAGTTGGAGTAAGAAGGCGGGGGAGGGGAGAAGTAAGTACAAAGTGGCAGGTGATAGGTGAAACTGGGAGAGGGGAAGGGGAGATGTATAAAGCTGATGTGAATGAGATAGAGGGCTGGAGAAGGGGGAATCTGATAGAAGACCATGAAAGAAAGGGAAGAGTGAGGAGCACCAAAGGGAGGTGATGGGCGGGTAAGGAGATAAGGTGAGAGAGGGCAATGGGAATGGGGAATGGTGAAGGGGAGGGGTAATTACTAGATGTTTGAGAAATTGATATTCGTGCCCCATTTTAATTCCACTTCCCATTCCCATATGCCAATCCATGGCCTCCTGTACTGCCGCAATGAGGCCACACTCAGAGTGGAGGTACATCACCTTATTTTTCATTTGGGTAGGCTCCATGCTGATGGCGTGAATATCGATTTCTTGAACTTTGAGTAATTGATGGCTCAGTGACAGCCTCATAACATCGGAGACCCAGATTCAATTCTCACCAATGACACTATCAGATTTACGACAACCTCCCCTATGACTGCAGGCTTTTCCCCTGCTACTCTTGATTCATAAGACCCTAAGGCATAGGAACAGTACTAAGTCATTTGGCCTATCAAGTCCACTGCACTATATCGTTCTCGAACACATTCTCCTGCCTTCTCCCTGTAAACTTTAACATCCTTACTAATAAAGAACATATTAGACTCCACTTTAAATATACCCAATGACTTGGCCTCCAAAGCCATCTGTGGCAACGAATTCCACAGATCCACCACCCTCTAGCTCCAGAAATTCCTCCTCATCTCTGTTCTAAAGTGACGTCTTTATGTTCTGAGGCTGTGCCCTCTGGTCCTAATCTCCCCACACATTCAATCTCTCACAAATGGAGGCGCCATGGTAGTGAAACAGTTAGTGTGATGCTATTACAGCTCGCACCTTCAGAGTTCAGAGTTCAACTCCATTGTCCTCTGTAAGGAGTTTGTATGTGTTTCCCGGGAACATTTGGGTTCCCTCCGGTGCTCAGGTTTCCTCCCACAATCCAAAGGCATACTGGGTAGTAGGTTAATTGGTCATTGTAATTGTCCTGTGATTAGACTAGGGTTAAATAAGTGGGTTGCTGGGTGGTGCACCTGAAAGTGCCTGATCCATGCTGTATCTCGAAAGAATTGTTTTGTAATTCCAGAAATGTACTGTTCAGTCAAATAACTGGCTGCTTTGTCCTGTGGCTGTCTGTGGAAAGACAGATCTCAGGGTTGTATACTGCATACATACTTTGATAATAAACGTACTTTAAAACTTAAACTGTAGAAGCCTGAAGTCCCACGCCACCAGGTTCAGGAGCAGCTACTTCCCTTCCACCATTTGTTCATCGAAGCAACCTGGACAGCCCAATTACCTCAGTACAACAGCAATACAATCACTTTACACTACAGCGGATATGCTTTTACTGTTCTCGCCGTAAAGTTTCTTTCACTTGTGTTTCTCTTGTGAATGCTGCCCATGTGATGCTGCTGCAAGTAGGTTTTTCATTGCAGCCGTACACACATCTACTCTTACAGATGGCAACAAGCTCCAACTTAGTGTCTTCAGTGTTTAGGTGAGGGGTAAAACCTGGAAGGCTCCCTGGCTGACAGTTAGCTTAGACCCGATGGGCTGAAGGGACTGCACCAGCGCGGTGACTCTTGCTATGACTCTGAAAACCCGGGAGGGGCAAGATGAGCAGAAGGTTCTCCAGTGGGACGGTGAAGAAAATGTGACAGCAAGCTAATTCGGAGCGGTGGCGAAGAGAAAGCACACACACTCAACCATCTTCAGGAGCGCAAGGGTATCCCAGAGCACTTTACAGCTGATGAAATATTCAGTTGTAATGGAGGGAATGCAGCAGCAAGACATGTACAACTAGGACAGGAGAAAATGGAGCAGGAATAGGCCGTATGGATCCTCAAGCTAGCTCCCACAGGCAGTGATGAGCAAAACACATACAGACATATGTATAAATCAACAGTATGAATACACCAGTCAGTTCCTCTTGCCTCTTCTGCCATTCAAAGAGATCCTGCCTAATTTAATTGTGGTCTTCATTCGCGGTAACCTTCAACCTTATCAAGAATTGACCATCATGAAGGACCCTCACCACCCAGGACATGCCCCCTTCTCATTACTACCATGGTTTTAAAGCTACTTAAAATACTATTTCTATCATTGTTTGAGAAAGACTCAAAGATTCATTATGCTCAGATAGTAAGCAAAATTCACCTCATGTTTATCTTCAAGGGTTAACCACATACTTCCATCATTAAGGACCCCACCAGTGCCGCCGGCTTTATGGGGATCTAAAGTGGTGGGAGGTCACAGGTGAGAGTGCTCTCCCAGTACCCAGGACATGCCTTCTTCTGCTTATTATCATCAGGGAGGAGGTACAGGAACCTGAAGACTCACACTCAAGCCTTCAGTGACATTTTCTTCCCTTCTGCTGTCAGATTTCCAAACACTACCTCACTACTCTGCTCTCCACTTACCCAACTCGTGTGTTTATTTATATTTCTTATTGTAACTTTCAGAATATTTTTTATTATTATGTATTGCACTGTACTGCTGCACGAAATAACAAATTCCACGAAACTCAACTTTTTATTCTGGCATCTTACCCCTTTCTTCTCAGTCCTGAAGAAAAGTGTTGGCCCAAAACATAGACCATCTATTCATTTCCATAGATGCTGCCTGACCTGCTGAGATCAATGAGAGAGTTGGCAGAAGATGATGACATATCACAATGCCAGTGAAGGCAGAGGAAGGCTGCAGCAGTGAAGGGTTCCCATTTATCTTGTATTCCATGCCACTGACCCCAATCTGTCAAGGACTATGTGATGGCCTCCTGTATGTCAACCTCCCCATGTTAAACAGTTATACTCAGGCATTCTCCTTCTCAGGAGGACCAGATGGACCTCCTGAGACAGATGGACCTGAGGTGGGTTTGGTCCTCCTAAGATGCAACTGGACCTCCTCAGATTAGTGTGGCCCTCTTCAGGTGGGCCCGGCTCTCTTGAGATGAGTCTGGTCCTCAGTTGTAGGTCTGTTTGGGTGACCTAGCTCTGCATGGATGGTAAATTAATGTACGCTCACCCTGTTTTCCAGGTCTTGTGCTCGTGGTGCCCTGGCCCTTCTCTTCCTCCTTGGTGCTACCTGGACCTTCGGGGTGTTGCACATTGTCAAGGGAACCATGGTGACAGCGTATCTATTCACCATTTCCAATGCATTCCAAGGGATGTTCATCTTCATATTTCTCTGCATCCTGTCAAAGAAAGTAAGTGACACCTAAGAACGAGAGCATGAACCACTGGAGTGGTACAGCTCAAGCTGCTCAAGTTCTTTCCTGATTTCAGTGCTGTCCACATAGATAGTGCATGAGTTTCTTCCAGGGGTTTCAGTCTTCAAAGAACAGATTGTGGACCTCAGAAAAGGAAAGATGAGGGAACACACGCCAGTCCTCATACAGAGATCAGAAATAGAGAGTGAGCAATTTCAGGTTCTTGGGTGTCAATACCTCTGAGGACCTAACCTGTACCCAACACATCAACACAGCTTTAAGAAGACAAGATGGTGGCTATTTTCCTTTAGGAGTTTGAGAAGATGCCAAATGTCACCTGAAGCACTCGAAAATTTCTACAGATTCCACAGAAAATTTCCACAATTTCCATGGAGAGCTTTCTAACTGGCTGCCTCACTGTCTGGCATGGGGAATGGGGAGGCTATTGAACAGGATCAGAGGGTTGTAAACTTAGTCAGCTCCATCACGGGCACTAGCTGCCTTAATATCCAGGCCATCATCGTAGTGGCTCTCATATGAGTGGACAAAGTCAGAGTGGTGATCTTGAGGCTTTAGATCTTCTAGGCTTCTGCAAAGAAAGGCTTCAGTCAGACATAGCAAAAAAAGAAGAGCTCAAGATTAAATTTCTTTTTCTCCTTCACTTCTTTATGTTGCTCAGTTAGGACAGCAGAGATACCAGGCAGGATACTGGAATGCTCCTCCTGTGAGATGTGGGAAGACAGGGAGACCTCCAGTGTCCCTGATGACTACAACTGCAAGACATGCATCCAGCTGCAGATTCTAACAGTCCACGTTAAGGAGCTGAACTGGATCAATTCCAGATCATTTGGGAGGCTGAAGGGGTGATAGATAGGTTATATAGAGAGGTAATTACACCCAAGGTGCAGGACAAAGGAAAATGGGTGACAGTCAGAAAGCAGAAAGGGGTTAAGGAGCTAGTGCAGAGTACCCCTGTGACCATCTCCCTCTACAACAGATATATCACTTTGGATACTGTCGGGGAAATGACATAACAGAGGAAAGTCACAGAGGTTGGGGCTCTGGCACTGAGTTTGGCATTGTGACTCTGAAGGGAAGTGGGGAGAATAGGCACACTGTGGTGATAGCAGATTCATTAGTTAGAAGATTGGACAGGAGGTTCTGTGGGCAAGAATGAGATTCCCAGATGGTATATTGCCTCCCGGGTACCAGTGTCTGGGATATCTTGGATCGAGCCCTCAGTATTCCTAAGTGGGAGTGTGAACAGCCAAAAGTCATGGCCACGTAGGTACCAATGACATGAGTGATGAGGTTCTGCATACGAAGTAGACAGAGTGAGGTGCTAAATTGTGATCTCAGGATTGCTACCTGTGCCACGTGCTAGTGAGGCTATATCTAAGAAGGTTATACAGCTAATATGTGGCTAAGGAGTTGGTGTAGGAAGGCAGGTGTAAGATTTCTGTATCATTAGGCACTCTTCCAGGGAAGGTACGACCTGGACTGAAGGGACGGTTTGCATCTGAAACAGAGGGGGACTGATACCTTAGCAAAAAGATACTGCATAGCGGGGTTCAATCTAGAGTTGCAAGGGGGTGGGAAGCAGAGTGCCAGAACAGTTAATGGAGAGGTTGTGGAGGTAGATGTTAGTAAATCCTCGGACAAAGTTAGGAATCAAAAGGTTGAGCATGCTGCGACCAGAGTCATCAGCCGCATATATTTCAATGCAGGAAGTACTGTAGGTAAGTCCGATAATAGTGCTGAAGATGAGGTAGCTTGTTTACAAACAGAGGCAATGTGCAGTGAGGAGAGGCTGTTGATAGGGCAGTCAACAGGATGAGTTGCAACATAAAGGGAATACAAAATCAAAAAGAGCGGATACAGGATTGAAGGTGTTATATTTGAATGTGCACAGTATAGGGAATAAAGTAGAGGAACTTGTAACACAGCTACAGATTGTCGTGTATGCTGTTGTGGGCATCACTGAATCATGGCTAAAAGAAGAACATTGCTGGGAGTTTAACGTCCAAGGATACCTATTGAATTGAAAGAACAGGCAGGAAACAGGGGGTGGGGGAGAGCATTGATATGTTGGTAAAAGAATTAAATCAAATCATACAAAACAGGTGACATAGAGTCAGAAGGAAGGAAATTATTGTGGACAGAACTAAAGAACTACAAGGGTAAAAAGACCCTGATGAGAGTTATATACAGACCCCCAAATAGTAGTAAGGATGTGGCCTACATATTACATCAGGAAATAGAAAATACATGCCAAAAGGGCAATACTATAGTAGTCATGGAGGATTTCAATATGCAGGTAGATTGGGGGGGGGGGGTGCTGGATTCCAAGAGGGGGATTTTCCAGAATGCCTACGAGATAAATTTTTAGAGCAGTTCATAGTTGAGCCATGATGGGATCAGCTATTCTGGATTGGGTGTTGTGCAATGAAACTGAATTGATTAGAGAGCTTAAGCAAAAAGAACCTTTTGGGAAAGTGATCATAATATAATCGAATTCCCCTGAGATTTGACAAGGAGAAGCTAAAGTCAGATGTGTCAGTAATACAGTGGAGTAGAGGAAATTACAGGGGCATGTGAGAGGAGTTGGCCAGAATTGATTGAAAAGAACACTGGCAAGGATGATGGCAGAGCAGCAATGGCTGGTGTTTCTAGAAGCAATTCGGAAGGCATAGGATATATACTGTACATCCCAAAGAAGATACAGTATTCTAAAGACAAGATGACACAACCGTGGCTAATAAGATAAGGCAAAGACAACGTAAAACCCAAAGAGAGGGCATACAATAGAACAAAAATTAATGGGAAGTTTGAGAATTGGGCAGCTTTTAAAAGCCAACAGAAGGCAACTAAAAAGGAATTAACAAGGTAGAAATGGAATAGGAAAGAAAACTAGCCAGTAATATTAAAGAGCATGCCAAAAGTTTCTTCAGGTATATAAAATGTAAAAGAGAGGTGAGAGTGGATATCAGACCATTGGAAGCATGAATTGTGTAAAGGAACCATTACTAGAGAGAAGGTTCTTGGGAAACTGAAATGTCTGAAGGTAGCTAAGCCATCTGACTGAAAGAGATGGCTGAAGAAATCATGGAGGCATTAGTAATGATCTTTCAAGAATTACTCGATTCTGGAAATGTTCCAGAAGACTGGAAGATTGCAAATGTCACTCCACTTTTCAAGAAGGGAGAGAAGCAGCAGAAAGGAAACTATAGGCCAGTTACCATGATCTCAGTGGTTGGAAAGATGTTGGAGTCGATTATTAAGTATAAAGTCTTAGGGTAAATGGAGGCGCATGTTTAAAGAGGCCATAGTCAGCATGATTTCCTCAAGGGAAAATCTATCCTGAATGATCTGCTAGAATTCTTTGAAGAACTAATAAGCAGGATAGACAAAGAAGAATCAGTGATGTTGTGCACTTGGATTTTCAGAAGGCTTTTGACAAATTGCCACACATGAGGCTTCTTAACAAGCTCAAGCTCATGGTATTACAAGAAAGATTCTGGTATGAATAAAACTGATGGCTTTGTTGCAAAGTTTGCAGAAGATATGATGATTAGTGGATGGGCAGATAGTTTTGAGGAGGTAGACAGGGTACAAAAGGAGTTGGACAAATCAGGAGATTGAGGAAAGAAATGGCAGATGGAATACAGTGTCGGGAAATGTATGGTCATGTACTTTGGTGGAAGAAATGGAAGGTTTATTGATTTTCTAAGTGGAAAGGAAACACAAAAAACTGAAGTGCCTAGGGACTTGGGAATTGTACAGGATTTCCTAAAGGTTAATTTGCAGGTGGATTTTGTGCTGAGAAAGGCAAATGCAATGTTAGCATTACTTTCTAAAGGACTGGAATATAAAAGCAAGGAAGTAATTTTGAAACTTTATAAAGCACAAGTGAAGATAGAATTGTAGTATTATAACCAGTTTTGGGCCCCTTATCTTAGAAAGGATGTGTTGAAACTGGAGACGATTTTAAAGGGGGTTCACGAAAATGACTTCAGGATTGGATGGCTTATTATAAGAAGAGCATTTGATTTCTGTGGGCCTGTACTCAGTGAAATTCAGAAGAATGAGGGATGACCTCATGAAACCTATTGAATGGTGAAAGGCATTGATGGAGTCAATGTGGAGAGGATGTTTCTGAAAGTGGGGGAGTCTAAGACCAGAAGACACAGCGTCAGAATATAGGGGCATCCTTTTGTAATGTGTGCCGCTTGTTAGAGCAATAATATCTGCACCGGACTCCAGAGCAAAGTTTCCCGAGTTCGAATCCAAGTCGGGTTGAGCGTCGAGCTAGCAACTCGGTCGCGTAAAAACAAGAATAGCTTGCTATGGAAACACCATCATGACGGTGCCCTGATAACTTCACTGCCGAGTTAAGGGCTATTCTTCTTTTTTTTCTGCTTCTTCGTCTTTTGTAATGTAGATGAGGAGGAATTTGTATAGCTAAAGTGGAGAATCTGTGGAATTCTTTGCCACAAGCAGCTGTATATTTAAGGCAGACATTGACAGATTCTTGATTAATCAGGGCATGAAGGGATACGAGGAGAAGGCAGGAGGTTGGGGCTAAGAGGAAAATTTGACGACGCATGATGAAATAGCAGAACAGACTCGATTTGGCCAAATGGCCTAATTCTGCTCCTATATCTTATGTTCTTATAATCTTATGGACATCTTCAAGGAGTGGTGCCTCGAAAAGGCAGTGTCCGTTATTAAGGGCCTCCACTACCTAGGACATGCCCTCATCTCATTGCTACAATCAGGAAGGAAGAACAGAAGCCTGAAGACACACATTCAATGATTCAGCTTCTTCCCCCTTGCCATCCAACTTCTGAATGAATAATAATCCCATGAACACTACCTCACTAATTTCATGTTTCTATTTTTGGACTACTTACTATAATTCAGTTTTTTTTCTCTATATTATCATGTATCGCATTGTACTGCTGCTGCAAAGTTTAAAAAATTTCATGACATTTACGGGTAATATTAAACCTGATTCTGATACTTTTACCATATCCTGATAGGATCATCGGTCCCTGTAAACTGTCCTCAGTGTGTGAGTGTGTAGTAGAATCTGGGGGGAGTTATAAAGTCATACAGTAGAACAGCACAGAGAGAGACCCTTCAGCCTATCTAGTCCATTCTGATCTAGTCTTCTGCCTATTCCAATCCAAGGACCATATCCCTCCAAACTGGTCTCATCCATGTTCTTATCCAAATTTCCCTTAAATGTTACAATTGAACCTGCATCCACCACTCCCACTCATTTCACTCTTACACTGCCCTCTGAATGCAATGGTTACTTCCCAGGTTTCCTTGAATAGTTCAACTTCCAACTTAAACCCAGTCTATGAGCTCTAGCTCTAGTCTCACCCAACCTGAGGGAAAGAAGCCTGCAAGAATCCACTCTATGTACACCTCTGTAAAGTCTCCATTCATTCTCAGAATCAGAATCAGGTTTGATATTACTGACGGATGTTATGGAATTTATTATTTTGTGGCAGCAAATTACATTAAAATATGTATTAAAAATTAACTTAAATAAGTAATGCAAACTCAGTGAAGAACTGTTCGTGGGGTGGTTCATTGTCCATTCAGAAATCTGATGGTGGAGGGAAAGAAGCTGTTCCTAAAATGTGAGAGGCCATGTCTTAGCTGATGGGGGTTGTTAATGATGGATGCAGCCCTCTTGATGAACCACCTTTTGAAGCTGTCTTCAATGGTGTGGTGGCTAGTGCCCAAGATGGAACCGGTTCTGTTTGCAACCCTCTGCATCTTCTTCTGATCCTGTGCAGTGGCCCCTCTGTACCAGTTGGTTTTAGAACCAGTTAGAAAGCTCTCCGTGTACATCTGTAGAGATTTAGTGTCATACCAAATCTCAAACTCCCAAAGACATATAGCCACTGACATACCTTCCTCATAATTGCATCGATATGTTGGATATTCAGAGATGCTAACAGCCAGCAATATTAAACTGCTCACCCCTTCTGCTACTGAACCCTCAATGAGGTCTGGTGTGTGTTCCCTTGGCTCCCCCTTTCTGAAGTCCACTATTCCTCTGTATCCAGGGAATAAAGTCCTAATCTATTTCAGCTTTCCCTGTAACTAAAGGACCTCAAGTCCTGACAATAATCCTCGTCAATTTTCTTAGTATTCTTTGAAGCTTGTTGATACCTTCCCTGCAGGTAGGCGACGACAACTGCGTACAATATTCTAAAACTAGCAGACAATGGTTTAAGGTGAGGAGGAGGTCCTCACCTGGACCAGAACCCTCCATACCTCTCCCATCCACATACTTATTCAAACTTCTCTTCAATGTTGCAATCGAAGCCACATCCAACATTTCTGCGGGCAACCCATTCCACACTCACACTACTCTCTTCGTGAAGAAGCTCCCCCTCAAGTTCCCCTTCAACACCTCACCTTTCACTCTTAACCTATGACCTCTGGATCTAAATTCACACAAAGCTCTGTGAAAAAAGCCTGCTTGCACTTACCCTGTCTATAACCCTCATAATTTTCAATATGACATTGGCCTGGTGATCAGGCACATTCATCTAGAACGACAGAACCAGGGACTGAGTGGCCTGCTCCATTTTCAATGTTTCAAAAGTTCAGAGAGTTCAAAGTAATTGTATTCTCTAGGTATGTAAATGTCATCCTGAGATCCATTTTTCAGGCAATCACAGTAGATGCAAAGAAACACAATCAAATCAATACAAAACTGTGCACAAAGACAGACCACAACCAATATGCATAAGAAGACAACTTGTGCAATTACAAAATAAATATATTACTTACGTATCTACTTCTTTAGAGATACAGTATAGGACAGGCCCTCCAGCCCAATGAGCCACAACACCCAGCAACTCCCCTATTGAACCCCTGCATAATCACTGGTCAATTTACGATGACCAATTAGCCTACTAACCGGTACATCTTTGAACTGTGGTAGGAAACTGGAGCACCCGGAGGAAATCTATGTGCTTCATGAGGAGAACACACAAGCTCCTTACAGACCGGAACTGAACTCCAAATTCCAGAACACCTCAGGCTGTTACAGCGTTCCGCTAACAGCTACACTACTATTGCACTCCGAAAGTAAGATTGAGAACATGAGCTGTAGACTCCTTGAAAGTGAGCTCATAACTTCAGTGCTGAACAAAATCAGTCATATGACTTTTCCCAGTTTATATATCTTCCCCATATATTACAGATCTTGCCTCTGTTAAATAGCTGGACTATCGTTAACAATAATGATAATGTATAATTAGTAGTGTGAAGAGCATCAGAGCACCTTCTTGATTATATGCTACCATATTGCTTTATATTCCAATGACCAACTTATAACTGGAAATAAATTGCTTCCTAATTATACTGCTATTCACAGTAGATAAGTGCATTAGCATTATTACCCGTGGAATCATGGGACTGTGGGATTGCTTGGGCTCTCATATCAACAGCGCAAACTAACAAGCAAAGTTTTAGTTGCTTGTTTATTTGTGATATTCATTGATATCACATGGGGAAAAGCAAGCTGTGTTCTCTTCCTCATTCCTCTAATGTGAATTTGCAACACTGACATCAAACTCATTAATGTCTCCATGCAATAACAATATTGATTAAATTGCTACAATAGCAAAATGTGAACAAAGGGAGAGAGGTGTCTCTTAATTAATCCATGCATTCAAAATAAAGATCTTTAAGATTAGCTTTAATGATTACATCTACGTCAATGTATCGCAACATACACTGAAATGTGTGAACAACCAACACAGACCCAGGATTTGCTAGGAGTAACCATGCTTGTGGCACCAACTTAGCATGCCCGCAACTCACGAACCTTAACGCGTGCATTGTTAATTGGGAGGAAACTGGAACACCCAGAGGAAAGCCACAAATTTACAGAGAGAACGTACAAACTCCATACAGACAGCTATGGGAATTGAACTCCTGATCTTCTAATCACTGCTGATGTAAAGTGTTACACTAACTGCCTTGCTACCAAGGAAGCAGGGAGGTGAGAAAGTCTTTGATTGTGTAGGACTTTACTTTTGATAATAGGAATAAGGGTGACAAAAGTTCTAGTATAGAAACAGGTTCAGCGGAGTTATTAATAAGAGTTCATTCATTCATTATGGACCATGTCATATGACATGGGCAATCATGGTATTTCCACGACGATGATTGTGCTTGGCAAAGTTTTCGACAGAGTGGTTTGCATTTGCCTTCTGCCTGGCATTAGTGGTCACAAACTAGGACTTGTGATATGCACCAGCTCCTCATACAATCATCCACCACCTATTCCCTTGACTTCGCGTGACCCTGATCGGGGAGGCTAAGCAGGTGCTACACCTTGCCCAAGGGTAACCTACAGGCTAGTGGAGGGAAGGAGCGCTTTACATCTCCTTTGCTAAAGACATATTTCCACCCTGCCACCCTGTTAATAAAAGTAAAAGAATCTGTACTGGAGCCAGTGCCACCCAATTACACTCATGTGAGCATGTGACATGTACCAACCATGTCATTGGATTGTGGGAGAAAACCAGTACACTCTGAAGAAACCCACAGGGTCAGGTGAGAACATATAACAGATGGGAATTGAACCCCGTTTGGTGACTGATGGCACTGTAAACAATGACAGTAACTGTTACGCTACTGCACCACCCTACTTTGCCAACAAAGGCTTTGAGGCAGTCACTTCCACTTCAGTTCTGATGACTTGTGTAGAAACCATGGAGTCTGCAACTTGGTGAGAAGGGTGAGTGAGTGGTTTGTGGTGTTATGGACTTCTCCTGCTGTCCATGATTAACAACTACATGGACTCCTGACATTCTGACTTCCTCCCAGCTAGTCTTCCTCCATTTTAATGAGTAGCGGAGGCTGTTCCAGACTTTCAAGATAGGATAGAGAGGTGTTTTCTGGAAAGAAATGGATCCATCAGGCAGATGCTGCATAGATTCAGCAAAGGCAGATCCTGTTCAACAAACTTACTGCAGTTCTTTAAGGATATAATGAGCACAGCGGATAGACGGGAACAGATAGATGTCACTTATTTGGCGTTTGATAAGATGCCGCATAAAAGACCTAACCATAAGATAAGGATGCATAGCATTAGGGGTGATGTATTAGCATGGATAGAGGATTAGTTAACAAATAGAAAGCAGAGAGTTGGGATACATGGATGTTACTGTGGTTGGCAATCAGTGGTGAACTGTGTGCCGCAGGGGTCGGTGCTGGGCCCACAGCTGTTCACGATATGCATTAACAATCTGATTGAGGGGACCGAGTGTAGTGTATCTAAGTTTGCTGATGATACTAAATTGAGTGGAAAAGCAAATTGTGCAGAAGGTATGGAGAGTCTGCAGAGAGATATAGATAGGTTAAGTGAGTGGGCAAGGGTCTGGCAGATGGAGTACAATGTTGATAAATGCAAGATCTTTGGAAGGAAAAGGAAAAATTAAACAGCAGATTATTACTTAAATGGAAAAACATTGCACCATGCTGCTGTGCAGAGGGACTTGGGAGTGCTTGTGCATGAATCACAAAAGGTTGGTTTGCAGGTACAGCAGGCTATCAAGTAGGCAAACGGAATGTTGGCCCTTATTGCTAGAGAGATTAAATTTAAGCACAGTGAGGTATGCTGCAACTATACAGGGTACTGGTGAGGCCACACCGGGAGTACTGTGTGCAGCTCTGGTCTCCTTACTTGAGGAAGGATATGCTGGCTTTAGAGGTGGGTCAGAGGAGGTTCACCAGCTTGATTCCAGAGATGAGGGAGTTAGACTATGTGGACAGATTGAGTCACCTGGGACTGTATTCGCTGGAATTCAGAAGAAGGAGAGGAGATCTTATAGAAA
This sequence comes from Hypanus sabinus, assembly GCF_030144855.1. Taxonomy (NCBI): domain Eukaryota; kingdom Metazoa; phylum Chordata; class Chondrichthyes; order Myliobatiformes; family Dasyatidae; genus Hypanus; species Hypanus sabinus. The sequence goes on from NC_082716.1 coordinate 11,796,662, forward strand.
CATATAAAATTATGAAAGGGATAGATAAGATCGAGGCAGGAAAATTGTTTCCACTGGTAGGTGAGACAAGAACTAGGGGACATAGCCTCAAGATTCAAGGGAATAGATTTAGGACGGAGATGAGGAGGAACTGCTTTTTCCAGAGGGTGGTGAATCTGTGGAATTCTCTGCCCAATGAAGCAGTGGAGGCTACTTTGGTAAATGCACTTAAGATAAATTTGGATAGAATTTTGCATAGAAATATAGAAATCTACAGCACATTACAGATTCTTTGAACCACAATGTCGTGCCGACCATTTAACCTGCTCTAGAAACCGCCTAGAATTTCCCCACCGTGTAGCCCTCTTAGCAGGGGAATTAAGGGTTATGGGGAAAAGGTAGGTAGGTGGAGATGAGTCCATGGCCAGATCAGCCATGATCTTGTTGAATGGTGGAGCAGGCTCGAAGGGCCAGACGGCCTCCTCCTGCTCTTATTTCTTATGCTCTTATGTTCTTTTTTCCATCATCTACTGCAGTAATGGAGTTCAGAGTAGAATCCTCTGTAGAAGTTTCTACTGCGGACAGCACACTGACTGGCTTCATCACCATCTGGAATGGAGGTAGCAGTGTGCAAATTCAGAAGAACTTGCAGTGGATTGCAAACGTGGACATCAGCCTTACCACCATCGAGGATGTCTTCAATAGGCAGTGCCTCAAGAAAATGGCATCCATCATTAAGCGTCCTCACCACCCAGAGCATGCCCTCTTCTCATTGCTACTCCTAGGGGGGAGATACAGGAGCCTGAAGACACAGATTCAACTTTTAAGGAATAGCTTTTTATCCTCAGCCATCAGATTTCTCAACAGTTTATGAACCCATGAACACAACCTCAATTTTTTTCTCAATTTTTCTCTTTTTACATGACCTCTTTATTTTTTAAATATAATTCTTAATTGTAACTTACAGTATTGTATGTGCTGTTCTGCACTGTTGACGATTAGCAACAATTTTCACATTAGTCAGTGATAATGAACCTGATTCTGGTTCTAATCATCAATGAATACAAAATAACTTTACTAAAATCACAGAGAGCAAGAAATTTAATTCACAATAATGATTACTGTTACAAAATGACTACCATTGACTTCAGCTAGCTGAATGGTGTCGCAGCAATAACCTTGCGCTGAATATCAGTATAAAAATAAAATTAAAGTGCAGGAGATGAACAGTGAGATAGCGTTCATGGGTTCATTGTCCATTCAGAAACCTGATGGCAAAGGGGAAGAAGCTGTTCCTAAAATGCTGAGTGTGGGTCTTTAAGCTCCTGTACCTCCTCCCTGACAGTATTAATGCGAAGGGAACCTGCCCTGGATGGTGGGAGATCACTGTCACCTGCGACCTCCCACCACCCATCACCCAGGCAGTACTAGTGGGTATCCTTAATGATAGAAATATGTGGTCAGCCATTCAGGGTTAATGCGGGGTGAATTTTGTTTTCTTATCTGAGGGCCACAAATCTTTGTCTCTTTCTCAAATGATGGTGGAAGTTGTCGTTAAATAGTTTAAAGACTGAGGTAGTAGAGATGAGAGCATGCCCTGGATGATCAGGGTCTTTCACGATTGATGCAGCCTTCTTGAAGATGTTCTTGATGGTGGGGAGGTTGTGCCCTTGGTGGATCACACATCACAGAAACTGAGCCTTTGAGCCGATTAAAGTCCTGCTGCTGTCTGCAAGGAGTTTGTATGTTGTCCCCATGATATCCTCCAGGTGCTCTGGATTCCTCCCACTTTCCAAGACGTATGGGTAGTAAAATTGTGCGCAAGCTGTGTTGGTACTAGAAGCATGGCGGCACTTGTGGGCTGCTCTCAGCACATCCTCGCACTGCGTTGTTCGTTGACCCAAACAACACATTTCACTGTATGTTTTGATGTATACATGACCAATAAGGCTAATCTAATCTTAATGTTAATCAAGACTCTGCTAAGCAATCGGCACTCATTTACACTACCCTTGTTATATTCTTTCAGTTTATACATCAACTCCCACCACCCCACCCCACCCAAGATTCCTCTACTCATTGACATGTTAGTGGTAACATACACTCAGTGGCCATTTTATTAGATATACCTATGCATCTGCTCGTTAATGCAAATATCTAATCAGCCAATCATGTGGCAGAAACTCAATGCATAAAGCATGCATACATGATCAAGAGGTTCAGTTGTTGTTCAGACCAAACATCAGAATGGGGAAGAAATGTGATCTAAGTGACTTAACCAAGGAATGATTGCTGGTGCCAGACAGGGTTGTTCATGTATCACAGAAACTGTTGATCTCCTGCGGTTTTCACGCATATCAGCCTCTAGACTTTACAGAGAATGGTGCAAGAAACAAAAAACATCCAAAGAGCAACAGTTCTGTGGGTGAAAAATGCCTTGATAATTAGAGATCAGAGGAGAATGACCTGGTTTAAACTGACAGGAAGGCTTCAGTTACTCAAATAACCACACATTACAACAACGGTGTGCAGAAGAGCATCTTTGAACCTTTAAGAGGCCTTTGAGTGCACAGTGACCAATTAACCCACTGACTTGCACATCTCTGGGATGTGTGAGGAAACCTGAGGAAAGGTACAGTCACAGGCAGAAGGTGCAAACTCCTTACAAGGTCATGATTGACCCTGGGGCTGCTGGATTTGAGAGCAAGATGCTCTACTTACTGCGGTACTGCAGTGCCCTCATTTAATTCTCCCTGAAGTTTAATTGCTGGCAGTTAATCTGAGCTAATTGTGTATGGCAAGATTATTAAGGGAGAAAAGGTCAGAATGCCACTAAACAGTAAATAGATTAAAAATCATCTTTCTGGCAGCCCTCTAACCTCATTATGGTTCTTATTTAGCAAGGATTTCCTGATAGACTTAGTCGCTTAATATACATTCTGCTGCTGTTTATGGTTTCATTGATTGGGACAAATGTGTCACTGTTAACCAAGCTTGTCAACATATCGTTCAATGTTGCAGTGTGGAGATAACTAATTAGGGTTCACTGCCACTGTGAGACAAGGTCAAGGTCAACATGCATTGGTACATGACACACTAATTCTGCAGTCGATCATTTTTGATGTTATCCCTTTAATCAATGCTATCAATATTCCCTTTGGATTATGTCCTGTTTATTCCACGTCAGCAGAAGTCACCCCAATACCAGTTGAAAGTCCTGCTAAGGAATTTTAAACATTGTAAGACACTTCATTAAGCCATCTGTAGATGTGCTGATCATGGATTTCCAGAGATCACAGAACAGAAAAAATACAAATATATGCTGCATTTCTCTGACCTTGCTTTTTAGCTGCATTTCTTGACATAGAATTACATTAACTTTTCCAGGGAATGTTGTAGAACAGAGAGGTCTCAGAGTACACAGATCCCTGAAAGTGAAGCCATGGGGTGGTGAAGAGCTGTGCTGCCCTTCATATAGAATAGAAGTTGAGACACTATACTGTTATTGGTGAGACTGCACTTGGAGCATCATGGACAGTTCCCGCTGCCCTATGAGACAGACATCATCAAGTTAGAAAGAGTGTGAAGATTTTAGGGAATGTTACCAGGACTTGAGAACCTGAGTTATAGGGAGAAGTTCAAAGTTTAAAGTAAATTTATTATCTAAGTATGTATATGTCATCAAATACTGCCCTGAGATTCATTTTCTTGCAGGCATTCACAGCAGATAAAAAGCAATACAGTAGAATCAATGGAAAGCTACACAGAATCAAAGACAAATAACCAATAAACATGAGAAAGTCTGCAGATTAATAGTAATACATAGAAAGTGCTGGAGGACCTCAGCAGGCCAGGCAGCATCTATGGAAAAGAGTAAATAGTCAATGTTTTGGACTGAGACCCTTCCTCAGGACTGGAGAAAAGAGGTTAGAAGTCAGAGTAAGAGGTGGTGTGAGGAGAGGAAGAGGTACAAGGTAGTAAGGGACAGTTGAAGCTGTGAGATGGGAAGGGGTGAAATAAAGAGCTGAGAAGTCGATTGATTAAAGACGTAAAGGGCTGGAGTAGGGGGAATCTAATAGGAGAGGATAAAAGGACAGAGGGAGGTACTGGGTAGGTAAGCAAATAAGGTGAGAAAGGGAAATTGGAATAGGGAATGGTGAAGGAGAAAGGGGGCAATTATTGGAAGTTCAAGAAATCGATGTTCATGCCATCAGATTGAAGGCATTAACAGAGACACAGGTGATTCTGCAGATGCTGGAAATATTAAGCAACTCAGAATGCTGGAGGGACTCAACAAATAGTCGATGTTTCATGAAGAGGACAGATGAGGTGTCTCAGCTCAAAAAAAATTGACTCCTCATTTCCCTCCATTGACACTGCTTGTCCTGCTGAGAACTCCCATCATGTTGTGTGAGCTGTAGAGTTAATGTTACTTCAAATGGGATGTCCAGAGTATAAGGTGTTGTTCCTCCACTCGTGGGGGTAGTAGAGAAGGCCATGAACTGACATGTCAGAATGGGAATGGGAAGTAGAATTCAAATCGGAGGTCACCGTGGTAGACGGAGCAGTCTCCCAATCTACTTCGGGTCTCACCGATGAGTCCACAGATGCTGGAAATCCAAAGCAATGCACACAAACTGTTGAAGGAACTTAGCAGGGCAGGCAGCATCTATGGAAATGAATAAATAGTAAACATTTCAGGCCAAGACCCTCTTCAGGGTTGAAAAGGAAGCGGGAAGACGCTAGAATAAAAATGGGGGAATGGGAAGGAGGCTACCTAGAAGGTGATAGATGAAGCCAGGTGGGTGGGAGAGATAAATGGCTGGAGAAGAAGGGACCTAATAAGAGAGGAGAATGAAAAGGGAAGGAGGAGGGAACCCAGGGGGAAGAAATAGGCTGACTAGAAGAAGTATGAAGCCAGAGTGGGGAAATAGAAGAAGAGGGAAGTGGGAAGGGAAACATTTTTTTTACTGGAAGAAGAAATCGATTCTCATGCCATCAGCTTGGAAGCTACCCTCACGGAATATATAGTGCTATGTAAAAGAACAAACAACCAATATGCATAAGAAGACACTATGTGCAATTTCCCCCAAAAATTAACAATAAATAAATAAATAAATAAATAATATTGACAACAAGTCCTTGAAAGTGGTCTGCAGTTTGAGCAATCAGTTCAGTGTCGCAATGAATGAAGTTATCCACACTGGTTCAGGAGCCTGATGGTTGAGGGGTAATAACTGAGTCTGAACCTGGTCATGTGGGAGCTAAGGCTCCTCTACCTCCTTCCCGATGGTAGAAGCAGGAAGAGAGCATGGCTAGATGGTGAGGGTCCCAGAGAATGGCAGGCTAGGACTTTATCCCTAGGAGACTGAGCGTTGACCTTACAGAGACATATAAAGTATAGTTATGGTCTAAGCACACAGTCCTGTCTATGTTTGTACCATCACACACAGATACAGGATTTTTCATTGCTGTTTCCATAACATTTTTTTAACCAGTTGGGTTTGTTAGCCTTGAGTTGAACCCCCAAAACTGGAGGACCAGTAGACCACTCTTAGTCTGGACTCTAACCTTTGACCTGTATGGCAAGGGTGACCCTACAAAAAGACAAAGCACAAAGCCCTGACTGCAGCCAACATGGCTTTCTGGGTCACTAAGGAAAGCAAGCCTCAAAACCCTTTCGACAAGATTGTGGTCTTCTTGGAGGGCCCAGAACAAAAGTGAACCTTTATTCTACTCAATAAGCAAGATTCCCCAATTCTTTTAGTTAGAGAATTCCAAAGGTTCACCACTTTCTCAGTAAAGGAATTTCTTTTCATCTTCATCCTGAATATCTAATTCTTTATTTTGAGTCTGTGACCTCTTGGTCCTGGACATCCCATTTGAAGTAACATTAACTCTACAGCTCACACAACATGATGGGAGTTCTCAGCAGGACAAGCAGCGTCAATGGAGGGAAATGAACAGTCAATTTTTTGAGCTGAGACACCTCATCTGTCCTCCTCATGAAACGTCGACTATTTGTTGAGTCCCTCCAGCATTCTGAGTTGCTTGAGATTTCCAGCATCTGCAGAATCACCTGTGTCTCTGTTCACTTCACACTGATTCAGTAAATTTCAATGAAATCACCTCTAATTTTCCTCAACTCAAGGGAGTACAGGTCTGGATTACTTATTTTCTTATCTTACAACAAACCTGCCTCACTCAGAGTAAGCCAAGTGAATGTTTGTTAAGGGTGAAAGGTGAAAAGTTTAATAGGAACATGTGGGGAAACTTCTTCACTCTGAGGGTTGTGAGAGTGTAGAATGAGCTGCCAGCACAAGCGGTGCATCTGAGCTCGATATCAATGCTTAAGAGAAGTTTAGATAGGTATATAGATAGTAAGGATATTGAGTGCTATGGTCCTGGTGCAGATCGATGGGAGTAGGCATTTCAAATAGTACAGCACAGAGTAGATGGGCATGTTTCTGCACTGTACTTTTCTATAACTCTCTGACTCTGTTTCTACCACAAGTAAATCTTCCATTAGCTGGGGAGACCAGACCTGCACACACCACAAACCGTTGAACCATGATGTCTTTGCCTGTGTAATTAACCCATGTTACCATAGAGGTCAACAGACCAATTGAGTTTCTAATTGTATGCAGTTCCTTTACATTAATACTCAGTGATCCGTGTACAAGGACATCCAAACCCCAAGATATTTCAGTCTCCCGTCATTCACAAAATTCCTTTATTTCTCAAAAATGGATATTTTATATTTTATCCATAGTATGTTCCATTTGTCATGACATCACCAGGTAATTCCATCTTTGAATGGCATGGTAGTGTAGTAGTTCCCACCACGGTCTGTACAGAGTTTGTCTGTTCTTCCTGTGATCATGTGGGTTCCCTCCTGGTGCTCCAGTTTCCTCCCATATTCCACAGACGTTAAGGATAGTGGGTTGTGGGCATGCTATGCTGGTGGCAGAAGTGCGGCAACACTTGTGACCTGCCCCCAGTCTATTCCTCTCTGATTTGATTGGACACAAACGACGCATTATCATGTTAATTTTATTTTTTTATTTCTCCGATACAGTGCAAAATGGGCCCTCACAGCCCTTCGAGCCCCACTGCCCCAGTAACACACGACAAATCCAATTAACCCTAACCTGATCACAGAACACTTGCAAAAACCAACTAACTTACACACTATGTCATTGGAGAGTGAGAGGAAACCAGAGCATCTGGGAAAAACCCGCACATTCCACAGGGAGGATATACAGGCACCTTAAAGAACAGCATCAGAATTGAACTCTGAACTCTGGAAGGCCCCAAGCTGCAATAGGGTCGTATTAACCACTTTGGTACCTCATGCCCTACACAACCACGGTGCCCTTCGATGTTTCAATGTACATGTGACGAATAAAGTTCTCTCTAATCTCTCTCACACACTTTGCCCTTCAAATAATCTCATTTTAAATTTTGCCACACTCTGCCTCCTGGAGGAGGAGGAAGCCAGAATAAGAAGGTGGGGAGAGTGGAAGGAGTACAAGCTGGCATGGGATAGGTGAGACCAGGTGAGAGGGAAGGTGGGAGGGGCAGGAGAGATGAAGTGAGAAGCTGGGAGGTGATAGGTGGAAGAGTTAAAGGGCTAAAGAAGAAAGAATCTGAAAAAAGAGGAGAGAGGAAATAGGAGAGTTTCCTATGTTGGAAGAGTCTAATACCAGAGAACAAAGCCTCCTAAAAGAGGGGCATCTTTGAGAACAGAGATGAGGAGGAATTTCTTTAGCCAGAGAGTGGTAAATCTGTGGAATTCTTTGCCCTAAGCAGCTGTGGAGGCTGTCTTTATGTATATTTAAGGCAGTAATTAATTGATCAGGGCATGAAAGGATATGGGGAGAAAGCAGGAGATTGCGGCTGAGAGGAAAATTGGATCAGCCGAGGTTTCGATGGGCCAAATGGTCTAATTCTGCTTCTCTTGTGGAAAATGAGGTGTGGCTCAATCATCCTGAGGATGACCTTATTGTGTGGCAGTAAAGGAGGGCGTGGGAATGGGAATTAGAATTAAAACAAGAAGCCACCAGGAAATCCCAGTGGAGTTCCATTGATCTATGATGGACTGTCTAAAGGAGTGATAGAAGATCCCTATTTGCATAAAACCTTTCACAACCTCATAACGTCTCAGAGCATTTCACAAACAATGGAATACTTATTTGTTGTCTAAGAGTGTTACACTAATAGTTCTTACATTGAGCCAGCACAAGGATATTGATTAGGAATGGCTCCACACGGTTACCAAAGAGTAAAGTACATTCAACCTAACTTTGCTGCTCACAATTTTATACACCATTGTAAAGTCACCTCTCAGTCCCATAGGAATAGGACTGTAAAGCAAAGAAGCAGAATTAGTCCATTCAGCCCAGGAGGTATGTTCCTCAATTCAATCATATTTGATCATCTTCCTTCGTAATTTCATTCTCCTGTCTACTCCCCCGTAACCTTTGGCACCTTGACTAATCAAGAACCTTTCAGCATCTGCTTTAAATAAACTCAATGACTTGACCTCCACATCTATTCACAGATTCACCACCCACAGGCTAAAGAAATTCCTCTTCATCTTTGTTTTAAAGTGATGTCCTCCTATTCTAAGTCTGTGCCCTCTGGCCCTTTCCCATGATTGGAAACATCCTCCCCACACCCACTTTGTTAGGCCTTTCAATATTCGATGGGTTTCAATGAGATTCCACCCCCCCCCCCCCCCGATCATTCTTCTAAACTCCCGCAAGTACAGGTCCAGAGCCGTTTAAAACTCCTCATTTGTTAATTGTTTAATTCCTGAGATAATTCTCGAAAACCTCCTCTACACCCCTCCATGAAGCCCTAGTATGCCCAACCAATGGTAAATACTCTCAGCAATCTGAGAAAAGCTTTGATGCCACCCAGCCACCGATGTCTAAGTTAAACTTTGAAATCTGAATAAATAGTGAAATTAACTTGCTTGTATTTATTGTATTTGACAGATTCAGAAAGAGTACTACCGGTTATTTAAAAATGTGCCCTGTTGCTTTGAATACCTGAGATGATCTGGCTGAAGATGATGGACAACCAGCACTGAGATGGGAGAAGAAGAAAAATGCCTCTCAGTTGAGCTACAAGTGACATTGATGGGCCATGAACATAACTTATTTAAAGTTTTGCTGTATGGGGTGGGCTGTGTTGGGAAAGAGTGGGTGAAATGGAGTACACAAATCGCTTAAGATCCTTATAACAGGTTTCTGATTCCATTTGGATTCCTGTCTAGTTTGTAAATGTATAATGAAAGTGCAGCCTTGCATCCAGTAAAAACTCAATTGTAATTTCTCGGTCTGCATTTTGCACTCTTCAATGTGAAACTCTGAAATATATATTTTTTTTATTTACTTGCTTTATCATAAAGATAGCACAGAAAGAGGCCATTCAGCCCAAATTGATCCCTGCTGGACCTTGTTTCGAAGAGTAATAAAATGCAAGGCATGGTGTTTGAAGACTTTCTACGGAGTGAGCTTAGTCATTAGGTTAACCTTACCTGCTGGGTTAGTCTTGACAACACCATGAGAGTGCTTTCACAATGTAGAATGCAGTGATTCATGGACAAAGTTCAGCATTTTCTGTAGGTTAACTAGTCAGTGACTGAATATTCCAATCTCATGCTCTGGAGAATTAATTTTCTTCAATTTCTGCTGGCAAAGAAATTTGCTGATTTAATTTAATTGGCTTACCTCCTGTGAGCTAGTGACATGCCTCCGCTTTACCTTCCCAAATCAAAAGTCCCACGAAAATGTCCCACAGAAGGCCACAGCTGAGAAAGGAAGTTTGTTACATTGCGGATTAAATTGTGGCTTTGGGTCCTCCAGCACGCAACAAGGGGAGTTAGTGGGAGACCCTGCTCCATGGCAGTGTAGCAATTAGTACAACACTATTACAGCTCAGGGCTTTCCAGAGTTCGGAGTTCAATTCCTGTGCCGTTTGTAAGAGTTTTGTACCTTCTCCCCATGAACGCATCATTTTCCTCCCACAGCCCAAAGATGCACCATTTAGTAGGTTAATTGTTTATTGAAAATTGTCCTGTGATTAGGCTAGGGTTAAATTAGTGAGTTGCTGGGCAGTGTGGCACATTTGGGCTGGAGGGGCCTATCCTGCCCAATAAAAACAGTTAGCAAAAGTATGGGTCATCTCTTTAGAATTAACCAATTCTATAGACAGGACTGTGATGAGAACACCTCTACCTTGTGGACTATTTTATTCTGCAGATTCTTAATTTGATACATTTAAGTTCAAGTTTATTGTCATCTGACTGTACATATATGCAAACTAAACAAAGTTCCTTTAAACAGGGCACCCACACAACATATATCACACACAGCACATAAAACAAAATATTACCACAAATAACAATAAAATATATTTTCAAAATGCATGTAGTGTCCGCTATATGTGAACAGTCCTCATGACAAGACCTCGGTGGTGGCACGGTATTCATTAGTCTCACAACCCGAGGGAAGAAGCTGTTACTCAGTCTGGCAGTTCTAGTCCTGATGCTCCTGTACCTCCTTCCCAACAGTAGCGGGTCAAAGAGTGTGGGATGGGCGGCTTAGGATCCTCAACGATGCTATGGGCCCTTCAGAAGCAACACTTCCAGTAAGTGTCACAAACAAGGGGAGGGAGACCCTGGTGATCCTCCTAGCATTTTTTTCAATCCTCTGTAGAGCCATGTGTTCTGATGCCTTGTAGCTTCAGTGCCACACAGTGATGCAGCCAGACAGGACACACCTGATGGCGTTGCTGTAGAAAATTGTTAGAATGGAGGCAGGGAGCCCTGCACTCCATGATGTCCTCAATCTCCTCAGCAAGCATAGATGCTGCTGCGCCTTCTTCAAGTGGGAAATCTTATGGATCCCCAAAGTAAGTCTTCCAATCGGACTCGTTTCATGAAAATTTGAACTCCTGTCATAAGAATGTCAATCAGGATGAGGGACATGGGATGCTGGAGTTTCTTATAAAGTAATTCAACTGATTGGTAATTTGGGGAAGAGTTTTATCCTGTATATAGATTTCTATGGATACAAAAGAATTCTCTGCAAAATAAACTCATTTACGTTTATGCTTTTTAAATAAAGGTGTGAAATAGTTTTGTGTGTGTGTGTGTGTGTGTGTGTGTGTGTGTGTGTGTGTGTGAGACAGAGAGAGAGTTCCTTGTAATGAGATGAGGCAAAGAAGCTGCTTAACATAATTTATTCCTTTCTCTGCCATCGCTGAAGAGTAAGGTTGAAGCAAGGTCTAAATCAATGGTGTTCAGCAAAACTGACGGCTGGGAAGAATTTCTATTGAAACTGTAAGGACTCATTTGAATTTTGTTCCTCCTTTGTTGCTTGCTCAATGTTATGGCTTCCCCTCTTTAAGAGCAACATGGGAGCACGTTAACCACAGGGTCAACTCTGATTCAAAACTGTGACTGACTGTAATCCTCTCACACGAGGCCAAGAGAGGGCAATAGCAACTGCAGATGAACCATAAGTCCATCAAACACAGGAGCATAATCATGACATCCAGTCTATCGAGTCTGCTCTGCCACTCCAGCATGGATTTATTATCCATCTCAATCCCATTCTCCTGCCTTTTCGTGTATCTTTTGACATATATACTAATCAAGTACTTATCAACCTCTGCTTTAAGAATACTCGAAGACTTGGTCTCCACAACCATCTGTGGCAATGAATTCCACAGACACATTTGCTAAAGAAATTCTCCTCATCTCCATTCTAAAGGGATGCCCTTGTATTCCATGTCTACTGAAGTCTGAAAGGTGCGGGACTGTACGGGCTGAATTGAGGGGGCAGGGCCAGCATGCAGATGTGAAAAACAACCTGAGGTTTGGCCGATTTAAACTCTTATTGAAAACGTCAGGGTGTCTGGGCAGGAGGATCCAAGAGGCTTACTCACCTCTCTGCTGTGCTAAAACTGCGGCAGCTAATGGACTCCTGAATTGGCTGCAGTGATGACTGGTTTCCTAGACTTCAGTTGCTAACTTTTATTGTTTGCATGATAAGATTTTTTTTCTATTGCTTTTCTTCATTTTGTGGCTGTCTGTAAGGAAATTAATAAAAGAGAGCAAAAATAGTAAGGTAGTGTTCATAGTTTCATCGTCCATTCAGAAATATGACAGCAGAGGAGAAAATGCTGTTCCGAAAGTGTTGAGATTGTGTCTTCAGGCTCCTGTACCTCCTCTCTGATGGTAGCAATAGGAAGAAAGCATGCCCTGAGTGATGCAATCAGTTAGAATGTTCCTAATGTAATGTTACAGCTATATAAAAACTTGGCCAGACCCCACTTGCAGCATTGTGTTCAGTTCTGTTCACCTCACTACAGGAAGAGTGGGAATACTATAGAGAGAGTGCAGAGGAGATTTACAAAGATGTTGCCTGGATTGGAGAGCATGCCTTATGAGAATAGGTTGAGTGTACTTGGCCTTTCCCCCCTGGAGTGACAGAAGATGAGAGGTGACCTGATAGAGGTGTATAAGATGATGGGCATTGATTGTGCGGATAGTCAGAGGCTTTTTCCCAGGGCTGAAGTGGCTAACACAAGGAGGCATAGTTTTAAGTTGCTTGGAAATAGGTACCAAGGGGATGACGGGATAAGTTTTTCACACAGAGAGTGGTGGGTGCGTGGAATGCACTGCTGGCGACAATGGTGGAAGTGGATACAACAGGGTCTTTTAAGAGCCTCTTGAATAGGTACATGGGGTTTAGAAAAAGAGAGGGGCTATGCCCTAGGGAAATTCTAAGTAGTTTCTAGAGTAGATTACATGGTCAGCACAACATTGTGGGCTGAAGGGCCTGGAATGGGCTGTAGATTTCTATGCTCTAAGTTCTATGTACAATATATCTGCAGAAGTTTGCTAGAGTCCAGTGATATGCCAAATTTCCTCAAGCACCTAATGAAATATTGCCACTGGTGTGCCTTAAATCGAGACCCCATTTACCCTCTCAGGAGGATATGCATCACCTGATCAGCAGGGGTGTTCACCATGATTTCAGAGAACTTCTAACTCAACAAAGAACACAGATTATCTGCTTGTGGGAGCTTGCTTTGCAAACATTCACTGCCGTTTCTACAAATGCAACTAAATCTTAAATTAACTGCAAAGCCCTTTGGGACATCCCAAACCCGGTCTCATTATTCAGTTATTTTCTTTTGTTGCAATGCAAAGATTTCAGCCAACCACGATTTGAGTTGCAGGCTTAGACCACAAGTAGCTTGCTTTATTCAGAACCCAGGATGTTGAGAGGCACGGCACGAACATGCCTTTCAAAACCAAACCTGTCAAAATCAGGGGCAAATTATGCCAAACTCATTTCCATTAAAAGGCCTGAATCAGAACAAGGCTGCTTTGCCTTCATTTACGTTCATGTGTCACGGGGTTTTGAGTGTTCAGGGACATTCTCATTATGCATTAATATGAAGTGGGAGGCAACGTGTTTTGAGAGTCAACTTCCCAGTAATGTTCAAAGTTGCAAATACATTCCTGTAGAAAAGCTGGCAAAATCTATTCAGTTAAAAAGATTAATAACATTTTTCAGTGTTGCATTTGCACAAATTAATAATAATGTAAAACATTACTGTTTAAATGTTCTTTATTGTCCTACTGTAAGAAAATAAAATTCAAAGCAACCATCCACAGTGATCACCCTTTGTGCTAACACTTGTAAGAATTGTGACAGCCAATTTCTGCACAGCAAGATCTACAAGCAATAAATCACCATTGCTCTTTCCTCCTCTCTCTGTATTTGGTCCTGTTGGTTGAGGGAGAAATGCAAGCCAGGGCACCAGGAGAATTCCTCAGAAGAATCAGAGTCAGACTCTGGTTTATTATCACTGACATTTGTCATGAAATTTCTTGTTTTGCCACAACAGTACAGTGGTACCCAAGACATCTTCAAGGAACGTGAAAGGCAGAGTCCATTATTGAGGACTCCCATCATCTAGGGCATGCCCTCTCCTCATCGGGATGGAGGTACAGAAGCCTGAAGACACACACTCAGCAGTTCAGGAACAGCTTCCCCTCTGTCATACAATTCCTAAATGGACATTAAACCCATGAACACCACTTTATATTTTTTATATATATTATTTCTGTTGTGCACAATTTTTAATCTATTTAATAAGCATATATATACTTACTGTAATTGATTTACACATTTTTTTTCCTATATTGTCATGTATTGCATTGTACTGCTGCTGCCAAATTAACAAATTTCACAACACATGTTGGTAATATTAAACCTGACTCTGATTCTGCAATCCTTAAGATGTGCTACAAACTATACTGTATATCGTGTGTGTGTGTGTGTGTGTGTGTGTGTGTGTGTGTGTGTGTGTGAGTGTGTGTGTGTGTGTGTGTGTGTGTGAGTGTGTGTGTGTGTGTGTATGTGTGTGAGTGTGTGTGTGTGTGTGTGTGTGTGTGTGTGTGAGTGTGTGTGTGTGTGTGTGTGTGTGTGTGTGTGTGTGTGTGTGTGTGTGCATGTGAGTGTGTGTGTGTGTGTGTGTGTGTGTGTGTGTGTGTGTGTGTGTGTGTGCGCGCCTTTAACTCCTAGTGGAGTTGTCAGGGTGCTGTCATGACAAACTTTTTGCACCGATCTTTTTTTTTGTTGATTGCTCATCGCCTTGGGCATCTGAAACCTGGCGGAGCCCATCCCTCTCCAGGTTTTTTTTTTACAAGGTCGAGTTGCTACCTCGACACTCAACCCAGCCATGATGGAGAGCGTGCAAGGGAGCCGGCCGGATTCGAACTCAAAGTCCAGTGCTGATGCCAGTACACCAGTGTTGTATATAATATATAAAATAAGATATATTTATATAGATATATTATATCTACAGTATGGTGCCAGGGTGGAGATACATCTCTGCTAAGGGAGGTGTAAGATGCTCCTGTCCTCTGCTAGCTTGCAGGTCACCCTTGGACAATGTGTAGCAGCTGTTTAGTCTCCTTGATCAGGGTCATGTGAAGCCATGGGAGCAGGTGATGGATGGTCGCATGAGCAGAGGGTGCATATCAGAAGTCCTAGTTATAGGACCACTGACACCAAGCTGACAATTTCTAACGAGTATTGATAAGGGCTGGGGTTACCCATCTTGTAAAGACACTGCCCAAACAAAGACAATGGCAAAATACTTCTGTAGAAAAATTTGGCAAGACCTGTAATGGTCAAGACTATAATGCCCTGCATCATACAACACAGCATATAACGAATGAATGAATGAGTATTTACAGTACTATGCAAAAGTCTTAGGCACATATACATAGCTAGAGTTCCAAAGACTTTTCCACAGGTCTGCATATTAAAGCTCAAAGTTTAAAGTAAATTTTATTATCAAAGTACATATATATCACCATATGTCACTGAGATTCATTTTCCTGCAGGTATACTCAGCAAATCTATAGAACAATAATTATAATAGGATCAATGAAAGATCAACTTGTAGTAACTGTCCTTGAACCTGGTGGTGCGGGTTCTGAGGCTCTTGTACCTTCTCCCTGATTGCCCCAGTGAGAAAAGAGTTTGCCCTGGGTGGTGAGGTTCTCTGAAGATGGATGCCCCTTTCCTATAATAGTGCTTCATGTAGACGTGCTCAGTGGCCAGGAGAGCTTTACCTGTGATGAATTGGTCTGAGTCCACTATCTTTTGCTAGGATTCTCTATTCAAAGGCATTTGTGCTTCCATACCAGGCTGAGATGCCGCCAGTCAAACACTCTCCACCACACATGTCAAAGTTTTAGGAATCATGTCAAATCTCTGTTGACATCTGAGGAAGTAGTGGCGTTGCCATGCTTTCATTACAATTGCACTTACTGAGTGCAGGACAGGTCCTTTCCTCTGAAATTGCAGCACCCAGTAATTTAAAGTTAGTTTATGTCTTACCAGTTACTAATGAACACTTACAACTGAGCCAATACAAAGCTGAAACAAGCTTCACCGGCTGAGATGGGAGAGACTGCGCATACAACAACCTTTGCCCGGGTGCTTCACCAGTCGCAGCTTTATAGGTGAATGGCTAAGAGAAAGCCACTGTTGAGAAACCTCACATGAAATCTTGGCTAGAGTTTGCCGGAAGGCTTGTGGGAGTCTCTGAAGTCAGCTGGAAGAAGGTTCAATGATCTGATGAAACCAAAATTGAGCTTTTTAGCCATCAGACTAAACGCTATGTTTGGCATAAGGCAAATACTGCACATCATCAAAAACACACCATCCCTACCGTGAAGCACGGTGGTGGCTGCATCATGCTGTGGGGATGCTTCACTGTGGCAGGCCCTGGAAGGCTTGAGAAGGTAGAGGGTAAAATGAATGCAGCAAAATACAGGGAAATCCTGGAGGAAAACCTGATGCAGTCTGTAAGAGAACCATGACTTGGGAAAAGATTGTTTTCCAGCAAGCCAAAGACCCCTAGCCTAAAGCTGAAGCTACGCAGGAATGACTTAAAAACAACAAATGTAATGTCCTGGAGAGGCCAAGTCGAGGTCTAGACCTCAATCCACTTGAGAATTTGTGGCTGGGCTTGAAAAGAGCTGTTCACTCACAATCCTCACACAATCTGATGGAGCTTGAACAGTTTTGTAAAGAAGAAAAGGTAAAAATTGCAGTGTCCAGATGTGCAAAACTGACCACACAGTCTCAAAGCTGTTATTGCTATCAAAGATGGATCTACTAAATACTGAATTAAAGGTGAGTAATTATGCAATCAATTATTTTGTGTTTTGTGTTTATAATTAATTTAGATCACTTTGTAGAGATCTGTTCTCACTTTGACATGAAAGAGCCTTTTTCTGTTGATCAGTGTCAAAAAAGCCAAATTAAATCCATTGTGATTCACGTTATAAAACAAGAAAACATGAAAACTTCCAAGAGAGGGGTAGGTAAATACTTTTTATAAGCACGGTATACAGTATATAATATGTACTT
This sequence comes from Hypanus sabinus, assembly GCF_030144855.1. NCBI lineage: Eukaryota > Metazoa > Chordata > Chondrichthyes > Myliobatiformes > Dasyatidae > Hypanus > Hypanus sabinus. Next base: position 11,813,620 of record NC_082716.1, read on the forward strand.
GTGCATCACTTCCTCAGATGCCAAATGATCTGCTGATTGTTTCCAGCATTTGCAGTCTCAGTAAGGTCAGCATTAATCTTGTATTCCAGCACTATCACCACGGATGCTGATTGGGATGCTGAGTGTTTCCATCATGTTCTGACTCCACAAGATCAAAGTTAGACTTACATTCCAACATCACTTCCTTCTGATTCCTGTAATAGCTAGACGTCTACTAAATCAGTGCTAAAAAAAACAGAAGACATCCCTCCAAATTGTCATCTATGTTTGCCAACAAAATAACCTTGAAATTTGACATAGAGACATAAAGACTTAGAGCACTACAGGACAGAGGCAGCCGTTCGGCATGGGCTAAATGGGTCAAATGGCCTGTTTCGTTGCTGCAGTGCAGAACTGTTTTAAAGCAGCTATTAATCAAACCATCTTGTGATAAGCAACCTAATGCAAGGGAAAATTACAGCTCTCTTTGTTTGTTCAAGCAGGAGTTAGATCCATTCCTGGTTAAGCAGCAGGAATTGTGCTTTTAAGAAGCACTCCCCCAGTTTTTCAGTAGCGCATTTGTCTTGTCACTCCTGGTATCTGTCAAGCTGAAAATCCCATTAGAGGAAATGAAGAAAGAGATTTAATAAAAATGTCTCAGCCCAGAAGATGCTGCATTCTTGCTGCCTCATTACAGAGTTTGGACGAGGGTTCAGCCCAGCGATGTATTACCAAGAATAAAATGCTGCAGAAGACTGAAGCCTTCTTGCTGCACAGATTTTCCCGACTCTTTTAACTATAAACACCAGCAGTACTTTTGCAGCCTCTCAATTTGTTTTCTTAATTGGCTAAATCCCCAATATGCACTTTGCCTATTCCTTCTTCCCATCGGATATAGGAGCAGAATTGGGCCATTTGGCCCATTGAGCCTGCTCCACACTTTCATCACAGCTGATCCATTTCCCTTTCACTCATGATTGTCTGCCTTCTCCCTGTAACCTTTCTTTCCCTGATTAATCACAAATCTGTTCTAAAGGGACGTTTCGAATGGACTGAGGCTGTGTCCTCTGGTCCTAGGCACCCCCACCATAGGAAACATCCTCTCCACATCCACCCTATCTTTCAAAGTTTGATTGGTGTCAATGAGATGCCCCAATATTCTTTTAAAATTCCAGTGAGTTCAGGCACAGAGCCATAAAATGATTTTCATATGTTAAGCTTGCGAATTATATATGATAAACTGGTGACAGCTCTTGGGGGTGGACAGTAGTGTAGCAGTTAGCATAATGTTAATAGAGCATCAGCAACACAGGTTCAATTCCCGCTGCTATCTGTAACGAGTTTGCACGTTCTCCCCGTGACCACATGAGTTTTCTCCAGGTGCTGCAGTTTCCTCCCACAGTCTAAAGACATACAGATTAGTAAGTTAATTGGTCACACAGGTGTAATCAGGAGGGACAGGCACATTGGGCCATGCTGTACCATAAACCAGAAAAAATCATAATTTGATTTTTTGGGTTGACAAGTTTGCGGACGACACAAAGGTCGGTGGTGTTGTGGATTGTGTTGAGGATTGTTGAAGATTGCAGAGAGATATTGATAGGATTCAGAAGTGGGCTGAGAGGTGGCAGATGGAGTTCAACACAGAGAAATGTGAGGTGGTACACTTTGGAAGGACAAACTCCAAGGCAGAGTACAAAGTAAATGGCAGGATACTTGGTAGTGTGGAGGAGCAGAGGGATCTGGGGGTACATGTCCACGGATCCCTGAAAGTTTCCTCAAAGGTAGATAGGGTAGTTGAGAAAGCTTATGGACTGTTAGCTTTCATAAGTCGAGGGATAGAGTTTAAGATTCGCGAGGTAATGATGCAGCTCTATAAATCTCTGGATAGGCCACACCTGGAGTACTGAGTCCAGTTCTGGTCGCCTCACTATAGGAATGATGTGGAAGCATTGGAAAGGGTACAGAGGAGATTTACCAGGATGCTGCCTGGTTTAGAGAGTATGGATTATGATCAGAGATTAAGGGAGCTAGGGCTTTACTCTTTGGAGAGAAGGAGGATGAGAGGAGACATGATAGAGGTGTAAAAGATATTAAGAGGAATAGACAGAGTGGACAGCCAGTGCCTCTTCCCCAGGGCACCATTGCTCAGTACAAGAGGACATGGCTTTAAGGTAAGGGGTGGGAAGTTCAAGGGGAATGTTCTATGTTGACAATCATGACTAGACAAATCTGTACAGAGGTACTGTGGAGAGCATTCTGATTGGCTTCATCACCATCCAGCTTGGGGATGCCAATGTGCAGGACTGGAAAAAGCGCAGAGGGTTGTAAGTATCATGGGCACTAGCCTCCCAACCATCAAGAACATCTTCAAAGAGATGTAATCCAGGATATGCCTCTTCTCATTACTACCATCAGGGAGGAACAACACGAGTCTGAAGACACACACTCAACATTTTTAGGAATGGCTTCTTCCCTGCTGCCATCAGGTTTCTGAATGGTTCATGAGCAGTACCTCACTATTCTGCTCTCTTTTTGCACTACCAATTTCTTTTTATATACAGTATTTTTATTGTAACTTATAGTCACTTTTTACATATTACACTGCACTGATGTGACAAAACAACAAATTTCTTGACATATGTCAGTGCTAATAAACCTCATTCTGATTCTGATTCCAAACTCTGGTAAGATTAGAGGCCACCAGCCCCTTTTCTCCAACATCTCAGCGAAGCCTCTCACTCCTGTTAACCTCTCCAAGATCATGTTCTGCTACATTTTGTAACTTCAAAACATTAACTAATTGCAAGAAAGACACAGGAGTCTGGAATGTGAGTCTAGCTTTGTGTTTACATTAAGCAAGGCATGCATCTGTATCAAGTGGTAGTGTGATGACATATGCAATTCACGTTTTTTTAGCATAGAACCCATAATGAATTACAGCAGACAATAAAGATTTTGCTTCCTGGACACTTTTGTGTGTATCTTATGGATTTTAGGCTGATGATCATGAAAGTCAACTTGAAATTTCCCTATCATGCATTTTTAATCGCCTTTATCAGTTATTTCCATTCATAATTCAAGTCAATTAAAATGTTGCCCACAACATAAGCTGAAAAGTTTTCTATCTTGTCCAGTCATGCTTAGATAGGGCAGATGCTATGTGGCTGAATAGGTTTTAGAAAAACAGGACATGGAGTCTGGATGAGGCAGATGAAGATGCCATGATGCATGAGACAGGAATGGAAAATGACACTGGTACTGATACAGATTTTGAACCCTTTATGTCCAGTGAGCATCATCTGATAACTCAGTCTGAGTTAAATGACCTGGCCAGAGAACTGGGTTTGTCAAAGGCAACACAGAATTATTGGATTCAAGACTCCAAGGTTGGAATTTGCTGTCACCAAAACAGCTGATACCAAGATTAAGGAAGGTTTTTTTTTGGTCCACAAATCAAACAGGTCATCAATGGCAGGCAATTCAGAGAACTTCCAATGGGACCAGAGAAAAGGACATGGAAGGCATTCAAGAATGTTGTTGAGCTCCAAACTACATGCAGCTGGTTGACAATATGCATTAAGCATACAAAACCATGAAGTGCAACATGTCACTGAAGGTTCATTTACTGCATTCCCATTTAGACTTCTTCTCTACAAATTCCGGTGCTGTCAGTGACAAAGATGGTGAAAGTTTTCACCAGGACATCGTGGTCATGGAGAAACAGCATCAGAACAATTGGAATCCATCAATGCTGACTGACGATTGTTGGACAATTAAGCAAGAAGCCTCAGACACTGGTTACAAATGAACATCATCAACAAAACATTTTAAGTTTAGTTGAACTACTACAAAGTGTCAGCACCATTATGCAATTAAACACATTATATTCAACAAAAATTAAATTCCTGCTTCTACAAATTTCTCTGTGACGAAAGTAGTCTGAAATTGTATTTGTGTTCAGCTCCAAACTGTCTATCATAAATACAAAAAAATTACTGAGGAAGCAAGACTTACTAAAAAAGTTGTTGTCCAGTGTTATTTAAACAAACAAGAATGCTTAATCAAATCAAATTATATATATATATATAAAGATTACTCAAATATTATAGAAACATTAAATACCAAACATTCTACAGCATAGAAACAGGCCCTTGGCTCAAATGGTTCCACGCTGAGCATCAAATCTAATCTATTCACATTTACCCATGTTTGGCTCATGTCCACCTAAACCTTTCTCACCACTGAACCTGTCAAAATGCTTGTTAAGTATTATTAATGTACTTGCTCAACCCTTCTTCTGGCAGCTTGTTCCAGCCAAGAACCACTCTCTGGATGAAAATGTTGCCCCTCACGTTCCTATTAGATCTTTCCCCTCTCACCCTAAACCTATGCCCACTTATTCTTGAATCCCCAAACCTGGGAAAAAGACTCTGTGTGTGAAAAGTAAAAAGATTATCAACACGAGAAGTTCCGCAGATGCTGGAAATCTGAAGCAACTCACACAATGCTGGAGGAACACAGCAGGTCAGGTAGCATCTATGGAAATGAAGAAACAGCCGACATTTTGAGCTGAGACCCTTCTACGGGACTGGAAAGGAAGAGGAAAATGCCATACTGAAAAGGTGGGGGGAGGGGAAGAAGGATAGCTGGGAGGTGATAGGTGAAGCCAGATGGGTAGGAAAGGTGAAGTGCTGAAGAGGAAGGAATCTGATAGCAAAAGAGAGGGAACCATAGGAGAAAGTGAGGGAGCAGCGGACCCAAGGGAAGGCGATAGGCAGGTGAGAAGAGGTGGGAGGCCAGAGTGGAAAATTGATGAAGAGGGGGTGGGGCAGTGAATAATATTTTCACTGGAAGGAGAAATCAATATCCATATGATCACGTTGGAGGGTACCCAGACAGAATATAAGATGTTGCTCCTCTGCCCTGAAGGTGGCCTCATCTTGGCACAACAAATTAACCTTATCTGTTACATGTTCATCTGAACAGCGAAATATGCATTGTTGGCATCAAATGAAACTTGTGAGTCCTGTGCTGGGGTCAGCCCTCAAGTTTTGCCACACTTCTGGCACCAACATAGCATGGCCACAACTCACTAACCCAAACCTGTACATCTTTGGAATGTGGGAGGGAACTGGAGCAGCTATAGGGAATGTACAACCTTCTTCCAGGCTTTGGCCAGACCACACCTGGAGTACAGCAAGCAGTTTTGAGCCTCTTATCGAAGAAAAGACATGCTGGCGTTGGAGATGGACAACAGAAGGCTCATGAGAATAATTCCATGAATGAAACCGTTAACATGCGAAGAGTGCTAGATGGCTCTGGGTCTGTACTCACTGGAGTTTAGAAGAACAGGGGTTGGGGGCAGAATCTCATTGAAACCTATCAAATATTGAAAGGCCTAGACAGAGTAAAGGATGTTTCTTATAGTGGGGGAGTCTTGGACCAGAGGGACAGAGCAGAACCCTGATCTTACAGGGGTGGCATGATAGTGTAATGGTTAGCACAGCACTTTACAGTACCAGCAACCTGGGTTCAATTCCCACTGCCGCCTGTTAGGAGTTTGTATGATTTCCCCATGACTGCAGGATTTCCTCCAGGTGCTGTGGTTTCCTCCCCAAGCCAAAGACATACCAGTTGCTAGGTTTACTGGTCATTGTAATTTGTCCTGTGATTAGGCTAGAGTTAAATTGGGACTGCTGGGCAGCATGGTACAAAAGGCTGGATAGGCCTATTCCACGCTGTATACAACAAACAAACAAACAAACAAATAAATAAAGCGATTTGCTAACTGCTATGCTGCCATTCATCCCAACTATGCCTTTCATAATTTCATACACCTTCCCCAAACTACGAAGCTTAATGTTACATCACAGCCAAATCCCAACCAACACACTTCTTTTAAAAACTTTAACAGAAGTTTCTTCCTTTCATCAACTATTTTTTATTGATAAACCCAAGGGGCACAAATAATGTTTCAGAAATCTTTTCAACCTGTCCTGTCAACTTCAAAGATTTAAATGTATTGATGTGCTTTTGCACTTTCTTTAAAGCTGTATAATTGAATTTGTATCGCCCCTTTATGTTTCTCATCCTGCCAAACTGTATCACTGAACACTTTGCCTCAATTCACTGCAGCTGTCCCATGCTCCTCCATTCTCTCTTCTTTCCCGCTCCTGTTGGGCAGAAGATACAAAAGCCTGAAAGCACGTAACACCAGGCTCCAGTCAATTGTTACAAAACTATTCAATGGACCTTTTGTAAAATAAGATGGGTTCCCGATCCCACAGCCTTCCTCATTTTGGTCCTAAGTCTGCTAATACTGCACTTTCTCTGTAGCACTATATAAGACCATAATAAGAGCAGAATTAGGCAACTTGGATGATCTAGTTTGCTTTGCCATTCCATTATGACTGATTTATTATCCCTCTCAATCCCATTCTCTCATAACCATTGATACCCTAACCAACCAAGAAAATATCAACTTCAGCTTTAAATATATGCAATGATGTTGCCTCAACAGCTGTCTGTAGCAATGAATTCCACAGATACACCATCCTCATCATCTCCATTCTAAATAGATGCCTCTCTATTCTGAGTTGGCTCTGCTCTGTCCCTCTGATCCTAGACTCGCCGCTCGCCACATTTACTCTATCTAGGCCTTTCAACATTCAATAGGTTACAATGAGACCTCATCTCCCCCCATTCTTCTAAACTCCGGCGGGTACAGACCCAAAGCCATCAAACACTCTTCATATGTTAACCCCTCCATTCATGCAATCATTCCCATGAACCTCCTCTGGACCCTCTCCAATCCCAGCATGCCTTCTCTTAGATAAGGAGTCCAAAACTGCTCACAATACTCCAAGTGTGGTCTGGCCAATGCCCTATAAAGCCTCAGCAATGCATCCTTGATTTTTCATTCTAGTCCTTTTGAAATTAATACTAACTTTGCATTTGTCTTCCTTACCCACTGACTCAGTCTGCAAATTAACCTTTAGGGAATCCTGCACGAGGGCTTACAAGTCTCTTTGCACCTTGGATTTTTGAATTTTCTCCCCACTTAGAAAATAGTTTACAGATTCATTTGTTGTACCGATGTTTGTAACCATACCCTTCCCTGCAGCATATTCAATCTGTAACTTATAGACCATAGAACAGTACAGCGCATTACAGGCCCCTCAGCCCACAATGTCGTGCCGACCCTCAAACCCTGCCTCCCATATAACCCCCCAACTTAAATTCCTCCGTATACCTGTCTAGTAGTCTCTTAAACTTCACTAGTGTGTCTGCCTCCACCACTGATTCCATGCACCAACCACTCTCTGAGTGAAACACCCTCTAATATTCCCTTCGAACTTCCCTCCCATTACCTTAAAGCCATGTCCTCTTGTACTGAGCAATAGTGCCCTGGGGAAGAGGCACTGGCTGTCCACTCTGTCTATTCCTCTTAATATCTTGTACACCTCTATCATGTCTCCTCTCAACCTCCTTCTCTCCAAAGAGTAAAGCCTTAGTTCCCTTAATTTCTGATCATAATGCATACTCTCTAAACCTGGCAGCATCCTGGTAAATCTCCTCTGTACCCTTTCCAATGCTTCCACATCCTTCCTGTAGTGAGGCGACCAGAACTGGACATAGTACTCCAAGTGTGGCCTAATTGAGTTTTATAGAGCTGCATCATTACATCGCATTTCTTAAATTCTATCCCTCGACTTATGAAAGCTAACACCCTATAAGCTTTCTTAACTACCCTATCTACCTGTGAGGCAACTTTCAGGGATCTGTGGACATGTACCCCCAGATCCCTCTGCTCCTCCACACTGCCAAGTATCCTGCCATTTACTTTGTACTCTGCCTTGGAGTTTGTCCTTCCAAAGTGTACCACCTCACATTTCTCTGTGTTGAACTCCATCTGCCACTTCTCAGCCCACTTCTGCATCCTATCAATGTCTTTCTGCAATCTTCGACAATCCTCTACACTACCTACAACACCACCAACCTTTGTGTCATCTGCAAACTTGCCAACCCACCCTTCTACCCCCACATCCAGGTCATTAATAAAAATCACAAAAAGTAGAGGTCCCAGAACAGATCCTTCTGGGACACTACTAGTCATAACCCTCCAATCTGAATGTACTCCCTCCACCATGACCCTCTACCTTCTGCAGGCAAGCCAATTCTGAATCCACCTGGCCAAACTTCCCTGGATCCCATGGCTTCTGACTTTCTGAATAAGCCTTCTTTGCCCATTCTCCCTATCTGCAAGTCCTTCTGCAAACTCCCTGCTTCCTCATCACTTCCTGTCTCTCCTCCTGTCTGAAAACTTGGTCACAAAGCTGTAAGTTCCATCATCCAAATTGCTGACATATAACATAAAAAGAAATTATCTCAATACCGACCCCTAGTAGTGGAACACTACCAGTCACTGGTAGCCAAACTGAATAGGTCCCCTTTATTCCCATCCTGCCCCCCACCAGAGAGCCAAAGCTTTGTCCATCCTAGTAACTTTAATGTAATACCATGGGCTCTTATCTTGTTAAACAACCTCATGTGCAGCAACTTGTCAAAGGTCTTCTGCAATTCCAAGTAAACAATTTCCACTGACTCTCTTTTGCCTCTCCTTTGCTTTTCCTAGTGAAATGTGGCAAATGTTCAGGGTTACTTGCATGGAGTTCTGCATAGGTATGTTCCAATGAGACAGGGAAAGTCTGGTAGGGTACAGGAACTGTGATGTACAAAGGCTGGTGTAAATCTAGTCAAGGAGAAAAGAAGAGCTTATGAAAGGTTTAAAAACTTAGGTAATGATAGAGATCTAGAAGATTATAAGGCTAGCAGGATGGAGCTTAAGAATGAAGTTAGGAGAGCCAGAAGGGGCCATAAGAAGGCCTTGGCGGACAGGATTGAGGGAAAACTCCAAGGTATTCTACAAGTATGTGAAGAGCAAGAGGATAAAATGTGAGGGAATAGGACCAATCAAGTGTGACAGTGGTTAAGTGTGTATGGAATTGGAAGAGATACCCGAGGTACTTAATGAATTCTTTGCTTCAGTAATCACTACAGAAAAGGATCTTGGCGATTGTAGGGAGGACTTAGAACAGACTGAAAAGCTTGAGCATGTAGATATTAAGGAAGAAGAACTTTTAGAAAGCATCAAGTTGGATAAGTCACCAGAACTGGATGAGATGTATCCCAAGCTACTGTTGGGAGGTGAGGGAGGAGATTGCTGAGCCTCTGGCGATGATCTTTACATCATCAATGGGGACTGGAGAGGTTCCAGAGAATTGGAGTGTTGTGGATGTTGATCCCTTATTCAAGGAAGGGAGTAAAGAGAGCCCAGGAAATTAATGAGTCTTACTTCTGTCATTCATTGGTAAGTTGATGGAGAAGATCATGAGAGGCAGGATTTATGAACACTTGGAGAGGCATAATATGATTAGGAATAGTCAATATGGCATTGTCAAAGGCAGGTCGTGCCTTATGAGCCTGATTGAATGTTTTAAGGATGTGTCTAAACGCATTGATGAAGGTAGAGCAGAGGATGTAGTGTATATGGATTTCAGCAAGGCATTTGATAAGGTACCCCATGGAAGGTTTATTGAGAAAGTAAGGAGGCAGGGGATCCAAGGGAACATTGCTTTTTGGATCCAGAACTGGCTTGCCCACAGAAGGCAAAGAGTGGTTGTAGACGGATCATATTCTGCATGGAGGTTGGTGACCAGCGGTGTGCCTCGGGGATCTGTTCTGGGACACATACTCTTCGTGATCTTTTATAAATGACCTGGATGAGGAAGTGGAGGGATGGGTTAGTAAGTTTGCTGATAACACAAAGGTTGGGGGTGTTGTGGATAGTGTGGAGGGCTGTCAGAGGTTACAACAGGACATTGATAGGATGCAAAGCTGGGCTGAGAAGTGGCAGATGGAGTTCAAACCAGATAAATGTGAAGTGTTTCATTTTGGTAGGTCAAATATGATGGCAGAATATAGTATTAATGGGAAGACTCTTGGCAGTGTGGAGAATCAGAGTGATCTTGGGGTCGCATAGGGGCACTCAAAGCTGCTGTGCAGTTTGACTCTGTGGTTAAGAAGGCATACGGTGCATTGGTCTTTATCAATCGTGGGTTGAGTTTAAGAGCAGAGAGGTAATGTTGCAGCTATATAGGACCCTGGTCAGACCCACTTGGAGTACTGTGCTCAGTTCTGGTCACCTCACTATAGGAAGGATGTGGAAACCATAGAAAGGGTGCAGAGGAGATTTACAAGGCTGTTGCCTGGATTGGAGAGCATGCCTTATGAGAATAGGATGAGTGAACTCGGCCCTTTCTCCTTGGAGCAACGGAGGATGAGAAGTGATCTGATAGAGGTGTATCAGATGATGAGATGCATTGATCATGTGGATAGTCAGAGGCTTTTTCCCTGGTCTGAAATGGCTAGCTCAGGAGGGCATAGTTTTAAGGTGCTTGGAAGTAGGTACAGAGGAGATGTCAGGGGTACGTTTTTTAAGCAGAGAGTGGTGAGTGCGTTGAATGGGCTGCTGGCAACGGTGGTGGAGGTGGAAATGATAGGGTCTTTTGGAATTTGGAAGTCTTTGCCACAGGCAGCTGTGGAGGCCAGGTCTTTATGTATATCTAAGGCAGAGTTTGATGGGTCAGGGCATGAAGGGGTATGGGGAGAGGCAGGAGATTGGGGCTGAGGATAAATGGATCAGGTATGATGAAATGTAGGATCAGACTCGATGGACCAAGTGACCTAATTCTGCTCCTATATCTTATGGTCTTATAGAAAACTGCATTTGGTATCCATCTCTGTTTTCAGCACCATCCATGCCAACAACAGCCTCTTTAATCCCCTGGACTTGCAACCATATCCCCAATACCTGAGTTATTTGGTTAACTGTAGTGTGCAGCTTAGAAGCAGCTGGTCATTTGAGAATAAATTTGAACTTTGAACTTTGAACTTCAAAATCCGGCATTAACTGGGCGAACCACATTCAAAGGAATCAAGCACACAGCAATAAAAATGTTTAACTTGCCACAAAATAAAAGGGTTCTTTCGAGGTTTGCAGCAGAGGCAAATTCTTTGGCAGATCAGCAAGGGATGTGAAAAGACTCAGACCTGTCAGCGGAGAGAAGGGAACAAGAAATTCTTCAGTCACTGTTGCTGTCACTCCTACTGAATTAGCTAATGTCATTCGAGTAAAACAGAAAAATACGGGTGGATGTTAAATCCTCCAAGGTCTCAAAAGCCAGAAAAAACAAAATAAAGTAAATGGAGGTCTACCAGCACAGCGAAAGACGGAGTCGAGTTTGCTTCTGACACTCAGTGACCAAATTATTAGGTACATTTGCTTGTTAATGTACCTAATTTGCTCAGGCAATCATGTGGCAGAAACTCTATGCAGAAGGGTATGGAGACACGGTTAAAAAAGCCAGTTTTTGTTCAGCCCTAACATGAAAATGGGGAAGAAATGTGACCTAATTGACTTTGACTGTGGAATTATTGTTGGTGCCAGATGGGGTGGTTTGAGGATCTCAGAAACTGCTGATCTCCTGAGATTTTCAAACACAAGTCTCTAGAGTTTACAGAGAATGGTGTGAGAAACAGAAAAAAAAAACATCCAGTGAACAGTAGAGTGCAGTAGTTCTGTGGGTGAAAATGCCTTGATAATGAGAGAGGTCAGAGGAGAATGGCCAGACTGGTTCAAGCTGACAGAAAGGTCTCAGTATCCAGGACATCTTCAAGGAACAGTGCCTCAGAAAGTTGGCGTCCATCATTAAGGACCTCCACCACCCAGGATATGCCCTCTTCTCATTGCTACCATCAATAAAGAGGTACAGAAACATGAAGGCACACACTCTACAATTCAGTAACAGCTTCTTCCCCTCTGCCATCCAATTTCTGAATGGACAATGAACCCATGAACACAATCTTACTATTTTTCTATTTTCTGTTTTTAGCATGAATTTAATTTAATTCATTTTTTCTCTCTATTATCAGATATTGCATTGTACTGCTGTCACAGAGTTAACACAACATATGCTAGTAATATTAAAACTGATTCTGGTGTGCAGAAGAGCACATCTGAACACACAACACATCGAGCCTCGAAGTGGATGGGCTACAGCAGCAGAAGACCATGAACATACACTCAGTGGCCACTTTATCAGGTACAGGGGGTTCCTAACAAGTGACCGCTGATTATTTAAAAGTATTACCTGGCCAATTTATGCAGAGGTGTCTTTTCTTTTGCACACACTGTCATATTGCCTGTGGCTAAGATTTGAATATTTGCTTAAGTCGGATGTGTGTTTTTGTTAATAACAAGGCACTTGTTCTTTGACAGCAACAGTGCAATTGTTTTTCTCAGTTCAGGCTTACTTTACACACACAGGTAAACACTGAATTTTAACACAGTGATACCAAAGACGAGCTTTGTAGGAACTGAGGTTTCATGATGTGGAATATCTCTCTCCCCTCTCTCTCTCTCTCTCTCTCTCTCTCTCTCTCTCTCTCTCTCTCTCTCTCTCTCTCTCTCTCTCTCTCGCTCTCTCTCTCTCTCTCTCTCTCTCTCTCTCTCTCTCTCTCTCTCTCTCTCTCTCTCTCTCTCACATGGAGGCAGGAGATTCTGTTGGAATACCTCAAAGCAGAGAGGAATGAAAGGGTTGACATATGACAAGCATTTGTTGCTTCTGGGCCTGTACTTGCTACAGTTTAGAAGATAGTCACTAACATATTGAATATTGAAAAACCTATATAGGGTGGACATGGAGAGGATGTTTCTAATTGTGGAGAGTCTAGAACCACATAGAACTGTTACATAGTCTGGTCGTGAGAGCCCAAATGCTCCGGAGCCTTTTTCCAGATGGCAGGAGGGAGAAGAGTTTGTATGAGGGGTGTGTGGGGTCCTTCATAATGCTGTTTGCTTTGCAGATGCAGTGTGTAGTGTAAATGTCTGTGATGGTGGGAATAGAGACCCCAATGATTTTCTCAGCTGACCTCACTATCCGCTGCAGGGTCTTGCGATCCGAGATGGTGCAATTTCCAAACCAGGCAGTGATGCAGCTGCTCAGGATGCTCTCAATACAACCCCTGTAGAATGTGATGAGGATGGGGGGGGAGTGGTGGGAGATGGACTTTCCTCAGCCTTCGCAGAAAGTAGAGACGCTGCTGGGCTTTCTTTGCAATAGAGCCGGCGTTGAGGGACAAGGTGAGATTCTCCGCCAGGTGAACAGTATATCTCAGTATATTAGCAAATGGCAGGAAGCCATCGAGCAATCAAAGACCAAACCCAATGCAGATATTCTCTCTTCTTCCCTCTTCCACTGGGCAGAAGATACAGATACAGTAATAAGACAATTAAGTAGTTCCCTAGTTCAATAAGATGGACCTTTGATCACATAATCTCCCTTGTTATGATCTTACACCGTATTGTTTACCTGCACTGCACTGTCTCTGTAGCTGTTAACACTTTATTTTGCATTGGTATTGTTTTACCCTGTTCTACTTTAATGCACTCTATAATGATCTGATCTGTAGGAACAACATGCAAGACAAGCTTTTCACTGTATCTCAGCATATGTGACGATAATAAACTATTACCAATACCAGTAAAGATGCAATGTCAGATTCAGATTCCTTTATTTATGGCATAGTGACATGCATCGTTTTGCATCAACGGCTATCCAGGGACTGTGCTGGAGACAGCCTGCATGCTTCCTGTGCCAACATAGCATGGCCACATCTCATTTACCATGAACCGTACATCATCGGAATCTGGGGAGAAACGAGCACTGAGAGGAAGCCGATGGAGAGTCATTGGGAGAACACACAGACAGCAGTGGGAATTGAATCCTGATTCCAAAGGCAAAAGCCCTTGATAGAGTGGGTGTGGAAAGGAGCTCTTGTACGAGAACATGTACTCGGCCTCACAATCTACCTCATTGCGCTGCACTCTCCCTGTAGCTTTTACAATTTATTCTGTGTTCTGTTATTGTTTTACCTTATTCTATCTCAATGCACTGTGTAAGGATCTGATCTGGGTGAACAGTATGCAAGATAAGCTTTTCACTGTATCTCAGCATATGTACCAATAATAAACCAATTTCAATCCTATTTTCCATGTCCCAGGAATGATAGTCAATCAACCCCACCAATAAAACAGAGAGACTCCTCAGGTCACATCACTTTTGTGGAATCTTGCTCTGTCAAGATGGGCTGACGTGTCTTCCCTCACGACAGCACGACTTCACCTCATGGGATGTGCATAAATGAACATGAAGAGTTGGGATGGCAAGTCATCATCAGAGCACCATATCAAGTTCTTAAAGAAATCTGACTTTATATATGTACAGAGGAAGTTGCATCAAGTGCTTTTCAAGTTAGTGATAAAAATGAAATATTTTGTGATAGTCTTTGAGAGGCCTCTTTTGTTCAGGATCAACCATATCTTGCTGTCTAGATATGCAAGCCAGGGCAGTCTGACATAGAGAGCAAGCCCCACCTCTCCACACATCTCATTAACCCAAGGAACAGCAGAGACTGATAGTTAGTGGCACCAGCAGTGTTGCAGGAATTGGAAGGAGAAGTTTGAGATCAGAGCTTTCCTTTTCTAGGTGAGCTGCCAACTGTGGCTGATGAACCCCATCTGCCAGAAGCGACTGGTTTTAAGGAACCAGTAACCCACCTTTACCCCTTTACTGTCAGTAGAAACAGTTCTGCCGGGCTTAGTAACTAAGCCACATGTGAAGGCCAGGAACTGTCAGAGGCTACTTGAGGTGCACACCATTGGGAGCATTTAATAGGCACTGTGAGCTTGTCCCCATTACCACATTCAGCTATAACAACCTTCATTAAGGACTGGATAGTGTATACTCTATTAGTTTAATTAAGGTAGAGTTAGGGTGAACATTCAATTAAATAAAACCATGGCAAGTGTAACTAGAGTGATATGATATAGACAGAGTCAGAATCAGGTTTATTATCTCTGACATATGTCATGAGGTTTCTTGTTCTGTGGCAGCAGTACAGTGCCAGACACAAAATCTAATGTTCACTGCAATAAATAAACAAAAAAACAGGATTGATAGATAATAGACAAATAAGTGAACAGACAGACAAATAAACAAATAGTTAGTACAGACAGATACACAGAACGTAGGAGGAAAAGTGAGGTAGTGTCAGAAATCTGATATCAGAGGAGAAGAAGCATTGATTATGAGTCCTTTGGCTCCTGTACCTTCTCCCCAGTGGTAGAGGTGAGAAGAGGGCATGCCCCAGAAGGAGAATATAAATAGGTCCTCTATACAATCATGTTTGATTTATTTTCCCTCTCAACACCATCCTTCTCCCTGCTCCTTGTAACCTTTGACATCCTTACTAATGACGAACCTATCAAGCTCTGTTTTAAATACATCCAGTGGTTTGGCCTCCACAGCCATCTGTGGCAATTAATTCCACTGACTCGCCACCCTCTGGCTAAAGAAATTCCTCCTAATCTCTGTTCCAAAGAAAAGTCCTTCTAGTCTGAGTCTCTGTCCTTTAGTCCTGACTCCCCAACAATTGGTGGCATCCTCTCCATGTCCATTCCATCTAGGCCTTTCAATATTCAGTAGGTTCCACTGTGATCTTCTATCAGTCTCCTAAACTCCAACAAGTACAGGCCCAAAGCAATCAAACACTCCTCATATGTTAAAGAATGTATCTATCTGTCTATGATCTCTGCAGTTCCCTACTCACCTGCATCACCATCACCTGCCAACTCCACCTCTTCCTCCCACCCTTTTTATTCTGGCGATCTCCCCTCTTTCCTTCCAGTCCTGATGAAGGGTCTTGGCCTGAAGCATCAACTGTTCATTTCTCTCCCTAGACGCTGTCTGACCGACTGAGATCTGTCAGCTTTTTGTTTATCACTCCTAATAGATGCAACATGATGTAGAGGGGTGAAACAATCACTGTGATTGAGTAGCTTTCGAACAGACAATGAAAATAGGTAAGGATTAGACAGATACAGTGCAAATATGGGCAAATGGGATAGTATAGATGGACAAAAAGGTCAGTGTGGACTTAATGAGTCAAAAGGGCCGACTTCTACATTGTACCTCTGTGGTACCTCTTCTGTACACCAGGACTGTATGGGGTGTCCAGGGAGGGGTAGTTCCTCTGGTGTAGGGGCTTTTCATGTCCATTCTGGGGCAGCTCTCTCACCTTTGGGCCTCACCAGACACTCAACTCGCATCCGTGGCTCCAAGTACCTGTTTGCATGTGGCAGCTGCCACCCTGCATTACGCCACTTCAATAGGCAGGCTAAACCAGATGAGAGTAGCCAGCGGGCCTCGTGCTCCAGTGAGATAAGGACATGCCTGCCCTAACATGTGACATCAGCTCTGGCGGATGAGATCTACGATGGCCAAGAACGTGGCTCTGCAACCCTCCATTGAGCAAAGGGCATGACAAGGCACAGAAGACATCATGGTCAACCTTGACAACCAAGGAAGACTCAAGTTTGTGACAGCTACTCATATACTTGTACCACTGGACCCAGACTTCCAAGATCAAGAGAGTGGAACTGTCCCAGTGCAAGAGGTTTTCCACTTTAAAAGCCCTCCCTCGCGGGTTTCCTGTCATTATCAGAAACCAGCCAACGTATCTGTGTTTCCATGAGTTTTAACTCTGTCCCAGAATAGTACCAGCTTTGTGATCTCCAAAGGGGTTGTCCACTGGTAGGTCTGCAGGTGGCTGGAGAGGATCAGTGCAAGGAAGAGTAAGTGGTGACTGTGCTTAGTGGGTGGGTCCTTTAGTTGTTTAGTCTCTCCTTTCGTGGCTGTTGCTTATTCTCCGTGGCACAGGAGAGGTCGTTCTCATGTAGCACAACTCCCTCTTGAACAGATTTCCTCCAGCTGTAACTGTGGAGTACAATGTTTTTAGATATAATACTGATCTTTTTCAGAATATATATGGATATATAATAGGTAAGGACTGTATGAAATAGGATAATGTCATCATCAACACAGAGAGTATTGTGTATGGAACAACCTGCCAGGGATGGTGGTAGAGGGATGATACATGAGGGGCATTTAAAAGATGCTTAAATGTGCACATGGATGAGAGAAATACAGACGGTATGTAGGAGAGAAGGTTTATATTGGTCTTAGAGTGGGCTGAAAGATGGGCACAACATTCGTGGGTGGAAAGGCCGATAAGGTGTTGCAATGTATGTTCTATATTTCAACATCACATACAACATGCTGGAGGAGCTCAGCTGGTCAGGCAGCATCTATGAACAGTTGGCATTTAAACCATAAGACTGTAAGTCATAGGTGCAGTATTCAGCTATTCGGCCCATCAAGTCTACTCAAACATTCCACCATGGCTGATATATTATCCTTCTAAACCCCATTCCCTTGGCTTCTCCCCATAACCTTTGATGCCCTGACTGACCAAGAACTTTTCCCTTTCTCACCTTATTTCTTTGCTTGCCCATCACCTCCCTCTGGTACTCCACCCTCTTTTCTTTCTTCCATGGCCTTCTGACCTCTCCTATCAGAATCCCCCATCTCCAGCCCTGTGTCTCTTTCACCAATCAATTTCCCAGCTCTTTACTTCATCCCTACCCCTCCTAGTTTCACCTATCACCTTGTGTTACTCCACCCCTTCCCCTACCTTCAAACTCTACTCCTCATCTTTTTTTTCCAGTCTTGCTGAAGGGACTCAGCCAGAAATGTGGCCTGTATTTTTTTTTTCCATAAATGCTGCCTGGCCTGGTGAGTTACTCCAGCATTTTGTGCGTTGCTTGTATTTCCAACATCTGCAGATCTTCTCATCTGTGAAAGAATTTTTTTCCTGATCTCTGTTCTAAATTACATCCCTCATCTCTGTGCCCTCTTGTCCTAGACTCCCCCATTAAAGGAAACATTCTCTCCACATCCACTCTATTTAGATTTTTCAATATTCAGTAGATTTCAATTATTTCCATCCTCATCTTTCTAAGCTCCAGTGAGTACAGGCCCAGAGCCATCAAACGCTCCTTGTATGTTAACCCTTTCATTCCTGGAATAATTTTTGTGAACCTCCTTTGGACTCTCTCCAATGCCAGTACATCATTTCCTAAATAAGAGGCCCAAATCTGCTTGCAATACTCTAAGTGTGGTCTGACCAATGCCTTATAAAGCCTCAGCATTACACCCTTGCTGATTATTACAGAGCTCTCTAAATGAATGCTGACTTCGAATTTGCCATCAATACCACCAACTCAACCTGTAAGTTGACCTTTAGGGAATCCTGCATGAAGTCGCTTTGCATCTCTGATTTTTTTGAATTTTCCTCCCCATTTAGAAAAGTAGAGATACCTTTACTCCTTCTGTGAAAGTGTCTAGATGTGATGTTGAATTGATTCAGGCTGATGGAAGATATCTGACCTGATGCTGTGTGGGTCACATTGATGCTCGAGGTAAACCATCACCAGCCTGACAATGTGGTATTTTATTATATTAATCAAATAATGTGCCAAAATTTATAAAATCTTTAATAAAGTCAGAAATTATTAAAATGGGACACATCTTACAACACAGGGCATGTTATATTCCATCTAAAAGTGTTTGAATAGACAATTTTAACAGTCACTTGAGATTAGGGAGTTATTAGTTCCAACTAAAATGATTCATTTATCTGATCTGCACTTCTAACAGATTCAGATAATTATGCCTACAGTTCTCATCCATCATTACCACAGGAAGAGAGTGCATGCAGTCTAATATTTTATATTGTAAATAGTTCTAAAAGCTTTTTAATGGATCAGTTGGCAAGTTTATATACATTTTTACACAATTCATTTCTTCAGACAAAAATTAATGCCAATGCAATTATGTGAAGAGCAAAGAGATTACAGAAGCAACAAATAATATCCAAATATTCTTGAAGAGTGTACCCTTTTCACCCAGCAGATGATGTGGTGAGTTATTTTATTGTTTTCTGTGCTAGCTGACTGTGAACAAAGAATGCTTGCATCAATGCTATGATAATACTCAGCCAACCGCGGCAGCGCCTGGGACTTAGACGCTCTGAATCTCCAGACTATGGATAACCGATGCGGCCCCTTCAAAGACTCAGTCTCGTCCCGCCAATTGGCGGCCATGTTTTGGTGCCAGGATTTTAATACGTATATAGGGCACCTGAACTGAGGTTCGGTGCTCGGTCGTCAGCCCTACTTTGGGTTCTCATTTGCCATCTAGTTTAGAACCTTGCTCACACCTCAGTCTCGTATCGTATCTCGATCCTGATCTCAGATACTCCAGCACTTGGGTCTTTACCGTCCTCACCTAGGACCCTCATCACACAATGCAACAGTGACTCCACTTATAGAAGTATTTGTACAACATGAAGGTTGGAAAATACCAACTGGAATCAGAAAATGCTGGACAGGACAGGCAGTATCGTGGACAGAGGAGTGGGGTTACAGAGACTGGCTACTGAAAGAGATGTCGGGGGGTTAATATTAAAGATTAAAAATTAGTCTCCTGTACAGTGTAAGATCAAAACATCTTTTGTGTCAATGACCAAGACAGTCTGAATTCGCGTTGGGGGCAGACCACAAGTTTCTGGCGCCAAATAGTATGCCCATAACTTACCATCCAAAGGTGTTCTGGGTATGTGAATTAGTCATTTGAAATTGTCCCATGATTAGGTTAGGTTTAATTGGGTTTATCAGGGTAGCATGGCTTGAAGGGTCAGAAGGGCCTACTCCGTTCTGTATCACTAAACGACTAATAACGTACTAACCCTGATCTGCATGTCTTTGGAATGTGGAAGGAAACAAACTTGGTCAAGGGGAGAACATATAAACGCCTTAGAGACGGTGGCGGGAATTAAACCCTGATCAACGTTCACCGATAATGTAAAGCATTACATTTACTAGATTCAAAGGATTTGTTATCAAAGTACATTTATGATCATGCTATGTAGGAGTTATACAGCCTTGAGATTTGTCTTCACACAGGCAGTCACAAAGTAAGAAACCCAATTTTAAAAAAAGGAAGCAGAACCCAATGCATAGAGAAAGAGGGGAACGAGCACAAATCATGCATCAATAGAAGCAAGCAACAGCATTCTGAACCAAATTGAGTCCATGGACCCAGATCCCTGGAGCAGGCAGAGTAGGCCCAAAGTCTCTGTTCATCATATAGCGGGGCAAATCACCACAAAACGCATAGCAAGGAGTCTCATGGCCTCAGCACCGTGGAGAGAGGAGTGAACATCGCAGAGGAGTGAGCAGAATCAGCTCAACCTTCACCTCCGGTCCCGACACCCTCCCTTTCCGGTCTGCCTGGGCCAGCGTTTAAATTGTCCAAACCCCAGATTGTGCCCTGCACAAGGACCCAGGTCCTGCCGCAGCATCAAACTCTTGTGCCAGACTTCCGCACCCAGAGCAGGCAGGAAGTCCAGGGTGAAGTGCAGTCTGAGTCAAGACCATTCTACAATGTGTCCTAGCTGTATGGAAGTGGGGGAGGGAGAGGGAACTTTCCTTAATTAGGGGACCAAGCATGTCATACACTTGGATAGCTGACAGCAGGGGGATCATCATAGAGGTAGCACAGAAACAGGCCCTTCAGCCCAACTTATCCATACTGAACCAAGATGCCAATTTAGACAAGCACCATTTGCCTGTGTTTGGCCCAGATCCCTCCAATCCACGTAACAACCCAAGTGTCTTTTAAGTGCTACTGTACCTGCCTCAACTACTTCTTCTGGAAGCTTGTTCCCGTAATGTATGGATCTATTTCTTTTAGAGCAATGACCGCCCCCCCCCCCCCCCCACCCCTGAGCACTACAGATTACATTGTTTTCTCTCTCTCTCGCTGCAATGTTAATTCAGGAGTTAAAGCCATCTCCCGCATGCATGCTTTTATTTAATTGATATATAGTCGTGCACAGGCACAACAAATTGGCGAAGAGTATGAACCTGAATGTCAGAGAATATCATGAACTGCACCAACGGTTACAGGACAAAACAGTGAACGTTGAATAGCTCGAGAAAGCCATCACAGACACTAACAAAGGAACACGTGAGTAACGGTGAAAGAAGTGCTGAATTTAAAGTGAAACTAACATGCCAATGGCCTCATTTGGGAAAGATGACGAATCTGATATCATTAATGAAGGATGGGAGTCATATATTGAGAGAGTGGAACTGTCTTGTAATGTAAACAGCATGCAGGAGTGAAAGAAAGCCCCTATACTTGTTAGCTCAATGGGTGCAAGAAAGTAGTCTCTTATGCAATTTAATAATACTGCAAAACCAGCAAGCAAGATGTTCAATGAATGGCTGCAATTTTACAGAATCACTTGAGCCCTAAACCACTGGTAATAGCTGAGAGATTTAGATTTTACAAAATGAGCCAGTCAAAAGGTGAAAGCCTTTCTGAATACATTGCAGAATGGTGCAAACTTACCCAGTACTGTAACTTTAGAGATGGATTCTCTGATGCTTTAAGGGACAGGCTTGTATGTGACTTGCATTGTCAAAGCACTCACATGAGGCTACTGGCAGAAGGAGATATAACCTTAGAACAGGCATTGACCATTGCAATATTATTAGAGACTGCAGCAAAGAATGCATCAGAACTACAGAAAAGGAAGTTAGAATGGGGAATGCACAAGATGTCCATGAATTGTGCAAAAAGACAAAAATGGTATTGATGTAGCAAATCCTCTCATGATGTAACTGACTATTGGTTTAAAGAGAAATTTGGAGAAAGTGTCACAGACAAGGTCACATAGAGAGAGTGTACAAGGCAGACAAAAAGCACAAAGTCTCAAACACAAAACTAAACAAAAGCATAAAGTTACCGAATGTAAAACAGAATCAGACAACATAGAGTCTGGCAAAGGTGGACTGTCATGCCTAGATCTGCATAGTATAACTGAAGCAGATCGCAAAATCATCTGGACCACAATGGATGTGTTCTGGTGTAAAACTAAAAATGGAGCTGGATAGAGGGTCAGCTTTGTCCATAATTCCCGAGACTGACTACAACAGACTGTTTTCTAAGATGCTATTAGAGAAGAACTCAGTGATGCTAAGGACTTACACAGGCAAAAAAGTGTCTCTCAAAAGCAAACTGAAAATAAATGTGACATATAGAGGCCAAACACAGCAGTTAGAGCTTTATGTATTGAAAAGTGGAGGGCCCGCTCTTTTCAAATGTGAATGGTTGAGAAAAATCCAACTATACTGGCACTCAATCAAAGCTCTCAGTGTGACACCAACAGGCAACCACAACCCAAATGTTAGCTCTAACCCGAGACTGTCACAGCTGCTTAATGCTAATCAGAAGACGTTTGAGAAGGGAATAGTTAAACTGATCAGAGACTTGGCCAAAAGCTGATTAGGATCCCAAGAAGTTCAAAATGCACCCCAGAGGCAGCATTACACCCGTGTAAGTGGCCATCTTCACCGTGGCAATGAGTACATATTGACTTTGCTGGGCCATTCTAGGACTCCACGTTTCTGATTACAGTGGATGCTCATTCAAAGTGGCCAGAGGCTATACCAATGAAGTCAATCATCTCAGCAAAGACTGCTCTGAGGACTACCCTAGGTTTACCAGAATAAATTGTGAGTGACAATGGACCACAATACACATCAGAAGAGTTCCAACTGTTCATGAAGAAAAATGGCATCAGGCATTTCAAGTCATCTCCTCACCACCCAGTAACAAATGTGTTAGCTGAAAGACTTATCCAAACCTTCAATAAGTCCATTAAAGTGATGGACAAGGAGGACATTTTTCTACAGCACAAGGTGGACATTTCCTTTGTGCATTGGAACTCTGTTCATGCGACGACAAATCAAAATCCAGCAATGCTGTTCATAGGTTTCAGGAGGACTATGAGAGATCTCATAGACCTCCTGAAACCAAATCATTGAGGGAAGTGCAGAATAAGCAGTTCAGCCAATTGCCAAGTGAAGCAGCAAGGAGCTTTGAAATTGGACAGGAAGTCCTAGTGCATGATTACCAAGAAGACAAGTGGACACCAGGTAGGATAGCTACAGCTACAAGAACTGGACCATTGATGTACATAGTGAATGTTGGAGATCAAACATGGAGATGTCATGTGGACCAGATACTAGATGCTCAATTGAAGAACACATCTGAGTCAGTTGCATCCAACAAGATGGGCACATTACAATCACCGGACTTACCTCTCAGTGATGATCATGTCACTGATAGCAAAGTGACATCAGAAACTGAGAATGTTGTCTTCGAAAAGACGCCTACCAAAGCTGATGCCTCTCCACAGGTCCAGAGGCACTTTCCTGAAAGAAACAGAGCCCCACCCAAAATACTGAACCTTTAAAACTGTGAAGTTATCATGGACCATTATTGCGAAATCATGTTTAATTGGAATATGGATTTATGAAAGGGACATTGAATGCTTTGTACATTCTGTATACAGTTTTATGTTGCATTAATCTAAAAAAGGGGAAAGTGCTTCTCCCTTGTACTTCTTTTAGAGCAATAAGGCCTCCCAAGTACTGCATGATGATCTGTTGTCTGCACATGTGCATTGTTCTTTTGCTTGCTGCAATGTGAATACACCATTATTCACCAGTTAAATACAGCTGAATACACCGTTTAAAGCCATCTCCCGTATGTATACTTTTATTTAATCGATATGTAGTTGTGCACAGACACAACAGTTCCGTATATGTGTCACCTTCTGCGTGAAGTCTACACTGAGGTTCCTTTTAAATCTGAACCGCAATCAATTCTGTAGATGCCATAAGTCCAGAACAGCACAAAGTTCAAAGTATATTTATTATTGAAGTATCTATACCACATGCAACCTTAAGATTTGTCTCCTTACAGGCAGCCAAAAAACAAAGAAACCAAATATAACTCATTAAAAAACACACACACACACACAACAAACCATCAAACACCCAATGTATGAAAAAGAACAAATCTTACAAACCACTTAGTTAAAAAATAAGCAAGAAACACACAGATGTTTTCCTCTGAACACATTCCATGCTTCTGTTTGTCTTGTGGCTGTCTGTGGGAAGACAAATCTCAGGGTTGTATACTGCATAAATACTCCATTAATAAACGTACTTTTAATATTTCAAACATTAACTGCAGAGTCCCTGAAAATGAGTCCGCAGCCACAGAGCCAGTTCAGCTCTGAGGTGAGTGTAGCTGCTGCAGGAGACTGATGTTGCAGGCCAGAGCTGCAGAGTTATTTCAGTGCTGAAGCTCCTTGATCAAATTATGCAGAGTTTTAAAAAATAAGCAAAACCGAAGTGTACAGGATGCTGGAGGATCTCAGGAGCATTTATGGGGGAGAGAAAACAGTTAAAGTTTCTAGCCAAGACACTTTTTAAATCTTTCCCCTCTCACCTTAAACCGATGCCTTCTAGTTTTGATTCCCTTCCCTTGAGGTAAAAGATCCAGTACATTCCGACTATCTACACAGCTCATGACTTTTTATGCTTGTATAAGGTCACCCCTCAGCCTCCTACAGGTCCTATTCTGCCAACTTCACAAATCTTTAGAGAGGGTCGAGAGGAGATTTACCAGGATGCTGCCTGGATTAGAGAGCATGTCTTCTAAGGATATGTCAAACAAACTAGAGCTTTTCTCTTTGGAGCAAAGAAGGATGCCTGGTGATTTGATAGAGGTGTGCAAGACGATAAGAGAGTATCGAATGACTGGACAGCCAGAAACTTCTTGCCAGGACAGAAATGGCTTATATGAGGGGGTATAATTTTAAGGTGACTGAAATCTTGGGTTCAGTTCTGGTCACCTCATTAGAGAAAGAGTGTGGAAGATCGGATTTAGAATAGGCTAAAAAGTTGGCACAACATTATGGGCTGAAGGGCCTGTACTGCCCTGTAGTGTTCTATGTTCTATGTTCTATGATTCAAACCTCTGTTGATCAAACAGTGTACGATTCATCACCAGACTAGATATTACTTCATAAATGGAAATGTGGCTGTCACCAACAAGGTCAGCAACTATTGTCAGTGTTTCAATGGCTCCTAAACGGAGTGGTTGGCTGATAAATGCCTGTTATGCATCAATTTGATTAGTGGGTAGAGAGTCACATTGAAGTCGGACTGGTAGATTTCCTCCTCTGAAAGCTATCAGTGAACCAGATGGGGTTTTATAACAAGAATTCGACAGGTTTACTATTACTGATAGTGGTATTTTATGCTGGATTAATTTAATTATTTGAATTGAAGTGCCTCGGCAGCTGTGGTGAGAATCAATAGCCTGGCTCTCTGTATGTTAGTCCTGTTACTTAAGTACCATACCCTCTAATGGCATGACAGCTATTCAGAACTGTGAAAATGATCATTCTCCATTGCTTGACTCCCCTTTTATACCTGGTAGATTATTCTGAATGGTTATTATACTTTAAGCAGAGAATATTTTTCTAAGATCCCATTTTGGATTTACTTTTCATCATTTTGAATTTATGGCTCGAGGTAATATTCTAGGTTCACTTTATCTCTACTCTTTAATAATTTTTAATGCCTTTCTTAACCTTGCTACATTCACACTAAAAATATTTTATTCATGTCTAACCTAGCAGTTACCCATTAGTTCCAACTGATAACGTTACAAGACATGATTTTGGATTGTAATATGTATTGCTGCTTGATACAGATTGATGCGCATCATTTACAGCACATTTTCTTGATTCTCTGTCATTCAATAAAGGAACAATGCACCAACTCTGCATTTACTGCAGCTTGAGGATGTGGGCTGTAGCAATGGAGCCTAGCTGTTAGGATGCAATGCATGCACAGCTCTCTGCTGGGAATGGGCAATGGGTAAACACACGCCCCCACACAAATTCTACAGGGGTCTTTAGTTCATCCATAGGACAGTACAGCACAAGGTGGAGGGGCAACACCTCAAGTTCCATCTGGGTAGCCTCCAACCTGAACATCAATTTGTCTAACTCCTGGCAATTACTTCCCCTTCCCACCTTTTCTCTATTTCCATTCCCTATTCCGGTTACCCTCTCATTCCTTCTCTTCTCATTTGTGCATCACCTCACTCTGATCCCCTCCTCCTTCCCTTTCTCCTGTCTTCTTCTATCAGATTCCTTCTCCTTCAGCCCTTTACCTTTTCCACCTATCATCTCCCAGCTTCTTACTTCATCGCTCTCCCCCCACCCATCCACCTTTCCCCTGACCTGGTCTCACCTATCAACTGCCAGATTTCCCTTTTCCATTTCTTTCTTGCTCTGGCTTCTGTCCCCTGCCGTTCCAGTTCTGACAAAGTGCTTCAGCCCAAAACATCAACTGTTTATTCCCCTTACAGATGCTGCCTGTGTTCCTGCAACATTTTTGTGTGTTTTGCTCAGGACTAGGACCTTCCGTAATCACTGACTTTGCGAAGCATGTTTCCAGGTTAAATTAATCCCTTCTGCTTGCTTATGATCCATATCCCTCCATTTGGAGCATCCAGTCAGTAAGCAGCATTATTAAAAAGTCCTGATGAAGGGTCTCAGCCCGAAATGTCGACATCACTTCTCCCTATAGATGCTGCCTGGCCTTCTGTGTTCCACCAGCATTTTGTGTGTGATGCTTGAATTTCCAGCATCTGCAGATTTCCTCGTGTTTGCTTAAAAAGAGCTTCCTTTCAGTCAGGTCCGCGTTCAAAATTTAAAAAGCAGAGCTTTAGGCTAGTTTTCTCTGAGTTGGACAATCCGCATCAGGGGTGCATGAAAAGAGCTACTTTTTAAATCAGGGTGGTGATAGAGATCTCAAAGGCAGAGTTTCACAGCAGCTTTTCTGATTTGAGGAGCAAACAGTCAGCAAGAGGGATTCATTAGAAAGGGGGAATACGAGTAACACAGGTGCAAGAGGTGTGATCATTCTTGTGAGTGCCCCAGTCGTCAGAGTGGCTTTAGTTCCTCAGGCTTAGGCGAGATCAGGCTTGAGTGGGGTAGATTGTTTTGTAAGTTACTCTCTGTGTTCTTATTTGTTCATTCCTCATCTATTAGTGAATAGGTTAGAGAGCATGGCTCCAGGGGCAGTGTTTTGTACTGTGTGTGGGATGTGGGAAGTCTGGGAGACCTCCAGTCTCCCAGATAAACACATCTACACCAGGTGTACCAAGCTACAAACCCTGAGAGAATGGATTAAGGAAATGGAGCTGCAGCTCGATGACCTTCAGCTCACACGGGAGAATGAGGAGGTGACAGGGAAGAGCTACAGGGAGGCAATCCCTAGGCTGCAGGGGACAGGCAACTGGTGATTGTCAGGAGAACAAGGGTAAATGCACAGCCAGTGCGGAGTACAACTGTGGACATTCCCCTCAGTAATAAGTATATAACTTTATATATACACCAGGGATGGGTTGGGGGGCACACTGACCAGGTCTCTGGCACCGAGTCTGGTGATGTGGCTCAGAGGTGAAAGGCAATGAAGAGGACTGCAGTGTTTATAGGAGATTCCCTAGTCAGAGGAACAGAGACGAGGTTCTGTGAGCACGATGGAGATACCTAGATGGTATGTTGCCTCCCTGGTGCCAGGATCAGGGAGGTCTCAGATCAGGTCCATGGCATTCTTAAGGGCGAGGGTGAGCAGCCAGAAGTCTTGGTACGTATTGGCACCAATGACAAAGGTAGACAAGGTGAGGAGGTCCTGCAGAGAGACTTTAGGGAGCTAGGTTTAAAGCTGAGAAACAGAAACTCCAAGGTGGTAATCTCTGGATTGCTGCCTGTGCCATGTGTCAGTGAGGGTAAGAATAGGATGATTGGGCAGGTGAATTCTTTTCTGAGGAACTGATGCAGGGGACAGGGGTTCAGATTTATGGATCATTAGGATCTCTTCTGGGAAATGTATGACCTGTACAAAAGTGACACATTACACATGGACCCAAGGAGGTCCAACCCTTCCAGGCAGGTAGGCTAGAGCTGAGTTCAATCTAATTTGGCAGGGGGATAGGAACCAGACTGAGAGCCCTGAGGATTAGGTAATTGCTTTCCAAACAGAAGTAATATGAAGTGAGACTCCTAGCAAGGAGAGGTTGCTGATAGGGCAAAATTTTCATCAATAGGATGAGTTGCAACAGAGAAGGCATACAAAATTAAAAAGGATTAATACAGGACTGGAAGTGTTATATTTGAATGCACATAGTATTCAGAATAAGGTAAATGACTTTGTAGCACAATTACAAGATTGGCAAGCATGATGTTTTGATGGGTTTCAATAGGTATATTTAACATCAGAGAAATATATACAATATACATCCTGAAATTCTTTTTCTAACGTCCACAAAAACAGAGGAGTGTCCCAAAGAATGTTGACAGTTACATGTTAGATCCCCAAACCCTCCCCAGCTCTCCCCTTCCACACGTAAGCAGCAGCAAAGCAACGACACCCACCCCCCACCACCAGCAGCAAAAAAGCATCTGCACTCTCCCCCAAGCACTCAAGTGTGCAGCAAAGCATCAGTAAAGACACAGTACCCCAAAGACTACCCATTCACCCGGTAATTCGACATACCACAGGCTCCCTCTCCCTTATTAGAAAAAAAAGAGGTGTCCCCATTTCACAGCAATGTTTTCGACATCACTGAATCATGTCTGAAAAAGGATTATAACTGGGAGCTTAATGTCCAAGGAATCACATTGTATCGAAAGGATAAGCAGGAAGGCAAAGGGGTGGTGTGGCCCTGTTAGTAAAAAATGAACTTAAATCATTAGAAAGAGGTGGCATATGGTTGGAAGGTGTTGAATTGTTGTGAACAGAGCTAAGGAACTGCAAGGGTGAAAAGACCCTTATGGGAGTTATATTCAGACCCCTAAACATTAGTAGGGATGTGAATAACAAATTACAATGGGAGATAGAAAATGCATGCCAAAGGGACAATGATACAATAGTTATGGGGACTCCAATATGCAAGTAGATTGGGGAAATCCAGTTGCTGTGAGATTCCAAGAGTGGGTATTTCAAGAATGCCCTCAAGATGGCTTTTTTAGAGCAACTCATGGTAGAGTCCACCAGTGGATCAGCTATTCTGGATTGGGAGTTTTGCATTGAACTGGAATAAATTAGAGAGCTTAAGGTTAAAGAACCCTTGGGGGAAGTGATCAAAATAAGATCACATTCACCCTGGAATTTGAGGAGGAGAATATAAAGTCAGACGTACCAGTATTAAAGCGGACTAAAGGGAGTACCAGAGGCATGAGAGAGGAGTTGGCCAGAATTGATTGGAAAAGAACACTGGCAGGGATGACGGCACAGCAGCAATGGCTGGAATTTCTGGAATCAATTTGGAAGGTACACAATATATACATCCTAAAAAGGAAGTATTCTAGAGGCAAGATGACACAACCATTGCTTACAAGAGAAATCAAAACCAACATAAAAGCCAAAAAGAGGACATATATTAGAGCAAAAATTATTTGGAAGTTAGAAGATTGGGGAAGCTTTTAAAAACCAACAGGTTAAATAAAAATGTCATTAAAGTAAAGATGGAATATGCAAATAAG
Organism: Hypanus sabinus; assembly: GCF_030144855.1. NCBI lineage: Eukaryota > Metazoa > Chordata > Chondrichthyes > Myliobatiformes > Dasyatidae > Hypanus > Hypanus sabinus. Next base: position 11,843,110 of record NC_082716.1, read on the forward strand.
TTAACCAATAATATTAAAGAGGACACCAATAGTTTCTTCAGATACATAAAGTGTAAAAGAGAAGTGAGAGTGGGTGTTGGACCACTGGAAATCCGCTGGAGGTGTAGTAACGGGGGACAAGGAAGTGGCAGATGAACTGAATAAGTATTTTGCATCGGTCTTCACTGTGGGAGACACTAGCAGTATGGTGGAAGTTCCAGCTGTCAGGGGTCACAAAGTGTGTGAAGTTACCATTACTGGAGAGAAAGGTCTTGGGAAAATGAAAGGTCTGAGGTAGATAAATCGTCTGGACCAGTTGGTGTATACCCAGTGTTCTGAAAGACATGGCTGAAAAGATTTCAAGCTGCTGGGTGGTTCTGGAAGACTGGAAAATTGCAAATGTCACTCCACTCATCAAGAAGGGAGAGAGGCAGAAGAAAGGAAACTATAGGCCAGTTAGCCTGATCTCAGTGGTTGGGAAGATGCTGGAGTCAATTGATAAGGATGTGATTTCAGGATACTTGGAGGCACATGATAAAATAGCATGGTTTCTGCAAAGAAAAATCTTGCCTGACAAATCTTTTGAAGAAATAACAAGCAGAATAGAGAAAGAAGAATTGGTTGATGTTGTGTACTTGGATTTTCAGAAGACTTTTGACAAGGTGACACACATGAGGCAATTTAACAAGTTATAAGCCCAAAGTATTAGAGAAAATAATCGAGCATAGATAAAGTGGTGGCTGTTTGATGGGAGGTAAAGAGTGGGGATAAAGGGAGCCTTTTCTGGTTGGCTTCTGATGACTAGTGGTATTCCACAGGGGTCTGTGTTGGGACAGATTCTTTTTACATCATATGTCAATGATTTGGATGATGGAATTGATGGCTTTGTTGCAAAGTTGGCAGGCGATACGAGAATAGGTGGAGGGCAGGTAGTTTTGAGGAAATAGAGTGGCTACAGAAGGACTTAGACAGACCAGGAGAATATGCGAAGAAGTGGCAGATGGAATACAATGTTGGGAAGTGTGTAGCCACGCACTTTGGTAGAAGAAATGGAAGTGTTTTCTATTTTCTAAATGAAGAGAAAATACAAAAATCCGAGGCGCAGAGGAAATATGCAATCTTTGTGCAGGATTCCCTAAAGGTTAATTTGGAGGTTGAGTCTGTGGTGAGAAGGCAAGTAAAATGTTAGCAGTCATTTCAACAGGACTAGAAAATAAAAGAGTGGATATAATGTTGAGAATTTATAAAGCACGGGTGAAGCCTCACTTGGAGTAATGTGAGCAGTTTTGGGCCCCTTATCTAAGAAAGTATGTGCTGAAACTGGAGGTGGTTCAAAGGAGGTTCAATAAAATAATTCCATGATTAAAAGCCTTGTCATATGAAGCAAGTTTGATGGCTCTGTGCCTGTATTCACCGAAATTCAGAAGAATGAGGGGTGACCTTATTGAGACCAATCTAATGGTGAAAGACAATAGTGAGGACATGGAAAGGCTGTTTCCAAAGGTGGAAGTGTCTAAGACGAGAGGGCACACCCTCATAAGAGAAGGGCATCCTTTTAGAATGGAGAAGGGGGGAATCTGTGGAATTCATTGCCACAGGCAGTTGTCGATGCTAAGTCTTTACGTATACTTAAAGGCAGAGGCTAATGGATTCTTGATTGGTCAGGGCATAAAAGGATATGGTGAGAAGGCAGAAGATTGGGGCTGAGGGAAAAAAGATCAGCCAAGATGAAATGGCAGAGTAGACTCAACATGCCAAATGGCCTAATTCTGCTCCGATATCTTATTGTCCTATGGTCATTTATTCAATCTGCTTCTTTACATGCTATATGTCAATTATTTGGATGACAGAATTGATGGCTTTCTGGCCAAGTTTGTAGATGATACAATGATATTTGGCAGTAGTGTTGAGGAAGAAGGAAGTCTGCAAAAGGACTTGGACCAATTAGGAAAATGGGTAAAGAAGTGGCAGATGGAATACAGTGTAAGGAAGTGTATGGTTGCTCACTTTGGTAGATTATTTTCTAAAGTGGCAAGTGAAATACCATGCAGGTCACTACTTCCTATCAGGAGAATCGTATCTTTTAATTTGAAGGGTTGAAAACAAATCAAAAAGATTTGTGTTTCATAGAACATAGACAGGTCTTGGTGGTGGTCCCACCTACTTGATGCTCCTCCTCTTGAAGATGTCCTCAAATGTGGGTAATGTGTGCCTCAATGGAGCTGGCTGGGTCTACAACCCTCTTGAGTCTTTTGTGATCCTGGGTGTTGGAGACTCCATATTATGGATGTCAGATCATTGGAGTATTACTGTTAACTGTTCTATTTTATTTGGCAGCCCTGGTAGCACAGCAGTTAGTGTGATGCTATTACAACTTGGGGCACTCTGGAACTCAAAGTACAATTCCGGTGCCATTCTGTAAGGAGTCTCTGTACTTCCTTCTCATGGAATGCACCAGTTTCTTCCCACAGTCCAAAGGCATACTGGGTAGGTTAAATGGTCATTGTAAATAGTCCCGTGATTAGGTTAGGGTTAATTGGACTTGTCGGAGTTTGTTGGGGTGGCATGTCAAAGGGCAGGAAGGACGTACTGTATCACTAAGTAAATATTTTTACACAGAAGATTCCTTAGCACACCACCTTCCAGTTTCCCCATGTACCCACAATATGAAAAATCAGAACCCAAATCCCCCTTACTGTTCTCCTTACAAAACCCTGGGACACTGGCCTTCCCACCCTCCCACAGTGTTGCCCTGTTGGATCCTGATGCTTTCACAATCCAAAGGCTCTTTGAAACTTAAGAATGAGGCATAAAACATGGTCCTTATGATTGTTTTATTATGTAAGTGTGATAAGAATACAGAAAGAACTAAGAGAACAAAAAAATCACAAAGGAAAAAGCAGTTGTATTCGTCTCATACTCAGACTAGAAATAACAAAATTACAGCTATAACTTATAACAGTTAGCCTAACAAATAGCCAGATTGAATTGGCATGACATCTGCTACAGAAGACTAAGTGTCGTATAGAAAAACACAAAAGTATCTGCAACATAATTGCTGGAAAATTCACTGAACAATTATATTTTTATAGGTGATTATGTAAAAATAGAAACAAGCATCAGAAATTTAAACCTCAAGAAAAATATACCCTTGAAAGCACCTCTGAAACACTTTCCTTTAACGTGCTTTCACGGGTAGATAGGGTCATAAAGAGAGCTGTTGACACGTTGGCCTTCATAAATCAAAGTACTGAGCACAGGAGTTAGGATGTGATGTTGAATTTGTTTAAGACATTGGAGAAGCCTAATTTGGAGTATTTTGTACAGTTCCAGTCACCTACCTATAGGAAAGGAGTCAATAAGATGGAAAAAGTACAGAGAAAATGTACAAGGATGGTACTGGGCCTTTAAGACCCAAGTCACGGGGAATAGGTTTAATAGGTTAGGACTTTATTCCCTGGAGCGCAAGAGAATGAGGGAGATTTGTTAGAGATGCAGTACACAAAATTATGAGCGGAATAGATAGGTTAAATGTAAGAAGGTTTTTTTCCCACTAATGTTGAGTGAGTCTAGAACTAGAGGTCATGGTGAAGGGTGAACTGTTTAAAAGGAACAGGAGAGGGAATCTCTTCACTTAGAGGGTAATGCAAAAGTGGACCGAGCTGACAGTTGAAGTGGTCGATGTGGGTTTGATTTCAGCATTTTAGAGATGTTTGGACAGGTACATGGATGGGAGGGGTATGGAAAGCTATGGACCAATGAAGCATAATAGTTGGCCATGGACTAGATGTGCCAAAGGACCTGTTTTTGTGCTGTAGTGTTCTATCATTCTATCACCCTAATCCAACACACCTTTTGAAACCCAGACATCACTTTTGTTCTACAATTCACTCATAGTGTGGGTTTTTGAAGCAAGTTTAGACCGAAAACCCTTGAACAGGACTGCTTTGTCATCCATTTCAGATGGACCGCGTGCACATAGAAACGATAAGTTTAATTCAATATCATTGGGATAATTCATTTGACACAGCACTGTGGGCCAGAGGGCCTGTTCTGGCACTGTACTCTACCAAGTTCAATGGATTACAAGTCAGCCACAGTAGTCAGCTTGGAGTTACAAGTAGACCAGACTGGTTAAAAAAAAGCAGGTTTCTTTCCCTCAAGGACATTGATAAACCAGATGGGATTTTATGATGGGTTTTAATGGCCATTATTAGCTATAAAAGATTTTTATTCCAGATTTATTTAATTAACTGAATTAAATTGCTCAGCTCCCATGGTGGATTTCACGCTCGTCTCCAAACCTCTGGTCTCTGATCCTGAATTGCCGGCCAGTAATGTAACCTCCAGACTCTGATAGCACTTCCTGTCCTCTGTTGTTGCATAATTTTGTTGCCTAAGGGGAATGTGAGCCTCCAGATTCAGATCCATAGTTTCAGCTGCTCTGAAATTCAAGGCGTCAATCTGTGAAACAGTTGATAGTTTCTCATTCTGTCACCGAGACTTATTGATCAGAATCCAAATCAGTTTTCATATCATTGGCACATATCGTGACATTTGTTGTTTTGCAGCAGCAGGACATTGTAAAACATAATAGAAACTGTGAATTACAATAAGGACTATCTATATAAAAAATTTAATTAAATCCGTAGCACAACAAGAAAGGGAGAAACACTGAGGTAGTGTTCATGGATTCTTTATCCATTCAGACATCTGATGGTGGAGGGGAAGAAGCTGTTCTTGAAATGTTGAGTGTGTGTCTTCAGGCTCCCGTACCTCCTCTCTGATGGCGGTAATGAGAAGGGGCCATGTCCAGGGTGATGGGATCCTTCATGATGGATGTCTCCTTTAGAGTTCAGGGCTTCACAGTTCACTGTTCTCTTTAAATAAATAGAACATTCATGTAAGAAGATTGTTCCACACAATACTACAGCTACTAGATTCACTGCCTCACAGCTCCATCAGCCCAGGTTCAATCCTGACTTCCGGCACTGACTGTGTGGAGTTTGCACGTTTCCTCCGTGACAGTGCGCATTTCCTCAGTGTGCTCCAGTTTCCACTGAAATCCCAAAGACATGCAGGTCAGTAAAAGAGAGATTTAAAGAGACTAGTTTTATTTGTCACATGTATATTGAAACATACAATGAAATGCATCTTTCTGAGTCAAACGAATTCAGTGGGAATGTGCTGGGGGCAGCCTACAAGCTTCACCACACTTCCAGCGCCAACAGCTCAATAAGCCCAACCCTAACAGTAGCAACGTCGTTAGAATGTGGGAAAAAACTCACGTGGTCAGAGATAAACTCCTTACAGACAGCGGCGGGAATCAAACCCTGATCAGTGATCATTGACGCTGTAAAGCGATTATTCTAACCACTTCGCTCCCATGATTAATTGCCTCTAGTGGGTGGGTGAGTAGTAAAATCTGGACAGGGCTGAGGGTGATCTGGGTTGGGAGGGGGTGCAGATAGAAAGCGGGATTGATGAGGGATTAGCATAAGTTGCTACAATAAGTGTATGAGACACTGGAAAAATGTTGAATTTCCCCTTGGGGATGAATAAAGTATCTATCTATCTAACTATCTATCTATCTATCTAAGTTCATGCTTGCCAGCTGAACAGACTCTTCCCTCCCACATAGCCTCCATTTTTTCTATCTTTCATGTACCTGTCTGAGTCTCTTAAATGTCTCGAATGTCTCTGTCTCTACCACCACCGCTGGCAGGGCATTCCACTCACTAAATACTCTGTCTAAAAATCTTACCTCTAACATCTCCCCTATAAAATGATGCCCCCTTGTTTTAGCCATTTCCATCCCAGAAATAAAAAAGTCTGCATATGAAACTGCATAAAAATACGATTCTGCTATTCCTATCAATATTCTAAGCATTCCCATTTTGTAAAACATCACTTCAAAATGCTCCCTCTTGCCCGCACAAGGTCAAATCATGCTGTCCAAAGCTGTGTGAAAGTATTTCTGCTTAACTGGTCCCAGTCTGCAGAAAGTGGAAAACAATTTTCCTCAACAATCAATGCCGTGACCCCTGCCGTTCACCAGTTATGCAGGCAAACTTAGCTCGGGAATCGTGGTGTTGTTACAGGTCAGGAGAGTATCCCTCACCCATCCAGACCATGCCATCTCCCAAAACCATAAACCACTCTTTCCCAAAGCTTTGGTCTAACTCAAGGATGCATTCAGTTCCCCTCGCAAAGCCTTGTCACTTTTCTTTCTATCCCATTCTTTGAGGAGAAATGCTTTCCCTCCCATTGCCCAGAGTTCCAGTCTCTTCCCCAAAACACAAATATGAGGCTGAGGAACAGGCAAAGCTGTGAACTCTGACTCAGGCGAATGATGGCATTCAGACTCTTCATTAGCAATTCTGTATTACATTAGTATGTCAAAGTCAAAATAAATAAGTAGCCACTTTATTACGTGCACTTGCTTATTAATGCAAGTATCTAATCAGCCAATCATGAGGCAGCAACTCAGTGCATAAAAGCATACAGACATGGTCAAGAGATTCAGTTGTTGTTCAGACCAAGTGTAAATGTGACGCACATATCAAACCCCACTAACTGACTGAAAGGAACCATCATCACCCTATGGGATGGACAGCCAGAGAGAAATGTGATCTAAGTTTCTTTGATCATGGAAATGGTTGTTGGTGCCAGACAGGGTGGTTTGAGTACTTCAGGAACTGTGGATTTCCTAGGATGATTTTCTCACACAATAGACTCTAGAGTTTACAGAAAATGGTGCAAAAAAAAAAAATCCAGTGAGTGGCAGTTCTGTGGGTGAAATTGCCTTGTTCATGAGAGAGGTCAGCAGATAATGGCCAGATTGGTGCGAGCAACAGTAATTCAAACAACCATGTGTTGTACCAGTGCCATCCAGATGAACGTCTCTGAACTCACAGTGCGTCAAACCTTGAGATGGATGGGCTACAGCAGCAGAAGTCCATGAACATACACTCAGTAGCCACTTGATTCGATACAGGAGGTACCTAATAAAGTTGCCACTAAGTGTACCTATCTCCATATGCTCTCTCGAGATTCATTTTCCTGTAGGCATTTACAGGAAAATAAAGAAATACAATGGAATTTATGAACAATACATGCATAAACAAAGACTGACAAACAACCATTTTGTAAGATACGGACTGAGCAAATAAAAGAATAAATATTACTGAGGACATGAGTTCAGGACAGTTATTTCTGTGTATGGTTCTGCAAATTGTGTGAATTTCTTTATTTAATGTCATTTACTGTCCAGACAGCATCATATCATTATATCTCCAACCCCTTGGGAACATGTACCAGGAACTCAGGACTAGCTCATTGTCAACTTCTTCCTCCCACAGGGTGGTCCATGTATGGAATGAGCTGCCAGAGGAAGAGAGAAAGTGACTGACAGGCAGGTAAACCAACAACATTTGAAAGGTTACCCACTCAGGTACGTGGAAAGGAAAGGTGACTCACAAACAGTAGATGAAAATTTGGTTGGCATGCATCAGTTTTAATTATTTCTATCTAGAGATAGGGTACGGAACAAACCCATCTGGCCCAACGATCCACACCACCCAGCAACCCAGCAATTTAACTTTGACCTAATCACAGGACAATTTACGCAACACACACAAAATGCTGGTGGAACGCAGCAGGCCAGACAGGATCTATAGGGAGAAGCACTGTCGACGTTTCGGGCCAATACCCGTCGCCAGGACATCAGGTCCTGACTGGTTACATCAGCAATGCGCAGGAATGAGAAACTCTATAGACAATGGTGGATCCAGCCCAGTCCATCACATTCTCAGCACTCTCCACCATTGAGCACATGCACAAGAAGCAATGTGACAAGAAAGCAGCATCAGTCATCAGGGAGTCCCACTATCCAGGCCCTGCTCTCTTTTCGCTACTACCATCGTGCAGGAGGAACAAAAGCCTTAGATCCCACACCACCAGGTTCAGGAACAGTAATTACCCTACATCCATCAGGCTCCCGAACCAGTGGGGATAACTGCACTCACCTCAACTCTAAAATCCCAAAACAAACAGCTCACTTTCAAGGATTCTACAACTCATGTTCTGGGCATTATTTATTTACTTATCTGTCCATCAATCTATATATTTATTTGCAGAATTTATCTTCTTTTGTACATTGGGTGCTTGTCATGTTGTCAGTATTTGTTATGCATTCATAAATCTTTATATTTACTGTAAATGCCTGCAAGAAAATTAATATATATGATGACATATACGTAGATTGATAATAAACTGACTTTGACTTTGACTTTGACTTTGGAATCAATGTGGTGAACAGGGGAAAGAGTGCAAGCAAGTGTCCCTTGGCTGACACCGCCCTGGGTTCCCCTTCACTGCCCGTGCGCATTCCTTGACTCCAGTTGTCATCTAAAGAGAACACAGACTAGCAAAACGGAGCAGACCACTGAAGCAATAAGGCGGCTACAGCAAGTTTCTGCACAGAAGTAAAGCAACTCCCTGATCTCGAGCTCAGAAGGAACAGGGACAGGAATAGACCCCAAGAAGCAACAAACAATATGCCAAAGGTGCAAAGAAGGTTGAGGAGGATCCGTTGGTGGGGCGAGGAAAAATGGCCAGAGTTTCAGATTGAAACCCTGCATCTATTCTGAGGGGTATTGATTGAGGAAACGCAAGCAAGCGTTTTCCACTGGCATTGAGTGAGCTAGGTCACAGGAGAAGAGTGAAAGGTGAAATGCTTAAGGGAAACAAGAGGGAATCTTCTTCACTCAGAGGGTGGCAAGAGTGTGGAACAAGCTGCCAGCGCAAGTGGTGGGTGTATGTTCAATTTCAACATTTAAGAGAAATTTGGGGTAGGTGCACGGATGAAACAGGTCTGGAGGGCTACAGTCCAGGTGCAGCTCAATGGGTCTAGGCAAATTAGGAGTTCGGCATGGAATAGATGTTCCAAAAGGCTTGTTTCTGTGCTGCAGAGTTCTGTGACTCTGTGACTCTAACATGGCTAAGGCCTGAGTGGAGGAGGGTTGCAGAGATAGCCAGTATAAAGAGGTGAGGGGGAGCTGTGATTGGAGGACTGAGGAGGAGGGTGCAAGATGATAGGCAGGAAGTGGAAGGGTGCAAAGGTGAGGTTGAGAGGGAGTGGCAGGTAGATCATAGCTGGAGGCAGACAACAAAAAAAACATGAGAGACAGATGAAGCGAAGTGAGGAGAAAAGAGGGTGAAGGTAGAAGGCAACTGCTGGAGGGAGATAAACAGGAATCCTAAAGACTCACAGTGCATGACTTTGATGAGTAAAGGAGGCGAAAACAGCGACTATTAGGTAAGAGGGGAATAGCAGTCAAAATCAGAACCAGGTAGGGAAGGGAGGGGGCAGGGGATAAACCCGTCATGGATTGAAAATGACACAGAGTGAAAAAGTCTCGGGTAGAATTGGGCAATTGAATTAAGATTAATGGAACCAAGTTGGCCAGATGAAATGCAGACCAAGCATTGTCTAGTTAACTGGTGGAACAAGCTAAAGGAGTTGAATGTCTTCATCTTTTCCCCCAGTGCCTTTGTTCCTCAGATCATCATTTTGTTCATTTTTTAAAACTTTGAGATACAGCATGGAAAAGCCCCTCCAGCCATTGAGCCGCATTGCCCAATCACCCACCTATTTAACCCCAGCCTAATAACAGGTCAATTTACAAAGACCAATTAACCTACTAACTGATTCATCTTTAGAATCTGGGAGGAAACAGGAGCACCTGGAGGAAACCCACATGGGAGAACGTCCAAACTCATTACAGACAGAAGCCAAAGGAAACCTATGTATACATGAGAAGAATGTACTAACTTTCTTACAGAGGATCCTAGAATTGAAGCAAAGCCCTGAGCCATAAAATTGTGTTAAATGCTATGCTACCATGGTACCCTCAGAACCCCTTAGAGAACATCTACAAGGTCTCAGGTTTAGTCCATTGTCAACTTCTTCCACCCAGCAGGTGGCCCATTTATGGAATGAGCCACCAGAGGAAGTAGTTGAGGCCAATACACCAATGACACTTCTAAAGAAACTTGAATAGATACCAGGAAAGGAAAGGTGACTGGCATAGATGAGAATCTTGTTCAGTATGGATCAGTTGGGCCAAAGGAACTGTTTCCTTGTTGTATGACTTTAGTCAGGGTCAAATGAGAGGGGGTGGGGGGATCTCATTGAAACCTATCAAATATTGAAAGGCCTAGAGCAAGTGGACATGAAGAGGATGTCTCCTATAGTGGGAGAGTCCAGGACCAGAGGACACAACCTCAGAAGAGAAGAACATCCCATTAGAACAAAGATGAAGAAGGTGCACAAAATGCTGAAGGAACTCAGCATGCCAGGTAGCTTCTATGGAAAAGAGTATCGTTGACTTTTCTGGTTGAAACACTTTGGCAGGACCCAAAATGATGACTGAACTCTTTTCCATAGATGCTGCCCGGCCTGCTGCGTTCCTCCAGCATGTTGTCGGCTGTTCGGATTTCCAGCATCTGCAGATTTTCTCTTTATAGAGATGGGAAGAATTTCTTTAGCCAGAGGGTGGTGAATCTGTGGAATGCTTTGCTGCAGTTGGCTGTGGAGGACAAGACATTGGGTATAATTTAAAAAGAGGTAGATAGGTTCTTGATCGGTCAGGGCATTGAAGGTTACAGGCAGAAGGCAGGAGAATGTGGTTAAGAAGGATAGTAAATCAGCCATGATGGAATGGCAGAGCAGACTCGATGGACTGAATGGCCTAGCTCTCCTTCCAAATCTTATGGCTACATACACCAAGGTGCAATGAAGTTCATTTATTATGTGAAGCTCTGAATGAACCGTATACACGGTCATAATAAATAATAAAATAAATAGAACATATAATGTTACAGCACAGTACAAGCCATTCAGCTCACAACATTGTACTGACCTTTGAATCTGCTCCAAGATCATTCTAACCCTTCCCTGTTACATAGCCCTCTACTGTTCTATCATCCATGTGCTTAAGTAATAGCCCCTCAAATGTATCTAATGGTATCACCCTCTATCACTAACCCAAGTTGTGCGTTCCACACACTCACCACCCTCTGTTAATAAATTTTACCTCTGACCTCACCCTTGTGTTTTCCTGCAATCACATTAAAATAATGTCGCCTCAGATTAGCTATTTCCGCCATGGGAAAATGTCTCTGGCTGTCCACTCAAACTAAGCCTCTTAACATCTTGTACACCTCTACAAAGTTATCTCTCACCTGCCTTCACTCCAAAAAAAAGACATAACTCACTCAATCTATACTTATGAAAAGTGCTCTCCAATCCAGACAACATACTGGTAAAACTCCTCTCCATCCTCTCCATAGCTTTCACATCCTTCCTCTAATGACCAGAACTGAACCAAGTGTGACCAATATTTTTCTTTCAAATCCGGCTTTCCAATGTGAATCATTTCACACGTTTCCAGGTTAAGCTCCATCTGCCACTTCACAGCACAGCTGACCATCTGGTCATCCTGGTGGTGGTGTACGTTCCACCTCAGGTCAACATCAGGCAAGCACCGGAAGAACTGAGCTCTGTGACCTGCAGTCATGATACAACACACCCTCATGTCTTCCCTATCAATGCAGGGGATTTCAACCAGGCCAGCTTGAAGAAGTCTCTGAACAACAACCACCAACATGTCACCCGTGGAACCAGAGGAGCCACCACTCTCGACCGCTGGTATACCACCATCAGAAAAGTTTAACTTGCTATCCACGTCCACACTTTGGAAAATCCAGTCACCTGGCTGTACTTCTACTCCCGAGCTATAGGCAGAGACTAAAGACCGCACCACCAATGGTGAGGACCAAGAAGGTATGGTCATGGGAGGCAGAGGTATGTTTAGAGGACTGCTTTCAGTCGGTGGACTGGACAATATTCAGGGATTCATCTTCAAATCTGAATGAATATGCTACAGTCATCTCCGACTTCATCAAGACCTTTGAGAACATACTGAACACACCCAAACCAACAGCCGTCGATGAACCAGGAGATTTGAAGCTGAGGGCAATACCTATGGCATTCAAGACTGCAGATCCAGAACTAGACAAGAAGTTTAGCACATTACCAATTGAAGTTAGAGATAGAGTTGAATGCACGGCTGCTCCAGCAGGGTTTGCAGGCCATTACTTCCTACAAGGCAAAACCTAACGTCATGAACGGCTGGATTGATCCACTCTCATGTGCTCAATGCCTTTTATGCCCGCTTTGAAAGGGAGATTAAAACTACACCTGTGCAAATCCCTGCAGCATCTGGTGACCCTGTGATCTCTGTCCTGGGGGCTGATATCAGAACATCCTTCATGAGGGTGAACCCTCACAAGGCTTGGCTCTGAAAACCTGTCCCAACAACTGGTGGGAGTGTTCAAGGACATCTTCAATCTCTCACTGCTGCAGTTAGATGCTCCCACCTGCCTCAGAAGGGTAACAATCACCGGTGCCCCAGAAGAGCAGGGTGAGCTACCTCAATAACTATCACCCAACTGCACTCACATCTACTCAGATGAAGTTCTTAGAGAGACTAGTCACGGCCAGAATGAATTCTTGCCTAGCAAGGACCTGGACCTGCTACATTTTGCCTTTCACCACAACAGGCCTACTGTGGATGCAATCTCACTGGCTGCGCACTTGGCCTCAGATCACTTGGACAAGAGAAATACCTACGTCAGGCTGGTGTTTATTGATTACAGCTCAGCGTTCAACTCAAAACGAATCAACAAGCTCTAAAATCTGGGCCTCTGTACATCCCTCTGCAAGGTGGACGTTCAGTTCCTCATTGGGAGTCTGCAGTCAGTGCAGATAGGAAACACCTCCTCCTCACATCACAAGGTGCATCACTGACTCATGGCAAGAGGACATGCTTCGCCCCACTGCTCAACTCACTACATTCACAACTATGTGGCTAGATGCATCTCAAATGTCATCTATAAATTCTCTGATGACACAACTATTGTTGGCAGAAGTTCAGATGGTGGTGAGAAGGCATACAGGAGCAAGATCGATCAGCTGCTGGACTGGCATCACAACAACAGCCTAGCAGTCGATGACAGTAAGACCAAGGAATTGACTGTGGACTTCAGGAAGGGGTAGACAAACGAACACACACCAGTCCTCAATGAGGGATCAGCAGTGGAAAGTGTGAGCAATATCAAGTTTCTGGGTGTCAACATATCTGAAGATCTATCTTAAGCTCAGCATTTACAAAGAAGGTATGACAGCGGCTATATTTCATTAGGAGTTTGTAAGTCACCAAAGACTCAGAGATTTCTATAGATGTAAAGTGCAGAGCTTTCTAACTGGTCGGATCACCATCTAGTCTGGAGAGACCACTGCAGAGGATCAGAAAAAGCTGCAGAAAGTTGCAAAGTCTACCCGCTCCATCATTGACACTAGCCTCCTCAGCACTGAGGACATCTTCAAAAGGCCATTAAGGACCCCATCATCCAGGGCGTGCCCTCTTCTCATTGCTGCCATCAAGGATGAGGTACAGAACCCTGAAGAGACACACTCAATTTTTTTAAGAACAGCTTCTTCCCCACCGCCATCAGATTTCTGAATGGACAATGAAACCACGTACACTACCTCACTTTTTTGTTCCCTTTTTGTACTATTTAATTTAATTCTTTTATAAATTTATATTTCTTATTGTAATATATAGTTTATTATATATTGCTCCACACTGTTGCTGCAAAACAACATATTTTGTGACATATGCTAGTGATATTCTGGATTCTGACAACCAGCCTACACTAACCACAACTCCACCGACCTTTGTTGGTGATGATTGCAAGGCAGCAGAATGGTGAAGACTGAAGTGCAAACAGAAGTAATGAAAAAAGCGCTGCAGATATAATAACAGAATATAAATACAAACAACAACACACACAAAAATGCTGGTGGAACACAGCAGGCCAGGCAGCATCTATAGGAAGAAGCGCTGTCGACGTTTCGGGCCGAGACCCTTCGTCAGGACTAACTGAAAGGAAAGATAGTAAGAGATTTGATGGGGAGCAGCGAGAGAGGTTTACACTGAACTCCCATCAAAGAGAAGATTTAAACTTCTTCAATCAGTCTGCAGATGCTGGAAATCCAGAGCAACACACACAAAAATGCTGGAGGAACTCAGCAGGTCAGGCAGCACCAATGAAGAGGAATACACAGCCAGTACTCTTCTTCAGGACTGAGAAGGAAGGAGGAAGATGTCAGAATTAAAAAATGTGGGGAGGGGAAAGAGTCTAGCTGGAAAGTGGTAGGTGAAGCCAGGCGGGTGGGAAAGATCAAGGTCTGGAGAAGGAATCTGATAGGAGAGGAGAGTGAACATTAGGAGAGAGGGAAGGAAGAGGGGACCCAGGGGGAAGTGATGGGTGGATGAGAAGAGGTAAAAAGTTCAAATGGGGAATAGAGGAGGGGGGAGTGGAAAATTTGTTACCAGAAAGTAGAAATCGATATTCATTCCATCAAGTTGGAGACGAATACCCAGACGAATACAAGGTGTTGCTCCTCCAGCCTGAGGGTGGCCTCAACATTAGATTAGATTCAGCTCTATTGTCGTTGTGCCAAGCACAGATACAAAGCCAATGAAATGCAGTTAGCATCTAACCAGAAATACAAAGACTAGTGTTATTAACAAAATAACTGTGAATAAAAAGTAAGTGCTACAGCACACAAATATAAACGTACTGAGACAGTACAATATGGGTGCAATACTGCTTAGCACAGTGATGTGAGGTTCAGCAGGGTCACAGCCTCAGGGAAGAAGCTCTTCCTGTGCCTGCTGGTGCGGGAGCGGAGGCTCTTGTAGCGCCTACCGGATGGGAGGAGAGTAAAGAGTCCATGGTTAGGGTGAGATGCATCCTTGATAATGCTTTTCACCCTGCCCGGGCAGCATTTATGGTAGATCAAGTCAAGTCAAGTCAACTTTTATTGTCATTTCGACCATAACTGCTGGTACAGTGCATAGTAAAAATGAGACAACGTTTTTCAGGACCATGGTTTACATGACACAGTACAAAAAACTAGACTGAACTACGTAATAAAAAACAACACAGAGAAAGCTACACTAGACTACAGACCTACACTGGACTGCATAAAGAGCACAAAAACAGTGCAGGCATTACAGTAAATAATAAACAGGCAGGATGTTCTCAATGTAGGCAATTGTGTGCCAATAATCTGCTGGGCAGTTTTCACCACACGCTGGAGTGTTTTGCGGTCCGATACGGGACAATCACCATACCACATTGAGATGCAGTTGGTGAGTATGCTCTCAATGGTACAGCGGTAAAAGTCCGTCAGTATCCTGGGACAGAGGTGAGCTTTCCCGATGCTCCACAGGAAATAAAGGCACTGTTGCGCCTTTTTGATCAGGATGGAGGAATTCAGGGACCAGGTGAGATCCTCGGAAATGTGGACACCAAGGAATTTGAAGCTCGATACACGCTCCACTACAGCTCTGTTGATGTAGATGGAAACGTGAGTGTGGCTCCTAGCATGTCTGAAGTCCACAATGATCTCCTTGGTCTTCTGGGTGTTAAGGGCCAGGTTGTTGGCCCTTAACATGGCACAAGAGGAGACCAGGGACCGACATGTCGGAACAGGAATAGGAAGAGAATTAAAATGCTTGGCCATCGGGAAGTCCCACTTGTGGCGGATGGTGCGCGACAAAGTGGTCTGAGAGATAGAACCCAGGGTTCAAGAATGTGGCAATACAATTGAAAAGGGTGATGACTGGTCCAGAAGTCTGATATGAGTGGGATGTGATGGCATTGAGTTCCCTGTTTGCAAAGCCCTCAAATGGAAGGAAACTTTTAAGCCCAATCTGATACACCTAGATATCTGCAGTTATCTTGCTACAGGAAGGTTATACTGTATCACCTGCTCCAGCAATTAGCTTACTTCCCTGTCTCGACACTGTGGCAAGGATTGGCTGCCAATACCCCCTGCTTGAGTGGTGCATCCCCCCCTCCCTACCAAGGAGGAGACACTTCCAGCTAACAAAGTAGTTTAATCACTGTTTATTTATTTTTAATGATACACATTTAAATTTTGGCAAATAGCTCTTAACACACATTTAACACTCACAGAGGATTTCTGATTTACAAAAGATTTCTGAATTACAAATGATTCATAAACTACAAAGGATTTCCAAACACAGATACAATTCTTACCAATGAAAAGAAAGTACCAACGCGTTGTCCGTTGCTGAACTAAAGGTTGAGGAATGAACTCTGGTCCTTCCTCCTGTCACTCTCCATGTCAATCCTAACAATCCTCAATGCTTTCTGACACTTATACTGTTTGCTACTGGTTGATATTAACTGCATATGGTGTTTTGTAGATACCCACGTTGGGATAAAGTAATTTGCACATGAAACACCGCTGGTTTCCTTGTCTGCTCAAGTCTAGGGAGTACACACTCTGTTCCCTCCAAACCCCTGAGACTGAGATGGCCCTACCACCCCAATCCCCGGTTTGCGTGGATGCTGTGTAACTTGTTACTGTTACAACTCAGTGCCACGAAATAATAGGCAGCACACCTCATACGATTAAACGAATTATATTTATGAATCATAACTTAACTAAAGGGCTAGTAAAGAAAAGAAAGGAAATAAACAAAAAGGGCCCAGCATAATTAAACAATCAAATGTGCAGAAGTTGGAGCTCAACTCTTTCAAAAGTCATATTCACCAATCCTCAGTCGACTGCAGCACCTTCTCCATCGAATCACCGTCCCCACCGGGTTGAATCCTCCGAATGGTTCTCTCCAGCATCTTCCCTCTTCATCTCCCACTGAACAACGGACTTGACTCACATTCCAAAGCACCCGTTATCTCTAACCATGAACCCAAGCATGGCTTCTACAGAAAGACCATTACGCTAGCAGTGAAACCTTTCCCAGGGTGTCACACACAGATGGTCTAAAAGATTCGGAGGATGAAGATGCTGCACACCCACAATTAGCGCCGTGAGGGTTGACTCACGGAGTACGTAAGTATCAGAATCAGAATCAGGTTTAATATCACCAGCATGTGTTGTGAAATCTGTTGTCTTTGTGGTAGCAGTACAATGCAGTACATAATAATAGAGAAAAAAGTCCGAATTACAGTCAGTATATGTATTGAATTAAATAAGTAGTGCAAAACTAAAAATAAAAAGAGTAGTGAGGTAGTGTTCATGCGTTCAAAGTCCGTTCTGAAATCGGATGGCAGAGGGGAAGAAACATTAAGTGTGTGCTTTTAGATTTCTGCGCCTTCTTCCTGATGGTAACAATGAGAAAAAGGTTTTGGTGTCCTTGATGATGGATGCCACATTTTTGAGGCATTGTTCCTTGAAGATGTCCTTGATACTAACCCCATCGTCTTGTGTTTGGCTAATATAAACAAGGTGACTCATGGTCACTTCACTTTGCAAACCACATCTGTTAGCAGCCAGCCTCCCTACGTGGGCCAGCACCCTGTGCTCTGTAATAATGCTGTTTGCAAATCCAAGCAAGAGAAAATCTGCAGATGCTGGGAATCCAAGCATCATGCACACAAAGTGCTGGAGGAACTCAGCAGGACAGGCAGCATCTGTGGGAAATAGTTGACATTTTGGACCAAGGCCCTTCATCAGGACTCAGTGGAGGGTCTGATGAAGGGTCTTGTCCTGAAGCGTCGTCTATACTCTTTTCCATTGATGCTGCCTGAGCTGCTGAGTTACTTCTGCATTTTGTGTGTGCTGCTTGCAAAGCTGTGCTTCTAACTTCAAAGTGATTGCTTGCAATTTACCTTATGAACTGAAGACTGGTTCTTGTTTACAACAAGCTGAACAAGGAATATTGGTTAGAAGTTTAACTTTGTCACAAGCAACTGTGACCCTTTGGAAAAGTCATGCTGTGCTAGAAAGCTGAGCACTAAACCTCTGAGGTCCCAAAAGCGAACAGGGGAAGAAATTGTTTTGGAATCTAGCCATCTTGGCATTCAGGCTCTTGTGCCATCTCAGAAGAAGCAAAAAGGGAAAAAGGGGAATGGCCAGGGTGGCAGGCACCCTCGACGATGCTATTGCCCTTCCTGGAGTGTCTACTGTTAATTAGATAGTCACAGTTCAGTTCCAGGTAAGAGTGTGTGCTGAATAGCTCGCACTATATTAGCCTGTGCATCTCTCCAAGTTAAGATTACTCTGAAGCTGCCAATGTTTGTGCAGGCAAATTACACGTTTTGTTATTCCTCCTATTTATGAAATATTTCAAATTGTCACTTACATTGTTAATGTCCTATTAGCCTGTTCTCAAACAAAGCTGGGTTTGTGAAACGTGTCATTAACGTCTCTGGGAACATTTCTTTATTCTTTAGCATGTGTTCCTTTTTCTCATGTCAATTGCACTGTCGCCATCTACTGCCTCTTGTGTAACAGCTGAGGTTCAACCTTCAAAGCAGCTGGCTTCCATTTGGGTTCTGAAAGGTTTTTGGTAGACCGAAAGATTGGCGTGCAAGCAAATGGACGCTGGCAATTGGCAAAGCAATAATGGTAGGGTTGTTATGAGTTGGCCTTCATTATTCAGGAGATGGAGTTCAAGAGACGCAAGGTAATGTTGCAGATCTATAAAGATTAGAGATCTGGACCACACTTGGAGTACTATGTTCAGTTCTGGTCATCTCATTATAGGAAGGATGTGGAGGCAATTAGAGAGGGTGCAGAGGAGATTTACCAGACTGCTACGTGAATTAAAGAGCATGTCTTATGAGAAGCGATGTGTAAGCTGGGGCTTTCCTCTTAGGAGTGAAGGAGAATGAGAAATGACTTGATAGAGGTTTACGAGATGATTAGAGGCAGAGATCATGTGGGCAGCCAGAGACTTGGTCACAGGGTGAAGATGGTTAATATCAGGGGCAAAATTCTAAGGTGATTGGTGGAAAGTATACAGGGAAAGCCAGAGTTAAGTACTTTACACAGAGAGCAGTGGATGTTCGGAACACCCTACCAGGGGTGGTGATGGAGGCAGATACATTAGGTTCATTCAAGACATATGAAGGAAAGGAAAATGAAGGGTTATGTGGGAGGAAAGGGTAAGATTTACCTTAGAGTGGATCAAAGGGTTTGTACTGTGCTGTAATATTAATAAAAAACATCTTCATTGTGTTAGCAGATGGAACAAACTTGCTTCCTGGTGCTGCCTCTCTCTCTGTTCTCCTTGATCAACACAATTTCAATGACTAAATCAAGGTGCCCCTCATTTGTACCTGAGAGCTCTCAAGAACCTGGAAAATAAAACATCATTCTGCCATTCAAGTCTCTTCCATATTTTTATACAATGATGACTGACCCTTTATTCTAATACTGTCATCAACAAAAGAGGTGGTTGTTGGCCTAACGAAGATGGGGTTGGGGGCATTACTTTCTCATTGTGACTCTTTGTTATATCGCATTTCCTTATACCCTTCAAAATAAATAAAATCAAAAGTATTGACTTTTTAATTTTCATTCCAATTATTCGCAGTATGCATATTACAAAAATGAAACAGTTAAGGTGCCGTGTAGTTTTCAGGCCTTGCAGAAGTTTCCAGTTCAGAGTCATTGTTGGTCCACGCAGCTGTAAAAAATTGAAAGGGAACATTGGTGGGGGATTCGTGGAGGTATTAGTGAATACAACGCTCTCTTCATCAACATAGGGTCACTTAACAGCATCTAAATCACCAGCTACCTTTCCTGGTCCCTTCACGCTGTTGGAATCGCTTTTTTTAATGCTTTTAATAAGGTATTAGTTGAATTAATGCAAGATTGAAAGTCTAGTTTTTACTAACACAGAATTTGTATTTGGAATTGGTAATTTTCACAATAAGTGGTGTTTGTCTCCGCCTACTGGCAGAAAAGTGATATAGCAGCTACATAACAGTAACATAAACTTCTCATTTTTCATTAGCCAAGTATTAGAACATGGCATATGTGCTGTGATGGTGCATCATTTAATTGGTCCTTTGCTTATCTCAGGAAATTACCTTATCTTAAGTATAAAAGTTTCATCGCCATCTTGTCTTTGTCTTCCCATTAGTTTCATGTGCTCTATATCTATTGCTTTGTTTAACCTTCAAAATAAATGATCATGAAACGGTAAGTTTTCACTCATTCTTGGACTCCTAAAAATTCTTGGATCAGAAAATCACCAGATCCCTCAACACCGACTCAGTGATCAAGAACACACTTCATTGTAAGTGCTTTCTTCTACACCTGATAAAATTCAGTTTATCCATAAGACATAGGAGCAGAATTAGGCCATTCAGCCCATCGAGCCTAATTTTCTAGGGAAGTCAAAACTAATGTAAAAGCAGAAGAGAGGACATACAACAAACCAAAAATTAGTGGGAAAGACAGAGGATTGGGAAGCTTTTAAAAGACAACAGAGAGCAACTAAAAGAATCATTAGGAGGGAAAAGGTGAAATATAAAAGTAAACTAGCAAACAATAATCAAAGCAGATCATAAAAGTTTTCTCAAGTATGCAAAAAAATAAAAGAGTTGAGAGTGGATATAGGACTGCTGGAAACTGAAGCTGCAGAAATAATAACAGGTGACAAGGAGATGGCAGATGAACTAAATGAGTATTTTGCATCAGACATCCCTGTGGAAGACACTACAAGTGTGGCAGATGTTGAGGGGTGTGAGAGAAGAGAAGTGAGTGCAGTTACTATTACAAGGGAGAAGGTGCTCAAAAATCTGAAAGACCTAAGGGTAGATAAGTCACCCAGACCAGATGAACTGTACCCTCGGGTTCCAAAAGAGGTAGCATTAGAGATTGTGGAGGCATTAGTTATGATCTTTCAAAAATCACTGGACTCTGGCATGATGCCCGAAACTGGAAAATTGCAAATATCACTACACTCTTTAAAAAAGGAGGAAGGCAGCAAAAGGGAAATTATAAACCAGTTAGCCTGACTTCAGTTGTTGAGAAGATTTTGGAGTCAATTGTTAAAGATGATGTTACTTGATGACACAGGGAAAGATAGGACAAAGTCAGCATGGTTTCCTTGAGGGAAAATCTGGCATGATAAACCTGTTGGATTTCTTTGAAGAGATTACATGTAGGATAGATAAAGTGGTTGCAATGGATGTTGTATATTTGGATTTTCGGAAGGCCTTTGACAAAGTGCCACACATGAGGCTGCTTGCCAAGTTAAGAGCCCATGGCATTGCAGGAAATTTACTGGCACGGTTAGAGCATTGTCTGATTGGTAAGAGTCAGCAAGTGGGAGTAAAAGGATCCATTTCTGGTTGGCTGCCATTGACTAGTGGTGTTCCACAGGGGTCGGTGTTGGGACCGCTTCTTTTATGCTGTATATCAATAATTTAGAACTGCAATAGATGGTTTTGTTGCCAAGTTTGCAGATGATACAAAGATTGGTGGAGGAGCAGGTAATGTTGAGGAAACAGGTAGGCTTCAGAAGAACTTAGATTAGGAGAATGGGTAAGAGAGTGGCAAATGAAATATAATGTTCTATAAGGTCACCCCTCAATTTTGAGGCTGTGCCCTCTAGTTCTGATTACCCTCACCATAGGAAACATCCTCTCCTCATCCACCCTATCTTGTCCTTTCAATATTCAGTTGGTTTTATTTGGTAGCTCGTTGAAGCACGCCAGCCTCCAGACCATGACAATGTTATGGGCCTCTTGAAGAACTGCATCCTTTAGAGCCATAGAGAAGCACAGCACAGAAATATGTCTTTTGGACCATCTAGTCCATCCCAACATCTATTTAAACTGCCTACTCCCAATGATATGCATCAGGACCATAGCCCTCCATACCCCCACTATCTAAGTACCTATACAAACTTTGCTTAAACACTTAAATCGAGCTCACATGGACCACTTGTGCTGGCAGCTCATTCCACACTCTTACAACCCTCTGAGTGAAGAAGTTTCCCCTCATGTGTCCCTTAAACATTTCACCTTTCACCCTTAACCCATGGCCTCTGGTCGTAGTCCCACCCAAACTCAGTGGAAAAAGTCTGTTTGCATTTACCCTATCCATACCCCTCATAGTTTCGTATACCTCTATCACATTTGCATTCAATCTTCTGTATGTATGTGAGTGGGTGGGCGGGTAAGCAAAGGATACAAAACCTTGAAACTACACACCATCAGGCTCAAGGCTGGCTTCTATTCCACTGTTGAACAGTCCCCTTGTGCAATAAAATGGACTCTTGACCTCCTATCTACTTGAAAAATTCACTTCAATTGATAAGACACAACTTGCCTCACACAAAGCCGTGCTGATTGTCCGAATTAAGCCATGATTTTCCAAATGCTCATAAATCCAATCCCTGAGAATCCTCTTCGGTGGATTATCTTCATTCTTCTTGCACCGTACTGTCAACCAGCTGAATTGGCCCCAGGGATTAATGCTCTAAACTTCTGTTTCACAATCCTGACTTGCATGCAATCCAGATAAAGTTACATTGAAAACATTCTGACAGGAATCTGGCCTCAAATTGGCATTGAACTGATAACTTCAGCAGCAAGCTGACTGATGACATGGGAGATGATGAACTGGAGTTAAAATGAAAAATGTACTGTAGAGGGGCTGATAAGTGGTTTGACATTCATGCCACAGAAGTGGCCAGACAATGGCCAGTTCCACAAGAGAGTTTCATTGTCCATTCCTAACATTAATACAACCAGTTGTTCCAACTTCATCCTCCTGGGAGTCAAGATTCAAGTTAATTTATAGCATGTATATTGAAACATACAGTAAATACCATCAGACCATAAGACATAGGAGCAGAATTAGGCCATCTGGCCCATCAAGTCAGCTCCGTCACTCAATCATGGCTGATCCATTCTTTTAATCTCCTCCTCAACCCCAGTTCCCAGCCTTCTCCCAGTAACCTTTGATGCCATGTCCAATCAAGAACCTATCAATCTCTGCCTTAAATACACCCAACAACTCTAACACTACCTCTTTCAGAACCCTAGGGTGCAGTTCCTCTGGTCTGGGTGACTTATGTACCTTTAGGTCTTTCAGCTTTTTGAGCATCTTCTCTCATAACAGTAACTGCGTCCACTTCTCTTCCTTCACACACTACAACATCAGGCATACTGCTAGTGTCTTCCACAGTGAAGACTGATGCAAAATACTCATTTAGTTCAGCAACCATCTCCTTGTTCCCTGTTATTATTTCTCCTGCCTCATTTTTAGTGGTCCGATAACTGCTGTTTTATTTTTAACATGCTTGGAAAAACTTTTACTATCCGCTTTGATATTATTTGCTATCTTGCTTTCATATTCCATATTTTCCCTTCCAATGATTTTTTTAGTTGCTCTCTGTAGGTTCTTAAAATCTTCCCAATCTTCTACCCTCCCTCTAATTTTTGTGTTGTTGTATGTCCTTTCTTTTGCTTTTACAGTAGCTTTGACTTCACTTGTCAGCCACGGTTGCACTATTTTACCATTTGAGTATTTCTTCATTTTTGGAATACACACATCCTGCACCTTCTTCATTTTTCCCAGAAACATACACCATTGCTGCTCTGCTGTCATCCCTGACAGCAGCTCTTCCTATTTACTTTGGCCAACTCCTCTCTCATACCACTGTAATTTCCCTTACTCTACTGAAATACTGCTACATCACACTTTAATTTCTCCCTATCAAATTTCAAGCTGAACACAATCATAACAAATTTCAAGCTGATCACAGGTTCCTAAGGGTTCTTCTACCTTAAGCTCCCTAATTTCTTCTGGTTCGTACATAAAACCCAATCCAGTGTAGCTGATCCCCTTGTAGGCTCAATGACAAACTGTTCTAAAAAGCCATCTCTTAGGCATTCAACAAACTCACTCTCTTGAGATCTTCCTTGACTACCATAACATTGCCCTTTTGACTTGCCTTTTCTATTTCCTGTTGTAACCTGTGGCCCACCTCCCTGCCACTGTTGGGAGGCCTGTATATAACTGGCATCAAATCCTTTTACCCTTGCAGTTTCTTAACTCAACCCACAGGGATTCAACATTTTCCTATCCTGTCACATCTTCCTACCAATTTGATGCCACTCTTTACCAGTAGAGCCACACCACCCCCTCTGCCTACCTTCCAATCCCTCTGATATAACATGTAACCTTGGATATTCAGCTCCCAACTACAATCATCCTTCAGCCGTGATTCAGTGATGGCCACAACATCATACCTGGCAATCTGTAATATTGTAACAAGATCATCCACCTTATTTTTATACTATGCGCATTTAGATACAACACCTTGAGTACCGTATTTGCTGTCCTTTCTGACTCTGCATCCCTAATGATTTGATACTCAACCTGTAGTTTGGATTAAGGATGTGCTGTTGCCACACATTGCAGCCCAACAAAGCATTCCCACAATGCTCAGCAGAACGGCACAGGACACAGTAGGCAACAAAACAAGACCCAGTTAATTAAGCCAAGTGGTGTTGAGCCAGACCTAATGAAAGGCATGGGCCACATCAAAGTGGCAGAATCAAGAGACACCGAATCTTCTGTAACGAGATCAAGAAATACAAGAGGGATAATTTTCCCCCTGTCCACATGATCACACCCTAACCCTAAACTAAAATTAGCCGTCACACTTGAACCCATGATCTACTTTTGGCTGGTTTGGTTAGGAGTCCTTGCGCAAGAGAGGCATTAATGCCTCAAGTCATCTGCACTCTCATTTAGGGCTCATGGTGATCTGAGAGGTCAAGGACACGTGAGCTACCAACTGAACTAAGATGCTGCGGTATGTAGCGGAAATCACAAATTGATACATAAACAGCAAGCCCATCGAGAGTTGCTTTAAAAGTCTACATAATGGGTTAAATTAAAGGTGTTGTTGAATTGAATTACCTTAGTTCACTCCTACAACAGCAGTAATACAAGACCAATACAATGATTTTTCTCCAGTCCTGCTGAAGGGTTTTGGCCTGAAACTTCGACTGCAGTTTTTTCCATAGATGCTGCCTGGCCTGCTGAGTTCCTCCAGCATTTTGTGTGTGTTGTTCAGACTTCCAGCATTTGCAGATTTTCTCTTGTTTACAATGATTAGTATTGCCTGTATAACCCAGTAAAGTAAGTGAGTCAGCAAAGGTACACAAACCCATTGATAGAGCACTAGAAAGCTCCCTTTTGGAAAGAGCGACAGGGCTATTACAACAAAATCAAAAATCACTCCATATTAAAAGTTTCTTCCCCACAGGTAATATATCTGATCAATCATATCTGATTAGCCATCAATTCACTGCACAATAAACACCTTCAACCACTTTTTATAATTCTGCTTACATTGTAAATACATTCTGGTATTTACGCATCTATTTTATTCCATATCAGTCCTTTAAGTCCATCAAAATCAAAGATTCAAAGATTCAAAGCACATTTATTATCAAAGTGTGAATGCAGTATACAGCTCTGAGATTCCTCTTCCCACAGGCAGACACGATACAAAGAAAACCACGGAACCCGTTCAAAGAAAAACATCGAACACTCAAAATGCAAAAAAAACACGGATCACACAAAATCAAAAATAATGAGCGAACAGCGCACATAATATTAAATGTCAAACCATAGAGTCCTTGAAACAGTCCAGGAATACTCAGTTTACTTCAGACAGACAGACATACTTTATTGATCCCAAAGGAAATTGGGTTTCATTACAGTCGCACAAATCAAGAACGGTATAGAAATATAGCAATTTAAAGCCATAAACAATTAAATAATTCTAAGTAAATCATACCAAGTGGAAAAAAGTCCTGGACCAGCCTATTGGCTCAGGGTGTCTGACACTCTGAGGGAGGAGTTGTAAAGTTTGATGGCCACAGGCAGGAATGACTATCCTGCAGTCTACCGGTATTTGAATTTAGCAACGTATTGCTCGTTGATTACAGGCCACAGAGTCAGTCCACTCTAGTTAAAATTGCACAAAATGACAATTAAAAAAAGGCGTAATCTGAAACCAGAAACACATATGCTTCGAGTTCCTGGATCACTGGGGCATCTTCTGGGGGGTATAACCTGTACAAAAAGAATGGGTTACACCTGAACCCAAAGGGGTCCAATATCCTAGCAGGGAGGTTTAATAGAGCTGTTAGGGAGGGTTTAAACCAATTTGGCAGGAGTTAAAACGGAAAGCAACAAATACTGGACTGAAAGTGTTGTATTTGAATGCATGCAGCGTAAGTAAAACAATAGACGATCTTGAAATTCAGCTACAGATTGGCAAGTATAACATTGTGGCCACCTCTGAAACTTGGCTAAAGGATGGCTGCCATTGGGAGTTGAATGTCTAAGGATATACAATGTCTCAGAATGATAGGTTAGTAGGCAGAGGGAGTGGTGTGGCCCTGGGTATAAGAAATAATATTAAGTCATTAGAAAGAGATGACATAGGATCAGAAGCTGTAAAGTCTCTATCAGTTGAGTTAAGAAAGGGCAAGCGTAAAAGGACCCGAATGGCAGCTATACAGGCCTCCAATCAACAACTGGGATGTGCATTATAAATTACAGCAGGAGATAGAAAAGGTGTGTCAGAAGGGCAATATCATGATAATCATTGGGGATTTTAACATGGAAGTGAATTGGGAAAACCAGGCCAGTACTGGACCTCAACAGAGAGAATTTGTAGAATGTCTAAGGGATGGCTTTTTAGATCAGCTTGTTGTTGAGCCCACTAGGGGATCGGCTGTGCTCGATTGGGTGTTGTGCAGTGATCCAGAGGTGATAAGAGAGCTTAAGGTTAAGGAACCCTTAGGGAACAGTGATCACAATATGATCGAGTTCACTTTGAAATTTGAGAAGGAGGAACTAAATTCTAATGTGTCAGCATTTCGGTGGAATAAAGGAAATTACAATGGCATGATAGGGGAACTGGACAAGGTTGACTGGAAAGGAAAACTAGCAGGAAGGACAGCAGAGCAGCAATAGCTGGAGTTTCTGTGAAAAATGAGGGAAGTGCAAGACAGATATATTCCAAATAAGAAGAAATTTTCAAATGGAAGAAAGACACTATTGTAGCTGACAAGTGAAGTCAGAGCCAAAGTAAAAGCAAAAGAGAGGGAATGCAAGGAAGCCAGAGCTAGTGGGAAGATAGACGATTGGGAAGCTTTTAAAAACTTGCAGAAAGAAACTAAGAAGGTCATTGGAAAGGAAAAGATGAACTAAAAAAGGAAGCTGGCAACTAATATCAAAGATACTAATAACTTTTAAAAGTAGATAAAGGGTAAAAGAGAGTTGAAATTAAATATAGGACTAATAGAAAATGACTCTGTAGATATTGTAATGAGAGATTCAGAGATGGCAGAGGAACTGAATGTGTATTTTGCATTAGTCTTCATAGTGGAAGACATCTGCAGTATACTGGACATTCAAGAGTGTGAGGGAAGTGAAGTATGTGCAGTGAAAATTACAACCGAGATGGTGCTCAGGAAGCTTAATGGTCTGAGGGTGGATAAATCTCCTGGACCTGATGGAATGCACCCTCGGGTTCTTAAGGAAGTAGATGGAGAAATTGCAGAGACACTAACGATGACCTTTTAAGAATCGATTTATTCTGGTATTGTACTGGATGACTGGAACATTACAAATATTACTCTGCTATTTAAGAAGGGTGGGAGGCAGCAGAAAGGAAACTATAGACCTGTTAGTCTGATATCAGTGGTTGGGAAATTGTTGGAATCAATTGTTGGGGATGAGATTATGGAATACCTGGAGGCACATGACAAGATAGGCCAAAGCCAGTATGGTTTCCTGAAAGGAAAATCTTGCCTGACTAACCTACTGCAATTTTTTGAGGAAAGTACAAGCAAGGTAGACAAAGGAGATGCAGTAGATGTGGTGTACTTGGATTTTCAGAAAGCCTTTGACAAGGTGCCGCACATGAGGCTGCTTAACAAAATAATTCCCAGGGAATTACAGGGAAGTTACTAGCATGGGTGGAGTATTGGGTGATCAGAAGAAAACAGAGAGTGTTGAAAAAAGGGATCCTATCCTGGCTGGCTGCCAGTTACTAGTCAAGTTCCACAGGGGTCGGTGTTGGGACCGCAGCTTTTTCCAATGTATGTCAATGATTTGGATTATGGGATTAATGGATTTGTAGCTAAATTTGCCAATGATACCATGATAGGTGGAGGAGCAAATAGTGTTGAGGAAAGAGAGAACCTGCAGATAGACTTAGATAGTTTAGGGGAAATAGGCAAAGAAAGTTCAAATGAAATGCAATGTTGGAAACTGTGTGGTCATGCACTTTGATGGAAGAAATAAACTGGCAGACTATTATTAGATGGGGAGAGAATTCAAAATGCAGAGATACAAAGGGACTTGGGAGTTCTTGGGCAGGATACCTAAAGGTTAAGCTCCAGGCTGTGTCAGTGGTGAAGAAGGCGAATGCGATGTTGGCATTCATTTCTAGAGGTATAGAATATAAAAGCAGGGATGTGATGTTGAGGCTCTATAAGGCACTTGTGAGACCACACTTGAAGTATTGTGTGTAATGTTGGGCTCCTTATTTTAAAAAGGATATACTGACATTGGAGAGGGTTTAGAAAAGATTCATAAGAATGATTCCAAGAATGAGAGAGTTGCCACATGATAAATGTCTGGCAGCTTTTGGGCTGTATTCCCTGGAGTTCAGGAGAATGAGGGGGGGATCTCATAGAAACACTCTGAATGTTAAATGGCCTGAAAAGATTAGATATGGCAAAGTTATTTCCCATGGTAGGGGAGTCTAGGACGAGAGGGCATGACTTCAGGATTGAAGATGTCTATTTAGAACAGAGATGCAGAGAAATTACTTTAGTCAGAGGGTGGTAAATCTGTGGAATTTGTTGCCACAAGCAGCTGTGGAGGCAAAGTCATTTAAGGCAGGGATAGATGGGTTCTTGATTACCCAGGGTATCAAAGGATATGAGAAGGCAGGGGAGTGGGGATGTCTGAAAGAATTGGATCAGCCCATGATTGAATGGCACAGCAGACTCAATGGGCCGAATCTGCTCCTATATCTTATGGTCTTATACAGCATGAACTACAAAGTCCAGTCCACAAACTGAATCAATTAAACCTTGCCCAAGACCCAAGACTCCAGCAGCAGCAAGCGACCAGACAATGAACCCATGAACTCTACCTCACTCTATGTTCACCCTCTTTATGCACCAGTTAAGTTCATAAGACATAGGAACAGAATTGGGCCACTCAGCCCATCAAGTGCATTCCACCATTTCATTATGGCTAATCCCGGATTCCACTCAATTCCTACACCTGCCCTTTTACCATATCCCTTGAGGCCCCAGCCAATCAGGAATTCATCAATTTCTGCTTTGAGTATACCCACAGACTTGGCCTCCACTGCAGTCTGTGGCAGAGCTTTCCACAGATTCACCATCTTTGTCTAAAAAGATTCCTCCTTACTTCTATTCTAAAAGAACTGAGGCTGTGTCCTTTAGTTCTGGATACCCCCACCAGAGGAAACATCCTCTCCACATCCACTCTATCTGGTCCAATCAACATTCTGTAGGTTTCAATGAGACCCTCTGAATTCCAGTGAGTACATGCGCAAAGCTGCCAAACCTCCTCATATGTTAGCCCCTTCATTCCCAGAATCATCCTTTTGAACCTACACTGGACTCTCTCCAATGACAACACATCCTTTCTGTGATTTGGGGCCCAAAACTGTTGACAATACTCCAAGTGCAGCCTGATGAGTCTCTTATAAATCTGCAGCATTATCTCCTTATTTTTATATTCTACTCCCCTTGAAATAAATGCCAACAATGCATTTTCCTTCTTTACCACAGACACAACTTGTAAATTAATCTTCTGGGAGTCTTGCTCATGGACTCCCAATTCCCTTTGCACCTGTGATGTTTGAATTTTCTCCCCATTTAGATCAGAGTCCATACCATTGTTCTTCTTACCAAAATGCATTATCATACATTTCCCAACACTGTATTCCATCTACCACTATTTTGCCCATTCTTCTAATTTGTCTAAGTCCTGCTGTAATTGCATTGCTTCCTCAGCACTACCTATCCCTCCACCTACCTTTGTATCATCTGCATACTTTGCCACCAAGCCATCAATTGACAAACAATGTGAGAAGCAGTGGTCTCAGAAATGGCCCCTGAGGAACACCACTAGTTACTGGTAGCCAACCAGAAAAGGCCTCCTTTATTCCCACCTGCTGCCTCCTGCTTGTCAGCCATTCCTCCATCTATGTCAGTGTCCTTCCTGTAACAACATAGGATTTTACCTTGTTAAGCAGCTTCATGTGAGGCAGCTTATCAAATGTCTTCTGAAAATCCAAGTAAATATCATCCACTGCTTCTCCTTTGTCCACCTGCTTGTTGTTTCTTCAAAGAATTCCAACAGATTTGTCAGGCAAGATTTCCCTTTACAGAAACCATGCTGACTTTGACTTATTTTATCAAGTACCCCAAAATCTCATCCTTAATAGTGGACTCCAACATTATCCCAACCGCTGAGTTTAGGCTAACTGGCCTATAACTTCCCCTCTTCTGTCTTCCTCCCTTCTTAAAGAGTGGAGTGATATTTGCATTTTTCCAGGCCTCCATGACCATGCCAGAATCAAGTGATTCTTGAAAGATCATAACCAAGGCATCTGTTATCTCTTCAGCAACCTCTCCCAGGACTCTGGGATGTGGTCCATCTGGTCCAGGTGACTTATCCATAAGAACTTTCAGTTTGGCTAGCACTTTTTCCTTTGTAATAGCAATGGCACTCACTCCTGCTCCCTGACATTCGCGGACCTTCAGCATACAGCTAGTGTCTTCATAGCAAAGATTGAAGCAAAGTACTTACTAAGTTCATCTGCCATTTCCCTGTCCCCCATTACTACCTCACCAGCATCATTTTCCAGTGGTCGAATACCAACTCTGACTTCCCTTCCAAGAGAAAATCTGCAGATGCTGGAAATCCGAGCAACACACACAAAATCCTGGAGGAACTCAGCAGGCCAGCCAGCATCTGGGGAGAAATGTACAGTACTGCCAAAATGTCTTGGCCCAAAACATCAACTAAACTGTTTTCCATAGATGCTGCCTGGCCTGCTGAGTTCCTTCAGTATTTTGTGTGTCTCACCCCCCTTTTATTCTTTATATAACTGAAAATTTTTGTTTCATTATTTTACATATTTTTTTATAATTTATAGTATATTTTATGTATTGCCTTTACTGCTTCCACAAAGCAACAAATTTCATGACATATGTCAGTGGAAATAAACCTGATTCTGATTTCAATTCTAACATCTAACTTTAGAACATAGAAATCTGCAGCACATTACAGGCCCTCCGGCCAACAATGTTGTACTACCATGTAACCTAGAAACAGCCAAGAATTTCTTTAGCACATAGCCCTTTATTTTTCTAAGCTTCATGTACCGATCTAAGAGTCTCTTAAAAGACCCTATCATATCCTCCTCTACCAGCGTTGCTGGCAGTGCATTCCACGCACCCATCATTCTGTATGGAAAACTTACCTCTGGCATCCACCCTGTAACTACTTCCAAGCACCCTAAAACTATGGCCCCTCGTGTTAGCCATTTCAACCCTGGAAAATATCCTCAGGCTATCCAGGTGTAGAGATAACCCAGGAAATTATAGACAAGTGAGTCTTACTTCAGTAGTGGTCAAGTTCTTGAAGAACATCCTGAGAGGTAGAGTTTATGAGTATTTGGAGAGACATAATCTAATTAGGGATAGTCAGCATGGCTTTGTCAAGGGCAGGTCATGCCTTACAAGCCTGATTGAATTCTCTGAGGATAGAGAAACCTGGGTTCATTTCCCACCGCTGCCTGTAAGTAGTTTGTATGTTCTCCCCGTGACCACTTGGTTTCCTCCGGGTTCTCCAGTTTCCTCCCAAAGTACAAAGACGTACTGGTTGGTAGGTTGGTCACTGTACATCGTCCTGTGATTAGGCTAGGGCTAAATCAGGGGATTGCTGAGCAGTGCGATTCGAAGATCTGGAGGGACCTACTCCACGCTGTATGACAACAAATAAATAAATGCATACATACATAAAGAAGGCAAGTGCTTTTTTTTCCTATGGTTGGGAAAATCAAAAATAAGAGAACATAGTTTTAAAGTCAGAAGTGAAGGTTTAGCACATAGAACCTTACAGCACAGTACAAGCTCTTCTGTCACGATGTACCAAAATTTTTACCTACTCTAAGATTAACTTAATCCTTCCCTCATACATAGCCCTCCATTTTTCTGTCATCCAAGCACCTATATAAGAGTTTCTTAAGTCCCTTTAATATTCCTGCCTCTACCACCTGTGTAAAGAACCTACCACTGACGTCCTTCCAATCACCTTGAACAAGTTAGAATAATAGATTGGGAAAACCCGAGGTCCACCTATCACCGGCCAATTGTTACTTCATGCTTCCCCATCCTTCACCTTCTTATACTGGTTATCTCCCTTCTTCCTTTCCTGTCCCGATGAAGGGTGTCTGGAGACACAAGAGACGGTGGATGCTGAAATCTGGAGCAAAAGATGTATTTAGTGTGACTGCATCGTAAGGTTATCTAATGAGACAATTGGAAGAACGTGTAGGTATGCTTTAGGGCTTATAGACAGGCAGTAAGAGACAGTATTCTCACATGAATAAAGATGGATGCCAAGTTGATATAGAGAGTTTCATAAATGTCCCTAATGTATTTACCTCTACCACCAGCTGGCAGGGTGTTCCACATACTCCCCACTCTGTGTAAACAACTTCCCTCTGACATTCCTCAGCACCTTAAAATTATGCCATGTATTAGCCATGTGACAATAATAAAGCAATTTTACCAATGCTGTGACCAAGTGCTCATTTTAAATTTAGAGACTGATAAGTCTGCTTGCGTTGAGTTGTTCTCTGATCTTGGCAATTTGCTTGCGAACGTTTCGTCACCATGCGAGGAGACTTTGTCAGTGCACTGCTCATTCTAGGGTGTCTTCTGAACGCTTGGCCTTTCTGTACTTTTCAATCAGCTGATCGGACATCACTTCGGAATCTCAATTGTGATGTGAGGAGGAAATCTCGCGGATGATTGGCTGTGCGGTGAACTTCGTGCGTCCTGGTCTGGAATTTTGCCCACATCAGCTCATAAAAAGGATCGAGGTCTACGTGCTTGTTTACAGAATTGTTCGTGGAAACCATGCTTCTAGGAATTCTCTTGCATGCTGTCTGTTTGCTTGTGGCCAGTCAAATTTGTGCCCAATTTCTGTCAAATTTGTCACATCAATTGTGATCTTCATGGGTAGAGACTAGGGAGCGTTGGTCATGTCGCTTTGCATCCAATTGATGTTCAGGGATCCTTGTGGATAGTTTTCTTGCAGTTTAATCAACATAACATTAACTAATACTTCTTTGTTCTGGTCCATGAATACAGTTGGAGTAACATTTTAAAATTAACCTTTGGATTCATTAAAGCACCGGATTCAGAGAGGGAGGTTATCAGAAAGGAATCTCTATTGAACGTGCCAATTGTGGTGCAGTCTTTGATCTGGTTTATGCTTTCATCAGTCAGGGCATTGAGCATAGGGAATGGGACATTATGTTTCTATTGTATAATAATAGTGAGGCTGCACTTGGAGTACTGTGTATATCTTTGGACAACCTTTTATAGGAAAGGTGCTTAAACTGGAAAAAATGCAGAGAAGATTTACAAGGATGTTGGCAGGAGTCAAGAGTCTAAGTTATAGATCTTTATTCCTTGGAATGTAGGAGAATGAGGGACAAATTTACAGAAGTATTTTAAATCACTAAAGGCAGAGGTAGGGTGGAATGTCACAGTGTTTTCCCCAGTGTAGGTGAGTCCAAAACTAGGGGCACAGATTTAGGGTGAGATAGGAAAGATTTTAAAGAGATTTGAGAGCCAACTTTTTGCACACAAAAGATGTTAAGTATATGGAATGAACTGTCAGAAGAAGTCAGGTACAATATATATTTTAAAAACTGGATGGATCCAGGGAGAGGTGGGACCTGGAGGGATATTGTCCAAATGCAGGAAATTTAGCTGGGTAGGCAACAGGGTTAGCATGGATAAACATAAGAGATTCTGCAGATGCTGGAAATCCAAAGCAACACACACAAAATGCTGGAAGAACTCGGCAGGCCAGGCAGCATCTATGGAAATGAATAAGCAGTTGAAGTTTGGAACCAGGACCCTTCATCTGGACTGGAAATGAAGCAGGAAGATGCCAGAAAAGGTGGGGGGAAGGGAAGGAAGGAAGCTAGAAAGCAAAGCCAGGTAGGTGAGGAAGGAGGGCAAATTGAGAAGCTGGGAGGTGATAGGTGGGAAAGGTGAAGGAATCTGATAGGAGAGGAGAGTGGACCATGGGAGAAAGGGAAGTAGGAGAGACATCAGAGGGAGGTGATAGGCATGTGAGGAGAACAGATAAGGGGACGGGAGGCAGAGAGGGGAAATGAAGAAGATGGAAAGAGGGAGAGGATGATAATTACCAGAAGTTGGAGAAATCGATGTTCATGCCATCAGGTCGGAGGCTACCAGATGGAATATGGGGTGCTACTCCTTCACCAAAGTGAGAGTGGCCTCGTTGTGGCAGAAGAGGAGGAAGGCTATGGTCAGCACGGACTGGCTGGGCTGAAGGGTACCATGCTCCAGGACTCCACTGCATTCACAGGCAGAGGGGGGTTTGATTTTACACTTCCTGCAGAAGTGGTCACACTGCTCATGCCTCTTTGGGCTCCTGGTTAATCCTGTGTTTTATTCTCCCCACATTAACAACACCTACACACTCGAGGCAATTTACATCAGCCAATTATCCTATTAGCCTGTACAGTTTATTTTGGTGAAATGGGAGGAAACCAGAGCACCCAGAGGAAAGCCACAGTGACAAGGTGGAATGCACAGTCTCCAGACAGACAGCACCCGAGGACAGGATTGATCTTGGGTCACTGTGAGGCAGCAGAACTACCAGCTGCACCGTTACTTTGAAAACCTTCTGGACGTTCCAAGTGGGAAGAAACGAGTATCTCTGCAAAACTACATTTATTTCACTGAAGTTTATTAAAATAGCAAAACACTATCCAATAATCAGGATCTCATCAGACATAGGAGCAGAGTGAGACCATTTGGTCCATCAAGTCTGCTCTGCCATTCCATCATGGCTGACTTATTATCCATCTCAAGCCTTCTCCCTGTAATCTTTAATGTCCTTTCTAATCAAAAATCTGTCAACTTCAGCTTGAAATAAACGCAATGACTTGGTCTCCATAGCTATCTGTAGCAATGAATTCCACAGATTCACCACCCTCTGGTTAAGGAATTCCTCCTTATCTTTGTTCAAAAAGGACGTTGTTGTATTCTGAGGCTCCCTGCTCCTAGACTTCTCTACCATAGGAAGCATCTACACCATATGAACCCTATCTAGTCCTTTCAATATTCAATGGGTTTCAATGAGATCCCCCCTCATTCATCTAAACTTCAGTGGGTACAGTCCCAGAGTCATCAAACACTCATAAACTGTTTACAAATTTTTAAACAATGGTTGGCAAGGGAGGAGCAAGCTGCCGAAGGAAGTGGTTGGGGCAGGTACAAGAACAAAGTTTAAAAGACATTTGGACAGGTACATGGATAGAAAAGGTTAAGAAGTAAAAGTTCAATGGGACTAGCTTAAGCAGGAATCTTGGTTGGCATGGGTGAAGTGGGGCTGAAGGACCTGTTTCCATCCTGTTTCGCTCTCTGACTGTGACACATGTTTCAGAATAACCTCCATAGTAAGATTAGTTAATAGCAGTAGAGCAGTTTAGTCCTTAAGAGTATAATCACAAGCTCTATAAACCTCACTTATAATAAGCTTATCTGGAAGCTTTCAGAAAATTAGCTGCCGATTTGAGCTAAGGGATTTAAAATGAAATTCTTAGTGGTTGTCTGCCTCGGGCACGGGAACTATGAAAAGGTTTCATTAGTGACCATGGAATTTAGGCCCCAAATGAAATTCAACGCAGCTTGCCTAAGGAAAGCCTTTAAGTCTATCTAACTCAGCTAATCCGTTAAATCCTACAATTTGCCATCAGAGCATTAAAGAGCTCCATAAATGCTATAAGGATGTTTACCTCTTTCATCCTATCCAAAAGACTTTGTGCTTAATAATCAAAAAGCTACAATCAGGAATTAGAAAACTTGTGAAAAGATGGCAGTAATAGGAGAATGGTCTGCACTTTATCAGAGTAGCTCACTAGCACCAGCTACAGGACAGTTCTCTGAAGCCGTATAAAGGTTTCTTCACCATGTACTGTACACAAAATGGCCACTTCATCAAAGGTTCAAGGTTCATTTTATCATATGCAGAATACAACTCTGAGATTTGTCTTCTCCAGAGAGCCATAAAATACAGAAAACCAGAGAAGTAGTTGAAAGAAAGACCCCCATCTCCTGACATAAAAAGAAACAAAAACTCACAAAACTCAACCTCCCCTACCCCTCACTTGCACAAAAACGAACGTTCCAAACGCAGGAAATTTTGATGCCATCATCATCATCACCATGTGTCTTGTCATACGATGTAGGTGATCATGGTCTCATGACCATAATTGTTCACGGTAGATTTTTCTACAGAAGTGGCTTACCATTGCCTTCTTCTGGCAGTGTCTTTACAATATAATAGACAATAGACAATAGGTGCAGGAGTAGGCCATTCGGCCCGAGCCAGCACCGCCATTCAATGTGATCATGGCTGATCATCCACAATTAGTACCCTGTTCCTGCCTTCTCCCCAATTTTCCTTGACTCTGCTATCTTTAAGAGCTCTATCTAACTCTTTCTTGAAAGCATCCAGAGAACTGGCCTCCACTGCCTTCTGAGGCAGAGCATTCCATAGATCCACAACTCTCTGGGTGAAAAAGTTTTTCCTGAACTCCATTCTAAATGGCCTACCCCTTGTTCTTAAACTATGGCCTCTGGTTCTGGACTCCCCCAACATCGGGAACATGTTTCCTACATGTGGGTGACACTAGCTATTATCAATATTCTTCAGAAATTGTCTGCCTCATGTCTGTAATGTATGGGTAAACCCCCACCCTTTCATCACTCCGTACTGACCTGTTGTCTACACATGTGCATTTTTCACTGTCTCTCTCTCGCTGCAATGTGAATACACCAGTTAAAGCCATCTCCCTAAAGCGTGCTTCAATTTAGTTGATATGTAGTTGTGCACAAACACAACAAATTGGTGACAAGTATGAACCTGAATGTCAGACAGTATCACAAACTGCTCCAACAGTTACGGGACAAAACAGTGAGTGTTAGACAGAACAAGAAAGGCATCACAGACGCGAACAAAGGAACTTGTGAGTAATATTGAAAGACATGTGAATTTAAAGTGAAAATAACATGGCAATGGCTTCTGTCAGGAAAATTGACAAACTTGATGGTGCTAATGAAGGCTGGGAGCCACATACTGAGAGGGCCAAACTGTTCTGTAATGTGAACAGCGAAAGAAAACCCCTACACTTCTTAGCTTAATGGGCCCAAGATCATACAGCCTCTTACTAACTTAGTAAGCCTTGCAAAGCCAGACAAGCAAGATGTTCAATGAAATTGTTGCAATTTTACAAAATCACTTGAGCTATAAACTGCTCCCAATAGCTGAGAGATTTAGATTTTACAAAAGGAACCAGTGAAAAGATGAAAGCTTTTCTGAATACATTGCAGAACTACACAAACTTTGCCAGTACTGTGACTTTGGAGATGGACTTTCTGATGCATTAAGGGACAGGCTTGTATGTGACAAGCATAGTCAAAGCACTCAAATGAGACTACTACCTTAGAACGGGCATTGACCATTGTAATATTGTTAAAGACTGCGGCAGAACTATAGAAAAGAAGGTTAGAACGGGAAATGCACAAAGTGTCCCTGAATGATGCAAAAAGCCAAAAATGTTATCAATGTAGCAAATCCTCCCATGATGCAAATGACTGTTGGTTCAAAGAAAAACTCTGCAGGAAGTGTCACAGACAAGGTCACATGGAGAGAGTATACAAGGCAGACAAAAAGCACAACCCAGTGAAAAGTCTGAAACACAAAACTAAACAAGAGCATAAAATTACGGAATGTAAAACAGAATCAGACAACATAGAGTCGGTCAAAGGTGAACTGTCATGCCTAGAACTGTATAGTATAACTGAAATAGATTACAAAATCATCTAGATCACAATAGATGTGTCTGGTGTAAAACTGAAAATAGAGCTGGATACATGACCAGCTTTGACTATAATTCCAGAGGCTGACTACAACAGATCGTTTACTAAGATATCATTAGAGAAACCTCAGTGAGGCTAAAGACTTACACAGGTGAAAAGATGGCTCTCAAGGCAAACTGCAAGTGAATGTGATGTATGGAGGTCAAATATAACAGTT
Organism: Hypanus sabinus; assembly: GCF_030144855.1. Taxonomy (NCBI): domain Eukaryota; kingdom Metazoa; phylum Chordata; class Chondrichthyes; order Myliobatiformes; family Dasyatidae; genus Hypanus; species Hypanus sabinus. Next base: position 11,881,478 of record NC_082716.1, read on the forward strand.
AGAGCTTTATGTATTGAAAAGTGGAAGGGCAGCGCTTTTCAGATGTGAATAGTTGAGAAAAATCCACCTAGACTGACACTCAATTAAAGCTCTTAGTGAGACATCAGCAAGCAACGGCAGACCAAATGGTAGCACCGACCAGAAATTGTCACAGCTGCTTAATGCTAATGAGAAGGTATTTGAGAAGGCGATTGGTAAACTCAAAGGCATGAAGACCATAATTGAACTGGATGAAACAGCAACACCTAGATTCCATAAAGCCCATCCAGTGGCTTACATACTACGTCCTAAAGTGGATGCTGAATGCCCAATTCTGTTTGGTTCAAGATCACTGACGAGCACAGAACGCAACTATGCACAGATTGACTGAGAGGTCCTTAGGCTAATATGGGGAATAAAGAAGTTCCACCACTATCCCTACAGACAAAATTTATGCTAGTGACAGATCACCAGCCCTTTGTGTCTATTTTCAATTCAAGGAAGGGAATTCCAGAGATGATTGCTACCCAGTTGCAACTGTGGGCTCTATTCTTAAGAGCCTACTCTTATGACATAGAGTTCAAGGGCACAAAACAAAACAGCAATACAGATGGCTTGTTATGTCTTCCACTATTGGCAACTGAAGAAGAAAAGTTTTCATTCTGTGACCCAGCAGAAGAGTTCTACTCCACACTGGTGGACCAGTTGCTGGCAGCAAATTCCGAAAAACAGAAGGAAACAAAGACCTGTGAAATCACCATACAAGGATGGCCTGTTCATGTTGGCGATCAGACATGGAGACGTCATGTGGACCAGGTACTGTATGCTCAACGGAAGAACACACCTTAGTCAACTGCGTCCAAAAAAATGGACATATTACAACCACTGGACTTACCTCTCAGTGATGATCATGTCACTGACAGCAATGTGACACTGGAAGCCAAGATCGTTGTCTTAGACAAGACACCTGCCAAACTTGATGCCACTTCACAGGTTCAGAGGCTCTATCCTGAAAGAAACAGAACAACACCCAAAAGACTGAACCTTTAGCACTGTGAAGTTAGTTACGGACAGTTATTGCAAAATCATGTTTATTTGGAATATGGGTTTATGAAAGGGAAATTGAATGTTTCGTACATACACGGTTTATGTTGCATTAATCAAAAGGGGGAAGCAGTGTAATGTATAGATCTATTTCTTTTAGAACAATGACACCCCCCCAACATTACATTTTGATCTATTGTCTATGAATGTACATTGTTTTCTCTCTCTCTCTCTCTCTCTCTCTCTCTCTCTCTCTCTCTCTCGTTAAAGTCAGCTCCCGCATGCATGTTTTTTGATTTGATTGATATGTAGTTGTGCACAGACACAACAGTGCCAGTGGTCACATAGCCAGGACTTGTGATATGCACCAGCTACTCATACGACCATCCACTACCTGCTCCCATGGATTCATGTGACCCTCATCGGTGGGAGGAGAGGGCTAAGCAGGTCCTACACCTTGCTCAAGGTAGGGACTGATCTCCACCCCACCAACCATATACTATTTAACAGTTTCAAAACTACTCTCTGAATACACAACAGAACCACTTTCCCTCTCCCTCTCTCCCTCTCCGAAAATGGAGGTCAGTGATTCCTGAGAAACAAGGATCAAGATCCCAGGTCGGGGGGATAAGAACAGGGGCCAGATATCCCTGAGGTCAGCATGGCCCAGCAGTTGGAGGTCCAAGGTCAATCATCCGGTCCTGAGGTCGGAGGTTCATGAGCAGTGAGTTCTGGGGTTGAAGCCCAGAGGTTGGCAAGCGCTCAGGCTGAAGCTGAGTGGTCAAATTCCCAAGGCTGGGGAGTCTGGAGATCAGAGGCCTGATGTCTATGAGTCCAAGCCCAAGGACTGGAAGGCAGAGGCCCAGAGGCAGCCTGTCCTCCTGGGTGTGTGTGGTTATTCAAAAAAGGATGTTGGCTGTAAGTTGCACTGCTGAACATTGTGGATATGCTATGTTGGTGCTGGAGTGTGTGGCATTATTTGCAGACCATCCCCAGCATGCCCTTAGAGTCTGTTGCTTACTCATACAAATGATGCATTTCACTATGTGTTTCAATGTATATGCAATTAATAAATAAATCGTGTCATCGTTCAGTTCTTATCTACATTTTTTGTTGTATTTAATTGCCTCTGTAAGAATCTTTTAAACATTGAGCTAATCTGATTCCACCACCACCTCTGGAAATGAGTTTCAGATATTAACCACAGTCACATCCCTTTGAGATCTCTTCCTCTTACCTTAAACATATGCCCTCTTGATACATGGGGAAGGAAAATTTCCAACTCTTCAACTCACAGTACTGTGCTCAAAAGTCATAGGCACATATATAACTAGGGTGCCTATAACTCTTTCACAGTACTGTATTTGTCAACAAGGCATGGAGAGCAAGTTTATAAATTTGGCAGAAGCAAAGGATGTTGGGAAAGGTGAGGGTGGAGTGATGTGAGGGCTGTGTAACAAGTGGCAGGGAAGGAGTGACGGGGCGGGAAACGGAGTGAGTACATACAGAGGCAGCACTGAGACGCCAGGCAAGTTCATTTGATTCCTAACAATTGGTTTATTGATCATTACAGAAAGTGTCTCTGGTGCTTCCTGCTCCCTCCTCCTCTCCCTGTCTCCTTCCCAGTCTCAGTCCATAATGGAGATCCATATTGAAATCAAGTTTATCATCACTCATATTCTTCATAAAATTTGTTTTTTTGTGGCCGCAGTATAGTGCAATACATAAAATTACTACAGTACTGTGCAAAAGTCTTAGGCAGCTGAGCTATATATATGTGCTATAAATATCTTGTAATATTATACAAACTGTCAGGTCACCCCTCAATCTCCTTTATGCCAGGTTCTTCTAAAAATAGATTTTAAGTTATTTGTTTACAAAATCATGATAACTTATTTGTAAGATATTCAACTCGATGGGCTACATGGCTTATTTCTACTCCTATATCTCATGGGATAGCTCCAAAACTGGAAACTTTGATGCATTTCCTGCTATTATTTCTGCCACCAGATGATGGTGCTAAAACCTGCCCAGTCAGGAGAGCAAGGTTACGTGTGTTGTCTTTGCGGTGCAGTATAATGCAGTACATAATAATAGAAAAAAACACTTTAAGTAAATAGTTAAATTACATAAATAGTGCAGAAGTAGAAGTTAAAAAAAAAGTGAGGTAGTGTTCATGAGTTCAATGTCCATTTAGACTGTTTGATCCCCCCTTCAATGCCACCTGAATTGCTGAACAAATCCAGCATTTTGTGGGCATTGCTCAGGATTTCCAGCATATGCAGCATCTCTTGTAGCACAGGAATACTGGATAATCTGCAATTTTCATCAGTCTGCACTTGTTCAATCTCTTCTTCTTGATTTTGAAATCCGGTTTCGATTGCATTTGGCACACCATCAATTTCTCATCATAGAAATTAAAACAAAATAAATTGCCAGAACTGTTCGACATGTGATAAAATCCTAAAATGAGTCGATGGTGTAGAAGATAAATGCAATGTTGGCATTCATTGCTACAGGTATAGAATATAAGTACAGGGATGTGATGTTTAGGCTCTATAAGGCACTCATGAGACAACACTTGGAGTATTGTGGAAACATGAGGAAATCAGCAGATGCTGGAAATTTCTAACCACACACACAAAATGCTGGTGGAACACAGCAGGCCAGGCAGCATCTACAGGAGAAGCACTGTCGACGTTTCGGGCCGAGACCGTTCGTCAGGACTACAAGTGGAGTATTGTGGGTTGGTTTGGGCTCCTTATTTTAGAAAGGATAAACTAACATTGGAGTGGGTTCAGAGAAGATTCACAAGAATGATTCCAGGAATGAGAGGGTTACCGTACGAGGAACGTCTGGCAGCTCTTGGGCTGTATTCCCTGGAGTTCAGGAGAATGAGGGGGGATCTCATAGAAACATTTCTAATGTTAAAAGGCCTGAACTGATTAGATATGGCAAAGTTATTTCCCATGGTAGGGGAATCCAGGACAAGAGGGCACAACTTCAGGAATGAAGGAAGTCCATTTAGAACAAAGATGCAGAGAAATTACTTTAGTTAGAGGGTGGTAAATCTGTGGAATTTGTTGCCACAAGTGGCTGTGGAGGTCAAGTCATTGGGTATATTTAAGGCAGAGATAGATAGGTTCTTGATTAGCCAGGGTATTAAAGAGTATGGAGAGAAGGCAGGGGAGGGGGGGATGACTGGAATAATTGGATCAGCCCATCATTCAATGGCAGATCAGACTTGATGGGCTGAATGTCCTACTTCTGCTCCTATACCGTATGGTCTTATCTCTGTTCTAAATGGATTTTCCTCTATTCTGAGGCTGCTTCCTCTGGCCTAGACTCCCTCACCATAAGAAATATCCTCTCCATATCTACTTTATCAGGACCTTTCAGTAAGGTTGCCTCTCATTAACCTTGTTTCTCTCCCACAGCTGCTGACCGATTTATTGAATGATTGCAAAATTGTTTTTTTTTAAACATACAACACAGAACATTTCAGCTAGGGGAACAGATAGGAGATTCTGTGGACATGAATGGGACACCCGAATGGTATGTTGCCTCCCAGATGCCAGGGTCAGGGATGTCTCAGATCACATCCACAGCATTTTGGAGAGAGAGAGAGAGAGAGAGAGAGAGAGAGAGAGAGAGAGAGGAGAGAGAGAGAGAGAGAGAGAGAGAGAGAGAGAGAGAGAGAGAGAGAGAGAGAGAGAGAGAGAGAGCAGCCAAATGTCTTAGTACATATTGGTACCAATGACATAGGAACAAAAAGCAAAGAGGTCCTGAAAAGAGAATTTAGAGAGCTCGGAAGAAAGTTGAGAAGCGAGGACCTCCCGGGTAGTAATTTCTAGATTGCTGCCTATGGGGGTAGAAATAGGGTTATGTGGCATATTAATGCATGGCTGAGAGGCTGGTGCAGGGGTCAGAACTTCATTGGGATGTCTTCTAGGGGGGGTATGACCTGTTCAAAAGTGATGGGTTGCACCTGAACCAATATTCTCGTGGGCAGGTTTGTTAGAATTGTTGGGAAGGATTTAACCTCATTTGGCGGGGGGGGGGGGGGGGGGCGTAGGGACCAGAGTGAAGGAACTCAGGATAGGACAGATGGTAAAAAGCAAAGAATGCATGCAGACAGACTGTCAGGGAGGGCAGGCAGATGATAGGAGGTAATTGCAGCCAGCAGGGTGAGAATCATTTTATTAGAGATACAGAATCAAAAATGATAGCAAATACAGTAGTCAAAGTGTTATATCTCAATGCACAGAGTATAAGAAATATGGTGGATGATCTGGTTGCCCTATTACAGATTGTCAGATATGAAGCTGTAGCCATCAGTGAATCATGGCTGAAGGATGGTTGTAGCTGGGAGCTAAAGGTTACACATTGTATCGGAGGGATAGGAAGGTAGGCAGAAGGGATGGCGTGGCTCTGCTGGTAACGAATTGCATCAAACCACTAGAAAGATATGACAGGATCAGAAGATGTTGAATCCTTGTGGGTTAAGTTAAGAAACTGCAAGGGTAAAAGGACTCTGATGGCAGTTATACACAGGCCTTCCAACAGTAGCTGGGATGTGGACCACAGATTACAACAGGAAATAGAAAAGGCATGTCGAAAGGGCAATGTTCTGATGGTCGTGGGCGATTTCAACATACAGATCGATTGGGAAAATCAGGTTGGAAATGGATCTCAAGAGAGTGAGTTTGTTGAATGCCTATGAGAATGTTTTTTAGAGCAGTTTGTCATTGAGCCTACTTGATCAGCTATACTGGATTGGGTTCTATATAATGAACCAGAGGTGGTTAGGGAGCTTAAGGTAAAAGAATCCTTAGGAGACAGTGATCACAATATGATTCAGTTCAACTTGAAATTTGATAGGGAGAAAGTAAAGTCTGATGTAGCAGCATTTCAGTGGAGTAAGGGAAATTACAGTGGTATGAGAGAGGAGTTGGCCAAAGTAAATTGGAAGAAGATACTGGCAGGGATGACAGCAGAGCAGCAATGGTGTGTGTTTCTGGGAAAAATGAGGAGGCTGCAGGATAGATGTACTCCAAAAATGAAGAAATACTCAACTGTGGCTGACAAGGTGAAGTCAAAGCTAATGTAAAAGCAAAAGAGAGGGCATACAACAAAGCAAAAATTAGTGGGAAGACAGAGGATTGGAAACATTTTAAAACCCTACAGAGAGCAACTAAAAGAATTATTAGGAGGAAAAAGATGAAGTATGAAAGCAAGCTAGCAAACAATATCAAAGAGGATAGTAAAAGCTTTTTGAAGTATATAAAAAATAGAGAGATGAGAGTAAATATAGGACCACTAGAAAATGAGGGCGGAGAAATAATAATAATGGGGGACAAGAAAATGGCAGATGAATTAAGTGAGTATTAATTTTTTTCATCAGTCTTCACTGTGGAAGACACTAGCTGTGTGCCAGATGTTGAGGATGTGGGTGAAGAGAAGTGAGTGCAGTTACTATTACAAGGGAGAATGTGCTCAAAAAGCTGAAAGACCTAAGGATAGATAAGTCACCCAGACCAGATGAACTGCACCCTAGATTTCTGAACGAGGTAACGGTAGAGATTGTGGAGACATTAGTAATGATCTTTCAAAGATAATTGGACTTTGGCTTGGAGCCAGAGGACTGAAAAATTGCAAATGTCACTCCACACTTTAAGAAAGGAGGAAGGCAGCAGAAAGGAAACTATAGACCAGTAAACCTGACCTCAGTGATTAGGAAGAATTTGGAGTCAATTGTTAAGGATGAGGTGATGGAGTACTAGGTGGCACAGGACAAAATCGGCATGGTTTCCTTAAGGGAAAATCCTGCCTGATGAACCTGTTGGAATTCTTTGAGACGATTACACATAGGAAAGATAAAGGGGAGGCAGTGGATGTTGCATATTTGGACTTTCAGAAGGCCTTTAACAAGGTGCCACACATGAGGCTGCTAAACAAGATAAGAGCCCGGGGTATTATAGGAAAGTTATTGGCATGGTTAGTGCATTGGCTGATAGGTAGGAGGCAGCAAGTGGGAATAAAAGGATCCTTTACTGGTTGGCTGCCAGTGACCAGTGGTGTTCCACAGGGGTCAGTGTTGGAACCACTTCCTTTAATGCTGTATATCAATGATTTAGATGATGGAATAGATGGCTTTGTTGCCAAGTTTGCCAAGGATAAGAAGACTGGTGAAGGGGCAGGTAATGTTGAGTAAATAGGTAGGCTGTAGAAGGACTTGGGCAGATTAGGAGAATGGCAAGAGTGGCAAGTGAAATACAATGTTGCAAAAATGCATGGTCATGCACTTTGGTAGCAGAAATAAATGGGTAGACTATTTTCTAAATGGGGAGAAAATCCAAAAATCTGAGATGCAAAGAGACTTGGGAGTTCTTGTGTAGAACACCCTAAAGGTTAACTTGCAGGTTGAGTCAGTGGTGAGGAAGGCAAATGCAATGTTAGAATTCATTTCAAGAGATCTAGAATACAAGAGAGGGATGTGATGCTGAGGCTTTATAAGGCACTGTTGTCAGCACCTCCAGTTGAACTCTGTCTTTTTGTATGTATCCCCCTAGCTGTCAGTCTGTGGTTTTGTATTGCCGTGTGCTCCTGTCTCTGCTCCTGCTCTACTCCGGCCCCTGTATCACTGAGTATCCGTCTCTCACCTGTTTCTCATTATTACCTGTATTGCTGCCACCCACATCTCATTGTGCTCCACCTATCATCTGCCTCTCTGTTTATTGCTCAGTGTATTTCAGTCCTATGTTTTCAGCTGCTTGTTGCTACATTATGCAGGTGAATTTTCCTGAGCCTTTCCAGCATTCGTATCTGTACCCTGTCTGTCTTAATATTGACTCTGCCTGTTTCCTTATTCTGGTTTTGGATTCCTCTGGATGTTTTGATCTCTGCCTGAACTTTGACGCTGACTTTGTTCGCACCTCAGGATTTCTTACTCAATTAATATCACTGTGTGCACAGTACTGGGTCTGTGATTGGATCCCTGCTCCTGTGCCCTGACAATTGGTGAAACCTCACCCTGAGTATTGTGTACACTTTTAGTCTCATTTTAGAAAAGATGTGCTGGCATTGGGGAAGGTCTAGAGGAGGTTCATAAGGATGATTCTAGGACTGAAAGGGTTATCGTATGAGGAAGATTTGATGGCTCTGGGTCTATGCTTGTTGGAATATAGAAGGATGAGGGTATCTCATGCAAACCTATCAAATGTTGAAAGGTCTAGACAGTAAAATCCTATACAAGGATGTTTCCATTGGTGGGGGAGTCTCGGACAAGAGGGCACAGTCCCAGGATAGATGGGCATCCATTTAAAACAGATGTGGAGAAATTCCTCTAGCCAGAGGGTGATGAATTTGTGGAATTTATTACCACTGGCAGCTGTGAAGGCCAGGTCGCTGGGTGTATTTAAGGTACAGCTTGACAGGTTCTTGATTGGATACAGCATTAAAGGTTATGGGAGAAGACTGGGGAGTGAAGCTGCGGAGGGAAGAAAAGGATCAGCCATAACTGAATGGCAGAGCAGACTATATGGGTCAGATGGCCTACTTCTGCTCCTATGTCTTATGGGCTTATTTCTGACATTTCCTGTACCCAAATAATTTGTTTTCTATGTATTGTATGTGAAAGAATAGTGGAGCTACTAACTAGTAAACAGGGATGTAGATTGTGCTAATGTGGTAACAGGGTACCACAGAAAAGCCCTAGCGGAAGAGACATGGGATGCAGCAGCAATAACACTGAGGTTTCAGGAATTTCACTCATTGTGTCTGAGCATGCACGTCTTGCTGTAATAGAACATTGGATTTTACAATAGTCTGTAGATAATAATTGTATTCCTGTAATCAAGTTTGTCTGTTACTTGGTTGTATAGCACTAATGCATAAAGACAGGCCCTTCTTCCCATTTAGTCCATGCCCAACTATTATTTGGCCTAGTCCCATTGACATGCATCTCATTCAGAGCACTCTATGCCCCTCCCATCTATGTACATAGACAAACTTCTCTTCTTCTTTGGCTGTCCATAGTCAACATTGTAATCAGTGCTGAGAGTTTAGTCTCTACAGGCACATTTATGGCCACAAGACCAGCATTGGATCAGCACTGTCTCCCGCATTGGTCGCATTTGTGATTTGACTGGTCTAACACTGAATGTCTGCGTGTATGACCTGCTTCATATTTCTTTTGCCTTTTCTCCTCAATAGCTGGGATTGACTTCTTGAGAATAAAGTGCCAGCTTCTTCTGTGCAAAGTATATTTCTCCCAGGTGTTGATATTCATGTCAGTGTTCTTCATATGACGCTTGAGCACAGCTTCTGACCACCATGCTTCCTCTTTCCTTCACGTAGCTCGCCATAGAAAACAGCTTTGGATAAACGATCATCACATCCTTGTGACGTGACCAGTCCAACGCAGCTGAGAAGCTGGGATGAGCGATTCTGCGCTGACTGTCCCAGCACGTTTGAGCACCTCCACATCTGGTACCCTCTCTTGCCACTTGATGTGTAATATTTGGCATAAATGCCTGAGTTGTGTCTTGGTCAATTTCTTGATGTGCTTCCGATACAATGTCATCGTTTCAACTGAATAAAGCAGAGATGGTAAAACAGCTGTGCAATACACTTTGATCTTGGTTGCCATTTTAATGTCGTGGCGAGACCAAAGTCGCTTCTGCAAAGCACCAAAGACTTTTGTAGCTGATTGAATTCTCCTCTCAACTCCCAGATCTGATGAGTTGGTGTTGGTCACAGCGCTTCCTAAGTATGTGAAAGAGTCAGAGCATTTCAGTGCTACCCCAATGTCCGATATGACTGGTGGTTGGGTCTCACTGGGACTACACAGAGGAGGAGGCTGGTACAGAAGTTCGGCTTTGGAGACATTGATTCTTAGGCCAAAAAGGGTGGCAGCAAGTGAGAAGCGGTCTACAATTTCTTGAATCACGTTAACATCAGTAGCAACCAGGGCTGAGTCGTATAATACAGAAACTCTCTGACACATACCTCTCTTGATTTGGTTGAGGCTTTGAGTCTTGACAGGTTGAACAATTTTCCATCAGAGCGAGTCCTGATGTACACACCTTTGTCCAAGTTATGGTCCATTATTTCAAAACTGCAGCAAGATATACTGTGATCAATGTTGGAGCAATAATGCATCCATGTTTTACCCCACAGTTGATGATGAAGGCTTCGCTGATGTCTCCTCCAATAGATACTTTGCCAGGCATGTTCTCATGAACCAACTTGATCATCGCAACCAGCCTGTCTGGACAGCCATAAGTTTTGAGCACTTCCCAGAGCGTTTCTCTGTCCACTGTATCAAATGCTTGTGAGAAATCAACAAAGACAATGTACAATGTTTGCTGCTGTTCTACCACCTTCTCCTGGAGTTGCCTCAAAGTAAAAATCATGTCAATGGTTGCTCTTCCAGCCCTAAAACCACATTGGCTTTCAGGAAGCACATCTTCTGAGATGATCTTGGGCCAGTCAAGCAGTATCTTTGCCCTAATCTTGCCAGTGGTGGACAGAAGGGAGATTCCTCGGTGGTCTCCACAAACACTACGGTCGCCTTTCTTCTTGTAGATGATGACTATCAGTGCATCTTTGAAGTCCTGAGGGAGAAATTGATTCTGCCAACAAGTGTTATATAAGGTCAACAGTTCAGTCTTCAGAGCAGAACCACCTGGCTTCATCACATCTGATGGAGTGCCGTCTTGCCCGGGTGCTTTACCACTTCTGGTATCTTTTAAAGCCTCATTAAGTTCTGTCATAGTGATGAGTCCACATAACTCTTCTCTTACCAGTCTAGTTGTGAGCCTTGAACATGCATTGCGATCAGCCACACCTTGTTGGTTTAGAAGGTTACAGACGTGTTCCCTCCATCGCTCAGTGATGTCTTTCCTGTCAGTGCATAGCTTCCTCCCATCTGCAGTTTTTACTGGGGCCACTGTATTGCTTCTTGGACCATAGACAGCTTTCAGTCCTGAGAAGAGCCCATGGTAGTCACTCCTGTCTGACATTGCTTGCAGTTCTTCTGCTTTCTTATTCCACCAGTTGTTCTTCATAGCCCTGTTAGCCCTTTGAACTTTGGCTTTCACGACCTTAAATGCTGCTTTGCTTCTTTCAGAGTTCTCTTTCAGGTGACACATATAAAGCCTGGTTTTATCTCCAACAGTTCTTGAATTGAATCAATTTGTTCTTGAAACCAGTCAGGAGTTGTTCTCTTAGGGTGGCCAAGCACCACACTTGCAGTTGAATGGATGGTTTTCTTGAGCTGCTTCCAGCATTCTTCAATATTGGTTGGGTCTTTGAGAGGGTCTTTGTCTTCTTGGAGAGATAACGTTGATGCTGTGACAAGTCTCCTCTGATGTTCCTCACTGGCTAACATTGTTGACATCCAACTTCTTGGGTGCTTCACTGGGTGTTTTTCTCCTTGGCAGCAGCAGTTTAAGTCTAAGTTGTGATTGTACCATGTAATGATCAGATGAGCACTCTGCTCCACACATTGTTTTTGTCGATAGAACCTCTGGAGTATCTGCTCTGCGAGTCATAACATAGGCAAGCAATGGAGGTGCTTTGACCTTGTGTGCATCTAGGTGAAGTAGTTCTTCTCGGGTTGACAAAAAAAAAGTATTGGCAACCCTCGGAGCACAGAAGTTTAGCATAAGGTCACCATTGGTATTCTTCTTGCCTTTACCAAATTTGCCAATTACACCTTCATGGGTACTGTGATCCTTGCCTACCCTGGCATTGAAATCTCCCAAGATGAGCAATTTGTCTGCCCTAGGGACATCAACAGTTACTTCAGCCAGTTCCTGATAGAAGGACTCCTTGTCTTCATCAGAATATACCATGGTTGGTGCATATACATTGATCAAACTCAGGAAACGATCCTTTCCAATGGGAACACATAGTCGCATGATCCTTTCAGATGTCCCTATCGGAAGTGTTGGCAATTTGCTAGCAATCTTGTTGGAAATAGCAAAGGCCATACCTGCATCTTTCCTTTTGTTGGTTTTCCAAGAAAGTATGAGTATTTTCTTGGATCTGGCCTTGTCCTTCAATCCTTGTCTCTTGGAGTGCAGCAATATCAATGTTGTATCTTGCCAATTCCTTAGCTATCAAAGCAGTTCTCCTTTCTGGTCTTGAGTCATTATCCAGCATTGTTCGCATATTGGAGTTCGCAGTCAGTTTCATCTTCTTAAATTTCTTACCGCAGTGGTGAAGACCCGTTGGCTGTGGTGAGCTTGCACAGTAATAAGACAGATGGTGTCGTGCCCCCACAATATAGTCTCTCTGGGCTTCCAAATCTGATGCTAAGTTGTACACGGGAGTGTAACAGACTTAGCAGATAAGGAAGCTGCCCCACAGTGAAAACTAACTAGCCTAGTGATGCCATCTGTTGACCAGCACTCTGGTTCCTCTGCATGCCACCAAGGTGGCTGTACCATTGACCCCTTTGGATTCATCTGCCACAGATACCATCAGACATCCTGCTGCCAGCGTCCTCGTTGGCTGCAGCCTTTGCAAAATCCTATTTTGACACCTGACCGTGGAGTAGGAATGACACTGGCCAAACATCAGCAAAGTACGGCAGAGATTCGTTCTCTGGCAGGTCTAACCTAGCCGTGAAGATGATGTTCATTGGTATACTAATAAACGGGATCTAGTAATAGGATCACGGCTAGCTACTTTGTAGGTTATGCCTCTTCAGGCAGATGAATCCAAAAGGGTCAATGATCCAGCCACCTTGGTGGCATGTGGAGGAACCAGAGTGCTGGTCAACGGATGGCATCACTAGACTAGTTTGTTGTCACGGAAACTTCTCTTACATATTGGACAAACCCATGTCCATCATGTCTGCTGACAGATTGTTCCACACTCACATGACTCTCAGAGACAAAGATCCCCCTGAGTTTCCCCTTAAATTCTTCACTTTTTTCACCTTAACCTATCTCCACTTGTCATCTTAACCTATCTCCTCTTGTTCTATTCTCACCCAACCTCAGTGGAAAATGTCTGCTTTATCTATATCCCTCAATTTTGTATACCTCTATCAAATCCCCCCTCATTCTACTGCATTCCAGTAAATAAAGTCCTAACTTATTCAACCTTTCCTTATAACTTAGGTCCTGCCAGCATACTTGTAAAATGTCTTTCAACTCTTTCAATCTTATTGATATCTTTCAATCTTATTGAAAACTGCACACAATACTCCAAATTAACCCTCACAACTGTCTTATCCAACTTTAACATAACATCCCAACTCCTGCTCTAATTTATGAAGGCCAATGTGCCAAAGCTCCCTTTATGACTCTCTCCACCTGTGACATCATTTTCAAGAAATTATTGATCTGTATTCCCAGGTCGCTCTGTTCTACCATTCACTGTGTAAGTCCTACCGTGGTTGTTCCTACAAGTGCAACACCTCCCACTCGTAGAAACATAGAAACATAGAAAATAGGTGCAGGAGTAGGCCATTCAGCCCTTCCAGCCTGCACCGCCATTCAGTATGATCATGGCTGATCATCCAACTCAGAACCCTGTACCTGCTTTCTCTCCATACCCCCGATCCCTTTAGCCACGAGGGCCATATCTAACTCCCTCTTAAATATAGCCAATGAACTGGTCTCAACTGTTTCCTGTGGCAAAGAATTCCACAGATTCACCACTCTCTGTGTGAAGAAGTTTTTCCTCATCTCAGTCCTAAAAGGCTTCCCCTTTATCCTTAAACTGTGACCCCTCGTTCTGGACTTCCCCAACATCAGAAACAACCTTCCTGCATCTAGCCTGTCCAATCCCTTTAGAATTTTATACGTTTCAATAAGATCCCCCCTCAATCTTCTAAATTCCAGTGAGTATAAGCCTAGTCAATCCAGTCTTTCTTCATATGAAAGCCCTGCCATCCCAGGAATCAATCTGGTGAACCTTCTCTATACTCCCTCTATGGTAAGAATTAAACATGTCTACATTAAATTCCATCTCCCTTTTTTTCATCCCCTTTTCCTAGCTGGTCCAGATCTCAATGCAAGCTTTGATGGCCTTCCTTATTTTCCACTACACTCGGTTACAGTTGTAATACAGAAAATAACAATTTCCATATGGGAAGATCTCATGAAAAGCAGGTGAAATGACCAGGGACTGGGAACAACTATTCGGAGTCTTCATCCATCACTTCCATTGCAGCTCATTTCACACTATCTAGCTGTGATGCCTCTGTGAAGGAATAATGGATCTATAATCCCAGATCCCTCTGTTCTACCACACTCTTCAGTGCCCTACCGTTCAACATTCATATCATACCATGGCTGGTCCTTCCAAAGTGCAACACCTCACACTTAACTGCATTAAATTCCATCTTAAACCTTCCTGTAGCCACTACTCTCATGAAAATGTAGATTTACTGGTAATCTCATGAACAGGGGTGTAAAATTCTCCAAATTCATGCTCAGGTAGATCAGCTTTGGCTGGTCTCCTGGTGTGCTCTAGTTTTTAATAAATTGCCTGTTATTTTGAACACAAACTCCATGTGGTTTTTAAGTTTGCTCCCACAGCTTCTAATCTAATACTTCAGTATAAACATTTAAAAATTCAATGGATTTTAAAGCAATATTTTTGATCGTCATGAACATTTTAATAACAAATCATTTAAGTCATCCTTTCTGCCTACACTATCCACATTTCCTCCAACTTCATGTCACCTGCAAACTTACTAACTCATCCTTCCAGTTCTTCATCCAAGCTCTTCATAAAAATCACAAAGAGCAGGGGTCCCAGAAAAGATCCCTATGGAACACCACTAGTAACCAACCTCCAGGCAGAATACACTCCATCTACAGCCACCCTCTGCCTTCTATGGGCAAACCAATTCAGTAGCCACACACCCAAGTTCCCCTAAGTACCGTTCCTCTTAATTTTCTGAGCTCCAACCTTATCAAACACCTTGCAGCATCTGCAGATTTTCTCTTGTTTGAGATTTGACTTTACTTTCATCAATTTGTTTTGTCACTTCCTCGGAGAATTTAATCAGGATATCAGGCACAACCTGATGCTCACAAAGCCATGTTGATTTTAAATGAACACTTCTCCTGTGGCGTCCTTAGGGAATACATTGGCATTGGAAAATTTGAGGAAGGGGCAATGAAATTCAAGAATGTCATCTTGTTTGAGAAGTCATTTAAGATGTGAAATGCTTTTGAAGCCCATGCTGTACTCCGCACACTGCTTAATAACAGTCTGCAGTAGAAACACACTTCACCACCCCCCCCCAGACACAGGGAAACCAGACCAAAGGAAGGTCGGGGGGGGCAAGGAGTGAGCAGGTTTTCAATTAGACTGTTTAATTATTTTCTTTTCAATTTAACAATTTATGCCTGCTTGTAATTTATATAATTACTTATATACTTGTAACTTTTTCGTACATTTCTTAGAGGCTACAGTATGACTATGCAATATGTGAGTCCCCCGCTGTTTAGCTTTCTTTGTATCCTTCTGCATAGCTCTGGTTCTACATTATTTGAAGGACTTAGACAGGTTAGGAGAATGGGCAAGAAAGCGGCAAATGAAATACAGTGTTGTAAAATGCATGGTCATGCACTTGGGTAGAAGAAATAAATGTACGGACTATTTTTGTTTAATGGTGAGAAAATCCAAAGCTCTTGAGATGCAAAGGGATTTGGGAGTCCTTGTGCAGAACACCCTAAAGGTTAACTTGCAGGTGAGGAAGGTGGTGAGGAAAGCAAATGCCATGTTAGCATTCATTTCAAGAGGTCTGGAATATTAGAGCAGGGATGTGATGCTAAGGCCCTACAAGTCCTCACCTTGTGTATTGTGAATAGTTTTGGGCTCCTTATCTTAAAAAAAAAGACATGCTGGGATTGTAGAGGTTCAGAGGAGGTTCACAAGGATGATTCTGGGAATGAAAAGGTTATCATATAAGGAACGTTTGATGGCTCAGGATCTGTACTCACTGGAATTTAGAAGGATGGGTGGATCTCATTGAAACCTTTCAAATGTTGAAAGCTCTAGAGAGAGTAAATGTGGAAAGGATGTTTCCCATGGTGGGGGAGTCTAGGCCAAGAGGGCACAGCCTCAGGATAGAGGGGCATCCATTTAAAACAGATATGCAACGAAATTTCTTTAGCCAGAGGGTGGTGAATTTGTGGAATTTCTTACCAAAAGCAGCTGTGGAGACCAGATCATTGTGTGTATTTAAAGTGGAGATTGATAGGTTCTTGATTGGCCAAAGCATCATAAGTTATGTGCAGAAGGCTGGAGAATGAGGCTGAGGAGGGGGGAAGAAAAAGGATCAGCCATGATTGAATAGCGGAGCAAACCGAATGGGCTAAATGCCCTAATTCTGCTCCTGTGTTTTATGGTTTTATCTGTTTGGTTGTCTCCTATCTCCAAATTTGAATGGAGTGTATCTTATTGATGGTGTACAAAAAAGAGCTGACCACACAGCATCATTTGTTTCTCTCTCCATTCACTCACTATTCTCCACTCCTTTACTGTCCATTCTTAATTTTCTTTGGTCAATTAGCACTTAATAACATGATTGTTAAGTAACACAGTGTGTGCCTCCTTCCTGATTTCAGAAAGAACTTTGGATTATAAACAGCAGAATCCAATACAGGAGAATCCTTGTGTTTTTTGCCGGTGGGGAGAGGATCATTGCTTTGTTGCTGCTTGTGTGTGGGAGGGAGAGCTCAGGGGGAACTTTGGGGTTCTAACATTTAACTGTCATTCATTCTTTGGGCACTCCTCCGTTTTTGTGGATGTTTGCGAAGAAAAAGAATTTCAGGATGTATATTGTATACATTTCCCTGACATTGAATTCTCAACATTCCAACTTCTAAACTGCTGCAAATTATTAGAATAGCAAACAGCTCTAATGAAATCAGAGTGGCCAGTCCCTTCACCAAATAACCCCATTCTTCAAACTATGGAAGCTCAGGAAATCAGCACCCCAGTATCTCCTTTTAAAACACCCAGACCAGTGACTCCTGAAGCTATTTGTACCAGGGAAGAGAGTCTAAACCATTTGATTATGTCATTGCCATTCCACAACCTCAATGATTGGCTAGTTTAGAGAGTTAGCCATCAGGAAATTGTCCAATAGGAATTGGATAATTCAAATTTTGAGCCTCTTCCTTCAGAGAATTAGTAAACTTAAAAGCATTGGTCTGGGGGACACTGCATGTGCTGTTCTTGACTTAATTAGGAGTAGTCCATAAATTCTGCAGACGCTGGAAATCCAGAGCAACCCACTCAAAATGTAGGCAGAACTCAGCAGGTCAGGCAGCATCTGTGGAGTGGAACTAACAGTCAAAGTTTTGGGCCAAGACCCTTCATCTGGACTAATTAAGGATCTCTGCCCAGAACATCAACTGCTTATTCCGCTCTGTAGATGTTGCCTGACCTGTTGAGTTCTTCCAGCATTTTGTGTGTGTTACTCAGGAATAGTCCATGGACTGGAGTAGAGGAGGGAAGATATCTCATTGTGAGATCATTCCTGGAGACCTGCCTGAAGACATGGTCTCCTTACCTGTACCTGAAGGAAGTGTCTGACTTCCTTAATGGCCCATTTTCCATCATAGGGGAGTTTGTGTAGATTTGGTGTCTATCCACAAGGGTTTAGAAGATCTCATTACAAAATACTTTCAGAGGTGACATGGGGTGACAGGATGGGTGCAGGGAGGATGTTTCCTCTGCCAAGACTATACAATTCAATACTCACAAACTCTTACGGATGTGCAGTAGAGAGCATCTAAACATGCTGTAATCACTGGATGATGTGGAAACTGCACTGCAGCAGACAGGGAGACTCTACAACAGGTAGTCCAAACTGCCCAGTGCATCACTGGTACCAGCCTAACTGCCATCAAGGGCATGTATACAGAAAGCTGCTGGAAATAGGCCAGCAAATCTTGAAGGATCCCACCCACCCTGTCCATGGACTGTTTGTCCCACTCTCATTAGTGAGGAGGTTACCAGCATCGGTACCAGCACTACCAGACTCAAAAACAGTTACTTTCCCCAGGCAGAAAGGCTGATTCACAGCTCCACCCATTAACTCACTCCTCCATCACCACTACTTTATCATTTCCTGTCAGTCACCTTATGTACAGACACTGCTTCTGTATTTGTATGTATTCTGTTTTTTTATTATTATTTTACTCTTTATCTTATCATGTTATTTTTCTGCTGCCAGATTAAAAATTATTTCATTCTCTTTTACACTTGTGTACTGGAAGTGACATTCAGTAATCTTGAATCTTAAATCTTGATTCCCTGCTTTACATAAGCTGAGTGACAGCATCCCTGTGATCATGTGGGTCTCCTCCAGGTGCTCCGGTTTCCTCCCACAGTCCAAAGATGCAAAGGTTAGGGTTAGCAAGTTGTGAACATGTTATACTGGGGACGGCACTTGTATGCTGCCTCCCGCCACCCGTGCATCCACAGATTATGTTGGTCATTGATGCAAACAACACATTTAACTGCCCATGTGACAAATAGAACCTACCTTCAAGAGTACATTCCTAATAGGGGCAAATAGAATTAGAGTGGAGGGACATACAGGTTGGCATAGGCAGGATGGGCCGAAAGGCCTGTTCCTGTGCTGACAACTCTGATACAATGACTCTATAATTTATTCTTTGCAGGCTGCTTGTACAATCCCAGCTGATTTAATTTGATGTAAATGACATGTTTCTCGTAAATTAATGTATTTGTGACAAATAAAGCTAATGTTTAATAAAAAAAATCTTTAAAACCTCTTTGAGGTCTCATGTCAAGGTTTCAAAAGATTCTCTCTGCTTTAGTTTGTCTGTAGTTACACAATAGTTGTAACTAATTCTTTCAGATAACGGTGTCTCTTTAACACCCACCCACCCAAAATGAAGAACAAACATAGCATCATGAAGGTCTGCCTGACCTGAGCCTTTCAATGATAAGGTAAAACAACAAATTACACGGAGTTCACAGAGCAAAGACCAGAGCTGGCTAGTTAATGTTTTTTACTTTCTCTGTTGTAGGCCAAATTGAAGGTGGTGACAAATCAGCACATAGGAGGGAGATTGAAAATCTGGTTGAGTGGTGCCAGAACAACCCACCTCTCGCTCAACAAGATCAGCAAGATCAAGGAGCTGATTATTGACTCCAAGAGGAGGAATACAGAAGGCCTTGAGCCAGTCCTCATCAGAGGATCAGAGGTGGAGAGGGTCAGCAGTTTTAAATTCCTCGTTGTTGTTATTACAGAGGGCCTATCCATGTCCAGCACATAAGTGAAATAACAAGAAAAGCACACAGAGCATCTACTTCCTTAGGAGTTTGCAAAGATTCGACACAACACTTTGGCAAACTTCTATAGATGTGTGGTGGAGGGTATATTGACTGGCTGCATCACAGCCTGGTATGACACCAATGTCCTAGAACAGAAAATCCTACAAATGTGTTGGATTTGGCCCTGCCCATTATAGGTAAAGCCCTCCCCACCACCGAGCACATCTATATGAAGCATTGTCACAGGAAAACAGCATCAATTATCAGGGACCCCCACCACACAGCTCATGCTCTCTTCTCCCTGCTGCCATCAGGAAGAAGGTACAGGAACCTCAACACTCACGCCACCAAGTTCAAGAACAGTTCTTACCCCTCAACTATCAGACTCTTGAACCATAAGGGATAACTTCACTCAACTTTACTTGACCCTTCGTTGAAATGTTCCCACAACCTATGGACTCCCTTTGAAGGACTCCTCATCTCATGTTCTCGATATTTATTGCCTATTTATTTATTATTATTATTTTGTTCTTTTTGTATTTGCACGGTTTGTGGTCTTTGGCACATTAGTTAAACGCGCAAGTTGGTACAGTCTATCATTGATTCTGTTGCGGTTAATATTTTATTATGGATTTATTGAATATGCCCATGAGAAAATGAATCACAGGGTTGTATTAGATGATATATATATAGTTCATTAATTTACTTTGAACTGATATATATTTCTTATTATAATTCATAGTATATTTCAATAGATATAGTACAGATGGAGGAAATCTGTTCAAGAGGGGGTTGCACTACATGAGGGCAATTGCTGCTGTGCTGCAGAGAACAAGTGGCAACTGTGAAAGGAGAGACTGAGTAACCACAAACCACAGACACCACTTACTCTTGCCCACACTGCACCAGAATATGTGGATCCCAGAATGCCCCCTTCTGCCACTTGAGAGCCCACCAAAGACAACCCCTTAGGAGGACATTATACTCAGCTTGAGTAATTGCACTGCCATAACATAGCCAACAACTTTGGCTCCATTTTGGTACAGCAAGTGTTGTTAAGTAATGTAGCTCTATAAAACCCTGGTTAGGCCACACTTTGAGTATTATGTGCAAATCTGGTTGCCTCATTACAGGAAGGATATGGAAGCTTTCAGGAGTTTGCAGAGGAGATTTACCAAGATGCTTCCCAGATTAGAGAGAATATTTTACAAGGATCAATTGGATTTTTTCACTTTGAAGGAAGATGAGAGATGACTTTATAGAGGAATGCATGATGATAAGAGTGGCAGGGTGGAGATAAGTCTCTACCAAAGGATCAGGTGGTGGATGGCCGTTTGAGCAGCTGATGCATATCACAAGTCCTGGTTATGCAACCACTGACACCAGGCGGACAGTCTTTGAAAAGAATTGATAATGATTGAGGTCACCCAACTGTACATACACCGTCCAGAAGAAGGCAATAGCAAACCATTCCCAGAGAAAAGTTTGCCAAGAACAATCATGGTCATGGAAAGGCAATTAACACCCATGCAATTCGACGTTCGACGTAACAAAAAAAATGAACATAGAACATTGAACAATGCAGCTCAGTACGTGCCTTGTGGCCCATAAAGTTGTGCTGACCTTTTAACTTACTCTAAGATCAATCTAACAATTCCCTTCCACATTAGCCCTCCATTTTCCTTTCATCCATGTTCCTATCTAAGAGTTTCTTAAACGTTCCTAATTAACTGCCTTTACTACATGCCACTTTCCGACCAGGCGTGAGTTCAGAGTCACGGAAGCAATGTCCGATGCTCCGAGATTTATGTGATTGGGCAGTACTCTATATTGGTCTCCTTCATTTTTTTCAGCGTTTTCTTTCTTGTGGCCGATTGGCAGGTGGGTGGTCTGTAAGTTCTTTATGTCTGTGTTGGGGGAAGGGGGTTTTTGATGCTACTGTCGCTGTCTGTTTTTTCCTGAGAGTGAGGGGGTTTGGGGTAGTATTGCTGCTGTTTTTCTGTGGGGGAGGAGCTTAGGGATTGTTATTGTCACTGTTGCTTTTCTATGGGGAGGTGGTGAAGGACTCTGAGGTCTACGAATTTTGTTTAGTTTACTTTTTTGTGTATTTTATGACTATCTGGAGAAGACAAATATCAGAGTTGGATTGTACGTGCATACTTTGATAATAAACTGAACCTTGAACCTTAGGATGCCTACCTCTGACATCGCTTCTGCACTTCCCTTCCTTGTACTGGCCATTTGTCCTCTGGGAAAAAGTCTCTGACTGCCCACTCTATCTACAAACGTATGTCTCTTGTCATGATGTTCATTCATTCATTATGTGCCATGTCACATGACATAGGCAATTATAGTCCATGATTGTTCTTGGCAAAATTTTATCATCTACCACCTGCTTCCTGGCTTCATGTGACCCTGATCAGGGTGGCTAAGCATTTTGCCCAAGGGTACCCTGCAGACTAGCAAAGGGAAGAAGCATCTTACACTTCCTTTAGGAGAGATGTATCTCTACCCTGCCACCCATGTTTTATGTAACACTTTCAAAACGCACTCATCAGGAGTACACTATGATGCATTTCCTATAAATTCACCTTCTATTAGCTGACAACTCGGTCAAAGATGGTCCCAAGCCCAGTTGGGAAAGAAGTAGGGTTGTACTAGCAGCCCAATCCCATAAAAGTCCAGAGCTACATAAATACCAACAGAAGCTCCAAAGACTTCCCCCTTGGGAGAGGAAGGAAGCACCAAGAAGATGGGTTTCACCTGGGGACAATTTAAAAAATTGGCCCAGGACAAAGGACTCTGGCAAGCAGCCCATGCCAGAGTAGAGATGATGGGCTTCCATCGAGTCTATTCTGCTATTCATTATGGCTGATCCAATTTTCCCCTCAACCCAAATCTCCTGCCTTCTTCCATATCCCTTCTTACTCTGACCAACCAAGAACCTATCAACCTAAGTAACTAATAGTTGATAAGTAACTAATAGTTGACAACAAGCTGACTAATGTCAAGCATTGTTTGTATTTTGTTATCTTGTCTTCATCTTTTAAATATGATCTTTTGTGCTTACACCCTGCACACCATCCTTAAATTTAGTAAATTCAAGCCTTTCCAAATCTATTTAACAGTGACTGTCGTATGTCTTAGAACATAGAAGAGTACAACGTTGTGCTGAAGCAGCTAAAAGGCAAATCAAAAATACCAAATACTCATCTCTCCTACCTATACTATGTCCATATCTTCTACCTTCCTTACATCCATGACCCTATCCAAACGTCTCTTAAAAGCCTATATTATATTTGCCTCTACCACCCTACCGGGCAGCTTATTCCGGGCATCCACCACTCTCTGAGTAAAAAAACTTACCCCTCGCATCCTCTTCAAACCTGACCCCCTCTCACCTTTCATGCAGGTACTCTGGTATTAGACATTTCAACCCTGGCAAACAATACACACTGTCCGCTCTCTCTCTATGCCTTTCATAATCTTGCAAACCTCGTTGTATTATTTAAGTTTGTTGATGACACCACTGTTGTCGGAGGAATCATAGATGTTGTCACAGAGAGGGACTGAAAATCTGGTTCAATGGTGCCACAAAAAAACAACTTTGCACTTGATCTCAGCAAAACAGAGCTGGTGATCAATGAGAGGAGGAATAAGCCTGAGGTCCATGAACTAATCCTCGTTAGCAGGTTGGAGGTGGAGATGGTCAGTAACATTAAATCCCTTGGTGTTATCACATCAGAGGATTTGTCCTAGGGACAGCACATAAGTGCCGTCACAAAGAAGGCAGGACAGCACCTCTACTTTCTGAGAAGTTTACACAAATTTGGCATGTCACCAGAAATCTATCCTAACTGGCTCATCATGGCCCAGGAATGGAAAGGCCTACAGAAAATAGTGAATACAGCCCAGTCCTTCACAGGCAAAGTGCTCCCCGCTACTGTACAAGAAAGCAGCATCTATCATCAAGGATCCCCATCATCCATTCCACGCTCTCTTACGAAATAAAGCATAGGACCAGAATTAAGCTGCTCAGTGCACTGAGTCTGCTCTGCCATTCCATCATGGCTGATCTTGGATCCTATTCAACCACATACATCTGTCTTCTCACCATAACCTTTGATGACCTGACCAATCAGGAAACTATTAATTTTCACTTTAAATATAACCACGTTCTTGGCCATAGCAGCTGTCTGTGGCAGAGCATTCCACATATTCACTAGTCTCAGGCTAAATAAATTCCTCACCATGGGAAACATCCTCTCCACATCCACCTTGTATTCCTTTCAACATTCGGTAGGTTTCAAGAAATCTTCTAGATTCCAGCGATTTCAGGCCCAAAGCTGCCAAACACTCCTCATAGGTTAGCCCCTTCATTCCAGGCATCATCCTTGTCAGCCTCCTGTGGATTCTCTCCAATGACAATACATCCTTTCTGAGATATAGAGCCCAAAACTGTTGAAAATATTCCGAGGGTAGCCTAATTAGTGTCTTAAAAAGCCTCAGTATTATCTTGTTTTTATATTCTCTTTCCCTTGAAATAAATGCCAACATTGCAATTTCCTTCTTTACCACAGACTCAACCTGTAAGTTAACCTACTGGGAATCTTGTATAAGTCTCATGCACCTCTGAGTTGTGAAAATTCTCCCTATTTAGATAATAGTCTGCACTATTGTTCCTTTTACCAAAATCTATTATCATACATTTCCCATCACTGTCTTCCATGTGCAACTTTTTTTTGCCCATTCTTCCAATTTGTCAAAGTTTTCCTGCAATTACATTGCTTCCTCAGCACTACCTACCCCTCCACTTATCTTCATATCATCTGCAAACTTTACCACAAAGCCATCAATTCCATTATCTAAATCATTGATAAACAATGTGAAAAGTAGCAGTCCCAATACTGACCCCCTGTGGAACACCACTAGTCACTAGCAGCCAATCAGAAAATGCCCCTTTTATTCCCACTCACTGCCTCCTGCCTGTCAGCCATTCCTCTATCCATGCCAGTATCTTTCCAGTAGCACCATAGGATTTTATCTTGTTACCAGCCTCATGTGTAGTTACTTATCAAATGCCTTCTGAAAATCCAAGTAAATGACATCTACTATCTTTCCTTCATCCACTCTGCTTATTACTTCCTCAAAGAACTCCAACGGATTTGTCAGGCAAGATTTCCCTTTACAGAAACGATGCTGACTTTGATCCATTTTATCATTGGTCTCCAAGTTCTTATCATTAACAATAGACTCCAACACTTTCCCAACCACTGAAGTTAGGCTAACTGGCCTATCATTTCCTCTCATTCGCCTTCCTCCCTTTTTAGAGAATGGAATGACATTTCCAATTTTCCAGTCCTCTGGGACCATGCCAGAATCAAGTGATTTTTAAAAGATCAAGACCGATGCAACCGTTATCTCTTCAGCAACCTCTCTCAGGACTCTGGGATGTAGTCCATCTGGCCCAGGTGATTTATTCACCCTAAGACATTTCAGTTTGCCTAGTACTTTTCCCTTTGTAACAGCAATGGCACTCACCCCTGCTCCCTGACACTCACAAACTTCTGTCATACAGTTAGTGTCTTCTGCAGTGAAGACAGATGCAAAGTACTCATTAAGTGCATTTGTCATTTCTTTGTCCCCCATTACTACCTCACCAGTATCATTTTCCAATGGTCCAATATTAACTCTCACCTCCCTTTTACTTTTTATATAACTGTTAAAACTTTTAGTATCCTGCTTTATATTATTGGTTAGTCTCCCCTCATTCTTCATCTTTTCCCTTCTTCTGTTGCCTTTTGTTGGATTTTAAAAACCTCCCAATCATCCGACTTTCCACTCACTTTTGCTACACTATTTGCCCCTTCCTTGGCCTTTATGGAGTCTTAACTTCCCTGTCAGCCACAGTTTCCTACCCCTGCCATTTGAGAGCAACTTCTTCTATAGGACATACCTATACTGCACCTTGTGAACTATTCTCAGAAACTTCAGCCACCTCTGTTCTGCCACCATCTCTGCCATCTCCTCCAGTCCACCTGGGCAAGCTCCTCTCTCATGCCTCTAATTCTCTTTATTCCATTGCAATTCTGCTACATGTGAGTTATGCTTCTCCCTCTCAAATTGCAGTATGAATTCAACCATATTATGATCACTGTCTCCTAAGGGTTCCTTTGTCTTAAGCTCTTTAAGAAAAACTGGATTATTGCACAACACCCAATCTAAGATAGTCTTTCCTCAGTAAGCTCAAGCACAAGCTGCTCTAAAAAGCCATCTTGTAGGCATTAATCAAATTCTTTCTCTTGCAATTCAACAATCTGATTTTCCCAGTCCCCTTGCATA
The DNA here is from genome assembly GCF_030144855.1 of Hypanus sabinus. NCBI lineage: Eukaryota > Metazoa > Chordata > Chondrichthyes > Myliobatiformes > Dasyatidae > Hypanus > Hypanus sabinus. Next base: position 11,907,131 of record NC_082716.1, read on the forward strand.
TTGAAGTCCCCCATTACAATTGTGACATTACCCTTATTACATGCCCTTTCCAACTCCATTTGCAATCTCAACCCTACACCATGGCTACTATTTGGAGGCCTATATACGATTCCCATAATTTTTTTTATACCCTTGCAGTTTCTTAACTCTACCTATAAAGATTTGGCATTCTCTGACCCTATGTCACCAATTTCTAAAGATATTGTTCTATCTCTTACCAACGGAGTCAAACCACCTATGCCTTCCTGCCTGTCCTTTCAATCAAAGTATATTCTTTAATATTAAGTTCCCAACTATGACCTTCTTTCAGCCATGACTCAGTGATTCCTACAACGTCACACCAACCAATCTAATTTCACCACAAGTTCGTCCACCTTATTCCAAATGCTACACAGATCGCCTTCAGACCTGCATTCTTCTCCCTTTTGAATGTTGCCTCTGTAGTACAATTTAACCATTTGCACTGCATTTGTACCAACCATTGGCTTGTCCTTCCTCACATTCCTGTTATACCCATCATCTACTTGTAAACCTGCTGTCTCATCCTCAGCTCCATCATACTGGTTCCCATCCCCCGTCATACTAGTTTAAACCACTCCCAACATCTTTAGCAAACCTGCCTATGAGAATATTGATCCTCCTCAGATTCAAATGCAACCTTACCCTTCTGTCCAGGTGAAATCTACCACAGAAGAGGTCCCAATTATCCAGAAATCTGAATTCTTGCCCCCTGCTCCAATTCTTCAGCCACACATCTATCTGCCACATTATTCTATTCCCATCCTCACTGTCACATGGTATAGGCAACAATCCCAAGATTACTAACCTTGAGGTCCTGCTTCTCAACTTCCTTCCTAACTCCCTGTATTCTGTTTTCAGGACCTCTACCCTTTTTCTCCCTATGTCTTTGGTACCAATATGTACCACAACTTCAGGCTGTTCACCCTCCCTTTTCAGGATATTGTAGACGTGTTCAAAAACTCCACAGACCCTGGCACCAGGGAGGCAGTCTACCTTCCGTGTTTCTTTTTCACATCAACAGAGTTGCCTATCTGTCCCCCTAACTAGAGTCCCCTGTTACTGTTGCCATCCCCTTCAGTTCCCTACCCTTCAAGCCTTGCTCTGGACCTGCTCCTACTGCGTCTCTGCACTACTGTCCAATCTTCTCACTACTACAGTCAGGAGATACAGGGGCCTTAGATCCCACATCGCCATGTTCAGGAACAGTTATTATCCTACAAACATCAGGCTCCTGAACCAGCATGGATAACTTCACTCACCTCATCTCGGATCTAATTCCACAACCTACAGACTCACTTTCAAGGACTCCACAACTCATGTTCTCTGTATTTGCACATTTTGTCTTCTGCACATTGATTATTTGTCAGTCTTGGTTATGTATAGTTTTTCATAAATTCCATTTTATTTCTGTACTAAATGTATTCAAGAAAATGAATCTCAGGGTAGCATATGGTGACATGTACTGTATATACTTCTATAATAAATTTACTTTGACCTTGACTTTGACTCCACTCTCAATGGTCTATAGTACTGTACAAAAGTCTTCGACACCCTGGATAAGGATAGGCCTGGTCCTTGAGTTGATGTTCTAAAATGGATAAAGGCCAAGTTTGGTGGTATCAGAAACAACCTGGCAAGTGTGTATTGGGACAGGTTGTTTTCTGGTAAAGATGTACTTGGTAATTGGGAAGCCTTCAAAAGTGAGATTTTGAGAGTACAGAGTTTGTATGTTCCTGTCATAACAAAAGGCAAGGATTACAGGTTTAGGAAACCTTGGTTTTCAAGATGTATTAAGGCCCATGTTAAGAAAAAGAAGGAGGTGCATCACAGGTATAGGTAGGTAGGAACACATGATTTACTTGAGGAATATCAGAAATGCAAGAGAACATTTATGTGTGGAGGACTTAAACCAGGAGGACTAAAATAATGTGTGAGGTTGTTTGAGCTGTGAAGGTGAAGGAGAATTCAAAGATATTATACAGGTATGTTAAGAGTGAAAGGATTGAAAGAGACAAAATTGGTTCTCTGGAAGATCAAAATGATAATCCATGCACGGAGCCAAAAGAGATGGGGGAGATCCTAAATCAATGTTTTTCATTTGTACTCAAGACCATAAGATATAGGAGCAGAATTAGGCTGTTCAGCTCATCAAGTCTGCTCTGCCACTCAATCATGGGCTGAACCAATTCTTCCAGTCATCCCCGCTTCCTTGCTTTCACCCCATACCCTTTGATGCCCTGGCTAATCAAGAACTTACCTATCTCCGCCTTAAATACACCCAGTGAACTGGCCTCCACAGCCACTCGTCGCAACAAATTCCACAGATTTACCACCCTCTGACCAAAGTAATTTCTCAGCATCTCAGTTCTAAATGGACGTCCTTCAATCTTGAAATCGTGCCCTCTTGTCCTAGAATCCCCTACCATTGGAAATAACTTTCCCATATCTAATCTGTTCAGGCCTTTTAACATTCGAAATGTTTCTGTGAGATCCCCCTCATTCTTCTGAACCCCAGGGAATACAGTCCAAGAGTTACCAGATGTTCCTCATACAGTAACCCTTTCATTCCTGGAATCATTCTCATGAATCTTCTCCAAACCCTCGCCAATGTCAGTATATCCTTTCTAAAATAAGGAGCCCAAAACTGCACACGATACTTCAAGTTTGGTTTCACGAGTGTCTTATAGAACCTCAACATCACATCTGTGCTCTTATATTCTATACCTCTAGAAATGAATGGCAACATTGCATTCACATTCGTCACAACCGACTCAACCTGGAGGTTAGCCTTTAGGGTATCTTGCACAAGGACTCCCAAGTCCCTTTGCATATCTGCATTTTGAATTCTCTCCCCATCTAAATAATAGACAATAGACAATAGGTGCAGAAGTAGACCATTCGGCCCCTCGAGTCTGCACCGCCATTCTGAGATCATGGCTGATCATTCACTATCAATACCCAGTCCCTGCCTTGTCCCCATATCCCTTGATTCCCCTATCCATCAGATATCTATCCAGCTCCTTCTTGAAAGCATCCAGAGAATTGGCCTCCACCGTCTTCCGAGGCAGTGCATTCCACACCTCCACAACTCTCTGGGAGAAGAAGCTCTTCCTCAACTCTGTTTTAAATAACTGACCTCTTATTCTCAATCCATGCCCTCTGGTACTGGACTCTCCCAACATCTGGAACATATTTCCTGCCTCAATCCTATCAAATCCTTTAATTATCTTAAACGTTTCAATCAGAACCCCTCTCAATCTCCAGCGTGTACAAGCCCAATCTCTCCAATCTCTCTGCGTAAGACAGCCCTGCCATCCCAGGAATCAACCTAGTGAATCTACGCTGCACTTCCTCAATTGCCAGAATGTCCTTCCTTAAACCTGGAGACCAAAACTGTACACAATATTCCAGGTGTGGTCTCACCAGGGCCCTGTACAAATGCAAAAGAATATCCTTGCTCTTGTATTCAATTCCCCTTGTAACAAAGGCCAACATTCCATTTGCCCTCTTCACTGCCTGTTGCACTTGCTCATTCACCTTCATTGACTGGTGAACTAGGACTCCTAGGTCTCTTTGCATTTCTCCCTTACCTAACTCGACATCGTTCAGACAATACTCTGCCCTCTTGTTCCAGCTTCCAAAGTGGATAACTTCACATTTATTCACATTGAATGACATCTGCCAAGTATCTGCCCACTCACTCAGCCTATCCAAGTCTCCCTGTATTCTCCTAACGTCCTCTTCGCATGTCACACTGCCACCCAGTTTAGTATCGTCAGCAAACTTGCTGATATAGTTTTCAATGCCCTCATCTAAATCGTTGACATAAATCGTAAAGAGCTGTGGTCCCAATACAGAATACAATAATAGTCTGCCTGTTTATTTCTTACACCAAAGTGCATGACCATACACTTTCCAAAATTGTATTTCATATGCCACTTCTTTGGCCGTTCTCCTAAACTATCTAAGTCTCTCTGTAGGCCCTCTGTTTCCTCAACACTACCCACTTCTCCACCTACCTTTACTCGGGTGACAGATGCAGAGTCTATAGAAGTGAGGCAAAGCAGCAGTGAGGTCTTGGACCCTATACGGATTACAGAAGAGAAGGTGCTTGCTGACTTGAGGCAAATTAGGGTGGATAAATCACCAGGGCCTGACAAGGTGTTCCCTCAGACCCTGTGGGAGGCAACTGCAGAACTTATAGGTGTCCTAGCAGAAATATTTAAATCATCCAGGCAAGGTACTGGAAGATTGGAGTATAGCTAATGTTGTTCTGCTGTTTAAGAAATACTCTAAAAATAAACGTGGTAAAGTTTTTGGAAGCGATTCTAAAGGATTGGATATATGAGTATTTGGATAGAGATAGACTGATTAGGGATAATCAGGATGGTTTTGTGTGTGATAGGTCATGTCTAACACCAATCTTAGAGATACTGGAGGAAGTTATCAAGAATATCGATGAAGATAAGGCAGTTGATATTGTCCACATGGACTTTAGCATGGCCTTTGACAGGGTCTCGCATGGGAGGTTGGTCAAGAAGCTTCATTTGTTTGGCATTCAAGATGAGGTAGTAAATTGGATTAGTCATTGGCTTTGGGGGAGAAGCCGGAGAGTGGTTGTAGATGGTCGCCTCTCTGATTGGAGGCCTGTGATTAGTGGTGTGTCACAGTGATCGGTGCTGGGTCCATTGTTGTTTGTCAGCTATATCAAAGATCTGGATGATAATGTGGTAAACTGGATGCATCAGCAAATCTGCGGATGACACCAAGATTGGGGGTGTAGTGGGCAGCGAAGAAGATTATCAGTGCTTGTAGTGGGATCTGGACCAGCTGGAAAGATGGGCTGAACAATGGTGCATGGAATTTAATGCAGAGAAGTATGAGGTGTTGCACTTTGGGAAGAACAGCCAGGATAGGCCTTGCATGGTGAGTGGTAGGGCACTGAGGAGTGGGTAGAACTTCCATAATTCCTTTAAAATGATACAGGTAGGCAGAGTTGTAAAGAAAGGTTTTTGGCATATTGGCCTTCATAAATCAAAACGTTCAATACAGGAGTTAGGATATTATGTTTGAAACTGCGTAAGACTTTGGTGAGGCCTAATTTGGATTATTGTGTGCAGTTTTGGTCATCTACCTACAGGAAAGATGTAAGTAAGATTGAAAGAATGATGACAAAATTTACAAGGAAGTTTCTGGGACTTGAAGACCCCCTGAGTTATAAGGAAAGGTTGAATAGATATGACTTTATTCCCTAGAAGACTGATAAAGGTATATAAAATATGAGGAGTATAGATAGGGTAAATGCAAGAAGGCTTTTTCCACAGAGATTGAGTAAGACTACAACTAGAGGTCATGCGTTAAGGGTGAAAGGAGAAATGTTTAAGGTGATGTGCAGGGGATCTTCTTCATTCAGAGAGTGGTGAGAGTGAGAAATGAGCTGCCAGCACAATAGTGAATGTTTGATTTGATTTTGGGTTTAATTTCAATATTTAAGAGAAATTTGGATGGGTACATAGATGGGAGGGGTATGTAGGGCTATGATCTGGGTGGAGGTGTGTGGGATGAGGTAGATTAATGGGTCAGCATGGATTAGATGGGCTGAAGAGCCTGTTTCTGTGCTGTAGTATTCTATGACTCCAGCTGAAACTTCTCCTTGATGAAAGTTGTGACCTTCACAAACTGAACAGCAATTCATAGCAAAGAATCACTAACTGCAAAATTATTGAACATTTTTCCACCCAGTTAGGGCTACCGTCCAATGTGATTATTTATTTTATTGGGTAAACCTCTCCAAGGTCTGCAGTCTGTGTGAACCAGATATGACAGAAGGTTTCCATGACCTGGAGCTGGAGGCTTGTGTAACACAAACCCTAACATTTGTCCAAACGAGTGTTGGTTTGACTTGGCAGGTTACACTTAATTGCAAGTCAATATGTCGAAGATTCAAAACCCCACACACAAGCCATAGGACATTATAGATGGAGATCATTTCTGGTGGGGAGTGAGCTCTCAAGTCATGTGATCAACACTTCTGGTGAGGGACCAGTGGGAGATCCCCTGGAGCACATGTTGGCATTTCTCCCTCAAGCCAAAACACAACTTCACTGACCATTCACCTGGTTTTAATTATTATTGCTTGTGCTGGGTGTTTGGGAAATGTGGAGATTTTAATTCAACAGGTCAGCATGGCAGCGTAGTGGTTAGCGCAATACTTTTCAACATCAGCGACCACTGATTGAATTCCTGCTGCTGTGTGTAAGGAGCTTGTATGTTCTCCCTGTAATTGTTTCCTCCAGGTGCTCTGGTCTCCTCCCATATTCCAAAGGGGGACATGCTAATGAGGAATGGCAAGTTGAGGGCATGCTAGATTGGTGTTGTAAACATGGCGACACTTGGGGCTGCATATTCAGACTGTTAAGATAAAGATTACCTTTAGTTGTCACATGCATGTACATCAAAACATTGAAGCATACAGTGAAATACATTGGTTTTGCAATCAACTCTCCCTCTGAAACTTTGCACAAGCGCCTGATGGTTGGGGGGTAGTAACTGTTCCTGAACCAGGTAATAAAGATACTAAGGCTGCTGTACCTTCTTCCTGATGACAGCAAGGAGAAACCAGGTGCGAGGCGGTAGAGGTCCCTGATGATGGAGGCTACTTTTCTGCGGCAGAATTTCACGCAGATGTTTTCAATGCTTGGAAGGGCTTTCCCTGTGATGGCCTGGGCCGTATCCACTATATTTTGTAGAATTTTCCATTCAAGGACAATGGTGTTTCCATACCAGGCTGTGATGCAGCGAGTTAATATGCTCTCCACTACACCTCTATAGAAGTTCATCAAAGTTTTAAATGTCATACCAAATCTTCACAAACTCCTAAGGAAGAAGAGGCACTACTATGCTTTTTCATAATTTCACTTACGTGCTGAGTCCAGGACAGCTCCTCCAAAATAATAACACTGAGGAATTTAATGCTGCTAACCCTATCCCCCTCTGATCCTCTGATGAGGAATGGCTTGTGGACTTTTGGTTTTCATCTCCTGAGGGAGGGTGCAGACACTGGATTACACTGACAGATAGAGGAACTCAGTTAGTCGAGCAGAATATTTGGAGTAGAGATGCTGTCAGCATTCAGGAACTCTAGGTGATACATCCACAATTCCTCTACCTCCACAACCACTACTCGGCCCACTGAATAATTCTAAATTCCAGTACCTGCACTCATTTGTGTCTCTGAAAGAGGGTTACTCTAATAAACTGCTCAATACCAAGACCATGAGGAAGCTTTGTGCAAGGATTCAGAGGGAGTGTTGATTGCTGAACAATGCGCTGAACAAATTAATTAGCTATTTGACTAAATAATAAGTAAGGCTTCTTAGATCCACCGCCACAACAAAGAAAGAGGACAATGAAGACCCAGCATAACTGGGGATTGTTCTCATTACCAATTGCAGTCACCAACTACATCCCCCAAGGAAGCCACCCTTGGTATGCCTTATTAGATCTGATGTCATCAATCTCCCTCCCCTCAAACTCAACCCCTCAGTAGTGACTCCATAGACCCCGCCAAAGGATCAGTGCACCACACTGATTGTCTCCAGCTTTGCCTTCCACAAGCCTCCTCCACTCCTGAGCAACACATGCAAATGCTGGAGGAACTCCGCAGGTCAGGCAGCATCTATGGAGAGGAATAAGTAGTCATTGGAGGATTTGCTATTCCTTGCATGGTGAGTGATGGTGTGGGGGGGGGGGGGGTTGATGCTTTTGCAGGAGCAAGTGGGGGGAAGGGGGAGAGGGGACGATTGATGCTTTTGCTTCTAGGAGGAGGGAGAGGACTGAGGTTTTAACGTTTTTTCTGTCATTCATTCTTCAGTGTAATTCTTCTGTTTTGTGGATGTCTGTAAAGAGTGAGAATTTCAGGTAGTATACTGTTTATATTTTCTGATATTAAATTGAACCATTTGAACCATTTGATATTTCTGGTTGAGATCCTTTACCAGGACTCCCTACTAAAATAAAATTTCTTTAAATGAAGCATAAGAGCACTTAAAAATAAACTTAGCAAATGCAATGGGAAAAGAGATGGAATATTCAGAATATTTAAAGGTGTAACAGAACTTTGAGATGACAAATTGCAAAAAACTGAGGTCACCCTAACCCACACGGGCCTACGTAGCCAAGCAAGGCAGAGAGTAATAGCAAATAAACCTTTAAATCAGGCAGCCAAACTCCCCAGAATCACTTGCAGCAGCAGGCTCCAAGGACCTTGATTATAGACAGACTTCTGCCACTTTGAAAATAGTTTGATATCTTTCCCTTCATCAGAGCAAAAGTCAAGCCAACCACAAGGGAAAGCGATTGGTTATTGAGGAGGGTGAATGCAGTCACGTGCACCTGAGAACCTGCTATAAAGAGGCAGAAAGTGAGCCTACAGTCACCTTGCTGTTTATAACAATGAGGTGGATTATTCTTACACTCACCTTTGGCGTTGTGGGTAAGTTTAAAACGTCCTATTATTCTGGTCTAGGGGAGAGGGGGCCAGTGATGTTTACTGGTTCAAGTGGTAAAGGACCCCAGTTACTTGTAAGATTTTAAAGGGTGTAGGATATATTGAATGGTTCCAATAGTCTGAGAGATGGAAAAACAGTGAGTTGAAAGAGGGTTCTAAAAAGTGGCAAAAAGGGAAAGGCAATTGATTGATCAGTCACAAGATTGGTCAGTCTCTGGAGCTGTGGAGGCTGAGGGGAGATCTGATAGAGGTTTATAAGATTATGAGAGGCATAGATAGAGTAGGCAGAGAGTATCTTTCTCCCAGGGTAGAAATGTCTAATACAGGAGGGCAGTCATATAAGGTGAAGGGGTAATTTCAAAGGAGATGTGAGGGGCAACTTTTTTTACACAGAGTTGTGGGTACCAGGAATGCGCTGCCTGGGGTGGTGGTACAGACAGATACATTAGGTACTTTTAAGAGACGTTAGATAGGCACATGAATGTGAGAAAAATGGAAGGATATGGGCATTTTGTAGACATCAGGGATGTCAGGTGGCCCATTTGATTGCTAATTTAATTGAATCGGCACAACATTATGGGCTGAAGGGCCTGCTCTGTTGTACTGTTCAATGTTTCATGTTCTCTACTCATAGAGAAGGCTAAAAGATGGCACTGCATTCTATGTTCTAGATGAGGGGACTTTATTTCATTTTCCTTTTCTTTTTGCAATTTGGAATATATTACCAAATGTGGGGAACTAATTCTACAGTGGGTTATAAAATGAAATCGGATAGCTGCTATTCAGAAATAGCCTTGTGGAGTTGGAGTTGGAGTCATGGAGTCATAGGAAAGTACAGCACTGAAGCAGGCCCTTTGGGCCCATCTAGTCCATGCTGCACAATTTAAACTGCCCATTCCATTGACCTGCACTGTAAATAACCTTCACTCAGAGGCTCGTGAGAGTGTGGAATGAGCTGCTAGCACAAGTGGTACATGCATAAGAGAAGTTTGGATAGGCACCTGGATAGAAGGGATACGGAAGGCTATGGTCCCAGTGCAGGTTGATGGGAGTAGGCAGTTTAAATGGTTTTGGCATGCACTGGATGGGCAAAAGGATCTGTTTCTCTATTACTCTATGACCATAGCCATCCATATAGCTATCTAAACTTCGCTTCAACATTGAAATCAAGCTCACATACCTCACTTGCACTGGCAGTTCATTCCATACTCTCACCACCCACTGAGGGAGTAAGTCTACCCTCATGTTGCCCTTAAACAATTTACCTTTCACCCTTAATCATGACCTCTGGTTGTAGTCCCACCTAACCTCAATGGAAAAAGCCTACTTATATTTACCCTATCTATACCCTCATAATTTTGTATCCCTCTATCAAATCTCCTCTCAGTCTTCTACAATGCAAGAAATAAAGTCCCAACCTATTCACTCTTCCCTCTGGTCCCCCAGACACAACAACATCCTTGTACATTTTATCTATATTCCTTCAGCCTTATTTACATCTGTCCTGTAGGTAGATGAACAAAACTCACCAATATTTTATTCAATTTCAACATAACATCCCATCTCCTACACCAATACTTTGATTTATGAAGACCAATGTGCCAAAAGCATTCTTTTTGACCCTATCTATTTGTGATGCCACTTCCAATTAATTATGTACCTGTATTCCCAGGTCCCTTTGTTCTACCACACTCTCCAGTGCTCTGCTGTTCACTGTGTAAGACCTACCCAGGTTGGTCCTGCAGAAGTGCAAAAGATCACACTTACCTGCATTCAATTCCATCGGCATTTTTCAGCCTCTTTTTATGAGTACGTCGGAGCAAACTGCAAGATCACATGTTGGTGTTAAAAATACCAGACAATTTATTAAAAATGTGTGTGCACTGGGAGATGAGCCAAGCTGATCTACCTGAGCAAGAATTTGGGACATCTCTTACACTTTCCGTTGACAAGATTATCTGTAAAACTACATTTTGATAACAGAATGGTGGCTACAGGAAGACTTAATTAAGCAACAGACTAGGTCCTGATTACAAAACAAAATGATTATGCACAGATCTAACAATAAATTGATTGAATGTTCCATTACAACAATGGGGGCACTCTATATCATAATGAGTGAAGTTCCTGAAACCTGGGTGTCATTGCTGCTGAATTCCATGTCTCTAACTCTAGGTTTAGTTTGCACTGCCCTGTACCACATTAAAACAATCCATGTCCCTATTTACTGGTTATTAGTCCCCACTATTCTTTCCTCTTCAGCAGAGGAGGAAGTTTTGGATTGAGATTAATCAGCTTCAGAACCAGGTTGAATATCATCAGCATATGTGGCAAAATTTGTTCTTTGCGACAACAGTACAATTTGCTGATAATAGAAAAAAATACACTATAGTGTGTATGTACAATGTGTGTGTGTGTGATAGTTAAATAAACAGTGCAAAAATAGAAATAGTGAAGTAGTGTTCATGGGTTCAATGTCCATTCAGAAATCTGATGGCAGAGGGTAGAAGCTGCTCCTGAATCATTGAGTGAGTGCCTTCAAGCTCCTGCTCCTCCTTCCTGATGGGAGCAATGAGAACAAGGGTGATGGGTGAAAATAAGGATGAGAACCAGGATCCTGGGTGATGGGAGTCCTTAGTCATGGATCAAGTCATTTTGACCCATCCTCACCACCTTTTTGAGGCGTTGTTCCTTGAAAGTTTTCTGGATACTACGGAGGCTGTTCCCAAGATGGAGCTGAATGAGTTTACAACTCTCTGCATCTTATTTCAGTCCTGTGTGGTAAACCCCCCCCCCCATACCAGACAGTGATACAGCCAGTTAAAATGCTCTCCACAGTACATCTGTAGAAATGTATGAGTGTCTTTGATGACGTACCAAATCTCCTCAAATTCCTAGTGAAATATAGCCACTGCTGTGCCTTCTTTGTAGTTACATTGATATTTGTAGTTGGGCCCAGGATGGATCCTCAGCGATATTGACACCTAGGAACTTGAAGTTACTCTCTCTTTCCATTTCTGATCCCTCTATGAGGACTGGTGTGTGTTCCCTCATCTTCTCCTTTCCGAAGTTTACAATCAGTTCTTTGGTCTTACTGACGTTGAGTCCAAGGTTGTTGCTGTGACACCACTCAGCTAGCTGATATATCTCATTCCTGTACCTCCTCTCATCACCATTTGAAATTGGGCACTGCATGAACCTGATAGATCAAATGACCTCTTCTACTAGAAGGTACAAATAGTAATGTCTTCGATTCATTGCACCAGAGACGTGGGTTCACTCATGACTTCAGGTGCTCTCTAGGTGAAGTTTGCATGTTCTCCCCTACCTGAGCTCCAGCCACATACCAGAGGTGTTCACATTGGTAGTTGATTTGCCAACCGTAATGGAAAGAATTGAGAGAAAATAAAGAGAATAGCGAAAAGATTCGTGTAGGGTTGCCTAAAGGACCTGTTTTTCTGTGACCATGAGGCAACACACACAAACGATCTCACCAGGTCAGGCATCAACTATGGAGAGGAGTAAACAGATGACGTTTTGGGCCAAGACCTTTTATACTCCATGATTCTAATTATTCAAGTGAAGTATTAAGTACAGACTAAATTTGCAAATTGCTTTGTGACCTTCGCACTTGTTTTAAGATTCTTTTTTTTATCCCACAGGAAGCCAGCAACTACAGTATGGTAAGGACCTCTTCGCTTAAGCATGCCAGCTTTTATGACGTTCAAATTCAAGTTTATTGTCATTCAACCATATACATGCATACCGCCAAACAAAAAAAATATTAATCCGGACCCTAACTCTAATCTTATTGCAAGGTGCACAATGCAGTACATATAATTTATACACAATACATAATGTAATGTTAGTACAAGTAAATTAATAAATAATAAAACAAATTCCAGGCAATTGACATTTGGAGTGAGGTGCATTTACAACACAAGTTAAAAAGTAAACAGTTTAATATTGCTAGTGCTTCATACCGTACATGTTGAGACCTAGGTGGCGGCAGGGAGTTCAGTAATCTCACTGCCTGGGTGAAGAACTGTTTCCCTTCATGACAGTTCTTGTCCTAATGCCATGGTATCTCCTCCCTGATAGTAGGGAATCAGAAAGATTGTGGGACGGATGGGAGAGATCATTGACAATGCTAGGAGCCCAGCTTATGCAGTGCTCATGATAAATATCTCAGGTGGGTGGAAGAGAGACCTCAATGATCCTCTCAAGCAGTCCTCACAATCCTTTATACAGGCCCTGGTGGTAGTTAATCACTCATTGAGTGCTTTTCACTTACAGAGCCATTTTTCAATCCAAAGAAAGTTTACCTTTACCAGTATCAAGGGGTCATTCTTACGGGGCTTCCAGAAAAAGGCTTGACTAAAGGAGGTCTAAAGCTCACCAGCCAAGTGGAAATTAGTGCGAAGGGGCAGAGTACCTACGTCCTCAAGGTAAGGAGCTTCTATCTTCTGCGAATGTCTGGATATTTATTTATTTGGAGATACAGTATGCTAACAGGCCCTTCTGGCCCAATGAGCTTGCGCTGCCCAGTTATACCCATGTGACCATTTAACTTACGGACTTGTACGTCTTTGGAATGTGGGAGGAAACCAGAGCATCCGGTAGTCATGGGAAGAGCAGACAAACTCATTTCAGACAGCAGGTTACCAGCATTGTGATGCTGTTAGGCTAACCGTGCTACCCCCCTGTGGTGAACTACGTATACCTGTCTGGACACGCCCCCTGCTGACTGCTCCTGTGGCTCCTCCCACAGACCCCTGTATAAAGGCGATCAAGGCCTGAGCCCGGCCTCCCAGTCTCCAGGATGTAGTATGGTGGTCACTCACTGCTTGTTCCTTCTTCCAGTCAATAAAAGCCGATATCTCGCCTTATGTCTCAGAGTGAGTTATTGATGGTGCATCACCCCCCACCCCCCGTATCCTTCCATCTAGTCCATCATCATAATGTGTTCATTCAGAAAGGTTAACTGTATCATCAAGGCTACCTGCCTCCCTAGCCATTCCTTTTTCTCTCTTCTACCTTCTGGGAGAAGATGATGGAGTTTGAAAGCCCAGATGACCAGCCTCAGAAACATCCTCATTCCCGCAGCTGTCAGCCACCTGAACCGAACACCTCTCTCACGTCCCCTTCCCGGCAGAGCTGCCATGTTGGCGAGTCCTTAAGTCTATCTCTTCTGCTCTTGTTACCTCAGCACTTCTTTTAGCGCTGCCTCAGTGTGCACTGTGATCTCTGCACCGTTCTGATCTATTATGTTCTTGTTGCAGTATTTAGTGTTGTATTTATTATTGCCACGTTTTGGAGGCCCTCCGTTGGTCTTTGTAGACCATGGATTTTGTGTCCGAGCTGTCTATATGATATGCCAGCCAGGACAGTACAATATGGAGAGCAAGCTGTTGCCCATGCAGCAGGCTCCCCCCTCTCCATGCATCTGATGAAACCAAAGGAATGGACAGAGATCGATTCAGTTTGGCAGCAGCAGCATCACAGAAATTGCCAGTCAGTGTTGAACCCAATGTAAGACTGCTTTAGGGACTCCAGCTCTGGAAAGTTTCCTCTGGGTTTACTCCCGAAATCCTCCCCATGAGTGGGTATAGCCACAAGGCTACGGCGGTTTAAGATCATTTTCCTTCTCCTAGAGAAGCAGCCAACCTCAGCTGAGGAGCCCCATCTGCCCAAATCAAGATATTTTAAGGCACCAGTAACCTGGCTTCGCCTGTTCTCCTGTCAGTAGAAACAGCTCCACCTGGCTCAGTAGCTAAGCCATTCATGAAGGCCAAGAGCTTGACTTGGATGTCAGAGGCTATTTGAGGAGCATGTCACTGGGAGCATTTAATAAGCTGTGGAAGCTTATCTCCATTATCACACCCCCCCCCCACTATAACAACCTGAAGGAACTATTGCCATTTTACTCTGTGAGTTTCACATGAACAATGAATCTCATTTCACCCTGCTGTACATGACATGAACTAAACTAAATCAGAAGGCACTGCATGCTTTCTGTTTGAGGCCTCAGGAAATCTCACTGGAAGCCAAGTCACAATATCAGCTGTGAGTCAGAAATCTGTGTTTAAATAAAGATATCAGCTTTGTTCGTCACACGTACATTGAAACGTGCAGTGAAACACGTTTGTTCTATTGTTAAGTGTCATGTTGTGTGATGTGGGCGATCATGGTATTTCCAAGAGCATGATTGTTCTCCTCCAGCCTGAGGATGGCCTCACCATTAGGTAAACCAAAACGGTCTTCATATGTTAAGGCAGGACAGGACATGAAGAGAAGGTGGTAGAGCCTTGGGGAGAGTTATTGAACAGTGATACCTCCAGGTACATGTATATAGATATCTGAAATTGGCGACACAGACTGAACAGGAAGGTGCACATACGGTATGTTTGCCTTCATCAGCTATAAAGGTCATGTTACACTTGTCCACCTGGAGTTTTAAGTGCACTTCTGGTCACCATGCTGTGATATCAGCAAGATAGGGTGCAGAAAAATTCACAGGAATGATTCATAGACTGGAGGGATTGAATTATAAGGAGAGGCTGGATAGGGTGGGGATGTCTACTCTGGAATAAAGGAGGCCAAGGGGTGACCTTAGAGAGGATTATAAAATCATGAAGAGGTTAGAGAGGTAACATCTACAGTCTTTCTCCCAGGGCCATCATCATCATTATGCACTGTGTCGTATAGCGTTAGTGATCATGGCCTTTCCATGACCATGACTTTTCTTGGCAAACTTTTCTACAGAAGTGGTTTGCCTCATTCTGGGCAGTGTCTTTACAAGACAGGTGACACCAGCCATTTTCAATACTCTTCAGAGATTGTTTGCCTGGCGTCAGTGGTCACATAACCAGGACTTGTGATCTACACTACTCGCTCCCATGGCTCTGATAGGGAGCTAAGCAGGTACTACACCATTCCCTAGGGTGACCTGCAGGCTAGTGGAGGGAAAGAGCGCCTTACACCTCCTTTGATACAGACGTATCTCCACCCCACCAACCAATGTACTATTTGCATCAATTCAGATTTCTATTTACTTTTGCACTGAATAAAAAACAACACCCTGGAAACTCAAGTCACATAGGTGGAGGCAGGGGCTGACACTGAGTTTCAAATTGTACAGAGGGCCATGATGAAGGGCCTGGGGCGAACTGTCGACTCTTGCACTGCCCCCACTGTCCCAGTGAGTGTTGACAATGACTAAACCCATGTAGAGACAGAAACAAAGGCTTAGACATAGGAACTCCAGCAGAAAATCGGTGACTCCACCAAGTGACACCGCAAGATGAATCGTTCTTAACACAAGAACACCCGCGATAAGCGCTAATTAGGAGTCCACTTTAAATAATCACAGTAGACTGAAAACCGTGCCAGTCAAAATAAACCTGACAAGATTAAACAAAAAGCACAAGGGCTTAATGACTCTAAGTGAAGCAACAATTAACAAATACAGGTGCCCTAGAAACCTCAGAGCCCAATGCACTATGACTCAACACACAGGTCCGCAGGGACTCATGACTGTACCTTCAGCCTGGATGGTTCAGGGAGCCCTGGGGAACTTGGGACAGGGCTGGTAAGCTCTGAGACAGGGTTGGTAAACTGAGGAACATTGCATATAAGTTTGAAACATGGTAAACAATTAGAGACCCAGCAAAACTTGTCAACCTGGAGACCAGGAAGAAACTATGAACGTAAACTGGATTAGCTCGGAACATAGGTTGGGGAGACTCAAGCTGGGTTCAAGTACCGAAAATAGAAAGCACTCTCACCTTCAGCCAAATGTTGTCCAAGCTGCTGTTGAAGCTCTACTGGGTCCACTGATCGCGGGGTCTTTGTCTCATGGTGAGTGTTGGCAATAACTAAATCCAGATGCAAAGGCATGACAGACTCTAATGTAGAGACAGAAACAAGAGTTTACACAAAGGAATTCTTCCTGACATTGATGGCTTGATCGAGTGACCCTGTGAGACGAACCATTCTCAACACAAGTATACCATGATAAGTGCTAATCAGGAGTCCATATTAAAAAATCACAGTATGCAGAAAACCCATGCCAATCAAAATAAACTTGACAAGACTGAACAGAAAACCAATGGCTTGCTAAGACAACAAATAACAAATTCAGGGGCACTAGGCACCTTGGAGCCCAATGCTCCGGATGCTGCACAGGCCCGCAGGGCTCGTGACACCCACAGATGCTGCCTGATCCACTGAGTTCCTCCAACATTTTGTTTCTTGCTCCAGGTTTCAGCACCTCAATCTCTTGTGTCTCCACAACCAGTCTTGTTGACCAATAGAAAACACAATTAAGATTTGGAATGAAAACAGAAAATGTAGGAAAAACGCAGAAGGTCAGACACCATCTATGGGAAGAGAAACAATGTTAACAACTGCATATGCCAAAGGCAATCTCCTTCCACAGGTGCTGTCTGACCTGCTGAATGGTTCTACCATTCTATGTTTTTTTTATTTCAGGTTTCCAGCATCTGCAGTTGTTTAAAGATAGAGATTAAAGATTAGCTTTATTTAGCATAAGTACATTGAAACATTCAGTGCAATGTATCATTTCTGCCAACAACCAACACAATCTGAGGATTATGCTGGGGGCTGCCCACAAGTGTTGCTATGATTCCGACACATCACAACATAGGAAGTCATAAACACAAGAAGATTTAAACTTCAGGCACAAGAAAATCTGTAGATGCTGGAAATCCAAAGCAACACCCACAAAATGCTGTACGGATTCAGCAGGTCAGGCAGCATCTATGGAAAAGATTTAACAGTTCACGTTTTGGGCCAAGACCCTTCTTCAGGAATGACAGGGAAGTGGCGAGATGCCTGAATGAAAAAGTGGAGGGAGGGGAATGAGACAAGCTGAAGCCAAGTGGATGGAAAAGACCAAGGGATGTAAAAGAAAGAATTCGATAGGAGGGGAGAGTGGACAATGGAGAAAGGAAAGCAGGAGGGGTCCCAGGAGGAAGTAGTAGGCAGGTGAAGAAGTAAAAGGCCAGAGTGGGGAATAGAGGAGGGGTAAGTTTTGTTCACCGGTGGGAGAAGTCAATGTTCATGACATCAGGTTGGAGGGTACTCAGATGAAATATAAGGTGTTGCTCCTACATCCTGAGTGTGGCCTCATCTTGGCACAGGAGGAGGCCATGGATTGACACTTCGGAAAGGAAATGGGAAACAGAATTAAAATGTTTGTCCACTAGGTTGCCCCACTTCTGGTAGATGGTGCAGAGGTGCTTGACGAAGTGGTCCCCCAATTTACGATTGGTCTCAGCAATGTAGCAGAGACCGCATCGGGAGCACCGGACACAATTTAAACTTCTGTCTGCAGATGCTGCAATCTGAGTAACTCGCGAAACGCTGAGGAACCTCGGCAGGTTGGGAGGGAAACTCGTTGTCTATAGAAGGAGATAGAAAGTCGATGTTTTGGGTCAAGAGCCTTCACCCGGGCAGGTCAGAAGTTTGTGTTGCAGTTACAGAGAAAGTAAGGTGCAGGTCAACAAATAAAGTACATGGGCTCCAGTGGGGCAACTTGGAGAGACAGATTTCCATCCTTTAGCATATGAGAGATCCATTCAAGAATCTGATAACAATGGGATAAACACTGTCCTTGAGCCTGATGATACATGCTCTCAAACCTTTATGTCTTCTGCCGGATAGGAGAGCAGAGAAGAGAGAACGATCAGGGTGAAGGGGTCCTGGATAATGTTGGCTGCTTTCTCAAGGCAGCAGAAAGAGTAGACAGAGTTCATGGAGGGGAGGCTTCCATGATGTGCTGAGCTGTGTACACAATCTCCTCAATTTCTTGTGGTCATGGGTAGAGCAGTTGCCATATATATCAGGATAAGCAGTCCTCTGTGCTATATCAAAAGTATTTGGTGAGGGTCAAATGGAACATACCGAATTTTGTTAGCCTCCTGAGGAAGTGGAGGTGCAGGTGAACTTTCTAGAGTCTGGTAACGGTGGGATAGAAGCTGTCCTTGAGTCTGGTGGTACCCGCACCTGAAGTGTTCTGTCATCTGCTGGATGAGAGGGGAGAGGAAAGAAGGATTAGGGTGGGAGGGGTCCTTGATTACATTGGCTTCTTTCATGAGGTGGCAGGAAGTGTAGACAATACTCTGTAAAAAGACATATCATTAAAAGCATATTACTCTTTTCTATCTTCAGATCTTGTCACCTGAAATCCAAGAGTTCAGTGGATCCTGGCCGGATGAGGAGTTGATTCCATCTCGGAAACTGACTCGGAAGTTGACTCCCCAACTGACCCAGCCTGTCGTATTTGAGTACAACCAGGGGCGAGTTGGAAATCTCTTTGCCCCTCGAGGCATTTCCGAAAACATCCTCAACATCCACCGGGGCATCCTCAACATGTTTCAGATCAGCATTAAGAGGAATCAGAACATCTATGAGTTGCAAGAGGTATTTTGTTTCTGATTGTCACCACTTACAAGATGAGGGACATTAATTGTTCAGATACAATTTTCTGTGTATAGTTAATGGCAAGCAGGATTCCACACGATGAGGAGATTGCCATTGACACGGAATACCACTATATTCATGGAAGCAAACAGGGACTGAGCTCAGAAACAGGCCTTTTGGCCCATCACATCTTTACTCCTAGACAAGTGTCCACTTATACACTAATCCTTTCCAAAAGATTTAAAGATTGGAGATTAGCATTATTTGTGACATATGCATAGAAACGTACAGTGAAATGAGCTGTTTGCATCAAGGACCAACACAGTCCAAGATGTGCTGGGCACAGCTTGCAAGAGTCACCACGCTTCCAGTGCAAATCAAGCATGCCCCCAAACTTACTAACTCCAACCCAAACGTCTTCGGAATGTGGCAAGAAATAAAAGCATCTGAAAGAAACCCATGTGTTCATGCGGAGGACATGCAAACTCCTTACAGACAGCGGCAGGGCTTGAACCCCAATCAGTGACTGCTAGCTCTGTAAAGTGTCTGTTTGCCACTATGCGACCGCGCTGCCTACAAATGCTTTTCTTAATCCGTTTTTATTCTCCCCACTGTCCCAAAACTACAAAACCATTTTCAGGACAGCAGAAAAGATTATTGGCTGTAACCTACCAACCCTGCAGGACTTATCCACGACAAAGAAGTAGGCAGAAGAAAATGGTTCTGGATACTATCCACCTTGCAATTTGTCTTCTCCAAATTCTCCCTTCCAGAAAGCATTACAGGGTTTTTGAAACCAAAAAAACAAAACAAACAAACTTCACACCATCTTAAAAATTCCTTTCCCCCGGCATTTAATCTGATCAACCATTCTAGTTAGCCTCACCCCATTCTATCTACATGGGAGGAAATCAGAGCATCTGCACTGTAAACACTATTTGTAATGCTACTTACATTGTAAATACATGCTGGTATTTATATATTTAAGCACTTTTATTCCATTTCCATACTTCTAACTTTTTTTAGATAACTCTTTATAGTAGTTGAATGTTGTTTCCGTTGCATGTCGCACCAACACATCTCAACAAATTCCTGTTACATGTGGCAAATAAAGCTGATTCTTGACCCTTGAGCAACACTTTCCAGATTCAACCAGTTACTCAACACACTAGGGGCAACTTCCAGTCAGCAAACCTAACACTTTGCAATTTTTGGAGTTTTGGGATTGCCAAACTCCACACAGACATGACCGGGTCTCTGGTGGTGTGAGGTAGCAAATCTTCACTGTGCTAATGAAGAAACAGCGGTCTATATTCACATCACAATGATGTTCACTTCATTCTAAATGAAACCTCGGTGGGTACTTGCTGTGCAAGAAATTGGTAGATTAGCTTATATTTTCAGGTTTATTATCACTGACATAGCTCAGGAGATCTGTTATTTTCTGGCAGTAGTACAGTGAAATTCAGAAAATATACTATAAACTACAATAAGAAAATATAAGAAATAAATAAATAGTGCAAAAAGGGAGCAAAAATAGTGAGATATGTTGTGAATTTTGTTATTTTGCAGCTGCAAAAGAATACATAATTTTTTATTTCGCAATAAAAAAAAATTAAAATAAATACGCCGTGGAAAAAGAGAACAAAATAATGAGGTGGTGTTGATGGGTTCATTGCCTGTTCAGAAATCGGATGGTGGAGGGGAAGAAGCTGGTCCTAAATCATTTACTATGTGTCTTAAGGCTCCTGTACCTCCTCCATGATGGTAGTAATGAGAAGAGAGCGTGTTCCGAATGTTAAAGGTTCTTTAACAATAAGTGCCGCCTTATTAAAGATGTTGTCAAGGGTGGGGAGGATTATGCCTCTGATCCTGTTCATTGTAGGTTGGTGAGTGAATTCCAAGATATGGATCCAAAGAAAGTGAAGAACAACATAGCTTCCTGAGACTGAGATCATAGCTCAATATGGTTGTTAAAAGAGTTTTTAGTCTATTGGCCTTCATAAATCAGGGCATTGACTGCAGGAGTTAGAGGCTAGTGCCAACGTACTGAGGTACAGTGAAAACATTGTTTTCTATGTCATCCATACAGATTATTTCACCACACCCGTCACTTGTTTCAGATACAATATTTGTTTGGTTAATAAACCAGCGGGATTACTTGGCTTAAATTGTGCTGAGTTTGCTATGCGTTGCTGCAGCTGCTTCATCCCAGCAAGAGAAACAACATCTCAATGAAAAAGCTTGCGACAGTCATGAGGTTGATCCATTGACTTTGAACACCTAGCTTCTGACTTGTTTTGCCCACCATTGAGAGAGGAACAATAAGCTGGTTGCTTGAACTATAATTGTCCGTGTAGTGAAGGAATCCCACTGTGCTGTTGGGAAGGCAGTTCCATGATTTGGGTCCAATGACAATGAAGAAAGAGGGATATACTTCCAGGTCAAATTGCATATGATCGGTGGATGCATCATGATGAGCATCCTAACTGGTTGCATCATAGCCTGGTGTGGAAGGTGTTGTTGCAATGGCTATATGTAGTTGTTCACTTCAATTGTTTGCATGATTTGCGGGGTTTTTTTTTACTTTCTCTTGTGCATGGGGTGTTGGTCTTTTGTTTAATTTTTCTTTTGGGGTTTCTTGTTTTGTGGCTACCTGTGAGCAAACAAATCTCAAGGATGTATAATTTATACATTCTTCAATACTACTTTGAATCATGGGAACGGAAAAGCCTACAGTAAGCGGTGGACACAGCCCAATCCTTCATGGGCAAAGCTCTCCCCTCCATTGAGCACATTTACATGTCACAAGGAATCAGCATCAATTATTCAGGACCTCCACCATCATGTCATGCTCTTTTCTCACTACTACCATCAGGCAAGAAGTAGAAGAGCCTTAGGTCTCACACCACTAAGTTAAGGAACAGATATTACCTGACAATCATCAGTGTTCTGAACCAGCATGAATAACTTCACTCACTACAACACTGAACTGATTCCACAACCTATGAACTCATTTTCAAGCACTCTACAATTCATGTTCTCGGTATTACACACACTTTTCTGTTTGCACCATTTCTCTTTTCAAGTCAAGTTTTTTGTCATTTAGCTATATATATAAAACATATATAACCATATACTGTATATAGAAATGAGACATTTCTTCAAACTAGGGTGTAAAGGACAATAGTACGCATGACAGACGTAACACAATATAACTTATGAAGGTACAGATAAAATCACACATAAATAACAAACTAAAGTACATTAATTTTAAATATCGGAAGGTATGGAACAGATTAATCAGAGGCCCTTTGAATACTATGCAGTCAGGAGTTCAGAAGCCTAATGGCCTGGGGGAAGAAACTGGTTCTCATCATTTTGCACATTGGTTATTTGTCAGTCTTTGTTGATGTATAGTTTTTCATAAGTTCTATAATATTTCTTTATTTCCATGTAAAAGCAAATGAATTTCAGGGTAGTATAGTTTAATATATAGGTACTTTGATCATGTTTTCATGCAGCTGTCATTCTCTTAGCAGCAATGGTGAACCTATGTTACATGCAAAAATTTTGTTAGTACATGGTTTGCCGTGCTGCCTTTAGAATCGAGAAACCCAACCCATAATTTAAAAAAACAAATTAAATCATCCTTGCTGTAAAGTGAAGCAGCAAATGCTTTTTTACAACCCGAGAGCTGTGAGATGTTTTTACAGGAAACATTTCACACTAGTTTGATGCCAGATATATGGTTGCAAGAAAACATGACGTTGATCCTTTACACTCTGTACTCTCTGTGCACCCATGACTGTCGCCACCCACAGCTCCAACCTGCTAATTAAATTTGCAGATGATACTACACTGATTGGACTTGCCGCATGTAATGAGACAGCCTACAGAGAAGAACTCATCACCCTGACACAGTGGCGTCAAGAAAACAACCTCTCCCTTAATGTCGCAAAAACAAAGGAGCTGGTTGTGGATTACAGGAGGAATGGAGACAGGCTTACGCCTATTAACATCAATGAGAAATCAAACAGCTTCATGTTGCTCAATATACACATCACCGAGGATCTGACATAGTCTGTACGTACCAGCTGTGTGGTGAGAAAAGCACAACAGCATCTCTTTCACCTCAGATGGTTGAAGAAGTTTGGCATGAGTCCCCAAATCCTAAGGACTTTCTACAGGGGCACAATTGAGAGCATTCTGACAGGCTGCATCACTGCCTGGTATGGGAACTATATTTCGCTCAATCGCAGGACTCTGCAGAGAGTGGTGTGGACAGCCCAGTGAATGTGAATTTACCTCTATTCAGGACATTTATAGCAACAGACACATGAAAAGGGCCCGAAGGATCATTGGGGACCCGAGTCACCCCAATCACAAACTGCTCCAGCTGCTACCATCCTAGAAACAATACTGCAGCATTAAAGCCATGATCAACAGGCTCCAGGACAGCTTCTTCCACCAGGCCATCAGACTGATTAATTCACGCTGACGCAATTGTATTTCTAATCTACATTGACTCCTCAGTTGTATATCTTACTGTACATACTATTTACTACAAATTACTATAATTTACACATTGCACACTTAGAGACGTAACATAAAGATTTTTACTCCTTGTGTATGTGAATAAAGTCAATTCAAATTCAAGTTCAAGTTCAAATGACTTCAACTGATACGCTTTGAAATCTTCGCAGACCTGGTGTATGCATCAGTATTTGGATTGCAAATGGTGCAATAACAATACTATTTTGAAATTATGTTTTTTTAAAGATTAATTTTTGAATAGGGTTTCTACAATACTTCATGTATTTCAATCTGTCTCTATTATACTTTTATTAATAATAAAACACTAAATAAGCAACAAACCCTATCACCCCATCTTTTTCCTTAAAAATGTCCATAGTTGTTGCTACTGATTCTTCAGTCTTTGCTCAGAATTACCACAGCAAGTTATAGCCAATTTGGGCACATGATCTCAGAAAGGTTTGTCACCCCTGGTCTAGTGTGTTGGTGATGTTCTCCCCTTGTTGATATACACACATGCATTGATCAACTGCTTTTCTGCCTAGAATGGATTGGAAGGCGTCTGTCACACGAGTTACACCATCCAAGAAGACAAGAAAGCCAAGCATATTATCATCACAAAGTCCAAGGATCTGAATGCCTGCGAGGAAAAGATCTCAGAGTCTAAGGGCAGTGATTACTCCCAGCGATGCGAAACCTGCCAAATGGTAAATGTATTGCACTGCTTCATCAAAGAGAAAAGTATCATGCAAACACATATCAATTTTCAAAGTTCAATCCCAACTCAGTAGGCAACTTTCTTCCCCCCCCCCCCCCCCCCACTGAGTCTGATGGTCATCAGCCACAGGATCGTGCAACACAGAAACAGGTCCTTTGGCCCATCACTTCTAAGTTGTAGAAATTACAATGCAAGATAAAAAAAAATGCATGTAAAAAGGGCAATGTTCGGATGGTCATGGTGGATTTCAAAATGCAGGTGGATTGGGAAAATCTGGTTGGTGCTGGATCCCAAGAGAACGAATTTATAGAATGTCTACTAGATGGCTTTATGGAACAGATTGTGGTTCATCCCACTAGGGGAATAGCAATTCTACATTGGGTATTATGTAATGACCAAGATTTGATAAGGGAGCTTAAGGTAAAGGAACCCTTAAGAGAAAATCATCACAATATGATAGATTTCACCCTGCAGTTTGAAAGGGAGAAGCTAAAATTGGATGAATCGGTGGTGGAATAATGGTAGCTACCAAGACATGAAAGAGGAACTGGTAAAGCAAAGGCACCCTATGCATGCCTGCACCATATGTCCTATTGCCTTATTGTAGACACAACAGATTGCAGGTGCATAAAACCTAGAGCAACATGAAAAAAGCATTGGAGGAACTCACTGGGTCAGGCAGCATTCATGCAGAGGAACAGATTATCAATGTTTTGGGCTCTCTAATATCTCAACCCAAAAATGTTGGCTGTCCATTTCCCTCCATAACCACAAGAAATTTTGCAGATGCTGGCAATCACAAGCTACACACAAAATGCTGGATGATCTCAACAGGTCAGGCAACATCTGTGGAGAAAAATTAACAGTTGACATTTTGGGTCAAGACTCATCGTCAGAATCAAGTCTAGACCTGAAAAGTCAACTGTTTATTTGGTTCCACGGATGCTGCCTGACCTACTGAGTTCCTGCAGCAATTTGTGTGTGTACCTTGGAATTCAGCTTCTTTAAAGATTTCCCTAGGAAGTCTGTTTAGCCAAGAGTTAATATGGTGATGGACAGATTGATAAGATTGATTGTGGATAGTTTTGCAGTGGGTTTCCAGAAGGCATGTGGGATGTGCATATGCAAGTTAGTCTGCAGCCACGTTGAATAAGAAGCACTTTCGTGGGGCATGGTGGTCGATAGCCAATTTGCAGACTGGAAGGACTACACTACAAGAATTATAGAGTCATAGAGCACTAAAGCACGGAAACAAGCCCTTCAGCCCAGCTAGTCTATTCTGACTATTAATCTACCTAGTCCTATCAACCAACACCTTGACCATAGCACTCCCATCCATGTACTTATCCAAACTTCTCTTAAATGTTGCAATCAAACCCACATCCACCATTTCCACAAGCTGCTCCTTTCACACTCGCACCAACCTCTGAGTGAAGAAAATTTCCCTAAGGTTCCCCTTCAATATTTCACCTTTCACCCTTAAACCATGACCTCTAGTTCTAGTCTTATTCAACCTCAATGGAAATAGCCTGCTTGCATTTACTCTATCTACACCCCTCATAATTTTGTATATCTCCAACAAATTTCCCCTCAATTTTCTACACTCAGGGAATAAAGTCCTAACATCTTCAACTTTTCCCTATAACTCAGGTCCTCAACTCCCAGAAACATCCTTGCTCAGTAAAGACAGGTTGCCTTCCCCATAATTAAAGGATGACTAGATTGAAATACAGGTGAAATGAAGGAAAATAACAGGTCATGATAGGAAAACCCAGATCAAGGCCAATAAAATGCAACCAATTTACTTCAAACCTGAAAAAATACAAAGGGATATTAAATTGAAATTGGAATTGAAGTCAGTTTATTATTGCAACATGCACAAAGATAGTTAAGATCTTACCTTGCATATTGTTCATCAAACTATTACATAATGCATTGAACAAGAACACAGTAAAACTAAAGTGCTACAGCTACAGAGAAAGTGCAGGCAGACAATAAGGTACCAGGTCATAACGAGGTAGATTGTGAGGTCAAGAGTCCATCTCACCATACTAGTGAATTATTTAATACAGCAGGGTAGGAGCTGTAGAGAGGGACAGGGAGGAAAAGGAGAAATCAAAGTAGGTTAAACTGCCTTGTAAGCTGGCTCTTAATGAGCTCAAGTCCTTTTGCAAACCACCTTGTAGTGTTCATAACATCTGGACGTGTGCAGCAAGAAGACAGCAGTGAACATGGAACACAGAACATTACAGCACAGGAAAAGGCCTTTTGGACCAGAATACTATAAGACATGGGAGCAGAATTAGGCCATTTCCTGTAAGCATTTCCTACTCAGAGCAATGGTTGGTCTGTGCAGCTGTAAAAAAAAATAGAACATTGCCTAGAACCATCAAACATTCTTCATACTGTATGTTGGGCCTTTCATCGTCGGGATCATCCTCCAGACATGTTCCAATGTCAGCACATGCTTTCTTAGTTAATTGGCCCAAAATTGCTCACAATACTTCAAAGTGCAGTCTGACCAAGGCCTTATAAAGGCCTTGCTTTTACATCCTTGCTTTTATACTCTAGACCTCTCAAAATGGATGCTTAACATTGCATTTGCCTTCCTTACTACCCACTTAGCCTGCAAGTTAACCTTTAGGGAATCCTGCATGAGGTCTCCCAAAGCTCTTTGTATTTGTGCCAACCACGATACCTTTCCAAACTGATCCCATTTGCCTGCACATGATATATATCCCACAATCTGCTGCCTGTTCATGTGCCCCTTAAAAATTTGTATCAAATCTGCTTCCATTCCATGCACCCACCCCTCTCTTTATAAAAAAAAATTCCCCCATTAACTCTAAAGAATGTGCTGAAGTTCCTCATGTCAGGAGAGAAACCATGCGGTAGTATTTCCCTTCACCACAGTTAGCTGAAAATTCTGCCAAGTTCAACTTCCATTCACTTCAATTGAAGTCATCTCGGGTCCCATTCAGATTCAAGTCACCAGACAACAATAAAACAGTCATTGAAGGGGCAGAGATGAAAATTTTAGCTTTGTTTGTCATTTGTACATCAGAATATCGAAACGAACTGTGAAATGCACCGTTTCCATCAGTGACTAACATAATCTGAATATGTGCAGAGAAGTGTTGCCACGTTTCCAGCGCCATCATGGCATGCTCACAACTTGCTAATCTGTAAGTGGGAGGAAACTGGAGCACACAGAGGAAACCTACGGGGTCAGGGGGAAAATGTACAAATTCCTTACAGACAATGGTGGGAATTGAACCCAGACTGCCAGTGCTGTAGAACATCATATTACCATGATTTGCACTTTCAGTGATCTAAGTGAAGCTGAATAACACTCGTCTCTTCTTACGCAGAAAGGCAAGAATCTCCGAAGTGTTTCCACGTACACCTACATCTTGACAATTGCAGAGCAGGAAGCAGAGGTTGCTGAAGTTGTCAGCAAAGAATCCCACCAGTTCACACCATTTAATGAGCTCGATGGTGCAGCAAGCACTGACTCAAGGTGAACGTAAAAATGAGAATTTATTATTTTGGGGTATGAAGTCTAAATCTTGTTATCACCAGACCATAAGACATAGAAGTCGAATTGGGCCATTTGGCCCATTGAGTCTGCTCCACCATTTATCATGGCTGATCCATTTCACTCCAAACCCCATTCCCCTGCATTCTCCCCCAAACCTTTTCAACCTATCAACCTCCAACTTAAATGCACCCAGTGACTTGGCCTCCTCAGTCACCTGTGGCAATGAGTTCCACAGATTCACCACTCTCTGGCTAAAGAAATTCTTCCTCATCTCCATTCCAAGTGGACGTCCCTCTATTATAAGTCTGTGCCCTCTGGTCCTGGACTCCCCCACTATACAAAGCATCCTCTCCACATTAACTCTACCTAAAGCCTTTCAATATTCAATAGGTTTCAATGTAATACTCCCCATTCTTATAAATATGAGTGAAAAAAGGTGAAATCTCCTTTATTGAAATCTCTCTCTCCGTCCATCCTGCATTTTTGAACATAAGGTAGGGACATGTTGGGCGCAACTTTGTGGGCCGAAGGACCTGTATTGTGCTGTAGGTTTTCTATGTTTCTACATAGAACAATATAGCACAGTAATACTCTTCAGCCCACAATGCTGTGTTGACTTTTTAAACTAAAACAAAAAGTTAATCTATCCCTTCCCTTTGGAGACACAAAAGATGGTGGATGCTGGAATCTGGACCAATAGTGTACAATATTTAGAGTGAATGCATCATGAGTATGTTTAATGAGACCGTTCGAACAATCTATAAATATGTTTAAGGATTTATATACAGACATTAAGAGACTCAATATTTTCACGTGGATGAAGATGGATGCTAAGCCATTGATAGTCACTGAAAGCTATGTATAGGAGGAGCTGAACAAACCTTTCAAACACTTATGATTGTAAATAACTAAATTCCACAGATCACCACCCTTTGACTGTAGACTTTCCTCTTCATCTCACTTCTAAAGGGACATGCTTCTATTCTGAGGCTGTGCCTTCAGATCCTAGACTTTCCTACTAATGAAAACATCCTCTCCACTCCACTTTATCCAAGCCTTTCAGCATCTGGTAGATTTAAATGAAATCCCCCTCTCATCCCTCTGAACTCCATTTACTACAGACCTAGAGCCACCAAGTTCTCCTCATAAGACTTTAATTCCCTGGATGATTTGTGTGAACCTCCTGTGGGCCTCCGGGGTTAGCACATCTTCCTTATACAAAAGGCCCACAATTGCTCACAATATTATCATGAGTATAATGAAAAGTAAGAAATAAATGCTGGCATTTCTTGTAAAGCAGAAAGAGTGGATGAGAGAAAGATTTTCCAGTGATATAATTTACCTACTGTCTCCTCTACTGGAGCATACAGTAGGTTGCCAGCAGCAACTTAGCAGAGTCCTCTGTCTTGGATCAGTCATTGGGTGAAGATCCTTTCTCTCCCAGGAATAAGATCTTCGGAGCTTCTATTTCTGTAGCACTGAGTTTTTGCGTGATGAGATTGCTAGCAGAATGCGCAACCTTTCCCCTTTCACAGATGGGTTTGAGGCTATCATGGCATGGTTACATTGCTACAAGAAGCAGTTTTAAAATCCTAGTTATAGTATACCTGAAAATGTCCTTCAGTCCTTTGCATGCTGTACCTTTGCCAAACTGAATATTACCAAAGACCATAAGTGAGCAAGTAATGTGACAAGTTATTAAAAGAACTGAAGTGCACCATGGAGAAGGAAAGGCTTAGAGCAATATAGTATTTGCCAAATGCAGGCAATTGGATCTAGATTAGATAGACATCTTGGATCGGAAGAATGACATGGGCCATATAGAGGTAAGTGGGATTAGCTCTGTGGGAACGATGGTTGGCATGGACCAGATGTGCTGAAGGGCCTTTTAAAATGCTATGTTACTCTATGATTGTATGACTCTGTTTCCCACTCTCATTAAGGAGCTTGTCTTTGATTTTGAAAACAGGCAACACCTCTCCTTGTTGGAATTGAAAAATGAGTCATTACCCATGCCCATTAACTCGATGGAAAAGAGAGGAGGTCTGAAGTTCCAGTTTTCCAATGAGCTGATGCAAATGCCAATGCAGTTGGTCAAGCCCTCATATAGTGACTCCAAGGTACGTGCAACTATGTCCTAGTTATACCTTTGAAAATTTCTACATTCACCTTCTCCATGATTTTGCCTAAGTCAGTATCTGGGAGTTCCTCCAGCACAAGACCTTTGTAGTTCAAGCCTCTTGGACATTCTGGTCTCCATCAACAGCAGCCATGACTTCAGCAGCAAGGCTCGTAGACATCCAACACATCACAGGCTTTTCCCTCCCCCGTCCTCTCAAGGCCCGCTTGCTTGCCAGGCTCACGTCAGTTGTCTCAAAAGGCTCTAGAACAGAACACTACAGCCTTGATGACGTGCTGACCCCTTAACCACTCTAAAATCCATCTCAACCTTCCCCTCCCACATAGCCCTGAATTTTGCTCTCACTCATGTGGTATCTAAGAGCTTCTTGAATGCCTCTAATATATCTACCACCGCCATCTGGCAGCACATCCCATGCACCCACCACTCTCTATGTTATCCCTCTCAACTCCATTCTCCTACCTTCTCCCTGTAATCTTTGATCCCCTTACTAATCAAAAGCTATCAACCTCCACTTCAAATATATCATGGCCTGGTCTTCACAGCATCTGTGGCAATGAATTCACCATTCTCCTCATCTCTAGTCTAAAGGGATATCCTTCTATTCTGAGACTGTGCCCTGCGGTCCAAGACTTCCTCACTGGAGGAAACAGCCTCGCCACATCCACCTTATCTCGGCCTTTCAGTATTTGATAGGTTTCAAAGAGATCCCCTCTCATTCTTGTAAACTCCAGCGAGTACAGGCCCAGAGCCATCAAACAGCCTTCATACTTTAACCCTTTCATTCCCAGTAGCATTGTCATGAACTTCCTCATCCAGTGCCGGCATATCCTCTCTTAAAACTGCTCATCATATTCTTTTCAGGTCAGTAATGACCTTATTAAACAAAGGAACAGGTTCAGTGAGGTAGATAGCCATCCATGCATTTTGATATGTGCATACAGTAAGTCCTAGTATTTTGGCTTCTGTGGATGGGGCCTCAGCTTTTGATGAAGTTTAGAATTCATGGCTGTCTGTTACTTTTGATGTGTGTTCTGGGGTCATATAGTGCTACCGCACAGAACAGGCCCTTTAGCCCATTTAGTCTGTGCCAAAATATTCAGTCTAGTCCCATCAACCTGCACATGAGCCACAGTTCTTCATACTTCCCTCATCCATGTATTTATCTAAAGTTCTCTTAAATGTTGCATTGGACCAATATCCATCACTTCTGCTGGCAGCTGGTTCCACATTCTCTCCAGCCTCTGTATGAAGAAGTTTCCCCCTCATTCCCCTTAAAATTTTCTCCTTTCACCCTTAACCTATCACATCTAGATCTAGTCTCACCCTATCTCAGTGGACAAAAGCCAACTCGTTTTTACCCTATCTATACCCCTCAAAATTGTATATATCTCTCAAATCTCTCATAATTCTCCTATATTCCAGAGAATAAAGTCCTAACCTATTCCTCCCGTCCCCATTACTCAGGTCCTCAAGTCCGGGCAACATCCTTGTAAATTTTCTCTGCACTCTTTCAGTCTTGTTGATATATTTCCTGGTGACCAGAACTGCACGCAGTACTCCCAGTTAGGCCTCACCAATGTCTTATACAACTTCAACATAACATCCCATCTCCAGTGCGTTCTGAGGTGCTTACACTGTCTGAGAAAAGACGACAGATTTTCTCTTCTCCATCAATCCAAAGTAAATCTATTATCGAAGTACATATATATCACTATATAATGTCAGGCCAGCATGTGCAGGCACCTCCCAGTCTCCACCCAGCTAATAGGAGTCACCTGCTACTCATTTCTAACTCATTTCCTACAGCCCATTTTACCCAGCTCTTATCCACAGTTCTGGTTCACTCATATGGACTAGCTACTCTCAACCAATTGCTCCAAGCCTTCAGTTACCTTGTCATTTTAGGTATCCATTCTCTTTTGTCTTATACCCCCCCCCCCTCCCATGGCTTGTCATTTTTCACTTACTTCTAAGTGATCTCTGCTGCTCTGCACTTTAGTCAAGCCTCCTCTACATTTCCTGATGATATACTACCTTGAGATTCATTTTTGTACGGCATTCACAATAAAACAAAGAATACAATAGAATTAGTGGCTCCAAACATTTTAACGGAGATGGAGCTGGAGGTGCTCCCCTCACATCCACGGTCCTGAATGTATGCTCCCTCGGTTTGTTTGACAGGTTACCAAGATGCTGGAAGAGTTGGTGCAAAAGAACCAGGTCAAAGCTCATCCTGATGCTCCCCAGATGTTCCTGCATCTGTCTCAGCTGCTGCGCTCAGCAAACCTGGCTAACCTCCAAAACCTGTGGGAAAAGAATGCAAACAAACAGAGTAGCAGGTGAAAATGGACGATGAAGCAGGGAGAATGGGTAAAAATTGGTGCGGCAGAGGTAAAGGCAACAAGCCATCTGCTGGAGGAACTCAGTAAGTGGGGTGTCGAACAAAAGTGTTGACTATTCTTTCCCCTCCACAAATACTGTCCCTCTCAAAGTTCCTCCAACAGAATGTGTTTTGCTCCAGGTTCAACATCTGCTGTCACTTGTGACATCAAAGACCAATTAAACATCCTTACTTAGGTTTCCTCGGGGTACTGGAGCTGTGCACTGTAATGTGATGGGGTCACACATAATATGATTTATTTGTACATGGAAGCCAGGACACCAAGAGGACATACTCTCTCAGAATCTGCATGCTCTCTCTCTATAACTCTACAGGCTTCTCGCAGGTGTTCCAGTTTCCTCCTACATCCCAAAGCCATGAAAGTTGGTGGGTTAACCGGCCGAGTAAATTAAATGACATGCAGTGTATGGGGTGACTCGGTAAACTATGAGGCACCATGGAATCGTAGCGGTTAGCGCGATGCTATTACAGCTGGAGGTGTCGGAGTACGGAGTTCAATTCCAGCATCCTCTGTAAGAAAGATTGTACATTCTTCCAGTGTGTGTGTGTGTGTGTGTGAGTTTCCTCCTGGTAATCTGGTTTCCTCCCACAGTTCAAAGCCATACTGGTCAGTAGATTAATTGCTCATTGTAAATTGCCCGGTGTTAAGGCTAGTGTTAAATAGGTGAGTTGCGGGTGTGGATGGGCTTGTTCCGCATTGTGTCTCTAAATAAACAATATGATAAAAATCCATTCTGTGTGGGTGAGTCTTAAAATGCCAGGGCAGTTGATGGGAATATGGGAAAATATAACGGGAATAGAGTGCATGGATGCTTGAGATTTGGGACGGGTCCATTGTGTGGATGCACCAGTTCCATGCTATGACTCAGTATTTCATCATGACCTCCCTGTGCTGTACTCTCTGCCTCTATTTATAAATCTCAGGATTCCCTCAGCTTTTTAAATTGCTTTCTCAACATGCCCTGTACTTCTAACATACTGAGCATATCTCCCTCCAGATCTGAACAGAGCTCCCGAGTTTATCTTGCTTCTTCACCGTCCTAATGTGGGTGCGTGGAGCTCCCTGCCAGGCCTGGTGGTCGAGACAGATACATTCAGGGCACTTAAGAAACTCTAAGATAGGTACATGAATGAAAGGAAAAATGGTGAGCTAAGTAGGAAGGAAGGGTTAGGTGATGTTACAGTAGGTTAAAGGGTCGGCAGAACATCATGGGCCGAAGAGCCTGTACAGTTCGATGTTCCAATATCAAACTGGAACATTTCACTTCCACATCATTAAGTTTCCCTTGCCAGTTACCTGCTCATTCCAGTAACACGCCTGTATCTCCTGAAGTCTTTTACTATTAGGTCATCACAGTAGCACAATACTGTTACAACTCGGGGCATTTTGGAGTTCGGAATTCAATTCCAGTGTAACGCTACTACAGCATCAGGAAACCAGGTTCAATTCCCACCGTTGTCTGTGTGCCCTCCCAGTGACACTGGGTGCTCTGGTTTCCTCCCACAGTCCAAATTCATACCTGTTAGTAGGTAAATTGGTCATTGAAAACTGTCCTGTAATTAGGTCAGTGTTAAAAAGGTGAGATGTTGGGTGAAGCAGATCATTGGGCCAGAAGGGTCTTTTCCATGCTGTATCTCTAAATAAATACAGTAGATAGATAGATAAATAAATAGAGAAATAAATAAAATTATCAAATATTCCACTCACGGTTCAGTACATTTTTGCACTTCCTGTCATCTTTAAATTTGAAAATGGTGCTCAATAAAACACATCATTAACATACAGAGAGAAAAGCACTGTCCCAGCATCAATCCTGAGTGAACTCCACTGTACCTTTCCCTCCAGACCAAAGAGCAACCTCTCTGTTTCATGCCATTAATATGTTTTCTGTTCATGCCACCATAGACACTCTCACTCCATCCCCAGTTACTTCAAAGACAAGCTTAATAAATAAATAAAGTTATTGTCAAATACACAACTAATCCATGCACTGGTGTAATAAAATAACTTCAGCAGCAGATAATATGGAACATCTAACATTACAGCACAGTGCAGGCCCTTTGGTCAATGATGTTGTGGCCTCTACATATAGCTCTTAGTCTTCTGCTGCTTATAGTATTGTGTATGTAGGAGGTGGATGTTGGATAGCGGCACCATCGCAATGCAAGAAGCTACAGGTTTGACGTGTCGTACTTTCAAAGATGCTCTTTTGCACACCACAGTCATAACACTTAGTATTTGAGTTACTGTCACCTTCCTGCCAGCTTGAACCAGTCTAGCCATTCTCCTCTGACCTCTTTCATTAACAAGACATTTTCTCCAACAGAACTGCCACTCGCTGAATTTTTTTTTGTTTCTCATGCCATCCTCTGTAAACTCTGGAGACTGTTGTGTGTGAAAACCCCAGGAAATCAACAGTTTCTGAGATACTCAGATCACCCTGGTGGACACCAACAAACATTCCACAGTCAAAGTCACTTAGATCACGTTTCTTCCCTGTTCGGTCTGAACAACAACTGAACTTCTTGACCACGTCTGCATGCTTTTATGCTTTGAGCTGTTGCCAGATGATTGGCTGATTAGATACTTGCATTAACAGGCAGGGGTTCAGGTGTACCTAATAAAGAGGCCAATGAATGAATGAGCGGATATACTCTGTCTCAAATCTGTTTTCCTGTGTATGTAGACAGTGGATTCTGGACAGCATCTCCATCACTGCAACTCAAGATGCTATTCGATTCATCCGAAACAAAATTGAACAGGACAAACTTTCGCAGGTCGAGGCGGCCCAGGCACTGTTCTTCGTCCTGCACTCCATCAAACCTGACTGTCACGGTGTGGACAATGCTACGGTAAATATTCACTCCTCTGCTCTTAGAAGACCAGGACCCCCTCCGGGACCCGAATCTGAATTAACAACCCACTGTTTACACTATACTACCCCCACTAGCTCTGCACCAGCACTGTCATTCATTGGTAGATCGGCTTATTATTGTCATATTTACCAAGGTAGAGTGAAAAATCTGCCTCACTTTCAGTTCATACAGATCAATAGATTACACGTTGCATTGAGGTAGTACAAGGTAAAACAATAACAGAACGCAGAATAAATTGTTACAGTCAGAGAGAAAGTCCAATAAAAATAGACAGTAAGGTGCAAAATCATAATGAGAAAAATTGTGAAATCAAGAGTTCCTCTTAACATACTAAGAAGACAAGTCTGAGTTAACCGCACCATTCACACTAAACTTGCCCTCCACTGTTCATTGGGTAATTGGCTCATCATTGTCACATGGACTGAAGTACAGTGAACAGCTTGTCTTACACACGGTTCATACAGATCAAATAATTAAACAATGTATTGAGGCAGAAAAAGATAAAGCAATAACTATGCAGAATCAAATCACGGTGCACCCACACAACATATACTACACACAGCACATAAAACACAATATTACCACAAATAACTTAATAAAGTATAATTCAAAATGCTTGTAGTGTGCAGCACAGGCAAATTCTTAAATTATATTTTCTTAACTTATTGATGGTAATATTTTGATTTATGTGCTGAGTTAACATAGAATTCTCCATTTAAGATAAATGACCCTGTCACTCAGAGGGTCGTGAATCATCAGAACTCTCTTCCTCAAAGGGAAATGGAAGAAGGTAGATAGAAGCTTGTTAAACCAGAGGGGCAAGAGATTACAATAATTGAACATACAATATGTACTCAGTGGATACTTTATTCGGTATCTCTTATACCTAATAAAGTGGCCTCTGAGAGTATGTTTGTAGTCTTCCCCTGTATCTCATCCACTTCAAGGTTTGACGTGTTGTGCATTCAGAGATGTTCTTCTGCACACCACTATTGTAACACATGATCATTTGAACTACTGTTGCCTTTCCTGTAAGCAGTCAACTGGAACTGCCATTTACAGAACTTTTTTTTTGTTTTTCGCAACATTTTCTGTAAACTCCAAAGACTGCTGTGCATGAAAATCCCAGCAGATCAGCAGTTTCTGAGATACTCAAGCCACCCCATCTGGCACCAGCAATCATTCCATGGTCAAACTCACTTAGATCATATTTCTTCCAGATGTTTAGTCTGAACAACAACTGAACCTCTTGACCATGCTTTTCTGCATTGTCAAACCACCTGTAGGTGGCAGGACTCTGAACTGTGTGTGAAGTCTGGGGTGTAGATGGTGAAGGGTCAACAGGCTGAGTACAGAAAAGTGGTGGACAATTTTGTTGAGTGATGTGGGCTGGATCACCTGCAGCTCAACATCACTAAGACAAGGGAGCTGGTGGTGGACTTCAGGAAGGTGAAAACACCCTGTATTCCCGTCTCCATCAAGAGAACGGGTGTGGAAGTCATCCAGGACTACGAGTACCTGGAAACTCACCTGGACAATAAACTGGAATGGACTAAAAATACAGGGGCTCTATACAGGAAGGGACAGAGCTGACTGGACTTCCTGAGGAGGTTCTGGTTATTCAATATCTGCAATACTAAGCTGCAGATGATCTACAACTCAGTGGGGGCCAGAATTCTATTCTACGTTGTAGTCTGCTGAGGTGCCCCTGCGCTGCTAACCACAGTATCTGATCCACATCTCTACAATCTCACACATTGTGACCATCTGGACAGGTAGCCTGTTATCCAGGACAGCAGTGGAGCATCCACCTGCATCTCTGTGAGCTTACTCCCTAGTAAAGCAGGTCATATGGTGTTAAAAGCACCGGAGAAGTCAAGGAACATGATTCTCATAGTGCTGCCTGGCTCACTGAGATGTGTGTAAACCCGTTGAAGCAGGAAGAAAATGGTGTCTTCAACAGAACAAAACAGAACACAGCAATTTACTAAATAACAGCAAAACAAGCCCCTTTCATACCTCCCACCCACCCACGTACAGCAACAGTCCATAAGATATGGGAGCAGAATTAGGCCATTCAGCCCATCAAGTCTGCTCTGCCATTTCATCATGGCTGATCCCCATGCACCCGCCTTCTCACCAATCAGAAAATTATCAACTTCCACTTTAAATATACCCACAGTCTGTGGCAGAGCATTTCACAGATTCACTACTCCCCAGCTAAAAAAAATTCCTCCTTACCTCTGTTCTAAAAGGTCACCTCTCAATTTTGAGGCTGTGCCCTCTAGTTCTGGATAACCGCTCCATAGGAAACACCTTTTCCACATCCACCCTATCTAGTCCTTTCAGCATTTGGTATGTTTCTGTGGGATCCCACCACATTCTTCTAAATTCTAGTGAGTACAGGCCCAAAGCTGCCAAACGCTCCTCATATGTTAACCCCTTCATTCCTGGAATCATCCTCATGATCCTCCACTGGACTGTCTTCAATGACAGCACATCTTTTCTGAGATATGGGGCCCAAAATTGTTGAAAATACCCAAGTGGGGCCTGACCTGTGTCTTCAAAAGTTTCAGATTATCCCCTTAT
This sequence comes from Hypanus sabinus, assembly GCF_030144855.1. NCBI lineage: Eukaryota > Metazoa > Chordata > Chondrichthyes > Myliobatiformes > Dasyatidae > Hypanus > Hypanus sabinus. The sequence continues at coordinate 11,944,912 of NC_082716.1, forward strand.
TTTTAATATTCTATTATGCTTGAAATAAATCCCAACATTGCATTTGCCTTCTTTACCACAGAATCAAAACGTAAATTAATCTTCTAAGAGTCTTGCACAAGGACTCCTAAGTCCCTTGTTCAAATCTGATGTTTGAACTTTCTCCCCACTTAGATAATAGTCTGCACTATTATTCTTTTTATCAAAATGCTTTATCATACATTGCCCAACAATATACTTCCATCTGCCACTTTTTGCACATTCTTCCAATTTATCTAAGTCCTGCTGTAATCACATTGCTTCCTCAGCACTACCTACCCCTCCACCTATCTTCGTATCATCCGCAAACTTTGCCACAAAGCCATCAATTCCATTATTTAAATCATTGACAAACAAGGATAAAAGTAATCCAACTCCAGGACAGGCCTCAGCAGCATCATAGGTTCATAACATCTGATCCACAACATTCACAAGAAAAACATACCTTATTCAAAATTGCAGAAAGAACACAAAGGGAAAAGAAACAAATTCATTGTTACACAATGTGGTGACAGGGTTGCTATACTTGCATCAAGATTAGGGTTGTGCAGGTTGGTACTGGATTTGAATGGTCAAAGGGAAGTTACTATTCTTCAACCTAGAGGTGTGGGCCTTCAGGCATCTGTACTTCCTGCCCAGTGGCAGCTGTGAGAAGATCATAAGGCCTAGATGGTGGAGATATTTGATGATGATTTTCTATCCTCGATTAATCTGAGGATTCTGTAGTCTTCAAGGTAAGAAATCCACTAAAGTGACAGTGGACATCTCTGTGTAACACATGCAAAATGGTGGAGGAGCTCAGCAGGTCAGTCAGCAACTTTGGAAGTGAATAAACATTCAACATTTCGAGCCCAGAACATTCATCTAGAGTGGAAAGAAAAGGGGAAGAAGAGGTCAAAAACATCAACCGTGTATTTCCATAGATGTTGCCTGACCTGCTGAGTTCCTCCAGCATTTTGTGTGTGTTGCTCTGGACGCAATGTCAGCAAGACCAAGGAGCTGATTAATGATCTCAGGAGGAGGAAATCATTATCCAGTCCTTATCACGGGATCAGAAGTGGAAAGTGTCAGCAAGTTTTGTCATTTCAGAGGGCCTGTCCTGGGCCCGGCTCTCAAGTGCAATAATGAAGAAAGCATGGCAATGCCTTTACTTCTTTAGAGAATTGCAAAGATTCGCATGACACCTAAAACTTTGACAAACCTATAGATGTGTGGGGGGAGTGTATTGATGGCTGCATCACAGCCTGGGATAGAAACACCAATGCCCTTGAACGGAAGATGCACAAAAAGTAACGAATATAGCCCAGTCCATCACAAGTAAAGCCTTCCCCACCAATGAGGGCTTCTACATGGACCATTGTCGCAGAAAAGTAGCATCCATCATCAGGGACCTCCACCACTCAGGTCGTATTCTCTTCTTGCTGCTGCCATCAGGAAGAAAGTACAGGAGCCTTAGGATTCACATCACCAGGTTCAGGAATAGTTATTACCCTTCAGCCATCAGGCCCTTGAACTAGTGGTAACTTCACTCAACTTCACTTGCCCCATCGTTGAACTGTTCCCACGACCTATGGACTCATATTCAAGGACACTTCATCTCATGTTCTCGATATTTTTTGCTTATTTATTCATTTTTATTCCTTCTTTTTTCTTATGTATTTACACAGTTAGTTGTGTTTTGCAAATTGGGTGTTTGCCCGTCCTGTTTCGTTGACTCAATTACAGTTCCTGGATTTACTGAGTATGCCTGCAAGAAAACAAATGCCAGGGTTGTATATGGTGACAACCATAATAAAGTTTGATAATAAAGTTACTTTGAACTTTGGGTTGCCAGCTACTGTAGACTCTCTCATGTTAGTGAACATCTCTATTTTTTTAAGGAACTTCTGTCCAGCCCTTACATGAACAAGGACCCCTTCCTTCGCAAAATCACCTTGCTCTCATATGGATCTTTGGTGCAGAAATACTGCTCGAGAGTCCAGGTTTGTCCTGACCAAGCTATCAAGGTATGTTGAGTATCAGGAACCTGGTCTGGCTGATTGCATGAGAGTGTGGAGAAATGGGGATGGTTTCTATAATGGCCCTTGTAGAAATACTCGTCCAGATCTCATAGACCGAAGGGAATTCTCTGTTACATCTACGAAGTGGAGTTATATACCAAGCATTTCGCTTGCCCCTGATTCAAGATTCAAAATTCTTAATGTCATTTCCAGTACACAAATGTAAAGAAGGACGAAATAATTGTTACTCCAGATCAGCACAAAAAACACAGAAGATAAATACCACAATAATAAATAAGAATAAATGCATAAGATAGCTTATATACATAGACTGACTGAATATTCATAAAGTGGCACTAGGCATAAGAGTGTCTGTAGATAAGGTGATTGACAGGAAATGATAAAGTGGTGGGGGGTTTGTGGAGGGGTGGGTTAGTGACTGGAGGTGTGGATCAGCTCGACTGCTTGGGGAAAGTAACTGTTTTTGTATCTGGTGACCCTGGTGTGGATGCTACATAGCCTCCTCCCTGATGGGAGTGGGACAAATAATCCTCCTGGTCAATCCTCCTGGTGTTACCGGCAACTTTCTGTGTATGTGCCCTCAATGGTGGGTAGGCTGCTACCAGTGACTTGGGGGGTTTTGACTACCTGTTGTAGAGCCTTTCTATCTGCTGTCATTTCTACATCATGGAGTGTTGCAGCTTGTTACGGTGCTCTCTACTGTACATCTGTAGAAGGATGCAAGTATGGATGGTAGGGCAGTCGACCAGCCCCAGCTGTTAATTTTTTTGTTTAATACATTTAAGGTGAGAGGGGTTAAGTTCAAAGAACGTTTGTGTGGGACAGTTTTTTTTAACACAGAGTGTGCTGGGTGCCTGAAATGTGTGAAGACAAACATGAAAGAGGCATTCTTGGATGGGGACATGAACGTGCAGGAATTGGAAGGATATGCACAATATGTAGGCAGTAGAGATTAGGTTAGTTGTACATCTGGTCAGCACAACATTGTGGCTCCTAGGGCCTGTTCCTGTGCTGTACTGGTCTCTGTCAAGCAACACACAGACAAAATGCTGGAGGAACTCAGGCCAGGCAGCATCTATGGAAAAAAGTACAGTCAACGTTTCAGGTCGGAACTCCTCAGCAGGACATCTTCTCTTGTATTTTGTGTGTGTTGCTCGGATTTCCAGCGTCTGCAGGTTTTCTTTTCTTTGTGGTCTCTGTCGATGTTCTTTGTTATTGAATTCTCGTCTTTTTTTTATTTTATTGAGAGGTGCAGCCTGTTAACAGGCTCTTTTGTGCCCAATGAGCTCAGACTGCCCAATTCGTCCCATGTGACCAATGACCTGCTAACCCATACAGCTTTGGAATGTGGGAGGAAACCAGACCACCCAGAGGAGACCCATGCGGTTATGGGGAGAACGTACAAACTGCTGACAGACTAACACACACAAAATGCTGGATCAGGTAGCATCTCTGGAAAACAATAAAGAATTGACGTTTCGGGCCAAGACCCCCTCATCAGGACTTTCTAATTCTTTTGCATAGATGCTGCATTTTGTGTGTGTTAGTCTGGAATTCCAACATCTGCAGAATCCCCCGTGTTCATGATTTGCTGTGGTAGGATTTGACCCCAGGTCACTAGCGCTGTAATAGTGCTATGCTAACCACTATACTACCGTGTCTTCTTTTCTCTGCAGCCAATCCACGACTTTGTGGTCGAAGCTGGCAACAGGGGTCATGAAGAAGAAATAATCCTGGGTCTCAAAGCAATTGGCAATGCAGGCCAGCCAGCCAGCCTGAAGCGCATCCAGAAGCTCCTGCCAGGATTCAGCAGTTCTGCCAACAGCGTCTCAAACAGAGTCCAGATGGAGGCTGTGATGGCCTTACGTAATATCGGCAAGAAGGAGCGACACAAGGTGAGAGAGATGGGTTGGAAGACTGGATGTTGAGGATAGCACTGTGGTTGAGGGGTGAGTGATGGTAGTGGTGGTGGGGTGATATTTCCTGCCACCCTTTCAATGTTAGCAGTCAATATGCGATTGATCGGAAGTTCAGATCAAAGGCCAGCAGTTGGTCAGAAGTCCAAAAATTGAGGCCTGACGGCTGGAGCCCCAGACTGAAAATCTCTGTGAGTCTGCTGGGGATAGTGAAGCCCCAATGTCTATGAATCTACTGGGGATGTCGAAGGCCTAATGTCTACGAATCTACTGAGGTTGTCAAAGGCCCAATGTCTACAAAACTACTGGGAATATCATAGGCCCAATGTCTGCGAATCTACTGGGGATGTCGAAGGCCCAATGTCTGCGAATCTACTGGGGATGTCGAAGGCCCAATGTCTACAAATCTTCTGGGGATGTCGAAGCCCCAATGTCTATGAATCTACTGGGGATGTCGAAGGCCTAATGTCTACGAATCTACTGAGGTTGTCAAAGGCCCAATGTCTACAAAACTACTGGGAATATCATAGGCCCAATGTCTGCGAATCTACTGGGGATGTCGAAGGCCCAATGTCTACAAGTCCACAAATCGTCTGGAGGTTGGAGGCCGGAGAAAATAGCCTGTCCTGAGATTAGAAGATTGGCTATGTTCCCTCAGCACATTGTTGGGTATATTAACAATATGACCAAAAGACACAGGAGGAGAATTCAGTCCATTGAATCTGTTCCATCATTTGATCATGCCTGACCCATTTCCCTCTCAATCCCATTCTCCTGCCATCTCCCTGAAACCTTTCTCACCCTAACTAATCAAGAACGTATCAATGCTGCAACTCACCCACTGATTTCAATTTTGCCCTAACATCTCCTGGCCTTCCTGACAGTCTCACTGAACATTGCCTCTATTTGTATACCAACTGCCCCCTCCTCACCCCTATCACTGTTTACCATCCCACTGCCAAATTTCAAACCCTCTCGGACAAATCCCTCTAGCAAACCTGCCTGCAAGGGTATTGGTCTCCTTCAGGTACTGGTGTAACCTGCACTTTTGTTCAGGTCAATAATCAAGAAACCTGAAACCCTGCCCCCCCCCCCCCCGCACCAATTCCTCAGCCAAGCATTCATCTACCAAATTATCCTAAACTTATCCTCACTGGAGTGTGGCACAGGCAGCAATCCAGAGATTACTTCCCAGGAGGAGGTCCTGCTTTCGAACTCCCTATGTCATTGGTGCCAATATGTACCAGAACTTCTGGTTGCTCAGCCTCCCCCTTTAGGATCCTGTGGGACTGATCCAAGGCATACCTGACCCTGGCATTTGGGAGGTAGCATACCATCCGAGCATTGCTCTCTACTACATCCACAATATCTCGTGCTTACTACTCTAACTAAGGAATCTCGTATCACTACTGCAGTCCTCTTCGCCCCATTCCTTTCTGAGCTACAGTGCCAGAGATCCTGTCACTGCAGCTCCCTCCAGTAGGTCGTCCTCCCCAGCGGTATCCAAAACGCTATGCTTCTTATTGAGGGAAACAGCCACGGGGGTATTCTATACTGGCTGTTCAGTTCCCTTCCCTCTCCTGACAGTCACCCGTTTTCTTGCCTCCTGCAACTTAAAAATTATTACCTCCCTATAACTCCTATCTATCACTTCCTCAGCCCCGGTAAGAGCCAAAGATCATTGAGCTGCGGCTCCAGTTCTTTATGCATTCTCTGAGGGGCTGCAGCTCGGTGTACCTGGTACAGATGTGGCTATCCAGGAGGCTGGAGGTCTCCCAGAATTCCTACTTCTCACACAAAGAACACAACACAGCCCTGGAGCCACTCTCACTGCACTAGTTATGCACTTACAGCCGAAGAATGAAGAAGAGGAAACTTACCAGCTATGTACCTCACCCATGTCTGATGAGCCAAAGCCTCTCCACTCTAACACTGCTTACTCCAACAATGGCCGCTCCACTTGCCCCTGCCTTACTTTATTTGCCCTTGCTAATGAATCAGGATTTGATTGGGCCACTGGAAAATGTCGAAAGCCCATGAGCGTTCATTTCCAGATCTCACTCACGGTCCTGTGAGTCACCTCCTCTCTTGGTCCTGATACAACTGAGCTACTGGAAAAAATTGGTTTGTTAACACAAATGATGCATTTCACTGTATGTTTTGATGAACACGTGACAAATATAAAGTATCTCACTGAAAGATCTTTAAGTTGCCTCCTCTCTCATCGTGATTCGATTGGGCTGTTACCAGAATTTTAGAGAGGTTGAGCAGTTTGGAACTTGCTTCATTATAGTTTAGGAGACTGAGAGACGTATAAAATTATAGATTGCGAAAATGCACAGTTTTTCCCCAGGGCTTGCGGGTGAAGAACGAAAGGGCACAGGTTTAAGATCAGAGGGGAGAGAATAGGAACCTGACAGGCCACTTTTTGACCCAGAGAGTGATCTGTATATGGCATGAGGAAATGATTATAGACAATAGGTGCAGGAGTAGGGCATTTGGCCCTTCGAGCCAGCAACGCCATTCAATGTGATCATGGATGATCATCCACAATCAGTACCCTGTTCCTGCCTTTTCCCCACATCTCGTGACTCCGCTATCTTTAAGAGCTCTATCTAACTCTTTCTTGAAAGCATCCAGAGAATTGGCCTCCACTGCCTTCTGGGGCAGAGCATTCCATAGATCCACAACTCTCTGGGTGAAAAAGTTTTTCCTGAGCTCCATTCAAAATGGCCTATCACTTATTCTTAAACTGTGGCCTCTGGTTCTGGACTCCCCCAACATCAGGAACATGTTTCCTGCCTCTAGTGTGTCCAATCCCTTAATAATCTTATATGCTTCAATCAGATCCCCTCTCATCCTTCTAAATTCCAAAATATACAAGCCCAGTCACTCCAATCTTTCAACATATGACAGTCCCGCCATCCCAGGAATCAACCTTGTGAACCTATGCTGCACTCCCTCAATAGCAAGAATGTCCTTCCTCAAATTTGGAGACCAAAACTGAACACAATACTCCAGGTATGGTCTCACCAGGGCCCTGTACAGCTGCAGGAGGACCTCTTTGCTACTATACTCAATGCCCCTTGTTATGAAGGCCAACATGCCTTTAACTTTCTTCGCTGCCTACTGTACCTGCATGCTTACTTTCAGTGACTGATAAACAAGGACACCTAGATCTCGTTGTATTTTCCCTTTTCCTAAATTGAGGCAGACACATTAACAAAATTTCAAAAGCACTTGGACGGTACATGATTAGAAAAGATTTGAAGAGTTATGGGCAAATGGCACAAGCTTATTTGGGTTTCTTGGTCAGCACGGACCAGTTGGGTTGAGGAGCCTGCTTCCGTGCTGCAAGATGCGAAGACTCTAACTGGTAAAGGGATCTTTCTCTGCCATATTCTCCACAGTGCACTAATAACACTGGACAACTAATCTTTTTGAAAGTGTTGCTACCTCAGAATGTTGTTTTTTTGTTTCTGATAGAGTGCTTGAAGCTGAACATAAAAATAATTTCAGACTATTTGTATCACATAGACATTAGGAGAAAGAAGAAATTAACTTCTATTGAATATAATGTGCTAAATTACATAATGGTGTTGATACTTCGCAATGGTTCAACTAAGCTAAAAATGTTTTGTTGGTGGTTTTTGTTTGTACTCAGTGTCTGAAGCTTCTCACTTAACTGTCCAACAATGTTGAGCCAGCATTGATGGTTTCCAGTTGCCCTGATACCATTTCTCCATGACCACAATGCCCTGGTGAATCCTTTCACCGTGCTCATCACTGACAGCACCGAGATTTGCAGGGAGGAAGTCTAAATGGGAATGCAGGAAATGAATGAGGTGTTGCATTTCATGCTTTGTATGCTTGAAGTATGGAGTTTGGTGCACTGGTTGCCAAGAAAAATTTCAACAACATCCTTGAATGCCTTCCATGTGATTTTCTCTGATCCCACAAAAAGTTTTTCAAATTACCACTGATGACCTGTTTGATTTGTGGACCAACAAAAATGCCTTCTTTAATCTTGCAATAGCTACTCTGACTTGAATTATAAAGTGAAATAACAAATATGGGCAATTTCAAAACATGTGACAGAAATTTCATGATCTATAAGATATGCCTGAAAGTATTATGGAAGCAAAATCTTTGTTGTCCAGTGTAACAGCTCTTTGACCCTAAAACCCTCTGGCAGGTCCAGTGATCATGAGAGGTGTGATAGAAGATTCAAGATTCAATATTGCTTAATGTCATTTCCAGTACACAAATGTAAAGGAAAATGAAATAATTGTTAGGCCAGATACAAATCAGCATAAAAAAACAACACAGTATGAAAAAGAACACAATAATATAAAGATAAACACTTAAGATAGTTTATACACATGGATTGATTGTATAGGCACAGGAGTGTCTTTACATAAGGTGACTGACAGGAAATGATGGTGGTTGGGGGGTGTGAGCTAGGGGGTGGATGTATTGATCTGCCTCACTGCTTGGGGAAAGCAACTGCTTTTCAGTCTGGTGGTCCTGGTGTGGATGCTACATATCCTCCTCCCTGAGGGGAGTGGGACAAACAGTCCATGTGCAGGGTGGGTGGGTACGTTTATGTCATTGCTGGCCCTACTCCAGCATCTTTCTGTATATATGTCCGTGATGGTGGGCAGGCTGGTGCCAGTGATGCTTTGGGAAGTTTTGACTACATGTTATAGAGCCTTCCTGTTTGTTGTGGAGCAGTTTCTGTTCCATGTAGTGATGCAGCTTGTCAGGATGCTCTCTCCCATGCATTTGTAAAATGGTGTGAGTGTAGATGTGATTGTCCAGCCTCCTCTGAAAGTAGAGGCATTGGTAAGCTTTCCTGGTGGTGCAGAGTATGTCCTGGGACCATGAGTGGTTGTGTGAGATGTGTGAAGCTGCTCACTGCTGTGCCACTGAGTAAGGAGTGGTGCAAGCTCTCCTGAAGAGGGATGGTAGAAACATAGGCCTTGCCACTTGCGACCATCTACATAACCAAGATCCTGACCATAATCTCTCACACAGGTGCAAAACATCGCCATGCAGTTACTTATGAACAAAAAGAACCGTGCGCAAATGCGAATAAGGGCCTTTATTGTGTTGATGGAAACCAAACCATCCATGGCCTTAGTGGCCACAGTGACTGACTCATTGATCAGAGACACCAACTTGCATCTGGCCAGCTTTGCATATTCCTACATGAAATCGCTGTCAGGAACCTTAGTGCCAGAGCAACATTCACTGTGAGTACAGAACAATCTCACGCCAGTGAGCCATCATGTTTTTAAACTGTAGCTTCTAACATATTTACTTCCTGCCCACTGGTATTCAGAACAGCAACAAAGGTCCTCCATCTCTGTCTGTCCAGAAAGATTCTTCATTGCTGTTTCCATAACAATTGGCTTTTGACCAGTCAGGGTTGTTAGTCCTGAGCTGAACCCCCAAACTTGGAGGACCAGTGGACCACTCTTAGCCTGGTCTCTACTGTTTGACCTGCTTGGCATGGGTGACCTAAACCAAGAGCCAAAGCACAAGGCTGTGACTCCAGCCAACATAGCTCTCCAGGCCATTGAGGCAAACCCTACGACAAGGATGTAATCCTCTTGGAGGAGCTTATAACATAGATTAGGACATTTAAGAGATTCTTAGATAGACATGTGGATCAGAATCAAAATCAGGTTTATTATCACTAACATACAGTATGTGGTGAAATTTGCTAGTTGCAGCAGCAGTTCTTTGTATGCATAAAAATTATTATGAATTATGATACGAATATATAAAAATATAAGCAAGTATTGCAAAAAAGAGAGCCAAATAATGATTTGGTGTTCATAGTTTCATGGACCATTTTAAATTACAATGGGGGAGGGAAAGAAGCTGTTCCTAAAGCATTGTGTCTTCAGGCTTCTGTACCTCCTTCCCTGAGGGTATAATGAGAAAAGGGCATGCCCCAGGCTGTGAATGTCCTTCTTGATAGACACTGTCTTTTCTGAGGCATCACCTTTTGAAGGTTGTGGGGAGACTAGTGCCCATGATGGACTTGGCTGAGAACACATGACTCAGTTAACATATGTGGAGCATTTGATAGCCCTGGAGTTTAGAAGAATGAGGTAGAATCTCATTGAAAAATACCGAATATTCAAAGGCCTAGAGTGGACACGGAGAAGATGTTTCCAATACTGACAGAGTTAGGACCAGATAGTGCAGACTCAGAATAGAAGGACATCCCTTTAGAACAGAGATGAGGAAGTATTTCTTTATCCAGAGGGTAGTTAATCTGTGTAATTCTTTACCAGAAATGGCTGCAGAGGCCAACTCATTTGGCATATTTAAAGCAGAAGTTGATAAGTTCTTGATTAATAAGGGTACAAAGAAGTTAGGAGAAAGGGGTTGAGAGGGAAAATGAATCAGTGTTGATCAAATGGTGTAACAAATCTGATGGGCTGATTGGCCTAATTCTGCTCCTGTGTCTTATGATATTGAATGGTGGAACAACCTACTCCTCCTTCTGCCTTCTATATTTCTATGTTGATTTAAATGAGCAGCTGAGACAGTATGACAAGATGGCAGGAGACTCAAGAGATTCAGCAGATGCTGGAAATCAAGAGCAACACATACAAAATGCTGGGGGAGCTCAGAATCTCTGAAGATAAATAGCCAGGCCTAGACCCTTTGCCAGAACTAGAAAGGAAAAGGACAGAAGTCAGAATAGGTGGGTAGGGTAAGGGGAGGAGTATAAACTAACAGGTGATAACTGAAACTAGGTGAGGGAGAAGCTGGGTGGGTGGGGGATGGGGTGTAATAAGAAGCTTGAAAGCAATAGGTGGAAGAGGTAGAGGGAAGAAGAAGAAGGAATGAGATAGGAGAAGGACAGTGGACCATGCAAGAAAGGGAATCTGAGGGAGGTGATGCAATGGTAAGGGGAACAGGTAAGGTGATGAGAAGGGGTGAGAGGGCTACCAGAATGGGGAAAATCAAAAAAGATACTGGGGGGAATGACAAGACCACTTTTCCTCAGCTGAAGAAAACTGTAGAAACATCAGAAGGTCCATGAGGAGAATTTTTTTGCAGCTAATGAATGGGTGTGCATCTCACAGGAGAGGGTGTTAGAGTGTTAGAAATAATCAGAATTAGAATCTAGTTTATTATCACTCACTTGTGTAACTTGAAATTTGATGTTTTGCAGCAGTGGTGCAGGGCAGATGTAGCATCACTATAATTTTGCACTATTTATTACTTGAGGAGGGGAAAAAGCGTTTAAGGGTGGATCTTCATGCTCCTGTGCCTCCTCCCTGATGGTAATGAGAAGAGGGCAGAGTTCCTTCATCACAGATGCCACCTTTTTAAAATAAATACTGCAAAAAGAGAGCATAATAGTGAGATAGTGTTCAGGGTTCATAGACTGCTCAGAAATCTGATGGCAGAGAGGAAGACATTGTTTCTGATTCATCGAGAATGGGTCTTCAGGCTCCCGCACTTCCTCCCTGATAGTGGTTTTGAAGATATGCCCCATGTAGTGAGGTCCTGAATGATAGATCAGCTTTAAAAGCTCACACTCAGATAAGAAGAACTTGAGATAGAGGAATGAGTATATGATGCACAATACCATCACAAGGGAATGAAAGCCTCCTCTGCTGTGAATACTTATGGATCTACCGATGTTCCTGGGCTATACAAATCTGTGACTCTGTGGTCCTACAAGCTGCAGCTGAACTCTCTCCCCTCTGAATTCCGCAGGGCTGCCGTTTTCAACATCGCAGTCAAACGACTGAGTCAGAAATGTGACACTCTCAGCTACCAGTACAGCAAAGGAATTCATTTTGGCTTGTTCAGTGGTAAGTGGGAGGGAGAATCTGTCGCTGGTCCCTTCATCGATGTTCCTTTCTTTGCACACCTTTACAAACGAACAATGGGGAAATTTTCAGCAGTGAACATGGTGGAGATTCATCCCCCCAATCAATGTCACAATAAACAAATAGCGAATAATAACATTTAATTTAACATCATTTAATAATATTATTAAAGCATTAACAATAATTATATTAATAAATAAATACCATGTAGGCAGCATGATAGGGTGACAGCTAGAGTAATTGGATTCTGCTGCCAATGCTCCTGTTTCAATTCCCACCGCTATCTGTAAGGAGTTTATACATTCTCCGCATAACTGACTGGATGTCCTCTAGGTGCTTTGGTTCCCTCCCATGTACAGGTTATGGTTAGGTTAGTAAGCTCTGGGGATGCTATGTTGGCGCCAGAAGCATTGCGGCATGTACAGGCTGCCCTCCACACAATCCTTGGGTTGTTGATGCAAATGGCACATTTCACTGCAGGTTCTGACTCTTGTGCGTACCAATACAAAGTTGTGGTCTTGGACTTCAGGTTTCTGTTTTGAGCCTAGAAATCATAGACAATAGACACTAGGTGCAGGAGTAGGCCATTTGGCCCTTCAAGCCAGCACTACCATTCAATGGGATCATGGCTGATCATCCAAAATCAGTACCCCGTTCCTGCCCTCTCCCCATATCCCTTGACTCCGCTATGTTTAAGAGCTCTAATTAACTCTCTCTTGAAAGCATCCAGAGAATACAATAATCTGCAAAAGTCTTAGGCACATGTTAAAAAAAATCTGTAAAGGGAAGATGCTTTCAAAAATAATAAAACAAAAAGCTTCTGAATATCAAAAAAAATACTATAAAGAGCAGTAAACAGTAAAAACAAACTAAATCAGATCAATATTTGGTGTGACCTTCCCTTTGCTTTTAAAACTGAAACCCTCTAGTTCTGAAACCCCGTTTGTGTGGCTGCTTCATGATTCGTTACCCTGTTACAAGAAAGTAACACGAAATAACAGACAGTGCACTGCATACAATTAAATGACTTAGCTTCATAATTCTTAATTTGACTAAAGAGTTAGTAAAGAAAAAGCAAAAAAAAAGAGAAGGGCCCACTTTAGTGAAACAGTCTAATGTGCACAAGTTGGAGCTCACGGTTTCCCCTTCGCCGATCCTCCTTCGATCTCCCCGGGCTTCGTCAGATCACAGCCCCGCTCGGGGTCAAGTCCTACAACCTCTTCTCTCCGGCATCTTCTCCCTTCATTTCCCAACGGAACAAAAGACCCAGCTCACCCCCGTGTCAGGCACGAAAACACGAAAACACACCCCTTTCATTGGATGCTCACATTCCAAAGCACCCGCTATCTCTAACCGTAACCCAAACACTGCTTCCACAGGAAGACCATTACATCAGCAGTGAAACCCTTCCCAGGGTGTTACACCTGCATCAATTCTCTTAGGTACACCGGCATGCAGTTTGCTATGAAAATCGGCCGGTAGGTTGTTCCAAGCATCTTGGAGAACTTGTCACGGTACATCTGCAGACTTTGTTTTTCAGTTGTCTCACCTGCTTCTGTCTTGCCATGTAAATCAGGTCAGCCTCAAAAATATTGAGATCAGGACTCTTTGGAGGGCATACCATCTCAACCATATGAAAAATCTAGGGTGCCTAAGATTCTTGCACTGTACTGTAACTCACACACATAACACATAAAGTCATATTGGCACAGATCAATTAACAAATAATAAGGTGTATTTACGACACAAGTTAAAGGGTAAACAGCATAACGCTACTGGCGCTTCATACATGAAGAGGCCTGGGTGATGGCAGAGAATCAGGAAATAAAACATTAAATCTGCTGATTATCCTTGCCAGCCACACAACATCTGTCTAATCTTCAGATTCAAATTCAGATTTATTTATCATATGTACATCAAATGAAATATGTCATTTGCATTAACAACAACACAACCTAGGAATGTGCTAGGGGGTGGGGGAGGGTTGCAAGTGTCACCACACTTTCTGTTGCCAACATAGCATGCCCACAATGCTCGGCAGAACAACACAGAACACAACAAGCAACCAAACAACACAGCAAACCTTCCCTCCTTCCCACCTGCGTAGACTGTTCTTCAACTTCAAAAAAGGCCTCCAGCCTCCAGTCTCCAGGCTTTTGCAGTTGGACTTCAATTTCAGGACGTCCGATCAAACTTTGGGATCTGACTTTCAAATTGTCCTTTCGTCCACCCACAGACTGGGAGACATTCCTCACTCACCCTCCACATGACTCCAAACTAGCCATGACATTTCGTTGCCCTCAAGAAGAAACAACAGATGAAGAATAAAAAATTGCACAAATCTCCTCAATTTCTTCATCCATTGCTGCCTCTCTCTGCACATTGACAACACCGCTTACATTGGGCTATCATTAAGATAGAGAGAGCTGGTTATTTAATGAGTTTGAAATGTGGTGTTGATAACAGCACAAATCTGGCAGATTTGATCTTTTTCATAAGCACAGGAGATTCTGCAGTTGCTGTAAATCCAGAACAACACACACAAAATTCTGAGGAACTCAGCAAGTTAGGCAGCCTCTATGGAAATGAATGAACGGCAACATTCTAGGCCAAGTGGTGATAAAGTCAGCCTGAAATGCTGACTGTTTACTCACGTCCAGAGATACTGCCTGACTTGCTCCAGCATTTTGTGCATTTTAATCTTTATCATTATATTTTTATATCTTTAAAAACACTCTACCTTATATGTCTCATAATTTTATGTACTTCTATCGGGTTGCCCATCTGCATCTGACACTCAGACAAGTCTTTTTACATAAAAACATAGAAAACCTACAGCGCAATACAAGCCCTTCGGCCCACAAAGTTGTGCCGAACATGTCCCTACCTTAGAAATTACTAGGCTTACCCATAGCCCTCTATTTTTCTAAGCTTCATGTACCCATCTAAAAGTCTTTTAAAATACCCTATCATAGCCGCCTCCACCACTGTTGCCAGCAGCCCATTCCACGCACTCACCACTCTCTGAGTAAAAAACTTACCCCTGACGTTTCGTGATAACAACTTTTAAAAGAGAGTTTGGGCAGTTATATGGATAGGAAAGGTTTAGAGGATCATGGGCAACATGCTGGCACATGGGACAAGCCTGAATGGACAGTTGGAAAGGACAATTGAAAGGATCAGTTGGTCTGAAGGGTCAGTTTACATGCTTTATGACTGTGTAACTCTTTAGCAGAGCCACTTGAATGTTGAGAACTATTCTTGCAGATCGGTTTCTGGCTGGAATCGATACCAACCTTTATTTACTGAAGAAATTCGATGGTATTCTTCCAACTTCAGCCATAGCCAACTTCAGATATTATGGCCTTGGAGCTCTCATGGACTCTCTGGAGGTAATTCTACCACAAAGTATCCGTCAGTAAGAGTTGTCACCTGCATCCGACTCTCCAACTGTCGGGGTTACTGACGAACATCTGGTTGTCTTTATAAAGGTTGGTATCCAGGTCGAAGGAATACAACAAGCCTTGTCAAAGAGCAAACCAGCCTTCTGGAAGGGACCGAAGAAAAACAGCATGGAGCAGATTTTGAAAAAGGTAAGGAGGATGATTCTTCATTCCACAGTGCTCTCTCTCATGGTCTGACAATCAGAATTAGGTTTATTATCACTGATAAATGTCATGAACTGTGTTGTCTTGTGGTGGCTGTACAGTGCCATACACAAAAATTACTACAAATTAAAGTAAGATATAAATACTTGCTGGCTGCTCCCAGCACATCCTTGGGTGTGTTGGCTGTGAATGAAAAGAATACATTTCACTGTTTCAATACATGTGTGATGAATGAAATCAAAATCTATGTGGATTTAGTTATTGGAAAATTACTCTAGTGATCTGGACAAATAAGAAAAAGTGATTTAAAATCCTATCTTCTCCATTTGCTAATTTGAATTCAGTTCTTTAAAAATCTAGAAATAAGAAACTACTATCAATTAAAGGTTCAAAGGTTAATTATCAAAGCATGCATTTATTAACAGCTCTGAAATTTGGATTCTCCAGACAGCCACAAAACAAAGAAAGAACGACAAACCCTCACCCCCCCCCAGACAAAAAAAGAATGACGTCCTGATCATCAACCACCCCCCCAAACCAATGCCCCCACACAAAATGGAATAGGAACATCAAACCCCCCACCCACACAAAAACTAACAGAACAGAACATCAACCCCCAATCATCATCCCCTCACACAACAAAATGGAAAAGGAACAGGTGATAAAAAACACAGAATATAAAAACCATAAGGCTGTAAAATTCCACAGTCCATAAACGCAAATAGTCCCGTCCATAAATGCTGAATCCCAATACCATCCTACGATCTCACCAATATTCATCGAAGGAGCAGGTTCCCACACGAGGCAAAGGCCTACCTGCCTGCCACAGTGGGCCACACAGTGACAGGCTGCTCACAGGTGCCTTCCCTGAAACTGATCAAAAGGCACCGAAACTCTCACTCGCCTTCTGCATTCATCTCGATGTCTCAGCCTTCCTCGATGCCTCTAATGGATGCTTTCAGTGGCTAGACAGAGTGGAACATCGGTTCATGCCTCGTCTCCAAGTTTCTTCACATTGAAGCCATCCAAGGACGCACTCACTTCCTGAAATCTTCTCGGAGACGGCAAAGTGCTGGATCACTCAAACAACCTCCAAGCTGTAAATCGCAGGCTCTGAAAGGCCCAGAAACATGCTTAAGGTGAAAAACAGATGATTAAGAAGTTAAAAAGCTATTTTCATGAGCTATCAGAAAGATGTCAACTGAGAGAGCTTTGCATGTTGGTGGATTACTTGAGAAATCCACAAATTTCCTCTAACCTATTTCTTCATCTTATACTCATTACTCCACCTGAGGCTAGATCGCCAATGACAGCTCACCAGGGTCCTCAGTCCTGGGCTAAAGGTTCACCAGCCCCATGGCTTCTGTTTGCAAAATTTCATATGTCTTCTTGGCAAAGATAAATTTCTCTCCCAAGAATGAGGACTTTAGAGCTTCTGCTGTTGTTTCGGTATCACTGGGTTTTAATGGGATGGAGTTGCTAGCCCCATGTCCAACCCTCCTCCTTGAACAGCTGGGGCAGGAGAGAGTTACACACAAAATACTGGAGAAACTCAGCAGGCCAGGGAGCACCTATGGAAAAAAGTACAGTTGACGTTTCAGGCCGAAGCCCTTCAGCAGGACTGGAGAAAAGAAGCTGATGAGTAGGTTTAAAAGGTGGGGTGGGAGGGGAGAGAGAAATATCAGGTGATGAGTGAAACCTGGAGGGGGTGGGATGAAGTAAAGAGCTGGGAAGTTGATTGGTGAAGGAGACAGAAGGCCATGGAAGAAAGGAAAAGGGGGGAGGAGCACCAGAGGGAGGCAATGGGTGAGCAAGGAGGTAAGGTGAGGGAGGGACAACACCTTCTATTCCATTTGGATAGCCTCAACCTGATGGCATGAACATTGATTTCTCAAACTTCTGGTAATGTCCCTGACCCCCCACCCCACCCCTTCACCATTTCCCTTCTCCCTCCCTGAAAATTCTATTCCCTTACTGAAAATGCTGGAAACACAGAGCAGGTCAAGCAGCATCTGCAGAGAGAGAGAGAGATAAAGTTATAATTTCAGGTCAAAGACCCTCCCCTATTTGCCTATCACCCCTGCTCAACTGGACCACCTATTATTTGTCAGCTCACGCTCTATAACCTCCTTCCACCTTTTTATATGGGTGAATTCCTCTCTACCTTGCAGTCTCGATGAAGGGACTCGACCCAAAATGTTGGCTGTCCATGTCCCTCCAGAGACGCTGTCCTGACCAGCTGAGTTCCTCCAGCATCTTACTTGTTGCTCTAGATTCCAGCAGACTTGAGTGACTGCGCGTACCCTTTCTGACCCGCTGAGTATTTCCAGGAACTCCTGTTTATTTTACTTCGAGCACTTTTTTGCTGACCTCAGGATAAGCGAGGTGGTGAGCTCCTTTTAAATCTGGTGGATCTATCGCCGAAGCACTGTTGGGAGGTTCTAGAATGTCCCCAGTATAGAGGTACATCCAGATTTGTCACTTGGAGAGAAACTTGTCAGCAAAAGCCCCATGGTCCTTTCCTTTGGAAGGGCAAAGCCATGGATCTGGAAAACCTTTGTGAGTTCGAGACACCAGATACTACAGTTGCTGAATATCTGAAGTCACACACAAAATGGTGGAGGAACTCAACAGGTCAGGCAGCATCTATGATAGAAATGGACAGTCAAGACCTTGCATCCGGACTTCAGTTTTTACTCTCAGCCTTCCGACCCAATGACATCCTCTGGTCTCATGCCTGACCCCAGCTCTAACCCCTACCATATCTTCATCAACCCCTCAAGCTTTAGTGAGTTATCCAATTGCATCCTGTAAATGGTGCACACTGTGGCTATGATTTTGAGAAAGATCAATCAGTGACCCAGCCATTATCCTTCCTCCTATCTACAAGTGACACATGAACCGTTCATTCCCCAACAAAATTGAGTCTCAGGGTAATTCTCAGTTTTTTGTTGTAGACTTCCAAAGGTTCCACATTGCTTCTTCCTCTTCTCTTGGTCCCCCTTTAGGTGTCTGACTGGAAATCGATGCCTGCAATTAAACCATTGGTGAGCTTTTACATCAAACTGTTTGGCCAAGAGATCACTTTTGTTGAGCTCAACCAGAATGATATTCAAGAAATCATGAAGGTATGAAATGAGAAATTGAAATTGCTATTTTTTTCGATCCTTTTAAGAGCAAATTTACTTGAGGTTTCTAATATAGGCAAAAGTTCAGAATTTTAGACCTGATAGAAGTTGACAAGATGATGAGAGGAAAAGACAGGGAGATAGATAGAATCTTTCTCCAAGAGTAAAAATATCAAATAGTCAAGAACAACACTATAGAAAGCTGAAGGAATTCTGTAGATCAGGCTGTATCTATCTACACAAGCACTTGGACAGATTGGGAGAACGGCAAAAAAGTGGCAGATGAATACAGTGTAGGAAGTGTTTGGTCACTTTGGTAGAAGGAATAAAGGCACAGACCAGGAATCAGAAGTGCAAAGAGACTTGTGAGTCCTTGTGCAGGATTCCTTAAAGGTCAACTTGCAGGTTGAGTCAGTGATAAGGAAGGCAAATGCAATGTTAGCATTCATTTTGAGGGGACTAAAATATAAAAGCAATGATGCTTTATCAGACCTCATTTGGAGTAATGTGAACAGTTGTGGACATAGCTAAGAAAAGATGTGTTGGTATTGGAGAGGATGTTTATGAAAGTAATCCTGGGAAAGAAAAATTACTGTATGAGGAACATTAAGTTGCTCTGGCCCTGTACTTGCAGGAGTTTAGAGGAACGAGGAGGAACCCTACCAAGTATTGAACGGCTGAGATTGAGTGAACATGAAGATGTGTCAAGAAACATAGAAGAGGCTTGACCCAAAAGCAGAGCAGGGGAGAGGATTTAGCAGTAAACAATATTTTAGTCATAAACTACAGAAATAACAAGCCATTAGAGGCTACAAAACAAGAGGGAGCAAATAATTAACACAACAAGGTTACCAAAGGCAAAGAGCATCTGGTTCATATGAGTGAACAAAGGCTGTTAAATAGGCTGCAGGTGATGAGCTGGAAACCAGCGGCAGGTGACCCCTACTTGCGAGGTGGAGACTGGGAGATAACTGTCTGTGCAGGCTTGTCAGGAGGATGTTTTCAATAGCGGAGAAGTCTAGGACCAGAAGTGCTCAGAATACAAGAATGTCCTTTTCAAACAGAGGTGAGAAGGAATTTGTTTTAACGAGAGCCTGGTGAATATGCGGAATTCAATGCTGCAGATGACTTTGGAGGTCAAGTCATAATCAAAGTGGCGGTTGATAGATTCTTGATTAGTAAAGGCATTAAAAGCTATGGGGAGAAAGCAGGAGAATGGGATAGGATAGGATGGATGTAGAGAGGATGTTTCCTACAGAGGAGGAGTCTAGAACCAGAAGGCCTCAGAATACAGGATCTTGAGATGCACATCCATAGATCATTCAGGGTTGCTATGCAAGTTCATGGAGTGGTTGGAAAGGCGAATGGGTTGTTGGCCTTCATTAGTTGGGGGATTGAGTTCAAGGACTGTGAGGTAATGTTTCAGTGAGGCTACACTTGGAGTATTGTGTTTGGTTCTGGTCATCTCATGATAGGAAGGATGTGGAAGCTTTAGTGAGGGTTCTGAGGAGGTTAAGACATACAAGTATCTGGGAGTGCAGTTAGACGAGAAGCTAGACTGGACTGCCAACACAGATGCCCTGTGCAGGAAAGCACAGAGTCGACTGTACTTCCTCAGAAGGCTGGTGTCATTCAATGTTTGTAGGGAGATGCTGAAGATGTTCTATCGGTCAGTTGTGGAGAGCGCCCTCTTCTTTGTGGTGGCGTGCTGGGGAGGCAGCATTAAGAAGAGGGACGCCTCACGTCTTAATAAGCTGGTGAGGAAGGCGGGCTCTGTCGTGGGCACAGAACTGGAGAGTATGACATCGGTGGCAGAGCGGAGGGCGCTGAGTAGGCTACGGTCAATCAGGAAAACCCTGAACATCCTCTGCACAGCACCATCCAGAGACAGAGAAGCAGCTTCAGCGGCAGGTTGCTGTCAATGCAATGCTCCTCAGACAGGATGAAGAGATCATTACTCCCCAAAGCCATTCGGCTCTACAATTCAACCACCAGGGGCAAGATATGTTAAAGTGCCGGGATTAGGACTGAGCTTAAGTTACCACTCAATGCACTTTAGTAACTATTTAAGAACTTTTTAAAAGCTATTTATTAAAGCTTTTTGGGAGGGTGATTTTAGATGCATATCATATTTATATTGAGTTAAATACTTATGTAATTAGTTTTTCTACAATAAGTGTATGGGACACTGGAAAAATGTTGAATTTCCCCTTGGGGATGAATAAAGTATCTATCTATTTACCAGGCTGCTGTCTGGATTAGAGAGTGTGTCTAATGAGGAACCGTTGAGCAAATTAGGGCTTTTCTCTTTGGACTGAAGGAGCATGAAAGGTGATTTGATAAAGGCATACAAGATGATAAAAGGCATAGATTGAGTAGACAGAGAATCACTTCTTCCCAGGGCAGTATTGGCTAACATGAATGGGTGTAAGTTTAAGGTGATTGGAACAAAGTATGGGGGGTGGATGTCAGAGGTAGGTTTTCTACACAGAGAGCAGAAAGTGAATGGAATATCCTGTCAGGGGTGCTGATAGAGGCTCAGGCATTAGGGACATCTAAGGAACTCTTAGAGAGGTTCATGGAAAAATGGAGGGTTGTGAGAGGGAGACGCATTATGTTGACCTTGGAATAGATTAAAATGGCAGCATGACATCATGAGCCAAAAGACCTGTACTGTGTCATGCTATTCTACACCCAGAGGTCACTTTATTACCTTTATTACCTAAGCAAATATGTATTCAATAAGTCAAAGCATGCAGACATGGTCAAGAGGTTCAGTTGTTCAGACCAAACAACAGAACGGAGAAAAAAATGTGATATAAATTACTTTGACCATGGAATGATTGTTGGTGCCAGACCAGGTGGTTTGAACATCTCAGAAACTGCTGATCTCCTGGGATTTTCATGCATAATGGTCTCAAGAGTTTACAGAACGTGGTGTGAAAACCAGAAAAAAAACGTGCAGTGAGCAGCGGTTCTGTGGGCGAAAACACCACGTTAATGAGAGAGGTCAGCAAAAAATAGCCAGACTGGTTCAAGCTGACCGGAAGACATCAGTAACTCAAGTAACCACATGTTACAACAGAGGTGTACAGAAGAACATTGTTGAATGCACAATACGTTGAACCTTGAAATGGATGGGCTACAGCAGCAAAAGACCATGAGTATAAACTTGGTGGGCACTTTATTCATTACGAGAGGTAAAGTGGTTACTGAGAGTCGGTTATATGTTCTATATCTCTATGCAGGCTTTAACTGGTTATATTAGAGTGCATCTCATTTATTTAAGGCCACTGGACAGCTGATTTGTATTCTTGCAGTATGTCCTAGGAATACTTTTCCAAGCAATACAATATAATAGTGTTGATGGTGGAGGAAGGGAAGCACCTTTCTTTGAAAAAGGAGGATATCTCTTTTGTTCTAGAATGAAAAGCCTCATCCTGAGAGCAGATGCAGTGGAGACAAAGACATTGAAAGAAGGGGATAGTGTTTTTGTAAGTAATAGGGTGGGAAGAGGTATCACCCAGGTAGCTGTGAGAATCAGTGGGTTTATAATAGACATCAGTGGATAAGCTGTCTCCAGCGATAGAGATGGTGAGATCGAGAAAGGGGAGGGAATTGTTGAAAATGGACCAGGTAAATTTGAAGGCTGGTTGGAAGTTAGAGGCAAAGTGGATAAATCGACAAGTTCAGCATGGGTGCAGGAAGAAGCGCCAATGCAGTCATCGATGTAGTGTAGGAAAAGTGCGGGACGGTCACCAGTGTAGGCTTTTCCAGAGCGATTGCAAAATCTGACATCTCCCACTTTGACGATTGCTCGAGCAATAATCTACTGTATGTTTTCCCAACCATCCCCTAATTAAGGATCCAGATCTAAAATTCCTTACCACTTCTGGAGCCTGGAATCCCAGCACAGAGCCTTTTGTGTCTATCTTGACCATTGCTCACTCAATCCATTTGCTTTCATTCACAAGTGAGGCAGGAAGCAAGAATTCCCCAGCAAGGGATTCCCACTCCCTCATGTCGTCGACTGTATAAGGACTGAGCAAGGTCATTCACTTTTGCTTCGTTTTCCTTTATTGCAGATGATTAGCAACCAAGGAAAACTGGATGGACTTTTCAGGAAATTTATCAACACTCTTCAACGTGGGATTTCAATAAAATGTACCAAATCCTTGCTGGTATCTGAGCTTCGACACATGGTGCCAACATCACTTGGTCTTCCCTTGGAGCTAGCCTTCTATTACACTACAGTGTCAGCTGTACAAGCACATGGTAATTATCCCTTGGGCATTTACAGCAAAGTCTTTGAAATAAGTGTTGGAAATAAATGCTAGAGAAATAAAACAGAGAGTATTCCAGACACAATTGACTGTAGGTGCCAGAACCTGGACAAATAAAGAATCAGGAACTGCAGGTTTTCGACCAAAATGTCAACCGCTCTTTCCTGCCACAGATGCTGTGTGACTTGTAGAGTTCCTACAATGGAAGGCCACCAATTGTTGCGCTTTCTTAGTTGCCCTTGAGAAAATGGTGATGTATCATGCCTCGAGAAACTGTAGGATTTTCAATCAATCGATCTGTCACCAATCATGTCGTTAGCTCACTTTCACTGAATTGCCGTTAGACGCAGAGGTGAACGCAATGTAGACTAATGGGAGTACTTGAAGCATGGCAAAGATCTCCTTGCAATAAGTGACTCAGCTTTTTCCCCAGTCATTGTCTCCTCTGCCCCATCCCACCTGGCAGAAGGCACTAACTTTGAGAACACGTATCACCAGACTTGATGACAACTTCTAAAAGACTCTGAATAGACCTCTTATACAAAGAGCATGAAACCTTGATCCTTCCACGAATTCCTTGTCCATTCATCCCTCCCCACAAACCTCCCTCCCGGCACTTATCCCTGCAAGTGGTTTAAGTGCTACACTGCTCATACACCTCCTTCCTCTCCTCTGTTCAGGGCCCCAAACAGTCCTTCCAGGAATTGCAAATCTGCTGGGGTCGTCTATTTGTGTCCAGTGCTCCTGATACAGCCTCCACTATATTGGTAAGGTCCGTCATAAATTGGAGGGACCGCCTCATCAATCACCTCTTCTCCATCCACCACAAGTGGAATTCGCCGAAGGCCAAACATTTTAATTCCAATTCCCATTCCCCTCCCCATTCCGATTCGCCAGTCCATGACCTCCTCTTGTACCAAGATGAGGCCACCCTCCGGGTGGAGGAGCATCATCTTAGGTTCCATCTGGGTACTTCCAATCTGATGGCAGAATATTGATTTCTTCTTCCAGTGAACAAACCCACCCCCCCTGCCTATTCCCCACTTTCTCTACTTCTCACCCACCTATTACTGCCCCTTAGGTTCTCCCCTCCTTCTCTTTCTCCTATTGTCCACTCTACTCTCCTATCAGATTCTTACTTCTCTAGCCCTTGACCTTTCCTACCCACCTGGCTTCACCTACCTCTTTCCAGCCAGCCTTCTTCCCCACCAACCCACCTTTTTGTTTTGTCATCTTTCCCCCTTCCTTCTTAGTCCTGAAGAAGGGTCTCGGCCCAAAACATTGATCGTTTATTCATTTCCATACATGCTGCCTGACCCACTAAGTTCTTCCAGCATTTTGTGTGTGTTGCTCTAAATTCCCAGCATCTGCAAAATCACTTGTGTTTATGATTTGCAAATCTTTCCTATTTCTGATATGGACTGACCTATTGTGTACCTCTAACACTCCCATCATTTATTCCAGAGTTCTAAAAAGCAACATTTATTTGATCAGAAGGGGAGAAGAAGGGCTTATGAACTAAATAACCATTGTCTTGCTTTTCCCACAGCCAAGGCAACTTTCACTCCACCCCTTTCCAACACAACATTGTCTCACGTCCTCAACAGAGCCATTCATCTTGAATCTCAGCTCACTGCCAGGTAATTCTTTCACAGAACAGATGGGCAAATACATTTAAAGGATTTGGGTGATGAGAAGCTAAGATATAAGATTAACTTTAATTGCCAAGTGTACATCAAAAAATAGAGCGGAATACACCCAGTGCCCACATTATATGGAATAAAAATTCTGTATTGCTAATAATACAGCATGGTAGTGTAGAGATTAGCGAGCCAGGGTTCAATTCCCACAGCTGCCTGTAAGAAGTTTGTACGTTCTCCGTCCAAGTGCTCCAGTTTCCAGTTGCACAGTCTAAAAACATACCAGTTGGTAGGTTAATTGGTCATTATAAATTCTCCTGCGATTAGGCTAGGGTTAAATTAGGGATTGCTGGTTGGCATGGCCAAAAGGGCCTACTCCACACTGGTTCTCAATAAATAAATGGCCATTCAAGTTCATCATTTAAAACTCACCTGGTTTATAGATGCCCTTATGGAGAAAATCCTGCATTATATTTTAGCCAGTCTGGCCAACTTGTAACTCCCAGCTGCCCACTGTGGTTGTGCTGTAACTCCAAAGAACATGGTAGAATATAATACAGAAACAGGCCCTTCGGCCCACAATGTTGTGCCAAACTGATTAACCTAATGATATCTACACTCAGTGGCCACTTGGTTAGGTACTTCCTGAATCAAATAAAGAGGCCACTGAGTGTATGCTCATGGTCTTTTGCCACTGCAGCCCAACCACTTCAAAGTTCGACGTGTTTTGCTTTTCTGCACACCAGCATTGTAACGTGTGGCTTTTTGATGTCGCCTTCCTGTCAGCTTGAACCAGTTTGGCCATTCTCCCCTGGCCGCTCTCATTAACAAAGCATTTTCGCCAGCAGAGGCTGCCGTTGACTGGATTTTTTTATGATTTACACACCTCTTTCTGTAAACTCTAGAGACTGTTATGTGCAAAAATCCCAGTAGATCAGCAGTTTCCGAGTTACACAAATGAAACATTCAGCTGCGTAAGTCTAAGGGAAACAATCTCTGGCCCCGCCAGATATGTGAGATTGAGGCAGGAGTGCACCCTGAAACCCCGTTTATGTGGGTGCTGTGTGATTCGTTACCCTGTTACAAATGAGTACCATGAAATAGCAGACAGTATACTGCATACAATTAAAAGATTTAGTTTTATAATTCTTAATTTGACTTGAGCATTAGTAAAGAAGGAACAAAAGCAATAGAAAAGGGCACAAGTTGGAGCTCGCAGCTCCCCTTTCACCAATCCTCCATCAATCTCACCCTGGGCTTCATCGAATCACATTTTCGCTCCGGGTTGAATCCTACGACCTCCTCTCTCTGGCATCTTCTCTCTTCATCTCTTGCTAACAAAAGCCCCAAGCCCAACCTTAGTGTCCCTCACCAGAGAAACCTCCCCTTAATCCAACCATCCTAATTGGATGTCACACAATTCTCTTATTTCTTATCTTCAACAGTAACTCAACAAAAGCGGAAACCAAGCAGCTCACACGGAACAGCACAAAAAAAAGATGAACCAGGGCATTACACAAACCACCTGTCTGACACCAACAATCATTCCACAGTCAAAGTCACTTAGATCACATTTCTTCACCATTCTGATATTTGGTCTGAACAACAACTGAACCTCTTGACTTAGCATACATTAAAAGGACTCGATAGGGTGGATGTGGGAAGGATGGTTCCTGTGGTAGGAGTGTCAAGAGGGCATGGGCTCAAAATTGAGGGTCAACCCTTTAGAATACAGTAAGGAGGAATTCTTTTAGCCAGAGAGTAGTGAATCTGCAAAATGCTCCGCCACGGACAGCAATGGAGATCAAGTCTATGGGTATATTTAAAGCGAAAATTCAGTTTCCTGATTGGTTAGGGCATCAAATGTTATGGCAAAAAAAACAGGTGTATGAGGTTAAGTGGGATCCAGCATCAGCCATGATGAAATGGCAGAGCAAACTTGATGGGCTGAATGGCCTTATTATGCTCCTCTGTCTTATGGTCTGGTGTGTACAGGTGTGCCTCGTAAAGACCATAACACATAGGAGCAGAATTAGGCCATCTGGCCCATCGAGTCTGTTCCGCCATTCAATCATGGCTGATCCTTTTTTCTATTTCCTCCTCAAACCCAGTTCCCGGCCTTCTCCCCATAACCTTTGATGACATGTCCAATCAAGAACCTATCAATCTCTGCCTTATATACGTCCAATGACCTGACATCCACAGCTGCACGTGGCAAAAAATTCCACAAATTCACCACCCCTGGCTACAGAAATTCCTCCGCTTCTCTGTTCTGAAAGAGCGCCCCTCTATCCTGAGGCTGTGCCGTCTTAGCCTGGACTCTCCAAAGATGGGAAACATCCTTTCCACATCTACCCTGTCTAGGCCTTTCAACATTCGAAGAGTTTCAATGAGATCCCCCCTCATCCTTCTGAATTCTAGTGAGTACAGACCCAGAGCTATCAAATGTTCCTCGTATGATAACCCTTTCATTCCTGGAATTACCCTTGTGAACCTCCTCTGGACCCTCTCTATTGCCAGAACATCTTTTCTAAGATGAGGGGTCCAAAACTGTTCACAATACTCAAGGTGAGGCCTCACCAGTGCCTTACAAAGCCTCAGCATCACACCCTTGCTCTTGTATTCTAGATCTCTTGAAATGAATGCTAACATGGCATTTGCCTTCCTCAACACTGACTCAATTTGCAAGTTAACCTTCAGGGTGTTTTGCACAAGGACTCCCAAGTCCCTTTGCATCTCAGATTTTTGGATTTTCTCCATTTAAAAAATACTCCACACATTTATTTCTTCTACCAAAGTGCATGACCATGCATTTCTAACATTGTATTTCATTTGCCACTTTCTTGCCCATTCTCCTCATCTGTCTAGTCCTTCTGCATCCCACCAGTTTCCTCAACGTTACCTGCCCTTCCACCAATCTTCATATCATCTGCAAACTTGACAACAAAGCTACCTATACCATCATCTAAATCATTTATGTAAAACTTAAAAAGAAGCAGTCCCAACACCAACCCCTGCGGAACACCACTAGTCACTGGCAGCCAACCAGAAAAGGATCCTTTTATTCCCACCCGCTGCCTCCTACCAATCAGCCACTGTAGCCACTGATTGTATGTTATTTGCATCAAATGAAATCAAATCAGCAAGGATTGTGCTGGGATCATCCCTCAGGTGTCACTGAGCTTCTGGCACCAACAGAACATGCTCACAAGCTACTGATACCATTGCTGCTTAGACAAGTCAAGTTCAAGTTTAATGTCCTTTGACTCTACATATATACAACCAAACAAAATAATATTCCTCCAGACCATGGTGCACCAACATATATCACATAAAGCACATAAGACAAGATATTACTATAAATAAGTTAATAAAATAGAATACAAAATGCATATTGTACATCAGTCAATGAAAGCAAGCCTGCAGGTACAGCAGGCAGTGAAGAAAGCTAATGGCATGCTGGCCTTTATAACAAGAGGAACTGAGTATAGGAGTAAAGAGGTCCTTCTGCAGCTGTACAGGGCCCTGGTGAGACCCCACCTGGAGTACTGTGTGCAGTTTTGGTCTCCAAATTTGAGGAAGGACATTCTTGCTATTGAGGGAGTGCAGCGTAGGTTTACAAGGTTAAATCCCGGAATGGCGGGACTGTCGTATGTTGAAAGATTGGAGTGACTGGGCTTTTTATACACTGGAACTTAGAAGGATGAGAGGGGATCTGATTAAAACATATAAGATTATTAAGGGATTGGACACACTGGAGGCAGGAAGCATGTTCCCGCTGATGGGTGAGTCCAGAACTAGAGGCCACAGTTTAAGAATAAGGGGTAGGCCGTTTAGAACAGAGATGCAGAAAAACTTTTTCACCCAGAGTGGTGGATATGTGGAATGCTCTGCCCCAGAAGGCAGTGGAGGCCAAGTCTCCAGATGCATTCAGGAGAGAGTTAGATAGAGCTCTTATAGATAGCGGGGTCAAGGGATATGGGGAAAGGGCAGGAACAGGGTACTGATTATGTATGATCAGCCATGATCACAGTGAATGGCGGTGCTGGCTAGGAGGGCCAAATGGCCTACTCCTGCACCTACTGTCTATTGTCATATAGTGCACAGCACAGTAATGTAAACAGTAAGCAGCTCACTGTCCTAGTGATAAGACCTCTGTGGTGGCCAGGTATGTGTTAGTCTCACAGCCTGAGGGAAGAAGCTGTTACCCAGCCTTGCAGTCCTACTCCTGATGCCACAGTGTGCTCTGAGCAAACCCAGGTGCAAAGGAATGATAGTCAGGTTTATTCATAGGATTTCCAGCTGAGCAGCAGTGGCCTGACCAAGTGAGAGCGTGAGGTGAATCATTGTCGAAGCACACACAAACTGCACTAATTGGGAGTCTGCTTTAAACGGGTGCAGTACACTGAAAACCCATGCCAGTCAAAATAAACTTATCAAGGTTAAACAGAAAGCACATGGGCTTAATGACTCTAGATAAAACAGCGGTTAACAAACTGGTGCAAGACCAGCAGGGTTCATGACAACCGATGCTCCTGTATCTCCTTCCTGACGGTAGTGGGTCAAAGAGATTGTGGGATAGGTGGTAGAGATCCTCAATAATGCTTCAAGCACTTTTATACAGAGCTGCCAGAAAATGTCACGTGGGTGGGGGGTGGGGAAGGAAGACCCCTGATCCTCTCGGTAGTTTTTACTGTCCTCTGCAGGGACTTGCAGTCCGATGCATGGCAGATTCCGTACCACACAATAATGCAGACAAACAGAACATTCTTGATGGTGCTCTTGTAGAAAGTTGTTAGAATGGGGGGGGGTGAGAACCTTGCATGCCTCAATCACCTCAAAGTATCGATACGGCTGTGCACTTTTGACTAATGAGTTGTGGGTTCAGAATAGATGGTGATGTGCACACCAAGGAACTTTGTGACTTGACTGCTGTCTTCCTTCCTCCCAGTTCCGTGAAAGATGTCAAAGGAATCATGGGAATAAACAGCCCTATGATCCAGACCGGAGTGGAAGTTCAGCTGAAGACCAGCACTGTCATCCCACTGAACTTCACTGCAAGAATAAGCTACAAAAAGAGGAACATTAAAATTGAATCACCTCCTCTGCAACAGGAAAATCAGCTGTTCTCTTTCAGGTAACACCAACATAGCTGCTCGTAGTGAAGGTCAACATTTAGTCACATGCCGATCAATCAATCAAAAACAACTTTTGTTTCTTTAGTAACAAAGTCAGAAGTAGTGAAAATACTCAGCAAGTCAGGCAGTATCTGTGGAAAGGAACATAGGGTCAATGTTTGAACTCTTACGGAGTCTTGAACATTAACCTCAGCATCTCTTTGCATCGATACTGCATGACTTGCTGAAGGCAGCATTTCAGAATAACACCGCACATGTCATGAAATTTGTTGTTTTGCAGCAGCAGTACCTTGCAATTATTAAAATATACCATAAATTATTATAAGAAATATAAAAATATGTAAAATTTTAAATAAGTAGTGCAAAATGAGAACAAGAATATCGAGGTTCATGGTTTCGTCGTCCATTCAGAAACCTGACGATGAAGGGACGAAGCTGTTCCTAAAGCAGTAGGCACAACTCTTTTACAGCTCAGGGCATCCGTATTCAGAGTTCAATTCCGACGCCATCTGTAAGAAGTCCGTGTGCCCTTCTTGTGAGCACATGGGTTTCCTCCAGGTGCTCCACTTTCCTCCCACGTTCCAAAGACATACTGGTTAGTAGTTTAATTGGTCATTGGAAATTATCCTGTGATTAGACTAGGGTTAAATAGGTGTGTATCTTCAGGCTCCTGTACCTCCTCCCTGATGGTAGTAATAAGAAGAAGGCATGTCCTGGGTGGTGGGGTCCTTCATAACGGATACTGCATTTTTGAAATATCATTCCTTGAAGATGTCCTCAACTGCAGAAGAGATTTACCAGGATGCTGCCTGGTTTAGAGAGCATGAGTGATCACAAGGGGCTGGGTAAATCTGTGTTGTATTCTCTGAAGCATCAAAAGCTGATGGGAGATCTGATAGAAGTTTATAAGGTTATGAGAGGTATAGATATAGTGGACAAAGTGTATTTGTTTCCCAGAGTTGAAATGTCTAACACCAGAGGACATGTATTGAAGGTGAGGGTAAGTTTTTAACTCCGAAAATGGTGGATACCTGGAATATGCTGCCCGGTAGGGTGGTAGAGGCAAATACATTAGAGGCTTTTAAGAGACGTTTGGATAGGCACATGGATGTAAGGAAGATAGAGGGACATGGACACAGTGAAGATAGGAGGAATTAGTGTCTGGGTGTTTTTGATCTGCTTTTAAGCTGGTTCAGCACAACACTGTGGGCCGAATGGCCTGTTCCTGTGCTGTAATATTATATGTACTGGGGAGGCTAGTGCCCATGATGGAGCTGACTGAGTCTACAAGCCTCTGCAGTGGGCCCTCCGTACCAGACGGTGATGTAGCCAGTCAGAATGCTCTCCATGATTCGTATGTAGAAATCTCAAATTCCTAGTGAAGTATCGCCACTGGCAACACAAGCTTTCCACTGTATCTCAGTACATGTATCGATATTGTATCAATTCCAATTCCAAAATATATGCAGCACACAAGCATTTGCGTACTCGAGGAATGTGGAAGAGCCCGCTACAAAGAACATATTCCCGCTGCTTCCGAGTGAGGAGTCTGTGCTGAGGATCAAAGCTCTCCGATTGGCAAAGAACTCAACTGTGAATCGCAAAGTGATGGTAAATAATGGTTCTTGTCGTTTTGTCTCTGACCTGTGTTCAGAGGGTTCTTCGACTGGTCTCAATTGTGCCCGTGTTACAGGACAAAGTGCTGCCTCTCGCCATTGTCCCAGGATCTGTGTGCTCGGCTGAAGAGCTTCCAGACACCCTAAGCCAGAGTGTCTATCGCATCTGCACGACAGCCAAAACCTTTGGATTTGAAGTTTGTTATGACGCCAGTGCAGAAAATTCTGACTTCCCCACCAACTCTCCCTTGTACGAAATGATCAGCAAGAGAGCATTGGATATCACAATCAGACCAGGTAAAAACAATGTTGAGATAAAAGGCCCTTCACCAATCCTATAGCCACCTTCTTATTCTGGCTTCTGCACCCTTCCTTTCCAGTCCTGATGAAGTGTTGGCCCAAAACATCAACTATTTGTTCCCTTCCACAGACCTGCAGAGTTTCTCCAGAAAGTTGCCGGCATCTGCAGAACCTATTGTGCTCATAACCACAGTAGTACAGCGGTTTAGCACAACACTATCATAGCTCAAGTCACCAGAGTTTGGAGTTCAATTCTGACTCCGTGTCTAAGAAGTTCCTCACAGAACTTGTGATCCTCTAAGGGCTTTTCCATTAGTGAGTCCTCAAGTGTTTGTGGAAGCTGACCTATGATCCACATAGACTGGAGCAGATGGTCACCCCCTATAATTTCCTCCAATCACCTTAAGATTATGCCCCCCTCATATTAACTATTTCTACCCTGGTGAAAGGTCTCTGGCTGACCACTTGATTAATACCTCCTATGATCTTGTACACCGATATCAAGTCATCTCTCAACACCCTTTGCTCCAAAGAGGAAAGCCCTATCTCACTCAACCTGCCTTGTAAGACAATTGTTTTATTTTATTTAGAGATACAGCACAGAATAGGCCCTTCTGGTCATTTAAACCACACCACCCAGCAGCCACTGACAATTCCAACTTAACCACAACCTAATCATGGGGACAATTTACAATGACCAATTAATCTACCCAGTACATTTTTGGATCAATAGACAATAGACAGTAGGTGTAGGCGTTAGCCATTCGGCCCTTCTAGCCAGCATCGCCATTCACTGTGATCATGGCTGATCATGCACAATCAGTACCTTGTTGCTGCCCTCTCCCCATATCCCTTGACCCCGCTATCTATAAGAGCTCTATCTAACTCTCTCTTGAATGCATCCAG
Source organism: Hypanus sabinus (assembly GCF_030144855.1). Taxonomy (NCBI): domain Eukaryota; kingdom Metazoa; phylum Chordata; class Chondrichthyes; order Myliobatiformes; family Dasyatidae; genus Hypanus; species Hypanus sabinus. Next base: position 11,977,351 of record NC_082716.1, read on the forward strand.
AGACTTGGCCTCCACTGCCTTCTGGGGCAGAGCATTCCACATATCTACCACTCTCTGGGTGAAAAAGTTTTTCCACATCTCTGTTCTAAATGGCCTACCCCTTATTCTTAAACTGTGGCCTCTAGTTCTGGACTCACCCATCAGCGGGAACATGCTTCCTGCCTCCAGTGTGTCCAATCCCTTAATAATCTTATATGTTTCAATCAGATCCCCTCTCATCCTTCTAAATTCCAGTGTATACAAGCCCAGTCGCTCCAATTTTTCAACATATGACAGTCCCGCCATTCCGGGAATTAACCTTGTGAACCTACGCTGCACTCCCTCAATAGCAAGAATGTCCTTCCTCAAATTTGGAGACCAAAACTGCACACAGTACTCCAGGTGGGGTCTCACCAGGGCCCTGTACAGCTGCAGAAGGACCTCTTTACTCCTATACTCAGTTCCTCTTGTTATAAAGGCCAGCATGCCATTAGCTTTCTTCACTGCCTGCTGTACCTGCAGGCTTGCTTTCATTGACTGATGTACAAGAACACCTAGATCTCATTGTACTTCCCCTTTTCCTAACTTGACTCCATTTAGATAGTAATCTGCCTTCCTGTTCTTGCCACCAAAGTGGATAACCTCACATTTATCCACATTAAATTGCATCTGCCATACAATTGCCCACTCACCCAACCTGTCCAAGTCACCCTGCATTCTCATAACATCCTCCTGACATTTCACACTGCCACCCAGCTTTGTGTCATCAGCAAATTTGTTAATGTTACTTTTAATCCCTTCATCTAAATCATTAATGTATATTGTAAACAGCTGCGGTCCCTGCACCGAACCTTGCGGTACGCCACTGGTCACAGCCTGCCATTCCGAAAGGGACCCGTTAATCACTACTCTTTGTTTCCCTGTCAGCCAGCCAATTTTCAATCCATGTCAGTACTTTGCCCCCAATACCATGTGCCCTAATTTTGCCCACTAATCTCCTATGTGGGACTTTATCAAAAGCTTTCTGGAAGTCCAGGTACACTACATCCATTGACTCTCCCTTGTCCATTTTCATAGTTACATCCTCAAAAACTCCAGAAGATTGTCAAGCATGATTTTCCCTTCATAAATCCATGCTGACTCAGACTGATCCTTCTACTGCTATCCAAATGTGTCATAATTTCCTCTTTTATAATTGACTCCAGCATCTTTCCCACCACTGACGTCAGTCTAACCGGTCTATAATTCCCTGTTTTCTCTCTCTCTCCTTTCTTGAAAAGTGGGACAACATTAGCCACCCTCCAGTCAGCAGGAACTGTTCCTGAATCTATCGAACATTGGAAAATGATTACCAATGCATCCACTATTTCTAAAGCCACCTCTTTAAGTACCCTGGGATGCAGACCATCAGGTCCCGGGGATTTATCAGCCTTCAGACTCAACAGTCTATCCAACACCGTTTCCTGCCTAAATATAAATTTCCTTCAGTTCATCCTTTACCCTAGTTCCTTTGGCCACTATTACATCTAGGAGGACATCTGGGAGGATCATGGGAGGACAGGAGATAACTCGTGCATTCCACGGGATGGATGTACAGAGACTCCTTACAGAGAAGCTGGGATTGATCATCAAACTTTTCGACACACTGAGCTGCAATGCTGCTTTACTAACAGCTACGCTACCATGGTACCTACATGACTGGACATGCTCTCTAGTTCAGGCATTCTGGTTAATTTCCTTTGCACCCTCTGTAAAGCTTTCACATCCTTCCTATAATGAGATGGCCAGAACTGAGCACAGTATTCCATAGGTTTGAATCCCCATTTTATTCTTCTAATCATCTGATTGTTGCACTATTTAAAACAGGAAATGTGATTTATTTTTGCCTTACTTTTAGTTCCTACTGACATTCCAATCAAAAAGTTGCAAATCGAATTACAAATGGATGAGTCGCTCACAAGAGTAAATCACCTGTTGATGAGAAGCAACTGGACTAATGCAGATTCCTCTGAAAAAATGCAAGCTGAAGGCAAGTTAGTCCTTCTCAAGCTAAAGAAAATCCTCCAAGCTAAAAAGCAGCATCAGGTAAACATTCTTCTCCAAATACAAGAAAGTCCTTCTGCTCGTTTCCACCTCTGTCCCCCCTTTTCTGATAAATGGCACGGTTTAACTGAAGCATCATGGATTAAACTATAAACATCAAGAGTAGCAATTACAACATCAGTGTTCGAATGGAGGGGAATAAACAGTTGATGTTTCAGGTTGAGACCCTTAATCAGGACTGGAAAAGAAGGGGACTGAAGCCAGAATACGAAGGTGTCAAACTGCTTGGTGACAGGTGAGATCAGGTGAGGAGGAAGATGTCTGGGGTTTGGAAGGGGATTGAAGCTGGGAAGTGACAGGTGGAAAGGGCAAAGGGCAGAAGAAAGAATCAGATAGGAGAGGATAATGGGAGAAAGGGAATGAGGAGGGCCACCAGAGGTAGGTGGTGGATAGGTCATATGAGTAGAGGAAAAGAGAAATGGTAAGAGGGGAGCCAGAATATGAAGGTAGCCAGGTTATGCTCATCTTCTGAAGGGTAGCCTCCAACCTGACAGCATGAACATCAATTTGTCCAACCGTTGATAAGTTCTTCTCCCTCTCATTCTCTCTTTTTCTTTTTATCCAATCTGACTCTGTTGAATGCCTTTGAGATGGCTTTTTAGAGCAGCTTGTGCTTAAATTTACTCGGGGAAAGGTTATATTCGATTGGGTGTTGTATAATAACCCAGATCTGATTAGAGAGCTTAAAGTAAGGAGACAGGAGATAATAATATGATTGAATTCATACTGCAACTTGAGAGGAAGAAGCATAAGTTACATACACCAGTATCGCGATGGAATAACGGGAATTACAGAGGCATGAGGTTACAGCTTGCCCAGGTGGACTGGAGGAGGATTCTGGTGGGGATGATGGCAGAGCAGAGGTGGCTGAAGTTAAAGGGAATGGTTAACAAGGTTCAAGACAGATATGCCCCACAGAAGAAGTTCTCAAATGGCAGGGTTGGGCAACTGCCTGGCATTTGATAAGGTGCCACGCTTGAGATTAATTAATAAGATAAAATTCTGCAGCGTTACAGGAAAGATATTGGCATGGATAGCAGAATGGCTGACGGGCAGGAGGCAGCGAATGGGAATAAAAAGGGCTTTTTCTGGTTTTCTGGTTGATTGTCCGTGACTAGCAGTGTTCCTCAGGGGTCAGTATCTGGACCACTACTTTTCACATTGTCAGTGATTTGGATAATGGAATTGATGGCTTTGTGGCAAAGTTTGCTGATGATATGAAGACAGGTGGAAGGGTAGGTAGTGCTGAGGAAGCAATACAATTGTAGTAGGAGTGAAATTGGAAGAATGGGCAAAAAAGTGACAGGTGGAATACAGTTCTGGGAAATATATGATAATGCATGTCAATAAAAGGAACAATAGGGGGATTTTGGAGTCCTCGTGCAAGACTCCCAGAAGGTTAATTTACAGGTTGAGTCTGTGGTAAAGAAGGCAAGTGCAATGTTGGCATTTATTTCAATGGCAATAGAATATAAAACCAAGGAGATCATGCTGAGCCTTTATAAGACACTAGTCAGGCCACACTTAGAGTACTGTCAACAGCTTTGAGCCCCATATGTCAGAAAGGATGTGTTGTCATCGGAGAGAGCCCAGAGGGTGTTCACTAGGATGATTCTGGGAATGAAGGGGTTGACATATGAGGAGCATTTGGCAGCTTTGGGCCTGTACTCGCTGTAACTTATAAGAATGCATGGGGATCTCAATGAAATATACCAAATGTTGAAATGATTAGATATGGTGGATGTGGAGAGGATGTTTCCTTTGGTGGGGGTGTCCAGAACAAGAGGGCACAGCCTCAAAACCGAGGAGTGACCTTTTTAAGAAAGAGATAAGGAAGAATTTTTTTAGCCAGAGAGTAATAAAACTATGGAATGTTCCATAGTCTATGGGTATATTTAAGGTGGAAGCTGATAATTTCCTGATCAGTCAGGGCATCAAAGGATATGGCCAGAAGACAGGTGTATGGGGTTAAGTGGAATCCGGTATCAGCTATGATGGAATGGCAGAGCAGACTCGATGAGCTGAATGGCCTAATTCTGCTCCTATTTCTTATGGACTCCCCTCTTACCCATTCTCACCTGCCCATCACCTCCCTTCCCTTTCATCCATGGTCCACTCTCCTGTCAGATTCCTTCTTTTTCAGCACTTTTCCTCTTCGACCTATCCGCTTGCAGCTTTTAACTTCATTCCTCCTCCCCACCCATGCATCTTCCCCCTCACCTGGTTTCATCCATCACCTGCCAGCTTGGACTCCTTCCCCTGCCCCACCTTCTTATTCTGGCTTCTTCCCCCTTCCTTTCCAGAGCTGCTCAATGGTCTCAACCCAAAGAGATGACTTTTTATTCCCCTCCCTAGGTGCTCCATTATTTTCTGTGTGTTACTCTAGACTTCCAGTGTCTGCAGAATCTCATGTGTTTATGATATACCGCTATTTCAATATCACGCTTAAGATGTTGTGTGTTCCTATCAGGGTGAATGTGAAGCGGATGTGATATTTTATTTCTGTCAGGGGGCCAGGCGTCTTTGGAACTCTGAGGAAGACAGTCCCAATGCTAGCCTTTGCCCCAGGGCCAGAGAAACAAGAATTAAAGGGACGAAGGTTTAGGGTGAGAGAGGAAATGTTTAAAGTCAAAGGAACGTGAGGAACAGCTTTTTTCACCCAGAGGATGGTCATTATATGGAATGATCTGCTTCAGGAAGTCATTGAGGCGAGTACATTAGCAACATTTAAAAGATACTTGGACAGGTACATGGATAGGAAAAGTTTAGAGGGATGAAAGCCAAATGCAGGAATTATGACTAGCTTCAATGGGAACGTGGACCATTTAGGGTGAAGGACTTGTTTCCATGTGGTATTCTAAAGTGAATCACTTCACATTTTTCTGGATTGAACTCCATCTGCCTCTTTGCATTAGATCCATAAGATATAGGAGCAGAATTAGGCTGTTTGGCCCATCAAGTCTGCTCTGCCATTTCATTATGGCTGATGCATTTTCCCTCTCAGCCCCACTCTACTGTCTTCTCCCCATAACCTTTCACACCCTAACTAATCAAGAATTCATTAACCTCTGGTGGCGCAATGGCATCAGCGCGGGAGTCCGGAGTGAAGGCTCCTGAGTTCGAATCCAAGTCGGGCCACCCCCTCCCCAAGCACGCTTTCCATCCGTGCTGGGTTGAGTGCCGAGCTAGCCACTGGGCCTCATGAAAGAAAAGGGCCAAGTCAGGAACGTTCAAATCGTGACCCGGTTAATCCAAAAGGAGACCAATCCTGACACCACGCGCCAGACAAGAATGGCTGGCTGTCTGGTGCGACACACTAAAAAAAAATTAACCTCTGCCTTAAATATACCCGGTGACTTGGCCTCCATCTATGGCAAAGAATTCCACAGATTCACCACTCTCTGGCTAAAGAAATTCCTCCTCATCTCTATTCTAAATGGATGTCCCTCTATTTTGAGGCTGTATCCTCTAGTCTTAGACTACCCCACCATAGGAAACATTCTCTCCGCATCAACTCTGTCAAGTTCCTTCAACATTCAATAGGTTTCAATGAGGTCACCCCTCATTCATCTGAATTCCAGTGAGTACAGGCCCAGAGCCATCAAACGCTCCTCATATGACAAGCCTTTCAACCCCAGAATAATTTTGATAAACCTACTCTGAACCTTCTTCAATATCAACACATCTTTTCTGAGTTAAGGGGCCCAAACCTGCTCACAATCCTCCAAGTGAGGCCTCACCAGTGCTTTATAAAGGCTTATCATTATATCCTTGATTTTATATTCTAGTCCTCCTGAAATGAATTTGCTTTCATTTGCATTTGCCTTCATCACCACCGACTCACCTGCAACTTAGCCTTCAGGGAATCCTGCACAAGGACTCCCAAGTCCCTTTGCACCTCAGACTTTTGAATTTTCTCTCCATATAGAAAATAGTCAACACTTTTACTTCTTCTACCAAAGTGCATGACAATACACTTCCCAATGCTGTACTCCATCTGCCACTTTGCTCATTCTCCTAAGCTCACTAAGCTCTTCTGTAGCCTCTCTACGTCCTCATAACAACCTGCCCCTCCACCTACCTTCATATCGTCTGCAAACTTGGCCACAAAGTCATCAACTCCATCATCCAAATCATTGACATATAACATAAAAAGAAGCGGACCCAGTCCAGAATTTGTTGATTCTTGCAAGATCATTGCTAATGCCTCCACAATCTCTTCAGCCTGCTCTTTCAGAAAGGAGGAGAGCAGCAGAAAGGAAATTATAGACCAGTTAGCCTGACCTCAGTGGTTGGGGAGATGTTGGGAGTCAAATGTTAAGGATGAGGTTATGGAATACTTGGTGACACATGGTAATATAGAACGAAGTCAGCATGGTTTCCTTAAGGGAAAATCTTTCCTGATGAGCCTGTTGGAATTCTTTGAGGAGATTACAAGTAGAATAGATAAAGGGGATGCAGTGGATGTTGTATATTTGGATGTTCAGACGGCCTTTGACAAGGTGTCACACATGAGGCTGCTTACCAAGTTAAGAACCCACGGTATTACAGGAAAGTTACTAGCATGGTTAGAGAGTTGGCTGATTGGAAGCTGTGAGTGGGAATAAAAGGATCCTTTCTGTTTGGCTGCTAGTGACTAGTGGTGTTCTGCAGGGGTTGGCTTTGGGACCACTTTTATGCTGTATATCAATGATTTAGATGATGGAATAGATGGTTTTGTTGCAAAGTTTGAAGATGATACTACGGTTGGTGGAGGGGTAGATACTGTTGAGGAAACAGGTAGGCTGCTGAAGGACTTAGTCAGATTATGAGAATGGGCAAGAAAGTAGTAAATAAAATGCGATTTTGGAAAATGCATGGTCATACAATTTGGTAGAAGAAATAACTGCAGATTATTTTCTAAATAGGGAGAAAATCCAAAAATCTGAGATGCAAAGGGACTTGGGAGTACAGGTTACCTTGCAAGTAGAGGTAGTGATGAGGAAGGCAAATGCAATGTTAGCATTCATTTCGAGAGGTCTAGAATACAAGAGCAGGGATGTGGTGCTGGTGCTTTATAAGGTACTGGTGAACCTCTCCTTGATCCTCATCTTAGAAAAGATGTGCTGGCATTGGAGAAGGCTCAGAGGAGGTTCACAAGGATGGTTCTGGGAATGAAAGGGTTATCATACAAGGAATACTTGTACTCACTCAAATTTAGGAGAATAACAGGGTACCTCATTGAAGCCTTCTGAATGTTGAAATGCCTAGACAAAGTAAATGTCTGATTAAATGTCAGAGCAGACTTAATGGGTCAAATAGCCTAATTTTACTCCTATGTCTTAAGATCTTATGGTCTTAAGGTTTAGAAAACAGTATGACAAGGAATAGATCGGAAAGGTTTAGAAGATAGTTTGACAGGGAATGGATTGGAAAACTTTCGAAGTTTACTGGCCAAATGCTGCTATGTGGGATTTGATTGAATGGAACATCACAGTTGGCATGAACCATTTGAACAGAAGGACTAGTTTTCATGCAGCATTATTCTATGACACTTTGACAATGGAAGCAGTGATTCCTCTCCACCATCAATTTCTGAATGGTCAATGAATCCATGAACATTACCTCATTATTCATCTTTTGCACTGTATATTTTTTGTAACTTATTAATTTTTATGTCTTGCACTGTGCAGTTGAACCTGCTTCTGTGCTGTGTTACTTTATGACTATAATGTGCTAGTTGGTAGGTCAATTGGCTGACGTATATTAGTCCTCGAATGTCATTAAGTGGCAAAATCAGGAAGGACTTGATGGGAATATGACCATAAGGCCGTAAATCATTTGAGCAGAAATAGGTCATTCAGCCCATCAAGTTTGCTCTGCCATTCCATCATGGCTGATTTATTTTTTCCCCTTTTTTTCTCTCTCTCTTTTTTCTCTCTCTGTCCCTCTCACAATAACTCCTTGCCTGTTCTTCATCTCCCTCTGGTGCTCCCCTCCCCCTTTCTTTCTCCTTAGGCCTCCCATCCCATGATCCTCCCCACTTCTCCAGTCTTGTATCCCTTTTGCCAATCAACTTTCCAGCTCTTAGCTTTATCCCACCCCCTCCTGTCTTCTCCTATCATTTCGGATCTCCCCCTCCCACTTTCAAATCTCTTACTATCTCTTCTTTCAGTTAGTCCTGACAAAGGGTCTCAGCCCAAAACGTCGACAGCGCTTCTCCCTATAGATGCTGCCTGGCCTGCTGCGTTCCACCAGCATTTTGTGCAGGTTCCTCCATATCTCTGTTCTAATGGGACATCCTTCTATTCTGAGACTGTCTCTTCTGGTCCTATACTCTCCCACTGGGGGAAACATCCATTCTGTGTCCCCTCTATCTAAGCCTTTCAAAATTCAATAGGTCTCAATGAGATTTGGGATGAATCAAAAAGAAAATGGATTAATGTGGGATTTGCTTAGATGAGTGTTTGATGATCAGCATGGATTCAGTGGGCCAAAGAGCCACATTCCCTACTGTATCACTCTATGACAATCAGAGGGATGGGGAGACAAAGCAAATGGACTCAGATGGAAGAATGATCTTTAGCAGGAAGGGATAAGAACCCAGAACTGCAGACACCTCAGATATAGGGTGTAGGACCGGAAAAGCCAGCAGTGTTACGAAGAAAGATGGGAACTGAAGGATTTCAATACAAGGACCACAGTTTTAAAATTAAAATGCCTTTGGACCAATGGAAATTGGGTGGGCAACACCTGGTTTAGACCATAACACCATAAGATGTAGGAGCAGAATTAGGCCATTTGGACCATTGAGTCCAATCCACCATGTCATCATGGCTGATCCATTTTTCCTCTCAGCCCCAATCTCTTGCCTTCTCCCTGTATCCTTTTACTTCCTGAGAAAGCTGAAAAAATTTAGCCTGTCCCCTAAAACCCTCACTAATTTTTGTAGATGCACCGTAGAAAGCATTCTTCTAGGGTGCATCACAACCTGGTATGGAAGTTGTCCTGTCCAAGACCGGAAGAAGCTGCAGAAGATGGTGAACATAGCCCAGCACATCACACAAACCAATCTTCCATCCTTGGACTCACTTTACACCACATGCTGTCGGAGCAGTGCTGCCAGGATAATCAAGGACAAGACCCACCCAGCCAACACACTTCTTGTCCCACTTCCCTCCGGGACAAGGTTCAGGAGCTTGAAGATTTGTACGGCCAGATTTGGAAACAGCTTCTTTTCAACTGTGATAAGACTGCTGAACAGATCCTGACAAGGATCTGGGCCGTACCTTCCAAATATCTGGACCTGACTTGCACTACCTTACTTTCCCTTTTCTATTTTCTAACTATGATTTATAATTAAAATTTTTATTATATTTACTTTGATTTGTACTTCAGGGAGCATGAAGCGCAGAAACAAATATCATTGTGATGATTGTACGCTCTAGTACCAATTGTTTGGTGACAATAAAGTAAAGTATCCCTTCATGCCCTGAGCAATCAAGAATCTATCAGTCTTTGTCTTAAATATACCCAATAACACGTCTCCACAGCCATCTGTGGCAATTAATACTGCAAATTCACTACTCTCTTGGTGAATAAACTCCTCCTCATCTACATTCTAAAAGAACATCTTTCTGGCTTTGTATTCTGGTCTTAGACTCTCCCACCATAGGGAACATCCTCTCCACATCCACTCCATCAAGGCCTTTCACCATTCCACAGGTTTCAATTAGGTCACCCCTCATTCCTCCAAATTCTAGTCAATACAGGCCCAGAGACATCAGACAGTCTTCATGTAATCAGACAGTCCTGTTTGAGTCCTGTTGGGAAGCACTGCTGGGGGGGGGACAGCCTACCTGGGGGAAGCAACAATGGTTGTGCCTCCAGCACAGAGTCCAGCCCTGTAGCTCAGAATGGTAGGGAAAGGAAGAGGAAGGCAGTAGTAATAGGGGACTCAATAGTTAGGGGGTCAGATGGGCGATTCTGTGGATGCAGTCAGGAGATCCAGATGGTAGTTTGCCTCCCTGGTGCCAGGGTCGGGGATGATTCTGATCGCGTCCAAGATATCCTGAAGTGGGAGGGTGAGGAGCCAGAGGTCATGATACATATAGTTACCAATGACATAGGTAGGAAAATGGAAGAGGTCCTGAAAGGAGAATATAGAGAGTTGAGAAGAAGGACTACAAAGGTAGTAATCTCGGGATTACTGCCTGTGCCACATGACAGTGAGAGTAGGAATGGAATGAGGAGGAGGATAAATGCATGGCTGAGGGATTGGAGCAGGGGGCAGGGATTCAAGTTTCTGGATCGCTGGGACCTCTTTTGGGGCAGGTGTGACCTGTACAAAAAAGATGGGTTGCACTTGAATCCTAGAGGGACCAATATCCTGGCGGGGAGATTTGCTAAGGCTACTGGGAAGACTTTAAACTAGAATGGTTGGGGGGTGGGAATCAAATTGAAGAGACTAGGATAGAGGAGGTTAGTTCACAAATAGAGAAAGCTAGTAGACAGTGTGTGAGGGAGGATAGGCAGGTGACAGAGAAGGGGAGCGCTCAGACCGAAGATGTAGGGGAGAAGGAAGAAAATGAAGATAGTAAAGTTGTTTGCACCGTTAGGGATAAACAGAGAGTAAGAATGGAGAATTTCTTAAATGCATCTATTTTAATGCTAGGAGCATTGTAAGAAAGCTGGATGAGCTTAGAGCATGGATTGATACCTGGAAGTATGATGTTGTAGCTATTAGTGAAACGTGGTTGCAGGGGGGGTGTAATTGGCAACTAAATATTCCTGGATTTCGTAAAATGTGAGCAGGATAGTTTTTTGCAGCAATACATAGAGGTACCAACTAGAGAAGGGGCAGTGTTGGAATTCCTGTTAGGGAATGAGATAGGTCAGGTGACGGAGGTATGTGTTGGGCAGCACTTTGGGTCCAGTGATCACAATGCCATTAGTTTCAATATTATTATGGAGAAGGATAGGACTGGACCCAGGGTTGAGATTTTTGATTGGAGAAAGGCTAACTTTGAGGAGATTCAAAAGGATTTAGAAGGAGTGGATTGGGACAAGTTGTTTTATGGGAAGGATGTAATAGAGAAATGGAAGTCATTTAAAGGTGAAATTTTGAGGGTGCAGAATCTTTATGTTCCTGTTAGGTTGAAAGAAAAGGTTAAAAGTTTGAGAGAGCCATGGTTTTCAAGGGATATTGGAAACTTGGTTCAGAAAAAGAGAGAGATCGACAATAAATATAGGCAGCGTGGAGTAAATGAGGTGCTCAAGGAATATAAAGAATGTAAAAAGGACCTTAAGAAAGAAATTGGAAAGGCTAAAAGAGGTTGCTTTGGTGAGTAAGGTGAAAATAAATCCAAAGGGTTTCTACAGTTATATTAATAGCAAAAGGATAGTGAGGGATAAAATTGGTCCATTAGCGAATCAGAGTGGACAGCTATGTGTGGAGCCAAAAGAGATAGGGGAGATTTTGAAAGATTTTTTTCTTTGGTATTCACTAAGGAGAAGGATATTGAATTGTGTAAGGTAAGGGAAACAAGTAGGTTAGTTAAGGAAACTATGATGATTAAAGAAGAGGAAGTGTTAGCACTTTTAAAGAATATAAAAGTGGATAAGTCTTCAGGTCCTGACAGGATATTCCCTAGGACCTTGAGAGAAGTTGGTGTAGAAATAGCAGGATCTCTGACAGAAATATTTCAAATGTTATTAGAAGCGGGGATGGTGCCGGAGGATTGGCATATTGCTCATGTGGTTCCATTGTTTAAAAAGGGTTCTAAGAGTATACTTAGCAATTATCGGCCTGTAAGTTTGACATCAGTGGTGGGTAAATTAATGGAAAGTATTCTTAGAGATGATATATATAATTACCTGAATAGACAGGGTCTGATTAGAGACAGTCAACATGGATCTGTGCATGGAAGGTAATGTTTAACAGATCTTATTGAATTTTTTGAAGAGGTTACTAGGAAAGTAGAAAAGGCTAAAGCAGTAGATGTTGTCTATATGGACCAGTAAGGCCTTTAACAAAGTTCCACATGGAAGGTTAGTTAGGAAGGTTCAATCATTAGCTATTAATATTGAAGTAGTAAAATGGATTCAACAGTGGCTGGATGGGAGATGCCAGAGAGTAGTGGTGGATAACTGTTTGTCAGGTTGGAGGCCAGTGACTAGTGGTGTGCCTCAGGGATCTGTACTGGGTCCAATGTTGTTTGTCATATACATTAATGATCTGGATGATGGGGTGGTAAATTGGATTAGTAAGTATGCAAATGATACTAAGATAGGTGGCTTTGTGGATAGTGAAGTAGGTTTTCAAAGCTTGCAGAAAGATTTAGGCCAGTTAGAAGAGTGGGCTGAAAGATGGCAGATGGAGTTTAATGCTAATAAGTGCGAGGTGTTACATTTTGGTAGGACTAATCAAAATAGGACATACATGGTAAATGGTAGGGCATTGAAGAATGCAGTAGAACAGAGTGATCTAGAAATAATGGTACATAGTTCCCTGAAGGTGGAATCTCATGTGGTGGTGAAGAAAGCTTTTGGTATACTGGCCTTTATAAATCAGAGCATTGAGTATAGGAGTTGGGATGTAATGTTAAAATTGTACAAGGCATTGGTGAGGCCAAATTTGGAATATTGTGTACAGTTCTGGTCACAGAATTATAAGAAAGATGTCAACAAAATAGAGAGAGTACAGAGGAGATTTACTAGAATGTTACCTGGGTTTCAGCACCTAAGTTACAGAGAAAGGTTGAACAAGTTGGGTCTTTATTCTTTGGAGCATAGAAGGTTGAGGGGGGACTTGATAGAGGTATTTAAAATTATGAGGGGGCTAAGGAGAGTTGACGTGGATAGACTTTTTCCATTGAGAGTAGGGGAGATTCAAACAAGAGGACATGAGTTGAGAGTTAAGGGGCAAAAGTTTAGGGGTAACACGAGGGGGTACTTCTTTACTCAGAGAGTGGTAGCTATGTAGAACGAGCTTCCAGTAGAAGCAGTAGAGGCAGGTTCGATTTTGTCATTTTAAAAAAATTGGAAAGGCTGGTCAGGAAAGGAATGGAGGGTTATGGGCTGACTGCAAGTCGGTAGGACTAGGTGAGAGTAAACCTTCAGCATGGACTAGAAGGGCCAAGATGGCCTGTTTCTGTGCTGTAATTGTTATATAGTTATATGGTTATATGACAAGCCAATCAATCCTAGAATCATTTTTGTGAACCTCCTTTGAACCCTTACCAGTTTCAGCACATCTGTTCTAAAATAAGGGGCCCAAAACTGTTCACAATTCTTCAAGTGAGACCTCACCAGTGCCTTATAAAGCCTCAATATTATACCCTTGCTTTTATATTCTAGTCCTCTTGAAATTAATGCCAACATCGCAGTTGACTTCATCACTGCAGACTCAATCTGCACAAAGACTCAGAAGTCACTTAGTGCCTCGGTCTTTGCTCTGTTGCAAAGTTTGCAGATGATACAAAGATAGGTGAAGGGGCAGGTAGCTTTGAGGAAACAGAGGGGCTATAGTTTGTTGACTGACAATGGTGCAACAGACAAAAAAAAATCTAGTGAGTGGCAGTTCTGTGGGCAAAATCACCTTGTTAATGAGAGAGGTCGGAAGGGAATGGCCAGACTGGTTCAAGGTAACAGTAACTCAAATAACCACACATTACAACAGTGATGTACAAAAGAGCACCTCTGAATGCACAACACATCAAAGCTTGAAGTGACGGGCTACAGGAGCAGAAAACCTCAAACAGATACTCACTGGCTACTTGATTTGTACAGGAGGTAACTAATAAAGTGGCCAGTGAGTGTATTTTAATTCCCTGAGGGATGGTGCCATGTGGGCAGCTTTGCTTAAAAGGTGTTAAGTTTTTTTTTAACCATGTACTTTCAAAATAACTGTCACTAACATGTCATTTAACAGCAGGAAAGACGAGAGCATAAGTATACTTTGAGCAGTTCTATGTCGAGTTCCCAGACGTCAAGCAAAAGTTCACGAAGAAGATCAGAGCAGGATAAGGTAGAATTCTCAAGGACTCGTGGCATCCACTCATTAAAGTCAGGGAGCAGAGACAAGAAACATGGCAGTCGTGATAGGCGTGGTAAACACAAGCTGGAGGAACACAGTAAGCCACGTCATTATTCGACGTCAAGTTCCCAGTCATCGAGCAGAATGAGAAGCTCAAAGGAACATTATAATAAACACCTAAGAAATTATGGTATGCACTCACCAGTGAACAGACAAGAACCTAAACGTAACAAGTATGGAAGACACCAAAAACTCGGTCAAGAACGTAGACATGACACGCCAGGTCAACGTGTGCCTTCAAAAGATGAACATCATACAACTGTTCATCTTTCCTCCAGCTCAACATCTGGTCTATCGAAGGAAAGGCCATCTCGACACAGCTCCTTTAGGAAATCGAAAGGCTATCGAGTTTCCAGCAGTGCATCTGCACTGAATTCAGGGCACAGGAGGGTCAGTACCCGGTCATCGTTTTACCAAGGCAGCACCAAAAGATGTCACAGTTCCAGCTGCAGAGGTGAAAAGTTCGGCCGGCCCTCGATCAGGAACAGCTCATTGTCTTCGACTGACACCCTCAGCCTTTCAAGTTCTGTCACATCCTCTGCACAGTCAGAAGAGGATTATGGTGACCTGGTCAGGAACTCCTCGTCGACTTCATCGTCTTCGAGCGAGTCCAGCTCCAGTGTCTCATCGTCTGCTGAGTCAAAGCGGGAGCACAGTAGGCAAACGCCTCAAGGGCAATCCAGTTCTTCAGTGAAGGGAGACTCCACCACTGACTCATCTTCCGCGCGTAGTGATACAGTGGATGCGTGGCCAACCCCGACGTATCAAACAGGCTCAGAGAGAATGTGTAAGAATGGTAGATGCATCTATACCAAACACAAAACATTCTCAGCCACAACTCACAAGACTAAAGAGCATCATTTTGTCTGGATTTCTGATTCAAAACCATGGAAAGAGGTAAAGAGTTCCAGCAATAGTATCTTCATCTTGAACCAGAATCATAATTAGGTGTCTTGTCACTGTCTATATGATGTGAAATTTGTTGTTATATGGCAGTACTGAATCGCAAAGACACAGAGCAGAGAACATTACAGCACAGTACAGCCTCTTCGGCCACAATGTGCCGAACTTATAACCTGCACTAAGTACAATTTAACCCTTTCCTTGCATGTGGCCTTCCATTTTTCTATTGTCTATGTGCCTACCAAAGAGTCTCTTAAATGTCCCTAACGGATCTGCCTCCATCACCAGCCCTGACAGGCAATTCCACACACTCACGACCCTCTGTGTAATAAACCTACTTCTGACATTCACCTCCACTATACCTTCCTCCAATCACCTTAAAATTATGCCCCCTCCTACTAGCCATTTCCAGCCTGGATAAGGGTCTCTGGCTGTTCACTTGAGCTGTGCTTCTTGTTATCTTGTATACCTCTATCAAGTCTCCTTGTGTCCTTCTTTCCTCCAAAGAACAAAACCCCTGGCTGCTCTGAAAAATTAGCATGAAATTATCATAAATTGCAAGAATAAATGAATAGGAAATTGGGGTATATCTTCTGTTTTGTGGATGTCTGCAAAGAGTAAGAATTTCAGGTTATATATTATATACATTCTCTGATATTAAATAGAACCATTGAACCATTGAAAAGCAAAGTAATGTTCTTGGGTTCATGGACTGTTCAGGAATCTGGTGGTGGAGGAGAAGAACCTGTTTCTGTTTCTGACTCTGATCTCAGTTGTTCAGATTATTACAGTACTATGTGTTTTGTATTGTTCAATACTACAGAGCACAGATGGAAATGACTTCCAGTTTCATTTCAAGCCATCTTCAATTAACACAGTATGTATACGAGATGGTTAACATACCCTAGAATGAGTATCTGGTGTGCTTTAACATGAGGAAACCCACTTTGGATTTGGAGTATCGTGTTCAGTTTTGGTCACCTACCTACGATAAAGATGTAAATAAGGTTGAAACAGATTTACAAGGATGCAGCCGGGTTTGGGGGACCTCAGTATAATGAAAGATTGAATAAGTTAGGACTTTGTTCCTTGGAATGTAGAAGATTGTGAGGAGAAATATAGAAAATTAAGAGGGGTATAGATAAGGTAAGCGCCAGCAGGCTTTCCCCACTGAGGTTGGGTGTGACTACATCTAGATGTCACAGGTTAAGGGTGAAAGGTGAAAAATTTAAAGGACCATGAGGGGATATTTCTTCACTCAGGGTCATGAGAGTGTGGAACAAGCTGCTAGCACAAGTGGTACATATCAGCTCGATTTCAATGGTTAAGAGAACTTCAGGTAGTTAGGGGCATGGTGAGCTATGGTCCCAGTGCAGTAGCTGAGAGTAGGCAGTTTAGATGGTTTCGGCGTGGACTAGATAGGCCAAGGAACCCTGTTTCTCTGCTGTACTTTTCTATGACTCTGACTCTATTTCATTGAAATAAGGGAAGTCCCGTATAATAAGGAATTGGAGTGGCAATGATCCTGGGAATGTAAGAGTTAATGATTGGGGAGTGTTTGACGGCTCTTGGTCTGTACTTGTAGGAGTTTAGTAGAATGAAGGGCGGTCTCATTGAAACCTAGCGAGTATTGAAAGGCCTAGTTAAAATGGATGTGAAAAGGATGTTTTCTATAGAGACCGAGTCTAGGACCAGAGGCACAGCCTCAGAATACAAGGACTTCCCTTTAGAACCGGGATGAGGAGGAATGAGGAAGGTGGTGAACCTGCTGAATTCATTGCTACAGATGGATTTGGAAGCCAAGTCCACAATTCACCTTCTCTGGACCCTCTCCATATGACCAATTAACCTACTAATCTGTGCGTCCTTGGAATGTGGAAGGAAGTCACAGTGTCCAGAGGACACCCGCGTGCTCATGGGGAGAACGTACAAACACTTTACAGACAGCGGCACAAATTGAACACTGATTGATCTTACAGCTGGCACTGTAAAATGCACTAACTCTACACTACCAAGCTGCCCTAAAAATATGGAATGTTTCAAAAATGTGGCATCCCTGCACAAGGTCTACGCTAATCTTCTCTGTATTGTTCCAAGTTTAGTATATCCGCTACCAAAGTGCATCTTGACAAGTAGCTGAGGATCTGAACCATTAATTCTTTTTTTATTGATTTTTTATGCACTTCTACAACCACTACAAGCAAAAACCCAACAGCAAAATGGAGATTAATAGTGCAAAATAAATATATCAATTATATAGTTCAAAACAATAAGGAAATAGCACCCAGAATAAAATCATATAAAGTTAGTATCCTCCCCACCCTCCCACGGAAAAAAAAACTCCAGGCCAACCATTACAAGATGTAAAAAAAATTAATTGGAGCAGTCAAACCCCCAAAACTGTAAATATAAATAAAAACAAAGACTAATAATGCATACTACCAAAACTAAAATGAAATTTCAAACAAAGAAGAAAACACAGAACTTACAGAAAGAAAAAAAAAGCTGAAAGTAGGGGATTAAAGAAAACAGACTTAATCTAAAGAGGAGTTGTGAAAGTATTCAGGAAAAGATCCCCAGACCTTGTGAAACTTTATGTCCGAGTTAAGAAGTGAGTAGTGAATTTTTTCAAGGTCTAAACAGGACATAATATCATTAAGCCATTGAGCATGGGTGGGTGGGGCAATATCTCTCCACCTAAGAAGAATTAAGCATCTAGCCAAAAGAGAGGCAAAAGATAATGTTCGATATTTAGTCAGACTCAAATGTATATCTGCCTCACCCAAGGTATCAAAAAGAGCAATCAGAGGGTTCGGTTCTAAGTGGCAATAAGAATATGGGATAAAGTTTAAAAAACTTCTCTCCAAAATTTCTCTAGACTAGGACAAGCCCAGTACACATGGATAAGAGAAGCCTCCCCCCTTTTACACTTGTCACAAACAGGACTAATGTCAGGATAAAATCAGGACAATTTAGTTTTAGACATGTGAGCCCTATGTACAACCTTAAACTGTAAAAGACAGTGGCAAGTACATAGAGAGGTTGAATTAACTGACTTGAGAATTCAGTCCCAAACCGCATAAGATAAACAAATATTTAAATCATGCTCCCAAGCAGTTCTAATTTTGTCAAAGGGGGCATGCCTTGGGGTCTCTAGTTTATCACAAATAAAAGATACTAAGCCTTTGCTCAATGGATTAATAGAAAGAAACAGGTCCACAACATTTATCTCGGGCATTGTAGGAAAATTGGATAATAAAGGATTAATGAAGTGTTTAATTTGATGGTACCTAAAGAACTGGACATTAGGTACCATTAATTCAAAGGTATCAGTTCAAATTCTGCTGGGGAATTTAAATACAAGTGATTAAATAAAGTTCAGATAGCTATTGTTAAAGGTAGTTCAAGTTCAAGTTTATTGTCATTTCAACTGTATACACGTATACCACCAAACGAAACATTGAGTACGCGTAATTCACATGCAACTTAAAGTAATATTACCACAAATATTATACAATGCAAGTTAAAAAGTGGGCAGTATAATGCTACTGGCACTTTGTACTTGATGATATCTATGGTGGCAGGGAATTCAGTAGTCTCACAGCCTGGGAAAGATGAACTTTCCCAGCCTGTTAGGACTTCTTAATAGTCCTTGTCCTAATGCTATGGTACCCCCTGCTGTTGGTAGGGGATCAAAGAGCTTGTTGGACAGATAGAAGGAATCTTTGACAATGCTAAGGATTCAAGAGGGACTGGAGACAATGGAAATCTAGAGCAATACACACAAAGTGCAGGCACAGCTCAGCAGGTCAGGCAGCATTTATGGATGGGAATAAACAGTTGATGTTTCAGGCCATGACCCTTCATCAGGACTGGAAGGGGAGGGGGAAGAAGTCAGGATAAAAAGATGAGGGGGAGGGGAGGAAGAAGTACAAAGTGGTAGGTGATAGGTGAAACTGGGAGGGGAGGGAGGTGACGTAAAGAGCTGGGAATTGGACTAGTGGAAGAGGTAAAGAGCTGGCAAAGAGGGAATCCGACAGGAGAGGGTGGAAGACACATAGAAGAAAGGAAAGGAAGAGAAGCACCAGAGGGAGGTGATGGGCAAGTAAGAAGAGAAGATGTGAGAGAGAAACAGGAATGGGGAATGGTGAAAGAGGAGGGAGCTATTTACCAGCAGTTCGGGAAATCCATGTTTATGCCATCTAAGGACTCTGTATGCAGTGTTCCTGATAAATGAGTGGGGATGCTTAGAAACTTTATTTTGTTAATATGGGTGATCTCTGATTTCAGTCACAAAACAAACAATTACACTCATTTGAAACCAGTTTCGACACAACAATGAGTTTCTCCAGCTCAGCTTCATCTTCATCTTCAAATTCACTGGAGCAGGTAAGATGATTAATTAGACCTGAAAGAGTTTCTGATAACTAGTTGCCAGGAATCAGAGTTTTCTGTTCACCTCTGGACCGTTCCCCTCCCCTGAAGATTACTGCTTGCAGACATTGATCCATACAAGGTAGACATGCATAGGTGAAGCTTCTGATCCAACGGGTGAAGGCATGAATTTGAATCACACCTCAACAGTTTGGGAACTTAAGCTCAATTAAAAATTGGACTCAATAATAAGAATTAGAATCAGATATGTCATGAAATTTGTTGTTTTGCAGTAACAGTATGGTGCATACATTAAAAACACTATAAGTTACAATCAGAAATATATACGCATATATGCACACCCCTAGAGTGTCTAAGACTTTGCACAGAACTGTATTTTTCAACATGGAGCAATGGTAAATTTGTAAATCTGGCAGAAGCAAAGAATGTTAAGAATGGTGAGAGTGGAGTGCCCCGGGAGGAGTGTGGGGCAGGTGGCAGAGAAGAAGTGCCTGGGGATGGGGGAGATGACACAGGTGCAGACACACCCAGCCCTGAGGCACCAGCCAATGTCATTTAATTCCAAACTATTGATTTATTAATCATTATAGAATGTCTCTCTGATGATTCCCACTCCATCCCCTCTCCCTTCTCTTTTCCCCAGCCATGATACCCCTCTCCCTGCTCCCTTCGCACTCTCAGTCCACAATGGAGACCCATATCAAAATCAGGTTTATCATCCCGCACATGTGGCATGATTTTTTTGCGACAGCAAAGTTCAAAGTAAATTTATTATCAAAGTACATATATATCACTATATACAACCCTGAGATTCATTTTCTTGCAGGCATACTCAATAAATCCATAATAGAATAATAACCATAATAGAATCAATGAAAGACCACACCAATGTGCAATATGGTGCAATACTACAGTACCATGCAAAAACCTTGAGCATCTACAACTTATGTGCCTATGACTTCTTTGCAGTGATGTATGTACAGAGTGTGTATGTGTGTGCGCATATATACACACACAGTGATATAGCCAGTTAGAATGCACTCCAAGATAGATCTGCAGAAATTTGCAAGAGTCTTTGGAGACATTCCAAACTCCCAATGAAATACCGACTCAGGCAGTGGGTATTGGCAAACACGAGGAAATCTGCAGATGCTGGAAATTCAAACAACACACACAAAATGCTGGTAGAATACAGCAGGCTAGGCAGCATCTATAGGGAGAAGTGATGTCGACATTTCGGGCCAAAGGGTCTCGGCCCAAAACGTCAACGGCGCTTCTCCCTATAGATGCTGCCTAGCCTGCTGTGTTCCACCAGCATTTTGAGTGGGTATTGGCAGTTGGGCATCAGCTCAGAGACTAGACAGGAAAGTAAGCTAGTCCTTGATACAGTATAACCTCACTATAGTGAGGGTATCAATATATATCTACATATATTAGAGAGTATTTAGTATCAAAATACTAATATATTGTTAGTATCAGCTTGTAATTCTAGATTTTTTTAATTAATTGAGCTTTGATTTACCATTTGCCATGGTGAGATTCATATATATATATGTGTGTGTGTGTGTGTGTGTGTGTGTGTGTGTGTGTGTGTGTGTGTGTGAGAGTGTGTGTGTGAGTGTGCGTGTGCATGTGAGTGCGTGAGTGTGAGTGAGTGTGAGTGTGTGTGTGTGTGTGTGTGTGTGTGTGAGTGTGCGTGTGCATGTGAGTGCGTGAGTGTGTGTGAGTGTGCGTGTGCATGTGAGTGCGTGAGTGTGAGTGAGTGTGAGTGTGTGTGTGTGTGTGTGTGTGTGTGTGTGTGTGTGTGTGTGTGTATGTATATGTGTATATATCGTTCTGCTGTTGTTATGCTGAGTGTACGCACTTCAATATCTTCCCTGGTGTATTCTCATTATGGGTTCTAAACTAAGCTGATATGCTTGAGTTGGCTTTGTGGTGCCTTTCCCACCATACACAGCAGAATATTCCATTTCTTTAGTAATGGGATGTGTAAATGTGTATATATTATTTATATACTGTATTTAAGGTAGATACTTCTGTTTATTTTGTAATATGCTTGTATCCACATTGTGGGGTGCACCATATTCTAATTCATGTGTAATCTTGTTAACTTTGTGGGTAATTAAAGATAGTATGTCCTGGTGTCCAATAAATGTGGCTCATCGCTCTCAGTGAGAGAGAGA
Source organism: Hypanus sabinus (assembly GCF_030144855.1). Classification (NCBI taxonomy): domain Eukaryota; kingdom Metazoa; phylum Chordata; class Chondrichthyes; order Myliobatiformes; family Dasyatidae; genus Hypanus; species Hypanus sabinus. Next base: position 11,998,990 of record NC_082716.1, read on the forward strand.
AATTGGGTTTGCCAGGAGTTCACAATGGACAAAAATAGTATGGAACTACTATTGAACCTTCTGGTAGATATCTTTCTGTAAATATTGGCAGTTTTCTTTTCATTATTTTCACTAATTTTTGTAAGTTTTGTAATAAACACCCTTGCACTAAAGTCCTAAGTGACTCCAGCCAATTTTGGCTTTGGTCATGACCCATGTATTGAACAGGCAACCTGTCCTAATAATTTCTTTTATATCTCTTCCAAAGCACCTCATCATAATTTTACCTAAATTGTTATTTGATAATTCTTTTTTTTTGTCAACTTATCATTATAAATTAGATCTGACATTATAAACTAGATCTATCGACCTCTTGCAGTTCCAAACAATAACACAAATGTTCCCGGGTATTTTGTCTTCTCCAGTCCACATTCCTTGGAGGTTTAATGCCACCGATACTCACTTTGTTCACTCGAGCCATTACCACCGATAATGAAGAAAAAGGCTACCAGACGAGATTTTTTGTGGACAATTTAATGGACATACGATTGTGGCAAGTTGTTGTGGACGAAATTCAAGATGGTGGCAAATGGAAAGTCTGTGTCAATGCAGAGTTGCCCTATGATCGCCTGGCATTGGTAAAGTACTTCTCTTCTTGACAAAGGCTCTATTTAATTCAAAATTATACCTGGTAGTACCACAGAGTCATACTGCTCAGAAACAGGTCCTTCAACCCAATTGGTCCATTCTAACTAAGATTCCCACTTACGATAATCCCATTTAGCCCATATCATTTCCTATCAATGTACCTGCTCGTATCTTCTAAAATTATTAATGTACCCACCTCAATCTCTTCCTCTAGCAGTCTTTTCCATACACTGACCAACTTCTGAGTGAACAGTTGTCTCTCAAGTTCCTATTAAATCACTCCCCCCTCACCTTAAGCCTAGTTCTTGATTCCTCAGCTCTGGGTAAAAGACTGTGCATTCCCCTATCTAAACCCCTCTAGATTTTATGCATCTCTGTAAGATCACCTATAGTTCTTCTACACTTTAATAAAACCTGCACAATCTCTCAAAGTAATTCAGTCCAAGATTCAGTTTATTAACGTGTACATCAAAGCATACAGTGAAATGCATTGTTTGTGTTAGCAACCAACGCACCTGGAGACAGCCCACAACTGTTGCCATGCATTCTGGCGCCAACCTAACATGCTCACGATGCTCAACAGAAGAACAAAGATCACAATCAGCAACAAACAACAGCAGCAAATTAAGTCTCATTCCTCTCCCCTACTCATGCACATCCACAGTCCTTTAACTCCAGGACTGGCCACCTTCTTTGGCCTCAAACCTACGGCCTGTAGTCTTGGGCTCAGATTTGCAGACATTGGGTTTTGACTTCACAGAGAACCGCAGCCTCAGCTCTGGCTGTTGAGCCTCGACTTCCAACTGTACAACACATGGATATCCCTCAAGTCCTTGCCTGTTCACGCATGTCTATATGCCTTTTAAACATTGATCTCATACAATGTCTGGTTCTTTCCCCATCCCCTGGCAGCATGTTCCAAGTAGCTACCACTCTCTGCATTTTTAAATATTAAAAAATCTTGCCCCACAATTCTCCTTCCTGCATTCTCCCTCTCACTGTAAACATAAGCCATCGAATACTTGCCATTACCACCCAGGTAAAAAGACTTTAACCCTGTCCACCTGTGACTCTGTTTCTATGTACTAGTACTCCCAGGTCTCTCTATTCCATTATGGTCTTCTGTGCCCTACCATTCATAGTAAGAGTTTTCAGCTGGTTTGACTTTGTAAAATGCATCACTTCACACTTATGGGTGATGAAAGAAATGAGTAATATGAGTGGTTGAACTTAGGACATGTTAGGGTCCGGTCCAGAGCCCGCCTTCCGGGTCTTGCTCCGATCCACGGACTCCGGGCCTTGCAACCAGCCCTCCTGTCACCCGGAGCCACTGGATCATCTAGGCTTAAGGAGGTACACCTGTTGCCTATTGGGGGGGCAGGTGTTTATAAGGGGCTCGGGGACTGAGCCTAGTTGAGTGGTTGTTTTGCTCCTTGCCTGCTCTGAAGCTGGTTTGTTTGTGCCGTATCCTGCTCTGCCTGGTTTGTCTTGTTTTCCTGCTTCTCTTGGGTGCGCTGGTCCTGCTGTTCTGCCTTATTTGCCTTGCCTGTGCTGTCTGCTTGCTTCTCCCAATTTACCGGTGTATCCCGATTGTCCTGCTGCTCACCCTGGACCCAGCTCCCTTCTGTTCCCTTGCCTCCACTGGGTAAACCAGGCTGTTGCTGTTACCCCTTGGGTGGTTCTGCCCCTTCCTGTCCCTTGCCTCTATTGGGGAAGCTAGGCTGTCTGCCATTGCCTGGTGGAGGGACTCTGTTCCCTTCCTTACTCCTCACCTCTGATGGGTTGTGCCTGCACCTGCCCAGGTGTCTGCGCCTTGCCCAGGCATATGTGTTTCTGCCTGGGAGGTGACCCTGCTGGGATCCATGTGGCCCACCCTGAAGACTGACTCTTTCCACCCAGTGCTCCCTATGGGTTGTGAGGTAGTGAGGTAGAGTTCATGGGTTTATTGTCCTCTTTAAAAAAAAAAAAAAAAATCTGATGGCAGAGGGAAAGAAGCTATTCCTAAATCACTGAATGGTTATCTTCAGTCTCCTGTACTTCCTCCTTCAAGGTAGCAATGAGACGAGGGCATGTCCTGGGCGATGGGGGTCCTTAATGATGGATTTCGCTTTTTTGAGGCTTTAAAAGATGTCCTGGATGCTGAGGAGGCTAGTGCCCATGATGGAGCCGACTGAGATCGTAGCTTTCTTTTGCTTTTTCTGATCCTGTGCAGTCGTGCCCCCCCCACCAAAATACCAAATGGTGATGAACCAGTTAGAATACACTCCACTGGGAAAAGGCATGGGACATTTTATAGAAGAAGTACTTTTTAATGAATCCTAAGAATGGAAATAATATTGATTGATTTTCCTGTATTACATTTCAGGGAACACTGAGATGGGGCCAGGATTGCCAGGACTACAAGATTGCAGGAAAAGCAAGCATGGGTCATGTAAGGATTCATCCTGCTGTTCTGCTCAAGGCAAAGTGGGGCAGGATGTCACAGTCCTTGAAAGATACTGCCCAATTGTAGGCATCATTGCACGTAACACTCATTTTTCACTGGATTACTGCGCATTCCGTGCATGAGAAGGAGTATTAATTCCTGTCAATTCCATTACAGGATTGGTGACCAACTGGCCGGGATTCTCTTCCTGATGGGATTCTCCCAAAGGCACATAAAGGGAACACCTCATCAAATATCTGCCATTTTGGCCGCAACATCTCAACGAACCTTTGATATCATGATCAAAGACTCTAAGGTATTTTTCTTTTTTTTTAATCCCTAGGACATTAGGGAAGAATTAGGCCATTTGGCCCATCAAGTCTGCAGCACCATTCCATCATGGCTGATTTACCCCATTCACCTACTTTCTCCCTGTAACCTCTGACACCCTTACTAATCAAGAACCTATCAGACTCTGCTTTGAATCTATCCAATGACTTGGCCTCCACAACCATCTGTGGCGATGAATTGCACAGATCCACTGCCATCTGGCTAAGGAAATTCCTCTGCATCTCTGTTCGAAAAGGATGCCCCTTTATTCTGAGGCTGTGTCCTCTGGTCCTAGACTTCCCCACTATAGGAAACATCCTCTCAATGCCTACACTATCTAGAACTCATCACCACAACTGAATCATCCTACTCATGGTTCTGAGGTCCTTGCAAGTTGACTATTCATGAAGTGAACCAGCATTTATAAAAGCAGACTATCCAGTTCTGCAATTTATGGGTAGACTGTAGTTCCAATGGGACTTCTTCAGTTTTCTGTTTTATGCGCTTTTTTTTCATTCTTTCTTGTTGCCATTTACGCAATTTTTTTGCATGGGGGGTGGCGATGTTATTTTTAGCATGTGGGTGGGTTGATGCTTTTGTTGCCATTTGCATGATTTGTTTTCCTTCTGTGCACGGGAGGGTTGGTGCTTGTTTTTCTTTGAACAACTCAAAGATTTTCTTTGTTTCATGGCTATCTGTGAGAATTTGAATCTCAGAGTTGTACACTGCACACATACTTTGATAATAAATGAACCTTTGAAGCTTTCCCTTTCCACTTGTGGAATCCTGAGCCTCATTTCCTATTTGACAGCAATGGTAATATTTCATTATGGTGCAGCCATCAGTGCTGCTGCATAGCCTCAGTCAGCCTGGTTCAATGCTGGCCTCAGGAATCAGATACGTGGAGTTTGCACATTCTCCCTGCGGCCATATTTTCTTCCACGTGCTCCAGTTTCCTCTATGTTGTTGGATTAATTGGTTTGCATGAATAAACCCAAATGTATTTTACTTTATTTACAGATACAGCACAGTAACAGGCCCTTCCAGCCCAATGAGTCCATTCTGCCCAATTACAACCATGTGACCAATTAACCTACCAACCCGTGCGTCTTTGGAACAGGGAAGGAAACCAGGGCGCTGGGAAGAAGCCCACTCACTCAAAGGGAGAACACACAGGGAGGAATTGAACCTCAATCACTGGCACTGTGAAAGCATTGTCATAATTCCTATGCTACCATTTTGTCCCTGTGGTGATGGGGTAGTCAGAGAATCAGGAGAATTGATAGGCATGAGAGAATTGATTGGGGAATGGGGTTACTGGGATTGCTCTAAGCGCTAGCATAGATTCAATGGCCTGTTCTGTGGCATATGAAAACCTATAGAAAGTCATGAAAAATATATACTCGGACTCCTTTCTCCAACTCAGCTCGATCACAGTGTTTTCTCTTCACCTCCAGCATGTATACAGCCGAACAGCTCTCCTCATCCCAGCATCTCTCCCATTTGATGTCAAATCCCCTTCAATGCAACCAAAAGGGTTTCACTTCCTTCCTTACTTACCTGTCATGTTCTCATCAACTTCCACAGGTATGTCACTTTTGTTGTCACCTGATTTTCAGCTCCACTTGTCTGAGTACACTCAAGGGAAGTGCATCCAAGATTGTTTAATGTCATTTCCGGTACACAAGTGTAAAGGAGAACAACACAAGAGAAAATCTGCAAATGCTGGAAATCCAGATCAACACACACAAAATGCTGGAGGAACTCAGCAGGCCAGGCAGCATCTACAGAAAAAAGTAAATATTCAATGTTTTGGGCCAAGACCCTTCATCAGGTCCTGATGCAGGGTCTCAGCTTAAAACATCAACTGTTTACTCTTTTTCAAGGAGAACCAAATAATTATGACACCATGTCTGATGCAACACAAAAAAACACAAGAAAAAGAGCACAATAATTTTTTTTAAAAGCACAATAAATATAAATAAATAGGATAGCTGAAATACATAATTTTGACTTCTATATTTAGCAAGGATGTCAATGTCTTGAGAAGGATGGAGCGGATATGAAAAGGCTGAGCTACACACATAAACTGCTGGAGGAACTCAGCAAGCCGGGCAGGACTTCAGAAGGATTCTGGCCTGAAACATCAACTGTACTCTCTTGCATAGATGCTGCCTGGCCTGCTGGGTTCCTCCAGCATATTGTGTGTGCTGCTTGGATTTCCAGCATCTGCAGATTTTCTCTTGTTTATGAAAAGGCTGAAGTGGGATTGGTTTATTGTTGTCCATGTATTGAGATACGTAGAACATGAATTACAGCATAGTATAGGCCTTTGCCCCACAATGATATGCCAACCTTTTACCCTACTCCGCAATCAATCTAACCCCTCCCTCCACATAGCCCTCCATTTTTCTTTCATCCGTGTGCCTTTCTAATAATCTCTTAAATGTTCCTAATGTATCCGCCTCTACCACCATGCGTGGCATCGAGTTAGACACACCCATTGCTCTCTGTTACTTGGGGTACCCATTACCATCCCTGGCTATAACAACCAGTCAGATTATGTCATACAAAAGTACAAACAGAATGCAGAAGACGGTGTTACAGTTACAGAAAAAGTGCCGAGCGAGAAGGCAAATAAAGTGCAAGGGCCTTGACGAGGTACATTGGGAGATCAAGAGTTCGGCTTTTTGTGATGAGAAGTATATTCGAGAGATTTCTAACAGCAGGATGGTGGGTGTACTTGAGCCAGGTGGTATGTGTTTTCAAGGCTTTGTCTCTTTGGCCTTATGGGAAGAGGGAAACAGGAGAATGACATCCTTGATGATGTTGCCTGCTTTTCTGAGGCAGTGGAAAGTTTAGGCAGAACCAATGGAGGCAAGCTGGTCTACATGATGGACTGGTTAATGTTCAGAACCCTCTGATTTCTTGCAGTCTTAGGCAGTGCAGTTGCCATACCAAGCTGTGATGCATCCAGATGCTTCCCTGGTGCATCTATGAAAATTGGTGAGAAACCAGAGAAGCAAGAAAGAAACATCTTGGGGGCAGAGAATAGTCATGCATACAGTTAACAGCTGTTTATTTATTTTTGTGATTGGGCATTTCGGACAAGGCCAGCATATATTGCCTTCCCTAACTCCTCCTGAGAAGATTATGGTGAACTATGTTAAAGTTTCTCAGTCCTTCATGATGGTACACCACAGGTGCTATTGGATCAGGAGTCCCGAGATTAAGACACAGATGAGGAAAGTCCAGCAATACATTTCTGTAAGGATTACTAAAGAACTTAAAGAATCAAGAAATTAGATACTGTTAGAGCTCTAGAAAATTACAAGGTTGCTAGGAAGGAGCTTAAGATAGGAATTAGGAGAGCCAGAAGGGGCCATGAGAAGGCCTTGGTGAGCAAGATTAAGGAAAACTCCAAGACATTCTACAATTATGTGAAGAGCAAGAGGGTGAGCCGTGTGAGAATAGGACCAATCAGGTACAATAGGGGAAATGTAATGGAGTTGGAGGAGATAGCAGAGGTACTTAATGAATATTTTGCTTCAGTATTCTCCAGGGTAAAAGACCTTGGCAATTGTGGAGATGACTTTCAGCGGACTGAAATGCTTGAGCATATAGACCTTAAGAAAGAGGATGTGCTGGAGCTTTTGAAAAGCATTAAGTTAGATAAGTCACTGGGACTGGATGAAATAAACCCCAGGCTACTATGGGAAGTGAGGGAGGAGATTGTTGAGCCTCTTGCGATGATCTTTGCATTGTCAAAAGGGACTGGAGAAGTACCAGAGGATTCGAGGATTGCAGATGTTGTTTCCTTGCTCAATTAAGAGAGTAGAGATAACCCAGGAAATTATAGACCAGTGAGTCTGACTTCAATGGTGGACAAGTTGTTGGAGAATATCCTGAGAGGTAGGATTCATGAGCATTTGGAGAGGCATAGGGATAGTCAGCAAGGCTTTCTCAAGGGCAGGTCATACCTTACGAGCCTGATTGAATTCTTTGAGGATGTAACAAAACACATTGATGAAGGTAGAGCAGTGGATGTAGTGTATATGGATTTTGGTAAGGCATTTGATAAGGTTCTCCATGCATGGCTCCTTCAGAAAGTAAGGATGCATGGGACACAAGGAGACCTGGCTTTGTGGATCAGAACTGGTTTGCCCACCGAAGGCCAAGAGTGGTTGTTGATGGTTAATACTCTGCATGGAGGTCAGTGACCGGTGGTGTTTCACAGGGATCTGTTCTGGGACCCCTCCTCTTTGTAATGTTAATAAATGACCTGGATGAGGAAGTAGAAGGGTGGGTTAGTAAATTTGATGATGGCACAAAGGTTGGGGATGTTGTGGATAGTCTCAAGGGCTGTCAGAGGTTACAGCAGGACATTGATACAGCAGGATGTAGAACTGAGCTGAGAAGTGGCAGATGGATTTCAACCCAGATAAGTGTAAAGTGGCTCATTTTAGAAGATCCAATTTGAATACAGAATGTAATATAAATGGTAAGACTCTTGGCAGTGTGGAATATCAAAGATATCTTGGGGTCCATGTCGATAGGACACTCAAACTGCTGCGTAGGTTGACAGTGTTGTTAAGAAGGGGTATGGTATGTTGGCATTCATCATCCATGGTATTGAGTTCAAGAGCCGTAAGGTAATGTTACAGCTTTGTAAGACCTTGGTCAGACCCCATTTGCAGTACTGTGTTCAGTTCTGGTCACCTCACTACAGGAAGGATGTGGATACTATAGAGAGAGTGCAGAGGAGACTTACAAGGATGTTGCCTGGATTGGAGGGGGCACCTTATGAGAATAGGTTGAGTGAACTTGGCTTTTTCTCCTTGGAGCAACAGAGGATGAGAGGTGACCTGACAGAGGTGTATAAGATGATGAGGGGCATTAATCGTGTGGATAGCCAAAGGCACTTTCCCAGAGCTAAAATAGCTAACATGATGGGGTATAGTTTTAAAGTGCTTGGAAACAGGCAATGAGGGGCTGTCAGAGGTAAGTTTTTTACACAGGGAGTGAGGGGGTGGGTGAATGCACTACCGGTAGCGCTGATGGAAGTGGATACAATAGGGTCTTTTAAGAGCCTCTTAGATAGGTACATGGAGCTTGGAAAAATAGAGGGCTATACACTAGGGAAATTCTAAGCAGTCTCTAGAGTAGGTTACATGGTCGGCACAACATTGTGGGCTGAAGGGCCTGGAATGTGCTGTAAATTTCTATGTTCTAGTCCTATGAACTCAAAGTGGAGGAATCACGGAGACTTCAGCAAATCAAACAAAGCAAAATATTTGGTATGGATATTAGCCAGCAAAACTAACAAGGGCGCAGGAAGAACTGAAATCACTCATGATTCACAGAAGTACTGGGTCTGAACTCCACCAAAGATCCCCAGTGACTGAGCAAAGAAGTGTTGGCATGTCCCCCTGAGCACATAGGAGTTCAGGACCAATCAGACTGCCCCAGTGTCCAAACGAAGCAATAATCCCCAAAGACAATACAGAACATTGAAAATTGGGGTAATTAAGTTACCCCAAATTGAATAAAAGTGACAAACAGATAGAGAGCTGCACAATCCTCATGATCACAAATGAGACATCAGCAAATCAAAGTGAAAAACCAGAGCCGGTCTAAAGACAAACAATCAGACATAAAAGGTAAACAATCCAAGGAACTCTGCATACTCACAAGATGACACCAAGAAAACACAGTTCATATACTAACTAAAAGCAATTCTCTTTCGTTTAAAAAAATTACCCCTGGTTGTGACAATTTCGAAGTCAAAGTAAACTTATTATTTAAGTATGTATACAGTATATCACCATATAATGCATCTGGATTCATTTCTTTGCGGGCATTTACAAGGAAAAAAGAAATACAATATTATTTATGAAAAGCTATACATAAAGACGAATGAACAACCAATGTATAAAAGAAAACAAAATGAGCAAATAAAACAAATAAACAATATTGAGAACATGAGTCGTACAGTCCTTGAAAGTGAGTCCAGAGATTGTGGAATCTGTTCAAATTTGAGGAGAGTGAAGTTATCCACACTGGTTCAGGAACCTGATGGTTGTGGTGTAATAACTACAGTATTTCTGAACCTCGTGGTGTGGGACCTAAGGCTTCTCTCCCTCCTGCCCAGTGAGAAGAGAGCATAGCCTGGGTGGTAGTTGTTGCTTTTTTACAAGTGCTCCTTGTAAATGTGCTCAATGGTGTTGCCCCCATTCGATGGGCTATTTGGAGGAGATCCTGCAGTGGGGATATTTCCATGTGCCTGACGGATTTGTCCTCCTTGGTGGTTGAGATTACAAGTCAGAGAAATGCTGTTAGAATAGCCTAGGTGAGTAGCTGCAGCGTATTCTGTGGACAATGCATGCTGCCTGATGGTGCGCCAAAAAATTAATGTTAAAGATGTTGAACAGGGTGTCAATCAAGCCAATACTTCTGCTGATACACATTTTTAATAATCTATTCAATTTACGTAATTGATTTACTTGTTTATTTATTACTACTTTTTTCTCTCTCTGCTAGATTATGTATTGCATTGAACTGCTGCTGCTAACAAATTTCACGTCACATGCTGTTGATATTAAACCTGATTCTGAAATGTATTTAGCTTCATAAGAATTCCTTAAATTGCACACATCCAAGCAGTTACGAACAAAGGGACGCTGCCATAGAACCATAGAATATTACAGCACAGAAACAGGCCTTTTGGCCCTTATTGGCGGTGCCAAACCATTTTTTTGCCTAGTCCCACTGAACTGCACCTTGCCCATATCCCTCCATACACATTCAACCGTGTACCTGTCCAAGTTTTTGTTAAATGTTAAAAGTGAACCTGCATTTACAACTTCATCTGGAAACTCATTCCACACTCCCACCACTCTCTGTGTGAAGAAGCTCCTCCTAGTTTTCCCTTTAAACTTTTCCCCCTTCAAGTCTCCCCTCGTTCTTCTACATCCAGGGAATAAAGACCTAAACTATTCAACCTTTCTTTGTAATTCAGTTTCTCAAGTCCCGGCAACATCCTTGTAAACCTTCTCTGCACTCTTTCAACCTCATTAATATCCTTCCTGTAATTCAGTGACCAAAACTGCACATGATACTCCAAATTCGGCCTTACCAATGCCTTATACAACATCACAGTAACATTCCAAACCTTATACTCAATACTTTGATTTATAAAGGCCACTGTACCAAAAGCTCTCTTTACTACCCTATCTACCTGTGATGCCACTTTTACAGAATTTTGTATCTGTATTCCTAGATCCCTCTGTTCTACTGCAGTCCTCAGTGTCCCACCATTTACCTTTTATGTTCTACCTTGTTTTTTCCTTCCAAAGTGCAATACCTCACATGTCACCAAAAGCTTTGATAAGCTTCTATAAATAGACAGTGGAGAGCGTTCTAACTCTTTGCATTATGGCCTGGTAAAGAAACTTCAGGAACGTAAAAGTACACAGCTCAGTCCATCACTGGCAAAGCCATCACCACTACTGAGCACATTAACATGGAGTGCTGCCATAACAAAGCAGCACCCATTATTAAAGACCCCCACCATCCAGGCCATTTTCTCTTCTCACTTCTACCATCAGGCAGCAGGGTCAGAAGCCTTGGGTCCCACACCATCAGTTCCAGGAACAGTTATCACCCTACAACCATCAGGATCCTGAACTGATGTGGATAGTTTCACTGACTACAACTCTGAACTGATTCTACAACCAACATACTCATTTTCAAGGACTTTTACAATTCATAAGACCATAGGACTGTAAAATGTAGGAGCTGAATTAGGCCATTTGGCCCATCGAGTCTGTCCCACCATTTCATCATGGCTGATCCAATTTTCCTTTCAGCCCCAATCTCCTGGCTTCTCCCCATATCCCTTCATTCCCTGACCAATCAAGATTCTGTCAACTCTGCCTTAAATATATAGGAAGACTTGGCCTCCATAGCTCTCTGTGGCAACGAATTCCATAGATTCACCACTTGCTGGCTAAAGAAGTTCCTTCTCTTCACTGTTCTAAAAGGACACCCTTCTATTCGGAGGGTATGTCGTCCGCTCTTGGACTCTCCCACCATAGGAAACATCATTTCCACATCCATTCTATCAATACCTTTCACCATTTGATAGGATCCAGGGATGTCACTCCTCATTCTTCTGAATTCCAGAGTTTACAGGCCTAGAACCATCAAGCACTCTTCATATGACAAGCCATTCGAACTTGAAATCATTTTCGTGAACCTCCTTTGAACCCTCTGAACATTCTTTCGAAGATAAGGGGTATAAAACTGTTCACAGTACTCCAAGTGAGGCCTCACCAATGCTTTATAAAGTCTCAACATTACATCCTTGTTTTTATTTTCTAGTCCTCTTGAAATGAATGCTAACATTGCATTCTCCTTCCTCACCAGAGATTCAACCTGCAAATTAACCTTTAGGGAATCCTACACAAACACTCCCAAGTCCCTTTGTGCCTCAGTTTTTTTTTTGTATTTTCCCTCCATTTAGAAAATAGTCAACCCTTTCATTTCTTCCACCAAAGTGCATGACCATACATTTCCCGACACTGTATTCCAACTGCAACTTCTTTGCCAATTCTCTTTATCTGTCTAAGTCCTTCTGCAGCCTCTCTGCCCCTCAATCTATCTTCATATCATCTGAAAACTTTGCAACAAAGCCATCAATTCCATCATCTAAATCACTGACATATAACATAAAACGGATTGGGCTGTGGAACACCACTAATCACTAGCAGCCGGACAGAAAAGGCTCCCTTTATTCCCACTCTTTGCCTCCTGTCAATCAGCCACTGCTTTACCCATGCTTTACAGACAGACAGACATACTTTATTGATCCCGAAGGAAATTGGATTTCATTACAGCTACACCAACCAAGAATAGTGTAGAAATATAGCAATATAAAATCATAAATAATTAAATAATAATAAGTTAATCTCCAAGTGGAAATAAGTCCAGGACCAGCCTATTGGCTCAGGGTGTCTGACACTCCGAGGGAGGAGTTGTAAAGTTTGATGGCCACAGGTAGGAATGACTTCCTATGACGCTCAGTGTTGCAACTCGGTGGAATGAGTCTCTGGCTGAACGTACTCCTGTGCCTAACCAGAACATTATGGAGTGGATGGGAGACATTGTCCAAGATGGCATGCAACTTGGACAGCATCCTCTTTTCAGACACCATCGTCAGAGAGTCCAGTTCCACCCCCACAACATCACTGAACTTACAAATGAGTTTGTTGATTCTGTTGGTGTCTGCTACCCTCAGCCTGCTGCCCCAGCACACAACAGCAAACATGATAGCACTGGCCACCACAGCCACATAGAACATCCTCAGCATCGTCTGACAGATGTTAAAGGACAGTCTCCTCAGGAAGTAGAGACGGCTCTGACCCTTCTTGTAGACAGCCTCAGTGTTCTTTGACCAGTCCAGTTTATTGTCAGATTGTATCCCCAGGTATTTGTAATCCTCCACTATGTCCACTCTGACCCCTTGGATGGAAACAGGGGTCACCGGTGCCTTAGCCCTCCTCAGGTCCACCACCAGCTCCTTAGTCTTTTTCACATTAAGCTGCAGATGATTCTGCTCGCACCATGTGACAAAGTTTCCCACCTTCGCCCTATACTCAGCCTCATCTCCCTTGCATCCAACTATGGCAGAGTCATCAGAAAACTTCTGAAGATGGCAAGACTCTGTGCAGTAGTTGAAGTCCGAGGTGTAGATGGTGAAGAGAAAGGGAGACAGGACAGTCCCCTGTGGAGCCCCAGTGCTGCTGACCACTTGCCTGTAATGCCATGAGCTCATAGCTTGTTAAGCAGCCTCATGTGTGGCACCTTGTAAAAGACCTTCTGAAAATTGAAATACACATCAACCAATTCTCCCTTATCTATCCTGCTTGTTATTTTTTCAAAGAATTCCAACTGATTAATCAGACAAGATTTTCTCTTGAGGAAAACATGCCGACTATATCCTATTTTATTAAGCGCCTCCAAGAACCCCAAAGCCACATCCTTAACAATCAACTCCAATGTCTTCCCAACTACTCTCTTCCTTCTATTCAGACCCCTGGAACTCTCGCCATAATGCTAGTGTTTTCCATAGTGAAGGTTAATGCAAAATACTTATTCAATTCATCCACCATTTCATTGTCCCCCATTACTACTTCTCCAGCATCATTTTCCAGTGGCCTGCCACGCCCATTCTTGTCTCTCTTTTACACTTTATGTATCTGAAGAAACTTTTGGTATCTTCTTTAATATTATTGGCTAGCTTACTTTTGTATTACATCTTTACTTTCTTAATGAAATGTTGATTTCTTTTGGTATTTGAAACCTTCCAAATCCTCTAACTTCCAACTAAGTTTTGCTCTATTATATGCTCTTCTTTGGCTTTTATGTTGGCTTTGACTTCTCTTGTTAGCCATGGATGTGTCATCTTCCCTTTAGAATACTCCTTCCGCTTTGGGATGTATACTGTACATCCCATTGAATTTCCTCCAGACATTCCAGCCATTATTTCTCTGCCACCATCCTTGCCAGTGTTCTTTTCCAATCAATTCTGCCCAACCCCTCTCTCATGCCGCTGTGATTCCCTTTACTTCACTGTAATACAGATACATCTGACTTTAGCTTCTTCTAGTGGTTAGCACAATGCTTTACAATACACGTGACCCTGGTTCAGTTCCTGCCGCTGCCTGTAAGGAGTTTGTACTTTCTCTGTGTGACAGCGTGGGTTTCCTCCAGGCTCCCAGTTTCTTCCCACAGTCCAAAGACATACTGTTTGGTAGGTTAATTGGTCATTATAAATTGTCGTGTGATTAGGTGAGGATAAAATGGGAGAATGCTAGGCCAGAAGAGCCCACTCCATGGTGTCTGTCAATAAATCAATAAACTCATACTCTATCAGTATTTTTTGCACATTTTGTCTTCTTTGGCACATTTGTCGTTTGTCAGTCTTTGATTATGTATGGCTCTTCAAGATTCTATTGTATTTCTTTCTTCAGGACATCTAAAACTTTGACCGATTTCTATAGATACGTGGTGGAGAGTATATTGGCTGGTTATCCTTAAAAAGAAAAATCCTTCAAAATGTAGTGGATCCAGCCCAGTCCATCACAGGTAAAGCCCTCTGCACTATCGAGCACAGCTACAAGAAACACTCACAGGAAAGCAGCATCTATCACTAGGCACCCTCACCACCCAGGGAATGCTCTCTTCTCACTGCTGCCTTCCAGAAGAAGGTACCGGAGGTATAGGACTCGCACCACCAGGTTCATTACCCCTCACACTAAACCTGATGGTATGAATCCCGTGGTTAGGATTAAATTGGGGGTTGTTGGGGGATTGCTGGGCAGCATGGTTCAAAGGGCCAGAGGGGCCTATTCTGCGCTGTATCTCAAATGAATAAATCATTTATTTTTCAGCTGAATGCACGGTTGTCCAAGACATGGTCACACCATTTAGTGAGAACAGTTTTAAATATAAAATGCCTGAAGGATGTTCTCACATACTCGTCCAGGACTGTACCTCAGACATGAAGTTTGTAGTACTGATAACTCGTTATGCAGAATCTCTGACCCTACAGATAAATTTGCATTACAGGTAAGCAATGCCCATGTAGTCAGCATGTGAGAAGCTTTCCACTGATTCATATTTTAGATAATGAATTGTCTTTCCTTTTATTAAAGCATAATAAAGATAGAGTCCACGACGACAGGAGATCTCCAGCTGACAATTGATGAAAACAAAGTACCAATCGAGAGCCTGCCAGTCAGTTTAAGTGAGTAAAATCATTCCTTCAATGTAGAGAAATACATAGATAAGATATAGGAGCAGAATCGGGCCAATTAGCCCATCGAGTCCACTTCACCATTTCATCATGGCTGACACAATTCCTTCTCAGCCCAAATCTCCTGCCTTCTCCCTAGATCCCTTCATACCCTGACTAATCAAAAATGTATCCACCTCTTCCTTAAATATGCATAAAGACTTGCCCTTACAGCCACCTATGGCAATGAATTCCACAGATTCACCACTCTCTGGTTAAAGAAATTTCTCCTCATCTCCTTTCTCAAAGGGCACCCCTCTATGCTGAGGCTGTGTCCTCCAGCTTTAGGTTCTCCCACCATAGGAAACATCCTCCCCACACCCACTCTGTCAAAACCTTTCAACATTTAACAGGTTCAATTGAGATCTCTCCCCCACCCATTCTTCTGAATCTTCTTAATTCCAGTGAGTCGAGGCCCAGAGTCATCCAATGCTCCTCATACAATAAGCCTTTCAATCCCAGAATCATTTTTGTGAACTTCCTTTGAACGCTTTCTTAGATAAGGGGTCTAACACTGCTCACAATACTCCAAGTGAGGCCTCACCAATGTTTTATAAAGCCTCGTCATTACATACATCCCTGGTTTAATATTCCCATATATGAGATTTTTGCTTCAACACTAGCACAGGAAGTGATGAAAAAAGTGACATAAGGTTGACCTGAGATGTGAAAGGACTCAGATCCAAGCAGAAGATGGAAAAAGAGTAAGAGGGTCATACAGCGCAGAAAACCTGGTTCATGCCGACTACAGATGACCATCTGACCATCTGAGCATCTGAGACAGGATGAAATGAGTTGGATATCTGGTATATTGGATCAGCAATTTTTAAAATTTTGTTTAGAGATATAGTGCAGAACAGGCCCTTCCAGGCTCATCGAGCCACACTGCCTAGCAGCCCATCTATTTACTACTAGCATAATCCTGGGGCAATTTACAATGACAAAATAACCTACCAACCAGTACATCTTTGAACTGTGGGAGGGATCTGGAGCATCCGTAGGAAAGCCACGTGGTCACAGGGAGTATGCACAAACTCCCAAATTTGCAGTTGACACCAATATTGAAGGTATAGTGGAGAGTGCGGGAGGCTATCAAAGCATGCAGCTTGCAGCAGGATCTGGACCAGGTGGTAGAAGGCAGAAGAGGGAGTATATTGGATTAAATAGTGGCCTCGGGGAAGAAGCTAGAGAGCGATAGTAGATGGTTGTCTCTGCTGAGAGCCGGAAAGGTGATTGGCAGAAGGGATACAGAGCTGGAGAAGGGAGAGGATCATGGGATGGGAGGCCTCGGGAGAAAGAAAGGGGGAGGGGAGCACCAGAAGGAGATGGAAAACAGGCAGAGTGATGGGCAGAGAGAGAGAGAAAAAAAGAGGGGGGGAAAAACTAAATATATCAGGGATGGGGTAAGAAGGGGAGGAGGGGCATTAACGGAAGTTAGAGAAGTCAATGTTCATGCCGTCAGGTTGGAGGCTACCCAGCCAGTATATAACCTGAGTGTGGCTTGATCTTGACAGTAGAGGAGGCCGTGGATAGACATATCAGAATGAGAACGGGACATGGAATTAAAATGTGTGGCCCCTGGGAGATCCTGCTTTCTCTGGCAGACAGAGCGTAGGTGTTCAGCGAAACGGTCTCCCAGTCTGTGTTCGGTCTCGCCAATATATAAAAGGCCACACCGGGAGCACCGGACGCAGTATACCACACCAGCCGACTCACAGGTGAAGTGTCACCTCACCTGGAAGGACTGTCTGGGGCCCTGAATGGTGGTGAGGGAGGAAGTGTAAGGGCACGTGTAGCACTTGTTCCAGTGCCAGGAGGGTGATGCACCATCAATAACTCACACTGAGACGTAAGGCGAGATATCGGCTTTTATTGACTGGAAGAAGGAACCAGGAGTGAGTGTCCATCATACTAAGTCCTGGAGACTGAGGCCGAGCGTCAGGCCTCAGATCGCCTTTATACAGGGGCCTGTGGGAGGAGCCACAGGAGCAGTCAGCAGGGGGCGTGTCCAGACAGGCAGTTCACCACAGAGGGAAATCGATGGGAAGGGATGGGGGGGGGGGGGGGGGAAACGAATGGAAAAGGGAGTCGCGTAGGGAGCAATCCCTGTGGAAAGCAGAAAGGGAAGGGAGGGAAAGATGTGTTCGGTAGTGGGATCCCATTGGAGGTGGCGGAAGTTACAGAGAATTTTCTCTCCATCGCTCTGCCTGTTCTCCATCTTCCACTGGTGCTCCCCTCCCCCTTTCTTTCTCCCTAGGCCTCCCGTCCCATGATCCTTTCCCTTCTCTAGCTCTGTATCCCTTTTGCCAATCACCTTTCCAGCTCTCAGCTTCACCCCACCCCTACCAGTCTTCTATCATTTCGGATTTCCCCCTCCTCTTCCTACTTTCAAATCTCTTACTATCTTTCCTTTCAGTTAGCCCTGACGAAGGGTCTCGGCCCGAAACATTGACATTTCTTCTCCCTATAGATGCTGCCTGGCCTGCTGCATTCCACCAGCATTTTGTGTGCACTCAGTACAGGAGATAGGATTTCATGTTGAAGTTGCATAAGACATTGGAAAGGCCAATCTGGTAGTATTCTGTGCAGTTCTGGTTGCCTACATACAGAAAATATATCAACATGATTGAAAGAGTACAGAGAAAATTTACAAGTGTATTGCCAAGACTTGAGGACCTGATTTATAGAGAAAGATGAAAAGGGTTAGGACTTTATTCCCTGGAGCATAGGAGAAAGAGGGAAGATTTTATAGAGATAAACAAAAGTATGAGGAGAATAGATAAGACGAATGCTTGCGTTTTCCCCTCAGGCTGGATGAGACCAGAAATAGAGGTTGTGGGTTTGTGGTGAAATATTTTAGGGGAATTTGGGAAGAAACTCCTCTCAGACTGTGATGCAAGTATGCAAGCTGTTAGCAGAAGAGGTGAATATAGCTTCAGTTGTAACGTTTAAGGGGACCTTGGATCAGTATATGGATAGAGTATGGTCTGGATGCAGGCAGAATGGACTAGGCAGAAAATCAGGTCATCATGGACTACATGAGCTGAAGAGCCTGGTTATGAATGAAGTGTCAACTTTTTATTCCTCTCCATAGACGCTGCCTGACCTGCTGTCTTCCTCTAGCATTTTGTGGGTGTTACTCTGTGCATATAAGATTATTTATTGCAATTCTTCAGTAAACGAGCATGAAGGAGATAGTAATGATTGTTAATCCAGATCTGATGCAGCATTAAAAACATAATTAGCTTAAAAACACAATAAATATAAATATAAAAGCAACCTTTTAAAATGCCGTGTAAAAATAACTGTTGAATGCAGTAGTACATACAGAAGTTTAACTTGTATACATAGACTGTATATACAGCACAGAAAGTGAAGCTAGATGCAGGAGTGTCTGAACATAAAGTGACTGACAGGGAACAATAAGTGACCAGGAGCCTTTTGGCAAGAGGAAGTCCTCTAAGTAACAACACAGCATGATTCAAGTGGCACGGACAATACCTATGGCACATATAAGACAAAGATACTCAGTGGCCACTTTATTAGATACCTCCTAAAATGGTCACAGAGTCATTCTCTTCTGCTGCTGTAGCCCAAACACTTCAAGGTTCAATATGCCGTGCATTTGGAAATCCTCTTCTGCACACCACTGTTGTAGTGTGTGTGGGTGTGTGTTTATCTGAGTTACTGTCAACTTCCTGTCAGCTTGAACCACTTTCACCATTCTCCTCTGACCCCTCTCATTAACAAGGCATTTTTTCCCACATAACTGCCACTCACTAGATGTTTTTGTATTTTGCACCATTCTTTGTAAACTCTGGAGACTGTTGTGTGAAAATCCCAGGAGATCAGCAGCTTCTAAGATACTCAAACCACCCCATCTCGAACCAACAATCATTCCATGATCAAAGTCATTTAGATCACATTTCCTCCCCTTTTGATATTTGGTCTGAACAGCAACTGAACCTCTCTACCATGTCTGCGTGCTTTTATGCATTGAGTTTTTGCCACATGATTGGCTGATTAGATAATTGCATTAATGTACAGGTGTACCTAATAAAGTGGCTACTGAGGGTATAATCCCTCTCAACCCCATCTTCTGCCCATAACCTTTACAGTCCTTACTAACCAACAACCTATCAACCTCCATGTAAAATATACCTAGTAAAGTGTCCATTGAGTGTACACCCGCCCCCCCACTCCCGTCCCATCACTGTTTGACACCATGGTCCTGGTCACATTTACTACCATATGGGCACAAAACATTTGTTCCTTACACAAGCATAAAGCACTGTCTTGCAAGTCACTTTCACAACATATATTATTGTGCTCAGCCACCCTAGCCCAATCACAGGACAGTTCGCAATGACTAACTAACCTACTTCATGGTACTCCCTCAGACTCTGGGAGAAAAGCCGCGCACACACGGGGAAGGCGTACGAGCTTCTTACAGTGGAAACCGGAATTGAATTCCGAACTGTGACACCCCAAACTGAAACCATATCATGCTAACCAACTTTTATTCAATGTGTTCACAGAAATTCTTTAATAATAATAACAATAACGTACAAACACGAGAAAGTCTGCAGATGCTGGAAATCAGAAGCAACACACAACAAAATGCTAAAGGATCTCAACAGGTCAGGCACTATCTATGGAAAAGAGTAAATAGCTGATGCTTCAGGCTGGGACTCTTCTTCAGGACTTATTTCTACAGAACTTTCATATAAACAATGTAGTTCAAAGTTCTTTACAAATGCAATAGAGTGCAAACATAAAAATAAAAGACAAAAATAATGTTAATTTAAAACAAGGTTAATTAACAAATCTTTAAACCAAAATTTCCTTTCTGAAAAGTGTTTTGTCGTGAATTTCTATAACTCTATCAACAACAATAATTTGGCTCAAATCATATTTGCTTTCACAGTGGTAGTGTAACCACTAGCTCCAGTGGCTCGGTTTCAATTCTGCTGCTGTCTATAAGGGGTTTATACGTTCTCCCTACGGCTGCATGGGTTTCCTCCAGGTGCTCAGGTTTTCTCCCACATTCCAGAGACATACCGGTTAGGTGTTACTTCATCACATGGGTGTAATTGGGAGGTGTGGGCCTGATAAGAGTTCCCATTACAGTGCTGTATCTATCTCTAAATAGCAAAAACAAATTCAATGCGTCTGCGCTCTAGGCACAACTGTTCATGGCAACCATGTTACTTGCAGAGTCCTTGTCCATTGAGCGGACTGACAATGGGCTGAAGATAAAAGGCCCTGAACTTGGCCTTGAAAGTCTCTTCTTCGATGGCAAAATTATTAAGGTACTAAATATTCCATGGGGTAACTTTGATTACAGATAAACACAGATCAGTCTGTTTCTGTATGGGAAAAGGTAGCATGCTGGTTATGCCAAATGGTATGTTGGTTATGTGTCTGGAAAAGCATTGTTGTGACCAGAGTTCAAATCCCAATGTAGTAAGTGAGGGATTTTTTATTTAATTAAAAACATAAAACACTAAAGCAAAGTGCAGGCCCTTTGGCCAATGATGTTGCCCTGACCATTCAGCTACTGAAGGATTATTTTTGTTTTATGCACATTCTCTGTAAAATCTAGAGGCAATGGTGTGTGAAAATCTCAGGAGATCAACAGTATCTGAGATACTCAAACCACCCCATCTGGCACCAACAATCATTCCACAAAGTCACTTAGATCACATTTCTTCCCCGTTCTGATGTCTGTTCTTGACCATGCGAGTATGCCTTTATGCATTGAGTTGCTGCTACATGATTGGCTGAGTCTATATTTGCATTAATGAGCAGGGCTACAGGTGGCCATATAGTGGCCACTGAGTGTAATTCAATATATATTTATGTAAAAATTATTTTCTGTGTAGTCTTTACCTATGTTCCCATGAACATGCCCATGATACTGTGTGTAGTCTGAACCTATGTGCCTGTGAAAAAGCCATTGATTTTCTGTGTAGTCTATACCTACCTGTCAGAGATTCATTCAGTGCTCTATACCCGTCTCCCAGTGATTCGGTGTCTGCTCTGTACCCATCTGGCCGTAATTTGGTGTGTGGTCTGTACCTGTCTGCCCATGATTTAGAGTTTACTCTGTACCCGTCTGGCCATGATTCGGTGTGTGCTCTATACCTGTCTGGCCGTAATTTGGTGTGTGGTTAGTACTTGTCTGCCTGTGATTCAGTGTGTGCTCTGTACCCGTCTGGCCGTGATTCTATATGTGTTCTGTACCCGTCTCCCTGTGTTTCGGTGTGTGGTCTGCACCCATCTGCCTGTGATTCAGTGTGTGCTCTGTACCTGTCTCCCTGTTATTTGGTGTGTGATCTCTACCCGTCTGCCTGTTATTTGGTGTGTGGTCTATATCCATCTGGCCCTGATTCACTGTGTGTTCTGTACTCGACTGCCTGTGATTTGGTGTGTGGTCTGTACCCGTCTCCCTGTGATTCCGTGTGTGGTCTGTACCCATCTGGTTGTGATTCAGTGTGTGATCTATACCTGTCTGGCCATCATTCAGTGTGTGATCTCTACCCGTCTGCCTGTTATTTGGTGTGTGGTCTGCACCAGTCTGCCTGTGATTTGGTGTGTGGTCTGTACCTGTCTCCCTGTGATTTGGTGTGTGGTCTGTCCCCATCAGCCTGTGATTCTATGAGTGGTCTTTAACCGTCTGGCCGTGATTCTGCATGTGTTCTGTACCCGTCTCCCTGTTATTTGGTGTGGGGTTTGTACCTGTCGCCCCGTGATTCTTTGTGTAGACTGTACCCGTCTGCTTGTGATTTGGTGTGTGGTCTGTACCTGTTTCCCTGTCATTTGGTGTGTGGTCTGTACCTGTTTCCCTGTCATTTGGCGTGTGGTCTGTACCTGTCTCCCTGTTATTCAGTGTGGGATTTGTACCTCTCTCCCTGTGATTCGGTGTGTGGTCTGTCCCCTTCAGCCTGTGATTCTGTGAGTGGTCTTTAACTGTCTGGCAGTGATTCTGCGTGTGGTCTGTACCTGTCTCTCTGTGATTTGGTGTGTGGTCTGTACCTGTCTCTCTGTGATTCGGTGTGTGATCTATACCCGTCTGGCCATGATTCAGTGTGTAATCTGTACCCATCTCCTTGTGATTCTGTGTGTGCTCTGTACTCATTCCCCTTTTATTCTGTGTGTGGTCTGTACCTGTCTCCCTGTGATTCAATGTGTGGTCTGTACCTGTCTCCCTGTGATTCAATGTGTGGTCTGTACCCGTCTCCCTGTGAGTCAGAGTGTGTTCTGTACCTGTCTGGTTGTGATTCGGAGTGTGATCTATACCCGTCTGGCCATGATTCGGTGTGTGATCTGTACCTGGCTGCCTGTGAATCGGTGTGTGATCTATACCCGTCTGGCTGTGATTCGGTGTGTAATCTGTACCCATCTCCCTGTGATTCTGTGTGTGCTCTGTACTCATTTCCCTTTGATTCGGTATGTGGTCTGTACTCGTCTCCCTGTGATTCAGTGAGTGGTCTGTACCTGTCTCCCCGTGATTCAGTGCGTGGTCCGTACCCGTCTGGCCGTGATTTGGTGTGTGGTCTGCAACCATCTGCCTGTGAATTTGTGTGTGCTCTGTACCTGTCTCCCTGTGATTTGGTGTGCGGTCTGTACCCGTATGGCCGTGATTCAGTGTGTGGTTTGCACCCGTCTGCCTGTGATTTGGTGTGTGCTCTGTACCTGTCTCCCTGTGATTCGGTGTGTGGTCTGTACCCATCTCCCTGTTATTCGGGGTGTGGTTTGTACCCGTCTCCCTGTGATTCATTGTAGACTGTACCCATCTGCATGTCATTTGGTGTGTGGTCTGCACCAGTCTGCCTGTGATTTGGTGTGTGGTCTGTACATGTCTCCCTGTGATTCGGTGTGTACTCTGTACCCGTCTCCCTGTTAGTCCGTGTGTGGTTTGTACCCGTCTCCCCGTGATTCATTGTGTAGTCTGTAGCCGTCTACCTGTGATTTGGTGTGTGGTCCGTACCCGTCTGCCTGTTAGTCCGTGTGTGGTTTGTACCCGTCTCCCTGTGATTCATTGTGTAGTCTGTACCCATCTGGTTGTGATTCGGTGTGTGATCTATACCCATCTGGCCGTCATTCAGAGTGTGATCTCTATCCGTCTGCCTGTTATTTGGTGTGTGGTCTGTACTGGTCTGCCGGTGATTTGGTGTGTGGTCTGTACCCGTCTCCCTGTTATTTGGTGTGGGGTTTGTACCTGTCTCCCCGTGATTCTTTGTGTAGACTGTACCCGTCTGCCTGTGATTTGGTGTGTGGTCTGTACCTGTTTACCTGTCATTTGGTGTGTGGTCTGTACCTGTTTCCCTGTCATTTGGCGTGTGGTCTGTACCTGTCTCCCTGTTATTCAGTGTGGGATTTGTATCTGTCTCCCCATGATTCTTTGTGTAGACTGTACCCGTCTGCCTGTGATTTGGTGTGTGGTCTGTACCTGTTTCCCTGTCATTTGGTGTGTGGTCTGTACCTGTTTCCCTGTCATTTGGCATGTGTTCTGTACCCGTCTCCCTGTTATTCAGTGTGGGATTTGTACCTGTCTCCCCGTGATTCTTTGTGTAGTCTGTACCCGTCTGCCTGTGATTTGGTGTGTGCTCTGCAGCTGTCTCGCTGTGATTCTGTGTGTGGTCTGTACCCGTCTGCCTGTGATTTGGAGTGTGTTCTGTACCCGTCTCCCTGTGATTCTTTGTGTAGACTGTACCCGTCTGCCTGTGATTCGGTGTGTGATCTAAACCCGACTGCCTGTGATTTCGTGTGTGGTCTGTATCCATCTCCCTGTGATTCAGTGTGTGGATTGTACCTGTTTCCCTGTGATTCAGTGTGTGGTCCATACCCATCTGGCTGTCATTCAGTGTGTGATCTACACCCGTCTGGCCGTGATTTGGTGTGCAGTCTGCACCCATCTGCCTGTGATTTCCTGTGTGGTCTGTACCCGTCTGGCCGTGATTCAGTGTGTGGTTTGCACCCGTCTGCCTGTGATTTGCTGTGTGCTCTGTACCTGTCTCCCTGTGATTCGGTGTGTGGTTTGTACCCGTCTCCCCATGATTCATTGTGTAGACTGTACCCGTCTCCCTGTGATTTGGTGTGTGCTCTGTACCCGTCTCCCTGTGATTTGGTGTGTGCTCTGTACCTGTCTCCCTGTTATTCGGTGTGTGGTCTGTACCCGTCTCCCTGTTATTCGGGTTGTGGTTTGTACCCGTCTCCCTGTGATTCATTGTGTAGACTGTACCCGTCTGCATGTGATTTGGTGTGTGCTCTGTACCCGTCTCCCTGTTAGTCCGTGTGTGGTTTGTACCCGTCTCCTCGTGATTCATTGTGTAGTCTGTAGCCATCTGCCTGTGATTCAGTGTGTGGTCTGTCCCCTTCAGCCTGTGATTCTGCGTGTGGTCTGTACCTGTCTCTCTGTGATTTGGTGTGTGGTCTGTACCTGTCTCCCTGTGATTTGGACTGTGGTCTGTACCCGTCAGCCTGTGATTCAGTGTGAGGTCTGTAACCCGTCTGGCCATGATTTGGTGTGTGGTCTGTACCCGTCTGGCCATGATTCTGTGTGTGGTCTGTACCTGACTGCCTGTGATTCGGTGTGTGATC
Organism: Hypanus sabinus; assembly: GCF_030144855.1. Taxonomy (NCBI): domain Eukaryota; kingdom Metazoa; phylum Chordata; class Chondrichthyes; order Myliobatiformes; family Dasyatidae; genus Hypanus; species Hypanus sabinus. Next base: position 12,023,835 of record NC_082716.1, read on the forward strand.
TATACCCGTCTGGCCATGATTCGGTGTGTGATCTGTACCTGACTGCCAGTGAATCGGTGTGTGATCTATACCCGTCTGGCTGTGATTCGGTGTGTAATCTGTACCCGTCTCCCTGTGATTCTGTGTGTGCTCTGTACTCATTTCCCTTTGATTCGGTATGTGGTCTGTACTCGTCTCCCTGTGATTCTTTGTGTAGACTGTACCCGTCTGCCTGTGATTCGGTGTGTGATCTAAACCCGACTGCCTGTGATTTCGTGTGTGGTCTGTATCCATCTCCCTGTGATTCAGTGTGTGGATTGTACCTGTTTCCCTGTGATTCAGTGTGTGGTCCATACCCATCTGGCTGTCATTCAGTGTGTGATCTACACCCGTCTGGCCGTGATTTGGTGTGCAGTCTGCACCCATCTGCCTGTGATTTCCTGTGTGGTCTGTACCCGTCTGGCCGTGATTCAGTGTGTGGTTTGCACCCGTCTGCCTGTGATTTGCTGTGTGCTCTGTACCTGTCTCCCTGTGATTCGGTGTGTGGTTTGTACCCGTCTCCCCATGATTCATTGTGTAGACTGTACCCGTCTCCCTGTGATTTGGTGTGTGCTCTGTACCCGTCTCCCTGTGATTTGGTGTGTGCTCTGTACCTGTCTCCCTGTTATTCGGTGTGTGGTCTGTACCCGTCTCCCTGTTATTCGGGTTGTGGTTTGTACCCGTCTCCCTGTGATTCATTGTGTAGACTGTACCCGTCTGCATGTGATTTGGTGTGTGCTCTGTACCCGTCTCCCTGTTAGTCCGTGTGTGGTTTGTACCCGTCTCCTCGTGATTCATTGTGTAGTCTGTAGCCATCTGCCTGTGATTCAGTGTGTGGTCTGTCCCCTTCAGCCTGTGATTCTGCGTGTGGTCTGTACCTGTCTCTCTGTGATTTGGTGTGTGGTCTGTACCTGTCTCCCTGTGATTTGGACTGTGGTCTGTACCCGTCAGCCTGTGATTCAGTGTGAGGTCTGTAACCCGTCTGGCCATGATTTGGTGTGTGGTCTGTACCCGTCTGGCCATGATTCTGTGTGTGGTCTGTACCTGACTGCCTGTGATTCGGTGTGTGATCTATACCCGTCTGGCCATGATTCGGTGTGTGATCTGTACCTGACTGCCAGTGAATCGGTGTGTGATCTATACCCGTCTGGCTGTGATTCGGTGTGTAATCTGTACCCGTCTCCCTGTGATTCTGTGTGTGCTCTGTACTCATTTCCCTTTGATTCGGTATGTGGTCTGTACTCGTCTCCCTGTGATTCAGTGTGTGGTCTGTACCTGTCTCCCCGTGATTCAGTGCGTGGTCCGTACCCGTCTGGCCGTGATTTGGTGTGTGGTCTGCAACCATCCGCCTGTGAATTTGTGTGTGCTCTGTACCTGTCTCCCTGTGATTTGGTGTGTGGTCTATACCCGTCTGGCCGTGATTCAGTGTGTGGTTTGCACCCGTCTGCCTGTGATTTGGTGTGTGCTCTGTACCTGTCTCCCTGTGATTCGGTGTGTGGTCTGTACCCGTCTCCCTGTTATTCGGGGTGTGGTTTGTACCCGTCTCCCTGTGATTCATTGTAGACTGTACCCGTCTGCATGTCATTTGGTGTGTGGTCTGCACCAGTCTGCCTGTGATTTGGTGTGTGGTCTGTACCTGTCTCCCTGTGATTCGGTGTGTACTCTGTACCCGTCTCCCTGTTAGTCCGTGTGTGGTTTGTACCCGTCTCCCCGTGATTCATTGTGTAGTCTGTAGCCGTCTACCTGTGATTTGGTGTGTGGTCCGTACCCGTCTCCCTGTTAGTCCGTGTATGGTTTGTACCCGTCTCCCTGTGATTCATTGTGTAGTCTGTACCCATCTGGTTGTGATTCGGTGTGTGATCTATACCCATCTGGCCGTCATTCAGAGTGTGATCTCTATCCGTCTGCCTGTTATTTGCTGTGTGGTCTGTACCGGTCTGCCGGTGATTTGGTGTGTGGTCTGTACCCGTCTCCTTGTGATTCAGTGTGTGGTCTGCACCTGTCTCCCTGTGATTCAGTGTGTGGTCTGTCCCCATCAGCCTGTGATTCTATGAGTGGTCTTTAACCGTCTGGCCGTGATTCTGCATGTGTTCTGTACCCGTCTGCCTGTGATTTGGTGTGTGCTCTGCAGCTGTCTCGCTGTGATTCTGTGTGTGGTCTGTACCCGTCTGCCTGTGATTTCGTGTGTGGTCTGTATCCATCTCCCTGTGATTCAGTGTGTGGTTTGTACCTGTTTCCCTGTGATTCAGTGTGTGGTCCATACCCATCTGCCTGTGATTCAGTGTGTGATCTATACCCGTCTGGCCATGATTTGGTGTGCGGTCTGCACCCATCTGCCTGTGATTTGCTGTGTGGTCTGTACCCGTCTGGCCGTGATTCAGTGTGTGGTTTGCACCCGTCTGCCTGTGATTTGCTGTGTGCTCTGTACCTGTCTCCCTGTGATTCGGTGTGTGGTCTGTACCCGTCTCCCTGTTATTCGGTGTGTGGTTTGTACCCGTCTCCCCATGATTCATTGTGTAGACTGTACCCGTCTGCATGTGATTTGATGTGTGCTCTGTACCTGTCTCCCTGTGATTTGGTGTGTGGTCTGTACCCGTCTCCCTGTTATTCGGTGTGTGGTTTGTACCCGTCTCCCCATGATTCATTGTGTAGACTGTACCCGTCTCCCTGTGATTTGGTGTGTGGTCTGTACCCGTCTCCCTGTGATTTGGTGTGTGGTCTGTACCTGTCTCCCTGTGATTCAGTGTGTGGTCTGTACCCGTCTGCCCATGATTCGGTGTGTGATCTATACCCGTCTGGCCATGATTCTGTGTGTGGTCTGTACATGTCTGGCCGTGATACTGTGTGTAGTCTGTACCAGTCTGGCTGTGATTCAGTGTGTGGTTTGCACCCGTCTGCCTGTGATTTGCTGTGTGCTCTGTACCTGTCTCCCTGTGATTCGGTGTGTGGTCTGTACCCATCTCCCTGTTATTCGGTGTGTGGTTTGTACCCGTCTCCCCATGATTCATTGTGTAGACTGTACCAGTCTCCCTGTGATTTGGTGTGTGCTCTGTACCTGTCTCCCTGTTATTCGGTGTGTGGTCTGTACCCGTCTCCCTGTTATTCGGGTTGTGGTTTGTACCCGTCTCCCTGTGAGTCAGAGTGTGTTCTGTACCTGTCTGGTTGTGAGTCGGAGTGTGATCTATACCCGTCTGGCCATGATTCGGTGTGTGATCTGTACCTGACTGCCTGTGAATCGGTGGGTGATCTATATCCGTCTGGCTGTGATTCGGTGTGTAATCTGTACCCGTCTCCCTGTGATTCTGTGTGTGCTCTGTACTCATTTCCCTTTGATTCGGTATGTGGTCTGTACTCGTCTCACTGTGATTCAGTGAGTGCTCTGTACCTGTCTCCCTGTGATTCGGTGTGTGGTCTGTACCCGTCTCCCTGTTATTCGGGGTGTGGTTTGTACCCGTCTCCCTGTGATTCATTGTAGACTGTACCTGTCTGCATGTCATTTGGAGTGTGGTCTGCACCAGTCTGCCTGTGATTTGGTTTGTGGTCTGTACCTGTCTCCCTGTGATTCGGTGTGTACTCTGTACCCGTCTCCCTGTTAGTCCGTGTGTGGTTTGTACCCGTCTCCCCGTGATTCATTGTGTAGTCTGTAGCCGTCTACCTGTGATTTGGTGTGTGGTCTGTACCCGTCTCCCTGTTAGTCCGTGTGTGGTTTGTACCCGTCTCCCCGTGATTCATTGTGTAGTCTGTACCCATCTGGTTGTGATTCGGTGTGTGATCTATACCCATCTGGCCGTCATTCAGAGTGTGATCTCTATCCGTCTGCCTGTTATTTGGTGTGTGGTCTGTACTGGTCTGCCGGTGATTTGGTGTGTGGTCTGTACCCGTCTCCCTGTTATTTGGTGTGGGGTTTGTACCTGTCTCCCCGTGATTCTTTGTGTAGACTGTACCCGTCTGCCTGTGATTTGGTGTGTGGTCTGTACCTGTTTCCCTGTCATTTGGTGTGTGGTCTGTACCTGTTTCCCTGTCATTTGGCGTGTGGTCTGTACCTGTCTCCCTGTTATTCAGTGTGGGATTTGTATCTGCCTCCCCATGATTCTTTGTGTAGACTGTACCCGTCTGCCTGTGATTTGGTGTGTGGTCTGTACCTGTTTCCCTGTCATTTGGGGTGTGGTCTGTACCTGTTTCCCTGTCATTTGGCATGTGTTCTGTACCCGTCTCCCTGTTATTCAGTGTGGGATTTGTACCTGTCTCCCCGTGATTCTTTGTGTAGTCTGTACCCGTCTGCCTGTGATTTGGTGTGTGCTCTGCAGCTGTCTCGCTGTGATTCTGTGTGTGGTCTGTACCCGTCTGCCTGTGATTTGGAGTGTGTTCTGTACCCGTCTCCCTGTGATTCTTTGTGTAGACTGTACCCGTCTGCCTGTGATTCGGTGTGTGATCTATACCCGACTGCCTGTGATTTCGTGTGTGGTCTGTATCCATCTCCCTGTGATTCAGTGTGTGGTTTGTACCTGTTTCCCTGTGATTCAGTGTGTGGTCCATACCCATCTGGCTGTCATTCAGTGTGTGATCTATACCCGTCTGGCCGTGATTTGGTGTGTGGACTGTACCCGTCTCCTTGTGATTCAGTGTGTGGTCTGCACCTGTCTCCCTGTGATTCAGTGTGTGGTCTGTCCCCATCAGCCTGTGATTCTATGAGTGGTCTTTAACCGTCTGGCCGTGATTCTGCATGTGTTCTGTACCCGTCTCCCTGTTATTTGGTGTGGGGTTTGTACCTGTCTCCCCGTGATTCTTTGTGTAGACTGTACCCGTCTGCCTGTGATTTGGTGTGTGGTCTGTACCTGTTTCCCTGTCATTTGGTGTGTGGTATGTACCTGTTTCCCTGTCATTTGGCGTGTGGTCTGTACCTGTCTCCCTGTTATTCAGTGTGGGATTTGTACCTGTCTCCCCGTGATTCTTTGTGTAGTCTGTACCCGTCTGGCCATGATTTGGTGTGCGGTCTGCACCCATCTGCCTGTGATTTGTTGTGTGGTCTGTACCCGTCTGGCCGTGATTCAGTGTGTGGTTTGCACCCGTCTGCCTGTGATTTGCTGTGTGCTCTGTACCTGTCTCCCTGTGATTCGGTGTGTGGTCTGTACCCGTCTCCCTGTTATTCGGTGTGTGGTTTGTACCCGTCTCCCCATGATTCATTGTGTAGACTGTACCCGTCTCCCTGTGATTTGGTGTGTGCTCTGTACCCGTCTCCCCGTGATTCATTGTGTAGTCTGTAGCCGTCTACCTGTGATTTGGTGTGTGGTCCGTACCCGTCTCCCTGTTAGTCCGTGTGTGGTTTGTACCCGTCTCCCTGTGATTCATTGTGTAGTCTGTACCCATCTGGTTGTGATTCGGTGTGTGATCTATACCCATCTGGCCGTCATTCAGAGTGTGATCTCTATCCGTCTGCCTGTTATTTGGTGTGTGGTCTGTACCGGTCTGCCGGTGATTTGGTGTGTGGTCTGTACCCGTCTCCTTGTGATTCAGTGTGTGGTCTGCACCTGTCTCCCTGTGATTCAGTGTGTGGTCTGTCCCCATCAGCCTGTGATTCTATGAGTGGTCTTTAACCGTCTGGCCGTGATTCTGCATGTGTTCTGTACCCGTCTCCCTGTTATTTGGTGTGGGGTTTGTACCTGTCTCCCCGTGATTCTTTGTGTAGACTGTACCCGTCTGCCTGTGATTTGGTGTGTGGTCTGTACCTGTTTCCCTGTCATTTGGTGTGTGGTATGTACCTGTTTCCCTGTCATTTGGCGTGTGGTCTGTACCTGTCTCCCTGTTATTCAGTGTGGGATTTGTACCTGTCTCCCCGTGATTCTTTGTGTAGTCTGTACCCGTCTGCCTGTGATTTGGTGTGTGCTCTGCAGCTGTCTCGCTGTGATTCTGTGTGTGGTCTGTACCCGTCTGCCTGTGATTTGGTGTGTGTTCTGTACCCGTCTCCCTGTGATTCTTTGTGTAGACTGTACCCATCTGCCTGTGATTCGGTGTGTGATCTATCCCCGACTGCCTGTGATTTCATGTGTGGTCTGTATCCATCTCCCTATGATTCAGTGTGTGGTTTGTACCTGTTTCCCTGTGATTCAGTGTGTGGTCCATACACTTCTGCCTGTGATTCAGCGTGTGATCTATACCCGTCTGGCCGTGATACTGTGTGTAGTCTGTACCAGTCTGGCTGTGATTCAGTGTGTGGTTTGCACCCGTCTGCCTGTGATTTGCTGTGTGCTCTGTACCTGTCTCCCTGTGATTCGGTGTGTGGTCGGTACCCATCTCCCTGTTATTCGGTGTGTGGTTTGTACCCGTCTCCCCATTATTCATTGTGTAGACTGTACCAGTCTCCCTGTGATTTGGTGTGTGCTCTGTACCTGTCTCCCTGTTATTCGGTGTGTGATCTATACCCGTCTGGCCATGATTCTGTGTGTGGTCTGTACCTGTCTGGCCGTGATACTGTGTGTAGTCTGTACCAGTCTGGCTGTGATTCAGTGTGTGGTTTGCACCCGTCTGCCTGTGATTTGCTGTGTGCTCTGTACCTGTCTCCCTGTGATTCGGTGTGTGGTCGGTACCCATCTCCCTGTTATTCGGTGTGTGGTTTGTACCCGTCTCCCCATGATTCATTGTGTAGACTGTACCAGTCTCCCTGTGATTTGGTGTGTGCTCTGTACCTGTCTCCCTGTTATTCGGTGTGTGGTCTGTACCCGTCTCCCTGTTATTCGGGTTGTGGTTTGTACCCGTCTCCCTGTGATTCATTGTGTAGACTGTACCCGTCTGCAAGTCATTTGGTGTGTGGTCTGCACCAGTCTGCCTGTGATTCGGTGTGTACTCTGTACCCGTCTCCCTGTTAGTCCATGTGTGGTTTGTACCCGTCTCCCCGAGATTCATTGTGTAGTCTGTACCCATCTGGTTCTGATTCGGTGTGTGATCTATACCCGTCTGGCCGTCATTCAGAGTGTGATCTCTATCCGTCTGCCTGTTATTTGGTGTGTGGTCTGTACCCATCTCCTTGTGATTCAGTGTGTGGTCTGCACCTGTCTCCCTGTGATTCAGTGTGTGGTCTGTCCCCATCAGCCTGTGATTCTATGAGTGGTCTTTAACCGTCTGGCCGTGATTCTGCATGTGTTCTGTACCCATCTCCCTGTTATTTGGTGTGGGGTTTGTACCTGTCTCCCCGTGATTCTTTGTGTAGACTGTACCCGTTTGCCGGTGATTTGGTGTGTGGTCTGTACCTGTTTCCCTGTCATTTGGCGTGTGGTCTGTACCTGTCTCCCTGTTATTCATTGTGTAGACTGTACCCGTCTGCATGTCATTTGGTGTGTGGTCTGCACCAGTCTGCCTGTGATTTGGTGTGTGGTCTGTACCTGTCTCCCTGTCATTTGGTGTGTGGTCTGTACCTGTTTCCCTGTCATTTGGCATGTGGTCTGTACCCGTCTCCCTGTTATTCAGTGTGGGATTTGTACCTGTCTCCGCGTGATTCTTTGTGTAGTCTGTACCCGTCTGCCTGTGATTTGGTGTGTGCTCTGCAGCTGTCTCGCTGTGATTCTGTGTGTGGTCTGTACCCATCTGCCTGTGATTTGGTGTGTGTTCTGTACCCGTCTCCCTGTGTTTCTTTGTGTAGACTGTACCCGTCTGCATGTCATTTGGTGTGTGGTCTGCACCAGTCTGCCTGTGATTTGGTGTGTGGTCTGTACCTGTCTCCCTGTCATTTGGTGTGTGGTCTGTACCTGTTTCCCTGTCATTTGGCATGTGGTCTGTACCCGTCTCCCTGTTATTCAGTGTGGGATTTGTACCTGTCTCCGCGTGATTCTTTGTGTAGTCTGTACCCGTCTGCCTGTGATTTGGTGTGTGCTCTGCAGCTGTCTCGCTGTGATTCTGTGTGTGGTCTGTACCCATCTGCCTGTGATTTGGTGTGTGTTCTGTACCCGTCTCCCTGTGTTTCTTTGTGTAGACTGTACCCGTCTGCCTGTGATTCGGTGTGTGATCTATACCCGACTGCCTGTGATTTCGTGTGTGGTCTGTATCCATCTCCCTGTGATTCAGTGTGTGGTTTGTACCTGTTTCCCTGTGATTCAGTGTGTGGTCCATACCCATCTGGCTGTCATTCAGTGTGTGATCTATACCCGTCTGGCCGTGATTTGGTGTGCAGTCTGCACCCATCTGCCTGTGATTTGCTGTGTGGTCTGTACCCGTCTGGCCGTGATTCATTGTGTAGTCTGTAGCCGTCTGCCTGTGATTTGGTGTGTGGTCTGTACCCGTCTCCCTGTTAGTCCGTGTGTGGTTTGTACCCGTCTCCCCGTGATTCATTGTGTAGTCTGTACCCATCTGGTTGTGATTCGGTGTGTGATCTATACCCGTCTGGCCGTCATTCAGAGTGTGATCTCTATCCGTCTGCCTGTTATTTGGTGTGTGGTCTGTACCCGTCTCCTTGTGATTCAGTGTGTGGTCTGCACCTGTCTCCCTGTGATTCAGTGTGTGGTCTGTCCCCATCAGCCTGTGATTCTATGAGTGGTCTTTAACCGTCTGGCCGTGATTCTGCATGTGTTCTGTACCCGTCTCCCTGTTATTTGGTGTGGGGTTTGTACCTGTCTCCCCGTGATTCTTTGTGTAGACTGTACCCGTCTGCCTGTGATTTGGTGTGTGGTCTGTACCGGTTTCCCTGTCATTTGGTGTGTGGTCTGTACCTGTTTCCCTGTCATTTGGCGTGTGGTCTGTACCTGTCTCCCTGTTATTCATTGTGTAGACTGTACCCGTCTGCATGTCATTTGGTGTGTGGTCTGCACCAGTCTGCCTGTGATTTGGTGTGTGGTCTGTACCTGTCTCCCTGTCATTTGGTGTGTGGTCTGTACCTGTTTCCCTGTCATTTGGCATGTGGTCTGTACCCGTCTCCCTGTTATTCAGTGTGGGATTTGTACCTGTCTCCGCGTGATTCTTTGTGTAGTCTGTACCCGTCTGCCTGTGATTTGGTGTGTGCTCTGCAGCTGTCTCGCTGTGATTCTGTGTGTGGTCTGTACCCGTCTGCCTGTGATTTGGTGTGTGTTCTGTACCCGTCTCCCTGTGTTTCTTTGTGTAGACTGTACCCGTCTGCCTGTGATTCGGTGTGTGATCTATACCCGACTGCCTGTGATTTCGTGTGTGGTCTGTATCCATCTCCCTGTGATTCAGTGTGTGGTTTGTACCTGTTTCCCTGTGATTCAGTGTGTGGTCCATACCCATCTGGCTGTCATTCAGTGTGTGATCTATACCCGTCTGGCCGTGATTTGGTGTGCAGTCTGCACCCATCTGCCTGTGATTTGCTGTGTGGTCTGTACCCGTCTGGCCGTGATTCATTGTGTAGTCTGTAGCCGTCTGCCTGTGATTTGGTGTGTGGTCTGTACCCGTCTCCCTGTTAGTCCGTGTGTGGTTTGTACCCGTCTCCCCGTGATTCATTGTGTAGTCTGTACCCATCTGGTTGTGATTCGGTGTGTGATCTATACCCGTCTGGCCGTCATTCAGAGTGTGATCTCTATCCGTCTGCCTGTTATTTGGTGTGTGGTCTGTACCCGTCTCCTTGTGATTCAGTGTGTGGTCTGCACCTGTCTCCCTGTGATTCAGTGTGTGGTCTGTCCCCATCAGCCTGTGATTCTATGAGTGGTCTTTAACCGTCTGGCCGTGATTCTGCATGTGTTCTGTACCCGTCTCCCTGTTATTTGGTGTGGGCTTTGTACCTGTCTCCCCGTGATTCTTTGTGTAGACTGTACCCGTCTGCCTGTGATTTGGTGTGTGGTCTGTACCGGTTTCCCTGTCATTTGGTGTGTGGTCTGTACCTGTTTCCCTGTCATTTGGCGTGTGGTCTGTACCTGTCTCCCTGTTATTCATTGTGTAGACTGTACCCGTCTGCATGTCATTTGGTGTGTGGTCTGCACCAGTCTGCCTGTGATTTGGTGTGTGGTCTGTACCTGTCTCCCTGTCATTTGGTGTGTGGTCTGTACCTGTTTCCCTGTCATTTGGCATGTGGTCTGTACCCGTCTCCCTGTTATTCAGTGTGGGATTTGTACCTGTCTCCGCGTGATTCTTTGTGTAGTCTGTACCCGTCTGCCTGTGATTTGGTGTGTGCTCTGCAGCTGTCTCGCTGTGATTCTGTGTGTGGTCTGTACCCGTCTGCCTGTGATTTGGTGTGTGTTCTGTACCTGTCTCCCTGTGTTTCTTTGTGTAGACTGTACCCGTCTGCCTGTGATTCGATGTGTGATCTATACCCGACTGCCTGTGATTTCGTGTGTGGTCTGTATCCATCTCCCTGTGATTCAGTGTGTGGTTTGTACCTGTTTCCCTGTGATTCAGTGTGTGGTCCATACCCATCTGGCTGTCATTCAGTGTGTGATCTATACCCGTCTGGCCGTGATTTGGTGTGCAGTCTGCACCCATCTGCCTGTGATTTGCTGTGTGGTCTGTACCCGTCTGGCCGTGATTCAGTGTGTGGTTTGCACCCGTCTGCCTGTGATTTGCTGTGTGCTCTGTACCTGTCTCCCTGTGATTCGGTGTGTGGTCTGTACCCGTCTCCCTGTTATTCGGTGTGTGGTTTGTACCCGTCTCCCCATGATTCATTGTGTAGACTGTACCCGTCTCCCTGTGATTTGGTGTGTGCTCTGTACCCGTCTCCCTGTGATTTGGTGTGTGCTCTGTACCTGTCTCCCTGTTATTCGGTGTGTGGTCTGTACCCGTCTCCCTGTTATTCGGGTTGTGGTTTGTACCCGTCTCCCTGTGATTCAGTGTGTGGTCTGTCCCCTTCAGCCTGTGATTCTGCATGTGGTCTATACCTGTCTCTCTGTGATTTGGTGTGTGGTCTGTACCTGTCTCCCTGTGATTTGGACTGTGGTCTGTACCCGTCAGCCTGTGATTCAGTGTGAGGTCTGTAACCCGTCTGGCCATGATTTGGTGTGTGGTCTGTACCCGTCTGGCCATGATTCTGTGTGTGGTCTGTACCTGACTGCCTGTGATTCGGTGTGTGATCTATACCCGTCTGGCCATGATTCGGTGTGTAATCTGTACCCATCTCCTTGTGATTCTGTGTGTGCTCAGTACTCATCCCCCTTTTATTCTGTGTGTGGTCTGTACCTGTCTCTCTGTGATTCAATGTGTGGTCTGTACCTGTCTCCCTGTGATTTGGACTGTGGTCTGTACCCGTCAGCCTGTGATTCAGTGTGAGGTCTGTAACCCGTCTGGCCATGATTTGGTGTGTGGTCTGTACCCGTCTGGCCATGATTCTGTGTGTGGTCTGTACCTGACTGCCTGTGATTCGGTGTGTGATCTATACCCGTCTGGCCATGATTCGGTGTGTAATCTGTACCCATCTCCTTGTGATTCTGTGTGTGCTCAGTACTCATCCCCCTTTTATTCTGTGTGTGGTCTGTACCTGTCTCTCTGTGATTCAATGTGTGGTCTGTACCTGTCTCCCTGTGATTCAATGTGTGGTCTGTACCCGTCTCCCTGTGAGTCAGAGTGTGTTCTGTACCTGTCTGGTTGTGATTCGGAGTGTGATCTATACCCGTCTGGCCATGATTCGGTGTGTGATCTGTACCTGACTGCCTGTGAATCGGTGTGTGATCTATACCCGTCTCCCTGTGATTCTGTGCGTGCTCTGTACTCATTTCCCTTTGATTCGGTATGTGGTCTGTACTCGTCTCCCTGTGATTCAGTGAGTGGTCTGTACCTGTCTCCCCGTGATTCAGTGCGTGGTCCGTACCCGTCTGGCCGTGATTTGGTGTGTGGTCTGCAACCATCTGCCTGTGAATTTGTGTGTGCTCTGTACCTGTCTCCCTGTGATTTGGTGTGTGGTCTGTACCCGTCTGGCCGTGATTCAGTGTGTGGTTTGCACCCGTCTGCCTGTGATTTGGTGTGTGCTCTGTACCTGTCTCCCTGTGATTCGGTGTGTGGTTTGTACCCGTCTCCCTGTGATTTGGTGTGTGCTCTGTACCCGTCTCCCTTTTATTCGGGGTGTGGTTTGTACCCGTCTCCCTGTGATTCATTGTAGACTGTACCCGTCTGCATGTCATTTGGTGTGTGGTCTGCACCAGTCTGCCTGTGATTTGGTGTGTGGTCTGTACCTGTCTCCCTGTGATTCGGTGTGTACTCTGTACCCGTCTCCCTGTTAGTCCGTGTGTGGTTTGTACCCGTCTCCCCGTGATTCATTGTGTAGTCTGTAGCCGTCTACCTGTGATTTGGTGTGTGGTCCGTACCCGTCTCCCTGTTAGTCCGTGTGTGGTTTGTACCCGTCTCCCTGTGATTCATTGTGTAGTCTGTACCCATCTGGTTGTGATTCGGTGTGTGATCTATACCCATCTGGCCGTCATTCAGAGTGTGATCTCCATCCGTCTGCCTGTTATTTGGTGTGTGGTCTGTACCGGTCTGCCGGTGATTTGGTGTGTGGTCTGTACCCGTCTCCTTGTGATTCAGTGTGTGGTCTGCACCTGTCTCCCTGTGATTCAGTGTGTGGTCTGTCCCCATCAGCCTGTGATTCTATGAGTGGTCTTTAACCGTCTGGCCGTGATTCTGCATGTGTTCTGTACCCGTCTCCCTGTTATTTGGTGTGGGGTTTGTATCTGTCTCCCCGTGATTCTTTCTGTAGACTGTACCAGTCTGCCTGTGATTTGGTGTGTGGTCTGTATCTGTTTCCCTGTCATTTGGTGTGTGGTATGTATCCATCTCCCTATGATTCAGTGTGTGGTTTGTACCTGTTTCCCTGTGATTCAGTGTGTGGTCCATACCCATCTGCCTGTGATTCAGTGTGTGATCTATACCCGTCTGGCCATGATTTGGTGTGCGGTCTGCACCCATCTGCTGGTGATTTCCTGTGTGGTCTGTACCCGTCTCCTTGTGATTCAGTGTGTGGTCTGCACCTGTCTCCCTGTGATTCAGTGTGTGGTCTGTCCCCATCAGCCTGTGATTCTATGAGTGGTCTTTAACCGTCTGGCCGTGATTCTGCATGTGTTCTGTAACCGTCTCCCTGTTATTTGGTGTGGGGTTTGTACCTGTCTCCCCGTGATTCTTTGTGTAGACTGTACCCGTCTGCCTGTGATTTGGTGTGTGGTCTGTACCGGTTTCCCTGTCATTTGGAGTGTGGTCTGTACCTGTTTCCCTGTCATTTGGCGTGTGGTCTGTACCTGTCTCCCTGTTATTCAATGTGTAGACTGTACCCGTCTGCATGTCATTTGGTGTGTGGTCTGCACCAGTCTGCCTGTGATTTGGTGTGTGGTCTGTACCTGTCTCCCTGTGATTTGGTGTGTGGTCTGTACCTGTTTCCCTGTCATTTGGCATGTGGTCTGTACCCGTCTCCCTGTTATTCAGTGTGGGATTTGTACCTGTCTCCGCGTGATTCTTTGTGTAGTCTGTACCCGTCTGCCTGTGATTTGGTGTGTGCTCTGCAGCTGTCTCGCTGTGATTCTGTGTGTGGTCTGTACCCGTCTGCCTGTGATTTGGTGTGTGTTCTGTACCTGTCTCCCTGTGTTTCTTTGTGTAGACTGTACCCGTCTGCCTGTGATTTCATGTGTGGTCTGTATCCATCTCCCTATGATTCAGTGTGTGGTTTGTACCTGTTTCCCTGTGATTCAGTGTGTGGTCCATACACTTCTGCCTGTGATTCAGCGTGTGATCTATACCCGTCTGGCCGTGATTCAGTGTGTGGTTTGCACCCGTCTGCCTGTGATTTGCTGTGTGCTCTGTACCTGTCTCCCTGTGATTCGGTGTGTGGTCTGTACCCGTCTCCCTGTTATTCGGTGTGTGGTTTGTACCCGTCTCCCCATGATTCATTGTGTAGACTGTACCCGTCTGCATGTGATTTGATGTGTGCTCTGTACCCGTCTCCCTGTGATTTGGTGTGTGGTCTGTACCCGTCTCCCTGTTATTCGGTGTGTGGTTTGTACCCGTCTCCCCATGATTCATTGTGTAGACTGTACCCGTCTCCCTGTGATTTGATGTGTGGTCTGTACCCGTCTCCCTGTGATTTGGTGTGTGGTCTGTACCTGTCTCCCTGTGATTCGGTGTGTGATCTATACCCGTCTGGCCATGATTCTGTGTGTGGTCTGTACCTGTCTGGCTGTGATACTGTGTGTAGTCTGTACCAGTCTGGCTGTGATTCAGTGTGTGGTTTGCACCCGTCTGCCTGTGATTTGCTGTGTGCTCTGTACCTGTCTCCCTGTGATTCGGTGTGTGGTCGGTACCCATCTCCCTGTTATTTGGTGTGTGGTTTGTACCCGTCTCCCCATGATTCATTGTGTAGACTGTACCAGTCTCCCTGTGATTTGGTGTGTGCTCTGTACCTGTCTCCCTGTTATTCGGTGTGTGGTCTGTACCCGTCTCCCTGTTATTCGGGTTGTGGTTTGTACCCGTCTCCCTGTGATTCATTGTGTAGACTGTACCCGTCTGCATGTCATTTGGTGTGTGGTCTGCACCAGTCTGCCTGTGATTTGGTGTGTGGTCTGTACCTGTCTCCCTGTGATTCGGTGTGTACTCTGTACCCGTCTCCCTGTTAGTCCATGTGTGGTTTGTACCCGTCTCCCCGTGATTCATTGTGTAGTCTGTAGCCGTCTGCCTGTGATTTGGTGTGTGGTCTGTACCCGTCTCCCTGTTAGTCCGTGTGTGGTTTGTACCCGTCTCCCCGAGATTCATTGTGTAGTCTGTACCCATCTGGTTGTGATTCGGTGTGTGATCTATACCCGTCTGGCCGTCATTCAGAGTGTGATCTCTATCCGTCTGCCTGTTATTCAGTGTGTGGTCTGCACCTGTCTCCCTGTGATTCAGTGTGTGGTCTGTCCCCATCAGCCTGTGATTCTATGAGTGGTCTTTAACCGTCTGGCCGTGATTCTGCATGTGTTCTGTACCCATCTCCCTGTTATTTGGTGTGGGGTTTGTACCTGTCTCCCCGTGATTCTTTGTGTAGACTGTACCCGTCTGCCTGTGATTTGGTGTGTGGTCTGTACCTGTTTCCCTGTCATTTGGTGTGTGGTCTGTACCTGTTTCCCTGTCATTTGGCGTGTGGTCTGTACCTGTCTCCCTGTTATTCATTGTATAGACTGTACCCGTCTGCATGTCATTTGGTGTGTGGTCTGCACCAGTCTGCCTGTGATTTGGTGTGTGGTCTGTACCTGTCTCCCTGTCATTTGGTGTGTGGTCTGTACCTGTTTCCCTGTCATTTGGCATGTGGTCTGTACCCGTCTCCCTGTTATTCAGTGTGGGATTTGTACCTGTCTCCGCGTGATTCTTTGTGTAGTCTGTACCCGTCTGCCTGTGATTTGGTGTGTGCTCTGCAGCTGTCTCGCTGTGATTCTGTGTGTGGTCTGTACCCGTCTGCCTGTGATTTGGTGTGTGTTCTGTACCCGTCTCCCTGTGTTTCTTTGTGTAGACTGTACCCGTCTGCCTGTGATTCGGTGTGTGATCTATACCCGACTGCCTGTGATTTCGTGTGTGGTCTGTATCCATCTCCCTGTGATTCAGTGTGTGGTTTGTACCTGTTTCCCTGTGATTCAGTGTGTGGTCCATACCCATCTGGCTGTCATTCAGTGTGTGATCTATACCCGTCTGGCCGTGATTTGGTGTGCAGTCTGCACCCATCTGCCTGTGATTTGCTGTGTGGTCTGTACCCGTCTGGCCGTGATTCAGTGTGTGGTTTGCACCCGTCTGCCTGTGATTTGCTGTGTGCTCTGTACCTGTCTCCCTGTGATTCGGTGTGTGGTCTGTACCCGTCTCCCTGTTATTCGGTGTGTGGTTTGTACCCGTCTCCCCATGATTCATTGTGTAGACTGTACCCGTCTCCCTGTGATTTGGTGTGTGCTCTGTACCCGTCTCCCTGTGATTTGGTGTGTGCTCTGTACCTGTCTCCCTGTTATTCGGTGTGTGGTCTGTACCCGTCTCCCTGTTATTCGGGTTGTGGTTTGTACCCGTCTCCCTGTGATTCAGTGTGTGGTCTGTCCCCTTCAGCCTGTGATTCTGCGTGTGGTCTATACCTGTCTCTCTGTGATTTGGTGTGTGGTCTGTACCTGTCTCCCTGTGATTTGGACTGTGGTCTGTACCCGTCAGCCTGTGATTCAGTGTGAGGTCTGTAACCCGTCTGGCCATGATTTGGTGTGTGGTCTGTACCCGTCTGGCCATGATTCTGTGTGTGGTCTGTACCTGACTGCCTGTGATTCGGTGTGTGATCTATACCCGTCTGGCCATGATTCGGTGTGCAATCTGTACCCATCTCCTTGTGATTCTGTGTGTGCTCAGTACTCATCCCCCTTTTATTCTGTGTGTGGTCTGTACCTGTCTCTCTGTGATTCAATGTGTGGTCTGTACCCATCTCCCTGTGAGTCAGAGTGTGTTCTGTACCTGTCTGGTTGTGATTCGGAGTGTGATCTATACCCGTCTGGCCATGATTCGGTGTGTGATCTGTACCTGACTGCCTGTGAATCGGTGTGTGATCTATACCCGTCTCCCTGTGATTCTGTGCGTGCTCTGTACTCATTTCCCTTTGATTCGGTATGTGGTCTGTACTCGTCTCCCTGTGATTCAGTGAGTGGTCTGTACCTGTCTCCCCGTGATTCAGTGCGTGGTCCGTACCCGTCTGGCCGTGATTTGGTGTGTGGTCTGCAACCATCTGCCTGTGAATTTGTGTGTGCTCTGTACCTGTCTCCCTGTGATTTGGTGAGTGGTCTGTACCCGTCTGGCCGTGATTCAGTGTGTGGTTTGCACCCGTCTGCCTGTGATTTGGTGTGTGCTCTGTACCTGTCTCCCTGTGATTCGGTGTGTGGTCTGTACCCGTCTCCCTGTTATTCGGGTTGTGGTTTGTACCCGTCTCCCTGTGATTCATTGTAGACTGTACCCGTCTGCATGTCATTTGGTGTGTGGTCTGCACCAGTCTGCCTGTGATTTGGTGTGTGGTCTGTACCTGTCTCCCTGTGATTCGGTGTGTACTCTGTACCCGTCTCCCTGTTAGTCCGTGTGTGGTTTGTACCCGTCTCCCCGTGATTCATTGTGTAGTCTGTAGCCGTCTACCTGTGATTTGGTGTGTGGTCCGTACCCGTCTCCCTGTTAGTCCGTGTGTGGTTTGTACCCGTCTCCCTGTGATTCATTGTGTAGTCTGTACCCATCTGGTTGTGATTCGGTGTGTGATCTATACCCATCTGGCCGTCATTCAGAGTGTGATCTCCATCCGTCTGCCTGTTATTTGGTGTGTGGTCTGTACCGGTCTGCCGGTGATTTGGTGTGTGGTCTGTACCCGTCTCCTTGTGATTCAGTGTGTGGTCTGCACCTGTCTCCCTGTGATTCAGTGTGTGGTCTGTCCCCATCAGCCTGTGATTCTATGAGTGGTCTTTAACCGTCTGGCCGTGATTCTGCATGTGTTCTGTACCCGTCTCCCTGTTATTTGGTGTGGGGTTTGTACCTGTCTCCCCGTGATTCTTTGTGTAGACTGTACCCGTCTGCCTGTGATTTGGTGTGTGGTCTGTATCTGTTTCCCTGTCATTTGGTGTGTGGTATGTATCCATCTCCCTATGATTCAGTGTGTGGTTTGTACCTGTTTCCCTGTGATTCAGTGTGTGGTCCATACCCATCTGCCAGTGATTCAGTGTGTGATCTATACCCGTCTGGCCATGATTTGGTGTGCGGTCTGCACCCATCTGCCGGTGATTTCCTGTGTGGTCTGTACCCGTCTCCTTGTGATTCAGTGTGTGGTCTGCACCTGTCTCCCTGTGATTCAGTGTGTGGTCTGTCCCCATCAGCCTGTGATTCTATGAGTGGTCTTTAACCGTCTGGCCGTGATTCTGCATGTGTTCTGTACCCGTCTCCCTGTTATTTGGTGTGGGGTTTGTACCTGTCTCCCCGTGATTCTTTGTGTAGACTGTACCCGTCTGCCTGTGATTTGGTGTGTGGTCTGTACCGGTTTCCCTGTCATTTGGTGTGTGGTCTGTACCTGTTTCCCTGTCATTTGGCGTGTGGTCTGTACCTGTCTCCCTGTTATTCATTGTGTAGACTGTACCCGTCTGCATGTCATTTGGTGTGTGGTCTGCACCAGTCTGCCTGTGATTTGGTGTGTGGTCTGTACCTGTCTCCCTGTCATTTGGTGTGTGGTCTGTACCTGTTTCCCTGTCATTTGGCATGTGGTCTGTACCCGTCTCCCTGTTATTCAGTGTGGGATTTGTACCTGTCTCCGCGTGATTCTTTGTGTAGTCTGTACCCGTCTGCCTGTGATTTGGTGTGTGCTCTGCAGCTGTCTCGCTGTGATTCTGTGTGTGGTCTGTACCCGTCTGCCTGTGATTTGGTGTGTGTTCTATACCTGTCTCCCTGTGTTTCTTTGTGTAGACTGTACCCGTCTGCCTGTGATTCGGTGTGTGATCTATACCCGACTGCCTGTGATTTCGTGTGTGGTCTGTATCCATCTCCCTGTGATTCAGTGTGTGGTTTGTACCTGTTTCCCTGTGATTCAGTGTGTGGTCCATACCCATCTGGCTGTCATTCAGTGTGTGATCTATACCCGTCTGGCCGTGATTTGGTGTGCAGTCTACACCCATCTGCCTGTGATTTGCTGTGTGGTCTGTACCCGTCTGGCCGTGATTCAGTGTGTGGTTTGCACCCGTCTGCCTGTGATTTGCTGTGTGCTCTGTACCTGTCTCCCTGTGATTCGGTGTGTGGTCTGTACCCGTCTCCCTGTTATTCGGTGTGTGGTTTGTACCCGTCTCCCCATGATTCATTGTGTAGACTGTACCCGTCTGCATGTGATTTGATGTGTGCTCTGTACCCGTCTCCCTGTGATTTGGTGTGTGGTCTGTACCCGTCTCCCTGTTATTCGGTGTGTGGTTTGTACCCGTCTCCCCATGATTCATTGTGTAGACTGTACCCGTCTCCCTGTGATTTGATGTGTGGTCTGTACCCGTCTCCCTGTGATTTGGTGTGTGGTCTGTACCTGTCTCCCTGTGATTCAGTGTGTGGTCTGTACCCGTCTGCCCATGATTCGGTGTGTGATCTATACCCGTCTGGCTATGATTCTGTGTGTGGTCTGTACCTGTCTGGCCGTGATACTGTGTGTAGTCTGTACCAGTCTGGCTGTGATTCAGTGTGTGGTTTGCACCCGTCTGCCTGTGATTTGCTGTGTGCTCTGTACCTGTCTCCCTGTGATTCGGTGTGTGGTCGGTACCCATCTCCCTGTTATTCGGTGTGTGGTTTGTACCCGTCTCCCCATGATTCATTGTGTACCAGTCTCCCTGTGATTTGGTGTGTGCTCTGTACCTGTCTCCCTGTTATTCGGTGTGTGGTCTGTACCCGTATCCCTGTTATTCGGGTTGTGGTTTGTACCCGTCTCCCTGTGATTCATTGTGTAGACTGTACCCGTCTGCATGTCATTTGGTGTGTGGTCTGCACCAGTCTGCCTGTGATTTGGTGTGTGGTCTGTACCTGTCTCCCTGTGATTCGGTGTGTACTCTGTACCCGTCTCCCTGTTAGTCCATGTGTGGTTTGTACCCGTCTCCCCGTGATTCATTGTGTAGTCTGTAGCCGTCTGCCTGTGATTTGGTGTGTGGTCTGTACCCGTCTCCCTGTTAGTCCGTGTGTGGTTTGTACCCGTCTCCCCGTGATTCATTGTGTAGTCTGTACCCATCTGGTTGTGATTTGGTGTGTGCTCTGTACCCGTCTCCCTGTGATTTGGCGTGTGGTCTGTACCCGTCTCCCTGTGATTTGGTGTGTGGTCTGTACCTGTCTCCCTGTGATTCAGTGTGTGGTCTGTACCCGTCTGCCCATGATTCGGTGTGTGATCTATACCCGTCTGGCCATGGTTCTGTGTGTGGTCTGTACCTGTCTGGCCATGATACTGTGTGTGTGGTCTGTACCAGTCTGGCTGAGATTCAATGTGTGGTCTGTAGTCGTCTCCCCGTGATTCAGTGTGTGGTCTGCACCCATCTGGCCATGATTCTGTGTGTGGTCTGTACCCGTCTCCCTGTGATTCGGTGTGTACTCTGTACCCGTCTCCCTGTTATTCGGTGTGTGGTTTGTACCCGTCTCCCCGTGATTCGTTGTGTTGTCTGTAGCCGTCTGCCTGTGATTTGGTGTGTGGTCTGTACCCGTCTCCCTGTGATTCAGTGTGTGGTCCATACCCATCTGGTTGTGATTCGGTGTGTGATCTATTCCCGTCTGGCCGTCATTCAGAGTGTGATCTCTATCCGTCTGCCTGTTATTTGGTGTGTGGTCTGTACCCGTCTCCTTGTGATTCAGTGTGTCGTCTGCACCTGTCTCCCTGTGATTCAGTGTGTGGTCTGTCCCCATCAGCCTGTGATTCTATGAGTGGTCTTTAACCGTCTGGCCGTGATTCTGCATGTGTTCTGTACCCGTCTCCCTGTTATTTGGTGTGGGATTTGTACCTGTCTCCCCGTGATTCTTTGTGTAGACTGTACCCGTCTGCCTGTGATTTGGTGTGTGGTATGTACCTGTTTCCCTGTCATTTGGCGTGTGGTCTGTACCTGTCTCCCTGTTATTCAGTGTGGGATTTGTACCTGTCTCCCCGTGATTCTTTGTGTAGTCTGTACCCGTCTGCCTGTGATTTGGTGTGTGCTCTGCAGCTGTCTCGCTGTGATTCTGTGTGTGGTCTGTACCCGTCTGCCTGTGATTTGGTGTGTGTTCTGTACCCGTCACCCTGTGATTCTTTGTGTAGACTGTACCCGTCTGCGTGTGATTCGGTGTGTGATCTATACCCGACTGCCTGTGATTTCATGTGTGCTCTGAATCCATCTCCCTGTGATTCAGTGTGTGGTTTGTACCTGTTTCCCTGTGATTCAGTGTGTGCTCTGTACCCATCTGGTTGAGATTCGGTGTGTGATCTATACCCGTCTGGCGGTCATTCAGAGTGTGATCTCTATCCGTCTGCCTGTTATTTGGTGTGTGGTCTGTACCGGTCTGCCAGTGATTTGGTGTGTGGTCTGTACCTGTCACCCTGTGATTCGGTGTGTACTCTGTACCCGTCTCCCTGTTAGTCCGTGTGTGGTTTGTACCCGTCTCCCCGTGATTCATTGTGTAGTCTGTAGCCGTCTGCCTGTGATTCGGTGTGTGGTCCGTACCCGTCTCCCTGTTAGTCCGTGTGTGGTTTGTACCCGTCTCCCCGTGATTCATTGTGTAGTCTGTACCCATCTGGTTGTGATTCGGTGTGTGATCTATACCCATCTGGCCGTCATTCAGAGTGTGATCTCTATCCGTCTGCCTGTTATTTGGTGTGTGGTCTGTACCGGTCTGCCAGTGATTTGGTGTGTGGTCTGTACCCGTCTCCTTGTGATTCAGTGTGTGGTCTGCACCTGTCTCCCTGTGATTCAGTGTGTGGTCTGTCCCCATCAGCCTGTGATTCTATGAGTGGTCTTTAACCGTCTGGCCGTGATTCTGCATGTGTTCTGTACCCGTCTCCCTGTTATTCAGTGTAGGATTTGTACCTGTCTCCCAGTGATTCTTTGTGTAGTCTGTACCCGTCTGCCTGTGATTTGGTGTGTGCTCTGCAGCTGTCTCGCTGTGATTCTGTGTGTGGTCTGTACCCGTCTGCCTGTGATTTGGTGTGTGTTCTGTACCCGTCTCCCTGTGATTCTTTGTGTAGACTGTACCCGTCTGCCTGTGATTCGGTGTGTGATCTATACCCGACTGCCTGTGATTTCGTGTGTGGTCTGTACCTGTTTCCCTGTTATTCGGTCTGTGGTTTGTACCCGTCTCCCCATGATTCATTGTGTAGACTGTCCCCGTCTGCATGTGATTTGGTGTGTGCTCTGCACCTGTCTCCCTGTGATACAGTGTGTGGTCTGTACTCGTCTCCCTTTGATTCGGTATGTGGTCTGTACCTGTCTCCCTGTGATTCAGTGTGTGGTCTCTACCTGTCTCCCTGTGATTTGGTGTGTGGTCTGTACCTGTCTCCCTGTGATTCGGTCTGTGATCTGCACACTTCAGCCTGTGATTCAGTGTGTGGTCTGTACCCGTCTGCCCATGATTCGGTGTATGGTCTGTACCGTCTGGCCGTGATTCAGTGTTTGGTCTGCACCCATCTGCCTGTGATTTGGTGTGTGGTCCGTACCTTTGTTGTTGTGATTCGGCGTGTGGTCTGTACCCATCTCCCCGTGATTCAGTGTGTGGTCTGCACCCATCTGCCTGTGATTTGGTGTGAAGTTAGTTCCTGTCTCCCTGTGATTCAGTGTGTGGTCTGTGCCCATCTGGCAGTGATTCGGTGTGTAGCCTGTACCCGTCTCCCTGTGATTTGGTGTGTGGTCTGTATCTGTCTCCCTGTTATTCAGTGTGTTGTCTGCACCCATCTCCCTGTGTTTTGGTTTGTTGTCTGTACCCATCTGGCTGTGATTCGGTGTGTGGTCTGTACCCGTCTGCCTGTGATTTGGTGTGTGGTCTGTACCTGTCTGCCTGTGATTTGGTGTGTGGTCTGTACCCATCTGCCTGTGATTCAGTGTGTGGTCTTTAGCCATCTCCCTGTTATTCGGTGTTTGGTTTGTACACGTCTGCCCGTGATTCATTGTATAGACTCTACCCATCTGCCTGTGATTTGGTGTGTGGTCTGTACCTGTTTCCCTGTCATTTGGTGTGTGGTCTGTACCTGTCTCCCTGTTGTTCAATGTGTGGTTTGTACCCGTCTGCCTGTGATTCGGTGTGTGATCTATACCCGACTGCCTGTGATTCAGTGTGTTGTCTGTACCTGTCTCCCTGTGATTCAGTGTGTGGACTGTATTCGTCTCCCCGTGATTCAGTGTGTGGTCTGCACCCGTATGCCCTTGATTTGGTGTGCGGTCTGCACCCATCTGCCTGTGATTCGGTGTCTGGTCTGTACCCGTCTTCCTGTTATTCGGTCTGTGGTTTGTACCCGTCTCCCCATGATTCATTGTGTAGACTGTCCCCGTCTGCATGTGATTTGGTGTGTGCTCTGCACCTGACTCCCTGTGATTTGTTGTGTGGTCTGTACCCATCTCCCTGTGATTCGGTGTGTGATCTATACCCGTCTGGCCGTGATTCGGTGTGTGATCTGTACCAGTCTGGCTGTGATTCGGTGTGTGGTCTGTATCCGTCTCCCCATGATTCTGTGTGTGGTCTGCACCCGTCTGCCCTTGATTTGGTGTGTGGTCTGTACCCATCTCCCCGTGATTTGGTGTGTGGTCTGTACCCGTCTCCCCGTGATTCAGTGTGTGGTCTGCACCCATCTGCCTGTGATTTGGTGTGTGAACCGTACCTTTCTGGTTGTGATTCGGCGTGTGGTCTGTACCCATCTCCCCATGATTTGTTGTGTGGTCTGTACCTGTCTGTCCATGATTCAGTGTGTGGTCTGCACCCGTTTTCCTGTGATTTGGTGTGAGGTCAGTTCCTGTCTCCCTGTGATTCGGTGTGTGGTCTGTACCCATCTGTCAGTGATTCGGTGTGTGGCTTGTACCTGTCTCCCTGTGATTTGGTGTGTGTTCTGCACCTGTCTCCCTGTGATTCAGTGTGTTGTCTGCACCCATCTCCCTGTGTTTCAGTTTGTTGTCTGTACCCATCTGTCTATGATTCGGTGTGTGGTCTATACCCGTCTGCCTGTGATTTGGTGTGTGGTCTGTACCTGTCTGCCTGTGATTTGGTGTGTAGTCTGTACCCATCTGCCTGTGATTCGGTGTGTGGTCTGTACCTGCTTGCCCATAATTTTGCCCTTGACTCTGTATGTAGCCAGTACGTCCGGGCCCATGATGCTGCTGTGGTTGGACCTGTACATATACTTGCGCACATGACAATTAACTTGACTTGACTTGAAGTACAATGGTCAGCAGGAACAAGTCGGGCCAAAGGGCCTGTTTCTGTCTTACAACTCAACAACTGAGAACACCATGACTGGACGAGGAGATTTCATTGACCTCCTGCCGTCAAGCTGACCGTACCACTGTATGAGAACCAGAACTGTCAGGCTGGGTAACAACTTCTTTCCCCAGGATGTCAGACTTCTTTACACTCTGCTGCTACACAGCACACAGGTGCACCCTGTCTGAATGTGCTGACACCACCCCCACCCCCACTCCCTTCCTGCACAGGTCACTTTTTATCTTTTATTGCTGCTGTTTCACATATTTATATATCTGCTTTTGTTTTATTATAGTCGTGCCAGTAACATTATCCTACCTTACACAAACGTGCACCTTGCACTTTATGTCAACCTGTCGATCGACAGGCCATGCCACTAAGAGAATTGTACTAATATTATTAGTGACTATATTTGCTGGATCATAACTACCTGTGACGTGTGTGACTGTGTGTTAAGTACTTTGCTCTTTGGCCTCAAGTGAACAATGTTTTGTTTAGCCGTATGCATGTCTATTGTTAAATGACAATAATTAAGTTCTTGAACCATAATGAAGGAGATGGAATGATTTGTCTAAGCTTCCCTGATTCTGATTTCTCTTTATCTGCCTCAACCAGGTGGCCGCTATGCCATCGATATTTGGGACCACATGCGGATTATGCGGGCAAGGGAGTAACGAGTATCAGCAACCAAACAGGCGGAAAACCAAGGAGGTTCTCAAGTTTGCACTCTCTTGGCTCATACCCAGCGAACACTGCAATGACAGTAAGAAGTTCACTTAATGTTATCTGGTTCTGATGAAGCGTTGTGGATTTGAATCATTAACATGACTTCGCTCCAGTGATACAATCTGATACACTAAATATCTCCTGCATTTAAAATGAGCAGGAACAGCTAAGGAGAAATCTGGCATTCATTTTTGGGGATTATGAGGTCAAAGATTCAAAGTATATTTATTATCAAAGTATGTATGCAATATACAACCCTGAGATTCAGTTCCTCCAGACAGACATAAAACAAAGAAATGCCAGGGAAAATATCGTGTACAGCACAGAACCAGGCCCTTTGGCCCATCTAGCCCATGCCAAAACCATTTAAACTGCCTACTTCCATAGGCCTACACCAGGACCATAGCCATCCAAGTGCCTAACCAAACTTCCCTTAAATGTTGAAATTGAGCTCACATGCACCACTTGTGCTGATAACTCATTTCACACTTTCACAACTCTCTGAGAATTCCCCCCTCATGTTTCCCTTAAACTTCTCACCCTTCACCCTTAAGCCATGATTTCTAGGTGTAGTCCCACACAACCTCAGTGGAAAAAGCCTGCTTGCATTTACCCTAATCATACCCTTCATAATTTTGTATACCTCTATCAAATGTCCGCTCAACCTTCTACATTCTAAAGAATACAGTCCTTATACAGTCCTATTCAATATTTCCTTATAACTCAGTTCCTCCAGACCTGGCAACATCCTTGTAAATGTTCTCGCACTCTTTCAACCTTGTTTACATATTTTGTGTAGGTAGATGACCAAAACTGCACACAATGCTTTAAATTAGGCCTCACTGAGATCTTAATTGACTTCAACATAGCATCTCATTTCAGTACTCAATACATTGATCTATGAAAGCCTATGTGCCAAAAGCTTTCTTTACAATCGTATCAACTTATGACACCACTTTCAACAAATTATGTACCTGTATTTCAGATCACTTTGTTCTACCACACTTCTCAGTGTCCTACTGTTCAGTCTGTAAGACCTATCCTGGTTGGTCCTACTGAAGTGCAAAACCTCACACTTGTCTGCATTAAAATCCATCGGCCATTTTCAACCCACTTTTCCAGCTGATGCAGATCCCTCTGCAAGCCGTGATAGTCTTCCTCATTGCCCACTACACTCTCAATCTCGGTGTCATCCACAAACTTGCTGATCCAGTTAACCACATTATCATCCAGATTATTGATATAGTTGACAAACAAAGAACCCTGCACCGATTCCTGCTGCACGCCATTAGTCACAAGCCTCCAGTCAGAGGCAACCCTCTACCATCACTCGCTGGCTTTTCCCATAAAACCAATGTCTAATCCATTTTACTACCTAATCCTGAATGCTGAGTGACTGAATCTTCTTGGCCAACCTTCCATGTAGGACCTTGTCAAAGCCTTACTAAAGTCCACGTAGACAACATCCACTGCCTTGCCTTGATCCGCTTTCTTGATAACTTCCTTGAAGGGTTTCAGCCTGAAATGTTGACTGTACTTTTTTCCATAGATGCTGACCAGCCTGCTGATTTCCTTCAGCATTCTGTGTATGTTGTTTGGATTTCCAGCATCTGCAGATTTTCGCTTGTTTGTGATCAGCTATATCCCAATCCTCTGGTACATTTGCTGTCACTAAGGATGATTTAACTATCTCTGCTAGGGCTCTGGCAATTTCTGCACTTGCATCCTGTAGGGTCCGAAGGATCACCTTGTCAGGCCCTGGGGATTTATCCACCTTGATTTGCCTCAGGGTAGCAAACACCTCCTCCTCAGTAATCTCTACAGGGTCCATGAAGTTGATGTCACTTGCCCTCGCTTCTATAGACTCTGTATCCATCTACTGAGTAAATACAGATGCAAACATCTCTCCCATCAGTTTTGACTCTGCAAATTGATTACCATTCTGGTCATCCAGAGAACCAAATTTGTCCCTAGGAATCCTTTTGCTCTTAATGTATTTGTAGAATCCCATAGGATTCTCCTTCATCTTGTTTGCAGGAGCAACTCCGTGCCATCTTTTAGCCTTCCTGGTTTCTTAAGTGTTCTCTTGCATTTATAATACTTCATAAGTACCTCATTTGTTCCTACCTGCCTATTCTTGCTATTCACCTTTTTCTCTTAACCAGGGCCTCGATATCTCTTAAAAATCCAGGTTCCCCACACGTGTTATCTTTATCTCGTTTAGACAGGCACGTACAAGCTTTGTACTCTCGAAATTTCATTTAGGAGGGCCTCCCATTTACCGAGTACACCTTTGCCAGAAAACAGCCTGTCCCCATCCACACGTGCCAGATCCTTTCTGATACCATCACACACCCAAAGCACTAAAAAAGGACAAACGTGCAAATGGCAAAAAATGACTGAATAACACACAGAATATTAAACATCAAATCAAAGCAGACCTTGAAACAGTCTAGAAATGCTCAGTTTCATTCAATACAGTTAATTTTAAGTGTTGTGTCGGTCATTGACTGTAGTCTGCAGAGCCAGTCTGCCCCAATCAAAATCTCAGAACATAGCAATTAAAATAAGAAGTAACCAGAAACACTTACAACATGAACTGCAGATTCCCCTAAAAGTTAGTCAAATCCACAAACTGCACCAATCAAACCTTCCCCAGTACTCAAGACTTCTGCAATGTCCCTTGGCAACACCAAATGAGAGGGAGAGAAAGATCGATTAAACGCAGGCAGATGGCACTAAGCACCTGCTCACCTTCCACTTTCATCCTAGCTGACTCCGAACATGTCCAATGCTTTAATCGGCGAGTTGATCAAAAATTGTCGCTGATCATGGGTTGTGCTCTGCCATTCGGCCGCACGCTCCATTCCCAGCCTCGGTGAGTTCTCTCAGACACAGCAAAAGCGCCAGATCACTCCATCAGCCTAAAAACACATCATTATCATGTAAATTACAGGCTCCAGTTGCACACAGGTTAGCAGTAGAAAAATATCTAAAAGAAGAAGAAGTCATCCTGTGAGCTCTCTGCAAGACGACATCATTAGTCGTGTTGGTCGCTGGTGCCATCTTGGATCACAGCCTTTTTTTATCTCAGGGAGGGGAAGTCTAAAACTACAGGTCATAAGATTAGTTTTATTTGTCACATGTACATCAAACTGTAGCGGTGTGCTACACGCAGCGCTAAAATTACGACACGGAGTCAGTAACTGCAGTCGAAGGAAAAAACTTTATTCGAAATCCTCAGCCTCACTTTTAAGCCTCCCTCGTGGCGCAGAGGCTCCAAAGCTCTGTGCTCGCAAACCCCCGTAGGCTATCTAATTGTGAGCCGGTTCGGATGTGCCAGGAAATGGGTCGCCACATAACCCCCACCCCAGAACCGGCGATACACCCCCCAATGTCCACAGTCTGGGCCAGAACCTGCTTGGGAGGTCGGCCTCTGCGCCGAGGTGCCAGAAACTCAGCCGATTGCGCCAGGTCCACATGGGCCGGTTTGAGGCGGTCCACCGTGAAAACCTCCTCTTTCCCCCCAACGTCCAGCACGAACGTGGACCCGTTGTTCCGGAGCACCATAAAAGGCCCCTTGTATGGCCGCTGCAGCGGTGGCCGATGCCAGCCCCTTCGTACAAACACAAACTTACAGTTCTGCAGGTCTTTGGGTACGCAAGTCGGGTTCCGCCTGTGCTGTGAAGTGGGTATGGGGGCCAGGTTACCGAGCTTCTCGCGTAGTCTGCCCAGGACCACTGCGGGATCTTCCTCTTGCCCCTGTGGGGCTGGTAGGAACTCCCCAGGGACGACCAGGGGCGCGCCGTATACCAACTCGGCCGACGAGGCGTGCAGGTCGTCCTTGGGCGCTGTGCGGATGCCGAGTAGGACCCAGGGAAGCTCGTCCGCCCAGTTGGCTCCTCGCAGGCGGGCCATGAGGGCCGACTCCAGGTGACAGTGGAAACGCTCCACTAGCCCGTTCGACTGTGGGTGGTAGGCAGTTGTGTGGTGCAGCTGAGTACCCAAAAGGCTGGCCATAGCTGACCACAGGCTGGAGGTGATCTGGCGAACATGGAATTGGGCTTCGGCATGCTGGAACCATAGGTTCGGTCGCTGTGTCCAGAAACCCGGCAGTTTCAACAAAACCGCATGAACAGAGGCAGCGTCGGTCATTTCTGGTCCAAAAATTGTTTGGACCGTCGGGGTCACCAATTGTAGCGGTGAGCTACACGCAGAGCTAAAATTACGACACGGAGTCGGTAACTGCAGTCGAAGGAAAAAACTTTATTCGAAATCCTCAGCCTCACTTTTAAGCCTCCCTCAACCTGCCCCCCCCCCGGGGCGCAGAGGCTCCAAAGCTCTGTGCTCGCAAACCCCCGTAGGCTATCTAATTGTGAGCCGGTTCGGATGTGCCAGGAAATGGGTCGCCACATAAACATCAAAACATACAGTAAACTGTATCATTTGCATCAATAGCCAACACAGTTCGAGGATGAGCTGGGGACAGCACATAAGTATTGCCATGCTTCCAGCACCTATATATTGATGCAGAATTAGATCATTCAGCCGTAGAGTCTGCTCTGCCATTAACTCATGGCTAATTTATTTTCCTGCTCCATCCGATTCTCCTGCCTTCTCCCCAAACCATTGACACCCTTACTAATCAGGAACCTATGAGACTCTGCATTAAATATACCTAATGACTTGGCCTCTGCAGCCATCTGTGGCAATGAATTCCACAGATTCGCCATCCTCTGGCTAACAAAATTCCTCCGCAGTTTTCCCAGGGTTATAACATCTAACACCAGAGGGCATGCATTTAAAGTAAGGAAGGGCAATATCAAAGAGGATATGAGGGGCAAGGTTTTCATACAGAGAGTGCTGGGTGCCTGGAATGCACTGCCTGGGGGTGGGGTTAGCAGAGGCAGAAATATAAAGGACTTTTAAGAGATGTTTAGCTAAGCACATGAATGTGAGGAAAATGTAAGGACCTGGACATTGTATAGGCAGAAAGGATTAGTTTAGTTGGCCATTTGATTATTAATTTATTTGGTTATTCATGACATTGTGGGTTGAAGGGCCTCTTCCTGAGCTGTATTGTTCTATGCTCTATATTCTTCTCTGTTCTAAAGGGACACCCTTTCATTTGGAGGCTGGCCCTCTGGTTCTAGACTCTCCAACTACAGGAAGCATGCTCTCCATTCCCAATCTATATTGGCCATTCCCTCATTTTCCTATGCACCAAAGAATGCTCTCTCCACAAGACAGCCCATCAAGACCTGGCAACATTCCCATGAATCTCCCCTATGTTCTTCCCAGCTAAAGGAAATGATGGGCTGAATGGCCTATTTTCATGGTATACTGCACTATGAATCACATTCCTGTCTGATGGCTTCTGTCACAGGTCCCGTCATTAATATCTCATTTCATTATGCTTCATCTGAGTCTGGGACCTCCAAGGGGAGGTAACAAAATGGCTTCCTGCTCAAACACCCTGACATCACAGCCATCAGAAAGAACCAGCCTCCAATGTGTTCATATCTAATTCTTCTTCCCTTTTCCTTCTTAAGCCATCGTCTCTACTGGGCATAGGCTGACGATAGCAGCTTGCCAGAGTCCTCAGTCCTTGGCCAAAGTTTGCTCAGCCCTGGGGCTTCTGCTTCCACCACTTGACACCAACATCTCCTCGGCAAAGACCCCCCTTCTCCCAGGAATGAGATCTTCGGAGAACCTGTTGCTGTTTCTGTTGCACTTTTTTTTTACAGTTGCTAGCCCCATGTCTGGCCCTCCTTCTTACACAGCCAGGCTTGGGACTGTCCACAGTAGAGTCATTATCTAACTCGTGCTTTACCATTTTTGCAGCCTGTAAACTAATAAA
This sequence comes from Hypanus sabinus, assembly GCF_030144855.1. Taxonomy (NCBI): domain Eukaryota; kingdom Metazoa; phylum Chordata; class Chondrichthyes; order Myliobatiformes; family Dasyatidae; genus Hypanus; species Hypanus sabinus. Next base: position 12,054,244 of record NC_082716.1, read on the forward strand.
ACAGCATGTGAAACTCGATGAACCAGTGAAAATACTTGGGAAGGATGTGCAATGCTACTCAACGGAGCCAATAGTGGATTGTGATCGTGGATGTTCACGAGTTAAGACTGTCCCAATCAACTATAGTTTCCATTGCATACCAATAGGTAAGTAAGTTTCCGAGACTTGAGTTATTGTGTTGATTTATTCCATCTCATTACTACTGCCAACGGTCCAGTGTGAATCATGACTGAAGAGAAGGTAGGTGTCACTTATTCACCCAACACCTATACATTGGTGCCTAGTTTTATATACAATCAAGAATGTCCCATTTATCATGGAAGTTAGATATTTGCCCTTGTGGCTAAAGGGATCGGGGGTATGGAGAGAAAGCAGGTACAGGGTTCTGAGTTGGATGATCAGCCATGATCATACTGAATGGCAGTAAGGACCTACTTTCTATGTTTCTATGTTTCTATCATGGCCTTGTTCACAACGTGAACTAGATTCATCAATGCCTCTGAATGGAAAATCCTACAAAAGGTAGTGGATTCAGACCAGTACATCACAGGTAAAGCCTTCCCAACCATTGAGCACATCTACATGAAATACTGTCATAGGAAAGCAGCATCCATCATCAGAGGTCCTCACCACCTTGGCCTTCTCTTTTCTCACTCCTGCCATCAGGAAGAAGGTACCACCAGGTTCAAGATCAGTTACTACCCCACAACCCTCAGGCTCTTGAACAAAGGGTGATAACTACACTCACTTGCCCATCCACTGAGATGTTCCCACAGCCAATGATCTCACCTTAAGGAATCTTTACTTTGTTATTTCATGTTCTCATTATTTATTGTTATTTATTCATATTAGCATTTGCACAGTTTGTTGTTTTCTGCACTCCAGTTGAACCTGTTATAGTTACTATTCTATAGATCTGCTGAGTAAGCCCACAGGAAAATGTATCTCAAGGTTATAAATGATTTAAAGGTTCAAAGATTCATTTTATTGTTAAACTATCCATGTACAATACAACTCTGATATTCGTCTTCTCCAGATAGCCACGAAATACAGAAAAACATGGACGTTGTTGAAAGAAAAGAAATTAACCCCCTCCCCACATGCATGAAAAGAATAAGAAGCAAAACTAGCAAACCCCAAACCCCCCACCTTCTCCCTCAAATAAAAATCTAGTATATCGCCCTCCAGCTGGAACATCAACTCCAAACCCCCAACCTCCTCCCTCACACAAAAACTAACAGATCAAAAACCCAGAAAACAGCAGCGAGAACATCAAACCCCAAACACCCAACCACCCTCCCTCGCAAAAAACAGCGAGTAACATCAAACCCCAACCCCCTCCCTCTCAAAGAAAGACCATCGACAATAGCATCAAACCTCTCTCTCACACACAAAACTAGCAGTTCACCCACACAGAAAAACACCAATAAGAACATCAGACCCCAAATCCTACTTCATGTAAAAAGTATTGCCCTTCCGCCAATCAGCAACAAGAAAGAAAACACAGAAGACAAAAGGAGGCCAATATCAACTACAGTCCAATAACCACATCAATTTCAGAACTTAGAAAACATCCTCTCGTCAGCATTGAGGAGAGTGGATGCACAAACGCGGTCTTTCCCTGAAGAGCGACCACCATGCCAGATCCGAAACACCATGCCAACTCAGCTACCGCCTACCGTCAACCCCATGGCCACCGTGGAGAGTGACCGCTAACCTCCTCTGCATTCAGCTTGATGCTTCAATCTTCCTTGACGCTTCAAAATGGAGTCGACCATGGTCTCTGATCTTCACCACGAGGCAGCTTGTGCTCTCGAGGACAGCAGAGTGCTAGAACATTCGACCAAATGCCAAACTGCATGTCACATGAAGACATATACGTACTTTCATAATAAAGTTTTTACTTTGAACTTTGAAGATTCAAAGACTCAAAGTACAATTATTATCAAAGTATATATGCAATATACAACAAGAGATTTGTCTTCCCGTAGGCAGCCACGAAACAAAGAAAAAAATGGAACCCATTCAAAGAAAAACATCAACATACAAAACAAATAAATCATGCAAGCGGCAAAAGCAAGTGAAAAACACAGAATATAAAACACAAAATTGAGAGATTTCAGGCCTATTCAATTCAACTCAGTTCTAGTTCAATCCGGTACTGTCTCATTCATTATCTTCAGACCACCCCAATCAATGTCACCCAAAATAACAACAAAATAGTTTAAATTGAAAGTTCAAAATAAATTTATTACCAAACTATTAATATATCAGCATACACTACTATGAGGTTTTCTTGTGGACATTCACAGTAGATACAAAGATCTCAAAGGAAATTACTGTGTCACGGTAGCATTACAAGTGCACAGATATATAAATATCAAAAGACAAGTAAGAAAGAATAAAAAATAAGTTGCCTCAAACAGTCTAACAGGTTGGGATCATCACTTCCTCAGCTATAGGTTGACGCATTATAGAGCATAATGGCCGAGGGCAGAAATGACCTCATATGGTGCTCTTTGGAGCAGCGTAGTTGTCTTAGTTTATTACTAAAAGTGCTCCTCTGTTCAGCCAAGGTGGCACACAGAGGGTAAGAAACATTGTACAGAATTGCCAGGATTTTCCATGGGGTACTTTGTTCTACCACAGCCTCCAGTGTGTCCAGTTTGACTCCTATAACAGAGCCAGACTTTCTAATCAGTTTATTGAACCTGTTGGCATCACCCATGTTGATGTAATTTCTCTAACACACCATCACATAGAAGATTATTTTGGCAACAACAGACTGATAGAACATGTGAAGGAGAGGCCTGCACACTCCAAAGCACCTCAGTCTCCTCAGGAAGTAGAGGAGACTCGGGCCCTTCTTGTACACAGCAAGAATAGTATCAATGAAAAAACACATACCAACAAAGTGCAAAAGACAAACCGTACAAATACCAAAAAAATGAATAAATAGATAAATAACTAATAGTATTGAGAACATGTGTTGTAGAGTTCTTGAAAGTGAGTACCTAGGTCGTGGTAGGTGTTCAGGTGGTTATCCACACCTGATGATTGAACTGTTCCTGAGCCTGGTGATGTTGGGATCAAACCTGATGGCAGCAGCAAGAGAGTATGGCCTGGATGGAAGGGGTCCCTGATGATTGGTGCTACCTTGTAGATGTGCCCAATGGTGGGGAGAGTTTTTCCTGTAACGGACTGGGCCATGTCTGCAACTTTCTGTAGTAGGCTTTTCCAGAGGTGGTGTGAGAGTGCCTGAATCCCAAAGCCCCCACACCACACAGGTTCAGAAATAGCTGCTTTCTGACAAGCATCAGGTTCCTGAACTAACCTGCACCACCCTAACCCTACCTCGGCAATGAAACACTACAGACCACCTCTTGCACTATTTGTTTAAGACATTGTGATAACCTAAGGACCTGAGTTAGGTGAGGACTTTATCTGCTGGAGCACCGGAGAATGATGGGAGATCATATAGTGGTACACAAAATAATGAGGGGTATAGACAGAGCAAATTATTGAAGCTTTTCCCCCCTCAGGTTGGGTGAGAGTAGATTAGGTTGAAAGGTGAAATATTAAGGAGAATCTGAGGAGGTACTTCTTCACTCAGAGGATGGTGTGAGTGTAGATTTGGGTTTAGTTGCAACAATTAAGAGATATTTGGATCATACATGGATGAAAGGCTGTTGTTAAAATTTAATACCTGGAGATACAAAAACAAATTCCCAGCATGGACAATCATGAACGCGAGTTCCATTATTTAGCAAGATTAATGGAACTCAGAGGATGAAAATGGAGGCCTATGTGGGCAGGAAGGGTTGCATTAACCTTATAGTAGGTTAAAAAGTCCACTGAAAATTATGCACCGATGGGCCTGCACTGTGCTGTAATATAATATCAATTATTGAAAGGCTTAAAGAGCAGATGTGGAAAAGGTGTTTCCTATTGTAGGGGAGTCTAGGACCAGAGGGCACACCTCAGAATAAAAGGATGTCCCTTTAAAACTGAGATGAGGATAAATTTCTTCAGCCAGAGGGTGGTGACTCTGTGGAATTCATTGCCAAAAATGACTACAGAGGCCAAGTATGGCTATGTACTGGGGTACATTTAAACCAGAAGTTGATAGGTTCCTGATTAGTAAGGGTATCAAAGGTTATGGGGAGAAGTGAGGAGGTAGGTGAAGAGGTTGGCACAATATGTGGGCCAAAGGACCTACGCTGCGTGCTTTGGTGGAATATGTTTTTTTCTATGACCACCATCTTCTCAAGGGCAACAAGAATGAGACATAAATGTGAGTCTACTCTGACAAGCATATCATGCAAATGAATTTTAAGAACTCTTTGTAATCTATTTGACACCTCACTGCCCCCTGAAGAGAGCTGGTTTAAGATAGTGAGGAAATGACCTAAGAATTCTTAATAAGCTTCATCAAGACCTAGCAATATGCTTATTATGTCCCCACCCGATTCAGTTTGCTATTTTATTTCTAGCCGCTAGATCTCACTGACTACTTGTAAGTTTACAGCTGTTGTTCATTACTGATTACTGTGTTGCTAAGCTATTGAACTTTGACATCAGGTCAGCCATTGTTTATATTATTTGTACATTTCATTTAGTCACTATTAGTTAAAAGTGCTTTGCTTCGATTTGAAGAAATTTTAATCAATATTTGAATCTATCTCTCATGAGAACGCCTAGAAGCCTGTATTATTTCTCAACTTATATTCTATAATGCATTCGTGAACAACAAAATTGGCTTCAAACTACAACTACACTGGGACTGGAGTTTACCTATCTGCCTATCTTAAGAGAATGGTGAAAACTCTTGAATGAGGGCAGAATAATGCTGACAATATCCAATGTTGCAGGTAGAATTGGAAATGGTTTATTATTGTACAATGAAGAAAAAGTTTTGCTTTGCACACCATTTACACAGATCATTTCAAAACCTAAGTACTTTAAGACTATATGAGGGAAAAGCAATGACGGAGTGCAGAATATGGAGCATAGAAGAGTACAATGCGGGAACAGGCCCTGCAGCCCCAGCGTTGTGCTGAACCAATTAAATTAGTAAACAAATGACCTTCAAACCTAATCCTTTCTGTTTACACATCCTTCCATTTTCCTCACATTCATATGCCTGTTTAAATGTCTCTCAAAAGTCCCCAGTTGGATCTGTCTCTACCAGCACGCCAGGCATCACCCTCCACGAGGGTGCCACAGTAGTGTAGCGGTTGGCACAACACTATTGCAGCTCAGGGCGTTGAAGTTCGGAGTTCAGTTCTGGTGCCCTCTGTAAAGAGTTTGTATGTTCTCTCCGTGACCACATGGGTTTCCTTCAGGTGCTCCAGTTTCCTCCCACAATCCAAAGTCACACTGGTTAGTAGACTAATTGGTCATTATAAATTGGCCTGGATTAGGCTAGGATTAAAAATAGGTGGGTTGCTGGGCAGTGCAGCTTCTTGGACTGGAAGAGCCTAATCCACATTGTATCTCTAAATAAATTAATTTTTGTGTTTTAAAAAAAACCTGCCTCTCACATCTCCTTTGAAATTACCCTTTCTCCTTTTAAATGCATGCCCTCTGGTACTAGATGTATCAACCCTTGGGTAAAGATGTTGTCTGTCTACTCTATCTATAACTCTCATAATCTTATAAACTTTTATCAGATCTGCCCTCAGCTTCCACCACTCCAGAGAAAACAGCCCAAGTTTGTCCAATATCTCATTATAGCATATGCTCTAATCGAAACAGCATCCTGGTAAATCTTTTCTGCATCTTCTATAAAGCCTCGATGTTCTTCCTATACTGTAATGGGGCGACCAGAACTGTATGCAATACTTCAGATGAGACCTAGCCAGAGTTTTATAAAGTTGCAACATAACCTCCTGCCATTTGAACTCATTGCTTTAACTAATAAAGGCAACTAGCCATATGCCTTCTTAACCATCCTATCAACCTGTGTATCCCCTTTCAGGGAGCTATGAAGTTGGCCCTCAAGTTCCCTTGGCTCATCAACACTGTTAAGGGTTTTGATCTTAACAGTGTACTATCTCTTTACATTTGACCTGCCACAGTGCAACACTTCACATTTGGCCGGGTTAAACTCCACCTGACATTCCTCTGCCTAAACCTGTACCTGATCAACATCCCATAGTATTCTTTGCCAGTTTTCTATGGTGTCCGAAACACCACCAATCCCCGCACAACACTACTAATCACAGACCACCAGCTAGAATAAGTCCTTCAATCACTACAACACTACTAATCACAGACCACCAGCTAGAATAAGTCCTTCAATCACTACAAATCTCAGACCACCAGCTAGAATAAGTCCCTTCGACCACTACCTTTCTATTTGGTTCTGAATCCAAATGGCCATTTCACCATAGATCCCATGAATCTTAATCTTCTAGCTGAGCCTCTCATGATTGTCAAATGACTTACTAAAATCCATGTAGCCAATATCCACAGCTCTACCTTTATCAGTCACCCTCGTCATCTCATCAAAAATCTCAGTTGTTACGAAGAAATGATTTGCCCCACACAAATCCATGCCGGCACTCTCTAAGTAGGCCAGGGTTTTCCAAATGCTCCTAAATTCTATCCCTAAGGATTCTCTCCAGTGACTTTCCTGCCACTGATGTGAGACTCAGCAGTCAATATTTCCAAGATTATCCCTAGTTCTCTTCCTGAATAATGGAACATGAGCTACTCACCAGTCCTCCGGGAACTCACCTGTTGTGGAGAGGATATAAAGATAAGGGCACCAGCAACCTCATCAGTACATGGCCTCTCTACCGCCGTGATGAGGCCACACTTGGGCAGGAGGAGCAACACCTTATATTCCAACCTGACGGCATGAACATCAATTTCTCAAGCTTCCAGTAATTGCCCACCCTCCTCTCCTTCACCATTCCCCTTCCCTGTTTCCCACTCTCACCTATCTCCTTACCTGCCCATCACCTCCCTCTGGAGCTGCTCCCCCTTCCCTTTCTTTCTCTCCTATCAGGGTTCCCCCCTTTCCAGCCTTTTATCTCTTCAACAACCAAATTCCCAGCTCTTTACTTCATCCCCATTCCCTCTCCTGATTTCACCTATCACCTACCAGCTTCTTACTCTGACTTCTCTTTCTTTCCAGTCCTGATGTAGGGTCTCGGCCCAAAACGTCAACTGTTTATTCTTTTCCATAGACGCTGCCTGACCTGCTGAATTCCTCCAGCGTTTTGTGCTTATAGCTTTGGGTTTCCAGCAATCTCATTTCTTGTCTACGTCAATAACCTGGAGTATGTCCTATCAAGGCTTGTGGACTTATTCATCCTAATGCTCTATTAAAGACCCAACACTATTCCCTCCTTTACCTCAAAATGCCCTAACAATTAATATGCCTAGCACTGATCTCCCTATCCTCCACATCCATCTCCTTGTAAAATACTGATGATGTATGTATAGAATGGCCTTGGAAGTCTCTTCAATCCTACTTGCCAAGGACTTCTCATGACCCCTCTGGCTTTCCGAATTCCTTTCTTGAGATTTTCTCTGACTTCTTTATAATCCTCAATGACTCTGTTTGAACATAGAACATAGAAAAGCTACAGCACAATACCTGCCCTTCCACCCATGATTCAAGCTTCCTAAGCTTTACGTGCTTTACATTTTCTTCTTGACTAAATTCATCACCTCTCTCGATATCCAAGGTTCTCTTAACTTTTCTTCCTTATCCTTCCTTCTGACTGGAACATACCTGCCCTGTACTCTGCGCAGCTGGTCTTTAAAAACCCTTCACATAGCGGATGTGGATTTGCCCAAATATATTTGTCTCAAATTAACTTTCCCTAGTTCCTACCTTATGCTCTGATAATTTGCCCTGCTCCAATTTAATACTTTTCTGCAAAGTCAACACTTATTCTCATCGGTAGCTATCTTAAAACTGTAACTTTAACATTTATCTTTATCTTAAGTTTCGTCTTTAGCATGCAAGATGTAGATTTGAAAGTCTGAAACAGGATAGTAGGTGCCCTTGAACCTAGTAGTGAATGTTTCCAAGCTTTTCTATCTTCTGATGGAGGGTTGGATAAGGGAAAATGTCTTGGGTGTGTGGAGTTTTGATTATATTAGCTGCTTTTCCAAGGCACCAAGAACTGTAGCAGAGTCCAGAGTGAGGTGGCAGGTTTTCAACATGGGCCGAGCTCTATTGCTAGTCATGGACAGACTTGCTATTGCAAGGTCAATAACAGCGGTATACTTTGACCCTAATACCCCAATTCCATAAGACATAGGAACAGAGTAAGTCTATTGGGTCCACCGAGTCTGCTTCACCATTCCATCATGGCTGATTTATTATCCCTCACAATTGCCTTCTTCCATAACTTTTAACACCCCTGTATGAAGGAACTGATGGTTTTGTGGCCAAGTTTGCAGACGATATAAAGATAGGTGAACTGGCAGATAGTTTTGAGGAAGTAGAGGTCATAGAAGGATGGAGACAGAATAGGAGAATGGGCAAAGAAATGGCAGATGGAGTGTTGGGAATTGTATTGTCATGCACTTTGGTAGAAGAAGTAGAAGCATAGACTATTTTCTAAATGGAGAGAAAATTCAAAAAGCTGAGGTGCAAAGGGACTTGGGAGTCCTCATGCAGGATTCCCTAAAGGTTAATTTGTAGGTTAAGATAGTGTTGAGGAAGGCAATATAATGTTAGCGTTCATTTTGAGAGGACTAAAATATAAAAGTAAGGATGTATTGTTGAGGCTTTATAAAGTACTAGTGAAGCCTCATTTGGAGTACAGTGAGCAGTTTTAGTTCTCTTATCTAGGAAAGGATGTCGTCACATTGGAGATGGTTCAAAGGAGGTTCACGAAAATTATTCTGGAATTGAAGGCTTGTCATATGATGAGCATTTTCTGGCTCTAGGCCTGTATTCATCAAAATTCAGAAGAATGAGGAGTGACCTCATTGACACCTATTCAATTTTGAAAGTCCTCAATAGAGTTGAGAGGATATTTCCTAAGGCGGGGGAGTCTAAGACCAGAGGACGTAGCCTCAGAATAGAGAGGTGTCCTTTTAGAACAGCGATGAGGAGGAAGGAAGAAGTTGGTAGACTCTTGATTAGTCCAGGTATGAAGGTATACAGGTAGAAGGCAGGAGCTTGTGGCTAAGAGGAAAATGTATCAGCCATGATGATATAGCAGAGCATACTCGATGGACCAAATGGCCTAATTCTGCTCCTATATCTTATGTCTTATGGTCTTAAACAAGAACATATCAACATCCACATAAATATTCCCATTAACTTGTCCTTCACAGCCACCTATGGTAATAAATTCCACATATTCACCACCCTCTGGCTTAAGAAATTCCTCCTCATCTCTGTTGTAATCAGACATCTTTGTATTCCAAGACTGTGCACTTTAGTCCTAGTCTCCCTTGCTATAGGAAACATCCTCTCCACATCCACTTTATCTAAACCTTTCAATATTCAATAAGTTACAGTGAGATCCCCACTCATTCTTCTGAACTTCAATGAGCACAGACCCAGAGACATCAAACGGTCCTCATACACTAACCCTTTCATTCTTGGTTCATTCTCATGAACTTTCTCTGAGCCCTCTCCAATGCACTTCTTAGATAGAGGCCAAAACAGCTCACAATACTCCAGATGCAGTCTGACCAATGCCTTATAAAGCCTCGGTATTACATTATCCCGGACACATATACCTGTCTGTTGTTGTGAGTTCAGTCTTCTTTGCTGCTTTATGTTGGGGAAGCAGCATCGGTACAAGTGATGCAAAAAGACTAAATAAACTCATCAAAAAGGCTGCATTTGTCCTTGGCTGCAAAGCAGACTCTTCTGAGTTGGTGTTGGAGAGAAGGTCACTAAACAAACTGTTATCCATTATGGACAATCAGGCACATCCTCTCTGTGACCTACTGAATAAGCAGCGGAGCACCCTTTCAAACAGACCCATTCAGATCCACAATAAGCACATAAAACAGTTCATCCCTATGCGACAGAAGAACACACATCACAGTACAATAGTCTGTGTTTTACTATTTCTGACATTATTATTGCACATTGGTAAACTATTGTGTATACTATTATTCTGCATTTATTATTAGTTAAGTCTGCACACTGCTAAGTGTGTTTTTAAATGTTGCTGCTGTAACAAAATATTTTCCCACTTGGAATCAATAAAGTATTATTACTATTATTATAATTATCATTATTACAATGCACGATTATCTAGTTTCCTTCACGGTGAATTAAACATGACTTAATACTTTGCAGATTCACACGCAAGCCCTACAGATGAACAGCTGAAATCTGCCACCTTTGCCCAGAAGAGTGAGGATGTAACAATTCCCTTTGACGTTCCTGTTGAATGTTCATGCAGTTCAGAATGTAAATAAGTAGAGCGCTGGGAACTTCTCTCTAATTGGTTCAAAGCACAAGCCTTAGGTGCAAGTTAGAGGGGGAAAATAATGCAATGAAGTAAAAATGCACCTAATAAATTTTTTTAATGAGTTAGTTTTAGATACATTGAAACATTCGTTTGTTGAATTCAATAAATCTGCATTTACCAAGCAAAATGATCTAATCATTGTGAATAGAATTTGATTATTGATTGCAACCATGAAGTGGCAGAGAACACTTTGCTCAAGAAACTCAACAGGCTGAAGAACACCTGTAGCGGAAGTGGAATTGTTCTTGCTTCAGGTCACGATGCTGCATCAGAACTTACCTCAAAATAGAGGACAGGTGGCCATGAGAAACAAAAAAGGGGGAGGAGCGCCAGAGGAAGGCGATGGGCAGGTAAGGAGATAGGGTGAGAGGGGAAAATGAGAATGGGGAATGGTGAAGGAGAGATGGGGCAAGCTTTACAGGAAGTTTGAAAATCGATATTCACGTCATCAGGTTGGAGGCTACCCAGATGGAATATAAAGTGTTGCTCCCCCACTCTGAGTGTAGCTTCATCACGACGGTAGAGGAGGCCATAGACTGACAAGTTGGAATGGGAATGGAAAGTGGAATTAAAATTGGTGGCCACTGGGAGATCTTGCTTTCTCTCCCCACCTATGCTGGATCTCACCAATATACAGGAGGCCACACCAGGAGCACCGGACACAGTATAAGACTGCAACAGACTCACAGGTTAAGTGTCGCCTCACCTGGAAGGACTGTCTGGAACCCTGAATGATGGTGAGGGAGGAGGTGTAGGGGCAGGTGTAGCACTTGCTCTGCTTGCAAGGGTAAGTGCCAGGAGAGAGATCAGAAGGGATGGACGAGGGAGTCACAAAGGAAGCAATCCCTGCCGAAAGCAGAAGGTTGATCGGAAGGAAAGATGTGCCTGGTGATGGGATTCCATTGGTGATGGTAGAAGTCCAAGAGAATTATGTGCTGGATGCGGAGGCTGGTGGGTTGGTAGGTGAGGTCAAGAGAATCCTATCTTTGGTGAAATGATGGGAGGATGCAGTGAGGGCAGGGGTGTGTGAAATGGAAGACATGTGGTTGAGGGAAGCATTGATGGTGGAGGAAGAGAGGCCCCTTTCTTTAAAGGAGGAAGACATTTTGCATTGATGATGAAAAAAGGGAAGCCCCTTCCTTATAAGAAGGTAGTTCAGGAAAGTTACTAGCATGGTTAGAGCATTGGCTTATTGGTAGGAGGCAGTGAGTGGGAATGAAAGGATCCTTTTCTGGTTGGCTGCCAGTGACTAGTGATGATCCGCAGGGGTCAGTGTTGGGACCACTTATTTTTAAGCTGTATATCAATGAATTAGCTGATGGAATAGATGGTTTGTTGCCAAGTTTACAGATGATACGAAGATTGGTGGAGGGGCAGGCACTGTTGAGGAAACAGGTAGAATTCGGAAGGACTTAGACCAAGGGTCAGCAACCCACGGCTCTTTCATCTCTGTGCTGCGGCTCCCCGTGGTTTGTTGGTTTTTGAAATGTAATTCGAAATTTGAAGATTATGGTGATCTTGTACAATTTAAATAAAACGTTGTGGCGACACCATCTCCTGGCACATCCGAACCGGATCACAATTAGCCACCGTTCCGGCTGAGGGAGATAGCCTATGGGGGTTTGTGAGTAGTGTCTTTTGGAGCATCCGCGCCCATGGAGGGCGGGTTGAGGGAAGCTTTAAAGCAAGGCTGTTTAGTTCGAATAAAATTATCTTTGACTGCAGTGTCGTTATCTTAGCGCTGCGTGTAGCACACCGCCACAACGTGTTTTTTATCGCTATTAATATACGTCACCACTGCCAATCCCTGACACCCGCCAGTGCGCGATTTCTTTTAATTTTTCGATCGAAGGTAGGCTAACTATGGAGTAACCTTCAACCCAACGTCTTTTTTTCGGAGTTCAAAATGTTTTTGTTGCATGCAGAAATGTAATTTCGTATTCTCTGCAGGAGTTCATCAATTTCATAAATGTAACACATTATAGTTTGTTTATACATAGCATAAAGGCAAAAAAAAACCATTGTATGCAGTGTTATTTCATTTTAAATGTCAAACGGGTTTTGTGGCTCCCAGTGTTTTCTTTTCTGTGGGAAATGGGTCCATATGGCTCTTTCAGTGGTAATGGTTGCTGACCCCTGACTTAGACAGATTAGGAGAATGGGCAAGAAAGTGGCAAATGAAATACAATGTTGGAAAATGCATGGTTATGCACTTTGGTAGAAGAAATAAATGTGCAGACTATTTTCTAAACAGGAAGAAAATCCAAAAATCTGAGATGCAGGGGGACTTAGGAGTCCCTGTGCAGAACACCCCAAAGGATAACTTGCAGGTTGAATCAGAAGTGAAGAAAGCAAATGTAATGTTAGCATTCATTTCAAGAGGACTAGAAGAGCAGAGATGTAATGCTGAGGCCTCTCCTTGAGTATTGTGAACAGTTTTGGGCTCCTTAGCTAGGAAAAGATTTGCTGTCATTGGAGAGGGTTCAGAGGAGTTCACAAGGATGATTTCAGGAAAGAAAGGATTATCATATGGGGAATATTTGATAACTCTGGGTCTGTACTCATTGGAATTTAGACTGTTGAAATTGAAAGGCCAAGACAGAGTAGATGTAGAAAGGATGTTTCACGTGATGAGGGAGTCTAGGACAAAAAGGTACAGCCTCAGGATAGAGGGGCATCCATTTAAAACAGAGATGTGGAGAAATTTCTTCAACCAGAGGATGGTGAATTTGTAGAAAGGCAACTGTGGAGACCAGTGTGTATTAAAGCGGACTTTGATGGGTTCTTGATTGGCCATGGCACCAAAGGTTACAGGGAGAAGGCCACGAAGTGGAGCTGAAATACCATCTACTGTAATAATTTGCTGATAATACAGCCATTGTGGGTAGAATCTCAGGTGGAGATGAGAGGGCATACAGGAGAGAGAGATATACCAGCTAGAGGAGTGGTGCTGCAGCAACAACCTTGCATTCAACATCAGTAAGATGAAAGCTGATTGTGGACTTCAAGAAGGGTAAGACAAAAGAACACATACCTGTCCTTATAGAGGGATCAGAAGTGAAGAGAGTGAGCAGTTTCAAGTTCCTGGGTGTCAGGATCTCTGAAGAGCTAACCTGGTCCCAACATATTGATGCAGCTTTAAAGAAGGCAAGACAGTGACTGTACTTCATTGGGAGTTTGAAGAGATTTGGTATGTCAACAAAAACACTCAAAAACTTCTACAGGTGCACCTTGGAGAGCATTCTGACAGGCTGCATCACTGTCTGGTATGGCGGGGCAGGGGGTGGGGACAGGTCTACTGCACAGGACCAAAAGAAGCTGCAAATGGTTGTAAATTTAGTCGGCTCCATCTTGGGTACTAGCCCACAAAGTACCCAGGACATCTTCAAGGAGCGGTGTCTCAGAAAGGCAGCATCTATTATTAAGGACCCCCATCACCCAGGACATGCCCTTTTCTCATTGTTACCATTGGGTAGGAGGTGAAGAAGCCTGAAGACACACATTCAGCATTTCAGTAATAAATTCTTCACCTCTGCCATCCGATTCTTAAATGGACATTGAATCCGTGAACACCACTTCACTTTTTTAATATGTGTTATTTCTGGGTTTTTGCACAATTTTTAATCTATTCAATGTACATATACTTCAATTGATTTACTTATTTTTTTCTTCTATATTATGCATTGCATTGAACTGCTGCTGCTAAGTTAACAAATTTCATGACACATGCCGGTGATAATAAACCTGATTCTGAAATTTACCAGGTCCATTTCCAATACCTCCCTCCCCTTTCTCGAACTGTCTCTATCTCTGGAGACAGCTTATTTACTGATGTCTATTATAAACCCACGGACTCTCATGGCTACCTGGACTATATCTCTTCCCACCTTGTTAACTGTAAGAAACTCATTCCCTTCTCTCACTTCCTCCATCTCTGCCACATCTGTTCTCAGAATGAGGCTTTTCATTCCAGAACTATGGAGATATCCTCCTCCTTCAAAGAAAGGGGCTTCCCCTCCTCCACCATCAACACTGCCCCCAACTGCATTGCTTCCATTTCATGCATGCCTGCTCTCACCCCATCCTCCTGCCACCCCACCAGGGATAGGGTTCAACTTGCCTTCACCAACCACCCCACCAGCCTCTGCATCCAACACTCAATTCTCCCTAACTTCTGCCATCTCCAACAGGATCCCACCACCAAGCACATCTTTTCCACCCCCACTTTCTATTTTCCTCAGGGATCGCTGCCTACATGACTCCCTTGTCCGTTCATCCCGCCCCGCTGTTCTCTCTCCTGGCACTTATTCCTGCAAGCGGAACAAGTGTGACACCTGCCTGTACACCTTCTTTCTCACTACCATTCAGAGCCCCAAACAGTCCTTCCAAATGAGATGACCTTCACCTATGAGTCTGTTGAGGTCATCTACTGTGTCCAATGCTCCCGTGTGGCCTCCTGTATATCGGTGAGACCCAACATAGATTGGGAGTCCACTTTGCCAAGCGCCTATGCTCCATCCACCAGTAAAAGTAGGATATCCTAGTAGCCACCCTTCTTTAATTCCACTTCCCAAAACCATTCCACATACATGTCCATGGCCTCCTCTACTGTCGCGATAAGGCCACACTCAGCTTGGAGGATAAACACCTTCTTTTCTGTTTGGGTAGCCTCCAGCATGATGACAGGTACATTGATTTCTTGAACTTCTGGTAATCCCCCATCCCAACATTCCCCATTTCCATTTCCTCCTCTCTCACCTTTTCTCCTTACCTGTCCTTCTGGTGCTCCTCTCCCTTTTCTTTTTTGCAAGGCCTTCTGTCCACTCCTATCAGATTCCACCTTCTCCAGCACTTTATCTTTCACCAATCAACTTCCCGACTCTTTACTTCACCTTGTGTTTCTTCCTCCTCTTCCTCTCCCCCGACCTTCTAACACTGACTCATCATCTTTTTTTCTCCAGTCCAGATGAAAGCCCTCGGCCCAAAATATCAACTGTACTCTTTTCCACAGAAGATGCCTGATCTGCTGAGCTCCCCCAGCATTTTGGGAGTGTTCCATAGGTTGTGAAAGTTCAGAGTTGAAATGAGTGAAGTTGTCCATGCTGGTTCAGCAGCCTGAGAGTGTAGGGTAATACAGGTTTCCCCCGCTGTCTGAAAGTAGTGTTCCTATGAAGCCTTTCATAAGCCGAAATGGAGTAAAGCAAAGAAGCAATTACCATTAATTTATATAGGAAAATTTTTGAGCATTCCCAAACCCAAAAAAAAACCTACCAAATAAGACATAAAACCAAAAATAACACTAACATATAGTAAAAGCAAGAATGATATGTTAACTACACAGCCTATATAAAGTAGAAATAATGTATGTACAGTGTAGTTTCACTTAACAGAATCAGGAAGAATTAGCCAAAACCGATCTGTAGAAAAAAATCGGCACATACACGCATGCGCACACACCTGCCTGCGCAAGGGTTCACAGTCATGGTAGTCTTTCTCGGGGTAAACACAAGTTTAAAGGGGGTGCCGTTTTCATAAAAGTGAAAATCTTCTTTGGATTTCTTTCGGTTAACAAAAACAGGTAAGTCTTTCATAAAAGCGAAGTGGCTTAAAGTGAACTTTCGTAAAGCAGGGGGCACCCGTAACTGTTCCTGAAGCTGATGGTGTGGAACCAAAGACAACTCCTTGATGGCAATAGCAAGAGGACAGTATGGCCTGGATGGTGGGGGTTCTTGATGATAGATGCTGCTTTCCTGTGACATCACTTCTTGTAGGTGTATTCAATGGTGGGGAGGGCTTTCCCTGTGACAGACTGGACAGTATCCACATTTTGTGAGCTTTTCTCTTCCGAAGCTCTGATGTTTCCATATCAGGCAGTCTGTTTATCACTCTGAACTCCAGCATCTGCTGCCTCTTGTGTCTGCCATAAAGTACCCTTGATCTTCAATTTACACTCAGAGGCCATTTTATTAGGTCTATTGTACACCTGGTCATTAATGCAAATATCTAATCAGCCATTCATAAAAGCAAGAGATTCAGCTGTTGTTCAGACCAAACATCAGAATGGGAAAGAAATGAGATCTAAGTTACTTTGACCATGGAATGTTTATTCGTGCTAGATGGGGTGATTTGAGTATCTCAGAACCTGGGATTTTCACTCACAATCGTTTCTAGATTTTACAGAAGACAATGCAAAATAACAAAAAGGATCAGCAGTACTGAGGGTGAAAACACTTTGAAAGAAGTCAGAGGAGAATAGCCAGTCTCGTTCAAGTTGTCAGGAATGCCTTACAAGAGTGGTGTGCAGAAGAGCTTCTCTGAATGCACAACACTGCGACCCTTGAAATGGATGGGCTACAGCAGTAGTAAAGCATGAACTCAGTGGCCACTCCTTTAGGTATTGGGGATACCTGATAAAGTTACCACTCAGTGTACTTGTAGCAGGACAGAAAAAGGCAGAGATGTACTTGTCTCTCATATGGACATAAATGTCCTGACTGGCCTGGAGTTTGACTGTGGCCAATCAGTGAATGGGAGAAAGAGAAGAAGTGGTAGTTTCACACAGTTCATGATAGAAGATTTAAAAACCAGTGCTTCAAGACAAGTTTTGGAGTTTGAACTGTGGTCACTCAGTGAACGGGAGCATAAGGGGATGCAATTTCACTCAGTCCGAGATTGAAGATTGAAGCAGCACTTCACAGTACTTTTCCAAATTTGAACTACAGCCAATCAGTGAATAAAATTTATTACCAAGGGCAAATAAAAGTAAGGCAGGGGTATGCAGGGCTGCCATTGTTGGAGTGGGCCAGTGTTAGGGTGGTGAGTCTTTGTCTTTGAAAAGATCAGGCTTGGGCGAGGTAGGTATTTTTTCTTCTTCTATATTCTTCATTCCTCATCTATCAGTGAGAATGATTTCAGAGGCAGTGTTGCGTTCTTTGTGTAAGATATTGGAATTCTGGGAGAGCTATAACCTCCCAAGCTGCAGAGAATGTTAAGAAACTGGGGCTCCAGCTCAATGACCTTCAGCTCATATGGGAGAATAAGGAGGTGTTATACAGAAGCTACAGGGAGGTAGTCACCCCTAGGTTGCAGAAGGCAGGTAACTAAGTGACTGTCAGAGGAAGAAGGGGAATGGGCAGCCAGTAAAGTGTATCTCTGAGGTCATCCCCTCAATAATAAGTATAGCATTTTGGATATTGTTGAGAGGAACAATCTATTAAGGAGAGGTCTCTGGCATACAGTCTGGCACTGGAATCTTCTATCACCACTGCAATCCTCTTCACCTCTCGTCTTCTGCCACTGTTGCTCAGAAGAGAAGAAAGATAAAGAGGACTGCAGTGGTAATAGTTGAACAGGGATGGTGGGGACAATAGAGACACCAGATGGTACGTTGCCTCTCAGGTGCCAGGGTTGGAGATGTCTCAGATCAGGTCCACAGCATTCGAAAGGAGGAGGGAAAGCAACTAGAAACTTGGTACCTATTTGCACCAATGATGTAGGTAGGAAAGATGAGGGGGTCCTGAAGAGAGATTTTTGTGTGCCAGGTAGGAAGAGGAAAAGCAGGACTTCTAGTAACCTCCAGATTGCGAACTGTGCCATGTGTACATTAGTAAGGGTAAGAATAGAAGTATTTGGCAGATGAACATGTGACCTGAGAAACTGGTACAGGGGTAAGCTACTGAATAACATTAAAGAGGTTACCAAAAGTGTCTTCAGATACATAAAGTGTAAAAGAGCAGGGATTGAATATCGGATGGCTGGAAAATGATGTTGGAGAGGCAGTAATGGGGGACAAAGAATTTATGGTTGAACTAAATAAGTATTTTGCATCAATCTTCACTTTGGAAGACTCTAGCAGTATGCCAGATGTTCGAGAGTGTCATGGGGCAGAAGTGAGTGAAGTTGCCAATACTGGGGAGAAGGTGCTTAGGAATCTAAAAGTTCTGAAGGTAGATAAGCCACCTGGACCAAATGGTCTACACGCCGGGGTTCTGGAAGAGGTGGCTGAAGAGATTGTGAAGCCATTAGTAATGATCTTTCAAGAATCAATAGATTCTGGCATGATTCTGAAGGATTGGAAAACTACAAATGTCACTCCACTCTTCAAAAAGGGAGAGAAGCAGAAGAAAGGAAATTATAGCCCAGCTTGACTGATGTCAGTAGTTGAGAAGATATAACATATAACCATATAACAATCACAGCACGGAAACAGGCCATCTCGGCCCTCCTAGTCCATGCCGAACTCTTAATCTCACCTAGTCCCACCTACCCACACTCAGCCCATAACCCTCCACTCCTTTCCTGTCCATATACCTATCCAATTTTACCTTAAATGACACAACTGAACTGGCCTCTACTACTTCTACAGGAAGCTCATTCCACACAGCTATCACTCTCTGAGTAAAGAAATACCCCCTCGTGTTTCCCTTAAACTTCTGCCCCCTAACTCTCAAATCATGTCCTCTCGTTTGAATCTCCCCTACTCTCAATGGAAACAGCCTATTCACGTCAACTCTATCTATCCCTCGCAAAATTTTAAATACCTCGATCAAATCCCCCCTCAACCTTCTACGCTCCAATGAATAGAGACCTAACTTGTTCAACCTTTCTCTGTAACTTAAGTGCTGAAACCCAGGTAACATCCTAGTAATCGTCTCTGCACTCTCTAATTTATTGATATCTTTCCTATAATTCGGTGACCAGAACTGCACACAATATTCTAAATTTGGCCTTACCAATGCCTTGTACAATTTTAACATTACATCCCAACTTCTGTACTCAATGCTTTGATTTATAAAGGCCAGCGTTCCAAAAGCCTTCTTCACTAACCTATCTACATGAGACTCCACCTTCAGGGAACTATGCACTGTTATTCCTAGATCTCTCTGTTCCTCTGCATTCCTCAATGCCCTACCAATTACCCTGTATGTTCTATTTGGATTATTCCTGCCAAAATGTAGAACCTCACACTTCTCAGCAATAAACTCCATCTGCCAACGTTCAGCCCATTCTTCTAACTGGCATAAATCTCCCTGCAAGCTTTGAAAACCCACCTCATTATCCACAACACTTCCTACCTTAGTATCATCGGCATACTTACTAATCCAATTTACCACCCCATCATCCAGATCATTTATGTATATTACAAACAACATTGGGCCCAAAACAGATCCCTGAGGCACCCCGCTAGTCACCGGCCTCCATCCCGATAAACAATTATCCACCACTACTCTCTGGCATCTCCCATCTAGCCACTGTTGAATCCATTTTATTACTCCAGCATTAATACCTAATGACTGAACCTTCTTAACTAACCTTCCATGTGGAACTTTGTCAAAGGCTTTGCTGAAGTCCATATAGACTACATACACTGCCTTACCCTCGTCAACATTCCTCGTAACTTCTTCAAAAAATTCAATAAGGTTTGTCAAACATGACCTTCCACGCACAAATCCATGCTGGCTACTCCTAATCAGATCCTGTCTATCCAGATAATTATTAATACTATCTCTAAGAATACTTTCCATTAATTTACCCACCACTGATGTCAAACTGACAGGTCTATAATTGCTAGGCTTACTTCTGGAACCCTTTTTAAACAATGGAACCACATGAGCAATACGCCAATCCTCCGGCACAATCCCCGTTTCTAATGATATCTTAAAGATCTCAGTCAGAGCTCCTGCTATTTCTACACAAACTTCCCTCAAGGTCCTGGGGAATATCCTGTCAGGACCCGGAGATTTATCCACTTTTAAATTTCTTAAAAGCGCCAGTACTTCCACCTCTTTAATTGTCATAGGTTCCATAACTTCCTTACTTGTTTCCCACACCTTACACAATTCAATATCCTTCTCCTTAGTGAATACCGAAGAGAAGAAATCGTTCAAAATCTCTCCCATCTCCCTCGCCTCCACACACAGCTGACCACTCTGATTCTCTAAGGGGCCAATTTTATCCCTCACTATCCTCTTGCTTTTAATATAACTGTAGAAACCTTTCGGATTTACTTTCACCTTATTTGCCAAACCAACCTCGTATCTTCTTTTAGCTTTTCTAATCTTTCTTAAGATTCCTTTGACATTCTTTATATTCCTCGAGCAATTCCTTTACTCCATGCTGCCTATATCTATTGTAGACATCCCTCTTTTTCCAAACCAAATTTCTGATATCCCTTGAAAACCATGGTGCTTTCAAACCTTTAACCTTTCCTTTCAACCTAACAGGAACATAAAGATTCTGTACCCTCATAATTTCACCCTTAAATGACCTCCATTTCTCTATGACATCCTTCCCATAAAACAACTTGACCCAATCCACTCTCTCTAAATCCCTTCGCATCTCCTCAAAGTTAGCCTTTCTCCAATCAAAAATCTCAACTCTAGGTCCTGTCCTGTCCTTTTCCATAATTATATTGAAGCTAATGCTATTGTGATCACTGGACCCAAAGTGCTCCCCAACACATACATCTGTCAGCTGACCTATCGCATTCCCTAACAGGAGATCCAACACTGCCCCATCTCTAGTCGGTACTTCTATGTATTGTTGCAAAAAACTATCCTGCACACATTTTACAAACTCTAAACCATCCAGCCCTTTTACAGAATGAGCTTCCCAGTCTACGTGTGGAAAATTAAAATCTCCCACAATCACCACCTTGTGTTTACTACAAATATCTGCTATCTCCTTACACATTTGCTCTTCCAACTCACGCTCCCCATTAGGTGGCCTATAATACACTCCTATCAGTGTTAATGCACCCTTCCCATTCCTCAATTCCACCCAAATAGTCTCCCTAGAGGAGCTCTCTAATCTATCCTTCCAAAGCACCGCCATAAGATTTTCTCGGACAAGCAATGCAACACCTCCTCCTCTGGCCCCTCCTACTCTATCACACCTGAAGCAACTAAATCCAGGAATATTTAGTTGCCAATCACACCCTTCCTGCAACCATGTTTCACTAATAGCTACAACATCATAATTCCAGGTATCAATCCACGCCTTAAGCTCATCCACCTTTCTTACAATGCTCCTAGCATTAAAATAGATACATTTAAGATACTCTCCACCTCCTCCTCTCTCTTCATCCCTAACAATGCATTCAAATTTATTATCCTTTTCTTTCTTCTCCCCTATATCTTCGGGCTGAGCGCATCCCTTCTCCATCACCTGCCTTTCCTCCCTCACGCACTGTCTCTTTACTTGCTCTACTGGTGAACTAACCTCCTCTCCCATAGTTTCCTCAAATTGATTCCCGCCCCCCCCATCTTACTAGTTTAAAGTCTGCCCTGTAGCCCTAGCAAACCTCCCCGCTAGGATATTGGTCCCCCCAGGATTCAAGTGTAACCCGTCCTTCTTGAACAGGTCACGCCTGCCCCAGAAGAGGTCCCAATGATCCAGAAACTTGAATCCCTGCCCCCTGCTCCAATCCCACAGCCACGCATTCATCCTCCACCTAATTCCATTTCTACTCTCACTGTCGTGTGACACAGGCAGTAATCCCGAGATTACTACCTTTGCGGTCTTTCTTCTTAACTGCCTTCCTAACTCCCTATACTCTCATTTCAGGACCTCTTCCCCTTTCCTACCTATGTCACTGGTACCTACATGTACCACGACCTCTGGCTCCTCACCCTCCCACTTCAGGATATCTTGGACGTGATCAGAAACGTCCCGAACCCTGGCACCAGGGAGGCAAATTACCATCCGGGACTCCCGATCATCTCCACAGAACTGCCTGTCTGAACCCCTGACTATCGAGTCCCCTATTACTATGGTCCTCTTTCTTCTATCCCTACCCTTCTGAGCTACAGGGCCGTCCTCTGTGCCGGAGGCCCGGCCACTGTCACTTCCACCAGGAAGGCTGTCCCCCCCCAACAGTACTCAAACATGAGTACTTATTGTCAAGGGGTACAGCCACCGGAGTACTCTTTAGTACCTGCCTCTTCCCCTTCCTGACCGTGACCCACCTATCTGCCTCCCGTGGCCCCGGAGTGACCACCTGCCTGTAAGTCCTCTCAATCACCTCCTCACTCTCCCTGACCAGGCGAAGGTCATCGAGCTGCAGCTCCAGTTCCCTAACTCAGTCCCTCAGGAGCTGCAGTTCGGTGCACCTGGCGCAGATGTGGACGGCCGGGAGGCTCGGAGACTCCAGGACCTCCCACATCCGACACCGAGAACAAGCTGCCCTCACACTCATACTTCCTGAAAAATAACAAGAACTAAAAGATAAGCCTACTGTGCCCTCTTCTGCCTAAGCCCCCTGAGCCCAAGCTCTACACTCTGCTCCCGGCGCACTCCGCTGCCCGCAAACGAGGCTGCCCGCTTCTTAAGGCTGCATTCTTTTTATATCTTCCCGCCTTCCCAGGCCTCCTCACGCGCCTGCGCAGTCCCGGCTCTCAGAACTCCGATCTGAGACGCAATTGGACAATTTGAAAATGGCCGCCGCCGCACTTCCTCTCAAAGCCTCGCTGTCCTCTTCAAAAAGAGAACTACCTCACTCAGTCTCTCCTTTTTTATATCTTCCCACCTTCCCAGGCCTCCTCACGTGCCTGCGCAGTCCCGCCGCTCAGAACTCCGATCTGAGACGCAATTGGACAATTTGAAAATGGCCGCCGCCACACTTCCTCTCAAAGCTTCACTGTCCTCTTCCAAAAGATGATGGATTCAATTGTTAAGGATATCATTTCAGGGTACTTGGAGGCATGGTTTCCTTAAGCCTGACAAATCTGTTGGAATTCTTTAAAGAAATAGCAATCAGAAAGGAGAATCAGTTGACGTTGTACACTTGGATTTTCAGAAGGCCTTTGACAAGGTGCTACACATAAGGCTACTTTACAAGTTAAGAGGCCATGGTATTACAGTGAAAGTTTTTGCATGGATAAAGCAGTGGCTGATTGGTAGGAGGTAAAGAGTGGGAATAAAGGGAGCCTTTTCTGGTTGGCTGCTGGAGATTAGTGGAGTTCCACAGGGGTCTGTGTTGGGACAGTTTCTTTTCATGCTGTATGTCAATGATTTGGATGATGGAATTGATGGTTTTGTGGCCAAGTTTGCAGACAACATGAAGACAGATGGACGGTCAGGTGTTGTTGAGGAAGCAGAGAGGCTGCGGAATGACTTAAATTTGGAGAATAAGCAAAGAATTAGCAGATGGAATACAATGTTGGGAAGTGTATTTTTATAGAAGACATGTTAGCATAGACTTTTCTAAATGGAGAGAAAGTCAAAAATCCAAGGTTCAACGGGACTTGGAAGTCATTGAGCAAGATTTGCTAAAAATTAATTTGCGCGTTGAGTTGGTGATGAGTAAGGCAAATGCAATGTTAACATTCATTACAAGCAGGGTTTTTTTTTGTTGGAGCAGCCTTCGATGGAGTGGAGAGTGTTAAGAGTAGGGAATTGAACCTTTAGCTCTTTGAGGCTTTAGCAAGGAAAGGCTTAAGTGAGAGAGGGTGAAAAGTTGTTGGTAGATATTTTTTTCTGTTTATATATTATTTCCTTTTTAGAATTGCACAGTTGGTGCAGTAGAGATGCTGGGCAGGATAGTTGAAGGCATCTCTTGCAGGAAGTGGGAAAGCAGGGAGATCTCCAGTGTCCCTGCAAAAAGTGCATCCAGCTGCAGTTTGCAACACTCCACGTTAAGGAGTTGGTGCTGGAACTGGCCTCCAGATCATTCAGGAGGCTGAGGGGGTGATAGATAGGTTGAACTGTTTAGAAAGGTAGTTACACCCAAGGTACAGGACACAGGAAACTGGGTGACAGTCAAAAGAATGAAATAGGTTAAGCAGTCAGTTCTCCTCAACAACAGCCATACAACTTTATTGTATATTTATTATTATTTATTGTTTCTTCTTTTTGCATTTTCAATTTGTTCCCCTCTGCACTTTGGTTGAAAGACCTGCTTGGGCGGTTTTTCGTTGATTCTATTGTAGTTACTGTTCTATAGATTTGTTGAGTATGCCCAGAAGAATATTCATCTCAGATATATATGTACTTGCATAATAAAATTTACATTGAGCTTGACCATCACCCAAAATTGCATCATCCTAAAGATAAATTAGCCATGTTTTCAACACAGGAATTGACAGACTGCAGCATCAGCTTGATGGCGGAGAGTAATAGAATATCAATCACACAATCCAGCTCATCAGAGAACCAATAGTTATTCACGGGGACTATGCAGGAAACTGGGATTCTGAGTTGTTCTCCGACTTCCATTATCTGAGAATAAGAGCATACAGTTTATTAGAAGTGTGTGAACAGACTAAGACAGGTTGCTCATCAAGCTCTCCTTTCCCAATGGTTATTCCTTATCTAAGTCTTTAATCTCATTAAGATTCAAGATTGTTTAATGTCATTTCCTGTACACAAGTGTAGAGAGTAAAATAATTGTTACTCCAGATCTGATGCAGCAAAAAATATCACAATAAAGTAAGCACACTAATAAAAAGACACAATAAATAAATACGCAAGATAACATATACATTGATTGTATGTCCATAAAGAGACGCTAGGCACAAGGTGACTGACAGGAAATAATAAATTAGAGGACATTGGAGGTGTGTTAATTATCCTTACCACTTAGGGAAAGTAACTGACTTTTGAGTTAGTAGGGTGCTATGTAGCCTCCTCCCTGATTGAGCTCTGACCAGCAAACAATCCAGACATCAGAAGTTTGCAAGGAGGGGATTTCATTGACGTCCACAGCCTTAGTAGAAAAAGGCAAGTGGCTGATCACAGCAGTGTAAATGAGCTCTGACCACTGACAATCTGACATTTGGAAATAATTAGCAAGAGCAAATTAAAGGAACACTGGCAAGCACAGTGGCACTCATCGCAGTGGACAGTTAAAAGTTGTGATCTAGAGGCTTTAGTCAAAGACAGCAGAAAAAAAGCTATGGGTAATCTTTTTTTTTCCTTCTAGGACAGTAGAGATGCCAGGCAGAATAACTGAATGCCCCTGTTGTGGGATGTGGGATGTGGGAAGGCAGGGAGACCTCTAGTGTCCCTGAAGATTGCAATTTCTAACAAACACGTGAAGTTGGAGCTGGAACTAGTTGAACTCCAGATCATTCAGGAAGTTGAGGGGGTGGTAGATAGGACATATAAAGAGGCTGTTACACCCAAGGTGCAGGACACAGGAAATTGGGTGACAGGAGGGGGAAAAGGGTTAAGGAGCCAGTACAGATTACCCTGTGGCCATCCCCTCAACAACAGGTATATCACTTTAGATACTGTTGGGGGGCTTGACCTAACAGAAGAAAGTCACAGAGGTCAGGTCTCTGGCATTGAGTCCAGCTCTGTGACACAGAAGGGAAGGGGGCTGAGAAGCGGAACACTGTAATTTGTTAGAGGAATGGACAGGAGGTTTTGTGGGCGAGAACGGATTCTCTTGGGTGCCGGGGTACGAGATACCGCAGACCGAATCCTCAGTATTCTTAAGTGGGAAGGTGAACAGCCAAAGGTCATGGTCCATGTAGGTACCAATGACATGGGTAGGATGAGTAACAAGGTTCTGCATAGGGAGCTCAGGGTGTTAGGTGCCAAGTTAAAGGGCAGGACCTCCAGGGTTGTGATCTTAGGATTGCTACCCATAAGACCATAAGATATGGAAGCAGAGTTCGGCCGTCTGGCCCATCGAGTCTGCTCCGCCATTTCATCATGGCTGATCCAATTTTCCTCTCAGCCCCAAACTCCTGTCTCCTCCCCCCATCCCCTCATTCCCAGACTAATCAAGAATCCATCAACCTATGCCTTAAATATACAAAAAGACCTAGCCTCTATAGATGCCTGTGGCAAAGAGTTTCACAGATTCACCGCTCTCTGGCTGAGGAAATTCCTCCTTATCTCCATTCTAAAAGGATGCTCCATATTCTGAGGATGTGTCATCTGGTCTGAAGACACTCCTACCATAGGAAACATCCTCTCCACATTCACTCAATCAAGGCCTTTCACCATTTGACAGGTTTCAATTAGATCACCCCCTCATTCTTCTGAATTCTAGTGAATATAGGCCCAGAGCCATCAAACACTTTTCATATGACAAGCCATTCAATCCTGGAATTATTTTCATAAGCCTCCTTTAAACCCTCTTTAGTTTCAGCACACCCTTTCTAAGGGGCCCAAACCTGCTCACAATACTCCAAATGAGGCCTCATCAGTGCTTTAAAAAGTCTCAACATTACATCCTTGCTCTTGTATTGTAATCCTCTTGAAATGAAAGATAACATTGCATTTGCCTTCCTCACCAGACTCAACCTGCAAATTAACCTTTAGGGAATCCTGCACAAGCACTGGCAAGTCCTCTTTGTACCTCAGTTTTTTGTATTTTGTCTCTGTTTTGTATTTTCTCTTTCATTTCTCCCACCAAAGTGCATGATCACACATTTCTCAACACAGTGTTGCATCTGCTATTTCTTTGCCCATTCTCCTAATCTGTCTTAACTCCTTCTGTAGCCTCTCTACTTCCTCATAGCAACCTATCTTCATATCTTCTGCAAACTTTGCAACAAAGCCATCAATTCCATCATCCAAATCACTGACATATAAAGTAAAACGAATCTGTCCCAAAACAGACCCTAGTGGAACACTAGTCACTGGCAGCCAACCAGAAAAGGCTCCCTTTATTCCCACTCTTTTCCTCCTGCCAATCAGCCACTGCCTTATCCATGCTAGAATCTTCCTTGTAATACCACGGGGTCATATCTTGTTACCCAGTCTCTTGTGTGGCACCTTGTCAAAAGCCTTCTGAAAATCCAAATGCACATCAACCAATTCTCCTGCTTGTTACTTCTTTAAAGAATTCCAACAGATTTGTCAGGCAAGACTTTCCTTTGAGGAAACCATGCTATGACCTATTTTATCATGTGCCTCCAAATAACCTGAGACCTTATCCTTAATAACCAACTCAAACTTCCAACTTGTGGATACATTCCAGAATCTAGAAACTTCAATGCAAAAAGCATCAGGAACAAAGGTGATAAACCGAGAGCTTGGATACATACATGGAATTATGATATAATGGCCATTACAGAGACTTAGCTGGCTCCAGGGCAGGAATGGATTCTCAATATTCCTGGATTTCAGTGCTTTAAAAGGGATACAGAGGGGGGAAAAGGGGAGGAGGGGTGGCATTACTGGTCAGGGATAAAGCTGCAGAAAGGGTGGGTAATGTAACAAGATCCTCTTTTGAGTCAGTCTGGGTTTGTCAGGAACAGGAAGGGAGTAGTTACTCTGTTGGGGGTATTCTATAGAGCCCCTGGTAGCAGCAGAGATACCGAGGAGCAGATTGGGAGGCAGATTTTGGAAAGTTGCAAAAATAACAGAGTTGTTATCATGGGTGACTTTAACTTCCCTAATACTGACTGGCACTGATTAGTTCCAAGGGTTTGGATGGGGCAGAATTTGTTAAGTGTGTCCAGGACAGATTCCTGTCACAGTATGTTGACAGGCCGACTAGGGCGAATGCCATACTAGATCTAGTATTAGGTAACGAACCAGGTCAGTCACCGATCTCTCAGTGGGTGAGCATCTGGGGGACAGTGATCACCGCTCCCTGGCCCTTAGCATAATCAAGGAAAAGGATAGAATCAGAGAGAACAGGAAAATTTTTAATTGGGGAAGGGCAATTATGAGGCTATAAGGCTAGAACTTGCGGGTATGAATTAGGATGATGTTTTTTCAGGGAAATGTACTATGGACTTGTAGTCGATGTTTAAGGATCTCTTGCAGGATGTTAAGGATAAATTTGTCCCAGTGAGAAAGATAAAGAATGGTAGGGTGAATGAACCATGGGTGACAAGTGAGGTGAAAAATCTAGTCAGATGGAAGAAGGCAGCATACATGAGGTTTAGGAAGCAAGGATCAGATGGGTCTATTGAGGAATATAGGGTAGCAAGAAAGGAGCTTAAGAAGGGGCTGAGAAGAGCAAGAAGGGGGCATGAGAAGGCCTTGATGAGTAGAGTAAAGGAAAACCCCAAGGCATTCTTCAATTATGTGAAGAACCAAAGGAATACAGGAGTGAAGGTAGGACTGATTAGAGATAAAGGTGGGAACATGTGCCTGAAAGTGAGTGAGATCCTCAATGAATACTTCGCTTCGGTATTCACCAATGAGAGGGAACTTGATGGCGGTGAGGACAATATGAGGGAGGTTGATGTTCTGGAGCATGCTGATATTAAGGGAGAGGAGGTGTTGGTGTTGTTAAATTACATTAAGAGGAATAAGTCCCCGGGGCCTGACAGAATATTCCCCAGGCTGCTCCACGAGGCGAGGGAAGTGATTGCTGAACCTCTGGCTAGGATCTTTATGTCCTCGTTGTCCACAGGAATGGTTCTGGAGGATTGGAGGGAGGTGAATGTTGTCCCCTTGTTCAAAAAAGGTAGTACAGATAGTCCGGGTAATTATAGACCAGTGAACCTTACCTCCGTGGTGGGAAAGCTGTTGGAAAAGATTCTTAGAGATAGGATCTATGGGCATTTAGAGAATCGTGGTCTGATCAGGGACACTCAGCATGGCTTTGTGAAGGGCAGATCATGTCTAACAAACCTGATAAGAGTTCTTTGAGGGGGTGACCAGGCATATAAATGACGGTAATGCAGTGGATTTTAGTAAGGCATTTGACAAGGTTCCATATGGTAGACTTATTCAGAAAGTCAGAAGGCATGGGATCCAGGGAAGTTTGGCCAGGTGGATTCAGAATTGGCTTGCCTGCAGAGGGCAGAGGGTCATGGTGGAGGGAGTACATTCAGATTGGAGAGTTGTGACTAGTTGTGTCCCACAAGGATCTGTTCTGAGACCTCTACTTTTCATGATTTTTATTAACGACCTGGATGTGGGGGTAGAAGGGTGGGTTGGCAAGTTTGCAGCTGACACAAAGGTTGGTGGTGTTGTAGATAGTGTGGAGGATTGTCAAAGATTGCAGAGAGACATTGATAGGATGCAGAAGTGGGTTGAGAAGTGGCAGATAGAGTTCAACCCGGAGAAGTGTGAGGTGGTACACTTTGGAAGGACAAACTCCAAGGCAGAGTACAAGTAAATGGCAGGATACTTGGTAGTGTGGAGGAGCAGAGGGATCTGGGGGTACATGTCCACAGATCCCTGAAAGTTGCCTTACAGGTAGATAGGGTAGTTAAGAAAGCTTATGGGGTATTAGCTTTCATAAGTCGAGGGATAGAGTTTAAGAGTCGCGATGTAATGATGCAGCTCTATAAAACCCTGGTTAGGCCACACTTGGAGTAGTGTGTCCACTTCTGGTCGCCTCACTATAGAAATTATGTGGAAGCATTGGAAAGGGTACAGAGGAGATTTACCAGGATGCAGCCTGGTTTAGAGAGTATGGATTATGATCAGAGATTAAGGGAGCTAGGGCTTTACTCTTTGGAGAGAAGGAGGATGAGAGGAGATGTGATAGATGTGTACAAGATAT
This sequence comes from Hypanus sabinus, assembly GCF_030144855.1. NCBI lineage: Eukaryota > Metazoa > Chordata > Chondrichthyes > Myliobatiformes > Dasyatidae > Hypanus > Hypanus sabinus. Next base: position 12,084,133 of record NC_082716.1, read on the forward strand.
TAAGAGGAATAGATAGAGTGGATAGCCAGCACCTCTTCCCCAGGACACCACTGCTCAGTACATGGCTTTAAGGTAAGGGGAGGGAAGTTCAAGGGGAATATTAGAGGAAGGTTTTTCACTCAGAGAGTGGTTGGTGCGTGGAATGCACTGCCTGAGTCAGTGGTGGAGGCAGATATACTAGTGAAGTTTAATAGACTACTGGACAGGTATATGGAGGAATTTAAGGTGGGGGGTTATATGGGAGGCAGGGTTTGAGGGTCAGCACAACATTGTGGGTCGAAGGGCCTGTAATGTGCTGTACTGTTCTATGTTCTAGTGATTCTTGAAAGACCATTACCAATGACCACGATCTCTTCAGCCACCTCTTTCAGAACCCTGAGGTGTACACCATCTGGCCCCAGTAACCTTCAGACCTTTCAGTTTCTGAAGAATCTTCTCTTTAGTAATAGCAACTTCACACAGTTCATAACCCCGACACCAAGGACTTCCACCATACTGCTAGTGTCTTCCACAGTGAAGACTGATGCAAGATATTTATTCAGTTTGATTTCCTTGGCCACCATTACTAACTCTCCAGCATCGTTTTCCAGCAGTCCAATAACCACTCTCACCTCCCTTTTATACTTCATGTATCTGAAAAAACTTTTGGTATCCTCTTTAATATTATTAGCTAGCTTACTTGCATAATTCCATCTTTACCTTCTTAATGACTTTTTTAGTTGCCTTCTGTTGGTTTTTAAAAGCTTCCCAATCCTCTAACTTCCCACAAATTTTTGCTCTAGTATATGCCCTCTCTTTGGCTTTAATGTTGGCTTTGGTCTAACTTAATGTTGATTTCTCTCATTTCCCACAGTTATGTCATCTTTCTTTGATAATACTTCTTCCATTTTAGGACATATATATCCTGTGCCTTTCAAATTGCTTCCAGAAATTACAGTGTTTGCTGCTCTGCTGTCATCCCTGCCAGTGTACCTTTCCAAACAATTCTGGTCAACTCCTCTCTCATGCCTCTGTAATTCCCTTTATCCACTGTAATACCAATACATCTGCCTTTAGCTTCTCCTACTCAAATTTCAGGATGAATTCAATCATATTATGATCACAAATACCTTAGAGTTCTTTTACCTTGAGCTCTCAAATCAATTCAGGTTCATTGCAGAACACCCAATCCAAAATAGTTGATCCTCTAGTGGGCTCAACCATGACCTGCTCTATAAAGCCATTTTTTTAGCCATTCTAGGAAGTCCCCTTCTTTGAATCCAGCACCAACATGATTTTCCCAGTCTACTTGTATATTGAAATGCCCCTTGGCAATTGTAACATTGTCCTTTTGGCATGCATTTTTTTATCTGCCATTGTAGTTTGTAAGCCACATCCTTACTACTGTTTGGGGGTCTGTATACAACTCCCATCAGGGTCTTTTTACCCTTTAGTTCCTTAGTTCTATCCACAATGATTCAACACCTTCCAACCCTATGTCACCTCTCTCAAATGATTTAATTTCATTTTTTTTACCAACAGAGCACACCACCTCCTCGGCCTCCCTGCCTCTTCTTTCGATACAATGTGTATCCTTGGACATTAAGCTCCCAGCTATAATCTTCTTTCAGCTGTCATTCAGTGATGACCTCAACATCACACACGCCAATCTGTAATTGTGCTATAAGTTATCCACCTCATTCCATATACTGTGCGCACTTTCAGTCCTGCTTCACCCTTTTTGATTTTGTCCACCTTTTACATTGCAAATCATCCTGTTGACCATAGTTTTGCCCTATCAACAGTCTCTCTTCACTACTCATTGCCTCTGTTTGTTAAACCAGCTACCTCCTCTTCAGAACTATAATCTGCCTTTCCTACGACAGTTCTTGCATTGAAATATACACAACTCAGGACACTAGCTGCATCATGCTCAACCTTTTGAGATTCCTAACTTTGTCTGAGGTCTGACCAACATCTGCCTCCACAACCTCTCTCCACTAACTATCCTGGCATTCTAGTTCCCACCCCCTACAACTCTAGTTTAAACCCCTGCATGTAGAATTAACAAACATTCCTGCTAGGAGAATAGTCCCCCTCCAGTCCATGTGCACACCATCCCTTCTGTACAGGTCCCACCTTCCCTGGAAGAGAGCCCAATGATCCAAAAGTCGTATGCCCTCCCTCCTACACCAACTCCTTAGCCACATATTAAACTGCTTAATCTGCCTAGTTCTGGCCTCACTAGCACATGGCCAGGGTAGCAATCCTGAGATCACAACTATGGAAGTCCTTCCTTTTAACTTAGCACCCAACCCCCCGAACTCCCAATGCAGAACATCGTCACTTGTCCTACCCATGTCCTACACAGACCATGAATTCTGGCTGTTCACTCTCCCATTTAAGAATGGTGTGGACTCAATCTGAAATGTCCTCGACCCTGGCACCCAGGAGGCAACATACCATCCAGGAATCTCATTCTTGCCCACATAACCTCCTGTCCATTCCTATAACGAATCCCTTATCACCACGATATACCTCTTCTTCTTTGGACACATCATGCGAAGAGAGACATTAGGACATTTAGTTACAACTGAAAAGCTGGAAGGAAAAAGAAGCAGAGGCAGACAGGCAATGAAAATGATAGATGGATCACGGTTAGAAACAGGGGAGGCAACAACTACAATTCGGAGGGTCAGGGACCACGATGGATGGAGAGACATGATCGCCCACGCCAAATGGCAAGGCACCTGAAAAAGAAAGATGGGCTGAGGGTTTGTTTCTGTACTGTACTCTATGACTCTATGGGAATGGGACAAACAGGGTGGGTAGGATCCTTCATCATGTTACAGGCTTTTATTTCTGGCACCTTTCTGTATACTTGTCCTTGACATGTTCCAGAGTTGCGTTGGCAGTTTTGTCTACCAGTTACAACACCTTCTTGTACCATGCAGTGACGCAGATTGTTAGGATGCTCTCTACTGCACATCAGTAGATGAGGCTCTCTTCAGCCTCCTCAGAAAGCAGAGATGTTGTTGAGCTTTCTTTATTGTGTCAAATGTGTTCTGCGACCATGAGAGGTTTGCTCACAAGAGTTTTGAAACCGCTCACAGCTTCCACTGCTGTGAAGAGAGGTGTGAATGGTGCAAATTCTCCTGAGGTCGATAACCATCTCATTGATATTGTGGATGACGTTACTTGCCTTCCTCTCTGTAGACCATATCATCGTTATTGGTGATGAGCCCCACCACTGCCGTGTCATCAGCGAACTTGACACCATGATACTCAGATGTCTGGCTGTGCTGACATGTCTGATCAGAGTGTACAGCAATGGGCTCACTACACAGCCGGGGAGGGGTGGGGGCAACATGTTGAGCATTATGGGGAGGGAGGAGTGGTTCTGCATCCTGATTCTGAAGTCTGTTAGTTAGGAAGTCCAATAGGAAGCCCAGAGGTGTATTTAGACCGAGGAGTAGGAAATTGTGCACTGCGGTCAATAATGTTGAATGCCTAACTGAAATCCAGAACCAGCATACTGACATAAGTGTCCTTATTTTCTAGAGGCATTAGGGCCAGGTGTATGACATTTGTCAAGGTGCGGTTCTCTCGGTAAGCATATTGTCAAGTGTCCAGTGTGGCCAGAATGGAGTTTTGATATGTGCCACTTCATGATGACTGGTGTCAGTGCCAACAGGCAATTGGTTAGTTCTGAAGGTGTAGAGTTCTTTGGTACAGGGATGATGGCAAATGATTTGAAGCATGTGGGGACAGCAGCCTGGATGAGTGAAGTGTTGAAGATGTCCGTGGAGACACGAGTAAGCTGACGTGCACACTGAGTACCCAGCCTGAGATGTTGTCTGGCCCAGCAGCATTATGGGAGTTAACTCTTTGCAAACTACCTCAAGTCTGCTGCTGTTACACACAATGGCTGCTCACCTGGGAGGGGGCTGGTTTTCATGTCTGGCATTCTGTTGCAGGCCTCAAAGCGAGCATAAAAGTTGTTCGGGGGGTCAGGAAGGGAGGTGTCACTGCTACGATCAGCACAGTTTTTTCTTGAACTGTCAGTAATGTTTTTGATGCTCAACCATATACACCTGGGTTTGTTGTCAGACAGATGTTAGGTGATGGTACACCTTCTCTGAAACATCCTACAAAATCCTAATAAAGGTAGTGGACTCGGCCCAGTACATCACAGGTAAAGCCCTCCCAACCATTGAGCACATCTACATGAAACACTGTCATAGGAAAGCAGCATCCATCCACCAGAGATTCCCACCACCCAGGCCGTGTTCTCTTCTCACTGCTGCCATCAGGTACAAGGTACAAGAGCCTCAGGACTCACACCACCAGATTCAAGAACAGTTACTACCCCTCAACATCAGGCTCCTGAACAAAAGGGGATAACTACACTCATTCTATTTCTGGCATTCCCACTGCCGATGGTCTCAGTTTAAGGACTCTTTATCTTGTTAATACATGCTCTATCATTTCATTTATTGCTAGTTATTCATATTTACATTTGCACAGGTTGTGGTTCATTGATCCTGTTTATGGTTACTGTTCTAATGATTTGCTGAGTATGCCCACAGGAAAAAGAATCTCAGGGTTGTATGTGATGACATGTATGTACTCTGGTAATATAAATCTTACTTTGAACTTTGACCTTTTTGAACTTTGAACTTAAGGACCTCATTCATCACCCAGCCTATCCAGTCTCTCAGTCCGCCATGGTTGGTCCCACACATGGATGTGAAAGGAGAAGGTCTGGGCATGGGGCTAGCAACATGTAAAAATCCCAGAGCTACACTAATGCCAGAAGAAGCTCCAAGCACCTCATCCCTGGGAGAGGAAGGATCTTCAAAGAGGGTCTACAACTGGGGACAACTTGTAAGACTGGCCCTGGACAAAGGAACCTAGTGAGCTGCTGTCAGCGATCTATGCCCCAATATGGACATTGAGCTTAAGCAAATAATTATCCAACCTCTGTTTATAATCAAGCCAGTCCTAGAAAAACCCTTGTGAATCTTCTCTGCACCCATTCCAACTTACAGTCATTGTTTGAGTGCCACAAGTGTGCCACTTTTCAAATACCAAAGTACCATGCCTACAACAGACCAACACAAGCCTGTACATCTTTAGAATGTGGGAGAATACGCTTTCTTCATCAATCTTGCACTGAGACAAATCATTCCTAGCCCTGCTCTCAATTACCTTCATTGCCGTTAAGAGTTTTTCAACAGGAAGGGAAATTTTGTCCAACTGTATTGACAATTCAAGGCTTCCATCCAGACCAGATCTTACCCTCTAGATTCAGCACCAGACATTTTGTAAAGCAAAGGGCAGAGACTTTGAGGCACAGAGGAAAGCCACTGAGGCAATACTACCTCTGTAGACAAATTTAATCAGTCCCATTCTCCAGTTTTTCTCCCAAGCTCTAGAAATTAATTTCCATCAAGTGCCTGAGTTGTGTTCTCAGCTATTGGCAATAAACAGAACAAATTCTACATAAAAGTAGTAGACAAAAAGCTGGAGGTTTTGATAATGTTTACAAATGGAAATGAAGCATCGACTTTCCAATTGATCTCGATGGCCCACATGAGAAGATTTGGCTAAATGTCAGCTGTCTATTTTCCTCCAAAGAAGCTGACTGACCTGTTGAGTTCCTCTGACTTCTTGTGCATTGCTCCAGATTCCACCACCTGCATTGCCTTGAAACTCTCTATGAGCAAATTAAGGTTTAAATAAAGGACACGGAGTCAAAGAGCAATAAAGCATGGGTTTAGATTGTTGTTGGTGCAACAATCCATGCCTGGCACAGCTCCCAATTTCCTATGTTAGGTCCACATCCCTCCAAATCACATCCACCATCAAGCTAGACAAGTGCATTTTAACTTATATCATTTTATCTCTATAATAATGGTATTGAAATGAAGCAAATACCTTTTTGGTAATGTGTTCACTCCGATAAACATTTTTCAAATCTTTTTCAACTAAACTGCATGCTTTATCCACCTTTGTTAGTAAAACGATCTGCGGTATGTCTAAAAGAAGAAGCAAGTTGTTTGTTAGGGTCTCCACCCTATCAACAGCATTTTACAGTGAAAAGATATTCAAAACTAAAACGCTTCACAGCAAATAAACTACTTCTGAAGTGAAGCCGCTGTTGACATAAAAGAAATATGGCAGCCAAAATGTAAACCACAAGCATCCATGAGCATACAAACATAAACAATAATTTTGATGATGGAACTGATGGCTTTGTTGCAAACTTTGCAGACAATACGAAGATAGGTGCAGGGGCAATTTGTTCTGAGGAAGTAGAGAGGCTACTTAAGGACTTAAAACAGATTAGGAGTATTGGCACAGAAATGACAAGATGGAATACAGTGTCAGGAAGTGACATGTAGTTTCTAAATGGAGAGAAAATACAAATAAAAACTGAGGTGAAAAGGGACATGTGAGGTTTCCCTAAAGGTTAATTTGCAGATTGAGTCTGTGGTGAGGGAGGCAAATGCAATGTTAACATTCAATTCAAGAGGACTAGAATATAAAAGGATGTGATGTTGAGATTTTATAAAACACTTGGAATATAGTGAGCAGGTTTAGGCCCCTTGTCTAAGAAAGCATATGCTGAAACTGATGTGGGTTCAAAGGAGGTTCACGAAAATTACTCCAGGTTTGAAAGGCTTGTCATATGAAGAGCACTTGATTGTTCTGGGCCTGTATTTGCTGGAATTCAGAAGAATGAGGAGTGACCTCATTGATACCTATCAAATGATGTAAGGCCTTGATAGAACAGATGTGGAAAATATGTTTCCTATGGTGGGAGAGGCCAAGACCAGAGGACACAGCCTCAGAAGAGAGTGGTGTCCTTTTAGAACAGAGATGAAGAGGAATTTCTTTAGCCAGACAGTGTTGAATTTAGGGAATTCGTTACCACAGGTAGATGTGGAGGCCAAAACTGTATGATTGTTTAAGGTAAAGGTTGATAGACTCTTGATTGGTCAGGGCATGAAGGGATAGAGGGACAAGGCAGGAAAGTGGGGCTGAGAGGAAGATTGAATCAGCCATGATGAAATGGTGGAGCAGACTTGATGGGCCAAATGGTCCAATTCTACTCCTATATCTTATGGTCTACTCAGTGGTCACTTTATTAGATACACTTGCTCATTGATGCAAAAATCTAATCAGCCAATCAGGTGGCAGCAACTCAGTGCTTTAAAGCATGCAGACATGCTCTAGAAGTTCCATTTTTGTTCAGACCAAACACCAGAATGGAAAAGAAATGTGATCTAAATTACTTTGACTAGAATGATTGTTGGTGCCAGACAGGGTGGTTTGAGTACCTCAGAAATTGCTGAGCTGCTGGGATTTTCATGTAAATTCTAGAATTTACAGAGAATGGTGTGAAAAAATTTCTAGTTCAGTGGATGAAACAGCCTTGTTTATGAGAGAGGTCAGAGAAGAATGGCCAGATTGGTTCAAACTAGCACCATCAATTATTCCACACTCAAAGTCACTTCAATCACATATAGTCCTTTTACAGTGTGGGATTCTCCATCAATGTGGAAAGTTAAACATCACCTACTATAACAACCAAATGTTTCTTGCAACAGTATGTGATCGCTCTACAAATTTGTTCCTCTAAATTGCATGGACTGTTGGGTGATCTCTGAGTAGCCCCACTAATGTTTTTCTTATTCTTCAGTTCCACCTATAAAGCCTCACTGGACCAGTTCTCCAGTTCGTCCTCAATGAGTACTGCTGTGACATTTTCCTCGACTGGTAACGTCACCCATCCCCTTTAATCCCTCCTGCTCTATCACATCTAAAACAATGGAACCCTGAAATATTCAGCTGCCAGTCCTGCCTCTCCTGCAACAAAGTGTCACTAATGGCTACGATGCCATAATTCTATGTGGTGATCTAAGCTGAGCTTATCTGCCTTTCTGACAATACTTTTTTTGAAATCTATGCAGCTCAGAGCATTAGTCGCACCATGCTCAATTTGTGACTTCACCATCTGTCTCCACATCCTTTCCAATATCTGTTCTGGCTCTCTGATTCCCATCACCCTGAAACTCTGGTTTAAACAAACCACCCTACGCAGTACTAGAAACCTTCTCAACAGTTTCCAAAGTGATATACCTGTTGTTGAGGGGGATGGTCACATGGGTACTCTGCACTGGCTGTTTAATCCCTTCCCCCTTCCTGTCACCCAATCTCCTGTCCTGCATCTCAGTGGTACCTCTATATGTCCTGTCTATCATCCCCTCAGCCTCCCGAATGATCCAGAGTTCATCCAGTTCCAGCACCAATTCCTTAACACTGAGCGTTAGAAGCAGCAGCTGGATCCACTTCTGGCAGGTGAAGTTGTCAGGGACACTGGCGCTGCCTTCCCACATCCCACAAGAGGAGCATTTCACTATCCTGTTTGGCATCCCTACAGTTCTAACTGTTCACGTATATAAAAAAAAATTAAATAAACTGGAAAAATCTATCTCCAGTTTATTTTTTGCCTTCTCTCACTCAAGCCTCTCCTTGCTGAAGCTATGAAGAGCTAAAGCCTCAAAGAACCATTCTGACACAGTACAGTCCAACAAAGTCTGCTCCAACATTAGGCTCGCCAATTCAACTTTTGAGTTCTGACTTTGTCTGTAGTCTAAACAACATCCACTATCTGTCTAAACCCTAACACCCAGCCCCATGCAACGCTAGCATGCCTTCCAGCTAGGATATTAGTCCCCTTCCAATTCGAGTGCAAACCGTCTTTTCTGTACAGGTCCCACCTTCCCTGGAAGAGTGCCCAATAATCCAAAAATCTGAAACCCTTCCTCCTGCACCAAATCCTTAGCCCCAAGTTAAAATGGTATGATCTTCCTATTTCTGCCCTTACTAGCGTGTGGCATTGGCAGCAATCCTGATTCCAGAACCCTGGAGCATGGACCACAACCTTTGGCCGCTCACCCTCCCACTTGAGAATGCTGAGGATTCGATCCTCAGGATTGGACCCTGACACCCAGAGGGCAACAAACTATCCAGGAACTTCATTCTCATCAACAGAATATCCTTTCTGTTCCCCTAACCAATCACTACAGCTCCCCTCTTCCCTCCACTTTCTTCCTGAGCCACAGAATCAGACTCAGTGCCAGAAACCTGATTGTTGTGCCTTTTCTCTGCTAGGTCACACCCTCTAACAGTCCCAAATGTTGAGGGGAATGGGCACAGGGGTAGTCTACCTATTCCCTTTTCTGCTCCTGATGGTCACCCAATTACCTGTGTCATAAGAACATAAGAACTAGGACCAGGAGTAGGTCATTTGGCCTGTCGAGCCTGCTCCACCATTCAATAAAATCATGGGTGATCTGGCCATGGACTCATCTCCACCTACCTTCCTTTTCCCCATAACCCTTAATTCTCCTACTATGCAAAAATCTATCCAACCTTGTCTTAAATATGTTACTGAGGTAGCCTCCACTGCTTCATTGGGTAGAGAATTCCACAGACTCACCACCCTCTGGGAAAAGAATTTTCTCCTCATCTTCATCCTAAATCTACTCCCCTGAATCTTGAAGCTATGTCCCCTAGTTCTAGTCTCACCTACCAGTGGAAACAATTTTCCTGCCTCTATCTTATCTATCCCATTGCTAATTTTATATGTTTCTATAAGATCTCTCATTCTTCTGAATCCCAGCGAGTACAGTCCCAGGCGACTCAATCTCTCCCCATAGTCTAACCCCCTCATCTCTGGACAACCTGGTGAACCTCTTCTGCATCACCTCCAAAGCCAGTATATCCTTCCTCAAGTATGGAGACCAGAACTCTCACTCCAAGCAATCCGGCGTCTCCTCAGGACTGTGGCATGTAAAATGTGTGCCAACAGCCCCCACAGGACAATAATCCACAATGGATAGTTGAGACCACAAAGCTCACCCAGTTCTTTAATTTGTGACTGAATGTCAAGCATTCTTTTTTTCATTGGCCTGGGAAGAATGGGAGATTGGCTTGCATCGATGACGTAGGCAACACAGTGCACAGTTGGACTAGTGGGACGGTTTTCTTCATGTTCAATTTTTGCAGGTGAATTGAACTGCAAGAGAAATTTTTAAACAATACAGTAACAAAGCATTAATTTATTGCCTGAAATTCATTACCCTCTACAGCAGGGTTTTCCAACTTTTTAAATTGTCATGGACCCCTACAATTAACTAGGGGACATAGTCTCAAAAATTCACAGAATATAGAACACTACAGCAGAGTACAGGCCCTTTGACTTGCAAATGTGTGCAATCATTTTTAACCTACATCAAGATCAACCTAACCCTTTCCTCCCACATAGCCCTCCATTTTTCTATCAACCATGTGCCTATCTAAGATTTACTGAAACGTCCCAAATTTATCTGCCTCCACTACCACCTCTGGCAGGTTAATTAGGATCTCAAACTCACCTGGCCCCACACATAGACAATCTTTAATGGGCCCAGTCCCTCGTGACTCTGCAACTCATGGGCCTACAACTCCTGCTTTCAGTATTTTTTTGTTTTAACAATTTATCCGCATTTGCATGTTGGTTGTCAGTCAGCCATTTTTAATATATTCGTTTGTTGGCGCTGTTGTATGATGTGGGTGACCATGGTCTTTCCATGACAATAATCTTGGCAAATTTTTCTACATAAGTGGTTTTCCATTGCTTTCTTCTGGACATTGTCTTTACGAGACGATGACCCTACTTGTCGTCAGTGGACAGCAGCACAGATACAGTGAAGCATTTTTGCTAAGGCCTGGAGTGGAGGTTGAAAAACCCAGTCTCCATAAAAGAGAGGTAACACCTGGCAGAGCAGAGTCATCATGGGGTTGGTCTGAGTCAGAGTGGTGAGGCTTCAGCTCAACAGGCTTCAATGAGAACAGGCAGAGGCGAGATCATATGGCAAGAATAAAATAATCTGATCAGTAGTCCAAGTTGTACCCCGATGGCTGGCACATAGAGACTGGAGGCCTAGGGGCCTGTTTGTGTCAGTAGTTCGGAGGGATGTGGGAGGGAGGAAAGGAGATAGCTTTCTTAAGACAATAGAATATAAGATACAGGAGTAGAATTAAGACCATTGGGACCATCGGGTCTGCTCTGCCATTTCATCATGGCTGATCCATTTTTCCCCTTAGCCCCAATCTCCTGCCCCCACATTCCTTCATACCCTTACCAATCAAAAATCTATCAACCTCTGTCTTAAATATACCCATTGACTTGGCCTTCACAGCTGTCTGTGGCAACGAATTCCACAGATTCACCACTCTGGCTGAAGAAATTCCTCCTCCTCTCAGTTGAAAATGTATGTCCCACCGTTCCAAGGCTGTGCCCTCTGGTCCTAGGTTTCGTCCTCTCCACATCCACTCTATCAAGGTCTTTCATTGTTTGATAGGTTTCAATTAGGTCACCCCACTAGTTAATACAGGTCCAGAGCCATCAAACACTCTTCATATGACAACCTGATCAATCCTGGAATCATTTTTGTGGAACTCCTTTGAACCCTCTCCAGTTTCAGCACATCTTTTCTAAGGGGCCCAAAACTGCTCATTATTATCCATGTGAGGTCTCACCAGTGCTTTATGAAGCATCAACATCACATCCTTGCTTTCATATTCTAGTCTTCGTGAAATGAATATTAACATCATATTTGCCTTCCACCGGCAAATTGACCTTTGGTGAATCTTGTTGTTGTTCTGTTGCCTGCTGTGTTCCACGTTTCTGGGTTCTGTGTTGTTATGGCAACACTTGTGAGCTTCCCCCAGCACATCCTTGAGGTTGTGTTGGCTGTTAACACGAACGATGCATTTCACTGCAAGTTTTGATGTACACATGAGAAATAAATATGAATCTGAATCTGAAGTCACACGTAGCCCTGGATGAGGATAGCGGCCAGTGAGTGAATGGGCCAGTGAAGGAGTGGAGCTTTGAGGCTTTGACTCCAGAGGCTTCGACGAGAAGAGGCAGAGGACGAGCTTGTTCCCAGTTAGTCTTTACAATGCCTCCTGAGACGGTGATGTGCCTCTCCTGTGAGATGTGGCAGTCTTGGGGGAACTCCGCTCTCCCGCAGAGTCACATCTGCCGGAAGTGCTTGCGGCTGGGCGATCTGGAAGACCGTGTGAGGAATCTGGAGCAGCAGCTGGATGACCTTCGACATAAGGGAGAATGAGGCAGTCATAGATAAGAGCTACAGGGAGATAGTCACACCTAGGCTGCCGGAAGCAGGTCATTGGGTGACAGTCTGAGGGGGAAAAGCAAAGGAGAGTAGACAGGTAGTGCAGAGCACCCCTGTGGCCATTCCCCTGAATAATAAGTTTACCATCCAGGATACAGTTGGCAGGGACGACTGACCAGGTGTGAGCCACGGTGGCAGGGCCTCTGGCACTGAGTCTGACCCTGTGGTGCAGAAGGGTGCAACAGAGAAGAGGAGAGCTGTCGTCATTGGAGACTCAATAGTCAGGGGAGCAGACAGGAGATTTTGTGGACGTGAGAAGGAAACCCGTATGGTTTGTTGCCTCCCAGGTGCCAGGGTCCAGGATGTCTCTGACCAGGTGCAAGACATCCTGGCATGAGAGGGAAAGCAACCAGAAGTCGTGATACATGTTGGGACCAGCGACATAGGCAGGAAGAAGGATGAGGTCCCGAAGTGTGAGTTTCGGGAAATAGGCAGAAGGCTGAGAACAGGACCTCAAGGGTGGCATTCTCAGGATTGCTGCCAGCGCTGTGTGATAGTGATGGTAAGAATTGGAGGAGATGGCAGTTGAATGTGTGACTACTCATGCCACGCACTAGTAAGGGCAGAAATAGGAACATCATACCATTTTAACTTGGGGCTAAGTATTTGGTGCAGGGGGCAGGGTTTTACATTTTTGGATCATTGGAATCTCTTCTGGGGAAGGTGGGACCTGTACAGATTGGATGGGTTGCACCTGAACTCGAGGGGGAGCAATATCCTTACAGGTAGGTTTGCTAGCATGGTTCGGGAGGGTTTAAACTATTTTGCAAAGAGGATGGTACCCGGAGCGATAGAGCAGTGAAAGAAGTGCTTGGAGTAAAGCCAGATCTAACATATAGAGAGGCTTTGAGGAAAGAGATGCAAAATAAAGAATGTAAAGGTAGTAAGATAGAAGGGCTAAGCTGTGTGTACTTCAATGCAAGCATCAGGAACAAAGGTGATGAACTGAGAGCTTGGATACATACATGGAATTATGATGTAGTGGCCATTACAGAGACTTGGCTGGCACCAGGACAGGAATGGATTCTCAATATTCCTGGATTTCGGTGCTTTAAAAGGGATAGAGAGGGGGGGAAAGGGGAGGAGGGGTGGCAGTACTGGTCAGGGATACTATTACAGCTGCAGAAAGGGTGGGTAATGTAGCAGGATCCTCTTTTGAGTCAGTATGGGTGGAAGTCAGGAACAGGAAGGGAGCAGTTACTCTATTGGGGGCATTCTATAGGCACCCTGGTAGCAGCAGAGATACCGAGGAGCAGATTGGGAGGCAGAGTTTGGAAAGGTGCAAAAATAACAGTTGTTATCATGGGTGACTTTAACTTCCCTAATATTGATTGGCACCTGATTAGTTCCAAGGGTTTGGATGGGGCAGAGTTTGTTAAGTGTGTCCAGGATGGATTCCTGACACAGTATGTTGACAGGCCAACTGGGGGGAATGCCATACTAGATCTAGTATTAGGTAACGAACTGGATCAGGTCACAGATCTGTCAGTGCGTGAGCAGCTGGGGGACAGTGACCACCGCTCCCTGGCCTTTAGCATTATCATGGAAAAGGATAGAATCAAAAAGGACAGGAAAATTTTTAATTGGGGAAGGGCAAATTATGAGGCTATTAGGCTAGAACTTGCGGTTGTGAATTGGGATGATGTTTTTGCAGGGAAAAGTACTATGGACATGTGGTCAATGTTTAAGGATCTCTTGCAGGATGTTAAGGATAAATTTGTCCCAGTGAGGAAGATAAAGAATGGTAGGGTGAAGGAACCATGGGTGACAAGTGAGGTAGAAAACCTAGTCAGGTGGAAGAAGGCAGCATGCATGAGGTTTAGGAAGCAAGGATCAGATGGGTCTATTGAGGAATATTGAGTAGCAAGAAACGAGCTTAAGAAGGGGCTGAGAAGAGCAAGAAGGGGACATGAGAAGGCCTTGATGAGTAGGGTAAAGGAAAACCCCAAGGCATTCTTCAATTATGTGAAGAACAAAAGGATGACAGGAGTGAAGGTAGGACCAATTAGAGATAAAAGTGTGAAGATGTGCCTGGAGGCTGTAGAAGTGAGCGAGGTCCTCAATGAATACTTCTCTTCGGTATTCACCAATGAGGGGGAACTTGATGACAATGAGGACAATATGAGTGAGGTTGATGTTCTGGAGCATGTTGTACTTAAAGGAGAGGAAGTGTTAGAGTTGTTAAAATACATTAGGACGGATAAGTCCTCGGGGCCTGACGGAATATTCCCCAGGCTGCTCCACAAGGTGAGGGAAGAGATTGCTGAGCCTCTGGCTAGGATCTTTATGTCCTCGTTGTCCACGGAAATGGTACCGGAAGATTGGAGGGAGGTGAATGTTGTCCCCTTGTTCAAAAAAGGTAGTAGGGATAGTGGGAAAGCTCTTGGAAGAGATTCTTAGAGATAAGATCTATGTGTATTTAGAGAATCATGGTCTGATCAGGGACACTCAGCATGGCTTTGCGAAGGGCAGATCGTGTCTAACAAGCCTGATAGAGTTCTTTGAGGAGGTGACCAGGCATATAGATGAGGGTAGTGCAGTGGATGTGATCTACATGGATTTTAATATGGCATTTGACAAGGTTCCACATGGTAGGCTTATTCATAAAGTCAGAAGGCATGGGATCCAGGGAAGTTTGGCCAGGTAGATTCAGAATTGGCTTGCCTGCAGAAGGCAGAGGGTCATGGTGGAGGGAGTACATTCTGATTGGAGGGTTATGACTACTGGTGTCCCACAAGGATCTGTTCTGGGACCTCTACATTTTGTGATTTTTATTAATGACCTAGATGTTGGGGTAGAAGGGTGGGTTTGCACCCAAGTTTGCAGATGACACAAAGGTTGGTGGTGTTGTAGATAGCGTAGGGGATTGTCAAAGATTGCAGAGAGACATTGATAGGATGCAGAAGTGGGCTGAGAAGTGGCAGATGGACTTCAACCCGGAGAAGTGTGAGGTGGTACACTTTGGAAGGACAAACTCCAAGGCAGAGTGCAAAGTAAATTTTGGTAGTGTGGAGGAGCAGAGGGATCTGGGGGTACATGTCCACAGATCCCTGAAAGTTGCCTCACAGGTAGATAGGTAGTTAAGAAAGCTTATGGGATATTAGCTTTCATAAGTCAAGGGATAGAGTTTAAGAATCGCGATGTAATGATGCAGCTCTATAAAACTCTGGTTAGGCCACACTTGGAGTACTGTGTCCAATTCTGGTCACCTCACTACAGGAAGAATGTGGAAGCATTGGTAAGGGTACAGAGGTGATTTACCAGGATGCTGCTTGGTTTAGAGAGTATGAACTATGATCAGAGATTAAGGGAGCTAAGGCTTTACTCTTTGGAGAGAAGGAGGATGAGAGGAGACATGATAGAGGTGTACAAGATATTAAGAGGAATAGAAAGAGTGGATAGCCTGCACCTCTTCCCCAGGGCACCACTGCTCAGTACAAGAGGACTTGGCTTTAAGGTAAGGGGAGGGAAGTTCAAGGGGGATATTAGAGGAAGTTTTTTTTTACTCAGAGAGTGGTTGGTGCATGGAATGCACTACCTGAGTCAGTGGTGGAGGCAGATACACTAGTGAAGTTAGTGCAAGAGACTACTAGACAGGTACATGGAGGAATTTAAGGTGAGGGGTTTATATAGGAGGCAGGGTTTGAGGGTCGGCACAACATTGAGGGCTGAAGGGCCTGTAATATGCTGTACTATTCTATGTTCTATGTTCTAGGATAGGAGACTTCATTTCCTGTAGGATTTCAAGTTCTTTTCTGGGAGCTGATCTTGTCATGTAATGCAACAATTAGCATCAGGAAAGCGAACAGTGTTGTCGCAGATGTCTGCCACCCTAGCCATTCCCTTTTCTCTATTCTACCTTCCAGGATAAGATGCATGAGCTTGAAAGCCAAGACTTTCAGACCCAGGACCCCCACTGCTGACATAATTACCTGTTTACATCTTCTTCCCAATGGTGTCGTCAAGTTCTCAAATCCTTAATTCTACCTCTTCCACTATTGTCACTTTAGGACTTGTTCTAGCAATATTTCTGACTGCAATATCATCTTTGCCATACATGTTGTCATGTTCCAGTGCCAACACAGAATTCCCACAATGCTTGGTAGATCAACACAGAACCCAACAGCCCACTTGCCCTATGGTTTAACAGTGATTGCTGGTAATGAATACACAAATCATAGGTTACTCTGACAGCAGGAATCACTGCTGGAGCACTTTGAAGGCTATTCCCCTGGCAGGATTCAGAGCCAGTCTTTACCAGACAGCATGCAGTGAAGGTGAGAAGGGGTGGGTTCAAGGGGGATGTGAGGGGTACGTTTGTTTTTACTCAGTGAGTCATGGATGGCTGGAATGCGCTGCCTAGTATGGTGGTAGAGGCAAATACAATAGGGGCTTCCAAGAAATGTTTGGACAGACATGGATGTAAGGTAAGATGGAGGGAAATGGACATGGAATTAGGTAGGAGGGTATAGTGCTTGGGTGTTTTCGATTTGCTTTTTAGCTGGTTCGATGTGACACTGTTGAATGGCCTGTTGTTGTGCTGTACTCTTCTCTGCTCTATGCCATACCATGCTTCCCTTCTGTATCTACTATTGAATTTATTATTAGAGTCAGAGAGTCATCGATACCTGATGTTGGTTGGGAATTAATCCATTAAGAATGTTGATAATCTGTTCATCGGAAATCCCAAATTCTCCATCTTTTGCAAGGCCCAATGTATCACAGAGGATTAGGCTTGCTGTCGCTTTTTCTGCCTGGAAGGAGTACTTTGAAAACTGTAATTGAAACACAAGGCTGCATTGTCAACTCTGACGTCATTTAAAAACACATTGGAGAAACCTGCCAACTTCTAGAATGGGAGTACGGATGGACCGAAGTTTCAACAGTTGTACTTTCCAACAGCCCACTTTCCCCATGGTTTAACACTGCCTACTGGTACTGAATACAGAATTCACAGGTCAACCCCACAGCAGGAGGGTAGTGGGAATCATCCCTGGAGAAGTTGGAAGGCAATTTCCCTGTCAAGGTTCGTAAACAGTCTTTACCTCTCGCTAAGATCATGCTGCAGATTCCTCAAATGTTCAGGAAATTCTCCTATACAAGGGATCACCTAATAAATATTTTGCATCTGTACTTACTCAGGAGACAGACAGAGTCTATAGAAGTGAGGCAAAGCTGCACCAACTTCATCTATGAAGATTAGAGAGGAGGAGGAGTTCGCTGTCCTTAGGCAAATCGGGATGGATAAATCCCCAGGGCCTGACAAGGTGTTCCCTCAGACTCAGTGGGAGGCATGAGCAGAAATTGCAGGGGCCCTAGCACATCTTAAATTATCCTTAGTGACAGGAGAGATACCAGAGGATTGGAGGATAGCCAGTGTTGTTCCACTGTTTAAGAAAGGCTCTAAATATAAACCAGGAAATTATAAGCTGTTGAGTCTGACATCGGTTGTGGGAAAGTTATTGGAAAGTATTCTGTACAATTGGATATTCAGCATGGCTTCCACATGGTAGTTCAAGTCTAACCAATCTTATAGAAACTTTTGAGTAAGTTACCACAAAAGTACATGGAAGCAAGGCAATGGATATTGTCTACATGGACTTTAGCAAGGCATTTGACAAGGTCCCACACGGGAGGTTAGTCAAGAAGGTTCAGTAGCTCAGCATTCAAGATGAGGTAGAAAATTGGATTAGACAATGACTTTGTGGGAGAAGCCAGAGAGCGGTAGCAGATGGTTGCCTCTCTGACTGGAGGCCTGTGACCAGTGGAGTGCCACAGGGATCAGTGCTGGGTCCATTGTTGTTTGTCATCGATATCAATGACCTGGGTGATAACGTGGTTAACTGGATCAGCAAATTTTCAGATGACACCATGATTGGGGTGTACTGGACAGCAGAGAAGACTGTCATGGCTTGAAGGATCTGGATCAGCTGGAAAAATGTGCTGAAAAGTAGCAGGTGGAATTTAATGCAGATAAGTGCAAGGTCTTGTGCTTCGGTAAGACCAACCAGGGTAGGTTTTACACAGTGAATGGTTGGGCACTGAGGAGTGTGACAGAACATAAGCATCTGGGAATACAGTTACATAATTCATTGAAAGTGGCATCATAGGTAGGTAGCATTGTAAAGAAAGCTTTAGGCACATTGGCCTTCATAAATCAAAGTATTTGGCACATCAGATGGGATGCTGTGTTGAAGTTATACAAGACATTGGTGAGAACTAATTTGGAGTATTGTATGCAGTTCTGGTCACCTACCTACAGGAAACGTGTAAGAAAATTGAAAGAGTACAGCAAAAATGTTCAACTATATTGTAAGATCTGGAAAACTTGAGTTATAAGGAAGGATTGAATAAGTTAGGACTTTAATCCTTAGAACATTGAAGACTGAGAGAAAATTTGATAGAAGTTTACAAAATCATGAGGCGTACAGATAAGGTAAATGCAAGCAAATGTTTTCCTTTGAGATTGACTGTGACTACAACTAGAGCTCATGGGTTAAGGGTGAAAGGTGAGAAGTTGAAGTGGAACATGAGGGGAAATTCCTTCACTCAAAGAGTCGTGGAAGTGTGGAATGAGTGCTGCCAGCACAAGTCGTGCATGTGACCTCAATATCAAAATTTATGTGAAGTTTGACTAGGTACATGGACGATAGGGGTATGTTGGGCTATGGTCCCGGTGAAGATTAATGAGAGTCAGCAGTTTAAATGATTTTGGCACGGTCTAGGGCGGGTCTGTGTGCTGTACTTTTCTATGATTCAAAGCCTGTCGATGGCCATTGATCTGTCAGGATGTCAGAAGGGCATGATGTGGGAGGCCAGAGATCATTTGTATTGCTTAAGGCCATAATAGAGCATAAGATGGTGATGAAGAGGAGTACAGAAGCAAGATATATCAGCTAGACGAGTGGTGTCGCATCAACAACCTTGCACTCAATGTCAATTATATCAAACAACTGATTGTGGATTTCAGAAAAGGTAAGACAAGGGAACACACAGCAGTCCTCATCAAGGGATCATCAAAAGAAAGAGTGAGCAATTTCAAGTTCATGGGTGTCAATCTCTCAAAGATCTATCCTAGGCCCAATGTATCAATGCAGCTACAAAGAAGGCACAACAGCAGCAATATTTCATTAGAAGTTTGAGGAGATTTGGTATGTCACCAAAGACACTCACAAGTTTCTACAGATGTACCACAGTGAGCATTCTGACTGACTGCATCACTGTTTGGTATTGATGGAATACTGTACAGGATCACAAGAAGATGCTGAATGTGTAAACCTAGGTAGCTCCATCATGGGCACTAGCTTTTGTAGTATTCAGCTCATCTTCAAGGAGCAATGCCTTAAAAAGGCAGCGTTCATCATTCAGGGCCCTCCTCACCCAGGACATGCCCTCTTCTCATTGCTACCATCAGGAAGGAGGTACAGAAGCCTAAAGGCACACACTCAGTGATTCAGGAACAGCTTCTTCCCTTCTGCCATCCGATTTCCGAACAGACATTGAGCCCATGAACACTAGCTCAGTATTTTTGTACTTTATTTCTAATTTTCCAATTTACTTAATTAAACTAATATTATACATATATATGTGTGTACACACACACACACACACACACACACACACACACAGAGTAATTCACTGTTTTTTCTTTATTATATACTACATACCACTGCTGCCGCAAAGACAACAAATTTCGCGACAAATAAACTTAATGTTATTAAACCTGATTGCGTTTCTGGTTCTGAAGTACATTTGTATTCTTACTTTGGTGGTGGTATTTCCAGCGAAAGCCCGATTGGTCACATAATCATGGAAAACCGAGTCCACAGAGTTGATGAAACTGGATTTTCCTGCTCCTAGAGGTCCAATGAGTAAAATTGTTGGCCGAATGCTCGAGTTTAGGAATGGGTTGTATGTCTTGACAAAGTCAAGTAGTTCATCTTTTCTCCTGTTGACAAGCACATTTATATCAGTCAATTTCAGGCATATAGGCGTGGGAATGAGACACGGAGTTAAAATAGTTGGGCACCAAATGATCCTGGCTGTTATGAAAGACATTGTGTGGCCACTTGATGAAGCGATCCCCCAGTCTGCGTTGGGTCCCAGTGATGTAGCAGAGGCCACACTGGAAGCATCGGAATGCAATAAATTACACCACTTCTCACTGCCCCTCCCTATCGCCCACCAGCTCTTACTCTGCCTCTTCCCCTCACCTGTATATACCAACTTCTCACCGCTTTCTTTCCAGTCCTGCTAAGGGGTGTCCAGCCAAAATATTAATGACCAATTTCCCTCCTGACCCCCTTAGGTACTCCAGCATTTTGTGTGTTGCAATACGCTGGACGATTGAGCTGGGGTAGTCATTGGCACTGTGACTACAAGAGCAAGCCGGAACAGGTCAGAGGCTAGGAACTTACAGTGAGTAACTTCCCAAAGCCTGTTCAACACCTCAGGTCAGGAGTGTGATGGAACACTCTCCATCTGCCTGGCCAAGTGTAGCTTCCACAACATTCAAGATCTATTAGGAAATGAGTTAGGACAGGTGATGGGGATCTCCTGTTAGGAAACAAGTTAGGACAGGTGATGGAAGTTTGTGTTGAGGAACACTCTGGGTCCAGTGATCATAACGTCATTAGTTTCAACTTGATCATGGATAAAGATAGATCTGGTCCTCGGGTCGAGGTTCTAAACTGGAAAAAGGCCAAATTTGAAGAAATGAGAAGGGATCTAAAAAGTGTGGATTGGGACAGGTTGTTCTTTGGCAAGGATGTGATTGGTAAATGGGAGACCTTCAAAGGAGAAATTTTGAGAGTGCAGAGCTTGTATGTTCCCGTCAAGGTTAAAGGAAAAGTAAATAAGAATAAAGAACTTGGTTTTCGAGGGATATTGGAAATCTGATGAAGAAGAGAGAGATATATGACAGGTATAGGCATCAAGGAGCAAATAAGGAGCTTGACAAGTATAAAAAGTGCAAGAAAATACTTAAGAAAGAAATCAGGAGGGCTAAAAGAAGACATGAGGTTGCTTTGGCAGTCAAAGTGAAGGATAATCCTAAGAGCTTCTACAGGTATATTAAAAGCAAAAGGATAGTAAGGGATAAAAATTGGTCCCCTTGAAGATCAGAGTGATGGGCTATGTATGGAACCAAAAGAAATGGGGGAGATCTTACATGGGTTTTTTGCATCTGTATTTACTAAGGAAACTGGAATGAAGTCTATGGACATAAGGCAAACAAGTAAGGAGGTCATGGAACCTATAGAGATTGAAGAAGAGGTGGTGCTTGCTGTCTTGAGGCAAATCAGAGTAAATAAATCCCCTGTACCTGACAGGGTATCCCCTCGAACCTTGAAAGAGACTAGTGTTGAAATTGCAGGGGCACTGGCAGATAGATTTAAAATGTCGATATCCACAGATGAGGTGCTAGAGGATTGGAGGATAGCTCATGTAGTTCCGTTGTGTAAAAAAGGATCTAAAAGTAATCCAGGAAATTATAGGCCAGTAAGTTTGACATCAGTAGTAGGTAAATTATTGGAAGGAGTACTAAGAGATAGGATCTACAACTATTTGGATAGACAGGGACTTATTACGGAGAGTCAACATGGCTTTGTGCATGGTAGGTCATGTTTAACCAATCCAATAGAGTTTTTCGAGGAGGTTACTAGGAAAGTGGATGAAGGGAAGGCAGTGGATGTTGTCTACATGGACTTCAGTAAGGCCTTTGACAAGGTCCCGCATGGGAAGTTAGTTAGGAAGATTCAGTCACCGGGTATACATGGTGAGGTAGTAAATTGGATTAGACATTGGCTCAATGGGAGAAGCCAGACAGTGGTAGTGGAGGATTGTTTCTCTGAGTGGAGGCCTGTGACTCATGGTGTGCCACAGGGATCAGTGCTGGGTCCATTGTTATTTGTCGTCTGTATCGATGATCTGGATGATAATGTGATAAATTGGATCAGCAAATTTGCTGATGATACAAAGACTGGTGGTGTAGTGGACAGTGAGG
Source organism: Hypanus sabinus (assembly GCF_030144855.1). Lineage (NCBI taxonomy): Eukaryota > Metazoa > Chordata > Chondrichthyes > Myliobatiformes > Dasyatidae > Hypanus > Hypanus sabinus. The sequence continues at coordinate 12,106,372 of NC_082716.1, forward strand.
AAGATTTTCAAAGCTTGCAGAGGGATTTGGACCAGTTGGAAAAATGGGCTGAAAAATGTCAGATGGAGTTTAATGCAGAGAAGTATGAGGTATTGCACTTCGGAAGGACAAACCAAGGTAGAACATACAAGGTAAATGGTAGGACATTGAGGAGTGCAGTAAAACAGAGGGATCTGGGAATACAGATACATAATTCCCTAATAGTGGCATCACAAGTAGATAGGGTTGTAAAGAGAGCTTTTGGTACATTGGCCTTTATAAATCAAAGTATTGAGTATAAGAGTTGAAATGTTATGGTGAGGTTGTATAAGATATTGGTGAGGCCGAATTTGGAGTATTGTGTGCAGTTTTGGTCACCTAATTACAGGAAGGATATTAATAAGGTTTAAAGAGTGCAGAGAAGGTTTACAAGGATGTTGCCAGGACTTGTGAGACTGAGTTACAGAGAAAGGTTGAATAGGTTAGGACTTTATTCCCTGGAGCGTAGAAGAATGATGGGAGATTTTGATAGAGGTATATAAAATTATGATGGAGAGAGTTAGAGTAAATTCAAGCAGGCTTTTTGCACTGAGGATAGAGAAGAAAAAAGACATGGGTTAAGGGTGAAAAGGGAAAAGTTTAAAGGGAACATTAGAGGGGGCTTCTTCACACAGAGAGTGGTGGGAGTGTGGAATGAGCTGCCAGTTGAAGTGGTGAATGCAGGCTCACCTTTAACATTTAAGAAAAACTTGGACAGGTACATGGATGGGAGGAGTATAGAGGGATATGGTCTAGGTGCAGGTCAGTGGGATTAGGCAGAAAAATGGTTCGGCACAGCTGAGAAGGGCCGAAGGGCCTGTTTCTGTGCTGTAATTTTCTATGGTTCTAAGCTTAGCACCATATAAGAAGCCCACTCCACAACTATTCACTCAGTCCATCACAGACACACAGCAGCAGCAGTTTATACCATCTGCAGAACATACTATAGAAACTCACCCTCCAAACCCAACACCTCTGCCAGCTAGATGACAAGAATTGGAAAAACAGGGGAACACCACTACCTAGGAGTCACCCTTAAAGGGACAAACCATCCAGACCTGGAAATATATTGCCATTGCTGGACTGTCACTCCTGGAACCCCCTCCCTAATGCCACTGTGGATGTACCCACACCTCAAGGACTACAGTTGTTCAAGAGGGCAGCTCACCAGCTTCTCAAGGGCTTCTCAAGTAGGGAGGACCAATTAAATGTCAGTTCAACCTGTGAAGCCTACATCCCATAAGATCCATATAGGTGCAAATTAAGCCACTTAGCCCATCAAGACTATTCCGTCATTTCATCATGACTGATCCAATTTTTCCTCTCAGCCCCAACCTCCTGCCTTCTCCTCGTATCCCTTCATTTGCTGACTAATCAAGAATCTATCAGCCTCTGCCTCAAACACACCAAATGACATGACATCCATAGCTGCCTCTGGCAACAAATTCCAGATTCATCAGTCTCTAGCTGAAGAAATTCCTCCTCATCTACATTCTAAAAGGACACCCCTCCATTCCAAGGCTGTGTCCTGTGGTCCTAGACCACAACACCACAGGAAGCATCCACTCCACATCCATTCTTTCTAAGCCTTTCAACATTCAGTAAGATTCAATGAGATCACTCCTCATTCTTCTGAATTCCAGTGAGTACAGTGCCAGAGTCATCAAACGCTGCTCATTTGACAAGCCTTTCAATTGTAGAATCATTCTTGTGAATGTCCTTTGAACCAGCTCCCATGTCAGCACATTCTCGATTAGAAAAAGGGGCATAAAACTGCTCACAGGACTCCAAGTGAGGACTTACCAGTGCTTTATAAAGCCTCAACATTACGCTCTTGATTTTATACTCTAGTCCTCTTCAAACGAATGCTAACATCGCATTTGCTTTCCTCACCGCTGACTCAACCTGCAAATTAACCTTTAAGGAATCCTGCACAAGAACTCCCCAGTCCCTTGGCAGCTCAGATTGTTTTTGAATATTCCCTCCATTTAGAAGATTGTCAACCCTTTTATTTCTGCTACCCAAGTACATGACTATATACTTCTTGGCACTGTATTCCATCTGCCTCTTCTTTGCCCATTCTCTTAATCTGTTTAGTCCATTGTCTCTCTACTTATTCAAAACAATATGCCCTCTATCTATCTTCATATCATCCACAAACTTGGCCACAAATCAATCAATTCCATCACCCAAGTCATTGACATAACGGAAAAGAAGTGGTCCCACACAGGCCCTTTGGAACACCACTGAACACTGTCAGCCAACCAGAAAAGGATCCCATTATTCCCTCTCTTTTCTTCCTACCAATCAGCCACTAGCCAACTGGTGATGTAGTGACATCCACACTGGGCTTCAAGGCGAATGGTCCAGGGTTCAAATCTGGCTAGCTTCTTGCACACTTTCTATCTGTGCTGGCTAAGCGATAACCTAACAATTCTGCCTCATAAAAAAGACAAAAATGCAAAAGAAATGTCAAGGTTGCTGCCCGATGTGACACAAAGTGCAGAAAGGAACAACAACAAATCAGCCACTGCTTTAACCATGCTAGAATCTTTCCTGTAATACCACGGGCTCGCCATAGTTTGTTAAGCAGCCTCATGTGTGACACCTTGTCAGAGACCTTCTGAAAATCAAATAATTCTCCTTTGTCTATCCTGCTTGTTAATTCTTCAAAGAATTCCAACAGATTTTTCAGGCAAGACTTTCCCTTAAGGAAACCATGCTGACTATGGACTATTTAACCATGTGCATCCTGTACCCCAAAGCCACTGAGGTCATACTAACTGGCCTGTAATTTCCTCTCTTCTACCTACCACCCTTCTTGAAGAATGAAGTGATATTTGCAATTTTCCAGTCCTCTGGAACCACACCAAAGTCTAGTGATTCTTGAAAGGTCATTACTAATGCCTCCACAATCTCTTCAGCCACTTCTTTCAAAACCCTCTAAACACCATCTCATCCAAGCAACTTATCTACCTTCAGACCTTTCATTTTCTCAAGAACCTCTCCCTACTAATGGTAACTTCACACACTTCTGCCCCTTGATACCTCCAGCATTCCACTAATGTCTTCCACAGTGAACAGTGATGCAAAATATGTATTCAGTTTGTCCCCCATTACTACCTTTCCAGCATCATTTTCCAGACTCTCACCTCTCTTACTCTTTATGTATCTGAAGAAACATTAGGTATTCTTTTTAACAGTAATAGCTAGCCACCCTTCCTATTCCATCTTTTTCTTCTTAATGATTTTTATTTTAGTTGCCTTCTGTTAGTACTTAAAAGCTTCCCAATCCTCTACTAATGAAAAAGAAGCCGCCTCCACAGGCAGCGCACAGGTCCGGGTGCGAAGGGAGAGCTTTGCGGGGACTCAGCCATAACCGGCGCACCAATCCTGTGTTGGAGAGCAGGAAAGGTTCCGGCATAAAAGGGAGTCAGAGCCTAGAGAGCAGTCATCATCAGAGTGGTCTGAGTTAGAGTGATAGGGCATTGGCTCATTCGGGCTTCGGCAAAAGCGGGCTTTGGTGAGGTAAGTGGGCAAGCAGACAAGTGGACTTCATTTCTCCTTGCATTTTTTGAGGATTAGAAAGCATATCTGTAGGGTTAGTACTTTGCTCTACCTACAGCTTATTATGGAAAGGTCAGCTTAGCTTAGCTCAGTCGCGGAGGGAACGATCCCTGCGAAAAGCAGAGCGGGGTAGAGAGGGAAAGATGTGCTCAGTGGTGGGGTCCTGTTGAAGGTGGCGAAGTTGCAGAGGATAATATGCTGGATCCAGAGGCTGGTGGGGTGGTAGGTGAGGGCAAGGGGAACACGGTCCCTGTTGTGGTGACGGGAGGATGGGGTGAGGGCTGATGTGCAGGAAATGGAGGAGATGCAGGTGAGGGCATCATTGATGATGGCAGAAGGGAAACCACGATTCTTAAAGAAAGAAGACATTTATGATGTCCTGGAACGGAAAGCCTCATCTTGGGAACAGACTATTTCCCTCTCTATCCCTCTCTGCTTTTCACAGGGATCGTTCCCTCCGTGACTGCCTGGTCCACAAGTCCCTCCCCACAGATCTCCCACCTGGTGCTTATCCCTGCAAGTGTAAGTGCTACACCTGTCCCTACACCTCCTCTCTTACTGCCATTCAGGGCCCCAAACAGTCCTTCCAGGTGAGGCAACACTTCACTTGTGAGTCTGTTGGGGTAATCTATTGCATCCGGTGCTCCTGGTGCGGCCTCCTCTACATCGGCGAGACCCGACGCAGATTGGGGGACCTCTTCGTCGAGCACCTACACTTCATCCGTCACAATAGACAGGACCTCCCGGTTGCCACCCACTTCAACTCTGCTTCACATTCCCATTCGGATATGTCCATACATGGCCTTCTCTACTGCCATGATGACGCCAAACCAGGTTGGAGGAGCAACACCTCATATACCGTCTGGGTAGCCTCCAGCCCCTTGGTATGAACATCGAATTCTCCAACTTCTGGTAATTCCCTCCTTCTCCCTTCCCCTATCCCACTTTTACTGTCTCCTCTTCTAGCTGTCTATCACCTCTCTCATGATTCTGCCTTTCTCTACTACCCATAGTGCTTTCCCCTTAGATTCCTTCTTCACCTCTCCTGCCTATCCCCGCCCTGCTTCCCCTCCCCCACCCCTTGATCTTTCCTCTGATTGATTTTCTACCTTCCCCCCCCACCTTCTTTATGGGGCCCCTGCCCCCTCCTTCTTCAGTCCTGCAGAAGGGTCTCAGCCTGAAATGTTGACTGCTCATTTCAACGGATGCTGCCCAGTCTGCTGAGTTCATCCAGCTTGTTTGTATGTGTTGATGTGACCACAGTATCCGCAGTGTTTACCACCCGACTAATGTTATCCAAGGGAAGGGCAAGGGCCGATACAGCTTGGCATCAGTGCTGTCGCAGGAGTTGCCAGATCGAGGCTGAGGACAACGCCGGACTGCCTTAGGGACTCCAGCTCCGGATTTGTCCTCAGGGTTTACTCCTGAAGCCTTTCCCACGAGTGGGTATGGCCACAAGGCAGTGGAGGTTTGAAATCAGAGTTTTCCCTGTCTTAGATGGACTGCCTTCCCAGGCTGACGAGCTCCATCCACCCGAAGCACTGGTTTTAAGGCACCTGGACCTGCCTTCGCCCCTCTCCTGTCAGTAGAAACAGTTCCGCCAGACTTAGAGGCGAAGCCACATGAGAAGGCCAGGAGTTGGACTTGGTTGTCAGAGGCTATTTGAAGCGCATGCCATGAGGAGCACTTTTAGGTAGTGGGAGCTTGTCACCACTACCACACCTCGGCCTGACAACCTTGGAATATGTGGTTAAGAAAAAGGCCCCCCAGGCCTGAGTCGACATAGTAGTAGTAAAAAGGAAGAAATCAACAGAAGACAACATATATTTGTAAAAAGTCTTAAGGTAAGTAATGTTTATCTTGTTTTTATATTAAATCAATATATCATGTAAAAATGCTAAGTATGTCTATATTAACATATTTTTGCAAGAATTGAATGAGGGTACAAGAGTTGTATGGCCCATCTGAACTCATGCGTGGAAAATTGACGCATGAGGTTGGTCACACCTGATATAAAGGGTAAAAGAGAGTTGAGGGTAGATAAAGGACCAATAGAAAATGACACTGGGATACTGTAATGAGAGATGCAGAGATAGAGGAACGGAATGCGTATTTTGCATTAGTCTTCACAGTGGAAGACATCTGCAGTATACTGGACGTAGAAGCATAGAAAACCTACAGCACAATACAGGCCCTTCGGCCCACAAAGCTGTGCTGAACATGCCCCTACCTTAGAACTACCTAGGCTTTACCCCTAGCCCTCTATTTTTCTAGGCTCCATGTAGCCATTCAGGAGTCTCTTAAAAGACCCTATCGTTTCCGCCCCACCACCACCGCTGGCAGCACATTCAAGAGTGTCAGGGAAGTGAGGTTTGTGCAGTGAAAATTACAACTGAGTAGGTGCTCAGGAAGCTGAATGGTTTGAGGGTGGATAAGTCTCCTGGACCTGATGGAATGCACCCTCGGGTTCTGGAGGAAGTAGCTGGAGAGATTTCGGAGGCATTAGCAATGATATTTCAAGCATTGCTGGATTCTGGCATTGTACCAGATGACTGGAAAATTGCAAATTTTACTCTTCTATTTCAGAAGGGTGGGAGGTAGCAGAAAGGAAACTATAGACCTGTTAGCCTCACATCAGTGGTTGGGAAGTTGTTGGAATCAATTGTTAGGGATGAGATTACAGAATACCTGGAGGCAATGACAAGATAGGCCAAAGCCAGCATGGTTTCCTGAAAGGAAAATCCTGCCTGACAAACCTACTGCACTTTTTTGAGGAAATTACAAGCAGGGTAGACAAAGGAGATGCAGATGATGTGGTGTACTTGAGTTTTCAGAAGGCCTTTGGCAAGGTGCCTCACTTAGGCTGCTTAGCAAGATAAGAGCCCATGGAATTACAGGGGAGTTACTAGCATGGGTGGAGCATTGACTGATTGGCAGAACACAGAGAGTGGGAACAAAGGGATCCTATTCTGGCTGGCTGCCGGTTACCAGTGGAGTTCCACAGGGGTCGGTGTTGGGGCCGCTGCTTTTTACTATGTATGTCAATGATTGGGATTAATAGATTTTTGGCTAAATTTGCCAATGATAAAATAATAGGTGGAGGAGCAAGTCGTGTTGAGAAAAGAGAGAGCCTGCAGAGAGACTTAGATAGTTTAGGGGAAATGGCAAAGAAGTGGCAAATGAAATACAACGTTCGGAAGTGCATGGTCACACACTTCAGTGAAAGAAATAAATGAGGAGACTATTATTTACCAGTAGATGGGGAGAGAATTCAAAATCTAGAGATGCAAAGAGACTTGGGAGTCCTTGTGCAGGATATCCTTAAGGTTAACCTCCAGGTTGAGTCAGTGGTGAAGAAGGCAAATGGAATGTTGCCATTCATTTCTAGAGGTACAGAGTATAAGAGCAGGGATATGATGTTGAGGCTCTATAAGGCACTCGTGAGACCACACGGAGTATTGTGTACAGTTTTGTGCTCCTTATTTTAGAAAGGATATACTGACATTAAAGATGGTTCAGAGAAGATTTATGAGATTGATTCCAGGAATGAAAGGGTTACCGTGTGAGGAACATCTGGCAGCTCTTGGGCTGTATTCCCTGGAGTTCAGGAGAATGAGGGGGGATCTCATAGAAACATTCCAAACATTAAAATGCCTGAACAGATTAGATATGGCAAAGTTATTTCCCATGGTAGGGGATTCTAGGAGAACAGGGCAGGATTTCAGGATTGAAGGACATCCATTTAGAACTGAGATGCGGAGAAATTACTTTAGTCAGAGGGTGATAAATCTGTGGAATTTATTGCCCCAAGTGGTTGTGGAGGCCAAGTCATTGGTTGTATTTAAGGCAGAGATAGATAGGTTCTTGATTAGCCAGGGTTTGGGGAGAAGGCAGGGAAGTGGGAATGACTGGAAGAATTGGATCAGCCCATGATTGAATGGTGGACCAAACTCGATGGGCCAAATGGCCTACTTTTACTCCTATATCTTATGGTCTTATGGTCTAACTTCCCACTAATTTTTGCTCTAGTATATAATCTCTCTTTGGCTTTTATGTTGGCTTTGCCTTCTCTAGTCAGCCACGGTTGTGACAGCTTTCTTTTAGAATGCTTCTTTCTCTTTGGCATGCAGAGATCCTGTGCCTTTCAAATTACTTTTGGAATTTCCAGCCATTGCTGCTCTACTATTATTCCTTTCCCTTTTCCAATAAATCAATTCTGGCCAACTCATCTCTCATGCCTCTGTAATTTTCTTCACTCCACTGTAATATTGATACATCTGACTTTTGCTTTTCCTTCTCAAATTGCAGGGTGAATTCTATCATACTATGATATCCCCTGAATGAATAAAGAAACGTACTGGGAATACTGCATTCAGATCAGGCTGATGAATTACAGATTGCACTGGACAAGGGGCTGAACGACTTTGTCTGTGTTCTAGCCATTAGAAAAGATCGGAGAAGCCAGGGCTTAATTTATTTGGGAAATAAGAGGCCGAGAGGTGATTTAATTGATGTGTACAGCGCCAGCGATCACTGATCGGGGACCAGTTCCCTCCACTCTAAGAAGTTTGTACTTTCTCCCTTTGACCGTAGGGGTTTCTTCTGGGTGCGCTGGTTTCATCCCACATTCCAAGGATGCACGGGTTATTATTAGTGAATTGTAGGCATGCTAAGTCAGCACCAAAGGAAAAGATTTCACTGTCTGCTGCGATGTTTCAATGTACATGTGACAAATAAAGCTAATCTTTAATCCTTCATCTTTTAACCATAAATAGCACAATCGGGAGGAACAAACTTAAGATCATGCTTAGAAGGAGACAACGAAAACTATTTCCACCCAGAAAATGGTAGGATCTGAAACTCAGCCTGCAAGAATGAGACAGGCCACTGTAAGGGACTATCTATCTTCTGTGCAAGTTGAAATTAAGAAAGCATATGGTGTGTTGGCCTTCATTAGTTAGAGGATCGAATTCAAAAGCCCCAAGTTCATGTGGCACCTCAATTGGGTTAGACCCGATTTGGAATACTGCATTCAGTTCTAGTCTCCTCATCATTGCTTCAGAGAGGGTGCAAAGGAGATCTACCAGGATGCTTCTTGGACTAGACAGCATGTCGTATGAGGATAGTTTGAGTGAACTAAGGATTTTCTCTTTGCAGCCAAGGAGGATCAGAGGTGATTTGATACAAGATGATAAGAGGCATAAACTGAATGACAGCCAGAGACTTTTTCCCCAAGGGTATAAATGTAAACCTGTTTGGAGGATAGTATAGGGGGGGGGGGGGTGTTTTGTTTTCTTCGGCAGTTGAACAGGGCACGACTGCGCAAGCACGTGTAAGTCCACCCGTGAGGCAGCAGGAAAGTTGTCCCTGATGACTACACCTGGAAGAGGTGCATCCAGCTGCAGTTCCTGACAAACTGAGTTAGGGAACTGGAGCTGGATGAACTTAGATCATTCGGGAGGCAGAGGCAGAAATAAACAAGAGTTTCAGGAAGATAGTCACCCCTAAGAGTCAGGAGACAGGTAGCTGGGTGACTGTCAGGAGAGGGAAGGGGATTAGACAGAATGAGCAGAGCACCCCTGTGGCCGTTCCCACCAATAATAAGTATATCATTTTGGATACTATCAATGGGGACGACCTACCAGGGACAAGTTGCAGTGGTTGCGTCTCTGGCACCAAGACTGGACCCTCAGCTCAGAAGGGAAAGATGGAAAAGAAGAGAGCAGTAGTGTTAGGGGATTCGATAGTTAGGGGAACAGATAAGAGGTTCTGTGGAAGAGATCGAAAATCCCAGATGGTCTGTTGCCTCCCTGGTGCCAAGGTCCGCCTTATTTCTGATCAAGTTCTCAGTATTCTCAAGAGCGAGGGTTAGCAGCCGGATGTCGTGGTCCATGTAAGGACCAATAACATGAGTAGGAAGAGTGAGGAGTTCCTGAAAGGTGAGTTTAAGGAGATAGGCGCCATTAAAGGACAGGACCTCCAGAATAGCAATCTCAGGATAGCACCCAGTGCCACGTGCAGGCACGTTTAGAAATAGTAAGATAGCACAGATCAACATGTGGCTGAAGACATGGTGCAGGAGGGAGGGCTTCAGATTTATAGATAATTGGGCAGTGTTCCAGGGAAGGTGGAACCTGTTCCAGCAGGATGGTTTACATCTGAACTGGAGGGGGACAAATATTCTTGCAGGTAGGTTTGCTAGAGAGGCTCTAGTGGATTTAAACTAGATACTAGGGCGGAGGGGAACTGGTGTAGGAACAGATGTAGGGGAGAAGGAAGAAAAAGATAGTAAAGTTGTTTGCACCGCTAGTAATAAACAGAGAGTAAGAGGTGGAAAATGTCTTAAATGCATTTATTTTAATGCTAGTAGCATTGTAAGAAAAGTGGATGAGCTTAGAGCATGGATTGATACCGGGAAATATGATGTTGTAGCTATTAGTGAAACATAGTTGCAGAAGGAGTATGATTGGCAACAAAATATTTTTGGATTTCGTTGCTTCAGTTGTGATAGAATCAGAGGAACAAGAGGGGGAGGTGTTGCATTGCTTGTCAGAGAAAATATTACAGCAGTGCTCTGGCAGGATAGATTAGAGGGCTCGTCTAGGGAGGCTGTTTGGGTGGAACTGAAGAATGGGAAAGGTGTAGTAACACTTATAGGGGTGTATTATAGACTACCTAATGAGGAGCGAGAATTGGAGGAGCAAATTTGCAAGGAGATGGCAGATATTTGTAGTAAGCACAAGGTTGTGATTGTGGGAGATTTTGATTTTCCACACATAGACTGGGCAGCCCATACTGTAAAAGGGCTGGATGATTTGGAGTTTGTAAAGTGAGAGCAGGATAGTTTTTTGCAGCAATACATAGAGGTACCAACTGGAGAAGGGGAAGTGTTGGAATTCCTGTTAGGGAATGAGATAGGTCAGGTGACGGAGGTATGTGCTGGGGAGAACTTTGGGTCCAGTGATCACAATGCCATTAGTTTCAATATAATTATGGAGAAGGATAGGACTGGACCCAGGGTTGAGATTTTTGATTGGAGAAAGGCTAACTTTGAGGAGATTCAAAAGGAAGAAGGAGTGGATTGAGACAATTTGTTTTATGGGAGGGATGTAATAGAGAAATGGAGGTCATTTAAAGGTGAAATTTTGAGGGTACAGAATCTTTATGTTCCTGTTAGGTTGAAAGGAAAGGTTAAAAGTTTGAGAGAGCCATGGTTTTCAAGGGATATTGGAAACTTGGTTCGGAAAAAGAGAGATATCTACAATAAATATAGGCAGCATGGAGTGAATCAAGTGCTCGAGGAATAAAAAGAATGTAAAAAGAATCTTAAGAAAGAAATTAGAAAAGCTAAAAGATACATGGGGGAGATTTTGAACAATTTCTTTTCTTCGGTATTCACTAAGGAGAAGGATATTGAATTGTGTAAGGTAAGGTTAACAAGTAGGGAAGTTATGGAAACTATGATGATTAAAGAAGAGGAAGTACTGGCACTTTTAAGGAATATAAAAGTGGATAAGTCTCCGAGCCCTGACAGGATATTCCCTAGGACCTTGAGGGATGTTAGTGTAGAAATAGCAGGGGCTCTGACAGAAATATTTCAAATGTCATTAGAAACGGGGATGGTGCCAGAGGATTGGCGTATTGCTCTTGTGGTTCCATTGTTTAAAAGGGGTTCTAAGAGTAAACCTAGCAATTATTGGCCTGTAAGTTTGACGTCAGTGGTGGGTAAATTAATGGAAAGTATTCTTAGAGATGGTATATATAATTAACTGGATAGACATGGTCTGATTAGGAGCGACAGATCTTATTGAATTTTTTGAAGAGGTTACTAGGAAAGTTGACGAGGGTAAAGCAGTGGATGTTGTCTATATGGACTTCAGTAAGGACTTTGACAAGGTTCCACATGGAAGGTTAGTTAGGAAGGTTCAATTGTTAGGTATTAATATTGAAGTAGTAAAACTGATTCAACAGTGGCTGGATAGGAGATGCCAGAGAGTAGCGGTGGATAACTGTTTGTCAGGTTGGAGGCTGGTAACTAGTGGTGCGCCTCGGAGATCTGTACTGGGTCCAATGTTGCTTGTCGTATACATTAATGATCTGGATGATGGGGTGGTGAATTGGATTAGTAAGTATGCAGATGATACTAAGACAGGTGGTGTTGTAGATGATGAAGTAGATTTTCAAAGCTTGCAGAGAGATTTAGGCTACATCCACACTAGACTGGATAATTTTGAAAACGCCGGTTTTGCATAAAAATTATGGGCGTCCACACTATGCTTTTTTAAAAATATCTCTGTCCATAATAAAATGGATATTTCGGCGAATCTCCTCCTCCTGGGCATGCACAGGACACATCTACCGAAAACAACCGAAGAGGAAGTGGTTTACTATTTCCGTTTCCACTGTGGCATTGTTCTATTTACGTTGGTCAAAAACTAGAGTTCATACAACAACAGTGAAAGGAAGTTTTCAACAATGTCTGCGAGGAATACACAGAAAACCTCCACATGAAGCCGTCTGCCATTGTTGTTTTGGTGTTGGAGGTTTCGTTCATGAAAACAATGAAACTCTGCGCTGCCGTCACCATCTGTTCTGGTACGCCATGACAGCATTGTTAGATTTCTTCGGTTACCCCGTCCACACTGATGTTTTCAAAATTACACACTTTGAAGTGCGTTTCTGAAAATCTCCAGTTTCGAGGAATGAAAACCCCATTTTAGCATGCACGGAGGGTAAAAACAAAGGAAATGTGATGAGGATGTTAGGAGAATTCAGGGTGACTTGGATAGCCTGGGTGAGTGGGCAGATACTTGGCAGATGGCGTTTAATGTGAATAAGTGTGAGGTTATCCACTTTGGGACTAAGAACAGGAAGGCAGATTATTATCTGAACAATGTAGAGTTAGGTAAGGGAGAAATACAAAGAGATCTAGGAGTCCTTGTTCATCAGTCACAGAAGGTGAATGAGCAAGTGCAGTGAAGAAGGCTAATGGAATGTTGGCCTTTATTATAAAGGGAATTTAGTACAAGAGCAAGAAAATCCTCTTGCATTTGTGCAGAGCCCTGGTGAGACCACACCTGGAGTATTGTGTACAGTTTTGGTCTCCAGGGTTAAGGAAGGACATCCTGGCTGTAGAGGAAGTGCAGCGTAGATTCACGAGGTTAATACCTGGGATGTCTGGACTGTCTTACGCAGGGAGGTTAGAGAGACTGGGCTTGTACACGCTGGAATTAAGGAGATTGAGAGGGGATCTGATTGAAACATATAAGATTATTAAGGGATTGGACAAGATAGAGGCAGGAAATATGTTCCAGATGCTGGGAGAGTCCAGTACCAGAGGGCATGGTTTGAGAAAAAGGGGTAGGTCATTTAGGACAGAGTTAAGGGAAAACTTGTTCTCCCAGAGAGTTGTGGGGGTCTGGAATGCACTGCCTCGGAAGGCAGTAGAGGCCAATTCTCTGGATGCTTTCAAGAAGGAGCTAGATAGGTATCTTATGGATAGGGGAATCAAGGGATATGGGGACAAGGCAGGAACCAGGTATTGATAGTAATTGATCAGCCATGATCTCAAAATGGCGGTGCAGGCTCGAAGGGCTGAATGGTCTACTTCTGCACCTATTGTCTATTGTCTAAAAAAAGCTTCGGTTACAGATTTATCCGGTGTAGTGTCTTAAGCCAGTTAGAAGAGTGGGCTGAAAGATGGCAGATGGAGTTTAATGCTGCTAATTGTGAGATGCTACATTTTGTAGGACTAATCAAATAGGACATACATGGTAAATGGTAGGGCACTGAGGAACGCAGTAGAACAGAGTGATCTAGGAATAATGGTGCATAGTTCCCTGAAGGTGGAATCTCATGTGGATAGGGTGGAGAAGAAAACTTTTGGTATGCTGGCCTTTATAAATCAGAGCATTGAGCATAGGAGTTGGGATGTAATGTTGAAATTGTACAAGGCACTGGTGAGGCCAAAGAGTATTGTGTACAGATCTGGTCACCGAATTATAGGAAAGATGTCAACAAAATAGAGAAAGTACAGAGAAGATTTACTAGAATGTTACCTGGGTTTCTGCACCTAAGTTACAGAGAAAGGTGGAACAAATTAGGTCTTTATTCTTTGGAGCGTAGAAGGTTGAGGGGGGACTTGATAGAGGTATTTAAAATTATCAGGGGGATAGATAGAGTTGAAGTGGATAGGCTTTTTCCATTGAGAGTAGGGGAGATTCAAACAAGAGGACATGAGTTGAGAGTTAAGAGGCAAAAGTTTAGGGGTAACACGAGGGGGATCTTCTTTATTCAGAAAGTGGAAGCTGTGCGGAACGAACTTCCAGTAGAAGTGGTAGAGGCCGGTTCGATATTGTCATTTAAAGTAAAATTGGATAGGTATATGGACAGGAAAGGAATGGAGGGTTATGGGCTGAGTGCAGGTTGGTAGGACTAGTTGAGAGTATGCGTTCGCCACGGTCTAGAAGGGCCAAGATGGCCTGTTTCTGTGCAGTAATTGTTATATGTCAGAGATATGTATTTTTTATAGAGTGGTAGGCACCAGGGGTGGTGGTAGAGGCAGATATGTTAGGGACATGCAAGAAACTCAGATTGGCACATGGGAGTGTGGAAAAATAGATGGATTTTCAGGAGGGAAGGGTTAGATTGATCTTAGAGCAGGTGAAAAGGTCAGCACAACACTGGACTGAACGCCTGCACTGTGTTGTAAAGTTCCATGCATCAAAATAGTTCTGAACCATGCACTGAAAAAGAATGAATGGTTTGACTTTGGGAAAAAAAATCACTGCTGATTTACTTTATATTGGTTTTTCTCAGTTTAGTTTTCTATCCATTATTTAAGAAGTAATTTTCATTAGGAAACTTACCTTGGTGACCAATCCATTTTCCTCAAGGGGACTTTTAACTCTGCAAAAGATGAGAAATTTATCAAGTTTAGCTTTGTTTGTGGACTTTCCCCTGAGTTCCCAGTTATTCTGGATGAAATGGGTGAGTTTACCTTCCACTCTGTAAGTTTCTAATTCGGTGAGAGCGATTGGTTTATCACAGCAAATTGGACCAGTATAATCCAGGTTGTAGGACTTGCCAGTCCTAATCTTCATAATCGGCTTGTTATTGAACAAGAACACAAGGCTATCACCAAAACAGATGCCATTCTTTGAATAAGTAAAGGCCTCAGCACCTGGATTCACATCAAACTTAGAAAGCACTCTTGTTGACTCTTTGCCAGTTATTTGGAAGAGGAAAGCTTTATTGTCTTTTACAGAATAATTGACATCTTTGGTAATGTAACCTCCGAAAATGTAATTTGAGTCTACATAACCTACGGTTAATGTTGGTCCCTGCTGAGAGCATTTAGCATTGAAGGAATCCTTACTAAACCCATGGACACTGGCTTTATAGAGAAGGTGTAACTTGATTTCACCAAGAATTTCAAACACAAGTTTCAAGTCTTCTTCTGTGAGATGAGATATTATCACAGACATGCTGAAAAAGTAAAAACACTTGATTAAAATCTACTTTCACAAACTCATCACAGCACAATTTACAAGAATGATGTCAAGATTTATTACCATGTTTCCAGGCCTCAAGAGCCCAGGTTGTAAACAGATATGCAAACTAGGAGTTTATTCCCTAGAGAACAGGAAAATGAGGGGTCACCTTAGAATATAAAACAGTATAGCACAGTACGGACTCTTTAACAAGCAACATTGGGCTGATACATACAATCCTACTTCACAATAAATCCTTCACAGTCTTCATTTCTCTTACCTCCAAATGGTGATCTAAGGATTTCCTAAATGTCTCTCTCAGCCTCTGCCACAACCCCCAACAGTGTGATAGGCACCTACCACTGACATCAAATATCTTCTCTAGTTTTTATTTTACAGCTGTACAGACCAATCATTACTCTGAACAGGGCCTGAAAAATGCATCACACTTTAAATGTTTTTTTTGTAATACACACATCAAACAGAAAGCTCAACTAACACAAGTAAATGTCAGGAAGTCAAAGCAACTGATAGGCAAAATGGCAACAGTAAAACATTTTGACTGGACACCATTGGCGTTCAGTGGGTTGGCAGTTTATTAACATTGATCTACTGACATCCATTCTGTGCTTATTGTTACAATTTATGAGTGTTGCAACTTGAAACATTGACAATGTAAATACATTGCGCTCTAAACTGTTGCAAAGTAAAGGCTGTGTTATGTTTCTTATTTAGAAAATTAATGGATTATACATTATTTATTAACACATAATTAAAGGGTATTTCAAAATTATATTATTATTACATAAAATAAAATTACAGCTGTTCTGCAACAAAGGGTATGTGTGTGGCAGGATTTCAGTTACCGTGCGGTTGCACACCCTCTTAGCTTAGAGGGAACAGTGCCAACCTCTCCACTAACTTTACTGCACTCACCTTAAATGGATCTCCTCTGGTGTTAGCTATGGCTACCCTGGGGAAAGTGCTCCCCCTTCTCTCTTATTCCATTCCCTGTTCTGGTTACTCTTCCTCCACTCTCATAACCTTCCCATCACCTCTCCCTGGTTCCCCACTTCATAGAAACATAAAAAACCTACGGCATAATACAGGCCCTTCGGCCCATAAAGTTGTGCCAAACATGTCCCTACCTTTGAAATTACCCGGCTTACCTATAGCCCTCTATTTTACTAAACTCCACGTACCTATCCAAAAATCTCTTAAAAGACCCTATTGTATCCGCCTCCACCACCGTTGCCGGCAGCCCATTCCACGTACTCACCACTCTCTGTGTAAAAAACTTACTCCAACATCTCCTCTGTACCAACTCTCCAGCATCTTAAACCTGTGTCCTCTTGTGGCATCCCTGGGAAGAAGTCTCCTTCCCTTTCTCCCATGGTCCAGTGTCCTCTGCAATCAGATTCCCTCTTCTTCAGCTCTATCTTTTCCACCTATTATCTCCCAGTTTCTTACTTCACCCCCTTCCCCCATCCATTCATCTTCCCCTTTACTTCCAACCTGTACACCTCCCTCGCCCCCATACTTTTCAATCCTGATGAAGGATCTTACCCTGAATTGCCCACAGTTTATTCCCTCCATAGATGCTGTCTGACCTCCCACACTTAGTGTGTGTTGCACTTCAGTTATTGATTCCCCATCTCTGGGGTAAAAAAAGACTGAGTGCATTCAGTCCATCTACCCACCGGCATGATTTCTGCTGCCTTCAGTTTCTGCAACAGATGGCTAATTCGTTGGCAACTCACAAGATTCTCTTTATAACCTTTAGGAATTATACCTGTGTTTTGGAAATCCTTAGTGCTTTAGAAATCATTTGCGATTAGGACATCTTTTATAAGGTGAAAATCCTCCATGAGTTTTGAACGTGTTTTAAGAATTTTGTCTAGATTTAAATGTGTATCATTAAAAATAAATTAGCAGTGTTTAAGCTAGTTTGGTAGATGGAAGTATGTCCTCTTTATTAGGAAAGAGGATCCCATTGCTCAATAGCGGATATTGACAGCTAAGCATGCCATGGAGGAGAAATGGGGACGTGACCCAGCCTTTAAGGAGTAGTTGGGACAGTCTGACCTCTAAGTGAGAGTACCCTACTGCAAGATCCATATAACCCATCTTTCCTACAAAGCCCTACATTCTTCCATTATCCAAGTGCCTATCAAGAGTTCCTTAAGTGTCCCTAAAGTACCACATTCTACCACCACTCATGCCACACACTCAGCAAGAAACTTTGCGGTCAGCCTTCAAAAGTGATCATTTGTTTTCGCCGCCCTGGCAGCCTGCAACGAGGTGGGTCCTCGGGGAAGATCACCGAGTCGCAGGCTTAGCTGTTTCTCATTCCAAAGGTACTGTCCGCCTAGCGGGCTCTATCCGACAAAAGTCTCTTTGCAAAGTTTCTTCCTGCCAACATTCCGACGAATCACTTAAGTAACACGTACGGGTTGTTGTACATGTTCAGCATCTGCAGTGTACTTTTTTGTGTTTACGAAATCACTTAATAGGCCGCCGAATAATCAACACAAAAACTGCCGCCCAAGATTCGCTCTGCTAGTTTCCCCGATTATCGCTCCGCTTTGGTGCTTAATAAGAACAATATAATTGTATTTATAACAGTAATAGCGAGAGGGAAAAAAATCACATTTCACCTGGTTTTTCGCACAAGCAACGCTCGACCAGATAAGAGACGAGAAGCAAATGTCGAAAGGCTAGAGGATCCGTCCGCTTGTTTGGAGAGAGGAATAGGAGGACAAGAAACGCGAGGAGTGGCTACTTCCTAAACTGATCTAGTTTAATCGGAAAACGAAACTGAAATTGGTCGAGCTTTTGTAAATTTAATACACTTAGCAAACCCTTAGTCACCGCTAAATGCAGACTCGTGGTCTTCTGCTGTTGTAGCCCAACCACTTGTACAAGTCTCGACGTGTTGTACGTTTAAAGAACTCTTCTGCACACTGCTGTTGTAACGCATGATGATTTGAGTTACTATTGCCTTCCTGTCAATTTGAACCAGACTGGGCATTCTCCTCCCACCTCCATTCTGTGGCAATTTCGGCCACAGAACTGCCACTCATTCGATTTTATTTTGTTTGTTTTCACACTATTCTCCAGAAACACTGGAGAATATTGTGTATAAAATTTCCAGATCACCAGTTTCTACTATACTCAGACCACCCCACCAACAATTAGTCCATGATTAAAGTCATTTAGGTCCCATTTATTCCCCTTCTGATATTTGTTCTTAACGGCAACGGAACCTTTTAACCATGTCTCCATGCTTTCATGAATTGAGCTGCTGCCACATGATTGGCTGATTCGATATATGAATTAAAGAACCAGTGAATATAATAAAGTGGCCAGTGAGTTCGGACGAGAAGAGCAGGTCTGATGTCCGGGTTCTGTGGAATGAACACCATTGATCTGGAAAAGAAAACACTCGTAATCGAAAAGATGAATTTTCTCCCAAAAAGTCCACATGACTTTTAAAACCCAATTTGTTTGCTAAAAAGTAATTTTTACAATAGCTTAGTTTCTTTTGCCATATACACCAGTGTGTAATGAAATTTCTTACTTATGTGAAGCACACAAGGTAAGTATCAAGTTCAATTTCAACACTTAAGACCATCAGACATAAGAGTAGAATTAGGCCATTCAGTCCATCAAGTCTGTCTGCTATTCCATCATGGCTGATATATTATCCCTTTCAACCCCCATTCTCTTACCTTCCCCCAGTAACATTTGACGTCCTTACAAATCAAGAACCTATTAACCTCCACTTTAATATACCCAATGACTCGGCTTCCACCAATGACTCTGACGATGAATTCCACAAATGCAGCACCCTTGAGTAAAGAAAGGAACTCCTCTGCATCTCTGCTGTGAAGGGGGATCCTTCTACTCTGGTCCTGAATTTACCCACGATAGGAAACATCTTCTACACATCCACTCTATCTAGGCCTTTCAATACTTGATTGGTTTCAATGAGGTTCCCCCACCCCTCCATTCTTCTGAACTCCAGACCCAGAGCCATCTTCCGCTTTGCCATCCAATTCCTAAACGGACTTAGAAGCTTTGGACACTACCTCACTTTTGTAATATACAGTATTTCTGCTTTTGCATATTTTTAAATAATCCGTTCAATATACGTAATTGATTTACTTGTTTATTTATTCTTATGTTTTTCTTTTCTTTCTCTGCTAGATTATGTATTGCATTGAACTGCTGCTGCTAAGTTAACAAA
Source organism: Hypanus sabinus (assembly GCF_030144855.1). NCBI lineage: Eukaryota > Metazoa > Chordata > Chondrichthyes > Myliobatiformes > Dasyatidae > Hypanus > Hypanus sabinus. Next base: position 12,125,698 of record NC_082716.1, read on the forward strand.
TTTCACGTCACATGCCAATGATAAACCTGATTCTGGTTCTGATTCTGATCAAACAGTCCTCAAATGCTAAGCCTTTCATTCCCAGGATGATGTTCATGAACCTGAGGAGGAGTTTAAGAGAAGTTTGGATAAGTACGCTAACAGAGGGGTATGGAGGGCTTGGGCTCCGGTTCAGGTCAATGGCAGAGAAATAGGTTGGCATGGACTAGATCAGGGGTCGGCAACCATTACCACTGAAAGAGCCATATGGACCCATTTCCCACAGAAAAGAAAACACTGGGAGCCACACAACCCGTTTGACATTTAAAATGAAATAACACTGCATACAACGGTTTTTTTTTTGCCTTTATGCTATGTATAAACAAACTATAATGTGTTACATTTATGAAATTGATGAACTCCTGCAGAGAAAACAAAATTACATTTCTGCATGCAACAAAAACATTTTGAACTCCGAAAAAAAGACGTTGGGTTGAAGGTTACTCCATAGTTAGCCTACCTTCGATTGAAAAATTAAAAGAAATCGCGCACTGGCAGGTGTCAGGGATTGGCAGTGGTGACGTATATTAATAGCGATAAAAAACACGTTGTGGCGGTGTGCTACACGCAGCGCTAAGATAACGACACTGCAGTCAAAGATAACTTTATTCGAACTAAACAGCCTTGCTTTAAAGCCTCCCTCAACCCGCCCTCCGTGGGTGCGGATGCTCCAAAAGACACGTACTCACAAACCCCCATAGGCTATCTCCCTTAGCTGGAATGGTGGCTAATTGTGAGCCAGGAAATGGTGTCGCCACAACATTTTATTTAGATTGTACAAGATCACCATAATCTTCAAATTTCGAATTACATTTCAAAAACTAACAAACCACGGGGAGCCGCGGGTTGCTGACCCCTGGACTAGATGGATGTAGGGTCTGTTTCTGTGCTGTTGTGCTCTATGATTTTCTGATTCTATAAGTTCAAAGTAAAATTTATTATCAGAGAGCATACATGTCACCACATACAATACTGTGACTCTTTTTTCTGTGGGCCAAACTTAGCAGATCTATAGAACCTGCTGGTGCAAGTCCTGAGTCACTTGAACCTTCTACCTGATGGTAGCAGTGAGAACAGAGCATGGGCTGGGTAGTGAGGATCTTTGATGATGGGTGCTGCTTTTTCTACAGCAATGTTTCATGTAGATGTGCTCAATGGTTGGGAGGGCTTTACTCATGACATACTGGGCCGAATTCACTACCTTTGTAGAATTTTCCACTCAAAGGCATCAGTGTTCCCACACCAGGCTGTAATGCAACTAGTCAGCACACTTTCCACCAATCATGCTTAGAAGTTTGCCAAGGTTGTCGATAACATGCTGAATCTCTGCAGACCCCTGAGGAAGTAGAGGCTTTCTCCACATCGATATTTACGAACATGATGGGTCAAGGACAGGTCCTCTGAGATAGTGACACCCAAGAATTTAAAGTTACTGACGCTCTCCACCTCTGATCCTCCAATGACTAAAGGCTTATGATCCTCTGGTTTCCCTCTCATGAAGCCTCCTATCAGTTCCTTGGCCTTATTGACATTGAGTGAGAGATTGTTGTTATTACTCAGTCTCCACCTTTGATTCATCACCACCATTGATACACCCATAACATTGGTGTCATTACCAAACTTGTATATGATGTTGAAGTGGTACCTAGGTGTAGGTGTGAAACGAGTTGAGCAGGGGGGCCAAGTACATATCACAGTGGTGCTCCACTGGAGGAGATGTTCTTGCCGATCTGAAAGGCAATAAGCTCACAGTGAAATGCCCTTGCTGTGGAACGGAGACACCTCTTTCTCCCTTATTAGGGAGTGTGAGAGCCTGTTGTGTGTCGAATACCGGGTGAACAAGTAGTCTTTGGGGTACTGCAAGTCTGTGTCTTTGCTGTTGCTTCGCTTGAGAGCTCGGTAGTGGGTGCCGACGCTGTGTTTTGCTGGTGGGGGGAGGAGAGATCGTTGCTTACTGCTGCTTACGTACGGGAGGGAGGGGAGCTGGGGGAGACTTAGGGGTTCTAACATTTAACTGTCATTCATTCTTTGGGGACATGCCTCTGTTTCCGTGGGTGGTTGCAAAGAAAAAGCAGGATGTATATTGTATACATTTCGCTGACATGAAATGTACCTTTGAAACCTTTGAAGTGAGGAAATCAAGGATCCAATTGCACCAGAGGTTATCGAAGCCTAGGTTTTGGAGATTACTGATTACTTTAGAGGGGATGATCGCATTAAATGCCAATCTGTAATCAATAAAGAGCATCCTGATGTATGCATCTTTGCTGTCCAGATGTTCCAGGGTATTGTGAAGAGCCAATGAGATGGCATTTACTGTAGACCTGTTGGTTCAGTAGGCGAATTGGAGTAGATCCAAGTTGCCACTCAGATGGGAGCTTCAACACCAGCCTCTCATCACTGGGTGCCACGGGGCGACAGCTATTTAGACAGGTTCCCACACTCTTCTTGAGCGCTGGTACGACTGATGTCTGCTTGTAGCAGGTGGGCACCACACGAGCAAGAGGTTGCAGATATCTGTGAATACACCAGCACAGGTCTTCCACACTCCATCCAGACTGAATGTTTTCCTTGGATTCACTCTCCTGAAGGAAGCCCACATGTCATCTTTGGATACTGAGACCAAAGGATCTTTGGGAGACATGGGGTTGTTCAATGGCTCCTCCCTGTTCTGGTGATCAAAGTGAGCATAGAAGGCATTGAGCTCATCTGGATGTGAGGCTCTGCTGTCTCCTATGTTGAAAGACTTAATTTTATAAGAGTTTATGGCAATTCAAACCCTACCACAGCTGACGAGCTCCGCTTGTTGATTCCAGTCTAGTCCAGAATCTCCACTTTGCCCGAGAGATGGCTTTCCAGAGATCATACCTGCACCTCTTGTAGCGTTCTTGATACCCAGGCTTGAATGCTTCTGACCTGGCTCTCAGCAGGGTCCACGTTTCATTGTTCATCCAGGGCTTCTGATTGGGGAAAACCCTGAACAACATTAATAAATATAATAGAGACATTTGGGAGCACAATATGGCAGAGTGGTGAAGAGACTGCATTGTAGTCAGAAACAAGAACTAGGGTTAGTATAATAACAGTAGGGGTAGAATTAAGAGTTTGAGAATGGCAGAACCGCCGGGAAAAGGATGTGAAAGAGCTGATTGGTTCAAGTGTCGTATAGCTGTAGGGAAGAAGCTGGTCTTAAGTCAGGACATCTGGGCTTTCAAGTTCCTGTATCTTCTCCCAGACCTATTTATTTACTGCCTGTTATACCCTAGCATTTAGGGCAGCAAAGAAGGTCCTCTACCTCTGGTGGTGTTCAGGGCTTCCTTCATCGTGCCAGTTGCTTCTTCTCAGTTGTCACTACTGTCAGCCATGCATGCCCTGGGTTAAGATTCAGGAATACCGTCGCACTCAGATATTGAAGGATTCTTCATTGCTGCTTCCGTAATAATTTTCTTTTACCAGTCACGGTTGTAGACCTGAACCTGGAGGGCCGGTTGACCACTCTTCATCTGGTCTCTACCGTTTGACCTGCTTGGCAAGGGTGACCCTACCAAAAGCCAAAGCATAAATCCCTGACTCCAACCAAAGTAGCTCTCCAGGTCATCAATGCAAGCAAGCCTCCAAACCATGGCAAGTTTGTAGTCCTCTTCTGGGTTTCTCCCAGAAGGTAGAAGAGAAAAAGGAATAGCCAGGGCTGCAGGAATCCTCAACAATAAGCTTTTCTAATACTAATTGGTGCTTTGCAAGAAACGACCAGATCCTAGAAAGTAATTTGAAATTGTTCAGGAAGTGAAACCTGCCAACCTTCTCACGCAGGGCTAGATGTAACTTCAGATTCATTTATTTATCACAATGACGTGTAACCCCCAGGTCGCCTCAGGCTCGCCCAGCACGTTTCCGTCTAGGGCAGGGGTCGGCAACCCGCGGCTCCGGAGCCGCATGCGATCTCTTTCATCTCTGTGCTGCGGCTCCCCGTGGTTTGTTAGTTTTTAAAATGTAATTCGAAATTTGAAGATTATGGTGATCTTGTACAATCTAAATAAAACGTTGTGGAGACCCCATTTCCTGGCACATCCGAACCGGCTCACAATTAGCCACCGTTCCGGCTAAGGGAGATAGCCTACGGGGGTTTGTGAGTACGTGTCTTTTGGAGCATCTGCGCCCACGGGGGGGGCGGGTTGAGGGAGGCTTTAAAGCAAGGCTGTTTAGTTCGAATAAAGTTATCTTTGACTGCAGTGTCGTTATCTTAGCGCTGCGTGTAGCACACCGCCACAACGTGTTTTTTATCGCTATTAATATACGTCACCACTGTCAATCCCTGACACCCACCAGTGCGCGATTTCTTTTAATTTTTCAATCAAAGGTAGGCTAACTATGGAGTAACCTTCAACCCAACGTCTTTTGTTCGGAGTTCAAAATGTTTTTGTTGCATGCAGAAATGTAATTTCGTTTTCTCTGCAGGAGTTCATCAATTTCATAAATGTAACACATTATAGTTTGTTTATACATAGCATAAAGGCAAAAAAAAATATTGTATGCAGTGTTATTTCATTTTAAATGTCAAACGGGTTTTGTGGCTCCCAGTGTTTTCATTTCTGTGGGAAATGGGTCCATATGGCTCTTTCAGTGATAAACGTTGCCGACCCCTGTTCCGGGGGAGCAGCCTTCGGCCCCGCCAAACTGGGTAATCAGCTGGTGTGGATGCTGTGTGATGTCCCCGCCTCGCCCAAAAACAGACAGTACACCACATGCGATTAAATGAGTACAATTTATAAAGTTTACTACAACTAAGTGATTAATAACGATACAGTATATATGAAGAAAAAAATAAAGAAAAGGCACCAAACTTATCAAAGTCCAAACCACTTCGTGCACAACCGTTGGAGTTCAATTACTGAAGTCTTCTAGCCACCATTTGATCCCCTCCGAACTCCTCGACTCACAGCTTAGGACCATCTGAAGTGGTCAACCAAGCACATCTTGCTTTATCTTCTCTCCTCAGAGTACCTCCTGGCCTCGGAACCCCGCTTGGGGTCCGTTCCTCGCCCAGTTTATAGCATCGTGTCCTCTCTCTCTCAACCCCTCACGCCAATCTGCCCAAAAGCCCGCCAACAATAGCTTACAGACTCAGAAGAAAGAACAACATTAATCCCAATTGGTTTACAAAGGAATACAATTCTCGTTATCAGTAAATTTTAACCCAAACAAGCTTCCAGCACTCTCTCGCAACAAAGAAGCATTCCTGCTTTTAACAAAACAAAGAAGCCATTTTGATTACATACACAGTAACAAAGAAAAAAAGGAGAAACCCCCTTTACACTCTCCCCCCACCAAATAAAAGTCATGTCCTCATGACTACTAAATAACTCGCCACCTTTCCTGCCAACACACCGTAACCCAAACACAAACAGTGACATCTCCTCCCCACACAGTAAAACCTCATGCCCTGTTCCTCAGGCGCTACATAAGCCAACTATCTGGGAGTTCCCTAACCCTTCTGAGACCTACGTACCCCCTCACCTAAACCCTTCAGGCTCAGACACAACTGGGGATACCTTGGGCCCACTACCAACTCCTCTCTCAACCTCTCACTCATGCCCCACGCTGCACACAGCTAACCCTCCCCGCTACACCTGACTCAATGGGAGAAGGGCCTAAGGTCTCTTCCTCAATCGAGGGAAAGTCAGTAAAAGGCAGCATGTACCAAACATCCAGCACATTATCCATCGAATCTGTATTCTTCCTCATTTCTGCGATCGGTAGCTGCTGTTTGATCTTCTCCAAATGGAAACACGTGGCCTGCACTGCCCCTGCAGTCTCTTCAGCCTCCTGCAATTGAGATATCAGCTTCTTCTCTGGCCCTTGCAACTCTCGCCACAGGCTCAGCAGTTCTGACTCACGCATCCCGGCCACCTCAATCTGGGACGCAGTTACTCTAACAGCTTCTTCCACCCCGACCTGAAAAGCAGCAGTTCAACATTGGTCAGCCTCCTGTTCAGTATTCACTGCACTTCTCTTCAGCTTTTTCTTCCTCATGACTTCTTCCAGATCAACTTTCTCCAGAATCTCCATCTTCATTTCAAACTTGATTCCATAGAGACAGTCACTCACGAGCTGCGACCTTCGCCAGCCCTGGCACGTGTCCAGAAAACACTTTAACTCTGTAGTTCTCAGCCGTTCCTGTAACGACCTTACTTCATATTCTCCTAGGCAAATCCAAATACCAGGAGATCATCCACATACACCAAAACTCCAAACGCCTCCACATCCCCTATGGTCTTCCACCTGCCCAGCAGGAAGGTTGCAAGGGCTCCAGATATGCCCTGTGGCATCTTTTCGGACCGGAAGACTCCTAGGGAACTTATAACGGCCGTCTTCTCCTTGTCGGCCCCACTCATCGGGATCTGGCAACATCCACTCCTCAGATCCAGCACCTTAAACCACTTCGCACCACTCAGACAGGCCATCGCCTCTTCGTCCCTCAGGGCCATATTCTGGTCACTGACAGTGCGCCTCTTCAGTGCACTATAATCCACACACACGCTGCCTACATCTTCCACGGCTGTAGGGGCCAGTCGCCGCAACCTCTCTCTCTCCAAGGTGTCTTCAGCGGTCAACTCCCCTCCCTCGTGGTATTTCGCAGCGTCCACGAAGCGGGTCTCACCCTCAGATACTTCCCCCAGGCCGTTCCACCACCGGCTCTTGTTTGAATTTGGTATCGGCCCAATGCTGCTACACACGTCCACACAAGCAGCTCGAAACTCTGGGTGCATCGACAATGCCTCCAAACAGCGCTCACCCGCCTCCTCCGGGCAGGCCCCCAAGCGCACCAGCAGGATATTGGTTCTCTCTAGAACGAAGCGCTGTCCGTCTCAACAGTGTCCAGACACATCAGTATTAACGATTCACGAACCTCAGTCACCCCCACATTTGCCTCTAAGAACTCCATTTTCACTGACCAACAACCGTCGTCTGGATAATCACCGGCACTGGTACCCCAAATCTCCAATGCCCTCAATGTCGTCAAGGGTAAATGCTTCCAATAACGGTTATAAAACAAACTGGCAATTTATCTGCCCCCCTAGCCAAAAGGGAAACCCTGAAAACTTTCCACTAATCTCCTGCCATGGATATGATACGCCCCCCAGCTGCGGCATTTGACTTCCAGTCGAAACACACGCAATTTCCCACATTTTCCCGGAACTGGCAGCTATCACTTCGAGGTAATTGTACCCGACAGTTCTAACAACGTCACCAGCCCGCCTACTCAAACTTTCAACCAATCCCTGTTGCTTTCCCTCAGCCAAGCACTGCCACTCACCCAACAACTGAGGGGTCTGCTCCGCCCACGCCTCCGCCCCTTTAGGGCTGGACATTATTCCAACAACCGGGCGGAGCTCACCACTGCTGAAACATCCCAACCTGTCACTCCTCACTGTCCAAACAGTACGGACAACCCATGGTCCCACCACCATTTCGTCAGCGCTAGTCGGAACTCGAACAACGACCTCTGGGCTACCAACAGCAGCCACCCCACCCAACACACACACAGTGATAACCATCAATCGCACACCCACAAAGGCACACCAGCTCTTCGCCGCAGACATAATTTAAAGAGGGTGATCACGCAGCTTCCACAGAAATCAATCCTGGACGAGTCCCCACAATGTAACCCCCTGGGTCGCCTCAGGCTCGCTCAGCTCGTTCTCGTCTAGGGGGAGCAGCCTTCAGCCCCGCCAAACTGGGTAATCAGCTGGTGTGGATGCTGTGTGATGTCCCCGCCTTGCCCAAAAACAGACCATACACCATATGCAATTAAATGAGTACAATTTATAAAGGTTACTATAACTAAGTGATTAATAACAATACAGTATATATGAAGAAAAAAGTAAAGAAAAGGCGCCAAACTTATCAAGGTCCAAACCACTTCATGCACAACTGTTGGAGCTCAATTACTGAAGTCTTCTGGCCACCATTCGATCCCCTCCGAACTCCTCGACTCACAGCTTAGGACCATCTGAAGTGGTCAACCAAGCACATCTTGCTTCATCTCCTCTCCTCGGAGTACCTCCTGGCCTTGGACCCCCGCTTGGGGTCCGTTCCTCGCCCAGCTTACAGCATCGTGTCCTCTCTCTCTCAACCCCTCGTGCCGATCTGCCCAAAAGCCCGTCAACAATAGCTTACAGACTCAGAAGAAAGAACAACATTAATCCCAATTGGTTTACAAAGGAATACAATTCTCGTTATCAGTAAATTTTAACCCAAACAAGCTTCCAGCACTCTCTCGCAACAAAGAAGCATTCCTGCTTTTAACAAAACAAAGAAGCCATTTTGATTACATACACAGTAACAAAGAAAAAAGAAGAAACCCCCTTTACAGATGCATGTACATGGACCCTGTGGGTGGTGGGATGGATATATGTCCTGACCAAAGGAGGAACTGGTCCCCTTAAAGACCAAGGTAACTGTCTTTGAGTGGAGCCGGAGGAGATAGGTGAGATCTTAAACAACCTTTCAGAGGTGGTGATGGAGGCTCGTAATTTCAGGGGTTTTCAGAAAATCTTAGAAAGGCACATGGATGGTAGAAAGATGGAGAGCTATGTAGGAGGAAAGGGTTAGATTGATCTTGGAGTAGGTTAAAATATCAGCACAAGATCATGCACCAAAGGCCCTGAACTCTGCTGGAGTACTCTATATTCTATGAATCTTGAGGCCTTGTCCCCTAGTTCTATTTTCACCTACCAGTGCAAACAATTTTCCCACCTCTATATTATGTATCCTTCTGTCTGCTCACCTGTAGGTCATCCTTGGACAAGGTGTGGCAGCTGCTAAACCCCCCCCCCCCCACCGATCAGGGTCACGTGAAGCATTGGGAGCAGGCGGTGGATTGTCATAAGAGCAGCTGGTGCGCCTGGTTATGCAACCACCAACATCAGGCAGTCGATCTCCAAAAAGTATTGACATTGGCTAGTGTCACTCATCTTGTAGAGAGAGTGCCCAGAGTGGCAAACCACTTCCGTAGAAAATTTGTGATCAACCAACACAACCCAAGGATGTGGTGGGTCTGGCCACATGTGTCACCGCATGCTCCAGCACCAACATAGTATACATTATGTTCAACAGAACTGTGCCACAAAACAGAACGCAACAAGCATCAAAACAAGTCCCTTTCCTCCCTCCCTCTCTCCCACCCACATGGGCAGTCCTCCAACTACAGAACGGGCCTCCAGTCAGCAATTGGGCCTCGACTTGGAGACTTCTGATTGAGCTTTGGGCTGCAGTCTACAGCACCAGGATCAACCAATGAATGAACCCTGAGCTCCAGGCCTGAACCCCAGCTGCACCAACTCATTGGCCCTCGTGCCTTGAGCTTTCATGGACATCCAAGCCCAGGATCCACTGACCTAAGATAGCCTGACATCCACATATGCCCTTCGTCACCTGTCCACATCATTGGCCTTCAACCGCAGAGTGGACGGTAAACCTCTAACTCCCCCACATCACTGTCCCTAAACCCTAATCTGATCTCTAACTCCCCCACATCCCTGTCCCTAAACCCTAATATGATCTCTAACTCCCCCACATCCCTGTCCCTAAACCTAATCTGATCTCTAACTCCCCCACATCACTGTCCCTAAACCCTAATCTGATCTCTAACTCCCCCACATCCCTGTCCCTAAACCCTAATCTGACCTCTAACTCCCCCACATCACTGTCCCTAAACCCTAATCTGATCTCTAACTCCCCCACATCACTGTCCCTAAACCCTAATCTGATCTCTAACTCCCCCACATCCTTGTCCCTAAACCCTAATCTGACCTCTAACTCCCCCACATCCCTGTCCCTAAACCCTAATCTGACCTCTAACTCCACACATCCCCATCCCTAAACCCTAATCTGACCTCTAACTCCCCCACATCACTGTCCCTAAACCCTAATCTGATCTCTAACTCCCCCACATCCCTGTCCCTAAACCCTAATCTGACCTCTAACTCCACACATCCCCATCCCTAAACCCTAATCTGACCTCTAACTCCCCCACATCACTGTCCCTAAACCCTAATCTGATCTCTAACTCCCCCACATCCCTGTCCCTAAACCCTAATCTGATCTCTAACTCCCCCACATCCCTGTCCCTAAACCCTAATCTGATCTCTAACTCCCCCACATCCCTGTCCCTAAACCCTAATCTGATCTCTAACTCCCCCACATCACTGTCCCTAAACCCTAATCTGATCTCTAACTCCCCCACATCCCTGTCCCTAAACCGTAATCTGACCTCTAACTCCCCCACATCACTGTCCCTAAACCCTAATCTGATCTCTAACTCCCCCACATCACTGTCCCTAAACCCTAATCTGATCTCTAACTCCCCCACATCCCTGTCCCTAAACCCTAATCTGATCTCTAACTCCCCCACATCCCTGTCCCTAAACCCTAATCTGATCTCTAACTCCCCCACATCACTGTCCCTAAACCCTAATCTGATCTCTAACTCCCCCAGATCACTGTCCCTAAACCCTAATCTGATCTCTAACTCCCCCAGATCACTGTCCCTAAACCCTAATCTGATCTCTAACTCCCCCACATCACTGTCCCTAAACCCTAATCTGATCTCTAACTCCCCCACATCCCTGTCCCTAAACCCTAATCTGATCTCTAACTCCCCCACATCCCTGTCCCTAAACCCTAATCTGATCTCTAACTCCCTCACATCCCTGTCCCTAAACCTAATCTGATCTCTAACTCCCCCACATCACTGTCCCTAAACCCTAATCTGATCTCTAACTCCCCCACATCCCTGTCCCTAAACCCTAATCTGACCTCTAACTCCCCCACATCACTGTCCCTAAACCCTAATCTGATCTCTAACTCCCCCACATCACTGTCCCTAAACCCTAATCTGATCTCTAACTCCCCCACATCCCTGTCCCTAAACCCTAATCTGACCTCTAACTCCCCCACATCCCTGTCCCTAAACCCTAATCTGACCTCTAACTCCACACATCCCCATCCCTAAACCCTAATCTGACCTCTAACTCCCCCACATCACTGTCCCTAAACCCTAATCTGATCTCTAACTCCCCCACATCCCTGTCCCTAAACCCTAATCTGACCTCTAACTCCACACATCCCCATCCCTAAACCCTAATCTGACCTCTAACTCCCCCACATCACTGTCCCTAAACCCTAATCTGATCTCTAACTCCCCCACATCCCTGTCCCTAAACCCTAATCTGATCTCAAACTCCCCCACATCCCTGTCCCTAAACCCTAATCTGATCTCTAACTCCCCCACATCCCTGTCCCTAAACCCTAATCTGATCTCTAACTCCCCCACATCACTGTCCCTAAACCCTAATCTGATCTCTAACTCCCCCACATCACTGTCCCTAAACCCTAATCTGATCTCTAACTCCCCCACATCCCTGTCCCTAAACCCTAATCTGATCTCTAACTCCCCCACATCCCTGTCCCTAAACCCTAATCTGATCTCTAACTCCCCCACATCCCTGTCCCTAAACCCTAATCTGATCTCTAACTCCCCCAGATCACTGTCCCTAAACCCTAATCTGATCTCTAACTCCCCCAGATCACTGTCCCTAAACCCTAATCTGATCTCTAACTCCCCCAGATCACTGTCCCTAAACCCTAATCTGATCTCTAACTCCCCCACATCACTGTCCCTAAACCCTAATCTGATCTCTAACTCCCCCACATCCCTGTCCCTAAACCCTAATCTGATCTCTAACTCCCTCACATCCCTGTCCCTAAACCCTAATCTGATCTCTAACTCCCCCACATCACTGTCCCTAAACCCTAATCTGATCTCTATCTCCCCCACATCCCTGTCCCTAAACCCTAATCTGATCTCTAACTCCCCCAGATCCCTGTCCCTAAACCCTAATCTGATCTCTAACTCCCCCACATCACTGTCCCTAAACCCTAATCTGATCTCTATCTCCCCCACATCCCTGTCCCTAAACCCTAATCTGATCTCTAACTCCCCCACATCACTGTCCCTAAACCCTAATCTGATCTCTAACTCCCCCACATCCCTGTCCCTAAACCCTAATCTGATCTCTAACTCCCCCACATCACTGTCCCTAAACCCTAATCTGATCTCTAACTCCCCCACATCCCTGTCCCTAAACCCTAATCTGATCTCTAACTCCCCCACATCCCTGTCCCTAAAACTTAAACTTACCCCTAACTCCCCCACATCACTGTCCCTAAACCCTAATCTGATCTCTAACTCCACCACATCCCTGTCCCTAAACCCTAATCTGATTTCTAACTCCCCCACATCCCTGTCCCTAAACCCTAATCTGATCTCTAACTCCCCCACATCCCTGTCCCTAAACCCTAATCTGATCTCTAACTCCCCCACATCCCTGTCCCTAAACCCTAATCTGATCTCTAACTCCCCCACATCCCTGTCCCTAAACCCTAATCTGATCTCTAACTCCCCCACATCCCTGTCCCTAAACCCTAATCTGATCTCTAACTCCCCCACATCCCTGTCCCTAAACCCTAATCTGATCTCTAACTCCCCCACATCCCTGTCCCTAAAACTTAAACTTACCCCTAACTCCCCTCTGGCCCCAAACCCATCCTTATGAACCATAATAAACAAGATCTCAATCTCGACGGAAACCATAGCTCAAAACTATTTTGATGACTAAATTTGCGCTTAACACTGATCTATTTCCCGGAATAAGAAGCAATAAAGTTGGCTTATTGACACAGCTAGTAGAGCGATGGCTTCACAGTTACAGACACCTAGGTCATTCCTGACACCTGGCGTTGTCTATATAGAGTTTGCAATTTCTCCCTGTGACCCAAATGTCGATTTCTCCAACCTTTGGTAATCTTTTTTCCTCCCCTTTCGCTCTTCTCAGTTCGCCACCCTGGCCTCTTAATTCTACTTCCCACCTGCCTGTCAACTTCCTACTGGTGCCCTTCCTCCTTCCCTTTCTCCTATGGTCCACTCTCTCCTCCTACTAAACTCCTTTTTCTCTAGTCCTTTACCTTTTCCACCTATCAATACCCAACTTCTTTCTTCAGCCCCCCCTCTCCCACCCCACCCGCCTGGCTTCACCTATCACCTTCCAGCTTTCCCCACTTCCTTTCCAGTCCCTATGAAGGGTCTCAGCCCAAAACATCGACTGTTTATTCACTTCCATAAATGCTGCCCGACCTGCTGAGTTTCATGAGCATTGTGTGTGAATCTCCTGTGGCTCATGGCTTTTCAACAGGTGCACCAGTCTCCCCGTGATCCCAAATACCAGCTACTATTAATTGCCCATAGTGCACCGGTGAGGGGTAGAATCCAGTGGGATTTGATGTGAACTTGGGGAGAATACACGGCTATTAGAGTAGGGTTTGTGTAAGTGGATGTTTGGTGGTCAGAACTGACTCAATGGACTAAAGGGACTGTTTCTGAAGATAGCAGTAGCATTACCAGCATTGTCCACATGAGTGCAGCACTGAGCCAATGTTACAGGTCCTACCAGCTGGATGAGGGTGAGGATGGGATTATTACAACTTCCCTATCCAAATCATATTAAAACCAATCAGCACCTTCTAAAGGAAGGTTAATTAATACTTGAGAGAAAATATTGAGGCCATTGAGTGTAACCCTGTTGAATATTTAACAGAATCCACCTGGAGAAGTTCCTCTAGTACTGCACTGACAAAGCTGTGGCCTGAGCAGAGGTGAGATTGGTTAGAATATTTCCTTTCTGGTCAGCATGAAGTAGTTCGAGAGGCTGGTTATGGTATATATTACCTCCAGCCTTCCAGACAATCTCGGCCCACTGCAGATTTGCCTACTGCAGAAACAGGTAGATCAAAGTCAGTCAGTGAATTTATTAACAAAGTACATATTACGTCACCATATACAACATTAAGGATTACCACCTTGCTGCTACTTACAAGAAAATAATGAAATACAATGGAATTTATGAAAAACTATGCACAAACAAAGACTGACAACAACTATTGTGCAGAAGACCAGCATCCATCATTAAGGACCCCCATCACCGATGTTGTGCTTTGTTCTCATTGCTACCATCAGGGAAGAGGTGCAGATGCCTGAAGCCAAACACTCAACAAATCAGGAACAGCTTCTTCCCCTCTGCCATCTGATTTCTGAATGGACGTTGAACACATGGACACCATCTCACTACTTTTTTATTTCTATTTTTGCACTACTTATTTAATTTACCTATTTAATATATATAAACTTACTGTATTTCGCAACTGTTTTTCTTTATTATTATGTATTACATTGTACTACTGCTGCAAAGACAACAAATTTCATGCCATATGCCAGTGATATTAAACTTGATTCTTATTCTCCTGCCTTCTCCCCATAACCTTTAACGCCCTGACTAATCAACAACCTGTCAATCTCCACTTTAAATATACCCAGTGACTTGGCCTGCACAGCTGTCTGTGGCAATGAATTCCACAGATTCACCACCCTCTGGCTCTGGCCCATATCTCTCGAAACATCTCCCATCCATGTACCCAGTCCAACTGGTTTTTAAATGTTGTTTACGCACCTGCCTCGGCCACTTCCTCTGGCAGCTCATTCCATATACGGTAGTGCAGCGCATAACTCAATGCTCTACAGCGACCTGGGTTCAATTCCCGCCACTGCCTGTGAGGAGTTTGTACGTTCTCCCCGTGACCACGTGGGTTTGCTCCGGGTGATCCAGTTCCCTCCCACAGTCCAAAGATGTACCGGATGGTAGGTTAACTTGGTCATTGTAAATTGTCCTGTGATTTAGGCTACTGTTAAATCAGGGGTTGCTGGGTAATGTGGCTTAATGGACCAGAAGAGCCTATTCTGCACTGTATGTCAATAAATAAATAAATTAGTTAGATATACAAACCTCCCCAGCTTCATGGTTACATAGCAGTTAACACAACATTCTACAGTGCCAGCTGTCAGATTGGCATTCCATTTCCGTGACCGTATGCATTTCCTCGCTTAAGCACCTCAGCACTGACCTGGCTCTGTGGCTCTGGGCCCACTTTCGGGGATTTTGCAATTCATGTTCTCTGTGTGTTATTTGTTTACTTTTTTATTGTTGACATGATTTGTTCTTTTTTTCGCAGTTTAGGTATTTGACAGTGTTTGTTCTGTGGGGTTTTTTAATGGGCTCTGTTGTGTTGCTTCATTTCGTGGGTGTTTGCAAGAAGTGGCATCTCAAGGTGTAACTATACAGTTTATATACTTTGATAATAAATGCACTTTGAACTTTGACCTCAGGGGGTCCAGCTTCCTCACACATTTCAGAGACATATGAGTTAGTAAGCCGTCGCCGTACTGTGTTTGCTCAAGAAGCATGCACGACGACACTCACAGGCTGACACCAGCACATGTAGAACTGCATCAGTCATTGACACAAACACTGTGTGTTTGGATGTCAAATCCAGCCAAACTTTAATCTTTACACTGTCATTCCACTCCATGACCAGCAGGTGGAGGCGTCTGCTTCAATAATAAGGCATACACTCAGTGGCCACGGTACTGTACACCTGTACACCTGCTTGTTGATGTAAGTAATTCATTAGCCAGTCATGTGGCTCAATGCATCAAAGCACGCAGACATGGTCAAGAGGCTCAGTTGCTGTTCAGTCCAAACATCAGGATGGGGCTTCTGGTTTAAGATGGTACTGCTGAAGGCAGGCCACAATTTACTGGTTGGTCCCAAAGCAACAAATACAACTAAATACATTATTAATACTTTTTCTGTAAAAAAAATTATGGTAAACGATCACTGCGAACAATGAACTGGCATATGAAGGCGAGGCTGAGTCAAGAGTCAAAGCATGTGGGTGCAAGACAGAGTTAAAGAGAGGTTGAGGCAAGTTTGAGGGGGAGTTGGAGTGAGCAGAGAGGAGAAAAGACAGAGTTGGGGCCCGACCCCCTAAACTGAGAGTGAGGTTTGATCAATCTCATTGGACCAATTTGGGATGGTCGGGTATGAGCCGGAAGGTGGTGAGAGGGTCCAGGCCCAGAGCGTATCAAAGCGACAGAGTCTGGGTCTTAGAGCGAGAAACGAGATGGGACAATTTAAATTTAAATTTAAATTTAAACAATTTAAACACTGGGCCAGATGGATTGAAAAGGCAGGGTGCCGGGCCGCTTCTGTGTGCTGCTCCATGACATTTAATTTGCTCTTTGCTGCACTGAGCCTGAGGCTGTGGCCTGCCCCAGCTGCTCTGAGCATCTTGTCTGTGGGCTCCATGATGTTAGTTCTGCTGTGAGCTGAACTAAGGCTGAAGCTGCTGACCTGCTCCGGGCTTTGCGTCTGAGGACTCACTTTTGTTCTAACTACTATTTGCTTACTTGTATTGTTTGCACAATTTGTCTTTTTCTCTCTGCACATTGGGTATTTGTTGTTTTTTTTTTAATGGGTTCTTTTGGATTTCTTTGTTTTGTGGCTGCCTATAAGGATACGAATCTCAAGTCTGTATCGTGTATACATTCCTTGTAATGAACAGTCTTTGAACTTAGAACTTTGTCTGTGGCATGATTGTTGGTGCCAGACAGGGTGGTTTGAGGATCTTAGAAACTGTTGATCTGCTGGGATTTTCATTCACAACAGTCTCCAGTGTTTATAAAGAATGGTATTAAAAAACAAACAAAAATAAAACCAGTGAACATCACTGCCTTGTTAATGAGAGGGGCCGGAGGGGAATGACCAGACTGGTTCAAGCTGACAGGAAGGTGACAGTAACTCAAATAACCACAAGTTACAACAGTGGTGTGCGGGAGAGCACCTCTGAGTGTACGACATGTCGAGACTGGAAGTGGATGGGCTGCAGCAGCAGAGGACAAAGAGCCTACACCTGGCAGCCATTTTATTAGGTCTCTAATGAAGTGGTCACTAAGTGTACAAAAGTGGCGATATTAAAACCATTCAGTGCCTTCTAAAGGAAGGTTAATTAACACTTGAGAGAGAATATTGAGGCCATTGAGTGTAACCCTGTTGAATATTTAACAGAATCCACCTGGAGAAGTTCCTCTAGTACTGCACTGACAAAGCTGTGGCCTGAGCAGAGGTGAGATTGGTTAGAATATTTCCTTTCTGGTCAGCATGAAGTAGTTCGAGAGGCTGGTTATGGTATATATTACCTCCAGCCTTCCAGACAATCTCGGCCCACTGCAGATTTGCCTACTGCAGAAACAGGTAGATCAAAGTCAGTCAGTGAATTTATTAACAAAGTACATATTACGTCACCATATACAACATTAAGGATTACCACCTTGCTGCTACTTACAAGAAAATAATGAAATACAATGGAATTTATGAAAAACTGTGCACAAACAAAGACTGACAACAACTATTGTGCAGAAGACCAGCATCCATCATTAAGGACCCCCATCACCGATGTTGTGCTTTGTTCTCATTGCTACCATCAGGGAAGAGGTGCAGATGCCTGAAGCCAAACACTCAACAAATCAGGAACAGCTTCTTCCCCTCTGCCATCTGATTTCTGAATGGACGTTGAACACATGGACACCATCTCACTACTTTTTTATTTCTATTTTTGCACTACTTATTTAATTTACCTATTTAATATATATAAACTTACTGTATTTCGCAACTGTTTTTCTTTATTATTATGTATTACATTGTACTACTGCTGCAAAGACAACAAATTTCATGCCATATGCCAGTGATATTAAACTTGATTCTTATTCTCCTGCCTTCTCCCCATAACCTTTAACGCCCTGACTATTCAACAACCTGTCAATCTCCACTTTAAATATACCCAGTGACTTGGCCTGCACAGCTGTCTGTGGCAATGAATTCCACAGATTCACCACCCTCTGGCTCTGGCCCATATCTCTCGAAACATCTCCCATCCATGTACCCAGTCCAACTGGTTTTTAAATGTTGTTTACGCACCTGCCTCGGCCACTTCCTCTGGCAGCTCATTCCATATACGGTAGTGCAGCGCATAACTCAATGCTCTACAGCGACCTGGGTTCAATTCCCGCCACTGCCTGTGAGGAGTTTGTACGTTCTCCCCGTGACCACGTGGGTTTGCTCCGGGTGATCCAGTTCCCTCCCACAGTCCAAAGATGTACCGGATGGTAGGTTAACTTGGTCATTGTAAATTGTCCTGTGATTTAGGCTACTGTTAAATCAGGGGTTGCTGGGTAATGTGGCTTAATGGACCAGAAGAGCCTATTCTGCACTGTATGTCAATAAATAAATAAATTAGTTAGATATACAAACCTCCCCAGCTTCATGGTTACATAGCAGTTAACACAACATTCTACAGTGCCAGCTGTCAGATTGGCATTCCATTTCCGTGACCGTATGCATTTCCTCGCTTAAGCACCTCAGCACTGACCTGGCTCTGTGGCTCTGGGCCCACTTTCGGGGATTTTGCAATTCATGTTCTCTGTGTGTTATTTGTTTACTTTTTTATTGTTGACATGATTTGTTCTTTTTTTCGCAGTTTAGGTATTTGACAGTGTTTGTTCTGTGGGGTTTTTTAATGGGCTCTGTTGTGTTGCTTCATTTCGTGGGTGTTTGCAAGAAGTGGCATCTCAAGGTGTAACTATACAGTTTATATACTTTGATAATAAATGCACTTTGAACTTTGACCTCAGGGGGTCCAGCTTCCTCACACATTTCAGAGACATATGAGTTAGTAAGCCGTCGCCGTACTGTGTTTGCTCAAGAAGCATGCACGACGACACTCACAGGCTGACACCAGCACATGTAGAACTGCATCAGTCATTGACACAAACACTGTGTGTTTGGATGTCAAATCCAGCCAAACTTTAATCTTTACACTGTCATTCCACTCCATGACCAGCAGGTGGAGGCGTCTGCTTCAATAATAAGGCATACACTCAGTGGCCACGGTACTGTACACCTGTACACCTGCTTGTTGATGTAAGTAATTCATTAGCCAGTCATGTGGCTCAATGCATCAAAGCACGCAGACATGGTCAAGAGGCTCAGTTGCTGTTCAGTCCAAACATCAGAATGGGGCTTCTGGTTTAAGATGGTACTGCTGAAGGCAGGCCACAATTTACTGGTTGGTCCCAAAGCAACAAATACAACTAAATATATTATTAATACTTTTTCTGTAAAAAAAATTATGGTAAACGATCACTGCGAACAATGAACTGGCATATGAAGGCGAGGCTGAGTCAAGAGTCAAAGCATGTGGGTGCAAGACAGAGTTAAAGAGAGGTTGAGGCAAGTTTGAGGGGGAGTTGGAGTGAGCAGAGAGGAGAAAAGACAGAGTTGGGGCCCGACCCCCTAAACTGAGAGTGAGGTTTGATCAATCTCATTGGACCAATTTGGGATGGTCGGGTATGGGCTGGAAGGTGGTGAGAGGGTCCAGGCCCAGAGCGTATCAAAGCGACAGAGTCTGGGTCTTAGAGCGAGAAACGAGATGGGACAATTTAAATTTAAATTTAAATTTAAACAATTTAAACACTGGGCCAGATGGATTGAAAAGGCAGGGTGCCGGGCCGCTTCTGTGTGCTGCTCCATGACATTTAATTTGCTCTTTGCTGCACTGAGCCTGAGGCTGTGGCCTGCCCCAGCTGCTCTGAGCATCTTGTCTGTGGGCTCCATGATGTTAGTTCTGCTGTGAGCTGAACTAAGGCTGAAGCTGCTGACCTGCTCCGGGCTTTGCGTCTGAGGACTCACTTTTGTTCTAACTACTATTTGCTTACTTGTATTGTTTGCACAATTTGTCTTTTTCTCTCTGCACATTGGGTATTTGTTGTTTTTTTTTAATGGGTTCTTTTGGATTTCTTTGTTTTGTGGCTGCCTATAAGGATACGAATCTCAAGTCTGTATCGTGTATACATTCCTTGTAATGAACAGTCTTTGAACTTAGAACTTTGTCTGTGGCATGATTGTTGGTGCCAGACAGGGTGGTTTGAGGATCTTAGAAACTGTTGATCTGCTGGGATTTTCATTCACAACAGTCTCCAGTGTTTATAAAGAATGGTATTAAAAAACAAACAAAAATAAAACCAGTGAACATCACTGCCTTGTTAATGAGAGGGGCCGGAGGGGAATGACCAGACTGGTTCAAGCTGACAGGAAGGTGACAGTAACTCAAATAACCACAAGTTACAACAGTGGTGTGCGGGAGAGCACCTCTGAGTGTACGACATGTCGAGACTGGAAGTGGATGGGCTGCAGCAGCAGAGGACAAAGAGCCTACACCTGGCAGCCATTTTATTAGGTCTCTAATGAAGTGGTCACTAAGTGTACAAAAGTGGCGATATTAAAACCATTCAGTGCCTTCTAAAGGAAGGTTAATTAACACTTGAGAGAGAATATTGAGGCCATTGAGTGTAACCCTGTTGAATATTTAACAGAATCCACCTGGAGAAGTTCCTCTAGTACTGCACTGACAAAGCTGTGGCCTGAGCAGAGGTGAGATTGGTTAGAATATTTCCTTTCTGGTCAGCATGAAGTAGTTCGAGAGGCTGGTTATGGTATATATTACCTCCAGCCTTCCAGACAATCTCGGCCCACTGCAGATTTGCCTACTGCAGAAACAGGTAGATCAAAGTCAGTCAGTGAATTTATTAACAAAGTACATATTACGTCACCATATACAACATTAAGGATTACCACCTTGCTGCTACTTACAAGAAAATAATGAAATACAATGGAATTTATGAAAAACTATGCACAAACAAAGACTGACAACAACTATTGTGCAGAAGACCAGCATCCATCATTAAGGACCCCCATCACCGATGTTGTGCTTTGTTCTCATTGCTACCATCAGGGAAGAGGTGCAGATGCCTGAAGCCAAACACTCAACAAATCAGGAACAGCTTCTTCCCCTCTGCCATCTGATTTCTGAATGGACGTTGAACACATGGACACCATCTCACTACTTTTTTATTTCTATTTTTGCACTACTTATTTAATTTACCTATTTAATATATATAAACTTACTGTATTTCGCAACTGTTTTTCTTTATTATTATGTATTACATTGTACTACTGCTGCAAAGACAACAAATTTCATGCCATATGCCAATGATATTAAACTTGATTCTTATTCTCCTGCCTTCTCCCCATAACCTTTAACGCCCTGACTAATCAACAACCTGTCAATCTCCACTTTAAATATACCCAATGACTTGGCCTGCACAGCTGTCTGTGGCAATGAATTCCACAGATTCACCACCCTCTGGCTGAAGAAGTTCATCCTCAGCTCCATTCTAAAGGGTGTCCTTCTATTCTGACACTGTGCCCTCAGGTCCTAGACTCCAGCATACTAGGAAACATCCTCTCCACATTCACTGTATCTAGCCCTTTCAATATTCAATAGGTTTCAATGAACTCCCTCCCCCATTCTTCTAAACTCCAATGAGTACAGGCCCAAAGTCATCAAACACCCCATACATTCCTGTAATAATTTTCATAAACCTCCTCTGGATCCTCTCCAATGCCAGCACAATCTTTCATTGATAAGGGGCACAAAACGGCTCACAATACTCCAAGTACAGCCCACATTGTAGCCTTACTATTATATTCTAGTCCTCTTGAAATGAATGCTAACTGAATTTGCTTCCCTTACCACTTCCTCAACCTACAAGTTAACCTTTAAGGAATTCTGCACGAGGACTCCAAAGTCCCTTTGAAGCTCTGATTTCTGAATTTTCTCTTTGTTTAGAAGATAGTCTACACCTTTATTTCTTCTGCCAAAATATATGACTATATACTTCCCTAAACTATATTCCATCTGTCACTTCCTTTCATATTCCCCTAATCTGTCTATATCCTTCTGCAGTTTCCCTGCTCCCTCAACACTACCTGCCCCTCCACCTACCTTCGTATCATCCACAAACTTTGCCACAAAGGCGTCAACTCCATTATCTAGATCATTAACATGTAACATGAAAAGAAGCTGTCCCAGTACATACCCCTGTGGAACACTACTAGTCACTAGCAGCCATTTGGAAAAGACTCTTTATTCCCACGTTTTGCCTCCTACCAGTTGGCCAGTTTCCTATGCCTGCAAGTATTTCCTGTAATACTGCGGGCTCTTATTTAGCAACCTCATTTGTGGCACCTCGACAAAGGCCTTCCATAAATCCAATAAACCACGTGCACTGACTCTCTTTATTTCCTCAAAGAATTCCAACAGCTTTGTCGGGGAAGATCTCCCCTCAGGGAAGCCATACTGACTTTGGCTTACTTTACTTCCTCAAACTTTGTCTGTCCTGCCTGTTATTTCTTCAACCCCAGCAAAAGCCAGGGGCAGAGAGCAAAACTGGTTGGAATGGATAATGGTTTCCAGCTGATTCACGTAATCTTCTTCCTCAGATTTATTATAAAGAATTAATCAGCATTTTTATGTGTTGCAAAACCAAAGTAAGACTATCTTATTGCAGTCATGGTCGGGATCGTCTCTGTATACTGGGACATCTGCTCTACCTGGGTTGGCTGCTGTACAGTTAGGACCACTCCTGGTTTGGCCATCTCTACACCCAATGTAGATTGGAGGACTGCTTCATCAATCACCTTCACTCTGTCTGATACAAAAGATGGGTTTTCCCAGTGGCCACCCATTTTAATTCCACACCCCATTCCATTCTGACATGTCAGCCCATGGCCTGTTCTACCACCATGATAAAGCCACTCTCAGGTTGGAGGATCAACACCTCATATTCCGTCTGGGTAGTCTCCAGCCTGCTGGCATCATGAACATTGATTTGTCTAGCTGCCAGTAATTTCTCCTCCTCCCTCACTCTTTTTTCCATTCATCATTTTGGCTCACCTTTTACCACTACTTGTCCTCACCTGCCCGTCACCTCCCTCTGCTGCCCCTCTTCCTCCCCTTTCTCCCACAGTCCACTCTTCTCTTCTATCAGATACTTTCTTCTTCATCTCTTCCATCTTTTCCCTTTACCTCTTCCATCTATCACCTCCCAGATTCTCACTTCATCCCTCCTCCTCCACCCACCTACTTTCCCCCCTCACCTGGACTCACCAATCACCTGCCAGCTTGTATTCCTTCCCCTCTCCCCATCTTCTTATTCTGGCTTCTTCCCCCTTCCTTTCCAGTCCGGATGAAGGGTTTTGGCCCAAATCATCTCCATAGATGCTGCCTAACCTGCTGAGCTCTCCAAATTTTTGTGTTTGAGGTCTGGATTTCCACAGCTGCCAAATTTCTTGTGTTTAAGATTACCTGACATTTCTGGAATATTTAGGAATACTGCTCAGTGGTCACTTCATCAGGTACAGGACAGGAACCCAGGGTGATCTTCTGCTGCCGCGTTCCATCAGGTACAGGACAGGAACCCAGGGTGGTCTTCTGCTGCCGCGTTCCATCAGGTACAGGACAGGAACCCAGGGTGGTCTTCTGCTGCCGCGTTCCATCAGGTACAGGACAGGAACCCAGGGTGGTCTTCTGCTGCCGCGTTCCATCAGGTACAGGACAGGAACCCAGGGTGGTCTTCTGCTGCCGCGTTCCATCAGGTACAGGACAGGAACCCAGGGTGGTCTTCTGCTGCTGCGTTCCATCAGTTTCAAGTTTCAACATGTTGTGTGTCCATAGAAGATCTTCTGCACGCCACAGTTGTAACGTGAGGCTGCTTGAGCTACTTCCAGCTTGAACCAGTCTGGCCATAATCTCTCAATATAAAGTATTTTCTCCCACAGAGAAGCCGCTCACTGAACGCTTTTTGGTTTTTTTTTTGTAAACTTGAGAGACTTGTGTGTAAAAATCCCAGGAGATCAGTTTCTGAGATAGTCAACCCAACCCTTCCGACACAAACAATCGCTGAGTAGTCAAAGCCACTGAAATCACATTTCTTCCCCATTTTGAAGTTTAATCTGAACAACTGAACCTCTTGACCATGTCTGCATGCTTTTATGCATTGAGTCACTGCCAGATGATTGGCTGATTAGATATTTGTATTAACATACAGGTGTACCTAATAAAGAGGCCACGAAGAGGCCACACCTTATTCCTGTAATAAGATGTGTGATTACAACTAACCTTGGCTGGGTGTAAAATCCTCCATAGTTTCTTTGAAGAGAAACTGGGGGGATGGGGGGTAGTCCCTCCGATAGCCATACAGGCCACTGCTCAGGAGCGTAGCAGTGAGCATAATGGAATAGGTTAGGTCGGTGGACTAACTGAGATAGCTCCTCATTTTATAGCTACAGAAAAATAAATATACAAAACAACAATAAAAAAGAATTGAGTGTGCTGTCAGAATTTACTGTGAGGAGACTGTTGCATCCTGAGCCAGAATGTAATGTGATCAATTTTACAAAACTGTGTCAGCAGAAGAGTATCACCCACTACTGGAATGTCATATGTAAACTGCGGTTACCCTGGGCTTCGGCCCACAACTCTTCGGAAAATTGACTCTCAGCTTCCTCACCTTTAGAATTTATTGCTTCACCTCCCTCATCTTCGACATTTCCAGAAATCTCAGGCATGAGGATAAGATAAGGGAGAAGATGGTTGGTTCTCCTTAAGAGTAAAGAGGGGTAAGAAGAGGCATTCTGGAGATCGGCCCTTCCAGAAGGTCCGGGGTTCCGGAGTTCAGGGTTCAATTCCACACTGTTCTGAAGGGAGTCTGTATTGTGGAGTGCAAGGGTTTTCCCTGGTCGCTCAGGTCTCTTTCCACAGTCCAAAGATGTACCAGGTAGCTTAATTGTAAATTGTCCTGTGATTAGGCTACATTTGATCAGGGTTGTGGGGTAGGTGGGGCGGTGGGGCTCGAAGGGCCGGAAGGCAGCGCTCTGTGCTGTATCGCTAAAATAAATAAAAATAAATATACCTTTGGCATTAGGATAAGTTTTTGGAGAAGATGGGTTGATTCTCCTTAGACTGAAGAAAGCTGGAAGGAGACTTTCTAGACCATTTGGCCTATTAACTCTGCTCTGTCGTGCCACTCAACCCCATTATTCATTTCAACCTCATTCTATCAATCTCCACTTTAAATATACCCAATGACTTGACCTCTACAGCCGTTCATGTCAATGAATTCCACATGTTCACCACCCTCTGGCTAATGATATTCCTCCTCATCTCTACTCCAAAGGGACAACCTTGTACTCTTGAAGCTGTGTCCTCTGGCCCGTGACGCTCTCATTACTGGAAACATCTCCACATCCATTTTCATGCAGGCAATTCAGGAAAGTAAAGAATTTACAAAAACAAACCACACATAAACAAGGTCTGGCAAACAAGCAATGGGCAAAGAAAGATAAATTGTGGAAATAAAATAAGTAATACTGTGAGCATAAGTTGTAGAGTCTTTGAAAGTGAGCCTGTGGGATGTCGATTCAGTTCAGGGTTGAGGTGAGTGAACTTATCCCCACTGGTTCAGGAGCCTGATGGTTGTAGGGTAATAACTGCTCCTGAACCTGGTGGTGTGGGACCTGAGGCTCCTGTACTTCCTCCCTGATGGCAGAAGCAAGATAAGCATGACCTGGATGGTGGGAGTCCATGATGATGGAAGCTGCTTTCTTATGATGGAAGCTATTTCCGTGGAAATCAGCTCAATGGTTGGGAAGTAGAAGAGTGATATAAGGGAAACTTTTTTTTTAAAAAATGAGGGACTTATTATAATCTACACTCTATTCGAACATTATTAGGTATGCCTGAGCACTTGCTCATTAATGCAAATATCTAATCAGCCAATCATGTTGCAGCATAAAAGCATGCAGACATGGTCAAGACATTCGGTCGTTGTTCAGGCCAAACATCAGAATGGGGAAGAAATGTGATCTAAGTGACTTTAACTGTGGAATGATTGTTGATGCCAGCTGGGGAGGTTTTGCGTATCTCAGAAACTGCTGCTCTCCTGCAATTTTCATGCACAACGGTCTCCAGAGTTTACAGAAAATAGTGTGAGAAACAAAAAGCATCCGGTGAGCAGTAGTTCTGGAGGCCAAAATGCCTTGATAATATGCGAGGTCAGAGGAGAATGGCTAGAATGGTTCAAGCTGCCATGAAGGTGACAGTAACACAGATAACCATTTGTAACAACTGTGATGAGAAGTAGAGCATTTCTGAATGCACAACATGTCAAACCTTGAAGTGGATGGGCTACAACATACCGGACTCCATTCCTGTTCCTAATAAAGATGCCATTGAATGTATTTAACTAATCGGTAATCGTTTCCTTTTGTGTAATATGTATGAGGTGTCTAGGGAGGTGAAGGGGCTTCCCATGTCCATTCTTTGGCACCAATCGAACACTCAGCTCTCATCTGTGGCTTCAAATAACTTTTCACATGTATCAGCAGCCGCACCCCCAGTACACTGCTTCGATAGGTGGGCTAAGCAATACTAGCCAGCAAGTCTCGTATGCCAATGGGGTGGTGAAATGCCTGTCCTAGCATGCGAAGGCAGCTCCAGACGGACTGGGTGAATGATAACAACAGTGAGATCCAACAGCCAGAAAGGCAGCTCTGTAACAGATCATGGACAGCAAAGGGCATGACAAGGCACAGAAGATGTCATCATTATCCGCTTCAATCAAGGAGAACCCAGCTGTGACGACTACTCATTCCACTGGGCCCAGACATCCGAAGTCGAGAGAGTGGAAATTCCCCATTACTACGGCTTTTCCAATTTAAAAACTCTCCCAGGCAGGTTTCACTGTCATCATCGGACACAATAGACAACCAATCAATCAATCAATAAATCGGTTTATTATTGTCACATGTAGCACAGAGCAGTGAAAAAATTGTTTTGCATGCCTTCCAGACAGATCGTTCCAAATATAAGTACATGGAGGTAGTACAAAGTGGAAAAGCATGAACAGAATGCAGAATGTAGTCGTGCAGCTGTGAGGTCTGGACCGCGGTCTGGAATGGAGGGGAGGGGCCACTGCACAGGATCAGAAAAAGCTGCAGAAAGTTAAAACTCAACCAGCTCCATCAGGGGCACCAGCCTCCCCAGCATCACGGACAACTCCGTTGCTCAGGACATGCCCTCTTCTCATTGCTGCAATCAAGGAGGAGGTGCAGGAGCCTAAAGACTCACACTCAATGTTTTAGGAACAGCTTCCTCGCCACCACCATCAGATTTATGAATGGATAATGAACCCATGCACACTACCTCAGTACTTTGTCTCCTTTTTTTTTGCTGTTTTGCTCTACTTATTTAATTTTTAAAAATTATATCTGTTTCATATTGTAATTTATTTTTATTATTATGTATTTCACTGTACTGCTTCTACAAAAACAACAAATTTCAAAACACATATCCATGAAATCAAATCTGATTCTAAGAAAGTGCAATGATGATCACAAATGGATATTAAGGGCTATGTCAAGGTAGGCTGAGCTATCAGGAGTTCATCTGCATTATACAAGTTGTCAATTTAAGAGTCTAAGGTGGAGAATGATAAATAGTTAAAAGAATGAATATTTGAAAGTTAAGGGGAACTGGCAAGGAATAGGAATCAGAGATGGGTTGCATGGAGATATTGGGCTGTCTCTATGCCTCCATAACATCTTATCTAATCAGTGAAAGCAAATGGAAGAGATCGCCATTTGAAGAAGAGGAGGTTGTTCTCTTGGTTTCTTGGCCAATGTTCCTCCTCAAACCAGCACCATTAAGGCAGACCGGTCCACTGGTCAGTCACATTTGTGATCGCTCTCCAGGAGTCCTGAGTTCATCCAAGGAGCAGAGCCTTACATCAGGAGGTTTCTACTGGACGAGGAAAGGGTCTCGTTGCCTGAGAAGCTTTTCTGCATGTGCAATTATTTTTCTTCCCTCAGGAATCAACAATGATACCTCAAGGCTTCTACAGTTCTGCCACCAGGTCAAACGTGCTTAAGTGTTAATACAAAACATAACCAAAGAAAGCCCTTATGTGTGTCAATATACAATATGTAGTTCTTAATCATGCTCCTTCATTACCAAATAATAAATGGGTGTGTCCAGGCATATAACCTTCATAGATTCCATCTTGGCACATGTCCCATACATGATGTGGGCCACTTAGAAGATATGAATCATCATTCGTTGCTAATGGCTGATAACACTCTGGTTTCAGATTCCTCCATCCAATTCAAACCATGACCAAAGCTGGAGATCCATGGACAAAACCCTTCAAAGGGATTTTAGTGTAAAGCAGGGTTTTGAGAGTTGCATTGGACTATTCCACATGTCCCATAGGCCTACTAGCTAAGGCTTACAAAGTCTTGATATAAGTCATGCATAAGTCAGTCAGCATCATTGCTTTGCTTGGTTTACTCGTGACTGTCTTCTCAGTGACATGTCCATTGTGGCTATCTTGATGGAGCTCTCGAAGGTGCTGCAGCGCCACCTGTTCAGCTGGGGGACGGCTTTCTTTCCCAAGCACAGCTGAATCACCTTGCAAACCCTCCTCAGCACCGCTCTCCGGAGCAGGATGTACACCCAGGGATCCAGGATCTGATTCCAAGCAGCCATCCGGACACCCATCAGAAGTGACGTTTTGGACTTGGGGCCCGCGTATAAGCTTCCTATCATCGCCATGGTTACCTGAGTGATAAAGATAAAAGAGAAAGAAAAAGCTTAGCTTCATAGTCACATGTGCACCGAAACTTCGAAACATACAAAAAAAGTATGTCGTTTGCATCAATGACAAGCACAGTCTGAGACCGTGCTGAGGGCAGCCTGCAAGCATCTCCATGTATCCAGTGCCAACATAACATGCCCATAGCGTATAAGCCCTAACCTGTATGTCCTTGACATTTATTTATTTAGAGATACACTGCAGAACTGGCACTCCCATCCCAATAAGCCGCACTAAACAGCAACCCACCTATTTAACCCTAGTCTAATCACAGGACGATTTACAATGACCAGTTCACTCACTAACCGTGACATCTTTGTACTGTGGGAGGAAACTGGAGAACTTGGAGGAAACCCACGCAATCATGGGGAGAATACACAAAACTCCTTACAGACAGCAGCGGGAACTTGACCTCATGCCGCTGGGGCTGTGAAGTGTCTCGCCAACTGCTATTCCACCAACGAAAAAGGAAAAGGAAGACATGGAAATAAAGCTATTTAACAGTATCAACAGCAAGTGAGCGACTTCAAGTTCCCGGCTGTCAGTATTTCCAAGGATGTATCCTGCACCCAACATACTGATGCAATTACAAAACCAGCAACATTAATTCATCAGGAGTTTGAGGAGATTCGGTATGTCATCAAAGACGCTCACAAATTTCTACAGATGTACCATGGAGAGCATTGTGTGGGTTACATCAACGTCTGGTATGGGGGGGGGGGGGGTGTGCTAGTGCGCTGGATCAAAGTAAGCTGCAGAGATTTGTAAACTCAGTCAGCTCCAACAAGGGCACTGGCATCCATAGTATCCAGGACAGCTTCAAGAAGCAACACCTCAAAATGGCAGAATCCATTATTAAGGGCTCCCATCAACCAGGTCATGCCTTGTTCTCATTGCTACCATCAGGAAAGAGGCACACACTCAATGATTCAGGAACAGCTTCTTCCCCTCCGCCATCAGATTTCTGAATGGACATTGAACCCATGTACATCACCTCAATACTTTGTAGTTCTATTCTTGCACTACATACTTATTT
This sequence comes from Hypanus sabinus, assembly GCF_030144855.1. Classification (NCBI taxonomy): domain Eukaryota; kingdom Metazoa; phylum Chordata; class Chondrichthyes; order Myliobatiformes; family Dasyatidae; genus Hypanus; species Hypanus sabinus. Next base: position 12,155,331 of record NC_082716.1, read on the forward strand.
AACTCTTTAATATATATACACTTACTGAAATTCACAGTTTTTCTCTATTATTGTGTATTGCATTGTACTGCTGCTGCAAAGGCAACAAATTTCATGCCATATGCCAGTGATATTAAATCTTATTCTGATAATCAATTTTCTGCTGAGTATTCAAAATGAAGAGCTCAGTACAGGGGAGGAGCAAGGAATTGATTGTCCTCCATCTAAGGTTCATTCTTAAGTGCTGGTGGACGATGTTTAAAATTGACTTTTTTTGTCATTTATGCTTGCTTATACACCCAGTGGCCAATTTTAGGTTACAGGAATCTACCTAATAAGGTGACCACCGGGGTGGAGACCAGTGCGGTCTTCTGCTGCTGTAGCCCATCCACTTCAACACTCGATGTGTGGTGTATTCAGAGATGCTCTTCTGTTGTAACACATGGTTATTTGCGTTAGTGTCACGTTCTATCAGTTTGAAACAGTCTGACCACTCGCCCCTGTCCCTCTCATTAACAAGGCATTAATGGATACTTTTTTTTTGTCTTTTGCACCATTTTCCATAAACTCTAGTGACTACTGTGCATGAATATCCCAGGAGATCAGCAGTTTCTGAGATACTCAGACCACCCCGTCTGGCACCAGCAATCATTCCAAATTAATTTAGATCACTTTCCACTCCCCATTCTGATGTTTGGTCTGAACAACAACTGAACTTCTTGACCATGTCTGCATTGCTGCCACTTGATTGGCTGATTAGATATTTGCATTAATGAGTGAGAAATATGCATTAACTGAATGCACAATTACATGATTTAGGAATTGTTGCTGTGTGCCGGACAGGGCACAACATTCAACAAAGACAACAACTTCCAGCATTTATAAAGAATAAAGAATTATATAAAAATAAATTTAGAAGTTGAAGATGGAATAAAATGTATGTAAATACATAGATTCCAACAAGTAGTCACAATGTAAATTGCATTATAAAACATGGTTTAAAGTGCTTAAGATGCAGGGTGGTGACAGGGTAATAGCTAGAGTGGGCTGGGTGGCCTGACTATAACGGTTGATCAGATTCACTGCCCGGGAGAAGAAAAATTTAAGTAAAATCATGTGAAGTTTGTGTTTTAATACCCCTATAGTGCGATCCAGAAAGGAGGTTTTGGAAAAGCCAGCTTCCAAGGTGGGTAGCATCTGTCCTGCCCACCTCTTATACGTCCAGAATGTGTACAAGCCCCGTAGATTGCAGCCAATGACCTTTTCTGCTGGCCTGACAGGCCACTGTAGTTTCTGATATTGTGAGAGGACATTGCAACAAATCGGACAGTCATGGCTGATGTGAGGATGCTCTTACTATTGACATCACACCAGTATGTCTGGGGAAGACAGAATTTTAAACAACTGCTACAAGAAGTACATCCTTTGCTGAGGCTTTTGTTTAGTGAATGAGATACGGTTCTCCCATATGTGGTCCTGCAAAATAATGAATGACACACTGAGATGAGCAGGCAGTGTTGTTATCCAATCAGATGGCTCAGAACTCATCCAATTCATTCATGTGATTGGACTGTTCAGTAGAACCAATGCAGTATACTCACTCCAATATGAAAACAAATCTTTATTTTATTTTATTTAGAGGTACAGTATAGAATAGGCCCTTTACACCGCACCACACAGCAATCCACCAAATTAACCCTGGCCTATCACAGGACAATTTACAATGACCAATTAACCTACTAACCGGTATGTCTATGGACCTGGGAGAACATCTGAGCACCCTCACGCACACAGGAAGCAATGGACAAACTGGCTTACCCAGGACACCAGAATTCAACTCCGAACTCCGATATCTCTCTCCAGCTGTAATAACATCACGCTAACCACTAACGCTACCATGGGACCCAAATATGCCATCAGCTTTTGAGGCAACACAACAAAGCCTTAGATTCATAGGCCGCATTGGATTAAAAATGTAGAACATCAAATTTCATATTTCACTCTGAAATTAAATAAATAGTCTCATAGGTTGGAGAACAGGACTAACCTGCACTTAAAAATACACAAATAAGTATAAAGAAGGCGTTAGCAGTTTTTGTCACCCATTCCACACCCTATATCATGCCAAAAAGTACACATCTTGCAATTCAGGTTCTGTGTAAAGCCCAAAATTACTTTGGTCTATTAATGCCAATCAGACTTGGGTGGTGCCACTTTAAAAGGCTTGTTAGACCCTCCAGCCTTGGTCATACCACTGATAACCTCACCAAATACCTCCAAGCATGGCTCAATGGAAAACTATACTGCATGCATAAGAAGGTTTTACTCTGTCATAAAGTGTCATAGAGACATACAGAATAGAAATGTGCCATTCAGCTCAAAACATCCTTGCCCATTTTTGTCCAATCAATGCTAATCCCATTTGCCTGCACAAGGACAATCTCCTACACCTTACCAATGTAAAGAAATTCATAAAGCACAAAGACAAGCCCTTTGGCCAGACAGGTCTGTACCAACTAAGATACCCATCAAAGCAAGTCCTAGTTGTCCATAATTGGCCCATTTGTCTCCAGACCAGGGTTTCTCAGCTGGCATTCCATGGAACCTTAGGGTTTCGTGAGAGGTGACTAAGATCATGATTTTAAAAAATAAACATTGTTTTTTGAACTTCATGCAATGCACAATGTTAGCGCTCGCAGTGGTGGGCAGTGACTGATCAGCCCCATTAGCAATCTCATTAGAGGTCTTTCCGCCCAATACGACAGTGCACAGTTGGACTGTGTTTATTTAGTTGAGTCCATGAGGGGAGGCCGTTGATAATTGGTGAACGCTGCATTGCATGGAAGGGAGGACAGTCGGCTGATGAGCGTGAAGTGCATTTTCCGAGCATTGGATGGGCTCACCTAAATTGGGCTGTGTCTGCAGTCTCTCCCACCGAACCCCCTCCCCCCCCCCCCCCAAATTACCTCCCCTGCCTCCTCTTGCCATTGCTGACTGACTTATGGGAGCAAACAAACTCTGCTGGTGTGATAGAAAATTGGTGGGAATTTTCCTTCAAAAGGTGGTCCATTATGGCGATTTTTCAAGAACAGGTGTGAGATGGAAGAGGAGTCTAGGCCCAGGCCTACGGACAATTCTGATAAGATTAATGATGAAGAATTACAATCTTCTGAGTTATTTTACTGCACTAGTACAACAACAGACACAAAATAATTCCACCTTTACAATGAAAGCTGGTTATCCACAGGTTTTACGTGGACTAGTGATCCAAGTTAGCCTATTCCATTGTGTCTAGTCTGTGGAAAACTACAAGCACAGATTTCAGAAGCTAGGCCTATATTTGAGCCTGATCATGTTACTTAGTAAGAAAATGTTTTTTTCAAAGTCTTGTATAAAATTGTGCCTCATAAGTTATGAGAAAGATTAATTTCAAAAAAGGTAAGCTCAGCTTAACTACCTGTTTTCTTTCAAGAAAGGCTGGCTAAAAATTCATTCTCTACTCAAAAGAGCACTAACAATTATTTTTGGATTATTATATCTTCAACTTCCTGATCACGTACCGTGAGCTGTAGATATAACTTTTACACAGGGATCCCCAAGACCTGAAAAATATTTCACAGACTCCTCCAGGGCAAAAAGGTTGAGAAAGGCTGATCTGGACCCTTCCTATTCATGTACCTGTCCAATCACTTCCACCGGCAGCTCATTCCATGTACTGACCCCTACCTCCGGATGAAACAGTTGTCCCTTGGGTTCCTATTAAATCTCTCTCCCTCACTCTAAAGATATGTCATCTAGTTCTTGATTCCCCAGCCTTGGGAAAAAAAGACTGAGTGCATTTGCCTTGTCTATGGCCCTAATGATTTTATAGCCCTCCATAAGATCAATGGTTCCTTAAGGTTGTCATAGGCAGGGAGGAAGGGGGTAATGGGGATAAGCTCCCACTACCTATTAAATGCTCCCAATGGTGTGTGTCTCAAATAGCCTCTGACAACCAAATCCAGCCCCGGCCTTCACATGTGGGTTAATCACGACACCTGGCGGAACCGTTTCTACTGACAGGAGAAGGAGCAAGGGTGGATTACTGGTGCCTTACACCAGTCATTTCTGGCAGATGAGGCTCATCAGCTATGATTGGCAGCTCATCTAGGAGTAGAAAAACTCTGAACTCAAATCTCTGCTGCCATACAGCTATATCCACTCATGGGGAAGGTTTCTGGAGTAAATACTGAGGAAAAATCCAGAGCTGGAGTATCTAAGGGAGTCCAACATTGAGTTCAACATTGACTGGCAACTCCTGTGACGTCACTGGTGCCAAACTGTACCAGCCTCTGCCGTTCTTTTGGATTCATCAGCCGCACGGAGGCAGAGATCCTGCTTCATGGGCTCTCCATGTTGTGCTGCCCTGGCTTGTGTGTCACATAGATCTCTAGCACACAATATCCATGGTTAATTTTTTATATTTATTTCTTGACATACACCACAGCCAGCCCCTTTGAGCTGTGCCCGCCCATCAATGCCCCAAGTTAATCCTAGACTAATCACAATACAATTTACAATGACCAATTAACCTACCAATCTGTACATCCTTGAAATGAGGGAGGAAACTGACGTGGTCCCCAGGAGAACATACAGCCAGTGGCGGGAATTGAACGTGGGTCACTGGTACTGTAAAATGTTGTGCTGATCACTACACTACCATGCCACCACCACCCGCCCCCCCCCCCCCCATTTGTTGATAACACAGCAAGGAACAGGGCCCACTTATTAAGTTTCATTAAAAGTAAGTAAAATATGACACACGCCTATATACAATACAATCATCATGCACCAAAAGTCTTGTGTAAAATATCTCAAAAAACCCTCGAGGCAAAGTTCATGAAGACAAAAGAGGTATGATTCTAAACCACCAAAGACTGACAGATCATTAGTGAAGTGGTGGAGTACATCAATAATCAAGTCCTTTGACAATGAGTTTGTGCTTTAGTATTTAATTAGGGTTCCACCATAAACATTCAGCCAGTACTGAATAAAGAGTACACTACTACTGCCTCACAAATTAGAGGAACTCCACCTCATATTCTGCCTTTGAAGTCACCAATCTGAAGGCATGAACATTGATGTCTTTAACTTCCAGTAACCAATTTGCAGTCTGCTTTTCACTTATTCCACCGTTCCTCCCCTCAGTTCCTTCCTCACCACCATGCCCACTGTCCTTTCCTATCCGATCCCATCGTCTTCCGCCCTTTCTCGCTTCCAGCTATAATCTCTCCACTTCTTGCATCATTCCCACTCTTCCCACCCCTCACCTGCCGATCGACCCGCCCCTCCTGGATCCACCTATCCCATCCCAACCCTTGAACCCCCCCCCCCACCCCACGCCATTTTATACTGAAAAGGGGGCTACCTTTCCTCATTCTTTCCAGTCCAGATGAAAGAGCTCAACATGAAATGTTGTAGGACAAAGAAGAGTAGAACAAACTACAGGCCCCTTGACCCACAACGTTGTGTCGGCCTGTATAAATCTACTCAAAGATCAACCTAACCCTTCACTCCCACATAGACCTCTACCTTTAAATATTTAAAGATCCACTTTATCGGTCACGTGTACACTAAAACATACTGTGAAATGCGTACTTTGTGTCATCATTTGCAATGTTACCAGGAGCAGCCTGCAAGCGTCATGTTTCTAGCACCAGCATAGCATGCTGGCAACTTACTAACCCTAACCTGTATGCCTTTTTGTTTGGACTGTGAGAGGACAGCAGGGCATTCGGAATAAACTCACGTGTTTACGTGGAGAATGTACAAATTCCTTACAGACAGTGGCAGGAATTGAACCCCAATCTTCCAATTAGTGGTGCCGTAAAGTGTTAAGCTAACAGCTACGCTATCATGCTTTCTTAAGGTTGTTACAGCTGGTGGGGGTGGGGGGGTAATGGGGTAATGGGCTCCCACTACCTATTAAATGCTCCCAATGGCCAACACCTCAAATAGCCTCTGACAACCGAGTCCAGGCCTACACATGTGGCTTAGATACTAAGCCTAGTAGAACCGTTTCTACTGACAGGAGAAGGGGCAAAGGCAGGTTATTGGCAATTTAAAGCCAGTTACTTCGGGCAGATGGGGTTTCTCAGCCGTGGTTGGCAGATCATCTAGGAGAAGGAAAACTCTGATCTCAGACTCTGCTACCTTCACTCATGGGGAAGTCTTTGGGATAAACCCTGAGGAAAATCCGGAGCTACAGTCCCCAGGCAATCCAATGTTGAGTGGCAGCTCCTGCGATGCAGCTGATGCCAACTGTATCACTTTCTGCCGTTGCTCTCCATCTTGTACTGCCCTGGTCTGTATATCACGTAGACAGCTGGGACGCGATACCCATGGTCAAGCCCAACCAATGGAGGGCCTTACACTACCATGCCACCGATGTGCCTGTCTCTGAGCCTCATAAGGTGAGGTAAGGGCACAATGAAAAACTTGCTTGCAGCAGCATCAGAGGCTTAAAGGGTCAGACTTCCCCAGGATGGGGATTCTAAAACTGGACTGCAGGGGTTTAAGGAGAGAGGGGAAAGATTTAAAGGGGTCATGAAGGGCACATTGTCCTAACAGGAGATGTTGAGTATGTGGAATGAGCTACCAGAGGACGTAGTACAGGCGGGTACAGATAAGAACAGTTAAAAGGTACCTGGACAAATACATGAATAGGAAAGGCTTACAGCAGATAAAAAGGTTGGCACAACCTTGTGGGCCGAAAGACGTATACTAGAAACATAGAAAATAGGTGCAGGAGTAGGCCGTTCAGCCCTTCGAGCCTGCACCGCCTTTCAGTATGATCATGGCTGATCATCCAACTCAGAACCCTATACTTGCTTTCTCTCCATACCCCCTGATCCCTTTAGCCACAAGGGCCATATCTAACTTCCTCTTAAATATAGCCAATGAACCGGCCTCAACTTTTTCCTGTGGCAGAGAATTCCACAGATTCACCACTCTCTGTGTGAAGAAGTTTTTCCTCATCTTGGTCCTAAAAGGCTTCCCCTTTATCCTTAAACTGTGACCCCTCATTCTGGACTTCCTCAACATTGGAAACAATCTTCCTGCATCTAGCCTGTCCAATCCCTTTAGAATTTTATACGTTTCAATATGGTTCCCCCTCAATCTTCTAAATTCCAGTGAGTATAAGCCTAGTCAATCCAGTCTTTCTTCATATGAAAGTCCTGCCATCCCAGGAATCAATCTGGTGAACCTTCTCTGTACTCCCTCTATGGCAAGAATGTCTTTCCTCAGATTAGGGGACCAAAACTGCACACAATATTCTAGGTGCTGTCTCACCAAGGCCTTGTACAACTGCAGTAGAACCTCCCTGCTCCTGTACTCAAATCCTTTTTCTATGAATGCCAACATACCATTTGCCTTTTTCACCGCCTGCTGTATCTGCACGCCCACCTTCAATGACTGGTGTACAATGACACCCATCTCTCCTTTTCCTAATGGTCCACCATTCAGATAATAATCTGTTTTCCTGTTCTTGCAACCTCACATTTATCCACATTAAATTGCATCTGCCATGAATTTGCCCACTCACCTAACCTATCCAAGTCACCCTGCATCCTCGTAGCATCCTCCTGACAGCTAACACCGCCACCCAGCTTCGTGTCATCCGCAAACTTGGAGATGCTGCATTTAATTCCCTCGTCTAAATGATTAATATATATTGTAAACAACTGGGGTCCCAGCACTGAGCCTTGCGGTACCCCACTAGTCACTGCCTGCCATTCTGAAAAGGTCCCGTTTACTCCCACTCTTTGCTTCCTGTCTGCCAACCAATTCTCTATCCACGTCAATACCATACCCCCAATACCGTGTGCTTTAAGCTTGCACACCAATCTCCTGTGTGGGACCTTGTCAAAAGCCTTTTGAAAATCTAAATTTACCACATCCACTGGCTCTCCCCTATCCACTCTACTAGTTATATCTTCAAAAAATTCTATAAGATTCATCAGACATTAAATACTGTGTTGCAGTGTTCTATATAACAGTGGCCATCTACCTAACTAGTGTTCTGGTAATGTTGTTAGTTGTATCAAAAACTAATAAGCTGACAGTAAATGCTACTTGTTATCATAACCCTTTGCATTGTAATTTCCATATACTCTGCCAAGTGCAATGAGGAAATATTACTGGGACCAGGCCCATATCCTGAGTCATCTCCTCATCACTAATAAACAAATTTCAAAACATGGGCTTCCATTACTCCCTCTGCAACTGCATCCTTGCTTTCCTCATTGAAAGACCAGTCAGTACAGATTGGAAATAACATCTCCGTCCCGCTGATAATCAACACTGGCGCACTTCAAGAATGCATGCTTAGCCCGCTGCTCCATTCCATCTACACCCATGTCTGTGTGGCTGGTCCAGGACAGGGGTCTCTGGTGAGCTGTTGATGATGACCTATGCCACAGTAGGGGAGATGGGCTTAAAGAAAGTAAGAAAGAATCATCTAGAACATGTCTTCTTCTCATTTCAATCTTCGAAGATGAGGTTCAGGAGACTGAAGACACACATTCAATGTTTCAGGAAGAGCTTTCTCCCCTCTACCATCAGATTCCTAAACAATTCATGAACCCATGTATGCTGCCTCACATTTTGCTCTCTTTTCACACTACTTTGTTCTGTTTTTATAATTCTTATTGTAACTTACAACAATTTTTAATGCTTGTCACTATGCTGCTTCTGCAAAACAACAAATTTCACAACATATGTTCACAGTTAAAGTAAATTTATTATCAAAGCACATATACCACACACAACCTTTGGATTCATATTTTGCGGGCACCCACAGGAAAATAAAAAAATACAACAGATTCCATGAAAAACCCCACAAAATGGGTCTACAGGCTATGGCATTGGTTTAGCGCTGAGGTGAGTAAAGCCACCCATGCCAGTCTAGGAGCCCAATGGTTGTAGGGTAACAACTCTTCCTGAACCCAATGGTGTGGGATCTAATACTCCTGAACCTCTGACACGGTGGTAGTAGCAAGAGGAGAGCGAGACAGGTCATGCACAGGTAGATGGTAGGGGCTCAAGTGGGGAGCTCTAGGCTAGCACAGAGTACTGGGGCTGAACATTGGTTCATTTTCCACTCTCGGGCCTCGACACTTTAATCTGCTTGAAGTCCATCCCGGCACTCTCTCTTCCAGGGACGGCCTACACTTATCCGCTTCAAGGTGCAGTACCTGCATTCTTGAGAGCCAAGTTCAGCGAATCCTTCAGGAGATCGTAAAATCGCTAGTTCATTTAAACAGTTTAGAAGTTTATTTGTTAAAGGGTGCAGATTGCAGCGATCATAGTTCAGAAAAAGCATATCAAGTAGAATACCTAGTAGGTTAGTGAACTGCCACTAAAGTCACATTTATCATCAGGGCCATCTTGTCAATTCTGATTCTGTTTATTTCCCTATGCCCCTTGAGGCCATTATTTCTGTACCACCACAGATGTTTAGCCTTCTGCCCTCTCCCATCAGGCAGAGAATGCCAAAACCTAAAAACTTGCCCTACCAGGCTCAAGGACAGTCCTGCCATTATAAGATGATTGAGCAATAAACCTTGTACAATCTTGACCTCACAATCTACCTCGTCATGGCCTTGCACCTTATTGTCTGCCTGTACTGCTATTGTTTTCCCTTGTACTTCCTCAATGTTCTGATATGATAAGTATAGGATAAGTATGGATGGCATGCTAAACAGTACCTGGATACGTGACAATAACAAACCAATTCACCGATTTTTATTGAGTTCGGACCCACTAAATACATATGTATATATTTGATTTTCCTTTCTGGTCACATATGGACCACTGGCATTACTTTTCCTGCGGAAATGAAGACTGTTTACTTCTCAAGACACCACCTCTCCAACACTGAGGGCATTTTCATGAGGTGTTGCTTCAAGAAGGTGGCATCCATCACTAAGGACCCTCAACATCCAGGACGTGCCTTCTTCTCATAACTGCCATCTGAGAGGAGATACAGGAGACTGAAGACCCATACTCAACATTTTTAGAAGCAGCCTCTTCCCTCCATCATCAGATTTGTGGATGGTCCACGAATCATGAATACCACTTTGTTATTTTTTTTACACAACTTATTTATTTTGCAAGTCACTGCAATTTCATGTCTACACAAATTTCACATCATGTAAGACAGTGACAATAAACAGGATTCTGGTTCTTCGGATTCTCAGAGATGAAAAGCACAGAAGGCTCTTAGCTTCCATGTCTGTAATCTGCAGTCCAAAGGTCCCACTGAGAAAACCTCGGAGAAAGTGTGGGCCAAGATCAGGATTACAAGTGCATTTAAGGAAATGGGATTTTAAACTCCCTGTACCGACAACCTTGCTGGTGAACATGCAGCCTCTGGTGAAAATCTATGATCTCAGAGCCAGGGTGCTGAATCAGAGGATCAGTGAATTAGGACCACATGTATCCTTTGTTTCACGGAATCATGGTTAACCCTTTCCATACTGGATGCAGCAATTCAGATCGACGGTTTACCATACACCGTCAGGATAGATCTATAGAGTCTCTAAAAGCAGAGGTGGAGGAGTATGCCTCATGATCAACTCTTCTTGGTGCACGAATATATCAGTGCTGTCCCAATTCTGCTCACCAGACCTGGAATATCTAGCAGTAAAGTGTCATCCATTTTACTTACCACAGGAGTTCTCTGGGATCATTCTGGTTGCAGTTTACATTCCACCTCAGGCCAATGTCAAGCAGGCTTTAGATGGTCTGAGCAATGGGATCAACATGCATGAAACAGAGCACCCTAACACCTTCACCGTCATTTTGGGAGATTTTAACAAGGCCAGTCTGAAAAAGTCACTAAGCAATTATCAGCAACAGATCACTTGCAATACCAGAGGAAACAACACACTGGGCCGTTGTTACACCACCATCAAGAATGCCTACCGTGCTATTCCACACCCTCACTTCGGGAAGTCTGATCACCTGGCTGTACTTCTACTCCCTGAGTATAGGCAGAGACTGAAAACTGCAGCACCAGTGGTGAGAACCAAGAAGGTTTGGACAAGGGAAGCACAGGAGCGCCTACAGGACTGCTTTGAATCAATGGACTGGACTGCATTCAGGGGTTCATCTTCAAATTGGGATGAGTAAGCTGCAGCTGTTACCGACTTCATTAAAACCTGTGTGGATGAGTGTGTGCCTACAAAGACTTAGTGTACATTCCCAAACCAAAACACATGGATGAACCAGGAGGTACGTCGTCTGCTGAAGGCTAGATCTGTGGCATTCAAGTCTGGCAACCCAGGCCTGTATAAGAAAACCAGGTATGATTTGCAGAGGGTTATTTCAAGGGTGAAGGGACAATTTTAAATGAGGTTGGAGGTGATATCGGATGCACAGCAACTCTGGAAGAGACTGCAAGACATTACATCCTACAAAGCAAAACCCCATAGTATGAATGGCAGCGATGCTTCACAACCAGATGAACTCAACACCTTCTATGTACACTTTAACTACAGCTGTGAAGATCCCTGCTGCACCCAGTGACCCTGTGATCTGCATCTCAGAGGCCAATTAGACTATCTTTAAAGAGAGTGAACCCTCACAAGGTAGAAGGTCCCGATGGAGTACCTGGTAAGGCTCTGAAAACCCGTGCCAACCAAGTAACAGGAGTATTCAAGGACATTTTCAACCATTCACTGCTACAGGCAGAAGTTCTCACCTGCTTCAAAAAGGCCACAATTATACCAGTGCCTAAGAACAGTAACGTGGGCTGCCTTAACGACTATCACCCGGTAGCACTCACATCGACAGCGATGAAATGTTTTGAGAAGTTGGTTATGACTAGACTGAACTCCTGTCTTAGCAAGGACCTGGACCCATTGCAATTTGCCTATCGCCACAATAGGTCAACAGCAGATACAATCTCAATGGCTCTCCACACAGCTTTAGACCACCTTGACAACACAAACACCTTGGTCAAGATGCTGTTCATCGACTATAGCTCAGCATTTAATACCATCATTCCCACGATCCTGATTGAGAAGTTGCAGAACCTGGGCCTCTGTACATCCCTCTATAACTGGATCCTCGACTTCCAAATCTGAAGACCACAGTCTGTGCAGATTGGTGATAACATATCCTCTTCACTGAAGATCAACACTGGCACACCTCAGGTGTGGTGCTTACCCCACTGCTCTACTCTCTGTATACACGTGACTGTGTGGCTAGGCATAGCTCAAACACCATCTATAAATTTGCTGATGATACAACCAGTGTTGGTAGAATCTCAGGTGGTGACAAGAGGGCATACAGGAGTGAGATATGCCAACTAGTGGAGTGGTGTCACAGCAACAACCTGGCACTCAACGTCAGTAAGACAAAAGAGCTGATTGTGGCCTTCAGGAAGGGTAAGACAAAGGAACACACAACAATCCCCATAGAGGGATCAGAAGTGGAGAGAGTGAGCAGCTTCAAGTTCCTGGGTGTCAAGATCTCTTGAGGATCTAACCTGGTCCCAATATATCGATGTAGTCATAAAGAAGGCAAGACAGTGGTTATACTTTATTAGGTGTTTAAAGAGATTTGGTATGTCAACAAATACACTCAACAACTTCTATAGTTGTGCCATGGAGAGCATTCTGACAGGCTGCATCACTGTATGGTATGGAGGGGCTACTGCACAGGACCAAAAGAAGCTGCAGAAGGTTGTAAATCTAGTCAGCTCCATCTTGGGTACATGCCTACAAAGTACCCAGGACATCTTTAGGGAGCGGTGTCTCAGAAAGGCAGCGTCCATTATTAAAGACCTCCAACACCCAGGGCATGCCCTTTTCTCACTGTTATCATCAGGTAGGAGATATAGAAGCCTGAAAGCACACAATCAGCGATTCAGGAACAGCTTCTTCCCCTCTGCCATCCAATTTCTGAATGGACTTTTGAAGCTTTGGGCACTTACACACTTTTTTTAATATCCAGTATTTCTGTTTTTCTCCTATCCCAGATGGGATGGGAGACTGTGCAGATAATAAGGAACTTGTATTGGAAACAGAAAGTGGCAGTCAGGGTAGAAAATGAGCTATCACCATGGGCATGTATTAAACCAGGCATGTTGGATCGCCAGATTTGTTCAACCACTACGGAGAATGGATTTTTTGGAAATGCGACCATCAGGAGACAGGTGTTCCAATCGGAGGCTGGAAGGTGGGTAACATCAGGTATGTGGACAACACCATGTTATTAGCTGACAGCAAATGCGAGCTGCAAACTATGCTGAATAAAGTGAATGAGAAAAGCCTTCACTATGGATTTAAAATCAACCCCAAGAAAACAAAATTGATGGAGGTAAACAAAACAAGCACTAAAGACTCATTCATGGTAGTATCGTTACAAGTGTATGGACAAGCATGATAGGTGTGAAAGTTTAAATATCTTGACAGTTGTCTGACAGATGACGGGAGATATAAAGTTGAGATCAGAGGGGAATAGGTATGGCTAAGACCCAGTTCATGAAGCTAAAAGATCTACTATGCAACTGGAAGGTAGATATCCAAAGTGGAATCCGCTTCCTCAAGTGTTACGCATGGTCAGTGCTGAGGTATGGATCAGAAACATGGACCCTGAAGAAGGATGACCTGAAACGAATTCATGCTTTTGAAATGTGGTGCTATCGACGCATGTTGATGATTAGCTGGGTAGAGAAAGTTTCAAACGAGAGGGTCTTGTCCAAAGTTGATAGACCACGGACATTGCTGGAGAAGATTATGAAGTTAAAGGTTGCTTGTTGTGGACACATTACGTGAAGAGATAACATCTTGTCGGACTTGCTATATGGAAAGGTGGAGGGAAAGAAAGGAAGAGGAAGGCAAAGAACAACATGGCTGGATAACATCAAGGATTGGACCAACCTGAACAAGACTAGGGATGTTGTGGACAAGTGTCGGGCCAGAGCGATGTGGAGGGAAATCGTCCACCAACTGGCAATTCCAGATGCGACCTAACGGCAACGATTTTTGTTTTTGCACATTTTTTAATAATCTATTCAATATACATAGTTGATTTACTTGTTTATTTATTATTATGTTTTATTTTATTTATTCTTTCTCTCTGCAAGATTATGTATTGCATTGAACTGCTGTTGCTAAGTTAACAAATTTCACGTCACATGCCGGTGATAATAAACCGGATTCTGATTCTGAAGTAACCATCAGTTTTCAGCATATTAATGAATGTTACCCCTGAGAAAAAGGCAGCTTACACTTCTTTAAGACAATAAGACCCTAAGACATAGGAGCAGAATTAGGCCATTCAGCCCATTGAGTCTGCTCTGCCATTCCATCATGGCTGATTTACTATCCCTCTCAACCCCACTTTCCTGCCTTCTCCTCATAACCTTTGACTCACTGACTAATCAAGAACCTATCAACTTTTGCTTTAAATATACCCAATGACAAAGAGCTTAGAAAAATAGAGGGCTATGGGTAACCCTAGGTAATTTCTAAAATAAGTACATGTTTGGCACAGCATCATGGGCTGAAGGGCCTGTATTCTGCAGTAGGTTTTCTATGTTTCTATGACTAGTCCTCCGGAGTCAGAGAGGCAATCATCTAATACGTCTCTCTGGCTTCTACTGCGATGCCAGTGTCTAATCCAATTTACTACCACATTATGGATGCCAAATGATTGAACCTTCTTGACCAACCTCCTGTGTTGGACCTTGTTAAATGCCTTGCTGAATTCCATGTAAACAACATTCACTGCCTGCCTTCATCAAATTCCATCTGGATTCTCCTTCGCCTTGTCTGCTACAGCAACCTTGTGCCTTCTTTTAGCCCTCTTGATTTATTTAAGTGTTTTCTTGTATTTCTTATACCCCATACGCACCTCATTTCTTCCCACCTGTCTATACTAGCAATACACCTTTTTTACTTAACCAGGCCCTCAATATCTCTCAAAAACCGAGGTTCCCTAAACCTGCAAGCCTAGCCCTTTATTATAACATGCATATACATGCTTTGTATTCTCAAACTTTCACTTTGGAAAGCCTCCCACTTACCAAATACACCTTTGCCAGTAACAGCCTGTCTCAATTAACACCTGCTAGATCCTTACTGTCAACATTGGCCTTTCTTCAATTTAGAATCTCAACCTGAGGACCAGACCTATCCTTTTCCATAATTACCTTGAAACAAATACATTGTGATCACTCGATGCAAAGTGTTCCCCTACACAGACTTCTGTCACCTGCCCTGCCTCATTCCCTAGCAAGAGAGCAAGTACGGTATTTCACACTCTCTCATTGGGACTTCTAGATAGATAGATGCTTCACTGATCCCGAAGGAAATTACCCTTTCACAGTAGCATTACAAGTGCACAGATTTAAATATTAGAAGAGAAATAGAAAGAACAAAAAAAAGTTACCACAAACAGTCTAGCAAGAGGGGGGTCATTGCTTCCCCGGTTACAGGTTAACTCATTATAGAGCCTAATGGTTGAGGGTAAGAATGACCTCATTTATCGCTCTTTGTAGTGGCACAGTTGTCTTAGTCTGCTACAAGAAGTGCTCCTCTGCTCAGCCAAGGTGGCATGCAGAAAGTGAGAAACATCATCCAGAACTGCCAAGATTTTCTGGAGGGTCCTTTGTTCTACCACAGCCTCCAATGTGTGCAGTTTGACTCCTATAACAGAGCCAGCCTTTCTAATCAGTTTATTAAGCCAGTTGGCATCACCGATGTTGATGCCATTGCCTCAGCACACCACCGCATAGAAGATTGTTTTGGCAACAACAGATTGGTAGAACACATGAAGGAGAGGTCTGCATATTCCAAAGGACCCCAGTCTCCTCAACAAGTAGAGGCAACTCTGGTCCTTCTTGTACACAGCCTCCATGTTGGTGTTCCACTCAAGTCCGTCATCCAGGTGCACCCTCCAGTACTTGTAGGTCCTCAACATCCATGTCCTTACCATCAATAGTAACAGGGAGCAATGGACATAGGTACCAAGGAGACGTCAGGGGTAAGTCTTTCACACAGAGAGTGGTGGGTGTGTGGAATGCACTGCTGGCAGTAGTGGTAGAAGCGGACACAATAGGGTCTTTTAGAGCCTCTTAGCTAGGGACATGGAGATTAGAAAAATAGAGGGCTATGTGCTGGGGAAATTCAAAATTGGGTTACATGGTCGGCATAACATTGTGGGTCAAATGGCTCGTAATGAGCAGTAGATACCCATGTTCTATGTTCAATGCAGGCTTAGTCTTCCTAAAATCCATCACCACTTCCTTTGTCTTAACTATGTTGAGCTGCAGATGATTCAGCCCCATTTGACAAGGTCCTCCGCCAGGGCCCTGTACTCATCCTTCAATTCTCTCAACTATTGCTGAGTCATCAGAAACTTTCTGCAGATGACATGACTCAGTGTTGTATCTAAAGTCCAAGGTAGACAGGGTAAAAAAGAAGGGAGCCTATACAGTCACCTGTGCGGCCCCAGTGCTGCTTATAGCCATGTCTGACACACAGCTCTGAAGCTGCACAAACTGTGGTCTGCCAGTCAGGTCGTCCATTATCCAGGATACAATGGAAGTGTGAACCGACATTGAACGGAGCTTCTTCCCCAGCAATGAGGGCTGTATGGTATTGAAGACACTTGAGAAATCAAAAAACATGACCCTCACAGTGCAGTCCTGCTTAACCAAATGGGAGTCGGCTCCATCCAGCAGCTAGATGACAGCATCGTCAACTCCAATGTGCTCCTGGTAGGCAAACTGCAGGGGTTTAAAAGGCTGATCTGACCAAGGGTTGGAGGTGAGCCAGGACCAGCCTCTCTAGGGTCTTCATGATGTGTGAGGTCAAAGCCACCGGACGGTAGTCATTCAGGGCTTTCGGTTGGCCCTTCTTGGGTACTGGAACCATACATGATGTTTTCCACACAGTCGGGACCCTTTCCAGACTGAGACTCAGACTGGAAATGCACTGGAGAACTCCACACAGCTGCTCAGCACAACCCTGTAGGACCTTGGGGTTCACACCATCCAGCCCCAATGCTTTGCTTCCCCAGAGCCCTTCTCACCTGCTCAGCAGTGAAGGTGAGCCCATGGTGACTAGACTGATTCTATGTACAGACTAAGGAAAGTTTCCTGAACACATTTGACAAACTCTATCCCATTTAGTCCTTTTACAGTATGGGTGTTTCTTGCAACAGTATGTGATCTCTCTACAAATTTGTTTCTCTCGGACTTTTGGGTGGTCTCTAATAAAGCCCCCTTAATGTGGTCATACCTTTCTTATTCCTTACTTCCACCCATAAAGACTCACTAAACATGTTCTCCAGTCTGTCCTGACTGAGCATTGGCATGACATTTTCTCTGACGAGTAACAGCATGTTTCCCACATTAATCCCTTCTGCTCTGTCACATCTGGAGCTTATCTGCCTTTCCTACGGGGGTGAACTACATGTGCCTGTCTGGACACGCCCCCTGCTGACTGCTCCTGTGGCTCCTCCCACAGACCCCGGTATAAAGGCGATCGGAGCCTGGGCCCGGCCTCTCAGTCTCCAGGATGTAGTATGGTGGTCACTCACTGCTGGTTCCTTCTTCCAGTCAATAAAAGCCGATATCTTGCCTTTACGTCTCAGAGTGAGTTATTGATGGTGCAACACCTACATTACTTCTTGCATTGAAATATATGCAGCTCAGGACATTAGTTGCATCATGCACAACCTTTTGATTCCTGACTCTCTCTGAGATCTTAAACATCTGTCTCCACAACTTCTCCACTATCTGCTCTGGCACTCTGGTTCCCACCCCCCGAAACTCTAGTTTAATTGCCCACCAAACTCCCACCACACCCCCCCATGCGGTAGTAGCAAACTTTCTGCTAGGATATTTGTCACCCTCCAGTTTAGGTGCAAGCCACCTTTTCTGCACAGATCTTGCTTTCCCTTGAAAACAGCTCAATGACCTAAAAAATCTGAAGACCTCCCTCCTAGACCAACTCCTTAGTCACGTGTTAAGCTGTAAGATTTTCCTATTTCTGGCCTCACTAGCACATGGCATGGGAAGCAATCCTGAGGTCACAACGCTGCAGGTCCTGCCCTTTAACTCAGCGTCCTGAACATACTTTGCGGAACCTCATCCTTCTTTCTACTTATGTCATTGGTATCTACGTGGACGATGACCTCTGGCTGCCCACCATCCCACTCAACAATGCTGAGGACTCGATCCGAGGTGTCCTGAACCCTGGCACCTAGTTGACAACTTACCATTCAGGAATCTTATTCTCGCCCACAGAACTTCCTTTCGGTTCCCCTAAAATACTTCTAAACTCCAGCAAGTACAGGCCCAAAGCCATCAAACACTTCTCATGAGAGCATTGACATGAATCTTCCTTTAACACAAGAGGTTCTGCAGATGCTGGAAATCTTGAGCAGTGCTGGAGGAACTCAATAAGGCAGGCAGCATCACGGAGTGGGGTCAGCACTCAACATTTTGGACTGAGACCCTTCATTAGGACACTTCTTTACCTCCGTTACACTCTGTACGCAATCTGAAATCTCACTTTTGTCTCCTTCTGGGACTTGAGGTACAAGAAATACATTATTCATTAAACTCAAAGAACCCTGAGTTCCAATTTTAACTCTGAAGCTGAAACTCCATCAGAATCGCCCCATCACCAAGCATTAACTACCAGGAGTTTTTATGGTAAACTGGTTAATGACGCATCATTACTGACTGTAAAGATGAATACAACATTTCGAGATAATTACGCATATAATCTGACAACATTGAGTAGTGATTTATCAACAGAAATGAGTCAGACATTCTGGGTTCAATTGAGCCCACATGGCTGACTACCAGTGGTATAATTCAAAGGTAGATCATTCAAAGAAGATAAAGAATTAACTCTATTTGTCGCATGTAAAACAAAGCATATAGTGAAATGCGTCACTTTGCATCAAGTGTTCCACAAGTGTCACTGTGCTTCAGGCGCCAACATCGCATGCCCACAACTCATTAGCCCTAACTCATAATGAGGGTGGAAAGTGGAGCAGCCAGAGAAAATGCACACAGCCACTTGGAGAACACACTAACCCCATAAAGGCAATGGCAGGAATTGAACAATGATCACTCGTTTCTGGCGTTGTACTAGCTATATATATAATGATGATGATCCAAGATGTACTAGCAACGCAGCTTGCAGCGGCCACTCCGAAGCTGATTATCTGTTATTTGTGAAGTGGGGTGCCGTGCGCAATCATAATCGATTGAAAACGGACGTGGGAGCACAGAGGAACATGGGGAAATTCCAGGAAGACCTTCTTCGTTGCTGCTGCTGCTGCTGCTGCTGCTGAGGTCCGGGGCTCTGCTGGGAAGAACAGGCCCCAGTCCTCGGGGTCACGATGCCGAAGGCCGTTGGCAGGGGCGTCTTAATACGCTCGGCAGACGATGGTGCTCGGAGTAGCTGTGCCGGAGGGGATGGTCGTCGGCTCAGAGGTTCAACGGACTCGGAGTCCGCTGTGGTCAGGTTGCTTTCGGTGTGTGCTGTGTCTGTGAGGCTGAGTCGGGCGGCGCCATGGAAGTTCATAGCGGGGGTATTCCCTTCTGCCGCCGGCGTGGGATGGCGAGTCTGTCGGGACCCTGGGGACTTCTGGAAACTGTGTGGTGATTTCTTTTGAAATTATAGTCCTTTAACACCTTTGGACTATTTTTACTGTGCTCATGGTCTGTTTTTTTTTATCAATTATGCTATTGTTTGCACTGTCGTAACTATGTGGTTTTGTGCAGGTCTTGTCGCTTTAGTTTTTGGTTTTGTTTTGTCTGGTGTGATTGGATCTCCTTTCCTGGGAACTTGCTAAGATGATAGCATGATATTAATACACAGCAGCCTCTCCGGACTCTGGATTGGGGATTGCCAAATATTATGCGGATTTTCTGTTGTAGTCTGTATTGTCATGTGCTTTTCTGATATCATTCTGGAGGAATGCTGTCTCAGTTTTAACTGCACTGCATTTGTGGTTTCTAAATGACAATAAACTGAATCTGAATTACACTAACTGCAGTGTACCATGTCACCCAGAGGCATTATACAGTTGTTTGCAGAATATTGCCATTGCAAACAGTAGAAATGAAGAGGAATTTCTTTAGCCAGAAGGTGGAATTCTTTGCCAAAAATGGTCGTGGAGACCGAGAATGGGTTTGAGAGCAAAAATAAATTAACCATGATGGAATGGCAAAGCAGATTTGATGGGCTGAATGGCCTAATTCTGCTCCAATGTCTTATAGTCTTAATATTTTTAAGATACTTGAGATACTGTCTGATAGCCTCAGAACCAACGGCATGAACATCAATTTCACTAACTTGCAGTTATTTCTCCGCCCTCATCCTTTTTCTCTTTGTTCAGTCCTAATTCTAGATCCCCACTCACCCCTCCTCCTCACCTGCCCATCATCTCCCTCTGTTCCCTTCCTCCTTCCCTTCCCCCCATGGTCCACTCTCCTCTCCTATTAAATTCCTTCTTCTTCAGCCCTTAACCATTTCAGCCTATCACCTCCCAGCTTCTCACTTCATTCCCCCTTCACCCACCCACCTCACCCAATCTCCCTTTCACCTTCTAACTTATACTCCCCCCACCTTTTCCTTCTGGCTTCCTTTCTGGCCCCCTTCCTTTCTAGTCCTGATGAAGGTCCTACCCAAAACAATGACTGTTTATTCCCCTTCCTGGCGACCTGCTGAGCTCCCCCAGCACTTTGTGTGTGTTGCTCTGAATTTCCAGCATCTGCAAACTTTCGTGTTGCTGTTTTAAATTGGTGCCATTGGTTTAGTGGAGGATGCGGGTTCAATCACAACAGTTAGAAATTTGGATGAGTAAATGGATGGGAGGGGTATGGAGGGCTATGGTCCTCGTGCAGGCTGCTGGGAGCAGGCCAACTAACCGTTCAACACCAACTAGATGAGCCAAAGGGCTAGTTTCAGTGCTGTAGTGTTCTATGACTCTGTGGCAGGTAGGTTGAAAAACCTGTTATATATTCCATGAGTAAATATCTGAGTTAAGTTGCAACTTGGATCAATTTTCACTTTTTTTTTGCCTCAGAATCAGGTTTAATATCACGTCATGAAATTTTGTTGTTTTGCGGCAGCATGGAAAAGCAGTTTTTTTAAACTATAAGTTACACTAAGAAATGTATGAAAATAAAGTAGATTCTGTTTAATTGGGACACATCAGAACAAGTATATTTTGGCCCGATTAAGCAGCTGTCTGAATGAACTGAAGTTTCATGAAAATAATTACAGACAGACAGACAGACATACTTTATTGATCCCGGGGAAATTGGGTTTCTTTATGGTTGCACCAACCAAGAATACTGTAGAAATATAGCAATATAAAATCATAAATAATTAAATAATAATAAGTAAATAATGCCAAATGAAAATTAGTCCAGGACCAGCCTATTGGCTCAGGGTGTCTGACACTCTGAGGGAGGAGCTGTAAAGTTTGATGGCCACAGGCAGGAATGACTTCCTATGACGCTCAGTGTTGCATCTCGGTGGAACTAGTCTCTGACTGAATGTACTCCTGTGCCTAACGAGTACATTCTGGAGTGGATGGGAGTCATTGTCCAAGATGGCATGCAACTTGGACAGCATCCCCTTTTCAGACACCACCGTCAGAGAGTCCAGTTCCATCCCTACAACATCACTGGCCTTACGAATGAGTTGGTTGATTCTGTCGGTGTCTGCTACCCTCAGCCTGCTGCCCCAGCACACAACAGCAAACATGATAGCACTGGCCACCACAGACTCGTAGAACATCCTCAGCATCGTCCGGCAGATGTTAAAGGACCTCAGTCTCCTCAGGAAATAGAGACGGCTCTGACCCTTCTTGTAGACGGCCTCAGTGTTCTTTGACCAGTCCAGTTTATTGTCCATTCATATCCCCAGGTATTTGTAATCCTCCACCATGTCCACACTGACCCCTTGGATGGAAACAAGGGTCACCAATGCCTTAGCCCTCCACAGGTCCACCACCAGCTCCTTAGTCTTTTTCACTTTAAGCTGCAGATGATTCTGCTCGCACCATGTGACAAAGTTTCCAACCATAGACCTGTACTCAGCCTCATCTCCCTTGCTGATGCATCCAACTATGACAGAGTCATCAGAAAACTTCTGAAGATGGCAAGACTCTGTGTTGTAGTTTAAGTCTGAGGTGTAGATGGTGAAGAGAAAGGGAGACAGGACAGTCCCCTGTGGAGCCCCAGTGCTGCTGACCACTCTGTCTGACACACCGTGTTGCAAGCGCACGTACTGTGGCCTGCCAGTCAAGGTAATCAATAATCCATGACACCAGGGAAGCATCCACCTGCATCACTATCAGCTATAAAAAAAGACAACCCACCATTTAATGTTTAAGATGGAGCTGGTGATACAGGACAATGTTTTACAGGCAGCTCACAAAACTATTAGCTATTCTACTAAATATACCTCTTCTAGTCTACAACCACTGCAATCCATAGGCTGCAATTTTCCTTCGGCCACTGTGCTTTTGAACCATCTGAACGATCTGGCATTTTTGCAGTCATCTGAAGGATTCAGTAAACTGGACTTCCAAGAATTGAGGCACACCAATGCTCACTGTTGCTAGGGCAGACTTCAGCCAGATTTAAGTGTTGAGGCCCAGGCCTGTCATGGTCCGGATTGGGTTCCCTTTAAATTTATCTAGTTTGTGTTACGATCCGGACCATGGACTCCTTGTTTCCCTTTAATTCCCTGTTTTCCCGTGTCCCTCAGGCTTGGTGATTGAAGGCAATTTACTCTCGACCAAACAGACAGTTCATAAATCTCTGGCTTCAGCCGTTCGGGGAGAGCATTATGGAGCATTAATGAAGTCACCATAGCTAGTGCGGGCCAAAGTCATCTGGCCAGAGCCAACTAAGTTTCTTGCCGGAGCGAGCCAAGTCTCCTCCCAAAGCAAGTGCCAGCAAGCTGCCTTCTCTTGCCAGAGAGGGTCAGGGCAGGGTTAACTCACCAGGGTGAGTCAAGAGCTCCCGCTGCTTGGAGCAAACTTGGGCCCAGTTATAGTACCGTCCATTGTTGTGCGGTCTCGTATCCAACTCAGTAGGCAGGCCGTTTGCCACTACTCGAATGGACTGTCCTTTGTGTTCCGTGTATGAGTCCTGGCCCTATGTCCTGTCCCCAAGGAGGGGTCCTGACTCTGTGTAAAGCCCCGGCCCTATGTCCTGTTCCTAAGGAGGGTCCCGGCTCTGTGTCTGGTGTTCCAAGTATCAAGTCCTGGCCCCAGATCCTGAGTCCCAGACTAGTCCCAGGCCTGAGTCCTCGTCCATTATACCTATTCCCGCTTGCTCTTTGCTCTCCTTGATTTCTCTCTGTTCTATCCTCCTGGCTCTGGCGTTCCAAGTATCAAGTCCTGGCTCTGTGTCCAAGTCCAGTCCGGGTCCAAGGTCCAGGTTCTGAATCCTGTCTCTGACCCCCGTGCTCCAAGTCCTGGCCCCCAGACCCTAAGTCCCAGGACTGAGTCCATGTCTATTATGCCTATTCCTGCTTCCTCTTTGTGCTCCTTGATTTCTCTCTGTTCTATCCTCGCATCACAGCTCTCCTTGTCAATAGTAATAAACTCTATTTAGTTAACCTTACAAAACGTGCTTGTGTCCTGCACTTGGGTCCTCCTCCAGCACTCTTGCCCCTCCGCATTGTGACAAGGCCAGAGAGTGAGGAACAATATATAGCAAAATTAACCGCTAAACCAGATTTAAAAATTAAGCCGTTGATGACCAGTGAGCTCCTGGACTGGCTTCGCTCACCTCAGCACTAAATAGGCTCAACAACTGCGGCCTGCAGTCAGCGGATTGCCCCTTGATTCACCTTAGGGCTGAACTGGTCTGTGGCTGTGGACTCGCTCTGCAGTTCACATTCTGTTTACTTAGTTTACGTTTTTATTGTTTGCCCTATTTTTTCTTTTCAAACGTTGGATACTTTTTGTCAGTCTTTGCTGAGTGGGTTTTTATTCTGGATTCTGTTGTATTTTGTTCTGCAAATGCCTGCAAGAAGGCGAATCTCAAGTTTGTATATAAGATCATAAAATATAGGTGCAGAATTAGGCCATTTGGTTCATTGAGTCTACTCCACCATTTCATCCTGGCTGATCCATTTTAACTCAGCCCCAATCTCCTGCCTTCCCCCCCGTATCCCTTCATGCCCTGACCAATCAAGAATCTATCAACCTCTGCCTTAAATATATATAAAGACTAGGCCTCCACAGCTGCCTGTGGCATTGAATTCCATAGATTCACCACTCTCTAGCTAAAGAAATTCATCCTCATTTCCATTCAAAAAGGACTCCCCTCTATTCTGAAGCTGTGTCCCCTGGTCTTAGAGAGTCCCATCATAGGAAACATCCTCTCTACATCCACTTCTTCAAGGCCTTTCACCATTCAAAAGGTTTCAATGAGGCCACCCCTCACTCTTCTGAATTCCTATAAATAAAGGCCCAAAGCCATAAAATTACCACAGAATTTCTGCTATTAAACCCAGAAAGTAGGGTGTTTCATTCACTGGAAAATAATTTGAGAAGTCCTAAGCTTGTGTAAGGCAGTGCAGGAATAATTATTTTCTTTCAGCTGATTCACTAAGGTCTTACTGTTGCATAAAACCATAAGACAATAAGATATAGGAGCATAATTAAGCCATTTTCCCCATTAAGTTTGCTCCATAATTTCATCATGACTGATCCATTTTTCCTCGCAGACCCAATCTCCTGCCTTCTCCCTGTATCACTTCATGCCTTGACAGCAAAAAGTCATATACCTAATGACTTTGTCTTAACTTCCACACATGGCAACAAATTTCATAGTTTCACCACTCTCTGGTTAAATAAATTCCCCCTCAACTCCATCCCAAAAGGACACTCCTCTATTCTGAAGCTGTATCCCCTGGTCTTAAACTCCCCCACCATGGGAACATCCTCACTATATCCACTCTATCAAGGCCTTTCAACATTTGATAGCTTCAATAAGGTTACTCGTCATTCTTCTGAATTCCAGAGAATACGTTAAACACTCTTCAATCCCAGAATCACTTTCATGAACACCTCCAATGTCAGCACATCCTTTCTAAGATAAGGGGCCCAAAACTGCTCACAATACTCCAAGTGAGGCCTCACCAGTACTTTATAAAGCCTCAACTTTGCATCCTTGCTTTTATATTTTGGTCCTCTTGAGATGAATACTAACTTCACATTTGCTTTCCTCACCACTGACTCAACCAGCAAATTAACCTTTAGGGAATCCTGCATGAGGACTCCTAAGTCCCTCTGCACCTCAGAATTGAGAATTTTCTTTCCATTTAGGAGAGTCTACCCTTTTACTTCTACCAAAGTACATGACCATACACTTTCTGACACTGTATTTCATCTGCCGTTTCTTTACCCATTCTCCTAATCTGTCTAAGTCCTTCTGTAGCCTCTCTATTTCCTCAAAGCTACTTGCCCCTACAACTGTTTTTGTATCATCTGCAAATGTTGCAACAAAGCCATAAATTCTGTTGTCCAAGTCAATGACATATAACGTAAAAAGAAGCAATCCCAACACAGACCTGTGGAACACCATTAGTCACTGGCAGCCAACCAGAGATGGCTCCCCTTATTCCCAGTCTTTGCCTCCTGCCAATCAACCACTGCTTTATCCATGCTAGAATCGTTCTTGTAAAACCATGTGCTCTTAACTTGTTAAGCAGCCTCATGTGTAGCACCTTGTCAAAGGGCTTCTGAGAATCCAAGTGCACAATACCAACAGATTCTCCGTTGTCTATCCTACTTTTTATTTCTTCAAAGAATTCCAAGAGATTTTGTCAGGCAAGATTTTCCCTTAAGGAGACCATGCTGACTACGGCCTATTTTATCATGTGCCTCCAAGTACCCTGAGACCACATCCTTAAAATCAACTCCAACATCTCCCCATCCACTGAGGTCAGACTAACTGGCCTATAATTTCCTTTCTTCTGACTCTCTCCCTTTTTGAAGAGTGGAGTGACATTTTCAAATTTTCCAGTTTTCAAGAACCATTCCAGAATCTAGTGATCCTTGGAAGATCATTAGTTTTATCAACCAATAAAAGAGTTTTCTTCTTAATGTGTTTTCTCAGACCAACGGAGTAGGAGATAATCTGTCCACGTATATATGCTTTAAAATTGTCCCAAAGTGTTCCGCAAGAAATATCATCCATGGAATTAGTTGAAAAGAAGAAATCGATGTGTTCTTTCATAAATTTAATAAAATCTGGATCTTGCAGTAAGGTAGAATCAAATCGCCATTGTCTAGCACTAGAAGCTGTATCCGTAAATCTAACAGAAAGTTTTAATGGAGCATGGTCAGAGATGGCTATAATATCATAATTACAACCAATTACCGATGGAATAAAACAAGAGTCAATAAAAAAATAATCAATTCTCGAGTAGGAATGATAAACATGTAAGAAAAGTGAAAACTCTTTGTCCTTAGAATGCCAAACTCTCCAAATATCGAAAATTCCATTATCAGTCAAAAAAGAGTTAATACAAGTGGCCGACTTATTAGGTAACGTCTGAGTAGATATAAATTTGTCCAACAAAGGATTTATACAACAAAAAAAGTCACCACCCATTATTAACTTATATTCATTTAGATTAGGTACAGAAGTAAATAAGGACTTAAAAAATCGGGACAATCCACATTTGGAGCACAAATATTAACCATAGCAACCTTTTTATTAAAAAGCCAGTAATTAACAAAAATCTACCATTCAGACCCAAAAAGATATCGTGTTGGACAAATGCAATAGAGGAGTCAATAAAAATTGAAACTCCCTTTACTTTAGCATTCGAATTCTAATGGTACTGTTGACCCCTCCAAAACCTAAAAAAGCGATAATTATCCTCTTTCCTCACATGAGTTTCTTGTACAAAAATAATATAAGCATTAAGTCTTTGGAATACTTTGAAAATCTTTTTCCGTTTAATCGGATGGTTTAACCCATTAGTATTCCAAGAGACAAAATTAATGGTCTGAGCCATATTTCTGAAATCAACCCTTTGATATATAAAGGGTTAACCAAATTATGAACTCATGCACCCGGAAGAGGAACAAAAATAAGGGGCGAACCCAGAAGTGATGACATCGCAGACATTTTAGTAGTTTAAAATCAGCCCAAATGAAGAAACTAAAAAAAAAACTGGTGTAAAGAACATAGGATTTAGAAAAAAAATCCCCACCCCCCCCCACCCAAGAAGAGAAAAGATCTCCCCAGCCAGGAAAAGGCTGGGAAAAAGGAGAAATGAAACTAAATCTAACTCCATATCAGCAGAAGACAACTCCATATATAAAGGATAAAAAAGATCCACACAAACTCTAAAGAAATAATAATCACTATACTAAAACCAAACTTCTTAATATAATTGATAGTAAAAAAACAAAAAGAATATAATCACTAGTAACTTATGAATTGGGTTAAAACCCAAACAAACCAAAAAAAATTTAAACTGTGATAAGAGATGCATTATAGGAAGAAGACGAGAGAAAAAAAATGGCAAAATCAAAAAAAAAGCCAAAAATATTTTAGAGATGAAACCGCCATCTTAGTAAAAAAAAAAATTCTCCTTCGAAGGATTAATAATAATGACCAAAGATAAAGTACAGTGGTTGAAGTAAGTAAAATAAAAAGATCAGTATGTCGAAAAAAAACTTTAATTAGAGTATAAAATATAGAGTAAACCTACACCAAAAGCCAGAAACAAAATCTGGTTTTGGAAACAAAAACCATCTTGCAACAATCAAAATCACTCATTTATTAGAGATGAGAATCCGTAGTAGTAGGGAGGTTCTCATTCAAAAAGCTTCTCGCTTCAGATGTAGAAAGGAAAACATGCCGAGATGCATTGGGAGATGATATTCTGAGCTTCGCAGGGTATAAGAGCGCAAGTTTTCGATTTTTCTCATAACATTCGGACATCAGAGGTTTAAAAAGAAGCCTTGCCTTCATTACTTCTGGACTAAAATCTTCCACTAATCGAAAATTGAATTCTTGAAACTTGACCATCCCTACACGCTGAGCCACATAAATAAGTTGCTCTTTAACGTGCACATAATGAAATCGGATAATTACAACCGGTGGTTTAGCTGAAGCACTTGGTGATTGACACATAATTCTGTGAGCGCGATCAAGTAACGGAGGACTGTCTGGGAATACAGAAGGGAACGCATCCTTTAAAAGTTGAGCAAAGTACTTCAGGGGTCCCCTTGTTCAATACCTTCCGGGAGATCAAGTATGCATAAGTTCTGGACCAATTCTCAAAGTCAACACTCTTGGCTTTAAGTGTTTCCACCTGTTTAATCGTCGTAAGTAATTTCTGCTCCAGTTTTTCAATTATCAAGTCTCGCTTCTGAGCATCCTCTTACAAAGTTGTGATTAGAACTTGCTGCTGGTTAACTACTGAGTCCGTCTTATCCATATAATCTTGAAAAGCCTTTATATCTTGTTTGAAAATTTGTCGTCGTTCTTCAAATTTTTCATTTAAAACCTCCAATAATATTTCATAAGTCAATTCAGTGCGCTTAGGATCGGTCTTTTTCTTCTTCCCGTTCCCGTTAGGATCTTTCCCAGGTTCTCGCCCTTTTGATTTAAGAGCCATTTCTGTATTCATTTCTTCAAAAATTCACAATAAACTCTTAATGTCCAAAAAAGTAGCAAGAATCTTTTGGTGTAGGTAAAAGTAAATTAAATAAGGGTGATTATAGGTTAAAAAAAGTAAAGGTTATGGAGCGAATCTGAAACAATGCTCACTCCATGAGCGTCTCCTGCTGACTCGGAAGATCACTAGTACCGCCTCTCCAATCTCTTCATCCACCTTTTTTCAGAATCCTGGGGTGTACACCATCTGGTCTATATGACTTATCTACCTTCAGATCCTTCAGTTTCCCAAGAACCTTCTCTTTAGTTATGGTAGCTTCATACACTTCATGACCCCTGTCACCTGAACCTCCCAACATACTGTTAGTTGTCTTCCACAATGAAGACTGATGCAAAATACATTTTCAGTTTGTCCACCATTTCCTTGTCCCTCTCCAGCATTGTTTTCCCAGCAGTCTGATATCTACTCTCCCCTCTCCTTTACACTGTATGTATCTGAAGAAACTTTGGTTATCCTCTTTAATATTATTATCTACCTTATTGTTGTATTGCCTTCTGTTGGTTTTAAAATCTTCCCAATCCTCTAACTTCCCTTAATCTTTGTTATATTATATGCTCTCTCTTTGGCTTTGGCTTTGACTTTATGTATTAGCCATGGTTGTGTCATCTTTCCTCTTTGGAAAGTATATATCCCGTTCCTTCCAAATTGCTTCCAGAAATTCCATCCATTGCTGCTCTGCTATCATCCCTGCCAGTGTTCTTTTCTAATCAATTCTGGCAAACTCCTCTTTCATGCCTCTGTAGTTCCCTTTACTCCACAGTAATACTGAAACATCTGGCTTTAGCTTCGCCTTCTCAAATTTCAGGGTGAATTTGATATTATGATCTCTTACCCCTAAGGGTTATTTTACCTTAAACTCTCTAATCAATTCTGATTCAGTGCACAACACCCAGTCCAGAATATCTGATCCCCTAGTGGCTCAACCACAAGCTGCTCTAAAAAGCCACCTCATCGGCACTCTAGAAATCCCCCTCCTGTAATCCAGCATCCACTATCAACAGCCTCCCCTTGTTTGGAGTCTCAAGACGCATTATATTTGTTTGTAAACCAACTACCTCAACCACATAACATTCTGAGCAGCAAAAGGCATTGATACAATAAAGTTCTATTCTTCAGTTTGTTCTATTATTTAGTCTGCGCATATTCAGAATTCAATATGGAGCATTGAAAACTGCAGCACACTGCAGGCCCTTCTGCTGACCTTTTAACATACTCCAAGGTTAATCTAAACCTTCCCTCCCACATAACCCTCCATTTTTCTATCATCCATGTGCCTATCTAAGAGTCTCTTCAGTGTCCTTAATGTTTCTACCTCTATAACCACCCCTGCCAAGGCATTCCACACATCCACTACTCTCTGTAACTCCACTCCAAAGAGAAAAGCCCTAACTTGTTCTACCTCTCCTCAGTAAGACACGCTCTCTAATCCAGGCAACATCCTGGTAAATCTCCTCTGTGCCCCCTCTGAAACTTCCATATCCTTACTATAATGAGGCAACCAGAACTGAACACAATAATTTAAATGTGGTCTAACTAGAGTTTTATAGAGCTGGCTCTTGAACTCAATCCCCTGACTAATGAAGGGCAACTCACCATATGACTTCTTAACCACCTGATCAACTTGCATGGCACACATGAGGGTCTATGGATTTGGGCCCTGATATTCCTCTGTCCCTCCACACAGCTAAGAATCCTTCTATCATCCCTGTCCTCAAGTTCAGTCTTCCAATGTGTGTCACTTCATACTCACGGTTTGCTTCACAGAGTAGTCAAAAATAAACCAGAAAACATGTTTAAGACTGATCTAACTGCAGAACTAGATAGCATAGCACAAAGCCAGGTGGATGAGATCTGGATGAAGTTGATTTATGCTGCATATGATGAACATGTGGGAAAGACTGGTTCAGGGAATCAGCTGGAATTGGTTATAGTCACTGCCAATTCGGTGATTTTCCTTTCACGTCCTTCTGTAATGAGGTAGCCGGAACTGAAAGGACTGTTTCCATGCTGTACAGGGTGTATGGGTGTCCTGGGAGGGATATCACCTCCAGCTCACTCACCTTTGGTCCCCACCAGACACTTAACTCTCACCTGTGGCTTCAAGTAGCTGTTTGCATGCGACAGCAGCCACACCCTGGTACTGCAGGCTAAACCAGCTGAGGGCAGCCAGCAGGCCTCATACCCCAGTGAGATAGGGACATGCCCACCCTAGCACGTGAAGTCAGCTCCAACAGATCAGCCAAATAAGATCTACAGTGAGATCCAGGAAAACCGGTTTGGCCAAGCTCTGTGGAGAGTAGAGGTCATGACAGGAAGAAAGGGTTGTCACAGTAACCAAGCAAGACCCAGATCTGATGACCACTCACACCACTGGACCCAGAGTGCTGAGGCTGAGAGAGTGGATCTGACCCAGTGCAATGGCTTTTCCCACTTTAAAAAATCTGCACAAGTTTCCTGTCATTGTTGGATAATGATAGACATCCATTATAACTCTGACTCTCTTGGACACTATGCAGCCATTGAAAAAAATTGGAGTCAAATATTTAGTGCTTATAAATATTTGGAGACAAACACTTAATATTTAAAAGATTAGAAATAGAGGATACAATATCTTACCAAGAATGGGCCCCAGCAGACACAGGAGACACACATAATGGTCACCAGCTGTACTAACATTTCCACATGCTGAGACTTTCCATTCCTGTGGGACTTGCTCTTCACACGTGCTCTCACCAAAGTTATGCCACTAATCGTATTGCATATCAAGGAGATGCCAAGGGAGCTCAACCCCAGCAAGGAGAACAGGAGCAGAATCCCACTTTCTTTCCCAAAGGAGATGTCTTTTGTTTTCATAAAGCACCAGGTAAGGGTGCACTGAACTGTATATTCTCCGAAGTTGAGGTTGGGCAGCAGAGCGATGCACAGTGCGAACAACCAGGTGGATCCCAGGGTAAACTTGGCGCAACGGATGGTCATCTTGGTCGAGTGAAGGAAAGGATGCGTGATCTTGAGGCACCGCTCAAGTGCCATGACGCTGCCCAGGAACAAGGCAGAGAGGCCAAAGAAAACCATGCAGGTCCCTAAAACAGAGCAGAGATACCCAGAGGGGTCAAGCTCCTGCCAGTCCATGTCCAGTGCATACACTCTGACTGTTATGGCCCCAGCAACGAGGTGTCCCAAGCAATCCGTGAAGACTAGTCCGCTGGCAAACAGGAGGAATGAAGCTCTCCATTTTTGCTGAAATCTTTTGTAGGCCTTCACCAGAATCACAAAGGCAATGCTGTTGGATATTACCCCTACGGTCATGAAGATAATTGGGAAGCTAACTGATACAGAGTTTTTCGTACAAACCGATCTATTGGAGCTGGGATCAGTAGAACTGATGTTGGCCTCAGACATCGTTCGGAAGAGATCCATTTAGGGTGGTTCACCAAAATCCATGTTGCAGCATTCTTCCAGCCCAGGGCTCTGAAAGTGAGACACAGTGTTAGCAAGCCTGGCATTAGGGAAGGGTGAGAATAAGACCAGTTTCAGAGTGTGAGTTGCTACCTTCAGCAACACACCAGCTCTGCAGTCTCAAAGATTAGAAGTTCAAAATTCAAATTAAATTTATTATCAAAATGAACCCATGCACACTACCCCTCTATTTTTCTCTTTTCTGCACTACTTTTTTAATTTAATTTATAGTTTTATTATCACGTCTTGCAACTTACTGCTGCCACAAACAACAAATGCCAGTGATATGATCCTGACACCACAAGATGCATTTTCTTGATGGCATTCAAACAGATATAAAGAAACACAACAGAATCAATGAAGAATTGTATACAAACAAAGACAGACAAACAACCAATGTGCAAAAGAAGGCAAATTGTGCAAATACAAAAAGAAAAACAAAATAGTAAATAAGTAATATTGAGAACATGAGTTGTAGAGCCCTTGAAAGCCCATAGGTTGTGAAATCAATTCAGTGTTGGGGTGAGTGAAGTTATCCACACTGTTTCCGGAGTTCCCTACCACCCATCCCAATCTCCTTGACCCACTCGCATCAGGAAGGAGGTACAGGAGCAACAGGACTAGGACTGCCAGACTGAGTACCAGTTTCTTCCCTCAGGCTGTGAGACTAATGAATACCGTGCCACCACCAAAGTCTCTTCACTAAGTCAGCGAGCTGTTTACCTGTGCTTCCCAATTCACATGCATTTTGAATTATATTTTATGAACGTATCTGTGCTAATATGTTGTTTGATGTGCTATGTGTGATATGGGTGCACCATGGTCCAGCGGAACGCTGTTTCATTTGGTTGTATAGATATACGGTCAGATGACAATAAATTTGAACTTGAGCCTGATGGATGAGGAGTAATAACTAATCCTGAACCTAGTGGTGTGGAACCTAAGGCTCCTATATCTCCTTTTCAATGGTAGCAGTGAGAAGAGAGCATGGCCTGGATGGTGGGGGTTTTTGATGATGCTCTTCTGTGACAGTGCTCCGCACAGATGTGCTCAATGGTGGGGTGGACGCTTGCTGTGATGGACCGGGCTGTATCCACTACCTTTTGTCAGCTCAGACAACATCTGTGAAGGGAAATAGACAACCAACATTTCAGGCCAAGACCCTTCATCTGGACTCTGCCCAATATATCACAAGCACTATCTAAATGCAGCACAGCTTGGTATAGCAACTGCTCTGCATGTGACTGCAAGAAACTGCAGAGGGACAATACACAGAGCTCAGGAACCAGCCTACCCTCTACGGACTCTCTCTACACTTCCTGCTGCCTCAGTAAAACAGGCAACATAATCAAAGACCCCACCCACCATTGACATTCTCTCATCTCAGCTCTCCAATCAGGCCCAAGATACAAAAGCCTAAAAGCATGTACCACCAGGCTCAAGGGCCGCTTCTACTCCACTGTTATCAAATTCTTGAAGGGACCTTTTGTATGGCAGGATGGACTCTTGACCTCACAATCTTCCCTTGTTATGATCTTGCATTTTATTTTTATTTTTTCTCTCTCTGCACATCGGGAGTTGGTCTTTTTATTTAAATTGGGTTCATCCAGGTTTTGTAGCTGCCTGTAAGCAGGCGAATCTCAAGGTTGTACAATTTATACATACTTTGATAATAAATGTACTTTGAACCTACACTGCACTTCCTCGGCTGAGTTCTTCCAGCATTTTGAGTGTGTTATTCTGCCCTTCCTCTGTAGCTGTTACACTTCATTCTGCATCGTTATTGTTCTGCATCAATACACTGTGTAATGATCTGGGCTGCAAGAACTGTTTGCAAGAAAGTCAAGCTTTTCACTGTATCATGGTACATATGACAATAATAAATCAATACCGACACATTCACCCCACCTTTGGAAGCATCATCAAGAAGGCAACATCTAGTATCTCAAATCCCCACACCCCAGGCCATCTTCCTATAGCTATCATCAGGCAGGGAGTACCACACCACTAGGTTCAAGAACAGCTACTTCTCCTCACCATTTGGTTCTTAAACCAATTGGGACAACCCTAATCACTCAATTTAGCAACACCAAACCATTTTGATAAGGCTGCACTAAAATAGACTTTGTTTCACTTTGATCTAGTTTTGTTCCTTCTTGTGAAAAACTGTGTATCCTTTGTGATTTTTTGTGAACATTGCTTATATGGTCTTACGTGTTTCTCGTTGCACTGGTGCATACAGTATATGGACATGTGCAGGGGACAACAAAGTCAACTTTGATTTTGAAAGATTTAAAGACAATAGGCAGTATATAGAAAACAGAACAGTACAGCACAGGAATCAGCCCTTTGTCCCACAATGTTGTGCCAAAACCAATTAAATTATTAATCAATTGGTCAACTAAATTAGGCTAGTGGAGGAAAAGAGCACATTGCACCTCCCAAGTAGAGACATATCTCCACCTGGTCACACCATCAAAACATCTCTGAAAAGGCTCTAACGTATCTTCCTCTACCACCACCCTGGACAGCCCACTCCAAGCACCCACATTTCCCTCTGTAAAGAAAAAACGAGTGAATGAAAGGGGTAGAGCAAGAGCTGGCAGGTAATAGGTGGATCCAGATGATAGGCAGATGGGAAGGGGGGTACAGAAACTTGAAGGCACACACTCAACAATTCAGAAACAGCTTCTACCCTTCTGCCAATTTCTGAAAGGACATTGAACCTATGAAAACTAACTCACTACTTCTTTTATTTCTCTTTTTGCACTGCTTATTAAATTTAACTGTTTCATATATATATATATATATATATTTACTGCAATTCACAGTTTTTTCTCTATTAGTATGTATTTCATTGTACTGCTGCCACAAAGTCAACAAATTTCACAACAAACACTGGTGATATTTTACCTGATTCTGCCTAGAGCAGTGATGAAGAGTCATGGACCTAAATTATCAACAGTTTCTCTTCCCGCAGGTGCTGCCTGACCTACTCAAGACACGTTACACTCCCGTAATGTTTCAAAATAAAATTGTTTTCAGCTTAACATAAATTATTAGTCTCACACCACAAGGATTTGGGCTGGACTCTTGGCAATTGGCAATTTATTTTAATGATTATTTATTCATTGGTATATCATGTTCAGTTCTAGTTGACTCCTTACAGGAAGGGTGTGGAAGCTTTAAAGAGGATGCAGAGAAGATTTACCAGGATGCTGCCTGGATTAGAGAGCATGTCTCATGAAGATAGGTTGAGTGAGCTAGGGCTTTTTTCTTTGGAACAAAGGAGGATGAGAAATCTTAAAAAAGAAATAAATAACATTAAATAAGCAATCAATATCAAGACCATGATATGAAGGTTCTTTGAAAGTGAGTCCATAAGTTATTGGAACATTTTAATGGTGGGGCTAGTGAAGTTATCCCCTTGGTTCAAGAGTCATGAACCAAAGGGGATAGATTGCAGCTCCATAACACTCTTGTCAGATCACACAAAGTATTGTGTTCAGTTCTGGTTGCCTCATTAGAGAAAGGATATGGAAGCTTTAGAGAGGGTGCAGGGGAAATTTACCAGGAAAACACCTAGATTAGAGACCATGTCTTATGAGGAGAGGCTGAGCAACCTAGAGCTTTTTCCTCCTTGGAGCAAAGGAGGATGAGAGGCCACATACAATATCAAAAAAGGCATTTTTTGAGTGGATAGCCTAAGACTTACTCCAGGGTAGAAATAGCTTTTAAAGGCAGACATAATTTTATGGTGATTAAAGGAAAGTATTGGGTGGGGGGCCGATGTCAAGTGTAGGTCTGTTTCGTTTGGTTTTTTTTTACACAGAGAGTGGTGGGTGGATGGAACACACTGCCTGGAGTGCTGGCAGAGGAAAAATCAAGTTTATTATTACTGACGTATGTCGTGGAACTTGTTGTTTTTGCAGCAGCAGTTCAGTTCAAGTCATCCAAATTACTGTAAGTTATGAAAAAACTAACAACAGTGCCAGGAGAAATAGTGAGATGGTATTCATGGGTTTATGAACTGTTCAGAAATCCACTTCAAGTAAAACAAGCCCGGCCCATCCAACCCCTCCTCATAACTGAAACTTTACACTTACATGCATTAAGGCATCTAGCCACTAAGAACTGGGATTGGGAAGTTTCCATACTCGGAGGTTTGTAAACCCTCAGAACCCGAAGAGTTCTGGCCAAGCACAGATCCAAGATAGAGGCTGATACATGCCTAGTCCTCATTAGGGGATCGGAGATAGAGATGGTCAGCAACTTTAAATTCCTCAGCATTAACGTAGCAGAGGATCTGTCCTGGGACCAGCATGCAAGCCCCATTACAAAAAAGCTAGAGCAGTGCGTCTACTAGATGTGTGTGTAGATTCAGCAAGTCACCAAAAACTCTGACACACTTCTGTAGTTGCACACTGGAGAGTACCCTAGCAGGTTGCATCACACCCTGGTATGAAACATCAATGCCCAGGAATGGAAAGGTCTACAGAAATTGATGGCACAGCACAGTCCATCACAGACAAGGCCCTCTCCACCACTGAGCACATTTACAAGGAGCACTGCCACAAGAAAGCAGCATCCATCATCAAGGACCCATCATGTTCTCTTCTTCCCACTTCATTGGGCAGCAGGTAGAGCAGACTTAACTCTCACATCACAGGTTCAGGAACAGAGATTACCCCTCAACCAGCAGGTTCCAGAACCGACACGGATAACTTTACTCACCTGAACACTGAGCTGATTCCACAACCTATGCAACACACTCAGAATGCTGCAGGAACTCATCAGTCCAGGCAGCATCTATGGTAAAGAGCAAGCAGCTGACGTTTTGGGCCAAGACTCTTCATCAGGACTGGAAAAAAAGATGAGAAGTCAGAGTAAGCAGTGTATCTTCTTACCCTGGACCAAAACAACAACTGTTTGCTCTTTTCCATAGATGCTGTCTGGCCTGCTGAGTTCCCCCAGCATCTGTGTTGCTTGAATTTCCAGCATCTGCAGGTTTTCTCGTTTGTAGTTCCACAGACTATAGACTCACTTTCAAGGACTCTACAACTCATTATTTTCTTCTAAATCTGTTGGTGAAATCCCTCATTGCTAAAACCATCTTTTCTACAGCCTCCATTAGACTATAAGGCCATAAGACAAAGGAGCAGAATCAGGCCATTCAGCCCATCGAGTCTGGCCCTCTATTCTATCATGGCTGATTTATTATCCCCATCAACCTCTTCTCCTGTCTTCTCCCCGTAACCGTTGATGCTCTTACTAATCAAGATCCTATCAACCACTGCTTTAAATATACCCAATATACTTGGCCTCGACAGAATTCCACAGATTCTATTGTATTGCTTTATTTTCCTGTAGATACCTACAAGAAAATGAATCCCAAGGTACTATGTGGTAATATTTATGTACTTTGACAAAGAAATTTACTTTGACTTTGAACCTTAAGGTGATCAGGGGATGAGGGGCTCAGCCAGGAATGTGGTTAAGTCAATGTAACAGTTCTGTGTTGGATAGCAGAGCAAGCTTGCGTAGTTACAGAGCAGGCTACATCACCGGCTCCGCATCCGCACAAGACCAGAAGACACAGGAGCAGAATTGGGCCATTCAGCCCATTGAGTCTGCTCAGCTGTTTCATCACATCTGATCCATTTCCCTCTCAACTCCATTCTCCTGCCTTCTCCCCATAACCTTTCACACCCTGATTAATCAATAACCTGTCAACCTCTACCTTAAGTACATCCAACGACCTGGCTTCCACAGACACCTGTGGCAATGAATTAAATAGCTTCACCAACCTCAGGCTAAAGAAATTCCTCATGTCTGTCTAATTGTACATCTCACTGGCCTGAGGCTGTGCCCTCAGGTGCTAGAATATCCCACAATCTATTTTTAGACACATATACAGCACATATCTTAAATGCTTTTCAAATAGAGTGGTGATACTATAGAAGACCTTGGTGAATCCGACGTCTGTACATGTAGTTCTCAGCTCCAATTTTGAACTAATTGTGAGGAGGGCCTCCGTTAGTCAGAATTGACCATAGGTATTGCGTTCCAGCTGTCTAGATACACAAGCCTGGGCAGTACGATATGGAGAGCAAGCTGTTGCACATGTAGCAAGCTCCCCCTCTCCACGCATCTAATGAACCCAAAGGAACGGCAGAGACTAATACAGTTTGGCACCAGCAGCATCACAGGAGCTGCTAGTCAGCGTTGAACTCAACATAGGACTGCCTTAGGACTCCAGCTCTGGAATTTTCCCTTGGGGGCTTCCTTCTGGAGCCTTCCCCCATGAGTGGGTATAGCCACAAAGCACTGGAGGTTTGACATCAGAGTTTTCCTTCTCCTAGATGAGCTGCCAACCACGGCTAACGAGCCCCATTTGCCCAAAGTGACCGGTTTTACAGCACCAGTAACCTGTCTTTGCCCCTGCTCCTGTTAGTAGAAATGGTTCTACTGGGCTTAGTAGCTAAGCCACATATGAAGATCAGGAGCTGGACTTGGCTATTTGAGGCACACACCATTGGGAACATTAATTGTTGGTGGGAGTCTGTCCCCATTACCACCCCTGGCTATGACAACCTTAATCACATTAACTGAATTTAAGTCCCTGATGTTGGGGCTTGGCCAGAGCCCTCTGCCTCGAGGTGCACTGCTCAGCCTGCTGAGTTCCTCCAGCAGTTAGTTTGTTCCTCTGAACTTCAGCATCTACAGACTCTCTTAACGATCCTGGTTACACCAGGAGCAGTTTGGGTCCCTTAGCTAAGAAAACAGGACTGAAGAGGGTGTGGAGGAATGACCCCAGAATTGAAGAGTTAATGTACCAAGAGCATTTGATGGCTCTGTGCCTGTTTTCACTGGAGTTTAGAAGAATGAGGGGAATCTCATTGAAACCCATCAAATATTAAAAAGCCCAGTTAGAACAGAGGCAGAGAGGATATTTCCTATGGTGGCGGAATACCTTATAAATACTTAACCATCTCTGTCTTAAAATTGTCTAATGGTCTGTGCCCCACCACACACAGATGCAGAGAATTCCAGAGATTCATTCCCTTTTGGCCCCACATTCAACTATGGATGTGCTGGCATTGGGGAAGGTCCAGTGGAGGTTTACGAGAATTATCCTGGGATGAAGGTATTAACAGATGAGGAATATTTGATGGCTCTGAGCCTGTAATCATTGTTGAGAAGAATGAGGGTGAGATCTCACTGAAACCTACAGCCTTGATAGAACGAATGTGGAGGTGATGTATCCTATAATGGGGGCGTCTAGGACCAGAGGGCACAGCCTCTGAATAAAAGAATCTCCCTTTAAAACAGAATTGGGGAGTGATTTCTTTAGCCAGAGGGTGGTGAATCTGTGGAATTCATTTCAGGGATGACTCTGAAGGCCAATTCTTTGGGTATACAGTACGTATTTAAAGCGAAGATTGATAAGTATTTGATTAGTAAGGGTGTCAAAGATTATGGGAAGGAGGCAGGAGAAAGGAGTTGAGAAGGAAAATAAATCAGCCATGATGGAATGGTGCAGCAGACTCAGAATCAGAATCAGGTTTAATATCACTGGCATATGTGGTGAAATTCGTTGTCCTGTGGCAGCAATACATAATAATGAAAACTATCAATTACAGTAAGTATATACAGTATAAGAAAAGAAAATTGAATTGAATAAGTAATACAAAAAGAAGGGAAACAAATAGTGTTTTGGGGTTCATTACCCGTTCAGAAATCTGAGGGTGGATGGGAAGTGTGTGTGTCTTCAGGCTCCTGTACCTCCTCCGTGATGATAGCAATGAGAGGAGGACGTGTAGGTACAGCAGGCAGTGAAAATGGCAAATGGTATGTTGGCATTCATAGAAAAAGGATTTGAGTACAGGAGCAGGGAGGTTCTACTGCAGTTGTACAAGGCCTTGGTGAGACAGCACCTAGAGTATTGTGTGCAGTTTTGGTCCCCTAATCTGAGGAAAGACATTCTTGCCATAGAGAGAGTACAGAGAAGGTTCACCAGATTGATTCCTGGGATGGCAGGACTTTCATATGAAGAAAGACTGGATCGACTAGGCTTATACTCACTGGAATTTAGAAGATTGAGGGGGGATCTTATTGAAACTTATAAAATTCTAAAGGGATTGGACAGGCTAGATCAGGCATGGGCAAACTACGGCCCGCGGGCCATATGCGGCCCGTTAAGCTTTTTAATCTGGCCCGCAGAACTTGATGAAATTATATTAATAAACCTTGTTAACGTTTTTTTCCCCACAATTCTGGCGTTTTCCCAA
The DNA here is from genome assembly GCF_030144855.1 of Hypanus sabinus. Taxonomy (NCBI): domain Eukaryota; kingdom Metazoa; phylum Chordata; class Chondrichthyes; order Myliobatiformes; family Dasyatidae; genus Hypanus; species Hypanus sabinus. The sequence goes on from NC_082716.1 coordinate 12,195,808, forward strand.
TAGATGACGCACTCTATATACATTTGTGGCGACCCATTTCCTGGCACATCCGAACCGGCTCACAATTAGCCAGCGTTCCGGCTAAGGGAGATAGCCTGCGGGGATTTGAAAGCACAGAGCTTTGGAGCCTCTGCGCCACGGGTGGCAGGTTGAGGGAGGCTTAAAAGTGAGGCTGGGGATATCGAATAAAGTTTTTTTCTTCGACTGCAGTTACCGACTCCGTGTTGTAATTTTAGCGCTGCATGTAGCACACCGCTACACATTGACCTTTGTTGAGGTGCAGCGTATTACTCCACATTTGCGCTTTACTCTTTGTTCGGCTCGACCTATTTGTGTGAACAGGCGTTCAGCGTCATGAACATCAACAAAGCCAGCCACAGATCCAAGTTAACTAACCAACACCTCAGATCCATCCTGAGAATCGCCACAACAAAACTAAATCCAGACTTTGATGCGCTGGCTAAAAAGGGAGACCAACAACACTGTTCCCACTGAAATTAAAAATAAGTTTCTTCGTTGTGTTATGTAAAAAATGCATTTGACAATATTTTTCTCAATAAGCCTTACATGTTACATGTCATTTCTGTTAAGTGATGGACATGAGTAGTGCGCAGGTGCACGTACGTTCTCAAAATAAAAAATGTGCTCCAGATCAAATAATGCGCTCCGCATACTGGCGCGCTGTCACTGTTCTGTCTTTGTGCTGGTCGTTGTTGAGTTTTGGCACAGGGGACAATTGAATAAGAAGGAGCAGGACACGTAGACCTGCATCTCCTACTGTTTTTGAAATAAAGACAGTCAGGAGGAGAGTGATGATGATAATATCTTGAAGGATAACAGAATTTTCAGTGCTTTAAAATAATAACTGTTACTATTAAAAAAAGCTGTATTTTATTCATTTAATTTTCAGTGTTTTAAGTCATTTCAATAAATAGCTAAATACCATGGGACTTCAAAGACAGATATTTTGTTGTAATGCATTTGTTCATTTTCAATTGAAATTAAAGCAAATGTTTTCTACTTATCCCATGATATTTTATTTTCTCTTATGAGGTGTATTACCAAAACACTCTGTCCATCTGCTCCTGGTCCGGCCCCCCTGTCAAATTTTAGAACCCTTTGTGGCCCACAAGTCAAAAAGTTTGCCCACCCCTGGGCTAGATGCAGGAAGATTGTTTCCGATGTTGGGGAAGTCCAGAACAAGGGGTCACAGTTTTAGGATAAAGGGGAATTCTTTTAGGACCGAGATGAGGAAAAACTTCTTCACACAGAGAGTGGTGAATCTGTGGAATTCTCTGCCACAGGAAACAGTTGAGGCCGGTTCATTGGCTATATTTCAGAGGAAGTTAGATATGGCCCCTGTGGCTAAAGGGATCAGGGGGTATGGAGAGAAAACAGGTACAAAGTTCTGGGTTGGATGATCAGCCATGATCATACTGAATGGTGCTGCAGGCTCGAAGGGCCGAACGGCCTACTCCTGCACCTATTTTCTATGTTTCTACGTGTCCTGAGTGATGGTGGGCGTGGTCGATGGGCCGCCTTCTTCAGGTATCAGTTTCTGAAGGATTCCTCGGTGCTGGGGAGGCTCGAGCCCATGGTGGAACTGGCAGAGTTCACAAATTTCTGCAGTGTTTTTTTTTCCGATCCTGTGCCGTGGACCCGCCATTTCAGACGGGGATGCAACGAGTTAAAATGCTCGCTACTGTACATCTGAAATTTGCGAGTGTCTTTGGTGACATACCAGAATCAGAATCAGGTTTATTATCGTGAAATTTGTTAACTTAGCAGCAGCATTTCAATGCAATGCATAATATAGAAGGGGAAATATAAGTAAATCTATATATAATAGATTTTAATCCTTCAAAAACATAAATAATATAATTTTAATAGAGAGGTAGTGTCCAAAAATTCAATTTAGGAATCGGATGGCGGAGGGGAAGAAGCTGTTCCTGAATCACTGAGTATGTGCCTTCAGGCTTCTGTACCTCCTTCCTGATGGTAACAATGAGAAAAGGGCATGTCCTGGGTGATGGGGGTCCTTAATAATGGACGCTGCCTTTCTGAGACACCGTTCCTTGAGGATGTCCTGGGTACTTTGTAGGCTAGTACCCAAGATGGAGCCGACTAAATTTACTACTCTCTGCAGCTTCTTTCGGTCCTGTGCAGTGGCACCCCACCCCCCCCCCCCCACCCCCATACCCGACAGTGATGCAGTCTGTCAGAATGCTCTCCACGGTACATCTATAGAAGCTTTCGATTGCTTTTGCAGACATACCAGATCTCTTCAAACTCCTTGTGATATTTAGTCGCTGTCTGGCCTTCTTTACAGCTGCATCGATATGTTCGGACCAGATTAGGTCCTCGAGTTTCCTCAAACTCCTAAAGAAATATAGCCGCTGAAGTTCTTTCTTTATACGTAATTGCATACGAGTCAACGGGCCAAATGGCCTAATTCCGCTCCTCGTGTTTTCATGGTCCAGTGAATTTTCAAACATACTGTATCTCCTAACGACTACCCCGCCCACCATAAAATCCCACACCTTTCTGCAGAGGGATAAATACAATGGAATACGGACAGTCGCTACTTAACACTTTTATATATAAAAATACTTCATATATACGAACACTTATGCTGAATATATAAACTCAGATTGGGGAATCTATAATCCTTTCTAATACCGCAAAAATAAAGATTTCCCCAAAATACATACGTTGAGTTTTTCGGAGCAGATGCTAAATGTGAAAAATACCAAGGTAATTTGCTACAACAAACTACAGGAGCAGGAGAAATGCGGAAACACCCAGTTTAAGATCTGGTTTCGGTAATTTACGTATTTAGAATTTAGCATTTAGCGCAAGTGTTGATACCACTTTGCATGGAACCTCCATCATCTCGGTCAAGGCTGCCGAGACCCGGGTTTGCAATGAAAAATTCCACCCCCTAAAATTGCCCCATCTCTCTTCGGGTTATTAATCTTCTCCCCAGATTGCACCTGCGACCATCGATCACTAACGGTGGTGCGTAAATTCGAGGGGAGATCTCGCCACGGAGAAAGCAGGATAGAGAAAGGCAAACAGCCGCATCTCTTTGAACTTCGGGAAGTTCCAGGGTCTGTATTAAATCTGGAATCTATATACCGCTTTCCAGGTTCGATTATGTAAAAATTAAGTTTCAAACGTGTTGTAGAGCCTCCTAAAGGGGTGTTTCCGCAATCTTGTTTTAATCCGAATTCTCGTAGTTTTAGTGTCCATATAAGCTGAATTCGGCTTTCAGAGACATCCATACTGTAAAAGATTAAATGCTTACTTGTATGCTCCGTGCGGTCCAAAATCCCGATGCCGCTCATCGCAGCGCCCGCTCCCAGTGAGTGAGGACACTGAACTCACCTCTCAGCCCGAGTTAAACTTGAGTCGAGTGCGCTTCCTTATCAGGATTGGACCGTGCTCGTCACGCCGCCCAGTGACGCGGCGGAGTTGAGCACCACTCGTCCTGGAGGCAAGATGTCTCTGAGAATGCAAGCTGCAGAAAGTTAGAAACTCAGACAACTCCATCAGGGGCAAAAGCCTCCCCAGAATCGAGGACATCTTCAAAAGGCGATGCCTCAAGAAGTCCGTATCCATTTTAAGGATCGCCATCCCCATGCTCTCTTCACATCGAACTAATCAAGGTGGAGCTACGGAGCCTGAAGAGACAGACTCAGCGATTCACGAGTAGCTCTTTTCCCATCCATCGTTAGATTCTGAACGGACAATGAACCACCTCTTTCTTTCTTTTCTTTTTCAATCTTTCTATTAGTTTTTTTTAAAAAAACATAACATAATATTATATTACATATGTTATGAATACAATAGATTTGAAATTGAGTTGATAACAAGATAACAATATCTTATTAAACTATCAGCGAAAAAGGATCATACAATATCAATCTAATCTATATTGATTATACATGAAAAGATTAAAAATAATCATCAAAAGAAAAAGAAAAAAATGTAAAATTTAAGAAAAAATGTATATTTAAAGAAATAATAAAAAAAAACCTAAACTAACATGGGCAATAATAATAGTTTATAAGTATATGATAGTGTCAAAAAAACTCCGGAACTCCACACCAAAACAAGAATAATATGAGTAAAGGTCTGGAAGAAGTCAAATTAATTCATATGAAAGTGTCGAATGAACGGTCTCCAAGTTTCTTCAAATTTAGTTGATGAATCAAAAATAGTACTTCTAATTTTTTCTAAACTTAAGCAAGAAATAGTTTGAGAAAACCATTGAAATGTGGTAGGAGGATTTATTTCTTTCCAATTTTGTAATATAGATCTCCTGGCCATTAATGTTACAAAGGCGATCATTCGTCTAATTGAAGGAGAGAATCGACTATCATCTTCATTTGGTATACCAAAAATTGCAGTGATAAAATGAGGTTGTAAATCAATATTCCAAATTGAGGAAATGGTAGTAAATATGTCCTTCCAATAGTTATGTAAAGTAGGACATGACCAAAACATGTGGGTCAATGAAGCCACATCTAAATGACATCTGTCACATTGAGGATTAACATGAGAATAAAACCGAGCAAGCTTATCTTTAGACATATGAGCTCTATGTACAACCATAAATTGTATTAAAGCATGTTTAGCACATATAGAAGAAGAATTAACCATTTGTAAAATTTTTTCCCATTTTTCCGTTGAAATATTGTATTGAAGTTCTTTTTCCCATTCCTGTTTAATTCTACCAGATATCTCTGGTTGTATCTTCATAATCATATTATAAATAAGAGCCACTAAACTCTTCTGACAGGGATTTAAAGTAAAAATCATATCTAAAAAATCTATCAAAGTTGAATTAGGGAAGGATGGTAAAACTTTATACAAAAAGTTTCTAATTTTTATTTTTTTGCTTTTAGTTTATGGGCCGACTTTAAATTATTAATATTGTTGAAGTTTCATGTTCTCCGGTTGCTCCTGTACCATTTTTCCTTCTTCCTGGATTATGGGTTATGTGTTTTTCTCAACCTTTCATGGCATATACAATTAATATTAGCATGATGGATAAGTCTATTAATTTTATTTCTTGGAATACTAATGGTTTAAATCATCCGATTAAATGTAAAAAAATATTTAAAGTATTCCATAGACTAAATGCTAATATTATCTTTGTACAGGAGACCCATATTAGGAGGGAGGATAATCAACGCTTTTTTAGGTTCTGAAAGGGTCAACAATTTCATTCGAATTCTACTGCTAAAATTAGGGGTGTGTCTATTTTTATAGACCCCTCAATCTCGTTTATACATCATGAAATTATATCTGATCCACAGGGCAGATTTTTGTTGATTACTGGTTCACTTTTTAACCGAAAAGTGGCTTTAGTTAATATTTACGCTCCAAACTTTGACTGCCCTGAATTTTTTAAACGTTTATTTATTACCCTTCCTAACCTAAATGAATATATGTTGATAATGGGTGGAGATTTCAATTGTTGTTTGAATCCTTTGATGGATAGATCTAAACCTATTCGAACTCTTCCGAATAGATCAGCTTTACTTATTAACTCTTTTATGGTCGATGCGGGAATTACTGAAATATGGCGGTTTTTGAACCCTAAAGATAAAGAATTTTCGTTTTTTTCACATGTATATCATAGTTATTCTAGAATTGATTATTTTCTTATTGATCATCGTTTATTAGCAGATGTTATTGACTGTAAATATGATTCTATTGCTATTTCGGATCATGCACCTTTGAAGTTATCTATCAAGATTTCGGACTCTTTCATTAATACTAGATCTTGGAGACTCAACGCTACTTTGTTTCAAGATCCAGAATTTATTACCTTCATAAAAAAGCAAATTGACTTATTTTTTTCAACAAACTATGCTGAAGAGATTGACAGAGGAATACTTTGGGACTCTTTTAAGGCTTTTATTCGTGGACAAATTATCTCATATTCTGCTGGTAAAAGAAAACAAAGATATTTAGATATAGCTTTATTGGTGGATAAAATTAAAGAAATTGATAAGATTTATCCCGTTACTCCTACCAAGGAACTTTATAAGAAGAGAGTTGAACTGCAAATGGAACATAGCTTACTGTTATCTTCTTCAATTGAGAATCAATTAATTAGGACCAGGGCTCAATTTTATATCCATAGTGATCGAACTGGTAAATTGTTAGCTAATCAATTAAGTGACAAATTATTAAAATTTGTAAACAAGATGGTAATCTGACTACGGATCATAAAGAAATTAATAATACCTTCCAAAATTTTTATAAATCTTTATATCAATCAGAATTTGATGGTGATCTGTCTATGATGGATAATTTTTTTAACAATTTGAATATTCCCAAATTGACAGATGAAGATCGAAGTTTATTTGATGCTCCTATTTCTATGGCTGAGGTAGGAGAGGCTATTTCATCGATGAATTCAGGGAAAGCTCCTGGCCCTGATGGTTATATTATAGAATTTTTTAAAACTTTTTTTTCTTTGCTTTCCCCTTGGTTATGTGAAATCTTTAATGATGCATTTATTAAGAAGAGACTACCCCAGTCCTTTTATGAAGCTACTATCTCTTTAATTCTTAAAAAAGATAAAGACCCTACTTTATGTTCATCTTATCGCCCTATATCGTTACTAAATGTAGACTCTAAGATTCTTACAAAAATTTTAGCTATTAGGTTAGAAAAGGTACTATCACAGATTATTTCAGGAGATCAAACTGGTTTCATTAGGAACCGATACTCCTTTTTTAATGTTAGAAAATTAATTAATATAATTTACACTTCCTCACCCACAACTCCAGAATGTGTTATTTCATTAGATGCTGAAAAAGCTTTTGATAGAGTTGAATGGACACACTTATTTAATGCCCTGAAGAATTTTAATTTTAGTTCTAATTTTATATCATGGATTAAATTAATATATTATAAACCTGTTGCTTCTGTTCTTACGAATAATTATAGATCCTCTTTTTTTCAATTATCTCGTGGTACGAGACAAGGTTGTCCCTTAAGTCCTTTATTATTTAATATTGCATTAGAACCTTTAGCCATTGCTATTCGTGAATCCCCTAATATTTCTGGTATTACCCGTAATGAGAAATTATACAAGTTATTGCTCAATGCCGATGACTTGTTGTTATATATTTCTGATCCTGATAATTCTATTCCCGCTATTCTATCCTTGTTGGCTCAATTTGGTAGTTTTTCTGGTTACAAATTAAATTTGGATAAGAGTGAACTTTTCCCTTTAAATGCACAAACTTTATTGAATGACAGGATACCATTTAAAATTGTTACTGATAATTTTATTTATTTAGGTATAAAAATGACCAAGAAATATAAAGATTTATTCAGATTGAATTTTTTTACCTATGCTTCATCAAATTCAACAACTTACTACTAGATGGTCTCCTTTATCCTTATCATTGGTTGGTCGGATCAATGCTGTTAAAATGATGATTTTACCGAAATTTTTATATTTATTTCAAGCCTTACCAATTTTTATTCCTAAATCTTTTTTTGATAGCATTGATTCAAAAATTTCCTCATTTGTGTGGCAAAATAAAAACCCCATATTAAGTAAAAGAGAGTTACAGAAATCTAAAAAAGATGGTGGTTTAGCTTTACCCAATTTTAGATTTTACTATTGGGCGAATAATATTCGGAATTTATTATACTGGAAATTAGATTTAGATTTACCATTGTGCCCACAGTGGGTAAATTTAGAATGTAACGCTACACAAGGATATTCTTTATTTTCTGTTCTTGGCTCTTCTCTCCCTGTTGACTTAGCTAAACTTAATAAACAGATATCTAACCCTATTGTCAAACATACATTACGAATTTGGTTTCAGTTTTGTAAATCTTTTACTCTAAAAAACTTCATTCTTGATAGCCGTATCTTACTTAATTTTTTCTTTAAACCCTCTTTAACAGATCAAGCTTTTAGTATATGGAAAAGGAAAGGTATAAAATGTTTTCGTGATCTTTTCTCTGAAGGTAGTTTGATGTCTTTTGATCAACTTTCTAACAAATTCAAATTACCTAAATCTAATTTTTTTAGATACTTACAAATTAGGAACCACCTCACTACTTATTTTAATTTTGCACGACTTATTTATTTTTATATATAAAAGTACTTATTGTAATTTATGTTTTATCATATTTTGTAATGGACTGCTGCTGCAAGACAGCACATTTTAGAATCAGAATCAGAAGCCATCTTGGTGAGGCTTTGGTGTCCTGGATAGTTGGAGGATAGTACCCATGATGGAGTTTATAACACTCCGCAGCTTATTTCGAACCCATACAGTGCCCACCCCCCATACGAGACATTAATGCAGCCAGTTAGAATGCTCTCCATAGTACAGATGTAGAAACCTGCAAGTGTCGTGGGTGACCTACCAAATCACCTCAAGCTCCTAATGAAATATAGCATGAAATATGCCAATGATATTAAATCTGATCCTGATAACTCTCAAAGTTGCTTCCAAACAAATTGACCTCACACCCAAAGGAGAGCTAACGATGGACTTGAGCACACAGGTTGTAAAGGAGGAGAGCGATGTGAGCACAGAACGTCGATTATTTAGGTTCAGATTTATTTGCCACATGTACATCGACACCGACAGAGAAACGTGTCATTTGCACTAACAGCCAGCACACCCGAGGATGTGCCAAGGGCAGCCCGCAAGTGTTGCCACACATTCTAATCCACATTAACCATGCTCACAGAACACTACAAAACAGCAAATATAAAAAAACATAGAACAGTGCACCCCAGCAGAGGCCCTTCAGGTCCCAAGCAGGGATCGTTTTTAAAAAATACATCTTTTTTGTCAGTTAGTATATAGTCTGTAATTTCTCAATGTCACAGTGTGCATCTGTGTTGTCCTTTTGGATTTATGTTATGTTTCGTTTATGTTTAGTTTTTGCCTTTGCACTGGCCCTAGTTTTTCACTTTGTTTTGTAGGTGTGTCATTCTGGATCCTGGGCATTGTCGAACTCGTTTTGATCACTAATTCAGATTGGCATCTCTTGCTTAGCAAGGTACTGTCAATGTCTGAGGGTGCATTTCCGGGAGGACATGCCAACCCCTCTTTGTTGGGTCATTGTGGTTCCATGTCGTGTGAAATTCAAACTTGAGTTCTTCTGTGTATTATCAATGATTTCTGTTCATCAAGTTCTGTACAGTTTGCCTGAGCTCTTGTTAGATTTTCTAATTAATTTTTGTGATCAATTTTTAGTTTTATTTGAATTGCTGAAGTATCCTTGATTCCTGCACGAGTTTGCTAGTGACCCTTACATTGCGGCCCACAATGTTGTGCTGACCTTTAAACCTGCTCTCAGATCAAATTAACCCTTCCCTCCCAAATAGCCCTCCATTTTTCTTTCCTCCAGGTGCCTGTCTAAAAGTCTCTTAACTATCCCTAACATATCTACTACCACCCCTGGCAGTGTGTTCCACACACCCACCAATTTCTGTGTTAAAAAAACCTACTTCTGACATTCACTCCCTCCACCTTAAAATTATGCTCCTTCAGCCCTGGAAAAAAGTCTCTAGTTCTCCACTCTATCTATGCATCTTATTACCTTGTACACCTTATCAATTCACCTTCCACCCTCCTTCTCTCCAAAGAAAGACCCTAGTTCTCTCGACCAATCCAAGTAAATCTCCTTTACACTCTCTCTACAGCTTCCACTTCCTTCCTGTAATGAGGTGACCAGAGGTGAACGTAGTACTCCAAGTCGTGGAGATTGTGCGAGTTAATTCCAGGCATTAAAGGTTCAAGAAATGTTCAAGATTCAACTTAATTTATTGTCATACACACTAAGGTGGACTGTCCAGGTCTGAAGTTAATGAAGGCACAGTGTTAGATTGAACTGAACTGAGCTAAAATTAATATGCCTGGACTGTTCTGATGATTTGTAGTTTGGTATTTTATAATCTGTGTTTCTTGCTCTTTTTTTTTTGCTGTTCGTGAGATTTGCTTTTTTTTTATTGTGCATAGGATGTTTGATGTTTTTCTTTGAACAGGTTCTGTGGTTTTCTTTCCTTGTTTTGAAGCCGTCTAAGGGAAGATGAATCTCAGAGTTTTATACTGCATACAAACTTTCTTAATAAATGTACCTTGAATCTTTGAAAGTGTAATGAAATTCCTTGCTGGCCTGAAGTGCACAGAATAAATGGCATAAATGCACACAGACCATGGAACACAGAACAGAACAGTACAGGAACAGCCTTTCAGCTCACAAGGTTGTGTTGAGCCAATTAAAATAGCAACTGAACACCTATCTAAACATCCCTCCTATTTACACAATGTCCATATTCCTCCATTCTCTGCACACACATGACCCTAGCTAAGAACCTCTTAAGTGCCTCTGTTGTATTTGCCTCCATTGCCACCCCTGCAATGCATTCCAGGCACCGAACACTCTCTGTATAAGAAGTTTCACCCCTTTTGAACATAAATGCAGGCAGTCTGAAATTAGACATTTCAACCCTGGGAAAAGCATTTCCACTCTGTCTCTACCTCCCATAATTTTATAAACTTCTATCTGATATCTCTTCAGCCTCCACTGCTCCAGAGAAAATGAACCAAAAGTACTTTCTGTTTCCTTATAGTTCATACCCTCTAAACCAGATAACATCCTGGTGACTCTCTTCTGCACCCTCTCCAAAGCCTCCACATCCTTCCAATAATAGGGTGACCTGAACTGCACACTGTACTCCAAGTGTGGGCTAACCAAAAATCTATATTGAAGTTGGGTAAATATTGGTGAGACCTAATTTGGAGTAACAGGCAGGAAACAAAAGGACTTAGACAGATTAGGAGAATGGGTAAGAAAGTGGCAAATGAAATACAATGTTGGAAAATCTGAGATGCAAAGGGAATTGGGAGAACACCCTGAAGGTTAACTTGCAGGTTGAGTCAGTGGTGAGGAAGGCAAATGCCATGTTAGCATTCATTTCAAGAGGTCTACAATACAAGAGCAAGGATGTGATGCTGAGGCTTTATAAGGCACTGGAGAGGCCTCACCTTGAGTATTGTGAACAGCTTTGGGCCCCTCATTTTAGAAAAGATGTGCTGGCATTGGAGAAGATCCAGAGGAGGTTCACAATGATGATTCCAGGAATGAAAGGGTTATCATATGAGGAATGTTTGATGGCTCTGGATCTGTACTCACTGGAATTCGGAAGGATAAGGGGGCATCGCATTGAACCCTTTCAAATGTTGAAAGGCCTAGACAGAGTAGATATGGAAAGGATGTTTCCCATGGTGGGAGAGTCTAGGACAGAGGGGCACCCTTTCAAAACAAAGATACAGAGAATTTTCTTTAGCCAAAGGGTGGTGAATTTCTGGAATTTGTTGCCACATGCAGTTATAGAGACCAGATCATTGGGTGTATTTAAGGCAGAGATTGATAGGTTCTTGATTGGACACGGCATCAAAGGTTACGGGGAGAAGTCCGGGAACTGGGGTTGAGGAGAAGAGAAAAGGATCAGTCATGATTGAATGGTGGAGCAGACTTGATGGGCCAGATAGCCTAATTTTGCTCCTATGTCTTATGGTCTTATGGTCTTTATTCCTTGGAATATGTAAGATTGAGGGGAAATTTGATAGAGGTATTCTAAATTATGAGGGCACACATAGGGTAAATGCAAGCAGGCTTTTCCAACTGAGGTTGGCTGGGTGGGACTACAACTAGAAGTCATGGGTTAAGGATGAAAGGTTTAAGGGGAATTGGAGGGGAAACTGCATTACTCAAAGGGTGTTGAGCTGCCTGTGCAAGTGATGCATGCAAACTCGATTTCAATGTTTAAGAGAAGTTTGGATAGGTACATGGATGGTAGGGTATGGAAGGCAATAGCCTTGGTCCAGGTTGATGGGAGTAAGGAAATTAAATGGGTCAGTGTGGATTAGATGAGACAAAGGGCCTGGTTCTGTGCTATACTTCTCTATGTCATACCTCATTCTTATACTCATTATCCTGAATAGTGAAGGCAGTCAGGCCATACACATTCTTTACTAGCTCATCAACTTGCCTAGTAGGGGTAGGAGTAGGCCATTCCATCCTTCAATCCAATCTCACCATTCAATGTGATTGTGGCTGATCTATGTTGGACTCAACTCCACTTCTGTGTCCGTTCCCCATTACATTCACTTTCTCAGTCTTTCAAATACTTACTCTTTCCGCTTGAAAAATGTCTAGTGATCTGTACTCCACTACCCACAGATACAACGAATTCCAGAGGTTCATTAGCCTTTTGGCTCCACATCCAAGTAAGGGAGCAGAGGAGGTTTACAAGAATGAACCTGGGAATAAAAGAGTTAACATATGAGAAGTAGTTGATGGCTCTGGACCTGTACTCACTGCAGTTTAGAAAAATGAGAGACGGGAGGGTTTCTTTGAAGCCTACCCAATATTGTTAGGACTTGATAGGGTGGAGGTGGAGAGGATGTTCCCAATAGCGGGGGAAGTCTAGGACCAAGGTGCACAGTCTCAGAGAAGAGAAATTTCTTTAGAAGATAGTGAATCTGAGGAATTCATTGCCACAGATGGTTGTGGAGGCCAGATCATTGGGTATATTAGGAGAAAACAGGAGAATGATGTTGAGAAGGAAAATAAATCAGCCATGATAGACTAGATGGGCTGAATGGCCTAATTCTACTCCTATGTACTGTCAAGCACTGCTGTTTTATAATATGTACCATATGCAATACCATGAAACTATATTAAATAACGTGTGGTTATTTAAGTTACAGTTGCCTTCCTCTCAGCTTGAACCAGTCTATCCTCCTCTGCCCTCTCTCATTTACAAGATGTTTTCCCCCACAGAACTGCTGCTCACTGAATGTTTTTTTTGTTCTTTGCACCATTCTCTGTAAACTCTAGAGACTGATCTGCGTGAAAATCCCGGTTTATTAGCAGTTGGATGTCTTACCAACTTCAAGCCATTCTGCAAATCAAAGCCATATAACCATATAACAATCACAGCACGGAAACAGGCCATCTCGGCCCTCCTAGTCCGTGCCAAACTCTTAATCTCACCTAGTCCCACCTACCCGCACTCAGCCCATAACCCTCCACTCCTTTCCTGTCCATATACCTATCCAATTTTACCTTAAAGACACAACTGAACTGGCCTCTACTACTTCTACAGGAAGCTCATTCCACAGCCAAAACCTGTGTAAATTATATGACACCACATCCTACCTTGAGATTCATTTTCTTGCAGGCATTTACCAGAAAATACAATAAAATTTATGAAAAAAACAATGAAAAGACTATATGATCAAAAGACCATAAGACATAGGAGCAAATTAAGTCATTCAGGCCATTGGGTCTGCTCCATCATACCATCATGGCTGATTTATTATCCCTCTCAATCCCATTCCCCTGCCTTCTCCCCCTGTCCTTTTGCAGGCACTTACAGGAAAATAAATGCATACAATAGAATTTATAAAAAGCTACAAATAACAAAGACTGACAAACATCCAATGTACAAAAGGCAAATCATGCAAGTATGTTTTTTAATAAATAAATAATATTGGGAATATGAGTTGTAGAGTTCATAAAAGTCAGTGCCTTAGAGGTGGAATCTGTTCAAAGATAAGGTGAATGAAGTTATCCACACTGGTATAGGAGCCTGATGGTTGAGGGGTAATCACTGTTCCTGAACTTGGTGGTGTGGAACCTTAGCCTTCTGTACATCCTACATGATTATAGTAGCGAGAAGAGACCATGGCCTGGATGGTGGGGTCCTTGATGATGGATGATGCTTTCTTGTGTCTCGGCTCCTTGTAAATGTGCTCAACACTGAGGAGGGCTTTGACTGGTGTGGACTAGGCTGTATCCACCACTTTCTGTAGACTATATCTGTTCCTGGATATTGTTGTTTTCATACGAGGTGATGATGCAGCCAGTTAAAGTACACTCCGCTGTTCCCCTGTCACACCAGACTGGCTGGACCAAAGCAGAAGGGACTGGACTTCTACTTCTTTGTGAAAGTCTCGAGAATAATGAGAACTTTCTCTTCAGCATCTGGTTTCAACTTTGCCAGCTAATATCAAAGCAAGGACGGTTAATGGAAAAAAATTCCATCAGACTTTTGGCAGTTGTTTACAGTTAATCCTCAAATGTAGAATGCATTGATTTATGAGAAGATGCACACTAGCTGACATGAAACATTCCTAGCGTTAACAATAATGCCCAACTATTTTCAATGATTTATAGCCCTCTATTCCAATACATCTCCCACACTAATCCCATTGAGCTCACATTCCCAAAATCCTTCTGTTATTTTTTCGAAAGGTGTGTGAAGTGGTCAAAAGCGTTGTGGGAAGGAAGAGAGGGGTATTTGACAATGTTGGAGACACTCTGCATGCATGGTTCCTGATATATGTCTTGAAATGGGGAGAGAGAGACCCCAAAGATGTTTTCAGCGGGTCTCACTATCTCACTGGGTGTGCTGCCCCCACCCCCACACCCCAACTCACAGACACACTCTCATCATGCCCTTCACACTTTTCATCTTTTATTGCTGCTATTTCACATATTTCTGTGACTATTTGTTTTATTATAATAGTGTCATTATCCTGTCTTGCATAAACATGCACCTCACACTTTATGTCAGCCTTGCCACTCAGGGACTCGTGCTAATATTATTTTGTGACTGTATGGGTGCTGGATGATAACTATATACACTGTGTTTTGCACGTTGGCCCCAGAGGAACGATATTTCATTTAGCTGTATACATGTGTGTGGTTGAATGACCATAAACTTGAGATGAAAACGGAAGAAAAAATGCTGGCAGTACAAATCATCAAATCACCTGTAGAAACGAAACAAATTTAACACCTCAGTCCAATACCCTTTCCCCAGGATGTTCCCAATGAAAGGACATCAGCCTTCTCTACCCTAACCCTGTCTCTTTATCCACAGCCCAACCCAGAGACTATTTCTAGCATTTTCTCATCTGATCTTTTGTTGTGTCAGAGGAGTGTACCGACAAAAGATTGCAATGGAATTCATGACATGTTTTTAAAGAGAAGTCTGTCAAGGGAAGATTCATAAGGGTGGTGTACTTTGAAAGAAATTGGAATGTGATCTTTTTCCAAGATGAACCACAAACTGCTTATTCATTCCCTGTACATAGGCATGATTGATATAAGACCATAAGACCAGAAGAGATAGGATCAGAATTAGGCTAATTGGTGCATTGAGTCTGCTCTGCCATTCAATCATGGCTGATTGAATCCCCTCCTCAGCCCCACTCCCCAGCCTTCTTCCTATAACCTCTGATGCCACGGCCAATCAAGAACCTATCAAACTTGGCCTTAAATATACACAGCCTCCACAGCTGCCTTTGGTAACAAATTCACCACCCTCTGGATAAAGAAATTTCTCCGCATCTCTTTTTCAAATGGATGCTCCTTTATCCTGAGGCTGTGCCGAATTGTCCTAGTCTCCCCCACCATGGGAAGCATCCTTTGCACATCTACTGTCTAGATTTTTCAGCATTTGAAAGGTTTCTGTGAGATCCCCTCTCATCCTTCTAAATACCAGCAAGTACAGACCCGGAGCCATCAAATGTTCCTCGTATGATAACCCTTTCATTCCTGGAATCATCCTTGTGAACTTCCTCTGAATCCTCCCCCAATGTCAGCATATCTGTTCTTAAATGAGGAGCCCAAAACTGTTAACAATACTCAAAATGAGGTCTCATCAGTACCTTTTAAAGCTTGAGCATCACATCTCTGCTCTTGTGTTCTGGATCTCTGGAAATGAAAGCATTTGCCTTCCTCACCACTGACTCTACCTGGAAGTTAACCTTTAGGGTGTTCTGCACAAGGACTCTCAAGTCTCTTTGCATCTCAGATTTTTGGATTTTCTTCCTGTTTAGAAAATAGTTTGCACATTTATTTCTACCACCAAAGTGCATGACCATGCATTTTCCAACATTGTATTTCATTTGCCATTTTCTTGTCCATTCTCCTAATCTGTCTAAGTCCTTCTGCAGCCTTCCTGTTTCCTCAACACTACCTGCCCCTCCACCAATCTTTGCATCATCTGAAAACTTGGCAACAATGCCACCTATTCCCTCATATACAGCACAAAAAGAAGTGGTCCCAACACCAACCCCTGCAGAATACCTCTAGTCATTGGCAGCCAACCAGAAAAGGATCCTTTTATTCCCACTCGCTGCCTCCTACCAATCAGACAATGCTCTAAACATGCCAGTAACCTTCCTGTAATACCATGGGCTCTTAACTTGGTAAGCAGCCTCATGTGTGACATCTTGTCAAAGGCAATAGACAATAGACAATAGACTCTGAAAGTTCAAATATACAACATCCAATGCATCCCCCTTTGCCTATACTACTTGTAATCTCCTCAAAGAATTCCAACAGGTTAATCAGGCAAGATTTTCCCTTAAGAAATCCATGCTGACTTTGTCCTGTCTTGTCCTGAGTCACCAAGTATTCCATCACCTCATCCTTAGCAATTGACTCCAACATCTTTCCAACCACTGAGGTCAGACTTACTGGTCTATAATTTCCTTTCTGCTGCCTTCCTCCTTTCTTAAAGAGTGGAGTAATATTTGCAATTTCCCAGTCCTCTGACACCATGCCAGAGTCAAATGATTTTTGAAAGATCATTATTAATGCCTCCACAATCTCTACCACTACCTCTTTCAGAGCCCTTCAACATCAGGCATATTGCTAGTACCTTCCAAAGTGAAGACTGATGTAAATTACTCATTTAGTTCATCTGCCATCTCCTTAGCCCCCATTATTATATCTGTTCTCATTTTCTAGTGGTCCTATATCCATTCTCATCTCCCTTTTATTTTTTACATACTTGGAAAGGCTTCTGCTATCCATTTTGATACTGCTTGCTAGCTTGCTTTCATATTTCACCTTTTCCCTCCTAACCAGTTTCTCGTCCAAGACACCTGGCTGCTCTCCCACCCCCTCAGGTCCTGAAAGATGTGGGGATAGGGCAGGAAAATAATGTTTAAGGATTGTAGAGCAATACAGCGAAGATATAAGCCTTTCAACCCAATGAGTCCATGGCGATCACAGTGTCCACCCAGCTACTTCCAATTTCCTGCATTTGCTCCATATCCCTCTAAGCCCCAGCCCACTGTATGCTGCTTAAATACTATTGTATCTGCCTCAACAACTTGCTTTGGCAGCTCGTTCTAAATTCCAAGCACCCTCTGTATGAAAATGTTGCCCCTCAGGTCTCTTTTAAATCTTGCCCCTCCCACTCGAACCCAGTGCTCCTTACTCTAATAGAATCCGAATCAGGTTTAGTATGACTAGCATATGTTGTGAAATCAGTTGCTTTATGGCAAGAATACAGTGTAAAAACCTGGGAAAAAAGCTATTACCATCCACCTTATCTATGCCTTATAACTTTAAACTCTCCTATAAGGTTCCCCTCCTTTCTCCTATATTCCGTTGCCTGGGCAACCTTTTCGTATAACTCAGATCTACTGATCAGCCATGATTTTGATGGATGATGGAGATGGCTTAAAACTAAATGGCTCAATTCTCCTTTCTCATAAACAACCTCTAATGTGGGAAATATCCCTGGATGATTCACAGACTCAAACTTAGGCTTGTGCCAACATCAGGGGATAGAAAGGAAAGTTGCCAACATCTGGGTGAAAACAAGCTGTCTGTGATTGGGAAGGTGGTAGAGGGATTTATTTATTTATTTCAGAAATAGTGTGAGAACAGACCCTTCCAGTCCAACAAGCCATACTGCCCAACAAATCAATTATTTAACTCTAGCCTATTCATAGGACAATTTGCAATGACCATTTAGTTAATACCTTAATAATACTGATCAATAAAATACATTAACTCATTATATTAATATTATTATTAATAGTAACACAGACTTCCCACTATAGAAAACATCCTCTCCACATCCACTCTGTCCTTTCCACTCTGCCTTTCAATATTCAATAGGTTTCAATGAGGTCACCCCACCTCCTCCACTCTTCTAAACTCCAGCGAGTACAGGCACAGAGACATCAAATACGCCTCATAAATTAACCCATTCATTCCCAGAATCATTCTCGTGAACCTCCTCTAGACCCTCTCTGGCACCAGCACATCCTTTCTCAGTTAAGGAGCCCAAGGCTGCTCACAATACTCTAAAAGCATTCCAACCAATGCCTTATAAAACCTCAGACTCCATTGCACATTGAACGCAAATACTTCAGTTGCAACTTACAGGTTGGAGTTAAACTATGGATGGCTTGTTCTCTGTTGAGTCTTCAAACGTAGGTCCCAGCAAAGCTCAGCAAGTTCAGCACAGGCCTACAACAATTCCTGATACTGCTCAGTGGTTACCTTTCAAGGTAGAGCCACTCTTGATTCTTTCCCACAGGGGTCCTGATCTCATTTTCTACTAGCCATTTAAATAATAGGAACTCCAGGGCTCCTTTCTGAATGATGACACTGCCATTTCCAGAGATGGTGTGCTGCAATTTCTCAGGGCTGAACTGATGGGATTAAAAACCACTTACAATATTACCACAGCAGAACTCTAACTAGAAAATTAGATTACTAGCGTGTGAGAATTAGGGAAGATTTAATAAAGGTCAAAGGGTGTGTCTGCAATAGGGTGAGATAAACTGGAATTGGTGATAATATGCTTGATTCTAATTCTGACTGCTCAGCCCCATGTGTAGTCAAACTGCAGAAGGTACATTCTGGTATTAAGAACCTCTAAAGCATTCATAAGGAGCAGACAGAGCTTCAACATTTGCACTACTTTGTAAAGTATCATTCCCCTACCCTACATGTTAGCTCCTTCTCCTTCTGCGGAAGCCTTTACTTCCCACTTTGAATCAACTCGCTACTTCAGAATGCGTAACGTCTACATAGAAGTAGGTCTTTCTTGTTCCAAAGGCACTGTCTAAGAATCAGGATCAGGTTTAATATCAATTGTATATGTCATGAAATTTGAGCTCTGCAGCAGCAGTACCTTGCAATACATAATAATAAAAACTATATATATATATATATATATTTTTATATATTTTTTTTTTTCATACACATATATAAATTTAATTAAATCAATGATACAAAAAGATTGGGGAAAGATACTGAGGAAGTGTTTTCATGGGTTCATTGTCCATTCAGAAATCTGATGGCAGAAGGGAAGGAGCTGCACCTGAAATGCAGTGGGAGGAGCTAGAAAAAGATGGCACCAGAGGTTTTTGCGTTCTCAGGTGGCATTTCAATATCTGCAGGTGCCATCTGAAAGATGTGCCCCGCTGAGGTTCAGCTGCATGGATGACCCGGATCCTCACCCATGTTGCTGACTGAAACGCTGCGGGAGTCTGAAAGAAACATTGAGACAGTAGGCCGTGTGCACTGCTGGTGGGAGAAGGCCCTGCACTCGAGCGATCCCTCTCTGCCTTCCTCTCTCTTTTGATGGTGAGTGGGAGCCTGCTGGTCCTCGAGCCAGGGGACTTGGACAAGCAACACAGCAGATTGTGTCATCAAAACAGTGAGCTTCTGATCTCCCGCTCTCACTTGTTGCAGGAGTAATATTTCTCTCTCCCTCGCTTGTGAGAGAGAGGCTGTTGAGATGCTGAGATGTTAGGACAGACAGTTTTTTTTTGATAGAACACAGTCTCTGGGGTGGGGTGGTGGAGGGTCAGTACTTTTGCTGGAGCAAGTGGGGGAGGGGGAGGTTTGATGCTTTTGCTACTGTTCGTGCGGTGGGGGGAAGAAGGGCTTTGGGTTCAAACCTTTCTGCCATTCATTCTTTGGGACTTTTTCCGTTTCTTGGATGTCCGTGAAGAATGAGAATTTCAGGTTGTACGAGTCTTCAGACCAATAAGCAACACAGGGGGATCAACCAAGTACAGTATCCACACCAAGGTGAAGCTGTACAAGAGCTGTGTTCTGTCCACACTCCTGTACGGGTCAGAATACTGGTGCATGTCAGGGAACGACCTTGCCAAGCTATCGTCATTCCACACCATGAGCCTCTGGAAGATCCTCAGTATTTTCTGGCCAAGAAAGATCTCCAAATATGTCCTACTCCTTCAGTGTCACCAAGAGAACATGGGCACAATCATCAAGAGGAAACTTTGAAGAAGAGGGGCCAACTCCATAATTAAGACAGCACTTCATTGGAACCCTGAAGGGTGGAGGAAATGTGGGAGACCATAGACAACTTGGCGCCATACTGCAGAGGCAAAAATGAGGACCCTGAACCACTTCTGGGGCGCAATGGAGAAGATGGCTAGGGACAAGCTGGGATGGAGGACCTTCATTGCTGCCCTAAATGCCAATGGCCAAGCAGGCAGTAACTAACTAACTGTATATATTCTCTGATATTAAATAGAACCATTGAATGAGTGCATGTTGAGTGTCATGGGCCCTGTGGGACTCTGCGCCTTGACGTAGAGTGTTGGGCTTCTGTGTTTCCCAAGTACCTGTATTTACTCATTGTTAAGAGCCGTTAAGTCCTGGTCAATGTAATTGTGACTGGCCCGTGTTTCCTGCATTCTATGATTATTTCAAGGGGGCTCTCCTTGTGCTCTGGAAGTGGACTCCTACTGTGTGTTGGTGGAGAATGAGCTGGCTCGCGGTGTCATTCGGTCGTGCCTCCTATGCTCTGTTGGTATTCCTATGTCAAACCTTTTGTTTCCATCTCTTCATGGGAACCCAAAGGGTTGAATCATCAGCAGAGCTCACCGTGACAGTGTCTGCTGTCCCTGCTCCTGCGTTGAGCCAGTGTCAGCGACCACCATGAAAGCCTGCTGGTCCTCCGGGCTTGGCTCCGGCTGGGTGTGTGTCTGGAGGCTCCTGTAGCTCATCCTTGATGGACATGTCCTGGCTGATGGCAGTCATTAATGATGGATGTGTCCTTTTTGAGGCATCACTTTTGAAGGTGTTCTAGATGCCGGGGAGGCTGGTGCCTGGCATGGTAGCATAGCAATTAACATAATGGTTTACGGCAATGTGAAGGGTTCAATTCCCACCCTTGTCTATGAGGGGTTTCCTCCAGGTCCTTGCACAGTGCAAGGTCATACAGGTTCGGCTTGATAAGCTGTGGACAGCTTGTGCTGACACCGGGAGTGTGGCAACCCTTGCAGAATCTGTCAGTAGAGCGCAGTGGACAATGGAAGAAAGGGAAGATGGAGGGGAATACAGGGAGGTGATGGGCAAGTCAGGAGAAGAGAAGGGGTAAGAGGGGAGCCAGATTTGGGGAATGGAAAAAGAGAGAAGGGGGAGGGGGAGAAATTAGAGCAGGTTAAAAAATCAATGTCGTGCTATCAGTTCGGGAGCTACATGGACAGAATATGAGGTGTCGTTCCTCCAGACTGAGTGTGCCCTCATAATAGCAGAAGAGGACCGATGAAGGGACACGGCCCAAACTGGTGAATTTTTTCCCCTCTCCATAGATGCTGCCTGACCTGCTGAGCTCCTCCAGCATTTTGTACGTGTTTCCATGGTCACATTAAGTGGTGGTGCAGGCTTGAGGGGCCCAGCGGCTGACCCCTCCAACTCTCGTGCCTTTTGAGCCCTTTCACAAAGCTCCTCCACATGACACAGTTGTCAGCTGCAATGTTAAAGCAAGCCCGAAACTGCCCTCTTAGGAGGTATTCCAGTAAGCCTGGCCACATTGTGGTTCTCAGCCAGCCTTTTAAAGACCAGTTATAAAATTAGAAACTGGTGAGTGCCTGATCCAACACCAGAAAGAACACAACAGACCAGGCAGCATCTGTGGGGTGGGGGGAGAGATGGGGGAGAGGGGAAGAGAGAGGGGAGAGGGAGAGAGGGGGAGAGGGAGAGAGAGAGAGGGAGAAAGTGGGGGAGGGGAGAGAGAGAAGAGTGGGGGAGAGGGAAAGTGAGAGGGAGAGGGGGGAGAGAGAGTGGGGGAGACAGGGAGAGAGAAGAAGGGGGGGAGAGAGGGAGAGAGAAGAGAGAATGAGAGGGAGAGAGAGAGAGAGAGAGAGAGAGAACTCTAAGTAATGGTCATTGACCTAGAATGTTAACTCTGTGTTAACCCAGATTTTCATTGTACAGATGATTTCTGAACTGCTGAGTGCTTCTAATATTTTCCATTTTTAATGTAAGTTAACTACTTGTTTATTATCACATCACAGAGAGAAAAGTTACTCTAATCATATTATCTTCTATTATGACTGTACATTGATTGCCATAACGCATTTGAGAAATTTCCAAGGATGGAACAATGATTTATAAATGAAAGCTTTTCTAATTTCTGTTAGATATCCCTTGGGATTGGGTACTTCAAGGCAGTTTAACCTTTGTAAAGTGGAGAAAAAATTGATATTTTCCCTTACAACCTGGGACTCACAGATGGTCTTGGAATCAGAATATGATGAAATCATGGCTCTCTCCTTTACTTGCTCTTCCTTTGTGATTGGAAAGCAAATCCCACATCTGCACCCTCTATGTGTTTTCATTTTCTCAATGTAAAGGTAACACAGCTTGCAGCATCCCTGGAAGACTACGTCCCACAAAGAAAGAATAAGTTAAAATTGTTCCAAACGCCTCCTTGTGTGGGATCCCGGAAGTTACAACCGTCTCAAATTACACAGACCCAGCCAAGCCTCAGGGCTGAAATAACAGCAGTGCCCTCGAGTTAGATTCAGAAATTTATACACCTCAGAAACAGGACCTTCAGTCCAAGGTATTTATTCTAAGCTTCTTTAAGGATTGTCATGGTGAAGAGGCTTGTTTGTTCCTAAGGTCGTGAGGGCAATGTCCTCTGGAGCTTAGCCATCCAGCACTTACCTGCTGGGAGGGTCACCTGCGCTAGTGAGGTCTAGGGAGAGGCCCCAGATGAAGAACCAAGACCTCAGCGGAGTTGATGGAAGATGATGACACAACAGCAGCGAAGGCAGAGGAAAGCTGCAGTGCACGGTCGCCAGTCATGTTGCGTTCAATGCTACTGCACTCTGATGCTGGCCTGTCAAGGACCATATGGTTGCTACTGATACATCAACCTCCTCTCCATGTTAAACAAAGTCATGTATTCTTCATTAAGGGAATCCACCCTAACCCCATGGGTATCTGAATCCTCTGCAGCCACCTGAGGACCCACCCTTTGGAGAACATCATACTCAACTCAAGTGGTCACACCACTAGTTAGTCAGTGAAGGTAGGGCCCATGATCTCAGAACACACTGTAGCTTTGGATACAGCTGAGTGCCTTGCTTGGCTATTTTGAGGGCATTTGAAAATAGGCTACGTTAGTGTCAGTCCATGATTGCATGACGGTGTAGATTTCATGAACCAGAAGAGGTTGATTCCAGAGATGAGGGGGTTAACCTATGAGGCGAGATTGAGTCGCCTGGCACTGTACTCACTGCAATTCAGAAGGATGAGAGGGGATCTTATAGAAGTACCTAAAATTATTAAAGGGATAGATAAATAGAGACAGGGAAGGTGTTTCCATTGGTGTGTGAGACTAGAGCTAGGGGACATAGCCTCAAGGTTTAGGGAAATAGATTTAGGGCGGAGGTGAGCAGAAACTGCTTTTTCCAGTGAGTAGTGAATCTGTGGAAATCTCTGTCCAGAGAAGCAGCAGGAGCTACCTCATTAAGCATATTTAAGACACATTTAAATAAATATTTTGCAGACCCACCAATGGACAACTCCTTTAAAGAACATCATCCTCGACTCGGCTGATGGCACCACTGGTGTTCATTCCAACCCAGAGGCCCATCTCAGCCAGTGCCATTTGCAATGATGCGTTGACCTTTCCCTCTGTGGACAGGCAACCAGATGCGCATAAAACGAACAGTAAATAAAAGAAGCTGTTCGAGATAGGCTTAACCCAGGAGAAGCAAACAAACCACAGGCCAAGTGCTCCACATGCCAAATAAAGTAAACTGTGCTCCACGACAGAGCTGAATCAGAGGTGCAATAAAATTAAAGGAATGAGGGTGGAGAGTACAAAGACTGGTATAGTCTCAGGGACTGGAAGAGGGTGTCAAGATAGTTTAGTGCCATTGTCAGTTTGGATCCCATGCAGCACCAAAAGAGCACAAAAGATGAAGAACACAATAATAATACTGAAAATAATAACTACAGTCCTGTGCAAAAGTCTTAGTCAACCTAAATTGTTTTCTATGTTTTCAGACGGTTTGGCCTCCACAGAGCCCTGATATCATTGAGGCTGACTGAGATTATCTAGAGCAACAGAAGCAAGTGGAACAGCCAAGGTCTGCAGAACAACTGTGACAAGTTTTCCGAGAAACTTGGAACAACTTACCAACAGATTTTCTTATAAAACTGCACAACAATGTACCTAAGAGAACTGATGCAGTTTTAAAGTCGCACCAAAAATTAATTTGATTTTTTTTTTACTGTTTACTGCTCTTTATAGTAATTTTTTTGATATTTAGAAACTTTTTATTTCATTATTTTTGAAAGCATCTTCGCTTTACTGACCTTTTTTTATATGTGCCTAAGACTTACTATTCTATAATTCTATAAATTCTATATATTCTATAAATGTATATGTTTAGCTTAACTGGTTGATTGTATAATACAATACATTGATGGCATGTCCTTGAAGTGATGCTAGGCACTGGAGTGTCTGTACATAAGGTGACTGACAGGAAATGATAAAGTAGTGGCGGTTGGGGTGTGGAGGGGTGAGTTAGTGGGTGCTGGTGTCGATCAGCCTTACTGCTTGGGGAAAATAACTGGGTTGGAGTCTGGTGGTCCTGGCAGGGATGCTACGCAACCTCCTCCCTGATGGGAGTCGGACAAACAGTCCATGGGCAGGATGTGTGGGATCCTTCGTGACGTTACTGGCCCCTTTCCAACACCTTTCTGTATGCATGTCCTGATGTTGGGTAGGCTGGTGCCGGTGATGCATTGGGCAGTTTTGACCACCTGTTATAGTTCCTTCCTCTCCACCGCAGTGCTGTTTATGTACCATGCAATGATGCAGTATATTAGGATGCTCTCCACCATGCACCTGTAGAAGAACGTGAGTACAGATGTACATAGTCCAGCCTCCTCAGAAAGTCGAGGCATTGGTGAGCTTTCCTAATTGTTTAGGATGAAGAAGGGTATTATTGGATCTACTAAATGAACAAAAACTTGAAAATGTACAGCTTTACAGTGATCTGGCCTCTATCCAGGCTTCAAGTACATAGATCATAGAATTGATCAACCTTCAAGGCCCACTGGCCAAGGGCCCGGATGCAAGGCCACTAGAGGCTAAAGATCAGGAGGCAGCCTGTCCTTGGGTTGTGTGTGTGTGTGAGTGAGAGAGTAGGACAGAGTCATGGTGGGCAACCATTTTAATTCCAAACCCCAGTCCCATTCTGGCACATCAGTCCATGGCCTCCTCTATTCCCACCGTGAGGCCACTCTCAGGTTGGAAGAGCAACACCTCATATTCCATCTGGCCAGACTCCAACCTGATCGCATCATGAATATCGATTTCTCCAACTTCCAGCAATATTAACCTCTCCACCTTCCCTCTCTTCAGTTCCCCACTTTGCAACCCGTCGCCCCTTCTCTTCTCCTTAACTGCCCTTTCATCCCCCTCTGCTGCCCTTCCTCACTTCCTTTCCCCCATGGTCCACCCTCCTCTCCTATCAGATTCCTTCTTCTTCAGCCATTTGCCTTTTCCACCTCCCAGATTCTCACTTCATCCTCCTTGGCTGATTTATACTTGTGCATACGGGCTACGCCTCAGTCTACGCCGCAGCCAGCATGCGCTGATGTACGCCAAAACGCTAGTTGGCGGTGGGGTTTCTATGCCACTGTGTTGAGTTTCTTCATGAGAGACATGGACGAGGAAATGCATTTCAAACATTTTCGTATATCGGCAGGTAGATTTGGCAATTTGGTTCATCTATTTCATATCGGTGTACGCACAGCCTACAGACATGGAGAAGAAGAAGCTTAGGAGGAAATGCAATGCTACCAAGCGGACCAATCACAGTTGTGAGGTCTGCGTCACCAGGATTGTCCTCTGGTATCAGCTATTGCAGCCCAGGGAAAAGGTGCTGGCTGTTAACTGGATCTATGCCTCTCATGATCCTATACACCTCCATCAAGTCACCTCTCATCCCCTGTATGCTCCAAAGAGAAAAGCCCTGGTTTGCTCAATCTATCCTCATAAGAAATGCTGTCTAATCTAGACAGCAACCTGATAAATCACCTCTGTGCCCTCAATAAAGCTTCCTATAATGAGGAAACCATAATATTCCAAGTGTGGTCTAACCTGAGTTACAACATTATCTTGCACCTCTTGAACTCTACCCCCAGACTAATAAAGGCCAATTCACCATATGCCTTCTTATCCATCCTATCAACTTGCACAACACCTTTGAGGGGTCTATTGACCTAGACCCCAAGATCCCTGTGTTCCTCCACATCATTAGGAAGCCTACCGTTAACTCTGTACCCTACCTTTAAGGTCAGTCTTCCAACGAACACAAATTCACACTTTTCTGGATGGAACTCCATCTGCCATTTCCCAGCCCAGGTCTGCATCCTGTCAATGCCTCATTGTAACCTACAACGACATCTCCACCAACCTTTATGCCATCTGCAAACTTACGAACCCATCCTTCCACTTCCTCCTCCAAGTCATTGATAAAAAGCACAAGGAGCAGGGGTCCCAGAACAGATCGTTGCAGAACACACCTGATCACTAATCTCCAGACAGAACACAATCCCTTTACTACCACTCTCCGCCTGCTCTGGGTAAGCTAATTTTGGATTCACACATTCAAGCTTCCTTAATACAGTACAGTAAAAAAGTACAGTCGACGTTTTGGGCCGAGACCCTTCAGCAGGACTTTTCAGTAGTCCTGCTGAAGAGTCTCAGCACAAAACATCAACTGTTTACTCTTTTCCACAGATGCTACCTAACCTGCTGAGTTCCTCCAGCATTTTGTGTGTTTTGCTTGGAATTCCAGCAACTACAGATTTTCTCTTGTTTGTGCAGGGAGAGTCCATTTTGTTTTGTAAAGGGCTGATCATGGCAAAGGAATTTAGTTCAATGTGTTGAGGAAGTAACTAAACTAACAGGCGAAGGCCAGTGAATGTACCTGATCTAAGCTCTCAAAAAGTATACAATGAGGTTTCACATAACAGACAGTTATCTGACATTAAAGCCCTCAAAAGTACAAAGCAGACTGAGGTTGATTAGGCAGTGGGAGAGAAAGAGTGAAATTTGAAGGAAGTGACTGTATTAAGTGTGAGGTCAACAATTTTAGTCACAAAAAAGATGGCCATTAAATAGATAACAATATCAACAGCTAAAGGCATGATGAGTTAGTGTATAAAAGAGAACAAATAAATTATTTAAAAACACAAAATGCTGGCAGAACTCAGCAGGCCAGACAGCATCTATGGGAGGAGGTAGTGACATAAATTAGTAAATAAATTATTTTGTTAGATCTGCAGATACTGGAAATCCAATATTTAAACAGAAAGTTCTGGAATGTCAATTGG